>NC_140773.1:158591200-159923700 GCF_044657685.1 Stegodyphus dumicola
TAATATTTCATGGCAGCAATCTGAAAGTGATTCGCTGTTTATAAGGAACAGACGTAAAATTCAGTTTCGAGACTAACCCATTTTGGGCTAAAAATGCAGTAAAATCTCGTTTATCCAAAATTATAAAACGATGGAGAAAAAGAAAATCTTCGAATCACTGAATCCGAAAACAATTCATCTTCAGTGGTTTTTAATATTACTTTTACCTATGTTTATCACTTTTCGGATTTCATTTCTGTAATTTTATTTAATGATCTCAAGATATTATGAACAAATATAGCGGACTGTAGAGCACAAGGCTTTCAAGACTATTTTTATCGGACAAATGCATCAATTAAAATTTGCCTGACATTCAATAATCTTTTAATAAACTTTCGTTTAGAGTTTCCGGAAGGTAAAAATAAATTATTGAAAAGGATAGCATAAAAATATCAGTAAATTAGTATAAAAAATTCTGTATTATGCTCAAAGTGAGCTTTTGTTGTTCTACAATGAAATTTATGATACTTCCACTGACAGAAACAATTTTCCTAATTAAGATATCTAAAATCAACTTTATGGTTTTAACAATAAACTTATGGTTATATTAAAACCATAAAGTACTGCCATATAAATAATTAATAAACTTATTTATATGGCAGTAAAAATTTTTACAATCAGACACATTTAAAAAATAATCATATATTTAATCAATATAGTCAATACTAATATTTATATTAATACTCGTATTCACTGTGCGTTTTTACAACTATTCTGTAAGTCCGTGGGATATTAGTTTTATCGTTTAGAAGTGATAAGTTTCACATTTGTATACATGCAACATAAAATTCTGAAGTTTCCCTTTTAATACGGTTATTTTCCCTTCGATCTTAAAAATAGCAGTACGTTTCTAAAACGTTTGCATCGTTTCAGAATTAAACTCTGTCATATGATTCTTATATAAGGCTCATGACAATTGCGCCTAAATAATGCTATAAGGTATTTCTCCCGCCTTCTTAGCGTGCCTTCGTGGTGTAGTGGTCTGCATACTGGGCGCCTAATCCAGAGGTCCGTGGTTCGATTCCCGGCGAAGGCGTTACTCATTTTTCACATCTCTTGCTTCCAAAAAATCAATACCTAATGTCTCTACAATGAAAAAAAAAAAAAAAAAAAAAAAAAAAAAAAACTTTTAGCGAATAATAATGCTAAATTTTGTGAGCTAAAGTCTTAATTAACTAACAAAAATAAAACAAAACCCTAAGTATGTTATTCATTTTATTGTCATTCATATCATAGTCTACAAATTCCTCTGTTATTGATATGAGAAAACTATTCGAATGTAATTTTTGAGGAATGGAGTGCATATTACACCGACTAAGCTGTGTTATTTTAATTTAATACTGTTTTTTTCAAGAATAAAGAAGTGTTCAACCGACTGTGATAGCAAATACCTTCTTACGCACAATCCTTCATTGTCAGTTTCTACATGATCACACCAAAACTGACATTACATGAGCAATAATTTTTTCCATACATTAGGTCTTTATGTTTGAAACTATTTTGGTTTTTACAGATATTGAATTTAGAAATGCTGCCAATTTTTGTGATTATAGCACATATTTTATCACCTAGATGGTAAAATGTCTGGAAGGAAATTGTGGAGAAAATGTAATAATTTTTTGGGAAATTTTAAGTACAAAAATAATAAAATATACTCCTTTTTTATACAAATAAGCCAATCAAATATATGAAAAATATTGTGATCTAAAATGACCGCGTTCCCATTTATTTGGTAAACAAGGTTATATTATAAATATTACAATGTATGAAATAACGATTGTAAATCATTTGCAGGACAACAATGTTGCAATGTGCACTTGTTGCATCGCTATCCCACTATTGAGTCCTTGAATAGTAATTCCCACTAAACAAATTCATTTTTTTTTTCTGCTGAATTCAAAATATAAGAATCGAAGGAAAAAATCGAATCTGAATTATTTTGAAACGTCAAATTGAAATTGAAAATTTAAATCAAAGGGAAAAAAAGGATTTCGAGCTTTGATTTCAAAATTAAGAATGAATCCAGAAATTTACCACTAATTTTATGTTGCTCTATCTATAGTAGTGTCCAAACTGAAATCCAAACATTAAATTTTTGAGGAAAACTTAACTAAAAACTGTTGGAAATTAATAAACTATTCGCAAGCATTAAAACAGTAATAAAGCAAGAGAGAAAGAAAAATAAAGTAAAATAAGATCTGAAAGTTTCTAGGTTTTATATTACGCCCAAAGGGGCTTTTTTTTTCGCGGGGGATTCAAAACGGGATTGGAAAAGGGATACAGTCATTCGACGCAAAATACCGTTAGACAATGTAACGTTTTTTACGTTGCTACGCTACCAACATAATACCAGTAAGAAATGTAAGGAAACTTGCTCATAAAATATACGTAACTGAATATGCACGCGATGTTGGTGTTAATGGAACGCTTTGAAATTGTTGAGTTTGTTAATCAAAAATTCGTTAATGTTTTATGAAATGTGAAATAGATAATAAAACAACTTTCAAATTTGGGCTTCCAGATGCCCATATTCGAGTGAAGGACTACGTTATTCAGAATTTGATATCTCTAGGTACCGTTGTTTTTTCGCATACATACATTCATGCAGATTCTTTATTATTTAATTTCTTTAAATATAAAGCAGGTCTCTAATATTTGGTGGCAGCAATTTGAAAAGTGATTCAGACTTTTTATAGTGAACCAATGCAAAATGCCAAAACGAAATTAATAGCTCTTCTAGATTAATGCTCATAGAGCTTTTAATAAAAACAAATTTTGCATACGCAGGCTCATCTTTTGAGTCAAACTGGGAATATAGCGTTTTGCACAGTGGAAACGCTTCCTATGGGTTATTACTGTATCTTATGAATGCCTTCGTGGTGACCTTTTAAAGAAAAATGGTCCTTATCCAGCTTACACATGAGAAAACTATGAAAATGTCTATGTAGTTCACGTGCTTCGCGGAATTTCAGTTAATTGGAATAGATTATTTCTGTATGGCTAAGTAAACGAGGTTTATCTGCTTTAAAGAGAGGAATGCATTTAAGGCAGACTTTCTAAGAAAAGCTAGCTCGTTATTGATCATGTTACGCATAGGAAAACCACACACACACACACACACACACCAAAAAAAAAAAAAAAAAAAAAAAAAAAAAAAAAAAACCCACCTGGCATGCAGCCAAACAGTTCACCGGGATTATATCATGAGTCAGACTACCAGTGTTTAGTCATCTTACCCACTCGGCCATTACTGGGACTTGCCAGGATTTGAACCCAGTCTGAACTACCAGTTGTCTTATATACTTACGCTTAGGTGAGCCGTGATAAGAATTGAACACTTTCTATTGTTGTGGAATTTTTCACAGTTATCATCAGCTTCCATATAATGAGGCTGATGATGAAAATTGAAGCTGCCAAATAATAAGGCTAATAGGCGAAATGTACTCAGAAACAAAGTCTACTACTTTTTTCATATTATAGCGCAGTGAATGATTTTAATCGTGCTTCTCCGCGAGAAGTTGGTAGAGTGATGGACAAGGACTCCATGAAATGTCTAATCATAAGCATCTCGCAAATACGTAGATCGCATGCGCAGATGAAGAGTATCGTCCCTGCGAATCCAAAATTCAAAATTAATAGAGCTTTTAATAAAATATAAAAATCAAAATGCAGAAAAAAAATAAAGACTGGTTTTAGAGAGATTATTCCACTTTTATATTTCTGTTGAAAAGAATTTTCTTTAAAGGGGGGGGGGGATCAAGAAAAGTTGAGGATTCCAGATACCTTAAAGTAAACTTCGTTAGGGTGGTATAAAGAGTGTTTATTTTATTTTCTGTATTATGCGGCGCTTACGGACTCTGATGAATCTCTCTGTGGAACAAACTGCGAGTGCAAGGATTAAACGTGTTGAAACTGTTGGCTAAAAACTTAAGAATATAATGAAAAAATTGAAAGAAAATTAAGAATTCGCAAAACTGAAATATTTCTAGAACTGAAAGAAAATTATTAAGAGGGTTCCTCCTATTTTTTAAGACAACCATAATCTTTTAAAACAGATTACATGCATTTAAATTTTCTTCGTGCCTTGTGATCTCATAAAATATTCTTATTCAAATTGAAAGTAATTCAACAGGAATGCATGCATTAGATATCGCCGTAAAACTTTTAAATGTTACGCCAAACTTATCGAAGAGTTCTGGATTAGTGAATTTAAAACCTAAAAAATAAAGAATGATGATTTCATTTTTAACTATTATGCAATTTAAAGATGTAAGACATATAACAAAAGCTGATAAATAGCAGTTTTCTTCTGAAAATAGCGATAAGCTTATTTTGGGGAGAGAAAATTTATAAGAATAAATTTCTTCAGTGCTGCTCTTATGTCTTTGGTAAAAATGTTTAAACTGTTAAATCATTGATGAGTCTAAGTGCTGTTTGTGGTATTATGCATTTAATAAATAATAATAATAAAAACAAGGAAAATCGAAATGGCACTTGGCAGCCACCAGTGACCCAACAGACAAGATCGCTAAATACTGGTAATTCAACTTTGGCTCAATTTCTGAAGAATGAGCTGGATGCAAGGGATTTTAGTGCTTTTCCTATGTATATCTGAATATGATCCAATATCCCATAGAACTATTACGTGAAGATTATAAGTAAGTTATCTAAAGACCTTGCTCTCTATTAATTTGTTTTAAGCAGTCAAAAGGTTTAAGTGAATAATTTATGACACAGAAATAATTTTAACAGGAAAGAGTATAAGACAGAAAAGCAAAAATTACTGGATGTTTAGGTTTAGCTAACACAATTGAAAAGGTAAAAGACAAATTTTATGTAACAGAATCAAAATAAGTTGAAAAAAGGAGTCCGATTGCACATTCTAAAGAATATTTGCAATGCAATGGTGCAAAATCAAGAAAGGACTTAACGTATTGTAACTGTATTGCAAAATATAGAAAATCTGTTGTTAGCTCCCCCCTTTTTTGCATAGTTTTAAAATTATGTATGCTGAAATGAGTAAATGTTCAGTAATTTTAAATTACGGTAAAGTATTCTAGGCATTTTAGATTTGTTTCATTGAAATTTTATGAATTTTAATTAATGTTACACAAGTGTAACATTTACGGTTCTTAAAATGTTCATAATTTATTTGGTCAAAAAAATTAAATTCTTTTAAAAATTATTAATATGCAAAACATATTATGTAAGTGTTTATAATTTATATTTCCGAAAAGAAATAACCGGTGATTTTAAGCTATACAAAAAAATAGCATCAGATTTTTCAGAATCTATGTTGAAAACTCCCATGGGCACCTTGCGGGGGAAGTCGAAATAGAAATTATTCCTTTTTCGCACATCAGTGAAATAAGATTATTCCTCCCAGATACTTGGCAATACTTGAATGAATTGCAGATTTCATTCCTCTTAATTTACATAGCTTATTAAAATCTTTGATGCTTCCATTTTTATAGGTTATTCATTTTAAGTGACATCTTTTAACCCTTTGCATTCGAGCTGTGCCTCTCAGGCACAACTGCATGTGATGCGATAACTCGAGCGGTGCCTGAGAGGCACCGTTCGAATCGATATGTTTATTTGTGCTTGACCTAAGGAATATCGTTTGAGAGATCTACTTGGCATTTTGTAGATGATATTACGAGGTGTCTGAATAGCTATAGGGATGTCTTATCTCAAATAAAGGTTGTCTTTGCAATGCTTATGCGATTAAATGTCTTATCTCAAAAATACTTGCGACCGCGGGTAGGACTCCATCTTCGACATCAGTTCGAACTCAACCTTCTTGCCGATCGCAGTATTTCTTTCAAAGTTACTGAACCCAATAAGTATGGAACACGACGAATAAGTTACTTATGAGGTTAACTTTTCGGAAATAACGAACGAAATTACATCACTACATAGACAGCTTGCCCATGAGAACGAAGACGGAAGTGATAAAGATAGTGACGACGTTAGAGGAGCAAGAAGACGAAAAATCCGAATAATCGATAGTGAATCTGGAAGCCAAAGTGATTGTACAGAAGAGACTGAACCGTCAGAATGGACAGTGTGCACAGAATCCAAAGAAATCCCCAGAAGAATACCGTTTGTATCCGGTGAAAGACAAGTAGGACCGCACGTATTTGCACACATAAAAGAACCAATAGATTTTTTTCAAATTATTTTTCACCGACGAATTAGTTACTGACATAGTGCAGGAAACTAAAACCCTGCAAGGAAGGTGGAAGGGAAGACCTTATCATCCCGTTCTATATGGCGATCATGGTACGATGCAACAGTTACCGAATTTTGGGCGTTTATTGGGGCAATCATAAATATGGGGACAATGCCACTGGCAAACATACAAAAATACTGGTCGAAAAATGATACTAGTTATATTCCGTTTTACCCAGACACGTTTACGAGAGACCGACTTTGTCAAATATTTTGGAGACTTCACCTCGACAATACCCTCAGAAAACACAAACCCTAGAACCCGTTTGCAGTTAGTATCTGGTTTCCTCGAGTATATAAATGAAAGGTTCTTCAATTATTTTGTACCCGGAGAGCAGATTTGTGTGGATGAGTCAACTGTCAAATTCAAAGGCCGCATATCATTCATTACGTTGTAGCGTTGCGCGCCTCCAACTTGCACGCAACCAAGAGGTGACTGTGAAAACTGGATAAAAGACAGAGTCTTGTTAAGGGTTTAAGTCCCTTTTTTATTCAACGTAATAAATTACAAGTGCGTGCTCTTGACGCTCACAAACTGCGCCAACTCGGCGGTCAAATAAAAATAATAACCTGAAAAGAAACTAAAGACAAGACTCTAACTACGAGGCTCTCTAAAAGTAACTAACCTCACCGCGTTTTACAATACCGCTGCTAATTCAGCAAACTTGAAGATCACGTTGAACGATTAACAATACTTCCAGGCAAGCACACAGGCCGAAACGCGGGGTTCTTCAATTTCTGGCCAACTACCTCCGCGCTCGTGAAGTAAGAATATCACACCTCGAACTCGTTTCCTTTCTATTTAAATCAGAATACTTCCGCTGATAATTTGAATCCTTGCGCGTTCTACTAAAATTTACATACTCTGGCATTGGCAGTTCCAGGGGAAAGTAAGGCTTGACAGGAAAGATAGTTTAAACTTAAAATAAATGTTAGTTAAAATAAATATAAACCCTACATTTGCCGCTGCCAGAATTTGGAAAACTTGGAAGCAGGTCCTACAAACGACCTGTTGTAAGTTTCTATAATTCTGAACTAACTGTCGAGAACCTCGTTTACACAAAAAAATCTTATGTAACAAATTGTATACTAAAATTCTGTTGATAGTTATAACTCTCTCTTCTTACAGCAACTTTTCCTGGACTTCATCAATCAATCTTGGTCTTTCCTTCCAGCATCTGGAAGGAATAAGTATCAGTATCTTTCTAAATACATTATAATTTACACTTTCTTGACACAATAAATTTTTGTTTTTAAACGATTCGTTTTTCTTAGTTATTGCTTAATTCACATTCATTCAATTTTTCAAGCATTAATTTAACTTTACCCTGGCTCTCCACCATGTGTGGTGTCAAACGGGAATATTAGTGTTTTAGTCTTACAACACTTTCCCTGACCACCATGATTTGTTAGAATTCAACGACCAAATAGACACACCTTACTCGACATTCTATAACTCGATGAGCTACTTTAATATTCTTAAAAATTCAAGTGTAGGTGGAGAACCCTACAAAACACATTCATTCTAACTTCCCCCTCATTCATCTTTAAACATGCAGGCTTTCGCTCTAAAGCATGACTTTATCTACAATTTAATACTTAAATTTTGACTTCATTGCTTTTGAGCATTTACTTTTAGCATCTAAAATTTTATGCTTCTAGACTAAATTCTACTTTTACATAACATTCAAGTATTTACGTACATTTACAAAATTTTAATACATATGATTTTTACAATTTACCATAAAATGAATAAGAGAAATAAATTTTTACTTTACTCATTCTTCGCCAAGCTGGCGGCACTGAAAGTAAAATTCTTATTAATACAAGAATACGAAGTTATTTTTGTCTTCGGCCAATTTTTGGCTTTAACATAACAGAATTAGTCTTTCGACCAACAGAAAATGCTTGTTCTTAGCTTTTATACTTAAAGAAAATAATACTTTTGCCTTAGCTAAATAAAGTAAAACAAAACTAAGTCTCAACCGAGACATATTGACTTTCGTCAAAACATAGAACTTCGTACTTATACATAACATTTCGGAACAAAAGAGAAAAAAAAAAATTTATAGAAGATTTTAACTTATCTTTGAGTTTTCGATGCTTGAAACTCCGTCATTCTTTTGTGGCAATATTGTTCCCAAGTTATCGGTTTCATGGACGTCAATCTTCTCCTTACTGACCTCCGAGTGTCGTCCACATTAGTTTTTCTTTTGCGTCCTCTACATGCTGGCCTCTTGGCGGAGTAATCGTCTGGTTGTTGGCATTTCCGTTTTTCCATGGGACGGCTGGTCTTGACGTCCTCCGGTCTGGAGTCCTTCTTGAATTTCTTCTGTTCCTGGTATTTTTGTTCCTCTTGTTGCCGTTTCAGTTTCCGGAACGGCGGCCTTGCTGGCACCTGACTCTGTGGCCGTGTGCGCGTTCTCCTTGATGTATAATTTCTCCTGCGATCCGTTGTAGGTGGTGTTTTGGTCTTTACCACGATTTCTTTACGCGGTGCATCTGTATTCTTGTTTTTCTTAAATGCTGGAGTTTGAAAGTTATTTTTTCTTTTTGATACCGTCGTCCGGGTTGTAGAAGGGCTAGGTCTCTCTTCAGTTCTCTGCTTCTTGGGTGGTGGAATAGTTGTTGTTATTTCTGGACCTTCTACTTCGTTTAGACTTGAGTCCTGCAAGAAACTTTTAAGGATTTCAAAATCATTTGGATTATAGTATTTTTTCACCTGGTCGGGACTTGCTTTACAGATTTCCCCTCTCTCGTTCTTAAGATATAATACTACTCCTTTGATTTCCTGAATTACATAGGGACCTTCAAATTTTGGAGCTAGCTTTGCCGTAAAATTGTCTGGGGCATTTGATAAAGAAAATTTCCGCTTCAATACTTTATCCCCAACTTTAAAATCTGCTTCACGGCGTTTTCTATCATAATATGTTTTCTGCTTATTTCTTGCCGTATCCGAGCTTTTAAGCGCCTGATCAATAAGCTTTTGCACATCTTTTTGTTTAAACTCTTGCTCTCTTTGTTGCACAAAGAATAATTTATCTAAAGGCGTAATTAATTTTCGGCCTAAAAATAATTCTGCTGGGGTTTTTCCCGTAGTATCGTGATTTGCTGTTCTTAAAGCATAAGGTAATTCATTTATGTAGCCATCCCAGCGCTTGTGATGTGTGCTCACGTAGCTGCGAATTATTTTTACTATGTTTTTATTCACTCTTTCTGCTATGTTTGCCTGTGGTCTATACGGAACCATTTTGATATGGCGTATGCCAAGTCCATTGCATATGTTTTCAAATATTTGACTAATGAATTGTTTTCCGTTATCGCTAATGACTTTTATCGGTGCACCGTATTTTAAAATGTATCTGTGTAAGAATGCATCTGCGACTGTTTTGCCTGACGCGCGTTTAAGTGGAACAATTTCTGTCCATTTTTAAAAAATGATCTACTATTACTAAAAGAAAACGATTTTTATTTAACTCGCTCTAAGGGAAGGGACCAAGAAGATCTATGCCTAAAATTTCATTCGGAAATGTAGCGCGAATGCTATTTAAGTACCCGGCCGGGCTGTAATTAATATCATTTATTAACTGACATTGATTGCAGGACCTGACATACGCCGTTACTATTTTGTATAATTGCGGGAAATATACCGCCTCGCGTACTCTTTTTAAAGTCTTTCTGACCCCTAAATGGCCCGCTGTTTTCGCGTCGTGTAATTCCTTCAAAATGCTTAATCGAAGCGAGGCTGGGATGACTGGTTTGTACTCAAGATTTTCGTTTGTTGGTTTCGTATAAAATAATAAATTATCTATTATTTCATAGTTTTCTGCTCTATTTCTTATCGCATCGATGTCTGTGTGCTCAAAGCTTTCGGGGTCTTTCAAATATGCATAGATATTTCCAAATTCAGGATCAGCTTTCAGTTCAGTAATAATCGTATCTCTAGAATCTAAAATTTTTGAAGTCAACACGGCGCATTTAAGTTCATTTCCTTCATCGTCCAGTTTTATACGAGAAAGTGCGTCAGCTACATTGTTTTCCTTACCCGGTTTATATTTTATTCTGATATTATATTCTTGGAGTTTTAAAGCCCATCTTATTAACCTGGGCGTTAGGTTTTTCCCCGAGTAAAGTCTACCAACAGCCGCATGATCCGAAAAGACTGTTACTGGCGCTTTGCCGAAATAAACTCGAAATTTGTGTACAGCCATTAATACGGCTAATGTTTCTCTTTCTGTAGCTGTATAATTCCTTTGTGTCTGATTCAATGTTTTACTAAAAAATGCCAGAGGATGGTTATTTTGCATAAGAACCGCACCCACCGCATAGTCTGACGCATCTGCTGCAATTTCCAGGTTTTCGTCCCCCTCCGGGAATTTTAAAACAGGGGCATTAATGAGCGCTTCTTTTAATCTTTCAAATGCTGTGTTTGCTTCCGCTGTCCACGTAAATTTACCCCTTTTTCTTTTGATTACTAAGAGTGGTTCAACAATATTAGCGAAATCTTTTATGAAAGATCGATAGTAAGAACATAACCCAAGGAAAGAAGAAAGTTTCTTGGCGGTGTTGGGCGGTGGGAAATTCTTGATAGCTTTTATTTTTGAATCTTGCGTTTCTATACCCTTTTGCGAAATTTTATAACCGAGATATTTAAGTTCTTTAGTTGTGAACTTGCATTTTGAGGCGTTAATTGTAAGACCGGCCTCTTTTAATAATTTAAAAACTTGTTCTAGATCATTAATGTGTTGTTCCAATGTACTACTCGTTATAATTATATCATCTAGATAAATTAAAGTTGATTTTCCTAGGACAGGCTTAGACATACCTGGTCTAAGACATAGAACAATGTCCACAGCTCTCTGGAATGTTGATGGGGCCCCACACAACCCAAAGGGCATTCGTAAAAATGCATAAGTGCCCGATTTTGTTATAAACGCGGTTTTATGTATGTCTTCGGGTCTCATAGCTATTTGATAGTAGCCAGACGTTAAGTCCAAAGTAGACATGTATCTTGTCGATTTGATCTGTCTAATGATCTCGTCTATAACCGGCAAAGGGTAAACTGGAAATTTAGTAATACTATTTAGTTTTCTGTAATCAATAGCAAACCTCCAAGCCCTTTTATCCGAAGGAGGAAACTCGTTCTTTTTCCTACATAGTACGACTGAACTCGCGTACTCACTATTTATGGGCGTTATTATTTTATTCTTTAACATCTCCTGAATATGTTCTTCGATGATTACGTCTTTTTGTTTGTCGTACCGATAAGGTTTAGTCCTACAAGGTTTTTCGGCATTTAATTGAATCTTGTGCGTGACTATTTGACAATTTCCTGGTTTTTCTGAAAACAAATTAGAAAAATTACTCACCACTTGCTCTATTGCTTGCCTTTCATGGTCATTCAGATGGCTAAGGTCCACTTGCGGTGTCTCCACAGGTTCCACCACCCTCTGGTCCATCTCCAACACCACGGAACTGTCTTGAAAATTCAATTTGGCCCTCGCGGCCCTTAAAAACTCCATACCTAAAATAAAAGGATTTTGCAGATTTTTCACTATAAAAATTAATATTTTGAGGCTTTCCTCTTTTACCTGTAAGTTTAATGATAATTTCCCGATGCAGTGACATGTTTTTCCTTGCGCCGCTATAATTTCCGTATTTTTGGTTTTAAATAATCGTACCCTATAAAAATTCTTTTTGAAGAAATTTTCACTCATAAAATTTCCTTCTGCTCCTGTATCGATGAGGGCTTCTACTGGTACATCGTCAACCAGGACTTGTATAATTGGTAGCTGTGAGTTTTTTACGATGACCGTATTTAAATGTCTATTTGAGGGTTTTTTAAAAACTTCCGGGGTCTGGACCCTCCCTTTCACAGGCCCCTCTACTCGTTTAAAGCTTTCCTTTCAATCTGTGCCTTCTGGGTACGCGGATGTTTATTTTCGAATTTTCTTTTTGGGTCTTGACCTTCGAGTTTCGATGAGTTAGCTTGATAGCTCTTTCCCCCATAAGAACGATTTCCATTTCTGGTTTCCTCATTTGAAGATTTCCTTCGGGTACTTTGAGAATACGTTGTCCCTCTAGTTTTTTCCGCTATTCTGCGATTTTGAAACTTCACCGCCAGCCAATTCGAAGAGCTCCTGCAGTGTGCTTGGGTTTCTAATTTCAAAGTAGTCTTGAACAGCGGGTAACAATCTTGGTAAGATTATTTCAATAATCTCCGCATCGGGTTTCTTCCCATACAGCATATCCGTCAGCTTAATTTTTCGTACAATAAAGTCCGTCAATTCTTCTATATCCCGTTTATAGAAACTATATAGTTCGGCTTCCAGCCTTGCGCGATCTTTCACTATGGGGAAGGCCTTTACTAACGATTTTTTGAAATTTTCAAATGTATATGTCTGGCTTCCAAATTACCCTAATAAAAATTTGCCTATATTTTTCCACCATAGCGCGGCCTGTCCTCTTAGTGCGGATGTGGCGATGGCAACTTTTTGTCTTTCAGGAACAGGGTAGAGCTGAAAGTGATTTTCTAGGTCTTCTAGAAATATCGCCACCGAATTTTTTCCGTCGAAATTGACGTTGGGCTTGATTGACGCTCTCAAAGTCTGGACCAGGTATCCAAATCCTTCCAATTGGCTTGTCATTTCTTGGTGTTGTCCAGCGGCTTCCATCCAATTTTCGGCCATTTCAGTTCGATAAGTGTTCGGGCGCCAATGTAGCGTTGCGCGCCTCCAACTTGCACGCAACCAAGAGGTGACTGTGAAAACTGGATAAAAGACAGAGTCTTGTTAAGGGTTTAAGTCCCTTTTTTATTCAACGTAATAAATTACAAGTGCGTGCTCTTGACGCTCACAAACTGCGCCAACTCGGCGGTCAAATAAAAATAATAACCTGAAAAGAAACTAAAGACAATACTCTAACTACGAAGCTCTCTAAAAGTAACTAACCTCACCGCGTTTTACAATACCGCTGCTAATTCAGCAAACTTGAAGATCACGTTGAACGATTAACAATACTTCCAGGCAAGCACACAGGCCGAAACGCGGGGTTCTTCAATTTCTGGCCAACTACCTCCGCGCTCGTGAAGTAAGAATATCACACCTCGAACTCGTTTCCTTTCTATTTAAATCAGAATACTTCCGCTGATAATTTGAATCCTTGCGCATTCTACTAAAATTTACATACTCTGGCATTGGCAGTTCCAGGGGAAAGTAAGGCTTGACAGGAAAGATAGTTTAAACTTAAAATAAATGTTAGTTAAAATAAATATAAACCCTACAACGTACAATCCAATGAAACCTACAAAATGGGGTATTCGGGTTTATACGCCCGCAGATTCAAACACCGGGTTCATTTGTGCTATTCTGCCGTATTATGGATCTCTAACAACAGAGAATTTGATAAGACCCGATCTACCGGTATCAACCAGAATACCGCTACATCTATACAAAATGATACAGGATAAAATTCCCGGTGTTCTGAGACAACACATGTTCACGGAACGTTATTATACGAGTTACATATTGGCGGAAAATTACGCAAACAAAAGTGCCACTTAACTGGGACGATCATGACAAATAGAAAGCACCTACCATGTGAAATACGAAAGCCAAAATTTGAGAATCGAACCACATGTGCATATCGTAAAGGTAATATTTTGGTTCTTGCGTGGAAGGACAAGAGGATTGTGACGGCTTTGACTACTTGAAATAATGCGGGAATAACTCCTATAAGAAGAACTCTACGAGGCAGTATTTAAGTCGTTATAAAAAACCCCATGTTATTGTAAATTACATCAAATTTATGAGCGGTGTTGATCGAGCTGACCAACTGGCTTCGACATATTGTTTTTTAAGAAAATCCGTAAAATGGTGGCGAAAACTATTTTTGGGGGGTTTGGAGATCTGCTCCATCAATTCATACATTCTTTATAAATCAGTAAAGAAGAAGAGAAACGAACAGCCGCTTAGTCACCTACAATTTATTTGAAAACTTTAGTGGATCAACTGAGAGGAAACTTTCGACCAAAACAACCCAGCACAGCTTCTACTTCCCACAGCATTTCTGAAGCGATCCGACTAAATGGGAAGCTGCATATTATTTTGAGGGGGCTAAAAAAGATTGCAAGGTTGTTCCCAAAGAACGTCCCAAAGGCGACAAACTGTATACTACTGTGACGCATGCCCCGACAAGCCAAGGATGCATATTGGAGATTGTTTTGTAAAATATCATACGAAGCAAAATTTTAGAACGTAATGTTTAATACATATGTTTAATTAAGTTAAAAAATATGTATAATGTTAAAATATACGAGTTTAAAGTGTTTTATTGTGTCTAAAATTATTTTAAGTTAACAATAAGGAACTCATGATATAAGTGAGAGTGGCTGATTACTCTCGAGTTGCTGGTTCACCCGACAGAAAAGCGCCTCGAGCGCAAAGGGTTAATACAGCATAAATTTTAATTGAGCATAATCCATCAATGAAAGTAAGCACTTGATGGTAGTTGTTGTTTTCTTAATTAACTATAACAAAGCGCATAAAGGCTACCTGCTTAAAGGGAGGAATGGCTTCTTGGTAGAATTCATAAAGGAACTGCTTCGTTATTAACATGCGAATAAGAATTTACTTTTGAATTATGAGAGCATGAAAACAGAAGTAATTGAAGAATACGAAATCGACTGATTTGTTTTAAGGCGTAGCTATTTAGTTAATTTCATTGTTTTGGTTACCTAGCTATGGGAAGTTCAATAAAGCAAGGCATTTGATTTACATATGATTTTAATTTATTCCATGATTTACTCCACATTTAAAATAAAATCTCTTATTTCCGTTCCTTTTTTTTTTGGTATTCTTATACCAAAACATTTAATTTAATTTCAACGTTGCAGTTATTCGAACTTCTTCCTATTTGTGTTCGTTCTCATGGCAAATCTTGTCTCTTCCTTAGAAACTTCCTTTCATATGCACTGTGTTTCTGAAATATAGAATGCTAAACATTGAGTTTTTGAAAACTTGCTATGGGATACTGTATTGTGAAATCTGTAAAACAATATCGTTATCAATAAGTTCAAGATGTCTGAAAAGAACTAGTACGCTACCACATTAGAGCCATCATTCACTTCCACTTGTATGTATCAAGTTATCGACACGAATATTGACAGAGCGCGACGTGTCCACCTCATTAAATATAATGTCTGAAGGGAGAATAATATGGATGTGCATCGGAAGTTACAAATGACATATTTTTTCCCCCGGATTGCGAGCCTCAGCCGACCTCGGCTTGGCCACTACTAAGGCCAGAAGTGGTGGTCACTTTATTACGGAGTCATCTTATATGTGGACTATCTTTGTCCCCTATTTTTGAAGCGATGAAAAGTTACAACCCTGCCTTCTAAACACGGGCCCTTTGGTATCGCAGTTGGCTCTCCTAGCCACTATACCATCTGAGCGGCTCAATGGGATATCTAAGGTGAGCGGGAAAAAAATGGTGGATGCCATAAGCCCACAGGCTTTGAAAATTTAAAGATAAGTCCGAAAGGAATAGAATATTATGCGTAAAATTTTCAGTGTTCATCGTATTCCAAATTTAGACAAGTGATCAGAATTACTTATCATCAAAAATTAATTTTTGACAAAAAAATACTGTTGAATACTTTTTTTTTTGTTTATTAATATTTTTTGATATTAAATAATCACATAAAATAATATTGTTACTGTTATAAAATAATATTGTTACTGTTATTCAACAGTAACAATATTATTTTATGACACATTAAATTAGAAAATTTCTCTATTTTCTTTCTTTTTAATTCCTTGTACGAAATATTGTATTGTATACATCGTGTTCTAATTGCTAAAATTTTCAGGTATTATATTTCAACGAAAATATCGACCGTTTCGAATGCAATTTAACGATGTTTTTGCGTGACATCTGTACGTAAGGACAGAATAAAGGACTCTTTTTCCCAAAACGGGTTGGAAAAGGATTTAAAATGGATTCAAAAGAAATTTTTTAGTGTCGTCTGTACGTACGTATGTATATATGTATGTATAACACAAAAACGAGGAGCTTCAGAATATTGAAACTTTGTATATAGGACTGGTATAACATGCAGTTGTGCACCTCCCTTTTGGGTAGCAAACTATATAAATGTTGTTGCGTGCGTAAGGTTTCGTAATAGATTGAATGCATAAGTCCGATAATAGTCTAATAAAATTTATTCTTATCAAACAAATATATCAGAACTCTGGAATTTTCCTCAGAGCTTTTCGTACAAGTATTCAAGCAATATAATCAGTAATTATACTCCGAACTACTAAAAACGTTAAATACAAAGCGCATCTAAAGAGAAAGCTAATCTCAGTTCTCGCGGAACTAAAAAACTCCCAACAACAGTAACTAAGCAATTGAGCTGAGATAACTAAGCAATTGAGCTTCCTCTGGCATTTGATAGTTTTCAGCCGGTCACGAGAAATTTCTAGTACTTTCTGCTTCTAGAGATTTCTGGAAAGCAATAAGAGAATAGAATTACGGTTACAGGCAACATAGTGGTGAATTACGTGTATTCAGTTTCAATTAAAATTACCGAGATATCCATTTACTCAAAGTTTAATGCACTTTCCCCTGTATTCTTACTTTTTCAGCATAGTCTTCTCTTAAAATTTGTCTCGCGCTGCTTTGCATGGGGAAATACAACAATTTTAATTATAATTCTACTAAAATTACCTATTTAAATACAAAATTTGAACAATATATATATATATATATGGTGTGTGTGTGTGTGTGTGTGTGTGTGTGTGTAAGATATAACAAAATAAGATAGCTGCTTCAAAAAAATAATTGGCGACCTCAGAATTAACATTCTAAATTTGGTGCTCTACATCCTTCTACATTCATCTGTTTTCCCAAATTGAAAATATTCCATGATTATATAACAACCTCAAATTAAGCAGTCACAGCTTAGAGTACATTCTGCATGTATTTTGTATAAATACCGCTCGGAAATGAACTGCGTCACTCTTTTCCTAGCTTCCACCTTGCTAATAGCTCATTGCTGTGCTTCCCCGTCTAACTTGCATGCGTCTTAATTTTAATAATCACTGTACATAGAAATTCATCGCATTTCATTATGATTGAATCATAGAAATGTCTCGGATTTCATTATGATTACTTAAACATCTATGGAGATGATTTTATATGCGTGGAAATAACGACTGGAAATTCTTCAAGTTCATGTTTTATTATCTTCATCTGTATTAACCACAGCTATGACGGACTAAATAAGTTGTTTAAGTATTACATAATCTATGTATGAGAAAGGTCATAAATACGGGATATAGGTAAACCTGCAGGCTATGCCCTTGATACTACTTCATGTCTTTCCTCATATAGTAAATTTTCTCTTGCTTTCACTAATTTACTAATGCTTTTCTACCACCCTGCTCTCCCGACCTTTCTTTTGAAGGGGGATATGTAAGATATAACAAAATACGATAGCTGCTTTAAAAAATAATTGGCGACCTCAAAATTAACATTCTAAATTAAAAAACTGAGCTCCAGCTCATGCTTCATAAACTGAGCTCATATACTACTTCATAAACTGATTTTATTCATATATATATGATTTTATTCATATATTCATATATGTTTGCAGAATAGTGAATTAAGTCAGTTTTTGTACCTTCAGTGTCTTTTTGCCGCGTGGGGCCAAAAGTAAACTTTCAGTTTTGTGCACCGAAAAGTCTGCCTTCTTGCCTACTGGCCGAATTTCTTGTTTTAGCATAGGAACTCTAACTTTAACTGCAAAAATTGTTTTACTGTATTTTATATTTTATATTTTTCTATATTTTTCAATTTTTAATAAAGGTATTTTGAGATTTTATGTTTTATTTATTTATTTATTTATTTTTGCCTTCTCGCGAAACGAGAACTGACTTCATTGAATGAGAAATATATCTTTAATGTAATTCAGGGAAATAAATTTAAATGAAGTGCAGAGAAAAATGCGTATAATTTAATATTCTGTACAAGGACATCATGTGGTGCACTGATGAGATTTTTTTAAAAATAAATATACCGAAACAGTAACTCCTTTCAATAGCTACTGTCTAATTTTGCTAGAAAATGGAAATTTTATTCACTGTTTAGAAATTTAGCAATTCACCTTTCAATTCCTGTGAAATTATTTATTGAAGGAGTGGGTAATTCTTTAAATATAAGCCATAAAATAATTGCTGCTATTATTCCATGTTCCAGCGAGCCACAAAATTTTGGTCACACTTTATGTTTATTTTGCTTGCTTTCTACTTCCGCAAAGTCATTAGATGAAAACCACTACAATGCGGATGAAAATGCCATTGTTGTGGTTTCATCCTAAGCAAAACCGAAAAGATGACTATTCTTTTCCCAGTTACGAAATTTAGCAACAATTATATCAAGCCAAAAATAATAAACTTTAAAAAATTTCATCCTCTAAAGGGCAATGAGGAATTTAGACATTTCTTCCCATCCTTTACTGAATTACAATTATTTTCCGTCGATTATAGTTGCATCAATCAATAGCAGGAAAAATAAATTGTAAAACACTGCAAATAATGCAAGAAAATGAATGAAATAAAATTTAACATAATTTTGTTAATATAACGAGAGAAAACTTTACTCTGAAATTTGTACACATTAATATGCAAATCTTTGAGATATGTTTGACGATTTATAATCTATTTCTTTAAAAAGATTTGGCATTAGAAAATTTATAATTAATCTTTCTGTCTGTTTAGGAAATTCTGAAATTTTTAGAATTCAAGAAGGCACCGGGTAACAAAATTTAGGACCAGCACATATTGTACCGGGTGGCAAAATGCCTGGCGCCGGCCCTGAGGTTAATTCATCATCATCAAAAAAAAAAAAAAAAAAAAAAAAAAAAAAAAAAAATCTGCTTTTGGAACCATCTAATGACTGATGGTTCAAAGCTTAAAAAAAAGTTCATTAATGGAAAAGAATACGAATCCCATGAGGCACTTGAGGACCTTCAAAACTTTTTCTCCAATACGCTAGCTGAACATTAACAAATCCCATTGCAGTGTACAAAGAATGTTATTGATTCATATAGATAATGCACAAATCATTAAATTAATATTTTGTTTATTTTTATTTATTTCTTCAAACCTACTTCAGAAAACATTACCTACCGCAGAACCTGATACATTCTCGGTGCCCAATATAAATACTTGTAGATACTTTTGGTCTATGGATAAAGATGCAAATGAAAATGAATGTTCTAAATTTGCTTTTTAAAGACTTGATTGCAGCAACTGATAACAAAAAGATATTCCACTTTCCTAGCTTAGTTTCAATGCTTTACATTAATAAAAGATGGAAAACGATACTCATACGCTGTTTTTTGAACTATTTAAGATGAAGAATTACTTACGATTGCGATGTTTAACTGCTTTTTCACAGAAGAAGGAAATAATGAATTACCATTTTCTGAATTGGTTCAACATTATCGAAAGCGAGACACTGATGTTCTGAATGAATCAAAGTATTTTGACGTAGATGAAGACATTTAGATTTGCCGATCGCGTAATTCTGAATAGCACTTTTTTCTGGAAATAACTTTTATTCTTAGGTAAAGGATTCTTTTAAGGTTTTCGCTCTTGAGAAGGTTGAAATTTGAAAATGAAACGGAAACACGATGGAATCAAAATGCAATAGGTAGCAATTAATATGTTGTAAGAAACTTTTTAATGGCAACATCCGGTGTTACTCAAGATCATTTCAAAACTGTTAATAGCGCATTCAAAACTATTCAACTTATTTCGAAATCAAAGGAAAAACAATCATGAATTATCCATTTCTTCAAATAGTTTTAAATTCTAAATTCCGTGTTGTTTTATACATAAGTAAAAATACATAAATAATTCTTAAACTACATGAACGTTTTAAAATAAATTGAATGCCAATAGTTATTTTAATATATATTTTAGTATTTTCTCAATGTTATTGCATAACTTTATAACACAATAGGACAATAACACAATAGGACTTCAATTAACCGAGGTAACTGGGTGTATTTGATGTATTTAATTATGGCAAAGCACACTAGGGCTATCTGCCTAAGGGGAGGGATGCCTTCGTGGAGGACCTTTTTAAGGGAAAATGGCTCGTATACACGTTACACATGGGGAAAACCACAAAAACACCCATGCAGCCAGGCCGTTCGCGGGATTCGAACCTCGGACCGAACTACCAGTTTTTAGCGACTTTACCGCTCGGGGGCCCGAGATAACTGGGACACCTCGAAAATCGAAAACTTGGTTAATATAGAGTAAATTTTAAATCTGGCTAATTTTTCTTTCGACAAAATTTTCTGAATTAATTTATTTTAAATTGTAAATATAAGTGAATACATACAATTTTTTTTACTTTAACAAACTTTTAATAAATAAAATAAATACAATTTCACTACTAGATAATAATTTCTTTCACTTAATAAATAATCCGTACAAGATTTAATTTCGTGATTGAAAAAATTAATGGGGAAAAAAAAAAAAAAAAACTGGAATAAACAAACTGTATCAAAATTTAAGCAAATTGTGGAATTTTGTCATGACACAATTTTTTGGAAAAGTAGTTATCCTTTTTAGTAATGGTCGCACGATCACGACCATTACTAAAAAGGATAACTACTTTTCCAGCTTTCATAGTTACTTCGCACGATCACGACAATTTTTGATCAACGACAGATCCACAAGAGAAGCACCAGGACATTGCTTTAAAAGTGAAAAAGCTTTTCTTTAAGTCCTGTTAAAGGACAATGAGTAAAACCGCTGAATACTGGTAGTTCAACCTGGGTTTAAATCTCGGCAAAACGGCTGGTTGCAAGGAAGCTTCCATAGATTTCCCCCTAATACGACGTTTATATGAACCAATATTCGCCTAAAAAATTACGAATGTATCCCTTCATTGAAGCACACGTAGGCAGGTAGCCGTCATCTGCTTTGCAATTAACAAAACCAAAAGTTAAGCATGGCTAATTTTCACATAGTACGGCGGCCGAGCGGTAAAGGTCTCTGAAATTTAGTAGTTTGACCTGAGCTCCATTCTAGGCGAACGGGCTGGCTTGATGAGCGTTTTCGTGGTTTTCTCCATATGTGACGTATGGACTAGTTTTCCCTTGGAAAATATTCCACGAAGGCATCCCTCTCCTTACGTAATTATTCCTAAAGTGCTTTGCCATAATCAAATAAACCGAACACATTGTAGGTTTCATTGTCATTTTTAGCATTACTGCAATTTTTATTGTTCTCCGGATATACCTGGTAGGGAATGATTTCTTCGTAACTCAGAATCTGAAAATTTGGTTCGCGTTTAACCATTCCAAAACGTCTTCCTTATATCCCTTGGCACATGTCTACGAACTAAATGTCAGTTGGCTTTGCTTTCATTTTTAACACATGTAAAGCACATTTTTTTTAATATAATCTACAACAAGAAGGCCGTTAAATGATACTTTACTAATAAAAAAGGCAAAAAGATTCATCACTGATAAAATTCGCGAATGATACTAACTTTCACTGTTCTTTTTTGATATTAATACATTTTACCAATAATTTCTTTAAATTGCTCATCGGCTCCGTTAACAGGGGCATTTGTTGATAAATTTTCTACTGTAGATGATTAAAGTGAACCTTGCATATTAGACCCCCTGCCTATATGGTTTTTATTTCTAAGCTTAGAAGGAGATTTGAACTGCATTTTCACTAGTAAATTTGTCAAAATAAGGTGCAGAATTTTATAAAAAAATGCCTTACCGTTATGAGTAGGAAGGGCTCTAAAAATTAAGTATATTTTTTTATATGATATTAACAGAGTAAAAATTCCAAATAGTAAAATCTCATTACATTTTAATTAGTTAAACATTATAAGCTTAACTCAAAAATCATTGAATAAATATTTTATACATCCAAGATTTATTGAAATACGCTTAATAAATATTTTCAAAGGTTTATCTACAAATGTAGTACGGAATACTATTTTAAGCAAAGGCCAGTGGCCAAATATGCAAATTTTATATCATATCTGCTATAACTGTGTTCAGTAAAAGTATTGAATTATATCATTATTGAATCAGTTGCTTCAAAACGTGTCGAACTTTACATAAATAAAACTCAGTGGCAGAACAGCCCTAGTGGGCCACGGCTTGCAGTGCCCTTTTTCTGCTTTCTTGACCTTTGGGCCCCGGAGTCCCGGAGTGCATCAGCATATGCCCTGGACAAGTGGTCAGCTTGCCGCAGGACTCCCCGGTTTAATCCCGAACTAAATGTGTTTAATCCCGAAGCGAACTTGGTATTCATTTTATCGACCCACTCAAGGGATCAAAGGTTGAGTCAACCTTGCCCAGCCCGGGGATCGAACACCGACCTGAGGCGCAGCTGCGCGACGCGCTATCCACTTCGCCACCGGGCGGTCTAAAGTACTTAAACTGAAGTAAACAAATAAAATAATAAATTAGTTCAACAGTATTGCGCGGCGAGTCGTTATCCAGTATGGTTTGTATAGTTTTAACAAATGAAAATGCCATTCACTTTCAGATTTATTCAAGACTTAAACATTAGTGAAGCAAGTGTATCTCCCAATCTAGAGTGTATAATTGATGCAACTCTTTTTCAGAAGGCCTCTGAAATGAGCCACACGCTTGTCGGCCAAAAACCTCAAACGAAGGGGACAGCCCTTGATATATTAATTCTGGTTTATCGGAGGATCATCGTCATAAAAATTGTTAAGCACTGATAGTAAGAAAACATTAGTTAAAGATCGAATGACAGTGGAAACAGTAGTTAAAAATAGCAAGGTGAGCTCTAGGTACGTCTCCCATCTTTTGATGACCAACATTAAAAAAAAAGTTTGGTTGTAGATGCACAACTTCGGAAGCATTATATAAAGCACGGAGTCAAGTTTTTACGCCCCATAATAATCTGTAATAAAACATGAATGCACTACTTAACACCGGAGTAAAACAAACATACAATGGCAACATTCAAGTCTAGTGCGCAGGTTTTTGCTATTAAGAAAAAAATGGTCCAACATGCAGTCAAAAGACTTTTATTTTTATGAAACTGAGAAATTTCCTGGGCGCTGGCGTAACTGTATTGCAGTGACACATGGCTACTTAGTTTCCTAAGTAGTATTTGAGCCGTTCCAATATAAACATTTAGCCGATAAAGTCCTATTTATAATCTCATATAACGTGCATAGGCTCTGTTTCTAGCATTTCAGGTTATAATTCTGTAAAAACGAAATACCCAACGTTTTCGAGAGCATGAACTGATCTCTCCCCTCTCACGATTAAAAAAAATCGATGCACGAAAAATACGCAAAATAATACCCTAGATAAGACGGGTTGACCAGCCATGCTACTGAACACATATGGCAAAAAAATATGTGTGTTAGGGAAGAGGACATGCCATTTCTTTCAAAATAGAGATTAAATTTATGATATCAGAAATAAGTAAACACTAGTTCTAAAATAATAACAATAATAATAATAAAACATGTTCAGTCACTTCCAATAAATGTAAAAGATTCTTCAGGCAATTTGATTTCGGTCTGCTGTAATTTATTTTTCATGGATCGCAGTTTTTTTATTAAACTGCAATTAAATAACATTTTGTTTAGCATACAATTAAGATAATAGTTTCAAAAACTCGATGCTAAGCTCTTATTTTTAGTAACTTCGTAAGCTACTGGCACTGCGCATTAGAATCATCTCATCACTTAGGGAAACCACTGTATGCTTGGAAACGACTATCACTTAAATGTGGTAGCAAATGAACATTTTAGGTCAGGCATATTTAGATATCTTAAGAATTTACTGCTTTTTAGTTAAGCAGTTCTCAAATTTTCAGCGCCATTACATACCTAATTTATTACTCGAGACTTTCCAATGATTAATATTTTGGTAAATGCTATTAAATATTCCAACTAATTTTTAAATAATAAGCGTGAAGATATTCTATTTAAGATATAGAGGGTTTTTCTAAAGAGAAATTACTTACATTCAACATCTGGTAAATTTATTAATTAGATTGACAGTTTGCAATGATACTGAAATTCTAAACAACGAAAATTTAATTTTTTATTGAATAAATAGTTACAATAAACATTCTGAGAATAATAACATATTAAATATGTTATTATTCTCAGAATGTTTAATATTTACTAGGAAAATCAAATATTATTTATAGTTTCACGAATCCAAGGACCAAGATTTTTTTTATTTCAGAGTACCTATGGGAAAAGTCCATCATCTTCACATCATAAGTATTAAAACAGTGAGAAGAAATAGGAAAAAAATGTACGAGTATAATTAGAAAGTAAGGAAAAGTTGGAGGAAGTCAACATTATTTGAGAATGCTTATGTAAAAAAAAGAATTTTTAAATTAAATATTTTTACTATTTTTTAGTGTTTTTATATTTTTTTATACTTCATGATGTTTGCTTTATTTAATTATGGAAAAAGACTTGATGCCAAAAGGATGAGATGCCTTTGAGGTCCTAGATTCGAACCCCCCCCCGAACTATCAGTATTCAACAACTTTACCGCTTGGACACTCATGGGCCTTTTCTATACTTGAATATTTACGTAATTTTTAAGATTTTTTTTGCCGAATATAACACTAAAAATAAAAGTGATAAGCAAGGCAATTAAAATTAAGAGATAATAATCCGAATACAGCAATGATCGTGTCCTGGAGGAAATATCCGTGGGAACGACTGTAATTTTTAAAATAAACAGATAATGCATGATGACTTCTTTATAGAACACTTACCACTTATAACCATAGACCTGACATGGCAATTGCACCTGTTCTAATATTTATTTGACTCTAAAATACAGTTTTCCACAAAATCTCTGAAATTCGTTCATACCCTTCATTATACTGTTACTATTAATTTTTAAATATTTCTCTAACAGTTTTTATTTTTATTATATTTCGCTGTGTTTAAAATGCATTCGCACTATAATATCTTAACAAATTAATATAAATAATTAAATTTGATTTGCAAAAATATATTTATCCTTGTAATTCGATAATTGAGTGCAAAAACAGAAAACTTCGGTTAAAAAAAAAAAAGGTTATCCCATGTGAAAGAGATTTGCCACTTAAAATAACTTTTTAAATTATATTTGCGATTTTTAAAAGTATTTATTTACTTATTTATCTGCACTCTTTATCTGTTCTCAGATGGGAAAAAGTGTGTCCGCTCTAACCACGATGAGTTTTGGAGTGTCCGCTCTAACCACGTCCGGTGTAGCCACACCACCAGCGGGAAACTTTCGTTAAATCCCGATATATAGTGTTTAATGCACAATGCCGAGTTTATGCCTCTGATGTTTTTAAAGAAAAACAGATCACTATGCGTATGGGGAGAAAAACAATACAAACAATATATGTAACGTTTAATGTGAGCGAAGATGAGTTTACCCAATTCTTTAATGCTTTTTAAATGAAAACAGATCACTGTGTACATGAAGAAAAAAACAATAACGCATATAATATAAATATTTGAATTTAACAAATATTCTCTATTCCTATAAAGCTAATATAATATATTGCTATGAAATGTACAGGCGCAGTGGGATTGCTTTCCCAGTTTTAGGGTTACCATAAAATAGCAAGGAAGGCAGGGTTGCCACATTTGGCGATATACCATGGACGGCTGGAGAACCTTCTTGAACGAATTCTTACTGATTTAGCCCAGAATGTTCTAGAACACAAGCCGAAAGTTATATAAACCTTGCTGGTCCGCAGTCAGTGTGTGTGTGTTTGCGCCTCGTCGAGTGCGAGATAGTTAGTATTGAGAGAGTGCCTCGTCGAGAGGGCGAGTGTGTGTGCCTTGTCTAGCGAGCTGATAGTCATTGAGCGTCTCGAAGTCTGCGCCGAGTGCATCGAAGAGTCTCTTAGTGTATTGCGTTAATGCATCATCGAGGGAGTGTGTTGAGCTCCGGAACGGCTGAACCGAAGAGTCAGGAGCTGTGCTCTGTGTGTCGTTGAGTGCATCTCGATTTGTGGCGTCGAGAGTCTCGAGTGTACATGGAGTTCCGAGAACGACCAAGCAGATTTGGGAGCTGTATTCGGGAGCTTTGCAGTGAAGCTGTTTCCGTTATTACCTGACAGTGTGAAGGCTGTGTCACTGAACGTGTCAGTGTGTTTATAACAGTTTGACGACTGTAAAAGTGATTTTGGAGCTATCTGATTAATATTGCTAAATAAAGGGTGTTTCGATACTTCATCAAGTGTCGTCGTTATTCACTCCAAATCTACGAACCCTATTGAATGTGAAGGAAGAAAATAACGCAACAACTGGTGTCACAGAAAAGAAAAACGTAACAATATGTATAAGGTGTACAATGCTGAATTTGTGAATTCTTTGATTTTTTTTTCAGCAAAAACAGAATGCTATGTATAAGAATAATAGGTGGAAGAACAACAGTAATGTATATCAGGACTTAGAAGAGAAGGGCTAGCTCATAGAGCTTTCCCCCCTGAAGCAGAAAGAGAGAAGTGATGGCGTAGTCATGATGACACTGAGCGCGCAGATGTAATTCACAGCTTGGAAATTAGCGTTTTTGAACCAGCGTTTAAAATGAGCTGTGTGTGAAAGATAGCTATAATTTGGAAGAAACAATGTTACTGCTTTATGCATTTTAGACTGAACCATTAAAAAATTTAATAATACTTACTCAATTTTAAAATAATAGATAAAATGTGCTACTCTTTTAACATAAAGTTCCGTGGTTTTTTTTATTTTTATTTGCAGGTTTTTTTTATTTATTTTTATTTGTATTTAATGCATGTTTATTTCTAATCATTTTTTTACCTGCATGCTAACTGAGAGAATTTTTAAACTGCTTCTAAGATAACTATAATAGCAGCTATTTAAATTTACTCAAAAAACAACTTTACATTGACATAGTTTTAAACATAAATGATATATATGGCAACATTTTTGCTAACCTACGTTTGATTTTTTGCCTAATTGTAAATTTTACATTGTTATAATTCTCTTCCCATTCAATATAATAATAGATATTTTTTAAATAATTTTGTAATTTATACTTATATCTATATAACAATTAAACAGTTATTTAATTTTTCAACAAACATTCTAAAATTTTTCTTTTCTCTATTTTTCAATTCTTTAATACAATTTTCTAAGGATATTATTTTGTTCTTCAAATTATCAATCCTTAAAATTAGGGCATTCAAGAATATCTACATTTTCATTTGTGAGTTTTATTTCAAAATCATTAAAATTTGATTTATTATTGTCATCATCAATTTCGATTTATATTGTCATCATAATTTAATTTCGGCACAGCATTCCATTTCAACAGTTTCTTTTTGTGGCTATCCAAAAAAGCGATTTTTCATATCATCTTCATAAACACGGCATAGAAAACAGATTTTACCGCTCTTCACATTAATAAATCTTGTCTTTGACATTTGTGTATCCATTCTTTCGTCAAAAGCAAAATCTCATTTGGATCTTTTGGTCCCATGAAATAAAATATCTCATCCTTTCGCACTTCTGTAAGTGCTACGGCACGTTACTACAGCGCATATTACGTAAACGATACCTTACAATATAGAATATAAAATAAAAACTGACTAAAATTACATATATATAAATTATTTTTGTTGTATCATAAATTATAATACGACGTTTAGCTTAAGAGAGCTTCTCCTGACGCATGCGCCGTTCGCGTTTATCCGCGCGGTGATGATGACGTAACTGTTTATTACGTATCTATGTATGTGTATACCATTCTTACTTCTTCGCCCTTTTTTCTCTGCTGTATGCAACTATGTTTAAGTTAATCTCTGTCATTAAAAATGTTCATTGATATTACAATCTATTTAGGCTCATTTATTTCTTCAATGGTTATGGGCCCAGGAACGTCTCAACTGTGCCTAATTAGCAAAATACTTATTTTAAAATGAACATTTTGAAGTTTTCGAGCATTGAACTCTTAAGCCTAATTCAGTGCAAGAACTGTTACGTCTAATCAACGGTAAGAACTGATCAGCGTTCAGTTAAGCCTATTTTTATAGCGCTCAATCTTGTTTTTTTGGCTGTGAGAGACTGTATTACATTATGTCGCATTTGACTACTATAGAAAAGCTCGGAGAAGATAATTTTGACAGTTGGAAATTACAAATAGAAGCAGTATTGATTAAAAACGACCATTGGGATTATGTGACCGGTAAAGCGCTAAAACCTGCTGAAGGAACCGAAGACAAAAAGAAATGGCTCCAAGCTGATCAAAAAGCTCGCGCAGATATAATTCTTGCTATTAATCCTAGTGAACTGTGTCATATAAAGCATTGTGTGACATCAAATGCTGTGTGGAATAAACTCAAAGCCGTATATGAATCGAAAGGACCAGCGAAGAAGGTTACATTATTAAAACAGCTTTTATTTAGAAAAATGGTGGAAAGCGAAACGATATCTGAACATTTGAATAATTTCTTCGAAATAGTTGATAAGCTTAAACAAATGGAAATTGACATAGCTGATGATTTATTATCGATTCTTCTGCTCTATAGTATTCCAGAAAATTTTGAAAATTTTAGATGCGCCATCGAATCAAGAGATCAGTTACCTAGTCCCGAATCTTTGAAAATCAAAATGTTAGAAGAATGGAAAGCAAGAAAAGGGAAAACGTCTCAAGATTCACAGAATGCATACTATACTGATTATAAAAGACGAAATCAAGAACAGAAGAAAAATGAAAAATGGAAGGTAAATTCAAACAAAAATTTTCCAGCTGAAAGAAATTTTCGAAATTTGAAGTGTAATTACTGCTCGAAAATTGGGCACAAGGCATCTGAATGCAGAAATAAAATAGCTGATAGAAAATATGCGCAATCAAATAAGGGAAATCAAGGTTCTATGATGGCTTCTCATTACGAAGAGCAGATTAGTTTAGCAGTAAACAATGCTTATCAGAAGACCTCCTCATGGTGCTTAGATAGTGGCTGTACATCTCACATGTGCAATGACAGAAGGTTATTTTCAGAATTTCACCCTCGAACGAATTCAACCATAAAGTTAGCAGTTGACAAAACAGCAAAAATTACAGGAATTGGAACTGTCCTTATAACAGTACCTAACGGAAATAAGACAAACTTACGCTCAAAAATGTGTTATGTGTTCCGGAATTAAAATGTAATTTGCTGTCAACATCTAAAGCTACTGCAAATAATCGTTCAGTGATTTTTACAGAACAACATGCTAGAATAATAGAACCAAATGGATTTATACTAGTGCAGGCTATTCGTCATGGTGATCTTTATTATATACATCCAAGCACTGAAACAGCTGCAATAGCACAGGTAAGTGATTTTGTAAAGTGGCATCTTAAATTAGGTCATTTAAATGAGTCTGATTTGAAAAGATTTAAGTCTGATAACATGGTTAGAAATTTAAATTTTAATAACACTGAATCTCTAAAAGACCGCAAAGTCTGTATCCGAGGTAAACAAACTGTGCAACCTTTTCAAAAAGAATCAAAATTTCAAAGTGATGAATTACTGAACTTGATTCACTCAGATTTGTGTGGACCTATGAGAGTCCCATCCCATGCTGGTTCCCGTTATTTTGTTACTTTCATAGACGACAAATCGCCTTATGTCGAAGTCAGTTTTCTTAAAACTAAAGATGAAGTAAAAAAGGCATTCATTAAATACAAAGCTGCGGTCGAAAATCGTCTAGGAAAGAAAATAAAAATCCTTCGGACTGATAACGGTCTCGAATATCGCGGAGAAGAATTTAATAAATATATTCAAGAATGCGGGATTAAACGAGAATTCTCTGCACCAATGACTCCTCAACAGAATTCGAGAGCTGAACGCATGAACTGCACTTTAACTGAAATGGCCAGATGTTTGTTACTACAAAGTAATCTTCCCCAATCCTTTTGGGCTGAAGCCTTGAACTGCGCTGTTTATATTCGTAATCGTTGCCCGAATCGAAGCCTGGGAGTAAACAAAACACCTTATGAGTTATTTTTTGGCATCAAGCCAACTGTATCTCACTTCAAAGTATTCGGACATAAATGTTTTGTACTTAATAAAAGGTCTAAAGGGAAATTCGATCCTCGTTCAGAAGAACATATATTTGTAGGATACTCAAATGAATCGAAAGCATACAGGCTATGGAATAAAAACTCCAAAAAAATCGTTATAAGCCGAGATGTTAGATTCACTGATGAATTTGAAAACTCTACTAATTATGATAAAGATTTAGAAGTTTTATATTTTGAAAATATTTCTGATAAAAAGAAGGAAGAACCTCTGAATGTAAAGCAAATATCGGCTGATGAAATAACAGAAGACCCCTCAAATATGGCAGAATCATCTGATAATGAAGATTCTGATTCCGAAGCACTGCCTGAAATGCAGATTAAAAGGGGGCCAGGTCGTCCAAAGAAAGTCAAGACTTGGAAGCCATGAAGACCAAAAAAGGAGTACCACAATATAAACATAAAAAAGGAAGAAGCACAAATTGCTGAAGAAGATACAAATCCGACATTAGAAGAAGCATTAAATGGAAGTTATGCTGAAGAATGGCATAAGGCTATGCAAAGTGAGTATGAAGCACTTGTTAAAAATGGTGCATGGAAATTAGTAAAGCGACCACAGAACAAAAAGGTAATAGGATGTCGCTGCGTTCTTAGAACGAAATATAATGCAGATGGAACAGTTCAAAAGAGAAAAGCTCGATTGGTTGCTAGAGGATTTGCACAGGAACTTGGAATTGATTTCAATGAAACCTTTGCTCCAGTAGCCAGAGCAAGTTCTATAAGAACTGTGATTGCATACAGTGCTGAACAAGACATTATGTTATATCAACTAGATTTTGTTATGGCTTATGTTAACGGAGATTTAAGAGAAGAAATTTTCATGGAACAAGCTAAAGGTTTTGAAGACCAAAATAATCCTGATTATGTTTATGCTTTGCAAAAGTCTCTTTATGGTTTGAAACAAAGTGGACGACAGTGGTATGAAAAATTAGACAAAAAACTCAAAAACTTTGGATTACAACCATTACAATCAAATAAGTGTGTATACAGGATGAAAACATCTCAAGGTGAGTTAATTCTAATTTTATATGTGGATGACTTAATAATAGCAACAAATAGCTGTGATTTATACGCTGAACTTAAAGGTTATCTTTCTAAAGAATTTCATGTTAAAGATTTAGGCAAACTTCATTGTTGTCTTGGAATAGAATTTAATCAAGATGTAAATAATAATTCTATTAATTTATCTCAGCAGAAATATGTTGATAATATTCTACGAAGGTTTAATATGCAAGATGCAAAACCAGTAGCAACTCCTTTAGATCCTAGTGTAAAACTAAGTAAAGAAATGTGTCCTTCTGAAACTGAAAAGGAAGAAATGAACAATGTACCTTATCGCCGTCTAATTGGTTCGCTTATGTATCTTTCTGTGTTTACTTGGCCGGATATTACATATGCTGTCAGTCACCTGAGCCAATTTAATAACAATCCTGGAAAATTACACTGGTTGGCTGCAAAGCGCGTTCTTCGATACTTAAAAGGAACTAAAAATTATTGTTTAAAATTTCGAAAGACTGGAAAAGCACTTATTGGATATACCGATGCCGATTGGGCGTCTGATGTTAATACTAGAAAATCGTATACAGGTTACCTATTCAAGTTTGCTGGAAATCCAATAACATGGGAATCACGAAAGCAACAAACTGTTGCATTATCAAGTACTGAAGCAGAGTACATCAGTCTTTCAGAAAGTGCCAAAGAAGCAGTTTATTTACGTCGTTTTCTTAAGGAATTAAATTTTACTGCTAATTATCCAACCATTATATATTGTGATAATCAAGGTGCACAGAAGCTTATGAAAAATGCTGTTTATCACTCACGCACTAAACACTTAGATATTAGACATCATTTCATTCGTGAAATTTATGAAAGAAATGAAATAGACGTTAAATATGTGCCAACAGAGAAAATGCCTGCTGATGTACTGACAAAAACACTGACTGCTTCGAAACATTCTAAGTGCTGTAAATTAATTGGAATAACTGTAAATGATTAATGTTTATTTTTTTTTTTTCAGCCGCCAAACGTCGAAAGGGGGATTGTTGTATCATAAATTATAATAAACGTTTAGCTTAAGAGAGCCTCTTCTGACACATGCGCCGTTCGCGTTTATCCGCGCGGTGATGATGACGTAACTGTTTATTACGTATCTATGTATGTGTATACCATTCTTACTTTTTCGCCCTTTTTTTTCTGCTGTATGCAACTATGTTTACTTTTTCGCCCTTTTTTTTCTGCTGTATGCAACTATGTTTAAGTTAATCTCTGTCATTAAAAATGTTCATTGATATTACAATCTATTTAGGCTCATTTATTTCTTCAATTTTGAATATATACATTATTAGAAAACAGATATATATATATGATTAAAATTAATTTGGGATATGTAACCTCTAGAAAATCGTCTCGCAGCTGAATGAAACTACAGCTTTAAACGCGGGAAATCAAAACAGGTGGCATCACAGTGACGTCAGATTACTGCCTGTTAAGTCCCCCCATTAGGCTCGCGTCGGCGAGGAGTCAAACAAAGAAATGAGCTAGCCCTTTCTATTTATCCCTGAATGTATATACATCATACATAATGATTAATTCATCATTTTTGTGTTTGTAACCTGCATTGCGCTTTTAATAACGTTTCCTGAATTATGATAAAAACTGAGCGTTTGGCAAACTTTTTTAAAACTCACCCCTCGCAATATTTAAAGTTAGAGGATTAAAAAAAATAATGAATCATTAAATTAATTAATGGAATCATTTTCATTTATGTATTCGTATTTATTTCTATATTAAAAATAGCATTTCAGTGGGGCCATTTATGAAATAACTAACTAAAATGGTAGATCACATACTACATGAATACCTAAATGGTATTATGACACCAATATTTCTATTTACTTGTAAATGATGAAAAACAAAGAAAAATATAACTTAAAATTATATTCTTATAATAATTTAGGATGAAGTGAAACAAATGTAATACAATCAAGAGTGGAATACACTCACTAGAATAATGAACAATTATTTTGCTAGAAATTCTACATCAAAATATGTCATGACTGAATTTTAGTGCATGAAGCTTGGGCCCATGAAGGACATGAAGGACTTTCTGAGAAAATCAGATTCTTATTCACTACATAAAGGGAAAGCATAAAAATTCTCACACAGCTAATTTAAACCTCAGAAAATTAATGTGCACATGCAATCACCAGCATTCAGTAGTTTATATTCAATTAAATATCAACTCACTTCATTTTAGCAATATTTTATGATATGTAATCCGGTGGGTTACTGAGGAAAAATGCCCAAATTTAATAAAATTATAGCAATAAAAACCCCTCAACTTAACATAAAAATATTTTTTCATAAAACTGCACACTTTCTTTACTCAAACAAATATATTTTGACCTTATAAACAAATATATCATCTAACTTAATACAAATCACTTGGCAATGTTGTAAATTGATTTAAGAAAATGCCGGTTTCAACACTTTATTAATAATGTCAAAAGCAATGGATTAGCAAATTTTCCATTGAAGACAAAACATTGATTATAGACATAAAAGAATATCTTAAAACAATCAAAGCTTTAAAGAAAAATACTGCACACGTTGACAGAAAAATAAGCTATGTGAAATACTTTTCCAGAAACAATAAAATATACAACTTATAAATGTTTTAAAATTTTATCATTAAAAATAATACTATAGTTAATCTATAACAGTGAACACAAATGTTTACATGTTTTAATCTGAATTTTTTAACAGTTTGCTCATAAAAATATAAAATATTAATATATACTTAATAATAACAGATACACTGTATTTTTCTCAAACTCAGTGCCTTAACCCTTTGCAGCACAGTGTGTGCAGTCTGGACACACCTAAAAATTACCTTCTGTATGCACAGAAAAATTGAATGAAAAAGGATTTAAAGGTTACTATAAGTTACTCTGAATCTTCTTTATTTATAGTAGATGGCAGCTCAACACAAACCAGTCCATATATTTTAGCCATGTTTAATTTTTTAAGACCTTCATTTTTTCAAAGAAAACTTCCAGATTTTTTTAGGGTGTAAAAGGAAATGTTTGAAAAGAAATTTCTATGTTAATTTTTTGGCTGTATGCTAATCTCCATATTCTATATTAGTTTTAAATTTGTAACTTGAAATCTTGCCTAAAATCAAACGGCAAACCCTAGGCGTGCCCAGATCAGGCTCACCGATAATCTAGGGCAACTGAGAGCCTGTATTCTTTGTTTCTCCGCATCTAATCAGTCAGTTCATTGACAACAATGCTCGTTTCAGCACTCTTTTCAAAGCTCTATTCAAACAGTGTGACCCACAGAATTAAAACGATAAGTGCTATCTTCACAAAATTTTACTTGTGTACACCTCTAGGCCTAATTAGACTGCCTACCATTTTTTTTTTTAAATCAAAACTCCGACTTTACAAGGTAGCGTGCCAGAAAGGGTTAAAGAACACTAGATTATGCATTATATCCATTAGGCACTAATTATTGTAAAAATAGAGATCAACAGATAAATAGAGATGCTCTGATAAAACATAATAACAATTATTTGAGCCCTTAATATGCTATACTCAATGATCCAATGCTATTTAGTGCTCTTAAAACATATTTAAACATTTTATATAAAAATTTACATTGAATTTAATATAATTTAAGAATACTGATTTGAAGCAGTACATGCTCACAATGAAATACAAAAATGAAATTAAAATATATTTTAAACAGCAAAGTAATAAATACTGATTTATGAAATGGATCTTTACTGATATATCTATCATGCTTAAAATTCTAGGAAGAACTGCATAATGAAATTTCATGCTGAATGATGTTTCCTTATTAGTTATATGCCAACTTTACAACTTTCAAAATTTTTCTACAAAACAGATAGACTTTTTTTTTAAAGTTACACCTAAAAAAGTTCTTAATGAATTAAAAAAAAATATTCGAATGCTCCAAAGAAACCTACAGAAATGTTATGACGCTTAGAAATACTTCTACAAATGCTTCAGCTTTCAGCACATAGCTTAAATAAGATAAAACTTCAACTGTGATCATAAATTCATGATTCATAAATTAATTACTATATCTGGAATATTTTAATATTATATACAAATAAAACTACTTATATTTGTATGCATTTATAAAATTTTGTGCAATTTGTATCTGAAAAATATTCAATAAATGAAAGAATTTAAAAACAAAATTTTAGTTTTTTTTAAATACAGTCTTATAATACGTACAAATTAGACCACTTTGCAAATTTTAAATTCTTAGATTGATAAACAGATATAATAAAAAATTGAATACTTGTTATACTGTAATAATAAAATTATAATGTACTAGTTTTCAATTTGAATGAATGTTCTTTAATAATAACCACATTTCTCCTGCCTAAATTTCCAAAATTATAGATAATTTAAAAATTATTGAAAATTTTAGATACTTTTACAATATTTAAATTTGCAGGAGTTAAAAGTCTTTCCACATTTTATTTTAATCCATCACTTACTAACATTCAACTTTAGGAGTACAATTATAGCATTTATAGCAATCAAATTATTCTGGATGAAAAATTATTTTGGCTAGATTTAAAATAAAATCTAAGCATTATCTAAGTCAGTGCTGTCCAACTTATCATAGCCCGCGGGCCAGATTTTTTTCCCCAAACATTTCGGGGGCCAAGAAGGTTGATAAATGAAAATAACTTTATGTTAATTAAAAAATATTTTATTTATACTAAAAAGAAAACTTTAAAATATTCATAATATATTAATGAGAACATTGTGGCCATAATTGTTTAGCAACAATATCTTTTATGTCTACATCAATATTTGTTGTGGCAAGTCTAATTACATCTTCAAGAGTGGAATCTTTCAAACTGTTTCTATATTTTGACTTTATATATTTCATATCGGAGTATGCACGCTCGCAGATATACGTACTTCCGAACACTGATACAATTTGAAGTCCAAAATCTCTCAATTTTGGATATTTCTCTTCATCTAAAAAATTTGAATATTTCTATTCCAGTTACTCCACAAGATGTAAAAAATGGGTCAGCCTGCAGGTTGCATAATTCTATTCGATATTTAAGATCAACGGAGTTGATATCAATATTAATTGGATCACAAAATAAATCAATAGACGGTTTAAGATCATCAAATTGAGAAAATCTTTCATTGAAATCTGTAATTAGCATATCCAATTTTGGTAGAAATATTTTAAAATTCGCTTCTATATTACATTCCTTCATTGATCTCTTTGCAAGATTCAAAATGAAATAAATTATTTTGCTCCAAATTAAACCGTAACAACTTTTATTTGTTTCTAAATCCAGTAACATATTTATAAAGGCAATGCATATTTTGATCTTGTCCTTGCAAGGATTTATTCAAAATATTTAAATAATTTGTAATGTCCGTTAGGAAAGCAAGTGAATAAATAAAATTTTCACCAATTAAATTTGCCGTCAAATTTTTATCGACGGCAATTTCTGTGAGAAAAAGATGAACTTCTTTTCGAAGTGTAAAGAATCTCCTCAAGCACTTTCCAGCACTTAATCAACAAATGTTACTATTTGTTGTTACTATTCTATAGCAACGAATTACTATTCTATAGCAACAATGTTACTATTCGTTGTTACTATTCTATTCAACGAATGTTACTATTCTATAGCAACGAATGTTACTATGTAAAAGCAGATCTCCATACTCAGTTTCAAATTCACCCAAAATTTTTTTAAATTTTCGGTGTGTAAGAGAACGATTTCCACCGTGAATTAAATTAGTAATTTTGCAAACCTTGTCCATTACGTCTTTTAGTTGTACGGATAAACCACATAATGCCTCCTGATGGATAATACAGTGTAATATACGACATGTTATTCGTTCTTTTTGCAAAAGTCCTGCGAGCCCAGTATTTTTGCCTGTCATAGCTCTAGCACCGTCGGTTACAATAGCAGTGCACGTGTCAAACCTGCCATACTGCTCTACTGAACATTTTAATTGTTTGTAAATAGCTTCACCTTTTATTGTTCCGTGTAATGATTGTAATTTTAAAAGTTCTTCTGAATAATTATAGTTTTCATTTACAGTTCTTATAAAGATAAGCATTTGACTTGTATTGGAAATGTCTGTGCTTTCATCCAATGCTATGAAAAAATAGCAGCAACTATTGATTAGGTTTTCTAATTTATTAGTGACATGCATGCTAATCTCATTTACTTGTCGGCTTACAGTCTGGTGAGAAAGTGATACTGTTTGAAATTTTCTTACCATTTCATTGTCATTAAATGCTTGAGCCATTTTTATAGAACATTTTTTAATGAATTCTCTATCCAAAAATGACTTTTTTGCCTTTACTATTTCTAAACAAACTTCAAATGATGCAACTACAGATGCTTCTTGAAATTTGGTTCTTGATTAAAATAAATCGTTTGATGATCCAGTTGCTTTTTCATTTTTTTTACTAGTGGTATTTTCATGTCTCGCGTGTATGAATGATACTTTTTTCATGCATGGAAAGATAATGGTGCTTCAAGTTATATTCTTTACACACAGCTGTGATTTGTAAACATTCTAAACACTGTGGTTTACCATTCTTGTTCAGACTAAATAAATAATCTATCTCCCAGCGATCTTGAAATTCTCGATTTTCGAGGTCTATTTTTTCATTAGTAGCACTCATATTCAATAATTATTTTAATTATTAAATAAATATCCTGAAATTAAGTTAATAATATTATAAAACAGTGTCCCCTCAACAAATTCTAGACAAGACTGCACTCGCACGATTGCATGAATCAACCAAATAGCACAGGGTAGTGTGCGCATCACATGCGCCAACCATAGATAAACAACAACCAACCACAAATATAATATGTGCTGCCAATGTTTAGCCAACCATCATCAGACGTTAAACGGATTACTACTGTATTCAGCCAGGTTAAGTGAAGTTACGCAAACTAAATAGTACCTACTTTAAATTCAAATTAGATTTAAATTTTCACATAATAAAATAATTTGAATATTATTAATAATAATAATTTAGTAACAGAAATTTATTTATAGTAAAATGTACTTGCGGGCCGTAAAAATAATTTGGCGGGCCGCCGGTTGAACAGCCCTGATCTAAGTGACAATTCTGTTAAAACTGTGAACAATAAAATAAAATGTATGCATTTTAAAATTAATAATACAATATAATAATTTTAATACTTAAGGATCACTGATTTGTACACATAGTATAAAGATCAAATTAAATATTGAAGATTAAAATCACAAACTTAAAATTATGTTAGCATGCTCAATTGTTTGAAGATTTCATACAATGGCCTTCCCATCTTGATAGTGGGAATTTTATAATTTTTTAAGCAGATTAAAATACATGTAAAGAAATTTCATAATACACTTCAAACTGATAAAATACACAAGCAAAACACTTTAACAAAGCAGATGCAATACATTAAATGGAATAAATACATTCAAAAATAAAGATAATAACAAAGAAAGTATGGTAGCTCAGGTCTACCTAACAGGAATGAGCTACTTTATTCCTTTCTGTATGATATTATGATTTACCAATGTGTGAGAAAAAATTAAATAACGATCTAATAATGTAATTGACGGAAAGCTGAGGAGCCACTTTTAGCAGCCTGTCTGACTCGAGAGCCCTGACTTAGTTCTAAATAGTTTCAATACTGATTATGATCACTAATACATAAAGTTCTCAGTAAATACTTTCATAATGATTTTTAAAAGAGACATTCATAATTAAAATCAACCTTCCTTCCCCCCCCAAAAAAAAATTATACAAATTTTAAAGAAGCAGAACTTATATTTATATATTTCATAGTATTTTTTTAATTACACGTAAACAACAAACAAGGCAATGAGTGAGTGAATACAAAGAAAATATTTAGTCTCACATAAAATGACAATATTCAAAAATCATAAAATCTCCTTAAAATTAAGTTTGCAACAAAATCCTACAGATTAATCCTAGTTGAAAATGAATTCTTGCTGTGTTAATTACATATATACAAATACATACACAAAATCCTCACTCATGTAAGTTAATGTCTTGTTAAATTATCAAAGCAAATGTGATTTATAAATAATTAGGTAAATATTTAATAATTTACATTTCCAGCAATACATAATCATTCAGTTTATCGCCTCATAAGTATTCAAAGAAATTGTAATCTTATTTACATTTATTTATGAGTTATATCAAATGTCTTACAGCTAAATTTAACTTCTAAGCTAAAAAATATTGTTTTCATGTTTTTCGCTCCCTTTTATTTTAATTTTGTATAAATTGAGGCAATCTACTCAATGTAAAAATGGTTGTTTTTATCAAATAATAGTAAAACACATCTAGTTATTTTGATGCTCCAACACAAATAACAGGAGTTCTTGCAATAATTTCAGGTATTTAAACAACTTTAGATAAGCATTCAGAATGTTTCAGAAAATGTTTATTCTGGAAAACTTTAGAATGTAAGATATCCTTGTACTCTTTGGCACTGCAGATGAAATATATGAATACTACTTAAGTATTAGTGAAACCAAATTTTCAGAATTTGTCAAATGCTGGCAACCATGTGCGTAACAGTTCTTCATTTTTAACCAGCCAGCATCACCATTATTGTAAGTATTATTTATGTTGTAGTTCAAGCTCTCAAGGATTTTATAGATATACTGCAATGGAAGAATTTGCAGTAAAATGCTTTCAGGAATACATATTTTTCTACAAAACTGCTTTGAATCTGTTCTTAAAGGAGCTGAAAACAATTTTTACCAGTTCATAAGGAAAAGGGAGGGGGGACAGCTAGCAATAATGTTTATTGATTGATTTTTCTCAATATATACTTATTTAAAATATTAAAAGATATGCATGTAATATATATACTCCATTATTAACCGTCTGACTGCTCAATTTTTTAAACAATATTGCTTAAAAAATTTCAGATTATTTTATTTTGTATTTGAAATTTACATCTCAATTCATGAAATTTACTAGACAACCAATCCCATATGTTGAACAAAACATGATTTAAAATCTAAATACAGTACAAAATGCATTGCTGATGGTTAAATATTGAAACAACACAATACACTTTTAACAGATATAATAAATGCATGCCTATGGATACCATGGGATGAGCAAATTTTTCTACATTAATGTTGTCCATGGAAACAGCAGAATAAGCAGTCAGAGGGTTAAATGATAAGAAAAATTACTACTTGCAGGACTTTTAAAAATTTAAGCATTTAAAAATGCATTAAAAAACAACCAGCACATTTCTTAAGAAAACTTTGATATTAAATTGCTTAACAGATTATTAATCAAACCACTAAGATCAGAAATGGCATAATTCACTGATTCACAATTTTATAAAAGAACAAAATAAGACTGCACTGACTCTTTACTTCTAGCACTTCATTACACAAAATTTTTTTAGCAGTTCTGATTGAAATACTCATGATGTTTATTTGTATGGAGTACTGGCTACATAGACATTCCATACACCAAAAGCCAGTTTTCAGGCTGAACCTAAAGGCTTCAAATGAACATACAAATGCTCTTGTCAAGGAAATCAAATTCAATTTGATGAAAAATATATTTGAGATTAGTAGACATGTAAGACTAGTCGATTTAAAACTATGCGGCAGATTATCTTTTGAGGCAAAGGATATTTATCCAGAATGGAGATTGCATTTAACTTCCTATAGTTTATGCCCAGTCTAAAAGTTCCTTTCAGTTTTGATATTAAACAAAGAAGGAGCATGTTAGATTCACATATTTTAATGAAATCCTTTTATAAAGTATCATCAAGTTCTTTTCTCAAAATTTGCTTTTCATTCAAATATAAATGATATGGTGAGGCTAAATTTGGAAGGTGATTTCTAAGTTTATATGTCACAGAATGAAAAGCATTAACTCCCCCTTGGTTAAAAGATTCTTCGAATTTTCTCAAGCAATATATATAAATTAATTATTATTATTATTATTATTATTTGGTGGAGATTCACCTTCATTCTTTTTGGATGAACTTGAATTCACTTCAACTTCCTGATAGGATTGGCTGGTATGGGTACACCCTTTGTCAAAATGAATGTTTACTTAAAACAATGTTACTTAAAAGCTTTGTAATAGTCCCATTTCTGTAGTTCTTTATGCCAACTACGTCTGCAAACTTAAGTGCATTAATAAGCCTAAGACATCAGAAAATCATTTTACATATTTGTATTTTAATACTCTACATAGTCATGTTCACATACTAACAAAGATAAATTTTTCTGTTTCTAGAAACCAGTTAGCAACATTTATTATTACAATTACTTTTTAACGAATCTAGCTTTGCATTTTCATGCTCTGTAGTATTCATATGTAGATTATACTTGCATACTTTTATGGCTGAGATTTATTTGCCTTTGCAAGTTTCACATAATATAATGTAGAGGAGAAATAATGTTAAAAATCTAAATATATATACATAATATGAAGATAACCATGATTTGGAAAAGTGATAGGTCTCTTTATAATATGATTGGTTTCATTATTAACACTCTTGAACATTTTTTGGTGTAACAAAAAATGAAATTTTCGGTTTTAGTTCAGAAACTATTTAATATCTGTTTACCTACTGAAAGATTATGAAACAAATATTTTCTTACAATAAATTATTAGTCTTTCAAATTAAAAAAAATCAACTAAAATGTTTTAAGTAAACATTCAAAGCTTTTCCAAGTATTGCCACATTGTATAACACTTAATACCTTTTATGAAGCTAAGTATTTTGATGATCTTTTATCCATTAAGATAAATTGCTCACTTTGAATGCACTTGAAAAATCATAAATGTTCGGTCATATTCTGTAACAATTTAACAAAGAGAAATACATTTTGCATGGCACATTGAGCATTTTATACATATGATTCATTGGATCTCTCAATGAAGACACCAACCATGATAAATATCATGCAAACAGTGTAAATGATGCTGCTTAGAAAACTGGAAGTTTTCTATTTACTCATTTTTGAAAATTCATTTAACATTCTGACTAGTGTAAAAATATCACGAACTTTTGGCTTTTAATAGAAGCTCCATAATTCTTCATTTTATTAAAATAGAAAACAGAGTTCTGTATTCTTTATGTTCTTTTATGGCTGAGATTTATTTGCCTTTGCAAGTTTCACATAATATAATGTAGAGGAGAAATAATGTTAAAAAATCTAAATATATATACATAATATGAAGATAACCATGATTTGGAAAAGTGATAGGTCTCTTTATAATATGATTGGTTTCATTATTAACACTCTTGAACATTTTTTGGTGTAACAAAAAATGAAATTCTCGGTTTTAGTTCAGAAACTATTTAATATCTGTTTACCTACTGAAAGATTATGAAACAAATATTTTCTTACGATAAATTATTAGTCTTTCAAATTAAAAAAAATCAACTAAAATGTTTTAAGTAAACATTCAAAGCTTTTCCAAGTATTGCCACATTGTATAACACTTAATACCTTTTATGAAGCTAAGTATTTTGATGATCTTTTATCCATTAAGATAAATTGCTCACTTTGAATGCACTTGAAAAATCATAAATGTTCGGTCATATTCTGTAACAATTTAACAAAGAGAAATACATTTTGCATGGCACATTGAGCATTTTATACATATGATTCATTGGATCTCTCAATGAAGACACCAACCATGATAAATATCATGCAAACAGTGTAAATGATGCTGCTTAGAAAACTGGAAGTTTTCTATTTACTCATTTTTGAAAATTCATTTAACATTCTGACTAGTGTAAAAATATCACGAACTTTTGGCTTTTAATAGAAGCTCCATAATTCTTCATTTTATTAAAATAGAAAACAGAGTTCTGTATTAGTTAACTAATCTGGCATACATTGAAAGATGAAAATTCTATACCAGACATTTTTGCTGTATATTCTGTAGATGTTAATTAAACATTCTTTACTTCTTCTAAATCATAAAATGTAATAAAATTTAATCCATCCCCTGGAATAGGAGAAGAAATAAATGGACACAATATAGCCATATACCATTTTATTCCAAGTACCTGCAAGATATTCTTTTTCCAACCTAGATCATAAATTGTAATACCAGCTCTTTTCTCATGAATAGTTTGACCAGTGAATATACACTGTATTTGCACAATCAACAAATATGAAGTTAAGATAAAGACAGCCATCAGAATAATTTGAGTGATAGTGCATATAAAACCATATATACTTAGGAAACCAAATAATACTGCAATGTGAGGAGCAGCCATAGATAAAATAGGTAATAAATGGAAACCACCAATAGATTCCAAGCAATGAGGCCACTGGAAAATGGCAGCACACAATGAACCTAGAAGTAATAAGAATAATTTATTTTAGTAAACAATTAGACTTAAAACTATATATTTGATCTCTGAATTATGTAAGCTATAAAGCACACTATGCACTTAACAATTTTTATTTAATTCTTTCCTCAAAAACTTAGCAATACTATAAATAAGACACTAACATATAATTTATATTACATGCTACAACTTTATTCTAAAGTATGCTACATAAAAGAAACTTCTTTAAATGAAATCATATGAGACAGTGTTGTTACGGATTTTGTATTTAGTTAGCAATTTTTAGTAGAATTTTAATTAAAATTGTTTTACTTCCTCGTGTAATGAAGCATGTGATGAGTTTTAAAAGAAAGCTATGTCCAAATAGTAAAAATATAGGAGCATGCGCATCTAATAAATAGATATCTCGTAATTTACAATTAAACTGAATAAATGTAATTGACTACTGTGTTAGCTATGACCGTAATTCTATTCTTTTGCTTTCCAGAAATTGTTAGAACTGTCTCATGCGGCCGATTTATAAGGCTTTAAAAAGCCACAGAGAAACATCTCAGTTCAGTTGTTTACTCAGTTATTGTTTACTTAGCTGCTATAATTTTGAGATTAGATTACCTTTCTCTGTGCTTTGGATTGCATTCTATTTAATGTTTTAGTAGTTTAAAATATAACTGCTGTGTGATATTGTACAAATATCTTTGAGGAAAAACCTAGCGTTTTTTTACATTTCTTGTGATAAGAATAAATTTTACTAACTTTTTATCAGACTTGTGCATTCACGAACCTGTACGCATGCAACACTTTTTGGTGATCAGAAGTGGAATTGAATCCCAGTGACTAGAGCGACGGAAGAAGAATTAAGGCAGTTGATAAAAATTTTCCATTTGCTGCTTTCCAAGAAAAGGTGAAAGGGGCCGTCTCAATTTAGTTAAAGTAGTGATGAAAGCTCTTCAAGTAAAGATGGAAACTGATCAAGAATCAGTTAAAGAAAGATGGAAGCTGGTCAAGAATCAGTTAAGAAAGAGATGAAAACTTTAAAAAAAAAAAAAAAAAAAAAAAAAAAAGAGAAAAGATTGAAGCAGGTCAAGAAGAAATGAAAGCAGAAATTACCTGCATAATAGAAAACAAGTTCAAGGCTATGGAAGGAGGAATATAGATACAGCTGAAGACACAGTTGGAGAAATTCAAGAAGAGTTTCTGGAGCAGCAAATTGAAGAAAGAGTTTCTGCCGTCCAACAACAAATTGATCAGAGGGTTTCTGCTGCTGTCGCCAAAGAAGTTAACAGGGTTTTAAATTTCTACCCATGCCTGCTCATCCCTTACTGAAGCTATCCACGTATGATAGGAAGACTTCCTGGCAAGTATATAAGACACAATTTTCTGTAGTGGCAGATGCGAATGGATGGGATTCCCAAGCTAAGGCCTGTCATCTTGTCGCTTCTCTGAGAGCAGACGCTGCAGATATTCTTCAAACTCTTCCAGAAAACCATAGACTTCAAAGCTCTATCTGGTACATTGGAGCTGTGCTTTGGCAAGAAATTTTTAAAAGACTACAGTAAGCTTCAATTAAATCCAGCCCACAGAAACACTTCAGGAGCTCACCACAGATGTTGAAAGGGCTGTTCTGTCTCACCTTTTCGAAGTGCCTGAAAGAAACAAGGGAAATCCTGTCCCTGCAGTACTTTATCGATGGCATCTGGGATCCTGAAATACAGAAAGCTCTGAGAATGATGGATGTGAAGGACTTAAAAAGTCCTCTAGTGTACGCCATGAAATTTGAGACAGCCCAGCAAGCAACTCGTAGAGACCGCCACCTAGTCAGAGATGTGCAAGTCCATGAGCCAGTGGATCAACTGATGGCTTGTTTAGATGATTTATCCGGATAAGTCAATGCTTTGATACAGAACAAACTGACTCTAAAGAAGAGTGAGAACAAACTGACTCTAAAGTGTTGGAAATGTGATGTTGAAGGCCACATACAAAAGAACTGCAGAACACCCCTGGGTACGAAAAATAAGACAGATGATATAGACAGACAATTAAATGCAATGAGACTGAAAAGGAGTGACAAGAAACCAAAGTGCTGGAACTGTGGATCTGAAGACCATGCATGAAGGAACTGCAGAACATCCCAATACACGGAAAATAAGACCATTTCCCAGCAATGACGAAGGAAACAAATTAATTACCATAACGCAGAGTGGAGTTCAATAACAATAGTGGAAAACCTGTTTTAAAGCACTCAAGATTTCTGCAGTGAGTGGCAACAATAATGTACTATTCATCAATGGGCATATCGATAGATTTCCTTGCAATATAATCATTGACACAGAAGCTAATGTTACCATCATTAGGAAAGATTTAGCTCAACAATTTAAAAATACACTCATTTGGATGTTATCCTGTGTTACCCTCCAGACTGCGTCTGGTGATGAAATCAACATAGATGGGAAGTTAAATGTAAACATCACGTTTGGAAGTGCCACCTATTATCACACGGCATATGTGGCAGATATTACAGATGCTTGCATACTCGGATTGGACTTAAGGAAATATAATTTTTCCTTGGGCTTCAGAAATAACAAACTATTTTCAGCATCAGAGGACACAACTATCCGTCATCAGAAGGGATTCTCACCTGGTAATGCCAACGTATTGTCTGAAAGACCCTGCTCAGAAATCTGCCGAAATCATACTAGGGTCAAAGAGAAACACAAGACTACCAACTATTCTTCTTCCCAGATGCTCATCGATTGTGACCTCCACCTGCCCTGTGATCCTTTATTTAGTCACCATCTGGATGCACCTTCAATGCCTGAGGAATACATCCAAGATCTCCAGGCTCATTTTGAAGTGATACAAAATTTTGCAACGGAGAAGATGAAGACCCAATATGACCCCAGAGCTACTGGACATCGATTCAACGAAGGAGACAAGGTGTGGTTGTGGAATCTGACTCAATGGAAAGGACCAAGTCCTAAACTACAGTCACCTTGGGATGGTCCATATACAGACCTAAATAGACTGAATGACATCATGGTTTGGATCCGTAAGTCATCGAACTCTAAGCCTAAAGTCGTTCATTACAACAGGTTAGCTCCTTACTATGGCCATAGTACATAGTATATATAATATAAATAGCATAAGACCATGGTCTTTTTTGTTTCTAAATTTGTAAATTTGTGTACTAATTTATTTATTTAGTATTTGATTTGTTTAAAGTTACTTATTGCAATTATTGTTTATGTTGCTTGTTATTGCAATGTAAGGTGTAGTATTAAATTGATGCTTTAGTTGTAAGTTTGGCTTCCTATTCAGGGATTGTAGGATTGTACTGCCCGGGATGTGCAGTCCTTGGGAAGGAATTATTGTTAGGGAAGGTGTTATGGATTCTATATTTAATTAGCTATTTTTAGTAGAATTATAATAAAAATTGTTTTATTTACCCGTGCAATGCAGCACATGGCGAGTTTTAAGAGAAAGCTACGCCAAAAAAGTAAAAATACAGGAGCACACGCATTTAATAAATAGATATCTTGTAATTTATATTTAAAACTGAATAAATGTAATTGACTAGTGTGTTAGCTGTGATTGTATTTCTACTCTTTTGACTTCCAGAAATTGTAAGAACTGTCTCACATGGCTTATTTAAAAAGTGGAGAGAAACATCTCAATTTGGTTGTTTACTTAGCTGCTGTAATTCTGAGATCAGATTAGCTTTCTTTGTGCTTTGGATTGCATTCTATTTAACGTTTTAGTAGTTTAAACTATAATTACTGTGTAATATTGTATGAATATCTTTGAGGGAAAAAAGCCTACCGTTTTGTTACATTTCTTGTGATAAGAATAAATTTTTAAAACTTTTTATCGGACTTGCACATTTAATCAATTATGAACTCATACGCACGCAACAGTATGTCTGCATTAATGTATTAAATTTTTTGATATCATAAAGTCAAGCCATCAGTTTACAAATCAATTATCTCTGTATTAGTATGCACTGCAATACTGTCTTATAGGATATAAAAAGCTAGATATGTTACATATATTATATTGGAGCTTCCAACTATCATCGACAGATGACACTATCACTGTAATCAAAGCCAATGCTATGTATTTTTCCGCCTGGTGCAATTTCTGCAGGTCCTAAATTTTACTATTCTGTACCTTCCTAATTCTGTACCACTCAGTACCTCTCCTAAATTCTAAAAATTTTATCCTTTTAGAATTTTTCGGGGAAAGTGCAGAATCGCCCACTGCTTGGCGCGTTTTTCAAAATCGCTAACTTGGCGCACTCTTGCACCTTGTATCCTGGAAGTGCAACCCCTCCAGAAGACACTACGCAAGGCATGACATTTACAATGGTGAACAGGTAAAATAAATACAAAAAAAAAAAAAAAAAAGTTGAAGCAAAATTTTGAAAACTGAAAATTCCGTACTTTTCCGTTTTGCCGGCGCAAGCGATAAAGTCGCCAATAATGGTACAACCGATGCCAAACGGAATATTCTCGCTGGTAACCTTTTACGCCTCATTTTCAAAACAAGTCGCAGCTTTTTCTTATCAGATTGATTGTTTCTTTCAATAATGGCATATAATTACATAGAATTTTTATCAGATAGTTCAGTTTTATGTCTAAAGCCATTTTCGGTAATTAGGTCAATTAGGATGCAATCACAGCGCTTACCCGAAGCCGAAAATATAGAAAAGAAAAGTCAAGGGTTAAATTCATCAATTATAATGAGAATGCATTAGAAGTAAAGCACTGCAGTTTTACATAATTTCTGAGTAAGCTATTCGTACGCATTGAAATATTTCTTGCATTTAAACTTGTGTTCCAAATTAAGATTTAACTTGAAATTAATGTAGATAATTATGGAGAGCATTAGATTTTTGTAGAGTAGTTTACGTGAGATGAGATCGCTTGGAGTCACGTGATATGAACCGGCGAATTAGGATGTTGAACCATGAAAGCATAGTAAATTCTTAAATTAATGTCTTTTTACAAATTTATTGTCTTTATTTATTGGCTTTTTATAAAGTTTTAAGCAATATAAAAATGTTTATGCCTTCAAAAAAAAAAAAAAAAAAATCTTAGAACTAAAATTTTTTATGTGTATACTGTATGTTGTCGCCAATAAAGTCTGCTTGGCGAGATTTGCGTCGGCGAAACGGAAAAGTACCAAAAAAAAAAAAAAAAAGTTGAAGCAAAATTTTGAAAACTGAAAATTCCTTAAAAACAGCATAATAATTTTTAAAAACAAACATGGTTAATAAAACATAATAAGCTTCAAAAACTTAAAATCATTACAAAACCCTGAAGAATTGAAATACATTCACCTATAAAAAATTGGGGAAAATGCAGAATCACCCACTGCTTGACGTGTTTTTTACAATTTCGGTATCCATGTACACATCAACCTACTTTCACTTAAAAAAAATCCCAGAATTGCACCAAAATGGCACTGTGCACTCCTTTGAACTATATCCATGTACACATCGACCTATTTTCACTTAAAAAAACATAAGTGCCCACCCACTGTTTGATGTGTTTTTAAGAATTTTACCAACTTGGTATCCATGTGCACATCGACCTACTTAAAAACATCCCAGAACTGCACGAAAATGGCATTGTGCACTCCTTTGACTTTATCCATGTTCACATCGACTTATTTTCACTTAAAAAAACATCTCAGAATTGCACAAAAATGGCAAAAATGGCTCTTGACTTTATCCTTGTACACATCAACTTATTTTCACATAAAAAGTCAAAGAAAATTGAGAAAAATCTAATTCTTCTTATTCTTGTAAAAAGCACCAAACAAATAAGTGGGAAACTTTTAAAAATGGAAATCCTTTCAAAAAAACCTATTAACTTTAAAAACTAAAATTGTTTCAAAAACATAGTAAGTTTAAAAAACATAAAATCCTTACAAAATCCCTGAAAAATTAATACTTTCACTTCCAAAAAATTTTAAAATATGAAAATCCAGTCCTTCGAAAAACATAATTTTAAAAACTAAAAATCGTTTTAAAAGTAACATAGTAAGTTTCAAACACTTAAAATTGTTACAAAACACTGAAAATTTAAAATACTTTCACTTGTCTGAAAAGGGGTAATCCACTCCGCTCAGTCGAAGAACGAAAAGTAAGGAATTCTCAAAATGTTCTTGAATTATTGTTTAAAATAACTGCACCTCTAACATCTATTATCATCTACACCAAACAGAAATTCTAAATTTTAAAATACACACTGAGCACGCGCAATAATGCTCCGAATTTCGCGCTCAAAAGAAATTCTCGGTATGGTAACAGGTAGTTTGGCGACATTTTGGTAAGGCGATAAAGGTTACTAGCTAGGACTTTAGCAGTGTACATGGATAAAGTCAAGAGTGTGCGCCATGCCATTTTCGTGCAATTCTGGGATGTTTTTTCAAGTGAAAATAGGTCGACATGTAGATGGATTATACTGTGTATGTGCAATTCTTAAAAACACGGCAAGCAGTGGGCGATTCTGCACTTTCTCCCAATTTCGCGCCTAATCTTCGTCATGATTAAGAACTTGGTTAATCTTTGAATTATGGTAACTTCTCGATTTTTTTGCAAAAATTTGGCGACCAACCCTGCTACAGCAACCTGCTAGTTTTTGTTTGGACGCCATTTTGTTTTCACAAAGTAAAAATATGTTTCTTTCTTTCTTTTTTTTTTTTTTTTTTACGAAGATTAGGTGCAAAATTGGGAGAAAGTGCAGAATCGCAAACTGCTTGCTTCGTTTTTAAGAATTGGACATACACGGTATCCATGTACACGTCGACCTATTTTCACTTAAAAAAACATCCCAGAATTGCACAAAAATGGCATTGCGCACACTCTTGACTTTATCCATGTACACTGCTAAAGTCCTAGCTAGTAACCTTTATCGCCTTACAAAATGTCGCCAAACTACCTGTTACCATATTCCAAAGATTAGCCAAGAACTTTTGTTCCATAAAAGTTCTAGCATCCATAAAAGCGTAATTCGGCTAGCGGATAGTTGGAAAAAAAATGTTGAATAAAAAAAAAAAAAAAAAAAAAAAAGATGCCTTTTCTTTGTAAAAACAAAATGGCATCCAAAAACAAACTAGCAGGTTGCTGTAGCAGGGTTGGTCGCCAGAAAGTTTGCTGTCCCTCACTCACTGCAGTCTGCCACTCACTGCAGATGCACCAGCCCTGGCACTGGCATTGATTGTAATCTATTATGAAAACATGGACAGAGAAATGTTATAGGTTTATAGTTAACTGTAACTCCTTTTGCATTACATCAGAGAAAAATACCATGATGATAAATCAGTGCTTGGTTGTCATAAATGCATATTGCTCATTTTGTTTTGATTATGCTCTATAATTCAAATTTATGGCATTTTCTCTAGGGTTGCATACAGTATGATACATACTAATTCAGAAGTCAAACAACAAAAATCAGCGTTATATTTACAAAATTTTCACAGGACTAGTTTCAATGGTTTTACCGAACCACCATCTTCAGCTACAAAACCCCATATGAACAAGATAGGAAATAATGATTAGATAAGATAAGAAAGCCTGGACAAGAATAAGCAAGTGGCGCCATCTGTTGGTGAAACCAGAACTAAAACATAATTTCTTTAAAGGCCGAAGGCAAATTTGGATTGGAATTAGGATCGTTAACTAGAACAGAAAGATTTTTATGAATGTGAAATGCCTCTAGAAAATCCAGTTCTCCAATGGAAAATTTTTTTTGAATAATTTTGGCAGCAGAAAAACTGAGAGTGTGGTTTTCGGACCGACAATGTTGAGCAACAGAAGACTTCTGTGTTTCCTTTTTTCTAACATATGCCTCATGTTCCTTGACGCGAAACTTCAAGGCTCTCTTAGTTTGGCCAATGTAAATTAAACCACACTGGCAAGGAATCCTATAAATACCCCAGGAATTCATATCCGATCATCATTCATATATTAAATATTCATATCATCATTCATATATTAAATTTCTGCAAAATATGTGCAACTTTTAAAAGTTGCACATATTTTGCAGAAATTTAACTTTCGGGTTGTTTAATCCGAAATCAATAAAATTCCGAGTTCCATACTCAAGGACCCCATTCCGGATATGAATTCCTGGGGTATTTATAGGATTCCTTGCCAGTGTGGTTTAATTTACATTGGCCAAACTAAGAGAGCCTTGAAGTTTCGCGTCAAGGAACATGAGGCATATGTTAGAAAAAAGGAAACACAGAAGTCTTCTGTTGCTCAACATTGTTGGTCCGAAAACCACACTCTCAATTTTTATGCTGCCAAAATTATTCAAAAAACATCTTCCATTGGAGAACTGGATTTTCTAGAGGCATTTTACATTCATAAAAATCTTTCTGTTCTAGTTAACGATCCTAATTCCAATCCAAATTTGCCTTCCGCCTTTAAAGAAATTATGTTTTAGTTCTGGGTTCGCCAACAGATGGCGCCACTTGCTTATTCTTGTCCAGGCTTTCTTATCTTATCTAATCATTATTTCCTATCTTGTTCATTTGCGGTTTTGTAGCTGAAGATGGTGGTTCGGTAAAACCATCGAAACTAGTCCTGTGAAAATTTTGTAAATATAACGCTGATTTTTGTTGTTTGACTTCTGAATTAGTATTTATTCGGCGTGTTATTGTGTCTTAAGTATGATACATATTGAGAGCTCTGGAAAACTTACAATCTAGTAAGAATAATTAAGATGAAACTAAGGCAAAAATGCTGTTTGAACATTACTTTTTTCAGTACGATAAAAGAGAAGAAGCCTATCAGACCAAAACACATATTCCTATAATACCATTTAGATGGAACATCTTAGGAGGAATCTTAAGTAATTTGGTTATGCAGCTAGGTATTGTAATCCTTCCATCTTTCTGAAACCCCCTTTTTTTGGTGGGGTGCTCAAATAATAAGATGTAATTTGAAATCTGCCTTCATATCCATTCTGAAAGAACACATTTCTAGAAAAAAACTAAGCAGAAAATTCTGTACATAATTAAGCAGATTACAAATATTCACTGTTTTCTGTGTTTGGAAACATTATTATGAGTATTTATTAAAAATATTTTCCAAGGACAAAAATTAAATAGAAAAAAACATAGGGTAAAGTGCAGAATTGCCCACTTATTTGTTTGGTGCTTTTTACAAAAGTAAGAAGAATTGGATTTTTGATGACTAGGTCGATGTATACATGGATACCGAGTATTCTACAATTCTTAAAAACGTGCCAAGCAATGGGTGATTCTGCTTTTCCCAAAGAGTATATCCGAAAGCAGTTATATCATAATATATATCACAAATATAAGTATATATATTTTTATATCCTCAGCTGATGATTAGTGTATCAACAATTAATTTATGAAAACATAGTTGATTTTATAAAATAACTCTAAAATTGCAAGCAACATTTGCAAAAGTTATAACTATATAATGTTATATTATTTGTCTCGATATTATAAAAATATAAATATATATTACATTTTCTGAACGTATATTTGATTGGATAATTGATATAATATATATATACATAACACAAAACATACTTACCTATCATGATATACATAACTGACATGAGATAGTATCTGTGATTGTAAAAGCCGACGCAACAACCCGCAAACATACAGTGCTGATCTCTTTTCAAGATGCATTCATCGCAAATAGGGCAATGATAAGCTCTCGGTGGAGAATTCATTTGGCAAAAGTGGCAATATGTCCAGTTTGGTCTCAGTACTGATGGTAATTTTTTATGCTTCCCAGAAGAATCTACATGTTTTAAATAAAATAAATTGCCCAGCACATTCATTAACAATATGATTTCAAATACTATGAGGCTACATGAAAACAAATCGAGTTCGGAATGATAGCGAAATAAAATTACTGTTTCCCATATGGCGAGAGCCGGAACACCAACTGTCATTAAAAGAAACAGGCCTCGATCTAATTTATTTTTCGGTAGAATTTCTTTTTTGCTAATAGGCAAAACACTTTCTTGTGGCTCATTCATATTCAGCATTCAAGTGTTTGTTTACAAAATCACAAGATTCGAAAATCTCATCGTTACAGTCGTAGTCAAAGTAAAATACCGGAACAAGTAAATTCTAAACTGGAAGAATAAATGATAAAATAAAAATTCAAAGTTAAAATTAATAAATTAATTTGAGCTTCTAATTAATATATTTATTATTAACAAAATATTGCTTTTTTCATAGGAAAAAACACGTCACATGTCTTTCATTGAAGTTGTGTTTTTACGGATATGGGAACAGTTATAAATAAACTGTATTTCTCCTTACGGAAATGGATGTGATGTAACTTTATTATGATTCTGTGTATTCATGTTGTCTTTTTAGGATATAGTAATAACTTCGCTTTTATCTATAAGATTGTAAATAGTATTTAAAAGCGATTGTGAAGAACTTTTCTATATATGCTAGGCATGGCTGCTATATTGTCTCAATATAGTTCGACAGGTTTTTGTAAGTTTACAATTCATTTGTACGCTACTCCTTTTCTACATTCTTTTAATTCTGTAGTTGTAATTGATGTTAAATGATTAATTCTACATTCTCATTTTACCTGGCATATTAGTTATTATAACGATTTCACCAACAATATGTATTCAATATTATTTTTAAATGTACAGGCTGTATGAAACAGAGGAAACGCTAAGAGAAAGCGAAATATTATTAAGTTATGTGATACATAAAACAACCCCAATCGCGTTTTTTAGTAGCACTAAAGAATATGTTACATAACAGGAGTGGATAATAATTACAAATGTGTCACATTATTCTTCGTACAAAAATTGCTTCAATTCTCAGAGAGATGTTGAAGGAAGGCTATAGGATATCCATCCTGTTAGTCTGCATAGTTTACATTGACAAAAGATAATGAAGGGTTGTGATTCTGTTAAATCAGAAGAGATATGCAATTTCATTCGGAAGCATTGCTGTCTGAAACCTGCCTCTGAGGCAAACCGTTATTGACTATTAACTGTATGAGTATTATCTATCACCTTAAAAGCTACAGTTTCTTGTGAGAAACAGTATTTGTGCCTAGTCTGCATTCTAAGTTTCTGATAGTTTTCTGATTAATAATTAGATTCTGAAGTAGAACCTATTTTGAAGATTGGTTTGAAAGCCCAAATACATTTTTCTGTTATGTTCTGCATTTTATGTTCCTGGTACCAATATATCTGTTTTTGGTTGATCTTTACATTACGGTAACTTGGCGAAAATTTGGCAACCAACTCCCCTACAGCAACCCTCTATTTTTTTTTCCCCGCCGCCATTTTGTCTTCACGAAGTAAAGACATATTTCTTTTCTTCTTATCTACTGAACACTTCTTCCAACAATCTACTAGCCGAATTACACTTATGCTAGAAATTTTATCAAACAAAACTGCTTAATCATGACAAATATTCACTGCAAAATTCGGAAAAAGTGCATAATACCATACACCTTACGCGTTTTTCAAAATAACACATACACATAAACCATGTACACGCCGACTTATTTTTACTTAAAAAAAATCCCAGAATTGCACAAAAATGGCATTGCGCACACTCTTCACTATATCCATGTACACTGCTTTTTTCTCATAAATTCGAAAAATTTCACGAAAATACATGACAATTTTCTCAATCTTTAAACCCGCTAAAAAGAACATATATGAAATTACCTGATCGCGAAAAAGTATTTACCCTTTACAAATATGAACATTTCTACATATAAAATAAATAAAATATCCAAAAACTTTTACCTCTAAATCATCTATTACATTATACACATCACCAACGAATTCATACATGAAGCATTACAAATATTTATTATCAAATATTTAAATTATTTCCATGCATGTTTATTTCAACTTAAACATACACCAAATTCCTACAAGTATAAAATTCACAAAATAACTATCATTTCATTAAAATATAATTAAATTCAAAAACACCACTTAAAATATACATGAGCACATACATTCAATTAATAAAAATTACCTTACAATCCTAATTACTTTAAACTAAATCATTGCTAATAACAATTTTCCCAATAATACCAAATTCCTTTCCACCTTACATTTCCAACAATGCATAAAAATAATTAAAAATACTAACTTACCTAATCTCCTTCAGAATCTTCATTACGTGGCGGATACACTTTTCTTCATTCTCTTTCAGAATCTTTAAAATCATACTTATCTTTCAAAGCAAGATACCACGTAAAATAAATAACATAATAAAACATGTTTATTTCTCTCTCACACAACCTTAAAAAACATTTCTTACTATCCTTTTCAATACCACTAAATACCCATTTCGAATTCACTTTACTTACGGCCATGGGATCCAAAAATTCACAAACACTATTTCACACAACACAGAATAAAGCCAAATACAAAATTCCCAGATTTTTCCCCATTAAAGAACAGTAATTCGTCCATTAAAATCACAGGACATATCCCATGATCTCTTCCGATTAAAGAACCATAATTCGTCCATTAATATCACATGACATATCCCATGATCTCTCATTTCCCCCACACAAAATAATGCGTAATCGGAACTCAGTACTGCTCACATTATTACCAAAGTCCCAGGTAGTAACCTTTATCGCCTCCAAAAATGTCGCCAAACTACCAGTTACCGTAATGTAAAGATCAACCCTGTTTTTTTACTTTCGTATGGAGTAGAACAAATACTGTAATTGCTGTAATTGCAAGAAATGTCGGGTATCGTATTTCAGGGGAAATATCCATTTGCATGCTGTATGTATAAACAGAATAATAGGATTTTTTCCAAAACAGATTGTAAAATGGATTCAGAAGGGATTTTTTTGTGATGTTTGTAAATATGTATGTATGTATCTTGCATAACTCAAAAATAAGAGTCAAAAACAGTTAGCCAGAGAACATTTAAATTTTATTTATGGGACTGGGTTGTATATATAACATCTAGTTTTGCACTTTTTTTTATTACAGTCAGTAGTACCAAATTTATATATATATATATATATATACACACACACAGACATACCTACCACTTTACACAGCTTGCATTAACCAGCTATGTTACCAATCTCGCTTGCCTAACAATGGTCAGCACAAGCCCATGGGATTCATCATAGCAGGGAGACAAATGTGCCTGTCGGTGGCAGGAGCCTTGAGCACCATATAAGTGACAACTCGAAATTAGCTCATTTGTGCTTCCAATTTTGAGAGAGAGCACCCCAGGGAGACATATCCGAGGGTCTCCTATCCCTTTTCCCCTACCATCAACCTCTCAAGAGGACTTTTGGCTTGCTACATATGTAAAGTGCCCCCATACTGCACAGAAAATATACATTTACAAATACCCTTGCCTTCTCTGGTATTCGAGCCCAGGTTCTTCAGTATGGCAGCCAGAGTCATTAACCACTATCCTGGTTGATCATAATGAAAATAGTCATGGGTAAAAATATATTTAGGGTGCCCTTTGGTGGTATATGGACACTAAGTTTGTGGGCTAATCTTTGGAATATGGTAACAGGTAGTTTGGCCACATTTTGGTAAGGCGATAAAGGTTACTAGCTAGGACTTTAGCAGTGTACATGGATAAAGTCAAGAGTGTGCGCAATGCCATTTTTGTGCAATTGTGGGATTTTTTTTTAAGTGAAAATAGGTCGACATGTACATGGATGATACCGTGTATGTGCAATTCTTAAAAACGCGGCAAGCAGTGGGCAATTCTGCACTTTCTCCCAATTTCGCACCTAATCTTCGTCATGATTAAGCACTTTTGTTCCATAAAAGTTCTAGCATAAGCATAATTCGGCTAGCAGATTGTTGGAAAAAAATTTTGAGTTAAAAAAAAAAAAAAAAAAAACCATGCCTTTACTTTATGAAAACAAAATGGCTTCCAAACAAAAACTAACAGGTTGCTGTAGCAGGGTTGGTCGCCAAATTTTCGCCAAGTTACCATATTCCAAAGATTAGCCAGTTTGTGCAATTCTTTGTCTTGCTATTTTGGCTTTGTGACAAAAATCGTCACTACACAAATACAAAATAACAAGTAAAAAATTGCACAAACTGAGTTTCAATGTCCACATCGACCTATTTTCACTTTAAAAAAAAAAAAATCTGAGAATTGCACAAACTAGGTATTGCGCACTCTCTTGACTTTGTCCATGTACACATCGAAGTCAAAGGAACAGCCAACAAAAATATATATAATCTCAATAAACTACATTTTAAATCAAACAATGAAATAACGTACAAAAGAAAAATTCATCTTAACACTACACAAACGAAATATCCACTTACCTTATTTAGAAATTTCTATGTCTTCAGTCAAAAAAAAGTTCCTTAATAGCATCCAAAAACTTCCTAAAATTATTTGAACTAGAATCTGTGTACTAGCATTGCTACATAAATTTAAAAAAACTGAGAGTAAAAAATATCCTTCGTAGTGCTGGTAACCTCCGGCACTCCGTATATTTTGTACATAATTAAATAAACATTATATTGTATGCAGTCAAAAGTCTTTAATCTAGACGTCCATAATCCGGACCTCAAAGCTACAAATTTTCTATGCATGCGTCAATGCATAATTCGTTAATGCATGCGCATAATACCTTTACGCATGCACATTTAATGTATAACGGACAGTATAAGCTAAGCTAAAATTATCTAATTATCTATTTCAGTTAATGTTGCAGATTGCGTTGTTCCTTAATCTTCTAATTGGATCCAGCTTATTATTTTTTGCAGATTGTTAGAGCAATTTTATAAAAGTAAGCTTGAACTCTCGATTATGTCAAAAAAAATTTCCAATTCTGGAACTACCAAAGGATCTACAAAGCGAAAGCATATTTCGATGTCCATCAAACAAAAAGTGGAGCTGCTGCAAAAAATGGATAAAGGCATATCCTTTGATTCTCTAATCATTCCGAAATATGTTTATCAATTTCAGGCTGCTCTGCGGTGGGGGGGGGGACTATGCTGCGCGCAATGAACTGGAAGTTGATCTGTCAGCACTATCCTTATCCAGGGATCGTAGCGGTCCTTATAAGTCCTTATATTTGAAAATAAAATATAAAGGCCCTTATAGGGTGCTTACTTTTTCTTTAAAGCCCTTATTTTTTGTTTTTAGTGCTTATTTTTTGCTTTAAGTGCTTTTTTTTTTTTTTTTAATGAACGCCCTATTTTTCAGGGTACCAAAGCCGAAACTAAATAAACAACTTTTCTTCCTAATATGGAATGTCAGATGGTGAATCATACTCCCGGAAATAGCTTTTCCCCTTTCTCTGCATTAACATAACCTTTGGTGTGCACGAAGAGTACAGACAGGTGCCCGTCGTTCTATTGGTCAAAGAAATGCGAAAGTAATAAATAAAGGGAAAGTAATCGAATAGTCAAAATAATTTTGTTTTTTTGGCCAATACATTATACAGTACGAAGATTGGGAGGTTCTCCCCTTTCTCCGCAAAATCTCGAATATTGAAACTGTTACAGTTCGCTGCAAAACAAGCAACGGACTTTTTTTTTTTTTTTTGTCACTTTCCAATCTGGATTGAATAGGACTAAAAGTTCTGCGCTCTACCAACCCAAGCGAAGAATGATTCTATTCTGAAAATTTAACGCCGTCTGTTGAAAATTAGAATGAAAAACACCCCAGTTATTTAGTTCTTTATTCTCCCAATACCGGCAGCTGTTGATTCCGATTGCGTAATATCACGTAGGGAAGAAATACGGCGCACGTATTGCGCAATAACGCTTGCAATATTTTGCAGAGATAATTAATTTTGATGTTCTGTCCGAGATTTGTTTATGAACACTTAAAAGAGTTTTACTGTGCTTGCTAAGCAGAATATTTTTCAGTTCCATTGGTTTATTTTTATATGATGCGCATATCGAAATGACAAAAGCATTTATTTAGCGGAAAAATTTAAAGAGCGGCTACAGTCTACCCCCCCCCCTCTGCTCCTCTTTTACAAGTTACGCTCGACTGTCCGAATATTCGCCAATTTCCAAGTATGCGGGTTAGTTAAGATTTTACTGTTAAAGGATGACTGCATGAAGCAAATTTCTGTCTTCTGATTTCAGAAATGTTCCTCTTTTTTACTTAAATTACTTTGCTTGCAATATCTGTTAAGAGAAAACTGATATACAATGAAAATTTAGAAAATGTTCAGAATTTAGATTTAAATTATTTAAATATCAATATGAGTGGAAAAATAAAATTGTATTTATTATTAGGTTCCAAGTGAATACAATAAATATGCCTTATTATTATTTATTTTCTCTATTTTGAACTGAAATTTCATCATTAAATCTTGTACTATAGTTTAGTTCTGCATAGTTTTTTTTTCCCTCTCATTGTAAACTAGTTCTGTAAATTGAACTATTATTTAAAATTAAAAAAAAAAAAGTAATTATTTTCCATGGTTGAGGTAATGCTTATTCTTTCTTAATAAATACTGCATTTCTCATATTTTAAATTATAAGTCTAATTTTTAAGGTTATGCAGTTGTGTATAATGTAATTAGACAGGTGCTTATTTTTTTCTTAAAATGTTCTTGAAAAGTGCTTATTATAGGTGCTTATTTTTTTAACTAAAATGTGGCTATGAACCCTGTTATCTTCAGGGCAGATGTTTTTATTTTATTCGGCTTATAATTCCTTACTAAATGTAGTATTTCATCTCGATGTACTCCGTCTTTGATATGATTTAAATCAAATTCCTCATCATTATAAATATCACGAATACACATCAAATAGTTTTCTAATTTCAACTATGCGTAATGTATGCTTTACGCATGTGCGCATTGAAAGAAATGTTAAATAAAGTAAACAAATAAATATAAAGCTTTTTTTTTTGTAAATTTTGATACCCTATAAGATCATAATTGCTCTTTATTTCATAAATTATGGTTTCATATTTTTAATTTTATAATTTCTGCATGCCATCTTACTAGATTTAAACTGATGATCTATAATCCAGAAAAACCGATAATCCGGAATCGCCGAAGTCCCGACGAGTCCGGATTAAAGACTTTTGATTGTACTTTGAGTTTGTATGGAATTTAAGAAAGGTCTGAGGCATATTTAAAGATTATTTTCTACAATTGATTTTTTTGACGAAGTAACTCATCAGCAATTTTACTATCAGCTTTCTTTTTACAACCTTGTACAGAAGTGTTTATGTTCAGTTTTGCTGTTTTTTCCCCCTTTTTTCTTATTTTCTATCTATTCAAGCCATAAGTGTTTGCATATGTTCTGAACTGCTTCATTTAACTTGTATTTGCGGCATGTGAATTCTTATCTGTACTTAATTTGGGTACTCTTCTGCTATCAGGTCTAGATTCAGAAATGTATGTACATATGTATATGTGTATATGTGTGTGTATACATATACATAAATACATATATACATGAATACATCCATACATACATACATACATTGCATACATGAACTCATCCATCCATCCATACATGCATACATAAATACCTTTCTGAATACGTTTCTGATAACAGAAGAGTATCTTAATTTGGTAAAAATATAGTTTAGGGTACCCCTTGGCGAAACTTAGCGATTTTTTGTGGTACATGGATACCGATTTTGTGCAGTTCTTCGACTCGTTATTTTGGCTTGCGAAGCGGCGATTTTTGGCACACATCGACTTATTTTCACTTTAAATAAAATCCCCGAATTGCATAAAAATGGCATTGTGCACTCCTTTGACTTTATCCATGTACACGTCGACCTATTTTCACTTTAAAAAAAATCCGGCTAATCTTTGGAATATGGTAACAGGTAGTTTGGCAACATTTTGGTAAGGCGATAAAGGTTACTAGCTAGGACTTTAGCAGTGTACATGGATAAAGTCAAGAGTGTGCGCAATGCCATTTTTGTGCAATTCTGGGATTTTTTTTAAGTGAGAATAGGTCAACGTGTACATGGATACCGTACACGTCCAAACAATGATGTATGTGCAATTCTTAAAAACGCGGCAAGCAGTTTGCGATTTTGCACTTTCTCCCAATTTCGCACCTAATCTTCGTCATGATTAAGCACTTTTGTTCCATAAAAGTTCTAGCATAAGCGTAATTCGGATTGTTGGGAAAAAATGTTGAGGAAAAAAAAAAAAATGCCTAGCAAGTTGCTGTAGCAGGGTTGGTCGCCAAATTTTCGCCCAAAGAATCGCCAAGTTACCATAATCCAAAGATTAACCAAAAATCCCTCAATTGCACACAAATGGCATTGCGCACTCTTTTAACTTTATCCATGTACACGTCGACCTATTTTCACTTAAAAAATAATCCCAGAATTGCACAAACTTGCATTGTGCCCTCCCTTTACTTTGTCCATGTACACATCGATATATTTTCACTTAAAAAGTCAAAGGAGCACCAAATTCTATAATATAGGCAAACAAAAAATACATAATCTCAATAAAATACATTTTAAACCACACAATAAAATAACATAAAAAAGGAAAAACATGTTATACATTTAAGCACTACCAAAAGCAAATATTCACTTACTATGATTTTCGAGTTCGCTTCATACACCCAGAGCAACATAAAAATCAAAATATCAATCATACTCAAATGACTATCAAAATACTCAAACCAGGTACTCTTTCTGATCGAACGCTTCACATAGTGACCATCTGAACCTTTCTTCCTACAAACCCATTCAAATCCATCTAAATGGTTTTTACGTTCAACTAGACGCATATCCTTCCTACATACAGGACACTTATAATGGCTACTAAGCAAACCTTCATTTACACACTAGTCAATTAAAGCTCTTTTCGCCTTTCACTCCAAAGCGTACAGAAACTTCAAATTAATCTTACTACATTCGCCCATTCTACCATCTAAAGAATCAAACCAACACACACACCACAAAAACGCTTACAAAACATCCCATGATTCAAAATTTCCCAGAATCATGAACCTGATTATGGCACAATAGGGTTTCCATAACATTCAACTACTCAGGCTACCATAAATGAAACAACAACTTGGCAATAAATCAAACAACTTCGCCATAATACAAGGGGTACCTTAAAGTCTACTCTACCCCTTAATTTTTATAGTATTATATACTGTATAATTATGGCCTTATGGATTTACTTAGAGAACTCGAACTATCCTATTTTTCCAGAAAGATGCAATACTGTCAAACATAGGAGTATGTGTTAATTCTCTTCAATATACAGGGTGTATCGTAAATGTTATGACAAACTTCTAGGGCACGTCATAGCAATTAAGAATTGCATAGGAACCTATACCTAGAAATGTCAGGGGTAATTGGTAGCAGAGGTAGAAGATGTGCAAGGAAACAAGAGAGTAATTAATTTTAAACATTTATTGGACATGAATACAAATGGTGTTTTAACAACTTGAATGTTACAATAGATGCTTGAAGTTTGCACCATCAGACGCCAAACATGCCTGACACTGATGGACCATTGATTGCCGAACATGTTCAAACACACCGGGAGTTTCTTTGATTGTAGCAGTTGCACAGGCGAGTCTTGCCGCGAGATCCCATGCCCAACAGAATCGTGATATACGATAATTTATATGGCTCCCCACAAAAAGAAATCAAGGCTTGATAAATCCAGTGAGCATGTCCAAACCATTGATGTAGGAATGATCTGTTCAAATGGCTACGAACATCCAGTCCAAACTGAGAAGATGCCCCATCATTTTGGAATCACATGTTGCACATTTGGTGGAACATCGTCAAGCAAGTCAGAAAGAACCTGCTCCAGAAAGATCAAATAATTCACGGCATTCAAACAGTCATTGGTATCGGGCACGGTTGGCATCTGATGGTGCAAACTTCGAGCATCTGTTGAAACATTCAAGCTGTCATACACTATTTGTATTCATGTCCAATAAATGTTTCAAATTAATCACCTTTGCTTCTTTTCCCATCTTCTGCCACTTACCCCTGACATTTCGGGGCATGGGTTCCTATGCAATTCTTAATCCGTATGATGTGCCCTACCTCCCCTAGAAGTTTGTCGCAGCATTTATGGTACATCCTGTATGTATATATTTGTTAGAAATATTGTAAGATTTCTGTCTTTTAAGTTAAAGTTGAGGAACCTTAAGAACTGATAAGCGAATAATCGCTTTAGTTCGGTATACAGAGAACGGATACTCAAGAAGGGTTAAATACCCTTTACAAATAAAGTTCCAGAAGATTTCTTCTTGGAGTTTACATTAAAGCTTGCACTCGGGCTTGAACTGAAGAAATTAAGAAATATAACATAACTGATCATAACTAAAAAGATATAGCTGAAGCTATCAAGATTCTAACAGAGTTGGCCCCTTAATGCTAACTAACAGCGAAGCTATCGAGGGCCTAATGTATGGCCGAGCGTAAAAATAGCTTTAGAGAGAGTATAGCCAAAAGGCCAACATGCACTGCATAGAATCTCTGGCTCTCTAACGAAGTCAGTAGAACTTCGCAGTTAAATACTTCTTCTCCTCATTTGCATCTTACCTTGATTCTGAAAATACGTTCTAGCCGGTAGTCTTAAGCTGAAATTTAGAGAGGACAGGAAAGTAACTTTTAACTAAAAATTAACTGTTAGATAAATTAAGATAAACCTTACAGTATAATATAAAAAAATGTAGAGAAATTGCATAACATACGAAGCTGTACAATTTATTTCTGCTGTAAGGAGCTGTCATTCAATTAAATTTGCCATATTGTAATAATTGTCTAAATATACATACTTGAGATAAAGGAAGAAAAAGAAACAAATGAATCCTGTTGTGTAAAAAAGCTAGTTATGTGAGTTATGTTTGTAATATTGTGGGTATATATTAAAGAGAATGATTCTTTATATCAAATTTTTCTCATAAATTATGAAGAGAACAATATTGCCTTTATTTAAGTATGAAAAATAATCTAGTAATTCCAATGTTAATTTGAAAATAAGGGAAAATATCTGAAATTCATGGGAAATGTTGAAATTTTTAGGATTTCCGAAAGTTATCTAAAATTTGCAGAAATTAGCTTTAAGAGAGATTCATTATTTTAAATGTAATATTATCTAACAGTATTAAAATTTAGAGTATAATAGTTGATCTTATTCCTTACAGTAATAATATATAAAAAATTATAATTTTATTAGTTCTATAATTAAGATATTGATCTTCATTCGACAGGAGCAAAAGTTTGGACTTACTTTGATTCTTTAATTATAATTTTACATACATTGGTATAAGAAATCGATAGAGAATAATATACTTGTAACAGTAGTATGGATCTTATTCCTAACAATAATGAAGAAATTGTCAGTCATTCCAGATTACTAATAAAGTTGATACATTCCACAAAGTAATACAGTATTAAAATTGGTACACAACTATTCCATAATTATTTATGCTGTAAAAATATATGTACTTTTTATTAAAAATTTTAATCCAAATTTCCAGATGTATATATTACACATGTCATTCTGTTCATAAGTGCAATAGCTTGCATTTATTCTACTTTGAAAAGCTCATCAAAACTCTTAGGATAAAAATTGTTCTCCTTTCTTTAATTATATATATATATATATATGTTTAACAAACATGTATATACGTAAAAAGCAAATTTAAAGTTAAAATAATTTAAAAATGTGCAAACATATAAAAGATTTAATTTTCGAACTAATCTACAATTAAATTCAATTTATTCTTTTGAAACAATATATATATATATATATACAGTCAAAATTCGTTAATCCGGACTCGTCGGGACTTCGGCGATTCCGGATTATCGATTTTTCCGGATTATAGATCATCAGTTTAATAATTAATTATAATCATCAGTTTAATAAAATAAAAACATCTGCCCTGAAGATAAGAATAGTGCTGACAGATCAACTTCCAATCGGCAGCGTGAAATTGATAAACAGATTTCGGATTTCAAAACATACTTTCGCTTTGTAGATACAAATTACATATTAGTAAATATATATCGGAAATTCTATTTGACATAATCGTTCTAATCTATCATAATCTAATAATGACGTTTCTGCCCCCCCCCCCCTCTGCCGCAGAGCAGCGTGAAATTGATAAACAGATTTCGGATTTCAAAACATACTTTCGCTTTGTAGTAAATATATATCGGAAATTCTATTTGACATAATCGAAAGTTCAAGCTTACTTTTATAAAATTGCTCTAACAGTCTGCAAAAAATAATAAGCCGGATCCATTTCGAAGATTAAGGAACAACGCAATCTGCAACATTAACTGAATTAGATAACTTTAGCTTAGCGTATAACTCTGTTACACATTAAACGCGCATGCGCACAAACATATTCGCAGCCGTAAGGGTCTTACGCACTCTCGTAAACGCCTGTGCGCATGCGTGAACGCGACACATGCGCAGAAAGTTTGTAGCTTTGAGGTCCGGATTATGGGTGTCCGAATTAACGACTTTTGACTGTATATGTAAGGTAAAAAATACGTGAATCAGATAGCAGTATTTCCCCTCTCATCAGAAAATCATAGCTTTCATGAACTGCTTCATTTCTAGATCAGTCCCTCTTGTAATGGTGTAATGCTGATGACATAACTAATTTGGAACCTGAACTCAAACTTTCTAGAACTGAAACCTTAACCTAAACCAAAACAGGTTAAGGTATATTTAATATCATATAGGTTATACAGGTTATATACACAGGTTAAGGTATATTTAATCCCCTTGGATTATCACCAAGTTGTTTCAGTCATGGTAACCTGAGTAGTTGAATGTTATGGGAACCATATGACATAATTGGTTGATGATTGCAGTGAATTTTAATGATGGGAAAAGATTTATAAAGGCTTGTTTGTGTGTTGAATATTGATTAGGAAGTACGTTGCTATTTTGTGGTTTACTTGGTGAAATGGCTGAATGTGGTAAGATTAATTTGAAGTTTCTGAATGATTTGGAACGAAAGGGAAAAAGCATTAATTGACTGATGTGTAAATGAAGGTTTTCTTAGTAGCCATTATTAGCATCCTGTTTGTACGAAGGAAATGCGTATGGTCCAACATTGGAGGATATTTTTTAGTCTTATTTTTGTGAATTTATGTGGCAATGCCAATGTACAGATTCTAGTCCAGATAATTTTAGGAAGTTTTTGATGCTGTTAAGGAATTTTATTTGACTGAAGACTATAAATAAGGTAAGTAGATATTTCCTTTGTGTAGTGCTAAGATGAATTTTCCTTTTGTATGTTATTTCATTGTTTGATTTAAAATGTAGTTTATTGAGATTATATATTTTTTGTTGGCTTCTCCTTTGACTTTTTAAGTGAAAAAAGAGTGATGTGTGCATGGACTAAGCCAAGGGAGGGCAAAATGGCAAGTTTGTACAATTCTTCAATTTTTTTTTTTTTTTTTTTAAAGTGAAAATAGTTGGCCCAAAATCGCCGCTACACAAAGCCAAAATACCAAGTCAAAGACTTGCACAAACTCAGTGTCCGTGTACCACCAAAAATTGCCATTTTTCACCCAGGGTCACCCATAAATATACTTTTACCCCAAAACCGTCAAACCTTCTCTAGGTGAGCATGTTTTAGCTTCAGCTCTCTTGCAGTCAAGATGCTACGCCGCTTCCTTTGTTTTGTCATGCTGTTATCTAAAATGTGATATTTTGTATAAAATTGTGTTGTGTGTAAGGCACCCATAATCATGCTGATGAAAAATATATTTTCGATAATAAGTTTGTGTCCAGCAATAAAAAATATATTCAGTTCTCCCTTGTCTGTTTTCAGTATTTCATAGCTTTATTTAAATTTCTTTTTCTTGGAAAAGATGTATAAATATCAGTAAAAACACACAGTTAAAGTTGCATTTAGTGATCAGTTTTATTTATTCAATTATATTATCAATTACAGTTATTCAGGGACCAGAACAAAATGTCAAGTGGTCGCCAAAACCATTGCCAGCTTGGTGATGTCTTGCCAATTCAGCGAGATAGCCATTTACTCAACTTACTTGCCTAACAACTTACTTTTCTAGAAAAGTTTCACTTCTCTAAATTTTCATCTTACTATATATATATATTCACATGTGATTTCACTAAAATTATTTACATTATGTACAAAATTCATAACAGTATTATGTGATTTAGAATTCTGTGTTACGAAGCATTTCTCATTTTATGTCTGTGCTTTTTGTTTTTCTGTTTGTTTAATGTAATATTTCTCTTTAGATAAAGCTCCTGTTTCTAAAGGGATCCTTGGTTGCATGTTCTTAACATCTTGTGCCCTAAATGTGCCTCTTCTAGCTCACATTAAGCAATATGTGGTTTATAATGTACCTAATATATTTGAAAAATATGAAGTAAGTTTTTGCATTAGTACTTCTTTTATATAAAGATTTTTCCATATCCAAGAAACTTTTTAAACTTCGAAGTTATTTTGATTTTTCATTTTTATCTTTGTTTATGTATTGCAAAGGAATGTTTGCAATACATGAACAATCATTGAATTTGCGAAATTGCATATTTATATAAGTTCGTAAAAGCAGTGAATTTGGAAAAGCTTTGAAAGCATTTTTTTTTTTTTTTTTTTTTTTTTTTTTTTTTTTTAGTGGTTGCAAATTATTTATGCATTTAGTTCATTTTATTGTTAAGTAGTAACATTGCTTAGTAGTAACATGCTGATATTTGAAACAAAAGACATACAGTTCAAAAGTTGCATGTATGGGCAGATTTTTTTGGGGGGCGGGGACTGTTTTTAACTGCACTTCATTTGTATGAAGATTCGTTTATTAAAAAAGTTTGTATTTTAAAGGAATAAATGTGCTGTTTAAGGCATTCATATTTATATAGCATAACAGAATGGTAAGACTATTGAATATTTTTTAGCATTTCTCTTTTTACTTCATTCTAGTCTTAGGGTGTATTTTTATTTAACAACAAAGTAAAAAAAATAAGGGGGGAGAAGGGATAGAATGTAGTTTTCTTGAAAAAGAGTAACTTAAGTCAAATTGCCTTCAAAATGTACTTTGCCTTTTTACTTGATTTTGAAGTCCAGTTCTGTTGAAAAGAGAAAATTTCACTGTGAAATTTTATCTTTGTTATCAAAAATCTACTGTGTAAGGCAGTCAGAGCAGTTTCACCCATTTTGGAAAAAGGAACATGATTAATGTTTAGAAATTCATTCTTTGCAGGAAACTCTTTTATGTGCAAATGCAAATTAAAAATACATTTAATAAATGCACTTTTTTACAAAATGAAGATAAAAATAATATTTGAAAATAATTACATGTTTTATTTTAACAGGAGATTTTCTTTTATCTCAGATTCTTGTTCTTCACCGTTAAGGCATCAATGAAACATACATAAATAATATTCAAATTACCGAGAGATTTAGATTTGGCTTTCTTACTTATTCTTTAGAAATACTTGTTAGGTCTTCAGAAATGCACCACTTATAAGATACCATTTTCATAATTATGCCACTTATTAAATATTGTAACCACAGTACAAAGTCTTTAATCCAGACGTCTATAATCCGGACCTCAAAGCTACAAACTTTCTGTGCATGCGCATAATACCTTTATGCATGCGCATATGCATTTACGCATGCGCATAATACGTTTACGCATGCGCGTTTAATGTATAATGGACGGTATAAGCTAGGCTAAAATTATCTAATTATCTATTTCAGGTAATGTTGCAGATTGCGTTGTTCCTTAATCTTCTAATTGGATCCGGCTTATTATTTTTTGCAGACTGTTAGAGCAATTTTATAAAAAAGTAAGCGTGAACTTTCGATTATGTCAAGAAGAGTTTCCGATTCTGGAGCTGCCAAAGGACCTACAAAGTGAAGGCATGTTTCGATGTCCATCAAACAAAAATATGTTTAATAAAGTAAACAAATAAATATTAAGCATTTTATTTTTTTTTTGTAAATTTTGATACCCTTTAGATCATAATTGCTCTTTATTTCATAAATTATGGTTTCATATTTTTAATTTTATAATTTCTGCATGCCATCTTACCAGATTTAAATTGATGATCTATAATCTGGAAAAACCCCTAATCCAGAAACGCCGAAGTCCTGACAAGTCCGGATTAAAGACTTTGTACTATAATAATAATATGAATATTTTACAATGTGATAAGTAAAATAAAAGAGCTGTCATAACAGAAAAGCAATAAATATTGCTTTCTAATTTGCAATAATATATATATATATTTCTGTTGGAAACACTTTTTTATTATTTGCTTTATTTTTCATACATTGTATTTTTCTTAAATTACAGGTATGGAGAGTTTTAACTTCCAAATTAACGTTTTTGGATACCAAAGATTTAGTTTGTGGTTGCTTATTAATTTATTATTTTAGAATTTTTGAAAGAAGATATGGTTCACATAAATTCTCAGTAAGTACTTTTTTCTTCAAAAAATCTGAAATGAAATATAGTAGTAAATTATTTTTTCATATTGATATTTTCATTTTCACAATTTGATTATTCATTTTACAGTATTTTTATTTTGTTCTTTGTATATTTTAGTCGTATTTGTTAGCAGCATGTACTGTTGCTACAATGTTGGAGTTAATGACAGTTTTTTTTCTTCGAAAACTTGATATTGAGATCACATTCCTGCCTACTGGACCGTAAGTATAAGCTTTATTGATAAGCATAACCATCATATTTAGTATTATTTGAAACCTATAAGTTCTCTATTCATGTTAATTTTTCCTGAGGATGGTATTTTGAATGAAGCATAGCAAATGTTCACAACTGAATAACAAGCATAAAGAGAGGCATTGAAACTATTTTAATATAAGATGATGTCTTTAGTGCCAAAAATTCATCTGGATTTAAAATGTATGTTATATGTTAAGCAAATCTATTTTTTTTCCTAAATTAACATTAAAAGGGAACATATTTGCTTTATTTTATTATAAATCATCATATTTAAATAATAATTTTTTTATAGAGTACCATCAGCAAATCAGAGCTTAGTTATAGTAAGGTTACTTTACATATATGCCCTTTATCTCCCACAAAATATGTTTGTATTAAAATGAAGAGTTGGTTTTTATCTGAGGTATTTAGGTTGGAATTTTTTTAGGTATAATATAATACATTTTTTTTTAATGAGCTAGAAGGTAACTTTTTGGGGTTTGTCAGTAGAAGTTTTATTATTCGTATAGATTGCATGAAATGCAGACAGTTTAATAAAATTATTTACTTGTTTTATTATTTTGTTGCACAAAAATATTCTGTGTTTGAAGAATCAGAAAGTAATCCTTTCAAAAGTATATTTAATGTAAAGTCTCTTTCTAAGAATATGATTTTGATAGTTATGCATTGACTATTTTATGAAAATTTCTAATTAAATATGCATATAATTTATGAGAAATATTTTTAATTACAGTACAAAGTCTGAGATTCGGACTGGTCGGGTCTTCCGCAATGATTTTTTGGGCATCAGAAAGCATCTGGTTTTTCACTAAATTACATAGAAAACATCAGTAGTATCAAAAGTAGTTTCATCAGTATGAAATTATGGTGCACTTCTGCATTGTGAGTGAGAGCACATGTCTGAAAATGTTGTGTTTAAATTCTCCAGTGAGCATCGAGTGCCATTGCATGCCAACTAGTGTATATTAGCCAATAAGCACAAAGCAAGATCAAGGTTGTTTTTTCGTTCATCTTGTTGCTGAGCCGTGTAAATGCTCGTGCTTTGAAGAAATAATTTAAAAAATTACGATCCTTTATTTTACTTATGTCTGCGAAAAAGGTAAAATATTCATGTGCTTTTCAAAAATTATATACAGATGGCTTTCCTTCTGTTATTTCCTGAAGGAAATATAATACATTTGTCAGGACTTGTGTTTCTCTTGATTTGCTTTGGAAACATGAATGATCCTGAATAGGAACAGGAGCTTACTCAAGCTATGTTCAAGAAGGTGTGAAGTAGACAATGCAAGCAGGAAGGGTATACTTTATTTTCAATACTTTACAGGTATTTCCGAACTTTGGAATACAGAGACCAACCACTTGTGGTCTGAACGTAAGAATGTAAAAACTACTAACTAAAACTCTAACTAAAAACTAACTTTGAATTAGTATACAAATGCCTAGCACTAACCCCTTCGCGCCGGATAGTGCAAACGCGCACTTTTCGCGGAGGCCGGCAGTGTCTTATGCGAGCGTCTGTCCAGGGCCGGGAGTTTTTTGCTATGAAGCCTAAATCCATGAAATTTCCAAAGTATCAACGCATTGTTTAATAATGCTCTATAGAGTATATAAACGGCTTATGCTTTATAGATATTTGTATATATACTTTAATTACCTTATTTCTTGTTTAAATGCATATTTTACACATTTTATTTTCATTACTCACCATTTTATGACTTTTAATATTATACATCTGAAAACTAAGTATATTACTTAAAATTCTCTTTTTGTATGAAAAATTTAAAAACAGGGATCTACGCACAGTCCTACGTTATATTCCTTGCACTCGTAATAACTCATTTGCCGATTTGGAGGATTTTTCTGGGAATGTGAACAAACGAAGCATCGTCGTCTCATTTTCTTATCAGTCTCTTCTGAACAAAGTTTTGGAAAATGTCTTTCAGTTAATCTTTCAGGATCAATGTCAGAATTTCAGAATCAATATCTGAAATATTTTGCATCATTTCTGCTATTTCTTGCTCTGTTAAACATTTTCGACGCTTCAACATTGCAACGGTAAAAACAGAAAGAATTCACATCTAACAAGATCTAATTATTTTCTAAAAACTGAACTGCAAACCGAAATATCCAATGCTTTAGCGAAAATAAAACTGCTCTACTTACAATAAACAACTACCACGTGCGAATTTAAAGAGACGTCATAAATCACGCCATTTGGAAACATTTATTTCCCCTTTTGTTTATATAATCAAAAACTCATGAATGTGAGTCATGCTTCTCTCATTTCGAGTAGAAGGTCTAATGTACATGTATCTGAAACCATATGGACGTACAGTGCCATCTTGTGGCAGAAATTATAGTTTTTAAAATGTTTCAGGACACTGGCACAAATACATGACAGCCGGGGCTGAACGGGAAAACGCTCTGGCACGCCTGCGTGTTGGCCGGGAAGTGAGTGTGTTCGTTGCTGGCACATAGACGTGACAGTCGGTGCGAAGGTGCTAAGACTGGCCTTTATTTAAAAAAGGTACGTATGTAGTATGCCGAGCTGCTAAAACTACGATACATCTGCAAATGTCAAGAAGGCTAAACCTCTGCCCTTAAAGGCAACCAGCAACAGAGTGAAAACTCGTAAAACTACAGTGGCAAGCGGCTTGCTTCCTAAAACTCCTCACTCTCTCTTGGCAAAAAGCCACAACTTAAGTACTTGGCGTTAGCAAGACAGTTTGCATAAACAAGTTAAAGCATTTAATTCCGGCCAGAAGTAGAAAATAAGAAGTGATAGTACTGTTTTAAAATAAAATAAATGTTAGTAAAACTTAGGATCCTTACACATTTACAATTTGTATTATTTGTTATTGCTATGTTTTGATTTTGTGCGGTGGGAGGGCCGATGTTCTCAAACATTTGTGTACACAAAAACACAAGGACAACATGAGGTTTATTAACTCTGCATACGGCTTGATTTTGATACATTCTTGGTCTTGAAATATGGGGCATTTTTAAAAAATATTTTCTCTGCTTTCATATGTTACTATTCACATCTTTATAAATAAAATGAGTATAATGCGAGAATTTTAGTAGTTTTTAAATTTTTTAAAAAACAGACAATTCGACTCACGAGATTTTAGCATGCATGGAATAAAAATATAAAAATCCACAGTGTCTTTTTGATTTTGATAAATATACATGTTAACTAATTTTTACAGCTAATAGTATTACTTTTGCTCACCTGTTATTCCACAAATTTGTTTTAGTGTGGTAAACTTTGAAACATGGCTCTAAACATAATCCAACTTTACAGTCTTCACACCAAATGTGTCTCTTTACATATTTTTTTCTAATTGTTGTCTTTTTTTTGGAGCAGCACACAGCACATTGTCTTCTCCTTCCACCAAATGCGAGTTTCTTTATGTATTTTTTTCTCAAATGTTGTCTTTTTTGGAGCATCACACAGCACATTGCCTTCTAGGTTCCTTTTTTTATAGAATTTGGTGGTATGTGGCTTGTAAAATACCTCCCTACAAGGTGAATAAAGTTCATACTATCATCACTAGACTGCATTGATGAACATATAGCAGAAGAATATTTGTCAAAGATTTTCTAGATCACAGCTAGCTGGAAATAAAAAAAGGGATTTTTTTCATGTATGTTATTTTTCTGTATATTATGTATGAATTCCACATTGCTTGATCCAATATATGGAAAAAACATTCCTAACTGGGCCAGACAAAGTGCAGCTAACTTTCAGCACTTAGCAACCATACCAATGTCAGGCATTCATATCTGTTCTGATAAGTGACTTTTTGTCTGTAAGCAAACAGCCATGGTGACAACAGCCAAGCTGCTGTTATGAATCATGCTGATTAGTATTTTACTTCTAAATTTAACTTATGCCATCCATAAAATCTGCATAAACATATGAACTGAGCAAGTACATGATGAAATGAAGCATAAAAGAAAGAATCAATATAAAGCTAACTGTTAGTGAAATTTAAATAAAATCCACTAATTTTCTTTCAAATGTGTGGGACCGTTATAAATGTAAGATGTACATGTTTCAAGAAATGTAATGATTTAATGTAATTACTTAAAAGATTTTATGAAATTGATTTTATTCTTGAATTTGTTTTATAATTAAGTTAAATATTAGATTATGTTTAATAGTAATGCATTCTACTTAAAGATTTATTTCATTCTTAATTACAAAAGTGATGTTCAGATGCAGATAATTGCTTTAGTTTATTCAGTTCCTATTTATTGATAAGTCCTTAATTCTTTTTCATTGATGGTCCTTAAAAGAACTTAATTTCCACTTGCAGAAATGTGTATGAACCCTGAATGCATAAGTACTCATTAAATTTAGTTAACAAATCATTATAGTCTGCAGTGAATACCAGTGGCGGCTCATAGCTAAAATGAGTGGGGGTGCTGTTCCAAAAAAAATTTAACCTTTGTTTTAAAATTGTGTAAAAGGAAACTAACATGTATAAAAATAAAATTTATTTTGAAACTTCATGAAATCTTACAAGGAAAAAATAAAACATTTTGTAATTACTTTAACCTAAATTGTTACAGTTCAAACTTTATCTTGTCATATAAAAATGTAATTAATTCTTCTTATTTTAATTTGCACGAAAAGATGAATAATTTTCTCCTTGATCTCTCAATGACAACTGAGGAAATTTTTCTTTATTGAAAGCAATACTAGGGCATTTAGTCTTTCTGAATTCCTAGTACATCTTAGAAAAGTTTTCATTTTTTTTTTTCAGTGTTGAAAAGCAGCATTCTGCCTCTGATGTAGTCATGGGAACTCTCAAGAGAATTTTTATCAGTTTCGTAATTTCACTAAGAACATCATCTAGATTATTTTCGAAGATAAATTACAGCAGCTCAATTAATTTGCAGTATTCATGGATATCAGACCTACAATAGAATACTTTTAGTTCAGTTTGAAGCTTTTCTTTGTCAGTCATTGGATATGTTTCAGTGGTCAGTACTATTTCTTCTACAGGATGTTCATTCCTAAAACTAGCAAAGCATTTCTTGTTAAATAATTTAGCAGCTGCTAAGTGTTTAGTGGAAGAATATTAGTACATTATATCAGTACATAGTATAAAGTCACACATTTCCTTAGCTTCTGCCATCAGTGTCTTTGAAAAATTCTCACAGTGAGTTTCTTAATTCTAAAATAGCAATTTTAAAATTTGTTATATATTCATTAACTTTAAACACACTAATTTCTCTGGATTGCATTTAGTTGTATATTATTTCAACAGGAGGCATAATCTGATAAAAAAGCTGTAATCATCACTTGAAATTATCGTCATTTAGATATTTTAAAATTCCTGTTGCTTTTGCAATAGTTTGATCTGCATTTGATGTTGATTGAATTTCAGCAAGGTCATTTTTTTAAGGTTGCAAATTTTCATGAACTCTGTTTACGGTTCGTATGATGAAGTTCCACCTTGTGGAAGAAAACTACATGTGCGGAGTAAAAAGAAATCACGTTTCCAACAACATGCCAGAATTTTGGCACTGCAAGAGCGACAGTGCTCTTCTCTCTCCCTTGGCTAGTGTACCTGCTTTCTGTGTGCGCATGCGCAGAACAACCAAACACTACATCGCTGGAACTGTGAAGCGCGCAGTTCCAAACAAAGACTTTCATACCTTTTTCACATTCTGGGGGATGGCTACTGACGTTAAGCTTAAAGATTATGTATTGTAAAAGTGAAAAGAAAGAATTAAGGACTAAAAGGTCTCACTATATTAAATATTAAAGATAATAATATACAACTAAATGTGTAGTGGAATAGGGGATGCTGCATTTCCATAATGCTTATTACGAGCCGCCACTGGTGAATACATTATTTCAGTTTTGAAATATTTATATTTAACCATAATGGTCAGAATACTTTTTTATAGTAATGTTAATAGGTTTAAATTGTTAGGTATTTATTTAGACATTTCAACTGTTCACATTACAAACAAAATAAATGAAACTATGTAGTTGTCAACCTAATAGTAAAGCAATAAAATTTTAGTTGCTATTGTTGATACTTAATTGAATAAAGCTGGAAATTTTTATAGCCTAATTTAGGAAGTCATTAAATATACTACATCATTTAAATAGATATGACAATAGATCACTGCTCGTTTATTAAAATAATTATTTTTTCCCCTAAATCATCGTCAAGTGTTAGATGAAGAAAAAGAAAATATTCTTTTTTCTTTTTAGAATAAATTTTGTTAGAGGAGCTGGGATTCAGATAAACATGAAATTTAGTTTTTAGTAGTATAAATCTTAATTTTTTTTTAGGTATGGCTTGATCTTCCCCTTATTTATTAACTATTTTATGGACATTCCTCGAGTAGCACAGACGTACATTTTAGGTGTTCCAGTAACAGGAAAAACATTGACTTACCTTGTAGGCCTACAGGTAATTTGATGATCGTAATATTTCTTTGCAACATGATTTTAGTGAGAAAATTGAATTTAATTTGAATATACAGTATTGTGGAACTTTTATGGTTTCAGTATTTAAAAATGCATGTAAATTATTTGAATAATTTTGGAATAACATGTTCTAATGTATTTATTGAATATATTTCAGCTACTATGTAAATTTATATTGCTGGCCAGTAAAATTACAACATCATGAATGGGGGGAAATTAATAGAACCACATCTCTTTTATAAATATCTTATTACACTGAGATGAAACGGTTGAAATTTCTAGTAGTTTGGATAAAATATGTAAACTTGAGCGGAGTGACTGGCTGCACAGCTGAATGTAGAATGTAATAGACTTTAAATGACAGCTTAGTATAACAGTTTATGAGTTTAAATTCTTTTCTGAATTAATCTGTTACAGTTATTTGTAGTTACTGCTGTTCTTTTCTCTGTGAAATTGTTGACCAGTTGAATTCAGTTGATGAAGATTTGTAAAGCATATTGATAAAAGCAGATCCAGTTTCCATAGGTGAAAGTATTGCTTGATTATATATATATTGTCTGCATTGCAGAGCTGGTGTCCAGCTGTTTTTCCTGTCATATTGAGGAAATGTCAGATGTTGTGACATGTTGTGCACATTGGCCTTTTGGTAAGTAGCTCCATTGAGGCTCTGAATATGTAGGAAAACCATTTATTCTAACATCTGTGAATGCTTCTTGGTAAGAATATGGATATGCTACTTATAGATAAATGGGACTCATCTAATAGCATCTCATGCCTCTAATGTATTATCCCAGTATAATGATGAATAATAACTACAGCAGTTAATCTCCATAGTACCACCACACATAGACATAACCATCACGGTGCTACATGAAAAAGTAGGATTCATCTATAAAGATAATGTTCTGTACATCTTTGATCATATGATAATGTCATATTAGTCGATGTACATCTTTGAAAGTACTGTTATAATAACAAATATTTGTTTTGTGCAACTAAAGGTAGGCTAAGCAATGGCCAAATTGTAAGCAATCCATAATAAATGTACTTGTTTATTGTACCACTCCATATTTGTTTACTGTGCCACCATGAAAACAAGGACTTGGTATTGCAGTCATGATATCACTAGCAGCAAACAATGGAAAAGTGTGCTCACAGTTAAATAATGCTAATAGCTGCAGTAAATCTGAGCTAATTAAAACATTTATATCTCTTAAATGGGCATGGAAAGTAAGTAAATTGAGCATGGTTTCTTTCAAAATAGTGAATTTAAGACAAACTGTAATTTCTCAAGCAAAATAAATAGCATTTTGAACAAGGCAAATATGGGATTTTTTTAAACTTATAACTGAAATTCAGAATAAATTAAAATTTACATCAAAATATTAAAAAAGTAGTTGTTAATTGTATTACAATGTTTCTTTTATTTTCTCCTCCCTTCCAGAAAAGTTTTTTTCGTTTAATAATTTTTGGTATAATGCAGATGCAAGTTATGATATGCAACATGTACAGATAGAACACAGCAACAGTCACTTCTGTCAGGATTTAATATAAAAGTATTTTAATTTCCTATTTTTTGTCCAGAACAATTAGTTTTGAGTTGGAGCTGCATTTGAGTAATTTTGGAGTCATATATGAACAATAAACAGATATAGGTAAGTTAAAACTGGTATCTCATAGAATGTTATCAAATAAGTTTCTGAACTATTATATTAAATAGCTGTACTATTTTATGAGCTCTTAATATAATCTTGGAAACCGTGTCTCTGTAAAGATTTGATTTGAATGAAAATGAGAGATTTGGTTTTAGTAATTTAGTTCCTTATTTATTACTAACTACCATTATTGTACATTAATTCATGTATCAGTATTTAACTACATATTTATTTAAATTCTGCCCTCAGATCTATTGCTGTCATTTTTTATTCACATGTCAACATAATTAACTACAGGTATTATTGAATTCCTTCTTAACCATCACTTTGTGTGTTAATTCTTTTATGTCAATATTCTTAACAACAGTTTTCATCAAAGTTGGAAACATATCACAATGATTTTTTAAGATTATATATCTTGTAATATAATTAAATTGATTTGAAAGTCCAATGCAATGTGGAAAAATTCATTCCCAATCAATAAAATCAAAATTGTTTCTTTATGTTATTATGCAATTTGCCAATCTTATGGAGCTGATTTAAGAAAAATTCATCCTTAACCCTTTCGTGGGCCATTTATTTCTCTTTTGAATTTCTCCTGTTTTTTTTTTTTTTTTTTCCAACTAAACAATAGCATTTAAGGAAATATATTTTATTATGCCAAATTTTTGTTTACATTTAAATTCTAGGGGTGGGAAGTATACTTCCCACGGGACCTTTTATGGTCATAGAGAAAATGCAATGTAAAGGCGATTATTTGCCGTGAAAAGATGAGAAACATGTTGCAATGCACAAGGGTACATCACATACTGCACACATATAGCAGGTCCTCTTTTCTTGGGCCTTTGTGCTACATTTCCTACATCATCTATAGTTGGAAGCCATCTTTGGCATATAATTTCCTACATTGGCTAAGCGTATATCATCCGGAACTGCACATAGTTTTGCTTGGAAGCTTGCAGGACGGCCTCTCCTTTTTCGAGGAATATCCGTCTGTTAGTTGACGAGCTAATGCTATAGATAATGTTAGCTGGTCTAAACTTCTGTTTCTCTTGTTTACTTGCCACAGTATAAAACTATTTACGATGCCAAGATCAGTAAGAAAATAAAAAATACGACGCCACCATTCTACAGATCTTCTTCATATTTGGTATCTTTTTTTTCTTTGATCGAAGCAATCAACCCCTCTCATGATATCGTTATATACGGCAACAGCTTTAGAGCAAGGTACTTCAGTTTTAGTACCATCCTTTTTTGTACGATTTACAGATGTAATAATCGCTGAATTGTGTGCAGTAGTCAACAATGCCTTTTTGTCAAACATAGCCTTTTTGTCTATCCACTTTATTGCAGCAACACCTTCCTTAGCTAGGAACATTGATTTCTCCCTTTGTAGTTTGTTATTAGCCTTCAGTATCGGTGGAAGATCCTTCCTTTGCGGCCTCACAGTCCCCACAGAAAAAAGACCACTTATAAGTAGACTTTTTGCAAGCCTAAAAGATGTCAAATAGTTATCATAGGCTATAAGATGACCTGTTTGTTTCACATCTTCCGTTAGTATAGTTATTAGTGTTTTCCCTAAGCTCAATATTTTATCCTTATTATCAGAAGTTTCTTTTTCACAATAAATTTCAAATTTTTGAATATATCCAGTCTTACAGTCTGCTAAACACCACACCTTGTAACTTCTTTTTATAGTCTTCATTGGCATATACTGCTTCAATGAAGTTCTCCCTTTGAAAGCTCTCATATGTTCATCTATTCATGATGTTGACGAAGGTTCATAGACTTTAGGTATGGAATCATTGAGCTGTGAGAGGATTGTCTGACTTTATGGAATTTATCATGCCCAAGTTGCCCACAGGGATTTGTGCTGTTATCGTTTACATGTAAAGTCTCAGTTATTTTTTGAACCTCTTTGCGATTATTATTCTTGCTACTGATTGAACATTGAGAATAGGGTCTGTGCTCCAGTATTTTTTCAGTTCAGGCAATTGATGTATACCCATGAGTATATGCATACCTACCCATGCTTTCAATTCTTCTGATGTGATTTCTTTCCAGTTCAGGATAATGTCTTTTGTGGTATGACCCAATCTCTTCCTTTTCTTAGGTTGCTTTGCATATGAGTTTCGTCAACAATATTCTGTAAAATTTCCTCAGTAAAAATCATGCCAAAATAATCCTTTTCTTTCTCAGTAGAACTGAATGATATTTTCAAATGTATTTTCAAAAATATTCTAATTTTTTCCAACATACCTATTGCACGTGTCTTTCATACATGATGCAATAGCATTTTCACTTTTCACCCATTATTTATTGTTCAGTATTATATAGTTACTGCAGAAATATACAAAATAAGAGAACATTATTATAATAAAAACAGTGTTTACTTACATTTGTAGCAGAATCGTATAGCAATGCAAATGCCAAATCAGAACAGGTGTCTCAATGGAACAGATCTCACACAATGCGTTCGAACTTTCAAAACAAATGTGCTAATTCTGTTTTCAATCGATTGAACACAGATGGCAGCACTATACTGAAGTGGGAATTAGAGTTCCCAACGTTATAATACCAAAGCCAATATATTATAGTGGGTTTTGTGCTTCCCACAGGTGTATTTCCCAGGATCATGTAGGTGGGAAGTAGCCTTCCCACGGCCCACAAAAGGGTTAATCAATAAAATCAAAATTATTTCTTTACATTATTATGCAGTTTGCCAATGTTATGGAGCTGAATTAAGTACAGTTATAAAAGCTTAAATTATATTTAGGATGAAAAAAAATCTTAATTTTCAGTCATGGAAAAATGTACAAATTAGAGCGATTGAATCTTAATTGTCTTGAATAAATATTGGTTGATATGAATCAAAATCTTGTTGCAAAAGATTCTGACTGTTGGAGTTAAACTTTATAGGCATGCATTTTAAAAATGTTTGTAAGATAATTCTCATCGTAAAATATAGATTTAGAACATAGTATACACTTTTTATTAATTTGCTAGAGTTCAAAATGTGTAAAAAATAAACTGAAATTGCGTGTATAAAAAAAATATTACATATATCTTGGACCATTTTGCTGATGGGAACTTTTATCAGAAAGAACTTGCAATCACTTCTTGTAGATAAAAATTGATTTTTTGAATGAAAATAATGCATTTTTTGAGTGTTTCTATAAAAAATTAGTGCATAAAAGTATAAATTATTCTATTTAAGAACATTGCTAATTACCAAATCAAATGATTATATTTGGTAAATGTGAATGAAACAAGTACAAAACTCGTGCTAAGCATGAGGTGCAGTGTTGCGAACTACCATTCTTTCTGCTAATAAATATAGCTTGAAAATCAAGGCATGTTTTTATGGTGATGGCTACACAATCTAATTCTTGAGATAGGGTGCATGATCTGATTAAAACACTGGTCCCATTCCCACATTGATTGATGGTCCCATGCCCACCATATACATAAGATGCTTATCCTTTTAAATGTTGGTTTAAATATTAGCCTGCACATCACTCTCTGCCCCTCTTGAAACCACCATATACAGCAATTTTGTGGTAAGATGTGTGGGCTTTTCTACAATAAAATATAGACTTGATTTGGTTTGAGTTCTGCTTTTGTACATCAGGCATATGTAGATCTGCTCAGCTAAACAGTAGGCAAATGCAATTCCGATATGAAAAGCCTGCTGTGTGTTCACCTCTTTTATGCTTATTCCCCGTTGGAAGCTAATGATTTGCGTATGTGCAGCATTATTAACATTTGCAAGGTCTGCCGACCTGTAGTCAGCCGAAGTCCACGAAATTCCTCCTGGCAAAGAGGGCAAGTTTATGCTGTTGTTGGCAACATCCTCGTGCAGCTTACTGGTGACAGTGTGATTTAGCTCAATTCTGCCCCCGGTTTTGATGGAGAGTAAGGAGGATATGTCCAAGGGTCTCCCACCCTTCCCTACCACCAACCTCTCAAAAGGATTTTCGACTCGTCCCATATTTAGGATGCCTACATGCCAAATGAACACTATACATTTATAAACATCCATGCCTTCTTTGGAATTCAAATCCAGGCCCTTTGGCACAGCAGTTAGCAACGGTAATTGCCATACCGTTTGAGCAGTATTTTATTTGGGTATGACTTGTGTATTTTACTTGTGTATAACACAGTGATGAAAACATCGTCACATTTTTTATTTTAAAATTTCACCCTTTTAATTACTGTGAGTTTATATATTAACAACTGTAGTAAGTTTTTAATTATTGAGTAATGAGAGTATGCTATTATAACTGACAATCAGACTGAATTTATTTCAAGACATGCATATTCATTTGTAGAGCAATATAATTATGAGGATGAATGACATATTCATGAAATTGTCTGAAGATGTTTGTTTTTTAATATATTCTAAATTAATGACTTTGCATTTTATAGGTTATGAGTTATAATGAAGCATCAATGATATCTGGTATTTGTTCTTTAGTAAGTTCATTTAGTATTTGCCTTTTATATTTAATAATTCTACATACCGAATGTGTAATTATTTGTCACAATAGGAATTGTTAACATTAAATTTGATATTGATTGCAGATAATTGAATTTTACCTCATACAGCTGTACAAAAGTAACACCAGCATGGGGAGAACAAAGTGCAGTCACAGGACCGAACCTCCAAAATAGAATGTCGCCACCAGCCCACACATTTTCAGCAGTTAAGCCTAATAAAAAAATTCATATAAAATCAGCATTTCAATATAATGACTTCAATTTTTGAAGTTATGTACTCAATATACTAATTCTTAATATGTATTAATGTAAAGAATATCACATTAATAGAAATAAATGAAACATGCAAAATACTAAAATTATAACTATACACATGAAAACAAATACTATACACATGAAAACAAAATTGCAGATATTAAATTTAAACAAAGAATATTAAGCAATAATTATCTGTAGGTAATTAAATTCTAATTTAAAAATTCTGCTGTGTGTGGAATAATTCAAGATCAATGCACAGTCCTATATTGCATATTTTCCACTTATAATACAATGTTTGCTTTCGCTTTTCCTTGTCTGTAGCGCACAGAAAAAATAAATAATGTCAACAAAAACGATAAGATGGATACACTTCCTGACATTCTAACAATGAAAAAAAGCAAAGAACAAAAACAGCAAAAAATGAATTTTTTTAATGAAATAATAATAATAAAAAAAAAACATTAGTGCCCTTTTAACTCCCATGCATACTTATAAAGAACTGTGATTCCCAATTTGTTTACATCAAAATATCAAAACCAGAAACACAGAACAAAAACTGATGCATGTACATGAAGCTCAAATATCACGACTCAACTAGTGTGAAATCATTAGCATTTAGTGCCATTTACTGGCATTAAAAATTCAAATAAATCATTCTATTTGCAAATTATGCATACACAACACTGGGCTGAGAAGATTTATCGGAGCTCTTCATGTAGAAGCGATGCTGGGCTGGTAAGAGTGGAATCATTGTGTCGTGCCTATGGGGCATTGGTCTCAAATGGGTTAAGCTGCATACAGTTGCATGAAACATTGTGATAATATACTGTTGAATTTGGACTTAATAAATCACTTGGTGTTCATAAAAATGAAACTATTTCTTAAATCAAGATATTAAAATAGACATGAATATATGCAATGAAACATACAGATTGTGCAGCTACTATTTTATGAAGACGTCAGTGAAGTCATTAAAAAATATTTTATGAAACAATGCATGTCAACAAAATTTTTAAGGGGGAAAATGCAATAAATAATGTTTAGAAAATAAATTTATGAGTAAAGTGTGAATTTGTTATGAAGAATTCACTCTACAGATTTTATCGATTTTGGGGTAGCATCAAATGCTTCATACTCTGTATCAAATTTATTAGAATTTTTTTTTTACAATCTTTGGGAGGGAAAGGCCAGGTGCTTTTGTGATTCATAGTATTTCCTCTTCACATTCAATGTGGAATCCATTGTTTCGTTGTCATTACATTGTGTCACAAAAAATGATAAACTGATAATAATATGAAAATTTGTAGGTCTATGAAATTTCATTCCCTCTTTTGAGCATAGTCATTTTTATAAATCTTTGTGATAATGGTAGATCACTTTCAGGAATAATTTAGTGCAACTGTTAAAATCAATTGTTAATGATTGATGTCACTTCATTTCTTGAATCTCTAATAAAACTATTTACATCAAGAACATTTGGTTTAAAGGTTTGTAACATGATATTTTTCCAAATTTTGATTATTCTTCTAATTAATAGTTTTCAATACTTCATTCTGAATTAATTCTTGTATCCAGAAGTTGTTCATTTGTACAGTTTTGGGCGAGAAAACAAGACCAGTGTTTGAAACTAGGACAATTTCTCTTTGCATGTGAGCAAGGCTTATATGTAATTTTATGATAACCATTAATTTGGCTCGCTTTTCTAGGGTATGTAATTAAAAAAATTCAATTTTGTAAAAAACCTGCTAATTCAATAATCTATTAAAATCAGTTTTTTAAGGAGCCTAATTTCTTTGACAAATGAGAAAAAAATGTTAATGAAGAAAATTAGTAAATTCATATGAAGTGTTTGAAAGTGGTGCATTAGAAAAGGAAATCGTGCTTTCTTTATTTGTGTTATTTTAATCACTGAGTGATTTGAGATACTTGAATTTAAGAATAGGTTATTTAACTATACTATCATGAATATTATCAGTGTTTTTATATTGCCCAGATTTAACATACAAGGTAATTTATAAATATAATATCCGAAAGAAATGCTGCAGGTACCATTCTCTCATATGTAGTTTATGAAATTAAGATTTCATCTGTAAAAGTCACGGCTCAAGTACATTTTGTTAATAACAGTAAAATATTCTCTATTAGCCTATTTTATTATTATTGTTTAAAATTTTTGTTTCTCATCCATATTTTCTTTTCCTGAGATCTTGCAGTATTTATATATTATTGATCTTCACATTAATGCTAAAATAACAGTTACAGGTTCTTCTATATTATAGTGGCCTCCAAGACTGAATAGCTATCAATCAAGATATCTCGTTGAAATCTCGCAGTACATTAAATCTCGGTTGATGAACGATTAAATTTTGCGCTCCACTATAATAAGGAAGTACTCATAATTACATTATGAATTAAGGTAGTTAAATTTAAAAAATTAAATGGCAGTAGCAGAATTGAAAATTTGGGAAAAAAAAGTTTATAATATAGCAGTTTTTATTGCAAATTTACTTTTAAACTCTGGAATATTTTCATAATTAGAAAAAATTCACATGTTAAATAAAATCCACAAAGTACAATTAATAAAATCATAGAAAATTTTTCTTAAATATTTATCTCAGGTTAGAGAATTATTAGAAATTGCATGAAAATTCATAAACGTTTGACCTCTAGAACTACCAGTGGGATAAAATGGCTGCATTTACAAGCTAAAATAGTAGAATTAAGTGTATGTGAATAGTTCTGTTCTCAGAATACCACTGGAATTTTCACTTATATTAATATATATAAAATAATTCTACTTTAATTAAACTTAGGAGATAATATAATCAATTAATCAATACGGTTTAGGAAATAAATTATATATATATATATAAATTTTTTTAAAAAGTAATTAAAAGTAGATTAAAAAGCCTATGACTTGCACTAAAGTTGCAAAGTAACAAACCAATAATTCATATTAATTTATAATAAGAAAACTTTCCATATACCATCTCCAAGGAACACAAATTCAATTTAAAACCATGAATGATAAAAAACAGTCAGAATTTAAATATTTTAAATAGTAATTTCAATCTTGTTTAAAAACATAAAAATCTTTAATCGCAAAAATACAAAAACCAAAAGTAAATACTATTTTAAGTATTGAAAAAGTTGCTATTGTCATTGATCGCAGAGTAATCGACTTATCAAGGGGATAAACCAATCTACCATTAATTAATAACAACTAAATTAGTAGAGTGTTTCATCTTACTTCCAAGTAAGCATCTAATTATTTGCTAGATCCAAACCATAAGTTACAATTAATACTTAATCCTAATAATGACAGTCCATTTAAGCCAAAAGAATCCTATAAAACAAAATAGCAAATAATCTTAAAAGTAAAGTTTCTCAATAAGAGCACAATTAATCTGAACGAGATGCTTACTTTAGAAGACATATCCCCTATACTCTCATTTTCAAACTCAAAAACAGAAGTAAACATATTAGAACATTAAAAGTTAATTCAGAATCATAAGAAAATAAAAAATGATACAATCTTAATTTTTTTTCATGGTTTTAAACTGAATTTGTGTTCTGTGGAGATGGTATATGGAAGGTTTTCTTATTATAAATTATTATATATATAATATAACAAATATCCTCTAAAATATAAAGCTCCACTCTCCGGCGTACAAAATATGTAGTTACAAGGTTAAGTTAAATTTAAACTAAAAATCAAAATACTAAAAATGCAAGTAAATAGTAAGTTAAATTTAAACTTACTATTTACTTGCCTATTTACTTGCTCTAGTATTATTTTTTTATTTTTATAGATTGTATTTTGTTTATTTTGGTTTATTTGCATAATTTGTGTCGGGGAAGTTTTAGAATAGGCAAAGAGTTTTTTAATTACTTTGAATTTATACTCTTAATTACATTAGCAATGTACTTTTAATTAAAAGAATTTGTTTCCGAGTCGATTTACATACTAAATTTCTCAGAATTCTTTTATAGTTAAATTTTATTTAAGCACTTCACTACTTTTGGTTTTGAATAATTTAGCCATGCCTATATGGATAATGAAACACGATTTGAATAATTGGAGAGTTAGGTTTGGAGGCAATTTCCCCTGGAAGAGATCTGTCTCCTGCCTGCTCAGCAGTTATTCATTTTATGCAATTAATTAAAAAAATTAGCATTCTATTTTGGATTATTAAATATTTTATCGTGTTTTTCAATACTTGCACTTAATTTACGTATGCTTTCTGAATTTAAAAGATATTGCAAATTAATTTGCAGGAATAATTAATCTTTTATTTGTATACAATTGAATTTTCATAGCTTAAAATTTAAATTAACTTTGTATATTAGAGAATATTTGTTAAATTCAAATTTCATTCTTTCAGCAATGGCACAAGTGAATTCTTTAATTATTTATTTAAAGTTATTTAACTTTACTATTAGTTTCTTATGCAACTATATATACTATATACAGTCAAAAGTCATTAATTCGGACGGCCATAATCCGGACCTCAAAGCTAGAAACTTTCTGCGCATGCGTCGAGTTGATGCATATTCGCAGCCGTAGCGTGTGCGCTAAATATGTTTACGAATGCGCGTTTAATGTATAACGGAAGGTATAAGCTAAGCTAAAATTATCTAATTAAGTTAATGTTGCAGATTGCGTTGTTCCTTAATCTTCGAATTGGATTCAGCTTATTATTATTTGCAGACTGTTAGAGCAATTTTATAAAAGTAAGCTTGAACTTTCGATTATGTCAAATAGAATTTCTGATATATATTTACTAATATGTAAAGGATCTACAAAGCGAAAGTATGTTTCGAAGTCCATTAAACAAAAAGTGGAATTGCTGGAAAAAATAAATAAAGGCATATCCTTTGTTTATCTTTAACGCCGCAGCACGCAATGAATTGGAAGTTGATCTGCCAGCACTATCCGTATCTTCAGGGCAGATGTTTTTATTTTATTTGGCTTATAATTCCTTACTAAATGTAGTATTTCATCTCGATGTACTCTGTCTTTGACATGATTTAAATCAAATTCCTCGTCATTATAATTCGCTTCCGATAGCAAAGAAAGTAACATAGGTTATTGAAAACGAAAAAATTTCATTTGACAAATTAGCCGGTATTCTCGACACAGCAATTATAGAACTTGAACAGCGGAACTTTGTAACTGAACAAGAAATTATGTCTGTTTATATAATTAAAGAGAATGTATTATCACATAAAAAATGAAGCAACTTAAACAACTTACATTGAAAGAAATGTTTAATAAAGTAAACAAATACTAAGCTCTTTTTTTTTTTTTTTTTTTTTTTTTTTTTGTAAATTTTGATACCCTTTAGATCATAATTGTTCTTTATTTCATAAATTACGGTTTCATAATTTTAATTTTATAATTTCTGCATGCCATCTTACCAGATTTAAACTGATGATCTATAATCCGGAATCGCCGAAGTCCAGACGAGTCCGGATTAACGACTTTTGACTGTATATATATATTAATGTTTAGGAATATATGATGATGTGCAGTTTTTATATCATTATAACTGTTTCTTCTTCCTTCCTTTTTATATAGGTAGCTGGAATTATCTGCAGATGGAATGTTCTACATATCTTAGATATAATTAAAATACCCAAATTTGTAGCAAAATGTGCTGGAATTTGTTTCAGTTGGATTCTTGATTCTTCCCCTCCAAGTGAGGGTTCCGTCCCCATGGGTGCCACTTTGGAAATCCAAAGGCAACTACAGCTTGAGATGTTAGAACAGCAGATGCTGCTGAATAGAGCTTCTCGTGAAAGAGGAAACTCTAATGTATGATTATGATATTCTCGTGGTCTTTTATATTATTTATATTTTTCTCTTTCTTGTTATTTAGAGTAGAGTAAATTATAACCTTTTAATTCCTGATCTTCAAATTATAGAATTTATTAATTCTGTAATTACAAATATTAATTTATATTTACAAGTAGTTAAAATGTTATTTATTTTTGCACATATTTTTCCTAAATTATTAATATAAATATTGCATGAGAATAATGGTGCATATAATATACATGTATATTCAGAAGCAGGAATTTTGATGGCGCAGAAGTGTTGATCCATAATGACTAGGAAATTGGAGGCGAAGGCAGATTAAATCTTCAGTTTTATTTTCAGCAATATGTTGCGGCTACACACAAGTTGGCACATTAAATATGCTTATTCCAAAAGACTTACATTTTTGATACATTTGCAGCAAAAAAGAAGGAGTCGACAGACTACAGTCGAGCTAAGGCAAAGCGTTGAAAGAAAGTGCGTAATGTTCAGGATGAAATCTTAAGTCAAACTGAGTTAGTTTTGATTCTCTAAGCATTTTAATTGGATAATTAATATTGCTGTAAAATTATTATTGGCTGTTTGAGTTTTACTTCAGTTTACATCACCAGAATTATGTAAGAGTCATGTGACAAATTTCTTGAAATGACGCAGTGCAAATAGATGTTGCTATTTTTAGAATAGAGAAGGGAAATTAATTTACGCTGCTAATTTTTTATCTTTTACATATTCTTTATTTTTCTTGCATATATAATTTTTTATACAAAAATATGTATCATATTAGGCAGCAAAATATGTTATATGCTTTAACATGCAAACCACTAACAGGTTGGGGGGGAACAAAACAAGTCAAAAGTGCTATAAGCTCGAAAAATGCTTAAAAAAATTATTTATCACACTAAAATGTGTTTTACACTATAAATCGTTGTTCTCCAATGTATAAAGGGGCTTTGTGAATTACTGAAATTATACTTAAACTTCTATAAGTTCAGAATTGGATTATTGATAATATGGTAAGGAAGAACATGAATAGATGCAATACAAACCACCATTTTTGAAAAGTCTTTCTAAGTTTTATGAGCTGATTTGTAAAATATTTTTAAAAAATCTAATGTTTTAATAAACATTCTGACATTAGATTTTTAATTGAAAATAATGCCAAGGCATTAAGGTATATAGCTTACAAAGCTCCAAATATTATAAATGAAAGTTTTGCTATCTTTTCTGTTATAGAACATAGAACAGTATGTGTCAAACAGTGTTTTTGTTAAATTGACATATGTGCTAGCTTGTAATACATCTAGCGAGAAAATGGATTTTCATCACTAGTTCATTTCATATAAGCTAAAATTTTTCTTAACATATATTAATTTCTTAGGTTAGTTAATTCAGTGAACAGAGAACAAAATGAAATAGTATATTCCAAAATTTTTTACTGACTGTATACTTTGAAAATTGTTTGGCATCTGCTGTCATATAATGGAAAAGATTTATGTTTTACTTGCTCCAGAATCGCCAGCAAATGGCTCAAGGTTATGCTGAGCGACTTGTTCCACCCAATAATGATGGTGGTCTGTTTGGTAGTTTTCATAATCAGAATATTTGGAACAATGCCTTTAATCCTTCAGCCTTTCTGAGAAGAGGTCATCAGCCTGAAGCAAGTACTTCCACAGGTAAGCAATACAACTATTAAAAATTTTTTCCTTTAAAAATAGTAATTACATATTATTCAGGCATATTACTTTTTTTTTAATGTTACTGTCATGTTTCTCAGGCGTGTAGTTTGTTATTGCATACTAAACATGTTCTCTTCTGCAAGATCAAAATAATTAATTTCATAATTGGTTTATCGGCCCACTAGCAGCCGAGCGGTAAAGTCGCTGAACACTGATAGTTTGGTCCAAGGTTCGAATCCCGCGAACAGGCTGGCTGCATGGGCATTTTCATTGTTTTCCCAATGTGTAACATGTATACGAGCCAGTTTGCCTTAGAAAGTCCTCCACGAAGGCATCCCTTCTCTTAGGCAGATAGCCCTGGAGGCTTTGCCATAATCACACACACATAATTGGTTTATCAGTTAATATTTTGTTTTATATGCTAATTATGAATAATCTTGTGTTAGTCTTTAGAATTTTCTGGTCAAATATATTTTTACTTTTTGTGTTACAAAAGACAGTTTGGTAGCAGGTAAATTGGCAATGGGCATTTTGATGTATACATCCAAAATATAGAAGCATTTTACAGTTTACTCACTGGAAATATAATAAATAGAAGGAAATAAAATTTAGAGATGAATGTATTTCAGTTTATGTAGGAATGGATGAGTCTCAAACATTACAGAATGACATCAGGATTTTGGGTCCACATTATTTGGAACTTTACTTATCTATGGAGGAAAGAATTACGTGACAAAGGCATGCTAAGTACATGCACAAAACAAATGACAATATGAAACTCATGATTGTTGTGTGTGCTAGGAATAAACACCACCATACATGGAGAAAATTGCTTTAAATTCTTCCATTTGTAATTAATTTACATGATTCACTGATAAGTTTATGATACACTTTTATATTTTCATAAAAATGTTTCTATTTTTTATGTATTATACAGAATCATATATTGACACATATATATTAACGTGCTGAGAAAAGCTTAAAAAATTGTTTTATTTGTAGCAATGAATATGCATTTTTTACAATAATTCTACTTACAAGTACAGTATATTGTATTTCTGATGACTGTTTTTCTTATATCAATACTGCTGACTTTCTTACCAAACCAGGAGTCCAAATTAACATGCTTAGTTTAAATTAACATGTTATGTTTGACATAGGAGCTTAGTAATTAATGTATGAATGTTTTATAGTTGGCAGCCTTATATACAAACTATAATTTTGGTAATTGTTATATGAATGTTTTCATAGTTGTCAGGCTCATATGCAAACTCTGAGTATACTTATAGTTGGTGAACATGTTAATATTAGAATGATGATAGTTTATGAAAGTAACTATAAGGTGGTATCTGAGAAAAAAATAAACAAAATAGAATCTAATTATGAAAAAATAATAACTAAAACAATAAATTAATAAAAGTATAATATGCGGGGGAAGTAGAATGCGAAATATTTGTTTGGTTTGTTTAATTATGACAAAGCACACTACGGCTATTTGCCTAAGGGGAGGGATGCCTTTGTGAAGGACTTTCTAAGGTAAACTGGCTCGTATATACGTTACACATGGGTAAAACCACGAAAACGCCCATGCAGCCAGCCCGTTCACGGAATTCAAACCTTGGACCGATTTACCAGTCTGAACCAAAGAGTCGAGAGCTGTGCTCTGTGTGTCATCAAGTGCATCACAAGTTGTAGTGTGGAGAGTCTCGAGAGTACGTGGAGTTCCGAGAATGACCACGCAGTCAGGAGCTGTACTCTGGTGCTTTGCAGTGAAGCTGTCTCCATTGTTATAGCCTGATAACCTGAAGGCTGTGTCACTGATTGTTCCAGCGAGTCTTCGATGACTGTGAAACATGACTTTGGATCTGTCTGATTAATATTGGCTAAATAAAGTGTGTTTCAATACTCCATCAAGTGTCGCCGTTATTCACTGCAAATCTATAAACCCCGTACAAACGTAAAGGAAGAAAATAACGCAATAATATTTGTACAGAGATACAAGATCTTGTAAGCATGATTCAGTTATTAAACACATTTTATGAAGGAAATAAAGTACAATAAATGCACTTTTATGATTTTCATATGCAAGAAGATAAGATCCATTATACACAGTTCAAAGATGCCAAATAATATGCCAACAATATTTTCTAGGGATTATAATCCTGAACTTTTAAATTAAACAAATATTAACAATCTGAACATGAAACATGTTCATTTTAGTGAAAAACTAGAGGAAATGCTACGAAGCCTAATTTTCCTGCACTTGCAAATTTGTTATTTCATATGTATGATAAGTACTTTTAACTTCTGCTATAATGTATGTTGCTTAGCTGAATCCAGATGGCCAAGTGAGAGTTTCTCTCCATATCTAATAGGCGGCGGCATGTTAAGTTAGAATACAGCATGTTAAGTTCTAACTTAACATGTTAAGTCATATACACTTTTATCTGTCTCATAACTCTTAATGTCTGATTTATGTTTTCACTTGCAAGTATTGCAAAATTATGAAACTGTCTAACACACTATTAGACAAGAAGCTATGTATGCCACTGATTGTGTTTTATTAGTGTTAAAATTTAATCATTACTCTGATCTTGGAAAACTTCATGCAGATCACTTGTATCCGTTTTGTCTGCTTGGTGATTGAAAATATCCAATGAGATATTTTGGTAGTCCTCCATATTATCTCTCTTGACACGTAGTGCATAATATTGCAGTTGTCTTTGACATTTCTTAATAAAGCATACAAAGTATTTACATGATATGAAAAACCATTTTACTTTCTGGAATAGTAAAATGCCTAATAATAAATTTTAATAAATTGGAAAAAGGTCGTTCAATATGAATATTTTTGAAAGATTTTAAAATAACAATAGAATGCATAGCTAATTGTCAAAGAAATGAAAACTTGAAACGTGTTTCCTTTTGCTACTCAGAATCTTTGCATTTGAATTTGACCATAGAAATTTTATGAATTATAAATAAAAAAAGAAATCAAATGTAAACAGTTTAAAGTTTATATAATACTATGCAGTTGTCTGTTCAGTGTAATGTATTATAATAATTAGTTTCTGCATTTATTATTCTAATGGTATAAATTTCATAATTCATAAGATTTTAACAGTCTCTCAGAAATTTTTTTGGTTAAGTTTCATGTATCCCTGATTCGAAGACTGACACCATAATTAATAAGTAGCAACATTTATCAAACAATTTGCCGGGGGGGGGGACTGATCTGTTATACTTATTATTCTTATTATTAGATTCTTGCACAGGTTGTAAATACTTTCCTTCAATAGTGTCAAATTGTCTTTGAATGTAAACTTCTGTATTTCTTGATGATTTGACTTTAGAGTTGCAGAATATGTTTTCATTAAAAAAAGAAAAGGAAAAAAACCTCCATTTTTATTTTGTTAAATTAATATTACTTTAATAATAACTAACATTTTTGCTGCTGTTTAAATTAAGTTTTTGTCAAAATTTATCTAATGTTCAATCCTTGCACCAGCAATGAAAAAAAAATATGACTGTTTTAAATGTGATCTTTCTTCGAAACATGTTCTTACTATCTGTGTGCACTTTACAATATTGCTGTTCTACAGCACAGTTCTGTGGTGGTGTATAATTTCATTGTACAGAAATTAGACTATTATAAACTGTGTGACAACATTATGTAATTTGAAGACATGGTGGCTCCCATTTTGTTATTTGTAAATTCCAGTGATCCATATAAAATATATAACAAGTGAAGAGCATATCAAAGTTAATAGAATAAGATTAAGTATGTGGCTTAAAGATGATAATGAAGGATGAAAACAAAGCTGCTTAAGGATATCTATTTGAAGTTTCCTATATGGCACAAACTGAAGCTTTTAGCAGCAATTAATTATATAGTGTTAAACAAATTGATTTACTTCTGCAGGTAGGAACTTCAAGAAATAAACTTATCTATGCATTTTATAATTCCATATGTATGGATAATTTAAAAAACTAACCATTCTTCTCTATCTTTTGGAATTACATCAGCATTCCCTGTCTTATATTCTGTACAAGGAAAATTAAAATTTATGAAAGTATGTTTCAGATGCCAGCATTTTTTTTTAAATGCTTGAATGTGATTTTAAATATGTAAAATTTGGTCAAAACCCCTTTTCGTGTATATTGTAAAGCAGAATACTATTTATTATACAGGCCACTATCTAGTCTGTAAGGATAACACAAAGAAGGTGTATTCGATAAATATCTTAGTGTGTTCTTTCTTTTTCAGATTCAGGGGACATACGAAATGGTATCAATCAGAATCATGCTGTTGTCGCTGCTGCTGCTTCTACTTCTCCACCTCAAGAAGATCAGGTAAAAAATTCGAGGCTTAATCAGGGATGGGTGATTTAATTTAATCATCAAGCAGTTAATAATTTAAAATAACCTGAATTAATATATTTGGTTTAATTTTGGTTATTTTCATCAAGGAAGGAAAATCAGATATAATTATTAAAATGTTTGTATTAACTGAAAATATTTATCAATAGTAAATATTGCATATTTAATATAATTCAGTGTTTTAGTGCAAATGTTATTTAGAAGAGCGGGTGAGGGAAGAAAAAAGGCTTGTTCATAATCTGTGTTCTGAAAATCATTCAGATGTGAAAATAAGTAAAATTTTTGCTGTTCCTTTAAATAAATTTAAATGTATGTAAAGAAAATACATCAAATTTTAAATTAACAGAATTCAATTTTAAAATTTAAAATTTTACCCTTATTTTGACACTAGTTTTATAAAATTAAAGAGAGAAAAATGTATACAGTTAAGTTTTAAAAAAAAAATTTATTTCCAATCTAGTCCACTATTTCTCCATGATTTGTAATTATTTGTTTTGTGTGTGCTGCAAATGTTGCTTCTTCCTTTTATTATGTATTTTGTTTCACATATTTAAATTCCATATTTCTAACTGCAGTGCAGGTCAAGAAGGATTATGGTGTGTTAGTCATAGAATACATAGAAATTTTCAATAAAACTTCTATTTTTACCTGATATAGAATCCCAAGAACTTTCAAGAAAGAAGTTATTTTTTATTTGTTTTTCCTTGATTTCAGAAAAGTGGTGTTAATTTCAGTTGAGGAAAAGGTATTACTATAAATAAATGTTAAGTACGAAATGTGGCAGGTTTTTTTTAAAGTTGTTTGGAATTTAATGTTAAAGAAGAATATTAAATGAGCTAGACCAGTTTATTTGAAAGCACCAAAGACAAACACAAAATTTCATTAACAAATTCTTTTAGTTTTAATAACTACATTGTAACAGCCATAATTTTGTTAAAATATCATGGAATTATCTTGTCTTTAAAATAAAAATATGTCTATGATTGTTACTAAGATTAATGTTATTGTATATCAACCAGGGATCTCATTTTAAGAATTTTAAAATCAGATATGAGATTTTTGTTCTAAAGTGGCATTTTTTTAACCAGTCATACTAGTTTGCATTATTAAAATTAATTAGTATTTAGCTGTTTGGGAGAAGCATCTAGCTGTAATAATGAAAATTTAAAATTATTGTTGGTAAAAAAAAGTGTATTGTTTTATGTACACTGGTTATCATAAATTAAGGAAAAATCACAAAAATAGCAATAACTCCCTCATAACTCCAATAAGCCAAACCATGCAAAATTTGAATATGTTGCCAAGTAAGAGTAGCTGAGTAAAACTGCGATAGGCAAATTAGTGGCGCTGCTTTTGGAATACGTCATCTGCAAGGAGCATAAAAGTCCATGCTTGAGAGCAAGCCCACATATTTCACTGTGACAGTGACATCAGAAATCTGAGGTAGCCAATGCATAACAATGACCTCCAGGCATCATTTGCCTGCAGAACTGCGATGGAGAGCCGTTGGGAAACTAGAGGCAGAACAAAGTCAAACAGAAGTGGCCAGATGGCTAAATGTGAGTTCTACTGTGGTTCATAGACTGCGGAGGGAATTTCAAACCCAGATTCGGCATCTAGAAGGTTCAGCCAAGGACGGCCAACTGCTACAACGAGTGCCGATGACCGATATTTGACATTATGTGCATGCAGGAATAGAACCGCTACTCCGACTCTTCTTAGATCCTCCCTTGCTGCAGCCACCGAAAGGTTCGTGTCAACGTCAACTGTGCGTAGAAGGCTTCACAAAGGTGGTCTGTATGCGAGGCGACCAGCCATTTGTGTGCCACTCACGTCACACCATGGGAGGGACCGTTTTCAGTGGGTATGACAACATCTTAACTGGACGCCTGATCAATGGAGGGCGGTTCTCTTTACGGATAAGACAAGGTTTAGTCTAGAAAACGATAGTAGGCGTTATTTGATATGGAGAGAACGTAGAACCCATTAGCATCCGTCAAACATCCGTGAAAGAGATGCATACGGAAGAGGCAGTGTCTGTGTTTGGGGTGGCATCTCTTTGGGTGGACGCACAGACCTCCATGTCTTTCTAAGGGGAACCGTGAATGCTCAGATTTATAGAAATGACATCCTTGATGTTTATATGTGCCCATATGCCGGGGCAATAGGTGATGCTTTCCTGTTACAGGACGACAGTGCAAGACCACACAGGGCTAGCATCATAGATGATTACCTTCAAAAGGAAACAATTATGCGCATGGAGGGCCAGCTCAGTCTCCGGCCTGACTTGAATCCTATCAAGCATGTTTGGGATGCTTTAGGGAGATGTCTAGCTGCTCTCAATCCGCCCCCTCAAACCCTTGCAACTGCTTTGCAAGAGCAATGGCTCTGGCTTCGTATGGAACTGATAGACCGCATAATTGAAACCATCACACATCGCTGTATGTGCTGTATTGCTTCTAGAGGCGATCATATTTCATATTGAAGGTACTTTTCCTATAGCAAACTGACACCTTCGATTTGTTCATTTTATACATGTGCTAAGTTCTATACTACCATATTTGTCTGGTAATTTCTTTTTATATTATTTGATACCTTACTATGTGTTGTATATTGTGGGTAAGTTTCATTAAATTCTACATGTAACTTTTTCAGTAATCGTGATTTTTGTGATTTTTCCTTAATTTATGATAACCAGTGTATTTATTTATTTTTGATGCTCATGCTTTAGAAAATGTGTGTAACTTCACAATGAAATTATTTTACTTCATATAAAACTTACATTAACCTCTTAATTCATAATATTGCAAATGAGGAAATTTTCATGTAGTGTATTTTTCCTTACCTATGTGTATTAAATTTTCTGTAATAGAGCATTAGATACAGAAAGTGTTCGCACATTTTTTGGACAACTTTCCTGGTGAAAAAAAAATAACTGCAACAATATTTTTGAAAATGTAAATTAGCATCTGCTATTTGACAATTTTGTTTTGTGCAAAATATATTTTAAAAAGGCGAAAAAAAATGTAATGTGTATAGTCTTCCTCCACAACATATTGCTGAAAGCAGAACATGCTGCAGAATTCTTTATGAGAAATAATTATTTGGACTAAATGGAAAAATGTTGTCACAATAGATGAATCTTGGGTATATTTAAATGATCGCAATAAAAAGGGATCCATTTATTATCATCAAAGAGGAAAAAAAAATTTAGAACATGGTTCAAAGAATCTAAAGAAAATTTTTCAAAAGAATTTATGATTGCTGTTGGTTTTTGATATAACAATAAATAAAAATTAAAGAGAGTGCAGAAAACTTGACAAGGTAAACTTGACATATTATCAGGAACATATTTTATACCCAGTTTTCAAATATGAAATACCTTCTCTTTACTCGCAGTGCCATCAATCGGTGGAACTGCATCAAGACAAAGCAAGCAGCTGCATTTCGAAATTCACTGTTAATTTCCTGGAAAAAATAAAACAAGAAGCGTGTGTTAAGGCTATTCTCTTCACTCATATTCCTACTAAATCTCCTGAAGTATCATCCATGGATTTCTGCACTTTTAGACTTTTTTAAAAAGTGGATTGTTGAGACGTTGACCTACAACCCTCCTTGACAATCTGTTTAAGAGGAATGGGATAACATTCCTCTTCGGGGGGGGCAACTTTATTGTTTTGGAATTTATGGTGTAGAAAGAAAGTGAGGAATAAGAGTAATTAATCAAATGGAACATTTACAAAAAAAGCTTTATTGTTTTGGAAATTATGGTGCAGAAAGATAGTCAGAAATAAGAGTAATCAAATGGAACATTAAAAAAAAGGGGGGTAAATGTTTCTGTAAATACAATGAAAATTGTCGTGCGAACAGCCTCTATATTTTGGTTCTTTCATAGTACATAATGCAGATTGGATCTGTTTAGTGCTGTTCAAAAACATATATATGCCACTATGATTTCATGCTATCGGAAAACTCAGATCATATTTGATGATATGAGAATAACAAAACAACTTGAATTTTAATTACTTACAATCACCTTGTATACAATTTCGTGTTTATATGTTGGATTTTTGCCACTTTTCTGGCGGCAAACCAACAGTTGCAGATAAAATTGCTTTGGACAAGTTAGTGTTTCTTTGCTTTTTCTTCAGATAAATTCAGCAGAACATGAATCCACGTGATCTGGATTATTTTAATTTATGTTTATTTCTCAGTTTTGCTGATCCTTAAAAAATATCCAGTCTTTTGTTTAAAAATCATAGTATAAAGACCCATGACGCTACTTGTGGTTTTTCATGCTGTAGTAAAAACCCATTGAATTTCCCAGATCTGAATTTTTCTGTTTGGGACCTGCAAAAGGAAACATTTCCCACTATCCCTACGAATACTGCTGAAAATTCACTGCTGTAGAAGAACTTGCCCAGCATTATTTTTTATTTTCTTTTTGGGGGGCGAGGGAATACTTCTGTTCATTTTGTCAATTTAGTTAGGACTTTCAGTTTTTCCTTTCTATTTTGAACACTTGACCATTGTGCACAGTAACATAAGTATTCCTGCCAACTGCAATTATATCAGTTATGCCTAGTTCTTATTCATACACTTTAATAGGTTTGGTTCTCTTATTCAACAGTAAACGAATCTGCATGTTGTAAGAAATGAAATGTATGAATCCTTAAACCAGGTCTGGATGAAAAGTCTAGCAAATTTTGCACTTCCAAATTGGGTTGGGAAAAATGTATAATTGTGTTTGGTGTTCGTTCTTGAAAATGTATTTTTAAGGAAGAATTCCTTTCAGTTGGAAAAAAATAATTGCATGTTCTTTGCATAGAAGATTCCAAATTTTCGTTTTCTATTTGCATATTTTAATATAAACAAATGTTGCTAAAATTTTATTTTTTGCAGAGTAATTATGTAACAAATAAACATATAATGATGGCTGTCTAAGTAATATAGGTATTTGAAGTAGTGGGCTATAGAAATTTATTTTGATGTAATTTTTTTAAAGAGAAAGCTATGCTTTCAGTTTTTTTTTTTTTTTTTTTTTTTTTTTTTTACGAGAGTATGGATTATAACTGAAGAACATTAAAATGTAGAATCTCCCCCCTCCCCCAATGTGTGAGAAAGCTTTGTATTGGATCAATGGTCTCAGAACTGTATGTGGACCACATGCGTGACTTGAAACCTGCTAATAGACTGAATTTTTTAAATCAAAATGAGAAAGATTTTTAATAAAACTAAATTTTACTTACTAAATACTTATAAAAAATACATACATATTAATAATTATGTTGGAAAGGAAAAATTTCAATTTGTATTTATTTTCTGTTTAAAATTTAAACCTGCACTAGAATTCTGATAATTATACTTTGTAATTGAAACTTTTTGATAACTAAGTATTAATCAGTAACTGTGATTGACGAGTATACTCGTCATGGAGAAGCGGCACAATTTTATATATTGATGAGTATACTCGTCATGCGTATAAAGCAGTGTAAGCAACGCGTGTATAAAGCAACGTAATAGAAACAGAGAAAAGAAAAATAATAACAAAGAAACTGGAGCTAGTGATTAAATATAGTAAAAAATGGGTGGAGTGGATATGAGCGATGGAATTATCATAGCGTACTTCACAGCAAGAAAACGACTTAAAAAGTACTACAAAAAGGTATTTCTCCATTTCTTAGACATTGTGTGTCTGAATGCATTCATATTATATAAAAAAAAATAATGGAACATTATTGCGTATCAACTTTTTGCTCAAATTTATTGAAGACACTTTTGCAACGTGTACAATTGAAAGAAATAAATCAACACAAATGCAGCCATTTAGACCTAATATAAGCCAGTTAGGTGGGATCATGTTCCAGATTATATATCGGGAACATCGGGAAAAAACAACCCTATGCGAAGGTGTTCTCATTGCTACAAACATAAGATCAGGAAGGAATCGTGTTACTCGTGTTCGATTTGCAAAGTCCCATTGTGTATAACCCTGTTTTGTTGAATATCACTCCATAGCAGGAATTTAAATTCTTACTTTTTTATACATATATAATATATTTAATTTATTGTGTTTTTAGTTAAATATGTGTGTAATACATGCTTATGTAACCAAATAAGTAAATATTAGTAATAATATTTTTAATTTTATAAAATAAACCCATCTTTTTCATCCAATATCTTACCAGCACAACTTACTCTATGATTGACGAATATACTCGTCATAGCTCGATTCTGGTAATACAAAACAGCGCACACTCTTAAACGAGAGTGCCACAGTTAACTGGTCAAATTTTCAGGCTGACGTTAATTTCTTGTAATTCTAATGTGTTAAATATACCAGTAAATAACTTACTTAAAAATAAACAACTTAACAAAAACTTTCTTAAAGGTATAAAACTTGAGAATAGATAATGGCAGTATATTCTCTTTCCTTTATTTATTAAATTTTCCTTTGATGCATACAGAAATAATATTTATATGTAAATAATCACAAACTTCTTTATTACTGCAATATCTCACAGCATCTCAATTTTGATATAGTTTTTAACCTGAAAGAAAAAAATATTGGAAACTGTCTTCATTAAGAATTGTAGCTGTGTATGGTCAATCTGGTTCTTTCTTTAAATGTTAATTTTTTAATCAGCACTAATTAACCATGGAAAAAGTGCTATTCACATATAAATGTACTCTCAAACAAAGTGATTATTATTTATGTTTTGAGAAGTGTCTGTGGAGGAGGGGAGTCATTCAAATCTCTGTCTTTAAATCTTTGAATAAGATTTATATAACAGTGTAAATTAATTAGTTCTATTTTTAGGTTTTCTGGGGCATTACTCACATTCATTTCCAATGGTAATAAAAATAATGTGAAATGCCATGTAAAATTGCTTCAGCGGCTACCAGTTTAGAACACTACATTAGATGATAAGAATCAATCCTTATTTATTTATTTATTTTGCCAAGATTTGATTACCATTAGGGGGCCACCAGTTTCAGATCCTTAATATTAGATGAAAAGGGTCAATCTTTATTTTTTCCCTTTGCCAAAGTTTGATTATTTTCAAAACTTACTGCTATATAATTGTTGTATTTTTAAATAATTGTTGATATGTAATTTTTCTGACTTAAATATATATTGCAATTTTTTTTGGCAGGTGAAAACTTTAGTTGAAATGGGATTTGATCGTCAGAATGTCGTCCGTGCCCTCCAGACTTGTAATAATGACATAAATCTGGCAACTGTGATTCTTTTAAATGAAAGCTGAGATATAATTTTATTGTAAATAAATTATAGATCTAAGTATGTATTATGTTCCTGATGCATAATTGCATACTCAGTGTAGTGTCCTTAAGTTTTTCATAAGAATGTATTTTTAATTCTAAAATATGAAAAGTTTTTAAACCTTGGTCTGAATCAGAATTATTGGGAAAAAGGTGGTATGTCAAAAATCAAATTTTTGATATGATAACTGTTTTGAAGGTTGGATTGAGCATAAATCTGCTTACATTATGCATTTTTTAAATGCTACACATATGACTTAAACCTGACATAGTACAAATACCTTTTGTACATTGTATAAGTACATGTATTGGAAAATCAAATATCCTGGGTATTTATATACAGTAAAATTGTCTCTGTTGTACTGCCATATTTTTAAATAATGCCATAAATAGAATGATGGAAGCTTTTTTTACATGTTTTGCTTAGTGCAAAATATTGTTACCAACTAGATTTTATTAATTTTAAAGTATTAATATTTTTCACACTCCATATTTTTAAGTACCACTTTTAGTTCTAACAATATATTAAGCATGTTGTTATGTTAAACATTTTGTACAAACTAGCATTTCTGCTGTTTTATTATATATTCATGTAAAGTGTGTAAGAATTGTAGATGTGCTTATAATTAAGTGTGATTATTAAAACTTGGGCATTCTTATATTGTTCATGCTTGCACATTTTATTGTGATATTTATATCTTGCCATTTGGACAAGACTAGTGATATCAAAACTGATATCTTATCAAATTTGTGCATATTGAAAAATGAAGGGAGGATATATATTTATATATAACTTTCCACATTATTTCAAGTTTGTTATTAAATAATTCCTTGTTAGAATTTGTGTATTTACTTAGGTATTTTAGATATAAGTAATGTTCTGTCATTTTTTTACAAAAGCAAAATTTTTCAAATAAAAATATCAAATCTTATTAATTAGTATTAAGAATAAATGTTCATTATGCATTTTTTCTTGTCATAAAATATTAAATTAATACAGCTTTCTTTACTGAATATAGTCCTATTTTTTGTATGATTATTATTTTTTTAAATAAGCATTGAAATTCAGCAGTTACATATCTAAGTTTTAATTTCATTTAATTTGATACTGCAGATATAAAATTCTAGTTTTCATTTACTGGACTGCCTTTAGTTTTAAAAGATATACAAAAGTTTGTAGATCTACATGTGAATGATGATGTGAAGACTGGCTGTGGTATGAAGAACATCTTTTAGAAATACCAGAAAGTACTCTCTTAACTGGTAGTTACAGGACTAGACTCTTAAGCCAAATAATAAAATGTTCAGTTAAACCAAATTATACAGACTTCACTTGATAAAAACAGTGGATGCAAATTTCTTTCTTCTGTGTAATTAAAAAAATTTTTCTGAAAACTCATTTGATGCTGTTAGATCTGCCAACAGTTTTTCACTACAGGCACATAATAAAATTAGCTTTGTAATCCTTTTGTAATGGAACAACACTTCTTCATTTGCTGAAAAATAACCTTTATTTTCATACACATAGCATGAACTATTGATTTTTCATGGCTTTAGCCATTAAGCCACTGATAGGCGGAATTCTAATAAATGATCTTATCTCCATGTCTAAAATGTTCACAAAATAAATAATTTGTATAATTTTTTAAATAAGAGTGATAAGATTTTTAAATAAGACATTAAGTTTTTTTTTTTTTTTTTTTTTTTTTTTTTTTTTTTAAGAAATAACTTATTTTATTCACAAAACATGTACAAAAAAAGAAAAGGAAATAGGATCAAGTCTTCAATTATAATAAAATCCACCACAGGATGATGAGTAGAAGAACAATTATGAAAGAGCATAAAACTTCTTTAACATAACTGGTGGTACTATCCTTTTTGAATCTTGTTAATAAAGTAGCCTAAAAGAGAAAAAGATAATCAAATTATATCATTTTTAATTTGATATTTCAATTACCAATTTTAATAAATATTATAATGCATTAAAAGTTCAATAAATCCAGCATATATATATATATATATATATATATATGATAGGAGTGCTATCATACAAGATTATGAATGTGTTATTCAAAAGGAACTGTAAGGTCTTTGGCATTTATTTTGGGGATATCGTCATGGAATGTGATGTAACTAAATTTTGTTGAAGAAAATTAAAATATTGATAACTTTATGATGAATCATTCTAAACTCAGCCCATAATGTTCCTTTGAGCAATTAAATAGACAAACTTTCTCAAGATGAAATTTGCTAAACAGATTTGCAAAAAAATTAATACATTTATGAGATTTGTAGACCATGATAACCACAAAGCAGTGGAGAAGTAATAAACACTACTTTGTATTTTTCTCAATCACGTGTGTTAAGAAGCTGTAAATTTGAACGTTGGAAAGACCACAGCAAAACATAATATTCCAAAATATAAACTGATTAAGAATAGCAAATAATGGACATTCTGCAGTTTATCTTCTGGTATGCTTTCAGTCATTAAATACTCTATGTTTTATGTAAGCTTTGCATTCTTACAATAGGCTAAGTTGCATTTATAAAATTGTTCTTGTTGCATTATCTTGATAAGAGGTATAATCTAGTATATTTGATAATTAAGCATTACCAAAGTGATAAACTTTCAGGATTATCAAACTTTCATTGCATTAGTGTTTGTGTTTAACTCAATTCTTAGGCCATAAAATAAAATTGCATATGCAGTGTTATTTCCTGTTAATTTTTAAAATTATGTTACATTGCAATGAAATGAGTTGTTAAGAATTTATTTTTATTCCTCAACTCTTTTACTGTTATTATTTATAACAGAGATAATTAATTATGTAAAAGTAATGCTTTTTAATGAACACCTGTATACCATATAGAAGTTGTCAAAAATTTCATTGTATATATTATGTTAGCAAATTTTGAATTAATTATTAGTATTGAATAAGATAGGATGATAGTTTTAATTCAAGCACATATCTTATTCCAAATACATTCTCTTAGTGACTACCTCTTAAGTAAACCAGTATTTCTGATGACATTAAAAAGCCTCAGTACTAAAATTTCTGGAATTATAGATGTCCATAGGAAGAATTTACTATATGTATTTTTTAAAAGTTATACTAGCAAAAAGAAGTATTTTAAATTTTGAATAACTGTTATTATTTTAAACCATGTATTGAAATAAACTGAACTTGAAATCATATCTTCTGATAATTATTTCAAAAAGTACCCATTTAAAATATTCAAAAGCAATAAAAACTGTATGATTACACTAATTCAAATGAGTTTTCATTATTTATTCTATTAATACACTGTTCTGCCACAAAAAATACCATTTTGCTGTGATTTGGGGGGGGGGACTTTTTTCTCAAAAGTTGATAAGTTCAAATGCTCTTAACTTTTTTGAGAAAAAAGCTGCTTTCCTTATGGTGAAAGGGCATTTTTTAGCAGAAAACTTTGTTATTTAAGCAATTTTTTTTTTTTTATCAAGCCAGTTGACAAAATTTTATCTTAGAACATTAGTTATAATACAATGCTATTGTTGTGTAATTATGCAAAGAGTACATCCATATGACAATAAATAACTAAAGGGGCAGTACTAAATATCAATATTGATACCTAAACTTAGAGTGCTCATATATAATTCAGAAGACTACAGCCTGGTTATCAAAATAATGGAAACAGTGTAGATTTATAACAAATTCTTTATTAATATGACCGCCTTTGGCATGTAATACAGCTTGGATTCGCCTGGGAATCAAATCATACAACTGCTGAATAGTGTGTAGAGGAATATTGTACCATTCTTCATGGAGATATTGTGAAAGTTCTGGTAGAGGATATCGATTCTGGATCGAAAACTCAAAAACAGACCATAACGGTTCCATTATATTGAGGTTGGGGGACTGCAGGCCAAGGTAGGTGTTTCATTTCATCCTTATGTTCATCAAACCATGATTGAACAAGTCTCGCTGCATGAATAGGAGCATTATCATCCTGGAAATTCCATATCCTGCAGGAAACAAAGTTTGCATCATAGGATGGAGAGCTGATCAGCTAAAACATCTGTGTACTTTTTCCCAATGATCCTTCCTTACAGGGTTATGATTGAGCTAGCAGAAAACCAGGACACAGCTGCCCATATCAAGACTGTTCCACCTCCATGTTCGACAGCTGGAAGGAGACAATCCCGATCATGTGCTTGTGCAGGTGTTTTCCACATGTGCACCTGTCTTGTTGTGGGAAAAGTGTGAAAGATAATCATTTGACCATATAATTGTCTTCCACTTATCAATTGATCAGGTTTTGTGGTTGTGGCACCATTGTACATGACGTTTGTCATTAACTTGTGTGACAAGTGATTTGGAAATTGCTGCTTTGTCATAAATATTCTGTTTATGAAGGTGCCTTGTAACTGTAATTATTGACACTGGAGAATCTGGATGCTTATTGAGCTCTGCAGTCACTTTGGCTGCAGTTGTTTCCTTTTTAGACATTACAATCTGCTTCAATACCCATTGGTCTGTTTCATTCAGCTTCTCCTTCCATCCACTGGTTTGCACTGTGTATATGCTGTCATGACTTTAAGACACTGTACCTCTAGAAATGCTTAATAGCTTGGATGTTCCTGACACAATTGCTCCACCTAGTCAGGGTCTTACAATTTGGCCTCTTTAAAAATCTGTGAAGTCTGACATTTTGCGCTTCTGACGGAAATCCAAGACGTAAACAACTTCACTACAGCTACCTCATACTACTGTCATATATACTTCTTATATTAAAAATAAATAAATAAATAAATAAAAATAAAAAAGATAAAAATGGTAGCTAGGGTTGTACAAAATGCATTCTTAAATGTCACTTTTATTCACATGTTCCATTATTTTGATAAACACCTGTAACTTTCCATCGATTCATTAAATAACTGAGGAAACTTAATTTCCTAAACATGCAGAAATTTTCTTCTCTTCCTGTAGCTTGCATAATAAACATGAAAGAGACTTATGACAGTAGAGGAATATGACTTCAAACTGACTGATATAGACCATTAGTGGAATTTCTGGGCTGATCTAAAGGCAGTGTTATTACTAATAGGACTTCCAAGTAAGATTTTATGAAATAATATTGGTTGTTAGAATAGAATAGTGGGATAAGTGACAAGCAATTACATGATAAAAATGGCCTATACTTACAAAGACACTTGAAGCACTAATAGACAATCAAAATTTATTTACTTCAAATTCACGTAAGATGCGATAAAGTGTTTTTTTAAGTTTTGATTGAAGAAGATAGATTCTGCTGTTTAAAATATGCATTTTTTTAGCATAAATGAAAGATAGTTTGTCGGATTGTAAGTTAGACATCTTTCTGAAGCCAGAATATCAAAAATAACTTAAACGGAATAAAGAACAGGTCTTGGTAGCATTTAGAAATAAAAAAAATAAAAAAGATGTATAGCAAACTTTTGAGGTAACAATATATCTGAATTGTATGGAACTATTTTCAAATTATAGCATATATAGATAACGCAATTTCAATTTGCAGTCTTTCTGATTTGGAATTTTTCTTCAAAATTTGGGAAATCTTTTAGACGAGCATTGGCTGAAGTTTCATTAAAATATTGGTAATTGAACTACTGTTGGATATTTGGGTACAAGGGAACAAGTTCATGCTTGCAGAAGAAAAACTGACAATAAACTTAATTTTTTATAATTCGATTTATGTAATATGTAGCTAATTATAATGAGCTAAATTTTTACATTTGAAATGTTACGATAAAAATGAATAAATATTAATTTTCAAATAAATAGTAATTTCCATCAAAATTGGTGGATGTTAATGAAAAATTGCAAGAAAGAGGAGTGTCTTTTTTGTACTTTTTTTTTAATAATTACACAGAATTAAACAAAAAGAAAAAAAGGGGGGCATTGTGATGGAGAATTTGTCAATATGTAATACTATACATAGATCTGTGTAATCGAGAGAATACTAAACAAGTGCAGGTGCAAGCAGAAGCGCACCTGTGCATTTCTAAATTATCAGACAGGTCAGTTTTGATAGAAAGGTTCACATGAGGCAGTCTGAGGGCTGCCACCAATCAATAAGTCTTCGTCATGTATTTATAGTGCCTCCTTTCTGAACAAATGCTTACAAAAACATTCATGCCTTCTCCACGATTCGAACTCGGGTCGATCGGTATAAATGGCAGCGTCACTAGCCACTATACCGCCTGGGCGCATGCATACTAAACATAATTAATTGCACACATGAGCATAATCTACGAATATATAAATTACTCATAGATTAAAGAAATTTTTTAATTAATTATACAGCTGGCCATTAAAATTGCTATATGAATGGATTGGATTATTTAATTATGGCAAAGCACACAAGGGCTATCTGCCTAAAGGGAGGGAGGACTTTCTAAGGGAAACTGGCTCGTACACATGTTACACATGGGGAAAACCACGAAAACGCCCATGCAGCCAGCCCGTTCGCGGGATTCGAACCTCGGACCGAACTACCAGTGTTCAGCGTCTTTACCGCTCGGCCGCTGGTGGGCGCTATATGAATGAAGCACACAGTAAACCTGACCATTTGCATGAAAAGCTAGGTTAATTGATTAAGGCAGGGGTTCCCAACCCTATGCCCGCGGACACTATGACGTCCGCCAATCGTTTAACGTGTCCGTCATTGTGTGATCACAATAAAAATATTTTGGGGTCGTGCATATGTTCCCTTATCCCCTCCTCTAACCACTGTTGATTATTAGCTTGCTCGGCACGTGTCTAAATCGTCAAAAACTTCATTCAGAAAAATGATAGACTCTTATGCCCCGTTCACATGCAACGCTCCTTCGCACAGCTGCCGTTAGCAAGGGGAGAAAAAGGAGACATGAAAGAGTTTCGTCTTTAGGACCCGTTCAGAAGACCACCGTCTTCCTTCCCCTTTACACCTAAAGCCTCTATGAACAATCACGTCTCCGAATTGGCAGATTTCTAATACTGTTCACACATTTTTAAAGTGGTTTACTGTTGTTAATTTTGTAATTTGTACTTTCGTAACTGATACCTGAACTTTCGTAATGGTTCCTGAAAAATATATGCTTTTTAATTATTATTATTATTTTATTTATTTATAAGCTGTTATTTAGTTCACTCTTGGTGCTTGTCGCTATGGTTAAAAGATGGTAATGAATTTTTAAACTGCTTCCCGATATGACATAGAACTCAAACTTTGTACATACACTGCTTGTGGATGTGGTGTCACGCTTTTGATTTTTAGAGGATTAGATTTTTTTTCAAATTTAAAGTTGAAACTACTTTTTGCAAATATTAACAAATAAACTGAGAATCTCAGAATATTATAGTTTGCACCATAACACACTGTGAAAGAAAAAAAATTAAATGAAATTTTTAGCGTAATTTTTTTTAAAAATATTTTGGGAGAATTTTTGAAAATCGTTCATATTTTTAGACTTTTTGACGCCCATTAATTTTAAAATTTCATATCTAAAAATATATCGGTTACAAACTTCCGACATTTTCACAGTTTATAAAACAAACTTTTCGCATTAAAAAAAATGATAAAGGAAATTAAATGGATGATTTTGTACTTTTTTGAAAGATATGCAATGAAGCAGAATGGAAAATATTGGTTCTTCTTGGGCATCAGTTCGAAACATCGGTTTCAAAGTAATAATCTCATTATACCACACTATTTTTATGACATTATTTACGCTATATAAGTTGTTATTGTTACCAGTTGTTAGTTCAGCCTGAGATTGGAGATATTTCTGAGTTAACTTTCTCTTAAGATGCGTTGTGTTTAACGTTCTTTAGATTGAAGCATAACTACTGATTATACTTAGTGATATGCTAAACACTTGTACGAGTATTTCTGTGGAAAATTCCAGAACTTTGAAGTGTTTATGTTGATAAAATAAAATTAATTAAGCTATCATCGGATTTGAGTGCAATGACAACTATTAAAAACTATTATCAATCTATTACAAACCCGTACGCACGCAGCAATATTATAAGTAATTAATGTATTAAAATTGTTTTGAACGTGTTTTACAAAACAAAAACAGGTAAAGAAAAATTCTGCTTGCGTATTTGAGTTTTTGCAATTTTTCTGGCCACATAAGGTTTTAAAAAAAGGATTGTAATTTATGTTTATATTTACCAATTGAATAAATAGCGCTAGGTTTGATTTATATACATATGTGTATATTGAAAGTCAGTAATAAAATTTTAAAGATTTGAAATGATTAAATGTCTATTTAGACAGTTTGAATTCTTTAAACTGCAAATGCAAACTGAGAAACTTTTGCACTTTTTCCAATAAATCCTTTTACTCCTAAAACATATACAGGTATGGATTAAATTTTTTATTATTTTTACTGCTTATATAAAATTATATACTTTATAGAAACAAGGATGGATTTTGCAAAATACTTTCGGAAAAAATTATTTGAAATGAAAATGTGACTGAGATCATATTTGTTTTAAAGATATTAGATAAAAGTGTATTTTTCCCCCTTCAGAAACTAATTCATTAATTGCAAAATCATTCCTTGAAGTTATTAAGAACACTCTAATAAATACAATAAAAAACTGGGGGGGGGAGACATTGAAAATTGTAGGAGAAGAAAGACATTTTAATCGTAAAATTTTTCTTCAAAAATTTAAATTAAAAAAAATGCTAGCAAAAACTTTTTTTCAGCTCAAAATTATTTTGTCTCACAAAACCATTTAATAAAATTCATAATTATTAAATGGATGATTCATAATTATTAAGTAGATGAAAATGCTTAAATTTAAAAAAAAATCATTCAAAAGGTACCGAGTCCCTTTTTGCGTTGAAGCCGATATGCACTTGTTTTAACTTTAGTTTTAATTTGAACGATATTTTTGGATTACTAGCATCAGATAAACCTTGTCTGTATTTGCCTATAATTTCCGTATCTTGTACAGTTCTGTCTAATTTTGGGGGGGATGCTATCACATCCCCAGACATCTATCAGCGCGATTGTTTCGCTGACAGTCCAGCGAGCAGTAACTAAAATTAAGTGAACCGCGCAGTATAGTACGGGAAATCTCCCCATTTGCCCTGCTCCCGAGAGGTAAGAAACATTCAACCAAGTTCTGCCTCCAATTCGGCGAGGCAGTTAATGCTTGTCCCATGTGAACGGGACACGTTGGAAGAACCGGTTTTCGCTACCGGTCGAATCTGCTCTTGTGAACGGGGCTTTAAGCCCCGTTCACAAGAGCAGATTCGACCGGTTAGACTCTTTGTTGGTGTGGGGGGGGGGGAACTTCAGTATTTCATAATCGTTTTTCTTTTATTTTTCATCTCCCATTGATTTGAATGGGATTTATTATTCAGCCTTACTTTCACAGATTTGCTACTTTTCACAAATCTTTGATACCAGAATTTATGTCTATATGATTTTGCGAATTTCCTCTTACTTCACCATTTCCCTTCGTCATTTTTTGCTACTATATATTTTTTTAATATAACGTAAAATGTGTATATATTAATATAATATGTCAACAAAAATTAATTTATAATAAAGAATAATAATTCATTTAAACTTAAGTTGGCAACTGGCAAGCCTGCAATCGTACACCGCATGTACAATCAATGACCGCACGTACACTCAGTTTTCAACACTATAGTCGCTGGTATTTTCAGGTGTTTCATTCATTGTTACACATAACGGTACCTAGAGCCATCAAATTTTGAATAACATAGTTCTCAAACCGAACATGGGCACTTGGAAGCCCGAATTTTGAATTTCGATTTCGTTTTATTATCTATTTTAAATTTTGTAAAACTTTAAGGAATTTTTTGTTAATGAACTCAACGATTTCAAAGAGAGCAATGGCAACACCTTTTATATCCAGCGTTTTTTCTACTTTTGACTTTCAAGAGTTCAGCTCCATGAACATTCAGCGTCAGGAGTTTTTTGTGATTAACTTATCAGATAACAGGAAAGAACTGCTTAATTAAAGCTGTGGAATGCCTACCCAGTACGAGTTTCATTATTTTTTCCCAATGCGAGAAACATTCATGCAGATTTTTCATTATTTAGTTTTTTAAATATAATACATGGCGATAGTATTTGGTGGCAACTGTTTGAAAAGTGAATCCACGTAAAATGCCGTTTTGAAATTAATCGCCCTTCTGGGCTAAAAACGGCAGTGCCAAATGAAATAAAATGTGCCATGAGTTTATAATTATATCTTAATTGTAAATTAACGCTACTTTGAGATTTGCATATTTATTTAGTAAAGAAGGAAATTAATTGTTCAAGACGTAGCTATGTATTTAGTCTACTATATCGCTTCTGTACGAAACCGAACATGGGCACTTGCAACAAATATTTCCCTTTAGTGGCAATATATATATATATATATACATATAATTGAAGAAAGAAGAACAAACTAAAGAAGACCTGTGCGATCAAGACCGCTTCTTAGTAATTTTACTAGTGTTTTAAAATAATTTTTGTATTTATTTTAAAATGTTTTAGGATTGTTTAAACTTTGATCAACATTTTTTAACATTCAAATTTGATTTGAGTTTTACATTCACTTTTTATTTTTCAATTGTCTTGTTAAGAATTTCATACTTCTTGCATTTAAACTTTTTGTAATTGCAATTTATTTTTACATAGTGTTAAAAAAATTTTACACGAGAACCACAGTATCACATTTGCTTTTAAGCAATAGCATGAAGAATTTCCTATATATATACATGTATACCTTTTTACCTTATATATATATATTGTCAAGCCACAAATTCCTTTACAGAAAACAATAAATACTTATTCGACGTTTATTAACCATAAAAGATGTTTAAATACGTGGGTGTTTTTGTAATAAATTTACATATTTGGAAATCAGGTGAGATATTCTACGTGTCTTTTGAAACAGGCAAGACTAGTTTAAGGGAAACTAATGTACACTGAGCTTTCTCTCTCTCTCTTTTATGTTATTTATTTATTATTATTATTATTTAAGACATAGATATTTATCCAAAGGTTTCGTTCAGCGATGTTTTCATCATTTTTTTCGTTCAGCGATGTTTCATCTGGATCAATATGATCATAAGCATATTGATCCAGATCTGTCGTATAGCCTGCGGGAATTAGAAAATGCCGCGTCCTTTGGTCTGCTAAAGGGCATGCAATAAAATATCTAGATTGGTAATGAAAGCAATATCCGATAACGGATACTTTCGAACCTGGGTACTGGTAATTTGTAGAAAATGCTCAGGAACATGGTCCGATATCACATTATTCAAGTTTAACATCACACAAAATCAACACCCAGTTAGTGACTGCTATGAGTTTTAGTTTATTGCGACTTTATCATTTTTACTTTCTAGTACGAAGTAAAGGAAGTATTGTAATCACGAAAATTTTGGGGTATAATATTTCAACGGAAACTTCCATTTCGACCGTTCTCGAATCCAGTTCAAAGATTTTTTTACGTAATGCCTGTACATACGGATTTTAAATAAAAGCTTATTGTATAGAAATCTTTTTTAATTATATTTTATATCATCATATGCAACACATACAGGTAATAATGTTACAAATTATATTCAGAACAAAGTTTCCCCCTAGCTGTCTCAACTTTAAAATGAAGAAAACTATCTCAGATAGGTACTACTTTATTCTAAAATACATTTATGGAGTTCAATGTATTAAGAAACCTGATGTGGATAACAGATGACTTCCTCGTATACCTATTAAATTATACACATTTTTTGCTGTCCTTCATTTACACTTATTTCCTCGACTTATTCTAATTTAATTAACCGATCCCTCAAAGCAAGTTGAAAATGACATAAAAAACTGTATTTATTGACATTCAGTATCCCGGTCAATTTTTGCCGCACGGGAGTCAAACTTCTTGTATTTTTATTCTTTCATAATGAATATAAAAAAATATAAAACTTTTACAAATATTAGAATAGGAATCGGGAGACTGCATTTAAAGTTAGACTTTAAATGTTAAAGACATTTAAAGTTAGGTTATTAACCAAAATTATTATTATTATTGGATTTGAAATTGCCAAAACATGAATATTTTATTCATTTAAAATAGTTCTGTAATTGGAAGTATATGTCTAAGACTCATGAATGCGAAAATAAAGGCTGGGTAAGGACTTTTAAGCCGAGTAGGGAGGATGGGTACACTTTTGTTACAGCCCATTATAATAGCAAAGGGAGGTACACAACTAGATGTTATAGTAGTCCCATACTTAGAAGCCTTTAGTTCTACAGCTAATCTTTTTTGACTTATGTGAGATAGATACGTACAGACATACATTCATAGACACATAACTAAAAATAGACATCGCGAAAAAAAACCATTTCGAATCCGTTTGGAATAAAGAGTCTTTTATTCTGTTCGCACGTACAGACGTCACGCAAAAAAAGAGTTGAAATGAATTAGGGAACCGTCAAAATGAATATTTCTGCTAGAATCTGAAACCCGAAATTTTTCGCTATTACAATATTTCCTTTACTTCGTGCAAAGAAGACATAAAAATGGGCACTTATTTTTAGGAAAAAGGGAAAGATTATCTCGCAAAATGAAGAGAAACCAGAGCATCCGTGTGAATCTGATTATTCTGTACTACTGCTGATTTCCTTCTTTGATATTAATTTAATATCGAGTATCCTTGTTTGAATAAAAAGTAAATATAACAACAGCACTACAAATAATTTCGTCAGGTTTTTGTAATATTTACTGGAACAGGAAATAATGTGTATCAAAACAGCAGAATGTGGTTTTCGATGTAGCTTTATAAATTCAGACGACTACTCGGTATTCAGATCAGAACTCATCTATTTGTAACCTTCGAAAGAAAGGAATCTATTAGGATTCTGATTGACAGTAGAAGTTTCATACAGCATTTAAAAATATGGCCTCAGATGACAAGGGGGGACCGGTTAAAACATAACTTCCAAATCATCAGTTGTAGGTTAAAGAAGTTCGATATTTTCAATAGGCTCCATCCCACGCTAGGGCACATGGCAATGAAATCGCTGATTTTTTGCTGAAGAGGGATGTAATCTTCCGACTCTTTTGTGTTCTCCCATTGAAAATCCACTCCTTTATAAGGCGGGGGGAGAAGCAAATGCTGATTGATAAGTTCCACCTAATCATTGTTTTGTAAGAGGCAAAATGTTCTAGCCTTCCTCTGAAGCGAGAAAACTTTAAATGTTTTCAGATAGCTATGGCAAAACTCAGCACTGGGCATATTAAAAGTTTGCGTTTCACTGACGTCATGAAATCCTACTCGGCTTGGTCCCTATTCCTCTTCCACATCTTCCAAACCGCTTACATTATATACTTTAGTTGCGCAGCTGTCGGATGAGCAGGAAACCGTTTTTCAGTCTCATTTTGCGGCATGGTATGTTGAGTTGCTGTATGCTTGATTGTGCCAATCCGATTAGAAACAATAACAGAAATCGTTTTCCTCAAAGCAGCCTTACTTTGCCTGATAAAACGTAAATACTGTCTGCTCATTTATTACTCAATAAAGCAAACGTCATATGACGGTTTGACTAGAAATTTTACGTAAATTAGGACAAAGAATTAGTACATTCAACATCAAAGAATCTAAATTTAGCTGCTTGTTGCAGAGAGAAAAGCTATGCAGATAGAAGTATTTCACACTTGCTTATGTTTTTCAAACATCATTAGTCTTACGATTTCCGTACCAGTGCTAAAATTTGGATTACAGCTCATATTATCGGTTACGGGATTAAAACCAACAAAAACTAATACTATCTAATTGTCATTCTATTTGCGAATAGATATGTTATATGTATTCGAGGAGAGTAAAATAATAAAATTTTTAATAAAATGCTCCGTTTTATTTAAGTGCATTCAAAGCAACTTCTTCAAAATCAATAAAATTTAAGAAAATTTTATTTCTTAAAATATTGACGATTTGAGGGAGAGCGATGGAATAACAGAAAAAAAGCCGTTGTTTATATTCTGGGGAAATTCAGCATATAGTGATATTGATTTGTACGTCAGGTTCTCAGAGGAAAATCTAAATATAGAAATTCTTGATTTAACGGACTATTTGGAAAAGGAGGTTATTGCCGGAAATGTGTTAAATCCAAATGATTTCGAATAGGACGTACATTAAATGAAATTGAAATAGTTCTAAGTTATCAACGCAAGATCTGTATTTGCAATGACATCGAAAACACGCAGTTAGCTCAGTCTTCCAATTAAGATCTGAGATGCAAGAAATCTGTAATCATTACGCCAGTCTGTATTCGAATTTCGTGACGAAGTTAATGAGCAATTTGATGTAGACCAAATGCAGTAAAGAGGTACTTACAAATGACAGTGCTCATAGAATTATAGCCTGCATAATTGTAAATTTCGACAGTAAATGGGTTTAGAAGTTCATAAAATAAACACAGGTGACAGGATGCATATATATATATATATAAAAGTTAATCAAAATTATATAATATAATATATATATATAATTTGCATATTAAATTTACTTATTTGAAATTCTTACAACGTTTTTGTATATTGTATATATGTCATGAAATTACTTGAACGTTTTTCCAAGATATTACCTATTATTTAACCTTTATACAATGTGCGTCTGAAAAGTTCGGTGAATGGCCTCAGAAAATAAAGGAAACAAGAGTTACATACAAATATCTTTATTGGTCTTAAAAGTAATCACGATTAGCTACAAAACATTTCTGACAGTTTCCTTTAAAACGTCCTCCACGAAGCCAACCCTTTTCTTAGGCAAGGCAGATAACTTTCGTGTGCTTTGCCATAATCAAACCTAACCCAATATATCGCAGAAGTTATCATTGCCAAGATTACTTGTTATCCATTTCATGCTTTTATGCACATACCATAGGTTGACAAATACCTTGTTCATCTCTTCTGTTAAGTTTGTAGAGACATTAGGATTTTTTTGGAAGCAGGAAAGATGAAATTTAACAACGCTTTCGCCGGGAATCGAACCACGGACATCCGGAATACCGGCCCAGCGTGCAGAACCACTACACCACGAAGGCACGCTAGGAAGGCATACTCCCGCTTTTAAAGGGCGACTGGGGTTTTTTAGGGAACCCAATCGCCAAATCCTGGGTGTGGAGAATCCTCATCCAACACCCTTTTAGTTCGGGTGCCACTGTAGGCACATTAGGTATATTTTCTGAAGCAGGAAAGAGGGAAAATTGCAACCGCCTTCGCCGGGAATCAAACCACTGACCTCTGGAATACTGGTGCAGAGTACAGAACCACTACACCACGAAGGCAAGCTAGGAAAGCAGGAGAAATACCTTATAAGTTCAAAGAAAGCATCAATTATAAACTTTTATGTTACTTACATTCAGTATTCTGCTTAGGTGGGCTACCACGCTTCCTTTACGCATCCACTCTCAACACCCCAAAAACAACAACAAAAATAAAATCATTTTATTTCTGTAAAATAAAATACAGAAAGCGCACTTTTCTTCAAAAGAATTCAAATAATAAAATTACTTTTTATTTCCTTTTATGGAAATGTTATTAAAATGTAAATTGCTGCAGATAAACTGTCAATTATATGGCGAAAATTCCTAGCATGGAGAGAAAATTGATATAATATCATCATGTTAGTGATAACATAACATATACAGTGTCTCACAAAAGTGATGGGACACTTGTGCTTTACAAAAGCAAACTGTAGTAAAATAAATTAAGAAAACATGTATACATTTTTTGTGGGTGTGTTTCATACTTAAATTTAGTAACAATTATTGCATAACATACATTTTCTCAAAATATTAAAGTATTAATTTAATAAAAATATAATTGTTTAGAACGGAGCAAAAAATGGCTCACATAAGTGATGGGACACTTACTTTTCCATCAAATATTTATCCAAAAATTTTACTTTTTAAAAGGTTTTAATATTTTGTTGGATTTCCTTTTACTTTTAAAACATGATTTAATCTTCTTGGAATGGATTCGACTTTTTTTTTTTTTTTTTTTTGTGATTTCTGGAGTGATTTTACCCCATTCTTCTTGAAGCACCGATTTTAATTGTTGTTTTGAAGAAATGGTGTGTTTGCGAATTCTTGATTCCAATTCTTGCCAAATATTCTCTATGGGATTTAAGTCTGGAGATTTTGGTGGTGTTTTTATTATTTCAGGATAGTTATACAGCAGCCAGAGTCTAACGTTCAAAGCAATGTGCCTGGGGTCATTGTCCTGGTAGAATTTAAAATCGTTATGAAGGTTCAATTTTCGTGCTGAAGATTTCAAATTTTGATTTAAAATGTCAATATACTTGTACCGATCCATTATACTGTCAATAAAGCAAGATTACCAACTCCAGCGGACGACATACACCCCCATACCATAACTCCTCCTCCACCATGTTTTACTGTTGGCACTAAGTACTGTTTACGAAATTCTTCCCTGGGTTTTCTCCACACAAAGATTCTACCGTCAGAACCAAATACAAGTATTAAATTTACTCTCATCAGCAAATATAACTTCATTCCAGTAATCAGAATTCTTATTTATGTTGGATTTTGCGAAAGCCAGTCTGAGTTTTCTATTCTTTTCACTTACGAAGAATTTTTTCCTGGCTGCTCTACCGTGATATCCAGCAGATCGAATTACTCTTCTAATAGTCTCAGGATTAATAATTACTCCATATAATGCTTGTAAATCAGCAGCAACTTTAGGAGCACTCATTCTTGGATTTTTTTTTTAATATTTCGAACGCTAATTCGCTTTATTCCATTGGATAGCTTTGATGGTCGGCCAGGTCTTCTTTTATCCTGAATCATATGATTCTTTTTATATCGTTTAATGATCTTGAAAACTGTTGAATGACTCAAGTTAACTGTTTCAGCAGTTTTCCTTATCGATTTTCCACGTTCAATATGCAAATTAATAACTAATTTTCGAACTTCAGGCAAAGTTTCATTTCGTTTAGTATTCATGGCTGCACATATCTAAAAAACACAAAAATTCCAAAACAAACTGGAGAGAAATACTGCAGACAATTTTATAAATTATTGCCAATTGCTTTTGAGTAACAATAGAAACCCTCAAAAATAATTTTATTGTAGTACGTAGTAGTATCTAATGGTGTCCCATCACTTATGTGAGCCATTTTTTGCTCCGTTCTAAACAATTGTATTTTTATTAAATTAATATTTTAATATTTTGAGAAAATGTATGTTATGTAATAATTGTTACTAAATTTAAGTATGAAACACACCCACAAAAAATGTTTACATGTTATTTTTAATTTATTTTATTACAGTTTCTTTTTGTAAAGCACAAGTGTCCCATCACTTTTGTGAGACACTGTATAACATAAATTAACCTATAAAAAAATTTAAAAAGAAAAAAACCCGTAAGCCAATCTACTTTTTGTATATATTAAAATAAATTAATTCAATACTTTTAGAAAAATATTTTGCCACTTTATTAATCTTTTGACGCAGAAAAGAATTAAAAACGTGTAAATAAATTAACAACAAGCTTACTTTCATTTAGCCCAGACACAGAAATTCAGCAAATCCAGGTAAGTGGAACTGTAGGTAGTAAAGTTACAACTACTTAATGGCTCTTTGCTAATAAATTACCTAATAATTACGACTTAAAATCAAAGAATAATTTTTACATGTGGTCTTCAAATAAGAATTCCTAATATTTTCAAAAATACTTCAATATTTTTTCATAAACTCTTGCGTTCGATTATTTCTCATTTTCTTTGGGAGGTACTTTCGACTAAAGTGACTCGATTTTGCGCTTTTGATCAGAATGGGAACGGATGAAATGGGGCATCGTAGCCTGTCCATGGTTCAACCACAACAGTCGCTTTCTGAAGCGACGAATTACAGTGTCGAACGAATTACAGTTTAAAAATAAAAAGCAATGCTTTTCTTCTCCGAAAGTTTCATATCTATTGTAGATACTTTTCCGTTATGTATCTACCCCGTATTTTGGTCCTTGTGAAAAAGAAGCCAAACACAAGCCGCGAACCAATGATAGCACCATTTGGGGACTATATGTACACGTATGTGTCTTTAAACGATAATAATTAAACACACACACGTACCGGGTGGTTATTATTAAACTTCCCCTATAAAAGGTATCCTACAGCGCAGACGGGTGAACTAAATGCAATGAAATTTTGTATATGGGCTACACACGACATGCGCTCACGGAATTTCGAAAAAAAAATTTAGTTCCAAAATGTCCACCTGAGGGCGCTTTTTCGGGAAAACATGAAATTTAACACAATAAACGACCAAAACGGAATACAGGAACAATATTAACAATCCAGAACAAGAATTATGAGTAATAAAATGCAAAACCGGGAAAAACTGTCAGTTGTAGGAGATTTGCATGCTTGGGAAGAAGACGAAGTTTTATGCAAAACAAGTTAGGGTATAAAACGTTTGCAGACGTTGTCATTTTTAAGTCGATGTGTCCGGCTGTACTAATGACGGTCTCTTTAGTTGTACGTGTGTTATTGGGGAAGATGTTTAAAGAAAACAAGGGAAATGCTTATGGTGCAGCTCGTGAATTTCATCGTAGAAAGAACCTACGGCGTGGACCAATATCTACTAAAAATATCCGGGCCATGATTAAGAGATTTGAAGAAACGGGGAAATTAGGAGTTCAACCTGGAAGAGGCCGTAAACGGTATCACACCGGTACTTGTTCATGCCGTCAAGACAGCTGTTGCCACACGGGTGTTCAGACTCTGCTCTCAACTGTCAACTGGCCTGCACGGTCTCCAGATCTGTCACCCATTGAAAATATCTGATCTTGGGTTTCTGAGAGACTGGCCCGCAACCCCAGCTAATACGGTTGATGAAGTGTGGCATAGACTTAAAGCAGCACAGAATGATTTGCCTGTTTTTGTCAAACCCAAACTGCTTACAAATTTAATCATTTTGGCTTCATGCCATACTGTTTACGTACAATAAATATCTTCTTTTTTTTTTTTTTTTTTTTTCTTTTGTATTTGCTTTCCTCCATGATGTTGCAATTTTAATGGCCAGCAGTGTATCAGTTGAGTAGACAATTAAAATAAAATCAAACCGAATGCGACCGTTAAGACCATTGAAATAAATTATTAAAATAAAATTAAACGGAAGGATACCGATAACATTCAAGGCAATTAGTTACCGGTGACCTATGGGTTGACAGTCACTAGTGTAGTATGATGCAGTAAGTAATCAAATGTTCATTTATTAATCTTAAATTGCTGTTTGTTAAGCAAATGCAAATTGATCATATCTGAATAAATAAATAAACTGAAAGGTTTCCGAATTTAACGGTTACCCCAAAGGGTTTGTTGAGGTATTTTACGCTATCGCTGAGCTCGCAGTCTGCTCATGCGCTCATTCCTGCTAATCCATTTTTTCGGGGGGGGGGCTTTATTTTTTTTCGCACTTACGCTATATACAATTTAACAGCAAAATCACCCAAATATAACAGCAGCATACCAGTGTATATTTAAAATTCCCTATGCACTGTTAAGTGCTAGCATACATTTTTCTAAGTTTTTCAGTCTTCTCTCAGTTCATCATATCAATATTCAGCTTTCTTAGTGAGATCGCTAATAATTTTTGTCTTTTTTATTATTAACTATTTATGCGTTAAATTCATTTATTAAATATTTTATTGAATATCATGTTCTCCGCTCATGCGCCACATAAAATTCGATTCAACAGCAAAATCACAAAATGTTAAAAAATATCATATTTTTTCCTACCTACGGTCTCATGAACTAGAAATCAAAATGCTTTATTCCGTATAGTGTAGCCCTGCTCTTTTTCAAATCGTTGAGTTTGTTAATCAAAAATTCATTAAAGCTTTACAAAGCGTGAAATAAATAATAAAAAAAATCCAACGTCATTCTATAAAAATATTAAATATAATCAGATCATGAATTAAATTGATTTTTATTATTTAAATCACTCCATTTCAAGAGCTATATTCTTAAGACTGAATATTAAGAAAAGCATATATTGTTTTCAAATAACTTATATTTTTAAGTAAATAATACGGTACTTCAACTTGAGACAACGATGTTTTTACTGGATTCCGTTTACCGTACATTTCCATGTATAAGTTAAGAAATTTTAGCAAACCTTTTATTACTGAAGTTTTGGAGTCGACTTATATACGAGTTCAAAATATTTTACTAGTAATACATTAAAAAATGATTGAAAAATATTAATTTAATTTAATTTAATCCTGATATACTTTAATTAAAATTCTCAATATCGTATCTAACTCGGAAGTTTTTAGCAATTCTCGAAAATCTGTCTCTGAAAGAAAAAGTCTGGATGAATAGCATCGTCCGTCCTCTATTTCAGAATTAACATAGCTGTCATGCGACTCCTAGATAATATTCTCTTTAGTTTCGTTCATAGCACTGTACAACAAAAGAAACAAACAAACAAAAAGGAAAAAAAAAGTCTGAAAATTATCAGATTTTACATTACACCCACAGGGGCTTTTTTTTTTTTTTTAACGTTATCTATGTTAACTTTATTTAATTAATATCATGTTCTTCGAACTTAAACCATAAAATTTAATTCAACAGCAATATCACAAAATAATTTAAAAAGAGCATATCTTTAGAATTTCCGAGACACAGTCTCACGCACTGGAGATAATTTTTTTTTCCGTACATTGTTGACACTGCTCGCTTTGAAATCATTGAGTTTTTCTAAAAATTCGTTAAGTTTTACAAAATATGATACAGATAATAAAACAAATTCCAAATTTGGCCTTCAGGATGCCCATATTCGGGTGGAAGATTACGTTATTCAAAATTTGGTGTCTCTAGGTACCGTTGTTTTATCACAATGCTAGAAACATACATACATTTATGCAGATTCTTCAACATTTAATTTTTTTAAATATAATGCAGGGCTCTAATATTTGGTGGCAACAATTTGAAAAGTGAACGACATTTATAGTGAATCAAGGCAAAATGCCAAAACGAAATTAATAGCACTTCTAGGCTAACACCCTTTGGGCTAATAACTTAGCAGAATACGCCGTCTCTTCTTTATGCAGTATAAATGAAGAAATTCATTTTACTGGTAAAAGCGAGAGCACATGTAAGATTTTGAAAGAATCTTGTGATTTTTAGAGAAATATTATGGCAACTGAGAACGAAAGTAAAATTCGTCATGCAATTGCCAAATAATATGCATACCTCAAAATTTGGGGAGCTGAGAAACAGAAAATCCTGGCACCAAAACTGCTCATTCTGCAATGTTCTTACATTTATTTTTTGACGGAAGATGTAAATAAATTGGCATTCGCCTTCAGTTCATATGATAAATCTAAGTTAGACAACCAATCAATTCACAGTTCTATCTTAAAATTTTGCATCAAAGTGTTACTTTTCAGTTTATACACGTATCAGCTTACATTCGGAAATATAGAGTAACTGAAAGACTATGGAACAATTCAGGTAACGATCCTCGAATGATTTAAAAAATATAAATATCCTTCATAACGATGAGATAAAATAAAATGATTAGGTAATCTGGGAAAATTTAACTCGTGTCTGATACTCTATTTGAAATATATAACGAATTTCTCCCTACTGATAAATCGTATCGCTAATCTCTGAAAGCGAATTCTTCAATTCCTATCAGAAAACAGTTTTTACTATGTTTTCTGCATTTTTAAAGCAGCATTATATCTCTAATGGTTCATGTAGTTCTCCAGAAACCTAACATCTGATATTGTTCATGAAATACACATTTAAGCTTTTATGAAAATTTAAATGGGATGTTATTGTTATCAGAAAGGATACATTATGCCATTTTCAAAGGTTTATTCTTTCTCACGATATTTTCTGATGTGATACAAACTCATTATTAGTCAAAATAACTTTCATCTTAACATTTTAAAAACTGCACAAACAGTTAATGCAAACTTTGTATCTAAGTAATGAAGTTAATAGCTTTTAACGAGCAATCTACTTTGTTTATAGATAAATAATATTATGAATTATACAATGATGAACAATATTATTTTGGAATTTCCATTTTAAAGCACGTTTCCCTAAAACTTAATCTGTTACAAACTAGTTAAAAACAGCTCAGCCTTTTTATGAAGCTGTTTGAGATACCGTGGTTTCGGATTTTAATTAGGTGTTATCAACCTCGAGTTAGCTTCGAAATAATGGCCCAAAATAAAGCAGTGCTTCGTCAACCGATATTTCTCCCCCTTCCCCGATAATTACAATCTCATTATAACACCAGTAATCACTTTAATCCTATGATCATTTAAGTGTAGCTTGGTTTGGTTTGGTTTATTTGATTATGGCAGAGAAAGGGGCTCCAAGTGTAGGCTGGTGTATTCTGCAAGCAATAAATACCACACTTACTGCAGATCAATCTATAATTTTATGATTTTCTGAGGTATATAATTTCTATTTTCACAGCATGTTGCATAGCGTCTTATATAAAACTGATAACGTTGAAATTTTATGACTTTTGTGATCATGGTGAGACGTCAAACTAAACTGTTACTTCAACCCTTATTTGGCATCAATAGAATTGTATAGCTACACATTGTTCCGTTAGATGAGATCAAGCTCATCAGAATGAAAGTAGGTCATGAATAAGTGTAACCCATCAGAATGAATGCGCGTTCACCTGTCTGAGATATCTGTAGAAGTATAGAAGAGTCGAATCAGATTTTTAGATACTTTAAGCACTTACAAGATTTTGTTGCCTCTACATCATACATTTAATCTTTATTGTTTGTTTGCTTGTTTGTTTTGTTTTCTTTTTTTGCATACCTTCTTTCTTGCTCTTGATTGAAGTGTACCACAGTAAAACCACCATTGCGAAAATTTTATGGTGCCCCGTTTCCTTGGGTTCTTAAGCACATTTTTCGTGGAATCTCCTCTCTGTGATATACTAAGCACGTGCTTATTTTACGGTTAACCCAGCTCTAGGTACAGGTGATTCAATTGAATGCGTACTAAATAAATCCTAAACCATTACGGATACACCACAGCCTGTATAATAGTCTGTTGACGCATAGGATCCATATATTCATAAAGTTTTCTCTTCTTACAGATCTTTCCAACTACCGGAAACAGTTGAAAAGGCGATTAGTCAGATCAAGCTATTCATTTACAGCTACCCAGTGTTCAGAATCCAAACTGCAGAATCTGGGCAAGCAACATAACACTGTGTCATGCAAGGATACTCTGGTAACGTGTCTTCTTCCAAAACCATTACAATGAAATAAAACATTTTAAAGTCTTCAGGGTGATGTTTGCTGAGGCATCAGCATCGAATTCCGGTGCTGCTTCAGAGCGCTGTGTCTTTATCCCGTGTAATGAATCTCGTCAGCTGAAACAAGCTACGGTCATCGAAAGTCATCTCAAGTGAATGGCGTTCTCGTGAGTTTCCAGAATTCTGGCAAAAGCGGCACATTTTTGTAAAGTATCATATGAGAAAATCTAAACTTCATATGTTAACCTCCAAAATGTTACGATCCATTTCACGAGCTTCAGTTATTAGACTACATTAAAAATCCTTTAAGTTCGTAAAAGTGTGTCATTCTCTGAGCGGAAACAGCTTCCACAGAGATGACTATTACTTAATATACGCATTGGTAAATGCAACCAGTGACATGCATGTATGAAGAAATACTAAACATTTTGCATAACCTCAACTGCACCAATTCTTTTTATCATTGTCAGTTATACATATACCTTATAAAAGTTACTCAGTTCTAGTAAAAAAGGAAGAAAGCTTTCTTTTCGAGCATATGTAACTAAAATAAATTCGTGGAGCTGCAAATAATAATGAATTTTAATTAAATAATAAAATAGAAAATCAAGAACTTATGAAACATTAGAAATGATAGTATAGGAGTGATAATGAAAGTGTACGCACATTCATGTTACTTAAATTTCTCTCGGTCAACTTGCATTAAAATTCAATACTGTTTTCAGTCCACGATTTTATTTTTCTACATACAATCAAGAGCATTATGACAACTAAATTTTTTTGTTCATTTTTTAGAACATGCATCTAAAACCTAGTTGCTTAATATGTTTTTCTTATATAACATTTCTTAATTATATTTTTTATACCTTGCATTTTATTTATCTAACTGAGTAAAATACATAAAGATGGCTTTTGAAATTCGTTATTAAATACACACTATGCACGTAAAATTTTCTTATGCTATTTGAATATTTGATGCACCCTTTTCCACTAAAATTTACTTCCATGATACTGGTCATACTCCTGTGTTGTAACGGAAAAACATCGTAATTCCCGTTATTCTTCAAGGGCTATTTATTTTTATTTCTCTGGCACTTCAGAAGTCAAAGAGGAAAACACAAGCTACAACACCAGTTCAGAGAAACTGTCAAGCAGACAGACACAAATTTTGGTTGACATAAATAATTACTAATTTGCCCTAAGACAGAAGGAGTTCGGAACCGATATCAACCCTCTTTGTTAGCCCCCGAGAAAATCCATCGATTCGAGCGAAAAGGAGGGAGAATACGAGTTAGATCGATGAATATGAATGGAGCAACGAGCTTCCCGACTCGGGGCAAAATTTTCTTCTTGACGTTCCGGAGATTCGTGGGATTTTATTTCAAGCACGTTTTCGGCTGATTTCGTTTATCATTTCTGAAGTCATGACATTCCATATCAGACAGGGTATGAAAAGATATAACATTTTTATCGTGAGTGTTAAGTGAACGTTTAAACTTTCAAAAATATTAACATTTTCGCATTTTTGGGTTTGTACCGATTTTATTCAGTATTAGAGTCGATCGTGTATAGGTATCCACTCTACATTTTATCTTGCACTGGAATAATTTGTATTCTCACCAGACGTTTTGTAGTTGGCAATTCTCATTGTAAAAGGTAAATTTAATGTGATTTCGTGTCACTTCTATGAAGGATTTCATAAGAAAAATTTAAATATAAAACATAATATATCAAAGGCTTTTTAATTTTGATATTTTAAATTACTACACTAAAATTAATATTTTAAGTCATATGCGACTAAAAACAAAATTAGGATTACTAATAACGACAGGTTTAATCCTTTGACATAAAATTCCGCCACTGTTAACTGCCGCATGATAGCTAAAAAAATCGGTAGTTTTAAAAAAAAAGCCAGAATTTGGAGATTCAGAAAAAACTTCATTTGAAAGACCACGTTTTAATCTATCCGGTTGCAAAAAGATTAAAATTCTGAGATTAAATACATTAACGGTTAAGTAAGAAATAGGGAGAAAAATTCGACTTTAAATAAATAAAACAAAACCATATTAAATGTTCAAAAAAGAAAGTTGTGAAATATCGTATTGCCATTATAAATAGGCATGGCGGAAAATGAAAGAAAATCGACTCCACAGAAAAGTATCAGAATTGATGTCGAGGCTTTGATAAACAGAGAAATCAATCTAAAATACGAGTGTGAAATAATTAGACAAAAATGAACCTCAGACTAACATTGGTCAACACTGAATTTAGCCCAGTTCATTGCTTGATATTAGCGTTTCCGCTTCTATATATTCAGTTAAACTTCGATAGAACTTAATTCTCGAGATTGATTAAAATGTATTAAATTTACTTCTTTCTTTTTCTTCTTCTTACTCGTATTATCAAGGATTGGAGATATGTGAGAGCTTCTATGATTCGGAATCGAGAAAATTCAAGATTTATCCTATCTTTAATGCAAGTATTGCAAGTACAGAGGGCGGTGGGAAATTACCTTATTTTAAAAATGAATAACACAAATAGTATAAGTGATATCAGTTTAAGATTTTTCCAAGTTATAGAGAGACACTTAAATTTCTTTTTTTATGGTTTAAGAATAATATCATTAAGGTGGCCTCCGTTCTGGTCAACGCATTGAGACAGTGGAGTTTTGAAGTTTTTTTTCCACTTTTAATAGCATACCAACGGGTATGCTGTCGATAGCAGCTTGAATGTTGTTCTTCAGTTGAGCCAGAGTCTTTGAACGTTAGAGATTTCAGATAGCCCACAGAAAGAAATCACACGGGGCTAACTCAGGCGAGCGCGCTGGCCACTGAAGATCTCCCCGTAAGGAGATAAGACATTCAGAGAAATATTCTCAAAAAACCGGTGGTTCAATGATACCCATTCTGGACCATGCACACCAAACAGTCACACGTTGTGTATGGAGGAGCTGCACATGAAATTCTCGTGGATTCGTGCCACTCCAGGATAACGCGTTTTGCCTATTCACGCAACCTGGAAACATGAAAATGAGCCTCATCGCTAAAGAACACAAGGGCATCATGAGGCATATTGCCAAAAACGGCTTCTCATGATTTTTTTTTTTTTTTTTTTTTTTGTTGTTGTTGTGAAAGAAAATCGCGTGAATTAAGTTTTTGCACCACTGCCAATTTATATGGATGAAAATGCAGTATGTTGAAAAGTAAGACACCACAGCGAACGCGCGCTCCACACATTTATTAAGAGCTGCATAAATTCATTAAGTAAATATAAATGCAGGCTGCTTTAGGGTGGATTTTAATTTTTACTGTCTAATTCGACATAACATACATTTAAATCAGCATCTTAAAATATATCTGGACAGTAATATGGTTTAAGAATCAAGGTCCCTATATATATTTTTTTTTTTTCAAACCGTAGTGTTTAAAACCTTGAAAATACTTGTTTCCTTTTTACTTCCTCGTACGAAGTAAAGGAAGTACTGTAATCGCGAAAAATTTCGGATATCGTATTTCAGAGAAATCATCCATTTTGATCGTTCTCGAATCCATTTAGACGATTTTTTGAGTGGTATCTCTACGTACGGACAGAGTAAAGGATCATTTTTTCCGGAACAGATTGTAAAATGAATTCAGAAGGGATTTTTTTCGTGACGTCAGAACGTACGAATGTGTGTATGTATCTCGCTTAGCCCAAAAACGTTTAGACATAGAACGTTGAAATTTTGTATATAGGAGTGCTCTAACATCTAATTGTGCGCCTCCCTTTTTTGCTGTAATCGGCTTCATCAAACACATACACACATATCTATATATTTACCCATCTTATTATCCAGCTCTATGAGGTCTGTTTTTTATTCTTATTTGTTGGTAAATGAAGGTTTTTATCTTTAGTTAATGCAATAAAAGAAGAATTATTAGGTTTAAAAGATTATTATTAAAACAATTATTAGGTTATCAGTTTAATTATTTGGTTTTCAGTTTAATTATTAGATTTAAAAGTTCTTTACGTGCAGCTAGGCCTAACGAGGCAGTCATTTGTTTACCTTTGAAACTCTTAGTAGAATAGTGAATTAAGCCAGCTGGTGCACCATCTTCAGAGTCTTTTTACCCAGTGGGACCAAAAGTTAACTCTCAATTTTGTGCGCTGAAAGTTTTGCTTTCTGATCGTTGGCTGAATTGCTAGTATGGGGTAGAAACTCTAATTTTAATTGCACAAATTGTTTTTTTTAACTATTTTAACTGTATGTAGTGTTTTAGTTTTTTCTGTATTTAGCCATTTTTAATGACCATGTTTTGAGATTTTACGCAGTTTGTCTAACCGCGAAGTGCGAACTGAATTAATGAACGAGAAATACTCCTCTAAAAGTTCAAGGAGATAAGTTTTAAATGAAGTGCAGTTAAAAATGTGTATAATTTAACAGGCCGTACAAGGAAGTTAAGTTGTGCCCACATCAGATATTTTTAAATTAAGTTTTGAATTTAAAAAAATGTTATTATCACTACAAATATGGATTATTTTTAACTTTGGTTTAGAGGTAATTTCGCTTAATATTATTAAGGGTTTTCGATTTAAAGCAAACTTTTGATTCTGTGCTTAATGGAAAATAAAAAATAGAGTTTTTAGAAATACACCTAGACTTAAAAAGAATATGCGAATGAAATTAAATAAATGAACTATGTAACTAAAATTCTTGAAAGACGAGGTTCGTTCTCTTAATACAATTTGTCAAATAACATTTGTGCAATCGCTCAGATTTTTTATATTTTCCCCGAATTTTTTTCTTTCAAAGTGTAGAGGAGAGAAAATTATTTTAAGTGTTAACACAAGTAAATACTAAACATGGAACACAAAATTGTCTTCAGAAAATAAAAAGTTCGGCACTCAGAGCCGCCACCAGGTTATATTGTAATCTAGGCTCACTAAAACGATTTCTTCGTTTTTATAGGAAATCAGTAAAATTAAGCACTGCAAAGCTTTGAACTAAAATGTCTATCAGTTTTTAAAGTTAGGATCAGAAAGATTCGAATAATGAAAAAAGTGCGACATCCAAATATTTGAATCTTTTAATCATTAACATTTCGAAAATGAACGTTCTTATTATGGTAGCATTATCAACAGTGAAGCTACGGAGAAGCTTAACTAATTATGCTAAATAATTTTCACGGTCAAATTGGTTGGATAAAATATAAGATACTTCAAATTCAATCAATATTAAAGTACTTAGATGTCTAAATCTGACATCTAATTTCATTAATACATTACGACACAAAATTGTAGAAGTATAAAATCCCAAGGCTATTTTTATAGACTTCTCAAAGCTTGTTTTGATGTTAGAATAATAAATACCGCATTAAAAAATAGATAAATGCGATTAAGAGACACAACGGAATTCACGTCGCGGTGCCAAGCTGGAGATTTGAATATCCGACCCTCTTTAACTTGAGTTTTAGCGAAGGCATGGAAAATCTCTTAATCATAATTGTTATGTTGATTTCTAGCCACCATACCACATAAGGAAATCAGTAACAATAGCCACGCGAATAAAATTCTTTACTTCTTTTTATGACGTGTGTCTTTTCCGCCTTTTGTGTTACTAAGGCTTGTGTGTTTGTTACCTTATGTAGTTGTCACATGGTTTCTTTTGAAGTCAAGGGGTAGTATCTAGGCAAGAAGAAAAAGTAAATGCATTGTTTGGTTTAATTTATGAGCAGTTTGATATAGGTATTTTTTAGAAAGATACAGTTTTCCTTTCGTAACCCAGTTTTCCCGAGTAAGCTTGCTAAAATGTATTTTGTGGTTTGTGCAGGAAAAATTGTAGTCGATTATTCGACAAAATGGGCTTTTATTTCTTTCTGTTTATTTCCTTTTTCTTCCATATAATATAAAATGTAATATTTAACAAAAGCTTTCGAAATTCTGTTCTGTTCACGCATAAACTATTTTGAAGTAATATACGAAGCCTGAAAATAAATTAGAAAAGTGGAATTTTAAAAATAGTTCATTGAGAAGCTGGATGATAAACTGATCATTATATTATTCAAAATTGAAGGATTTCAGTTACTAAATTCAAACTCGAATTCTTTTCCGACGTGTTCAGGGTGATTTGAAGGAAGCAAACACTTAAAATGCTCGTATTTCAATGAATTTATAGGATATAGTAAGACAATTTAAAAAGGGTGTAATACAAAATTAACGGTTTCTTAAAATAATTTCGTTATATATATATATTAGTTAAAATGGCATCGACTGGACAGTGTTGCACGCTGCAATCTTTAATATTACACTGCTTTACTCTTAATTACCACTGCTATAAATCAGCATTACACTAACTAGCTACAAAATAGACTTTTCCAAGTCTGGATGTCACTCATGCATTCGATTTTGTGATGATATTCATACAAGATGCATTATAATCTTGTATTACTTCTTCGCTATAAAACTTTTACTTTCATTTTACGGAAAGAATCAAGAGATAACTATTTCGATCGTCTGTACATCGTAGGTCATTTTTAGGCAGTGCTTAAGAATAGTGATTGGTACATTCGGTATTTACTTCAAAGATTTTATCTTCTTTTATGGATAAACAGACATCTAGCGGCAATATATGCAATAAAAAACAATTGAACAATGAAACTCCTTCCAGTTTTAAATAGTTCTCTGATGACTGTGTTATCATACAATGCATCTTCAGTGAAACATGAAGCTTTTCGATATTTACTGATTTTTGGATCCGTAGTTTTCCGTATCTTGATTTAGCCAATTCGGTATCGAGCAGAAATATCACTCGGAGCAGAAGACATTTCCAGGTGTTCACACAATTGAGTAGTAGCTCTGTTTTTTATTTTTTTCAACATGATACGCATTTTATGAAATTAATTAAATTAACATACAAATAGAGATGTCAAATTAGTTTTAAATAACAAGGAAATATAAAGTAAAATAATACAAATAGGAAAAACAAACTGTATTATTTTTTTCTTTTCTCAAAAAATATTTTAGATTTCCTTTCTCCGTGCCAGTAAGTAGTACATAAATAAACAAATAAATAAAAGATAAAAATAAATGATTAAATTGTCAGAAAAAAATACAAAATGAAGAGATTAAGATGACAATGAACAATAAAATCGATAATACTTGGACCATAAAATGCATACAAGAGCTCAAGTAGAAAATATGCGGATCAACGCTAACAGATAAATATAATTTTCTTAATGAAAATTACGCAAAATACTACAAACTACAAACTTAAAGTTATGCAATCGCAACAGAGAATCTCTTTTCACTATAACTTAATTAAAATCGAATCTAAAATATAGAAAGTCACGCACTGTCTCAGTTTCGTTTTAAAATATTTACTGATTGGAAACATGAGTAATTCCTCTTTAATTTACTTCATAACGATGAGCAACCAATAACCAAAATTCGATTTTGGAATTTTTATTAATGACATTTTGAAAATGTTGTTATCATATTATTTACCGAATTTCAGAAGTTCACAGTACTTTCGCATTTGAAATACATCTTTTTCTCGCCTAATCGAAAAGTTCTTAAAACCTACAAAAGTTGACTAAATTAACCACTAAATGAAATAATTGTTGAGTGATTTCATATTTGGGCGAATAAAACAGTTATTGTTTGAAATTTATTACTTAAATTATGAAAAAATAAGAACAAAGAAAACTGCTGAATTATTTTTGAATACATATTTTCAAATACGGCTGGCATTATAAAAAATCTATTAATACTAGTAAAGTTTTCATTCGGTTTTTACTACTCACAAGTAGATAATGATAAGAAAAATTATTTATGTTCAAAATTTAGGAAATTTTCCTCGGATATATTAAGTAATAATTAAAGGATTCCTTTCTTTCCGCAGTTTTATAAAAAAAAAAAAAAATCTGATATGCGAGGAAGATGTGATTTTACTTTCAAGTTATACTCACCATTTTTGAGAAAGAATAAATGCACATAAATGATGCCATTTTGCCAAACGGGTCCCACATGCAAGACAAAAAAATATTGTTAGCTCATATTGACGTCATATTTATGATACCAATCAAGCATAAAATGCACTCCTCGGTAAAGTTATAACTTATGTATTACCACAAGGCTTATTTAGAGCCCCAAAGGAAAAAAAATAACCGATACGTCGAAAATGTTTTAATATCAGGCAGATAACTATCGAGTGTTTTGCGGCAATAAGTAAATTAACGTAGTTTACCTACTACATATTTCCTGCAAAAGTTAACAACTAATTCCAACATCACTGACAGAAGTGATTTTCTTGGTCATTATGTTACTAATTTCTAACCTGTTAAGATTTAGATATACATATTGGATATAAGATTTAGATACCAAACTGGCGATGGCTCTAGCGACTAATTTTTGTCTCCAAATTTGGCGAGAAATCGCCAAAACACTCCAAACTTGGCGACATTTTGGTCTAACCCCTGTATGTCACTGAATTTCTCTCTATGCACCTGTATGTTACTGATATTTCCCCTAGCCTATGTATGTCACGGAATATGTAATTGATCCCTGTATGTAACTGTAACCATGTCCGGCTCTCATATTCCTTGCAGTAATTTCGAAAAGTGGAAGGTACAAAACTATGTAAGACCGGATAGAGCATCAGTTGTTAGTTCAGGACTGAATTTGGAGTATTGAGATATCCGTAAGAGTTTCGCTTTTTAGATGCGCTTTGCATTGTATTGTGTTTGATGTTCTTAGTAGTTTGAGGTGTAATTACTGATTATGCTCTGTGATACTGAAATAAGCTGAACGAGTATTTTTATGGAAAGTTTCAGAACAGTGTTCTTTGGATAAAATAGATTTTATCAAGCTATTATCGGTTCTGTGCGCATTGAATCCATAACGAACCCATGTGCACGCAACGACACGAATTTTGAATTTGTTATAAAAACCTTTAATTACCGATAATTTCATTTTTTTTTACGTATTTTTATTCTTTAAGAATTATCATGGACTTTGCGTGGGGTTAAGTTATCTAACTTATAGGAACTGAATCATCCGTGTAGTATAGGTAACTAAAAACTCGCGTTGAATGCTTACGATAAAAATCGCGTCCTTTAAATGCGCGCATATGATACTTTCATCTTATATAATACAGATTTTCCAAGGACAAGATCATGATATGTCGTTTATCATGTAGTACGCAATCTACCGCTTTTAGTTAATCATTTGTTTTTTAAATGGCGGTACTAAAATTGGATGTTGCTTTAATCATTTCTTTTTCTCCGCCGTTTTATCACACGTTCGAATTCAGAGACAACGTTTTAGTGCTACCATCTGAGAAATAAATACTTAAATAAAAGCGGTAGACAGTATATACTTGATTACCGAAATTTTACCTAAATATTTTTTCAAAATCTGAGAAATACAATGAATATATCATTAATTGCATCCTTTTTATTGAAAACACTGAATATATTTCTTTTGAAAATCAAATTAGCAACCATTATTTTCATCAAATAATCATACATTTGTAAAACATTCGCAAAAAACATAATTTTATTCATAGGTCTATACGATCTGATTATAACATGTGTCAAATTCTTTATCGTATTATTTAAAGATCAATAAGTAAACAAATGTACAACTGGAAAATATCTCGTATGTTAAATATCAAACAACCCGATGAAAACAAATTTAGTAGTTCATATCTATAATATGGAACTGATTTCACTTTAAAAAATAATAGCATAAACTTTAAACGCTGTATAAGTGAACGATAAACTTATTTTTTACAGCTATTTAGTCCTAAAAGTAGATGAAAACATAGATTTGTAAATGAAATTGTCCTCGAAATATCAGCATTCTCGGTCCCGGAACAAAGTAAAATTTTGAACAGTAATATCTAATTTAATATGGTGGCAACAAGAAATCTTGACGCTTTATAAAGTGATTAAAAGTTTTTCAGCGGTATGTGTAGACGAGTGGAGATGATAGTGCTTTTATTTATTTAGTAATAAAAATAAACCTTAATCTTTCAACCAGCTATTGCAGCTCAAAGGGCTAACTTCTGTAGTGACATCTTTCTTCGGATGTAAATTGTTTGGTTTGGTTTGTTCTTATGGGAAGGAAAAGGATTGAGCAAAACCAAAAGAAAGCAATAAAATGAAGAACCGAAGAGGAAAAAATAGCAACAAAACAGTTTGATTCTTTGAGGGATTAAGAGTGACATAATGAGGATGCAAAAACAGAAAGGTTTCCGTTCTTTTATGTTCCATGTTGTTAACAGCTGTCCCGAAAAGCATGGGATATGAAACCTGAAATGCTTCGGTCAAAATAGATAATTACTAGATAAAACAATGAGTCAAGAAATACTCATTTTCTACACCGAACTATTTTACTGCTGTAAAGTGTTCATTACTCGAAAATTTCAATGAAAAAAGTATAAATTTGTTCGTAGCTGAAAAGGTGCAGTTTTCTTCGAGAAACATTTTGTTTTCCAATAGCAGATGAAAAATATGACTGTGAGTTTTATTATCCATAAGTTTACATGAGTTTGTACCATGAGTGTTATAAATAAAATAAGTTTCTATAACCAAAGAAGATCGACTGCTATCATTACCAGCATTCAAAATGAAATCGAATCGCGAAAAATTTCGGGTATTATACTTCAACGGAAATATCCATTTTAATCATTCCCGAATCCATTTGGGTGATTCTTTTTCGTGATGTCTGTACGTAAGGACAGAATAAAGGACTCTTTTTTCCAAAAGAAATTCTAAAAGGGATTTAAAATGGATTTTGTTCATGACGTTTGTACGTACGTATGCATGTGTGTATGTGTCTCACATAACTCAAAAACGATCAGCCTCAAAAGTTGAAATTTGTATATGGGACTGCTATAACAGCTAGTTGCGTACTTTTTGTATTGCACTTTGCAGTACCGAACGCAAATTTGGTACTGCAGATTGAAACCGGGGACTTAAAAGTCTTTACCCAGCCTTTATTTTCACATTCATTGATCGTTGTCATATACTTCCAATTACAGAAGTGTTTTAAATGACGAAAATATTCATATTTGGGCAATGTCAAATTATCAAATAATTTATTTTCGACAAATAACGAAATTTAACTTCCTATATAATAACGGTTGATATATGCAGTTAGTCTAACAATAAATATCTAACAATATTGAATATCAGTTAATTGTTCTAAAAATAGTATTTAAGGAAGTCATGCAGTGTCCACATCAGCTTTTTTACTTTTACTAATTGTATGGTTAATATTTTGATTTTCTTCTTTGACATCTGACATTTAAATCTATGCCATCTGAATTTTTAATGTCAGAAGGAAAATCAATTTTAATGCAATCTGACTTTAAAAAAGAAATGCAGAATCAAAAGACCAAGTTTTTAAAATGAATAACATATTCTGAAATTCAATTTTATTTAATAATAATTTAATAAAACATTAATTGAGAATATTTTATTTAATAAAATATTCTGAAACTCAATTTTACCATTTTGAATTTTTAATCTAATTTTAATGCCACCTGATATTAAAAAACAAGTGCAGAATCAAAAGACAAGCTTTTAAAATGAATAAAATATTCTGAAATTCAGTTTTAATTTTATTCAACAGCCAGCATTCATCTTTATGAGTTGCCCAGAATATAGATATTATTTTTATTAAAGAACAGAAAAGGAATACCTCGTGCACTTTGATATACTTTTTAGTATTTTTAGATTAAAAACGATTTTATTAGTAAATTTTCTTTGAGGTGTTAAAATTGCAATCTGAAATTTTCAGATTTTTTTTTTCAAGTTTCTTTTACTGTTTGTTTTATATTTCATTCAATTGTAGTTTTCCGTATATTTTTCTTGCTTCAGTTTTAGTTTGTACGTAATTACTGAATTTTTCTTACTCAGTCAGTTAACTATATACTATAGTGTTAAATTCTGTGTAAATAGTATTTGAAACACCTAAATAATTTGAATAAATAATTCGAGTAGAACTTGAGATATCACCGGTTACAGTGTGCAATGTTAAAAGTATCGCAAACGAATTTGTCACAGAAACGTCTCAAAACTAGATATGTATAGTTAAAAAATGTCCCATGGCACTTGAAAATGACCTTCTTAGTAAATCATAGTCAAGACTTAACTTTTCACGAACATATCAAGAACTTAAGAATATATAGTCAAAATTTAATTTCTTCGTCTCAAGAACTTAAGAATACATAGTTATACAGTCTAAAATTTAGATTAAAATTACACGCCTAACAAATAATCATTTAGAAGTGAACAATGAAAATCAGCGTTATATTTAGAAATTTCACTGGACTAGTTTCGATGGTTTTAGCGAAACATCAGCCTCAGCTGCCAAAGTGTAAATGAACGAGATAAGATATACGGATAAGATAAGAATGCCTGGACAGAAGTTAAACTACTGGCGCCATCTATTGATGAAACAAGAAAACTAAAACATAATTTCCTTAAAGGCTGAAGGTAAAGATGGATTGGAATTAGGGTCGTCAACTAGAACAGAAAGACTTTTGAATGTGAAACACCTCTAGAAAGTGTGAAACTCCTCTAGGAGAGAATTCCCTCTTTGTTGAAAACCCCTGTTCTGACTTCACATTGTCCTTGAAAGACGTACATAAAAATATGAAAAAGAAAAACTTCTCTAGTCCCTTTAAGTAGATTTGCGGATTCGAATTGTACGATATATACATATCTACGCTCACAAACCCAGAAAAGTAAAATAGTTCTTTTTAATTTCCGGCTCTTTCTCATCGTAAATATCATTGGGAATATGACACTTTAAGAAATCGCACAATTTTGCGGAACGCCACTCGGAAAGATTATTTTCCACAGAAAGGGAAAAATAATCTTCAGAAGTGGAAACTTTGATTCGTTTCTAAATATTGAAATCAGATTTAAAATAAAAAAATAAAGACTTTTTCTTCGTTTCCGTTAGAATGAAAAGTGATTTTGATTTTTCCTTTTTTTACACTCCCCTTTCTTTAAAAAATAATATTTCCCTACTTCGTTTTTATTCTGGTCCTTCTTACAAAAATTATATTGAAAGAAATGGGGATTTTCAATAATCCCAAGTAATAAAATATTTCCATACTGCTCAGAAAAAATTCTGTGATTGCAAACAGAAAATAATTCCTAATGCACAAATAAAATTTTGTTTAATCTTCCAGATTTTCTGCATAATGTTTAATCTTCCAGATTAAATAAAATACTGTCGTTATGCTATATAGCGATTAAACATAATCTTCCAAATTAAACATAACGACAGTTTAACAGTTGCTATTTAACAGTTTAATCTTCTGTTAATCCTTTAGCAAAATATTAAAGTTGCCAGTCTGTCGTTACTAAATTTCAATGTGGAATATTTATGTTAGTCAAAATGAAAGTTAGATGTTCTACAAAGCTTGTTTGTATTAATTTAGAACGAATATGCTGCATTATCGTAAAGACGCTGAATGAAAATGCTTGCTTCAAAAATGTTCTGTTTGATGCCCTTTTCTCTTAACTCTCAATCAACGCCTCGGTTTTTTATAATAAAAGAGCTTTTCTTATAATTAGCAGCAGTGATTGGCTCGGTTTCTCTTTTCATAAGCTATGCAGCGTTTTATGTCTATTACTATAAAATGGGTACTTCAAAGTCACAATTATACTCCCGCAATTTACGATCGTAACGTGTGTCGTCATCACTGCACAGAGGGAATTAGGTGATTTCAGTAAATCAGAGAACCTGACCATTTTTCGCAGCAGTCATTACCATGATTATGAGGCAGGGGGAAAAAATGGCCTTGAAGCTTTTATTCTAAATTAACAGATTATTACAGGTGTTTTTTCTGTTACTACAAAACCTAAATAATACGTAATGGCAGATTAAGGAACTTTGAATACGAACAAAAGATATTGATTTAATATCAGTCTCATTTTCTATTTTTTAAGAAACAGAGTACTGGAATTAAATGTATAATTGATCACTTATCCACATCCCTGCAATTTTTAACTACTCTATGGATTTCTTATTCAAATAAAGAATTATAATATTTTTAATAACAGCTTTCCTTCCTAAAAAAATTCTGATCTGATTTCGATGTTTTATAATCTTACTTTTACATTTGTATAAGAAACTAACAACACTCATACATAATTCAGAAGTCAAACAACAAAAATCAGCGTTAATTTACAAAATTTTCACAGGACTAGTTTCGATGGTTTTGCCGAACCATCATCTTCAGCTGCAAAACCGCAAATGAAATTCATTTGCGGTTTTGCAGCTGAAGATTTGACTTCTGAATTAGTATTTATTCGGCGTGTTATTGTGTCTTAACACTCATACATATTTATTGAAAGTTTTTTTTCGAATTCTTGAAGGTCAGGTTTGTATGACATTTGTTTCCTTTTCAGAAAAAGATCTTAGTCCTTTTTTTCTTTTACTGTAGGTTTTAAAATGAATCCATGATTCATCATCATTCACAGTGTATGCTCGTTTAACTCAGGATAAATGATTTTGATGAAGAATTCCATATGTTTCGCATTCAGCCATATGCTTACACATGCAGATGAACTTACAAATGCAGATGAACACTATGCTTTTCGTTTTTTTAAAACTATTTTTTAAGAGATATAAATTTTTGTAAGCATGTACTCTCCCATTTAGATATTCCTTTATTGCTTGCTTTTTCCATGCAAGGAGAATACTTCCAGAAGATGCCTTTAATATGAATAATACTACTTGATTTCATATTTAGAAATGATAATTTCAAAATTTTGTACAATTGTTTTAATTGCAAAGTACCAGTATCAATCTTCAGAAAGAATAAAATCAGATTTTTTAAAAATTTAAATATGTAAGATCAAGCAATATGAAACCCAAAATTGCTAACTTAAGCAATAGTGCTTTTGATTCCTAACTTTAATTTAGCTGTATCCGCTACAAAGAACCAGTTCTGCGACAGTTACTTCATCACTTCATCTGCAATGATAGGCAATGCTGTAAAGCTCTTCTCCAATCACCATTCAGAAGTGAAAGAAAGAAGCCGAATTTATAAACACCCCCAGCTGCCGAATACCCCAGCTGATTTTTCTCTCTTCACTTTCCTACCTAACAACAGTCTCGTCGCTTTTCTTGCTTTTATCTATTATTTGAATAGGAGATACACGCATATAAAATTGCGGGGGCTTATAGCACACAAAGTGCTGTGTAAACAAAAAAACAAACAAACAAAAAAGATGCATTAAAATATGTCCAAGAAATAATTCGTCAAAAAATTGTGATGTTGTGACTATCAAGCTAGTGGTACTTTCTGAAATTCCAGTCATTTAATATGCAAACTCTATGTCTGCCACGTTTATCATTATTCTCGCCATGACTAGAAAGTTTATGAGTGCTTCATTCAATGTCATTCACAGCTTAATCAGCTAAATCCACAAACACACTGCCCGTCGCTACTACCGATTGAATGATTTAGTGAGGTCTTCGGACTGGCTTTCGAAGCGGCTTTCGGGTCGCGTCGGCGTGCCGGAAAGACGACCAAACTTGATCATTTAGAGGAAGTAAAAGTCGTAACAAGGTTTGCGTAGGTGAACCTGCGGAGGGATCATTACCAATGGTCAGATTCGTCCGGCAAAAAACATTGGTGAAACTCGGGGAGGAGGGTTCGCCTTCCTTCCCTGTGCTGCGGGCCACAGAGCGGCATAGAAGCACAGAAAAACTTTGAATTGAAAACTAGGTTCCAAAGCAGATAATATTTACTTGTTTTCCAAAGCAGATAATATTTACTTGGTTTCCAAAGCAGATAATATTTAACTATGCTAGAGGATAATCAAGATTCAAGATTATAAATTTTTGTCTATTAATTCATTTAGAGTATTTCAGATTTCTTTATTCTCCTCCCCCAAACACAAAAACTTTCATAAAAATGCATTAACAGCATCTCAATGCCTAATCAATAACGTACTTCACTTAGTTAGAATTCGGAAACAGACCACAAAAGATTGTGATAAGAGTTTCCAAAGAATATTTATTTTATTAGTTTGCTTACATTTTCTTAAATTTGCCAGTCTATGCAGAGCCTTTGAAGAAACAACACCTCATGAATCACAAAACCTGTTATTGGTTAATTAAAGATCCATATAATGGATGTTTAAACCACGGACGTGCGACATACTTGACATTTACAATTAATGAGCTGCTAAGATGAGAGAACGCCTGGCGCGAACATCACAAACACGAAAAGAAGAATACCGTCATTCTTTCGATAGAAAACTTCTCATTAAGTGTTCTCTTTCATACTAAGGGGCTTATTTCCTGAAAATCCTGGAAAAATTGCGAGAGGGTTCTACAGCAGAAGAGAGATTATCGATTCCGCCATCGTTAAGGCACTTTTCTCGGACAGTTTTTTTCAATATTCTGTGGTTTCTGCTTTCCTTACAGTCAGTTCTTGTCATTTTATTTTTTATATTTTCCACAAAGTAGAGAGAAATAGCAGGAAAAAGAAATGGCAATTTTATTTGAGAAAGAGTGACAAAATTTGACTGTAACAAGAATAGGTTTTACTCTCCCCATTTCGCGATATTGTTTTATTGGAATTCATCAAAAAAGAGAACGAATAGCATCCATTTGTCAAGTTTTGCCATTTCAGAAGGACTAGTTCTTAAAATGCGATTGATTAGTGAAGTGGTTGGAATAGTAAGCCATAAACTAAGCATTCATAACCACACGTAAACGTATGAAAGCTATTTTGTTTACGATTTTCTTATTTTAAATAACTGAAAGAACTAGAAATAATTTTATTAAGAATTATTCAAATGACAACTAATAATAAATTTTTAATTATTTGACAGAATGCAACAATAACAATAAAACTGGAAGAGAAACACGTCAATGTAAGATTTAAAACCTGGCAAAAAAGCAGCCCTAGTTTGGCGTAAATTATGAATAAAAGTTTAGCGATTTCAAGGACACTAGGACACAGGACCTTCTTCTTCAGAAACGAAGGCAAAAGCTTTTGCTTTTTATCAATTTTGCAATATAATATTATTTTTGTAATCAATAGGATCTTCATTATGCTGATCATGCCCATGCATATTCAGTTATTGAACTCCGGTCGACCCTCTTGATCATCATTCACACCTTTTAAAATTTCATCGACCCCCAGGGAGTCAATACCGACTCCGTAGGGAAACCCTGCCTTAAACTATTCTCATAGAATTCGTCCGGTGTAAGGGAGATAGATTACTTTACACGTTCAAAATGATCTCTTATTGTTAGGTTCATCGACATTAATACAATCAAATAACATTAATATGTAAATTTTTTACCAAAAATTAATAATGGCAATTACACTTTTTTTCATAATGCTATTATTTTATTTTTTAAAAATCAGTTTATTTAAATTAAAATCTGAATATCAAGGCATTATTTTTTCAGTTTTTATATATTCAGTTCCTGATTAAAAATGGTTCATATTTGGGTTTACCTGAGCTAACGGAGACATCTGTCACAGCCGACACTACTCAACTCTGTCAAGAAAACCAGTTATTCTTTAGTTGAAAAACTTGAACTTCACGTATACTGGAGATAGTGGACACATAAAACCGTCTCCGTCAGCTCAGATAAACCCTAGTGTGACGGGAACAGTATAGTGCTCGCAGTCGGCAATTAGCGTAGCGTTCAACATGTTTAGTAATTCCCATTAAATGGCAATGCGCATGCAATAAACAATCAAGGAAAAATATTGACACAATACTGGCAACTTTTCAAAATCTTTTTTACGATTAAATTGTTAGCCCAGATTTGAAAATAGAAAAACTAAAAGAGAAGCAAAATTTAATAACTATTCCTTTGAAAAATTACGATATTAAAAAATAAGTATATATACTAATATAAAAATTCGGATTCAGTGCTCGAAGAAAAATATTCGCAAAAGAAAAATTTATAATGCACATTAAAAGGATTCGATAATTTCCAAAGCAAAGGGTTTCTCACCGGCGTAGCTATGAATAAATGATAAATTGAAACGACTCGCTTAAGAGTAGACGAAACGGAACGGAAAGAAATCTAATTAAGCGAAGACGTTTTATCCGCGAATGGATTCAATGAGATATTTCCCGAGAGGAGTTTCAGATGAATTTTGTAAAAAGGAAAAGCTGCAATATTAGGAAGGATGAGTTTACCCCGCGAGGAAGAACTGATTGCGGGGCTATTCTAAAGAGGAAACGGGAGTGTTCTCAATCTCCGGATAAAAGCAATTAAGAAACGAAGCACTTGGAAAAGAGATGGAATTCCCACCATAATTGAATGTAGTTTTCCTAAATGGAACCAATGTGTTGCGTACAGATGGTCATACAGCGTATATTATTAGTAGTATGTATCATTCCATATGTGATATACCATTTACGGATGTTAAAGGAAATGAAACGTTTTGCGGACAGAAAATTTAAATGCATTTCCAATTTAAATGATTAACCCTCTGAGCATCATTACCGGTTTAATACGGTCATGAGATTTTTTTTTGTCACTTGGTATATGTTAACTTATAATTTAAGATATTTTGCTTTCTTACTTTATTGTAAATGTCATTTTAATAAGTTTGTGAAATAAAGACTAAAATAAGTAAATATACAAATTTAGCTAATGCAGGTCCTCATGACAGATCCAAATCAACTGAAACGCCAAAAATGAAACTTCAGATATCAATCTAACAGTCTGAATATTTTAGCATTAAAGTTTAAAAAAGATGGGGAAAATATTTAAAATAATTTAAAAAATAAAGATTAAAAACAATGCAATCTGACTTCGCTATGCTAATTTTACTTTCAAGCTAAACAGGTTACGGTAGGCCTATTGGTTAATAATTAAAATCCCCAGAAATTAAAAACGCAAAGCATAAAATCTTAGAATTAAAACGAGAAGTTTAAAATAGCAAATTTTATGGTCAATTAACGCCACATGGGGATTTAAAGGACTGAATTATGCAAGATGTAGCTGTGCATTTATTTCATTGGTGGGCTTGTAACTAATATTTTCTTCAAATGATAAGAACTTCTATTTTGGCAGGATGGGAAATCGGCGAAATGAAAATGAAAATAAACACTTCGAAGAAGCTTCTATCAACATGTTTATATAATTAAATTATTTCACTTTTATTACATTAGCTAAATTTAGTCTTAGGCTGATATCAGTTTTAAGAAAGCTTTATAGATTTTTGACAATATATGATGCAAATATCTTTTATTCATAGTGTAGTGTTTGAAGTTAAATACCTGTACCAAATATTGACATCAATTAAATACATATATCAAACACTCATCCATGTTATCATGATACCCATATCACTTTCACTCATGAAAGTAATCGCCTTTAGTGCTAAATTGACAGTGAAAGAACCAAACCTATAAGAATTATAAAATATTTACTTAATTCTATTTATTTCACTACTTGCGTGTTTATATTAAAATAAAACAAACAGGATCTAATTCTCCTAGTCTTTTCAAAACTGGCTGAAAAATACAAAACTTTAACTGGCTAAAATGTCAGCATTCCTTTTGAAGTCTACCGATAACACTTGGATCGGACAACTTACTCTAAATTAAAACACACTTATCAATCCGGCAAAAACGTTCGACAATATTTTTAGTCGAACAGCGGCTTTTGATGCAACTCAAGATTGGCGGCTGAAGCAACGTTTGTACTACAATTCATGCGATTATGATTTTTTTCAGTGTACACTATGCCGCTTGCCAATAAAAGTCTGCATAAATCTCTGGATTCAGCGAGTACGTAACGAAACGAGGCATAAAAGAAAGGTGGAAAATAAATTTTTAACAAACGAAATACCACAAGTAACAAATAATTTTCTACCATTTTATCCCAATTTCATAGAGCTAATTCTAGTGCGAATTTTTCTATTCACTCTCACTGAAAAAAAGTTGGTCGATACTTGTGTTTCTATCGTTCTCATAACGATCAACAATTTTTTTTGAATCCTATAAAGTTGTTTCCTTTATACTAACATTGCTTTCGATAATAACTGCTAAAAAAGAATGTTTTCTGTGATATTAATATGCACAATATAAGTAATTTCCATTCATTTCTAAGGCAATGAATAATATAATATTTCGAATCTGAATACATCGTTTCTATATTAAAAGCATACGCAGCAATAATAAAGTAAATTTCTCACAGAACGGATGTAAAATCGCACCACATAATATACACTGTTGAAAGTAATACGTAGCATAATTTTGCCGGCTGAATGTCAGAAATTCCATTACACTGCACGGCATTTCTAAAGTGCCGCCTTAAGCTGCTTCGCTAAAACACATACAACCGATATAGGGCTTGGGTTCATAAAATAATCAATAACCTCGGGTTATATGACTACAGAACTTCAGTGAGGTAAATACCGTTAATCGCAGTCAGTTCTGTTCACGAGAAAAGATTTCATTTCTCTCTGCCTCAGAGTTTTACTCTAGTCATTACTCGGTATACGGCAATATCTCTGGGGATTTTGATTTAGTTTATTCGATTACGGCAAAGCACGCGAGGTCTATCTGTCTAAGGAGAGAGGATGCCTTCGTGGAGGACTTTCTAGAAGAAACTGGCTCATATACACGTTACACAAGGGGAAAATTATATATACATCTCAGGGAAGATTTTTGTTACAATTTCATTACGATATACAAACCGAAGGTGCGAATGAGTAACTTTACGTGATAACAACCAAATTACACATCTAGTTATTCATAACATAAGAGATAATGACTAATGACTCAGTGGAGAAATTATTATTAAAAGTTATCTCAAATTATACTTCTCGGCAACAGATGCTAAACGCGAGTTTTCGTGTTCCCGTTTTCAAAGAAAATAAAACATTTCACAGAACGCACTGCACTGCACTTCACTTTATAACTTCTCAATGTACCTCCGTTTCGGAAATTATTGGTATTGCCTAAATCCACCAGTAAATGATGAGATACACAAATAATGCATCTAGCAACAAAATGGGGATCCTTAGAACGTTAGATTCACCCTGTAAAATCATGGTCTCGAGACAATGTACTCGACTCCCTCAGTGCCCTTATCTGTAGGTGTTTATCAATAAAGCTAACAGGTATTCTTACAGCTGTTGAATTTGGGTTATTACTTTAAATATGAACTGGTACCCAAATATTATTTGATATTATTTGTCAAATTATGTTGAGAATACTATTTCGAATTTCAAGAATCATTAATATGTATTTCATTTATAAAATTTCATTTGTATCATTTTCATAAATATCGGTTTTATATTTTAAATAACTATAATTAGGAGATTTCAAATTTTCTTCTATTTAAAAATTCCAATGCTAAGTATTTTTTCCGCTTATTCTTGTTTGAAGAATTCTGGAGATTCGGAACCGGATTGGGATTCGAGAAAATTTAGCACCCGCGCTACCTCTACATATATATTTACTTTTATATGCACTATATTTTGTATATTCTATTACGTTTGTTGCTTTTTGTTTACATGATTCATTGAATGAATCTGACACTTAAACACGAAATACATTTGCGCAAATTGTGAAGTCAAAATTTGATCTGCAGCACATTAATCCTAGCAGCCCAACTACACGCGCATGTTCTCCATGTTGAAACTTCTAGACAGAAGAGACTAATTGATGTCCTTATTAGGGCTAACAGCATTCAGCAATTAGCCGCAGTTCAGTGGTCCCAACATATTTATGTCCGATGCATTTTCTGCAGTATAGATTAACACAGTATTTCTGCACGCTCATTCTGTCTCTCATTTTCTTTTTAGCAGTCAATAAATTAAATTAAGGTATTTAATTCTCTGTTAGTCAACATGCTTTAAGTTAAATGATTTACTATACTGCAGGTACATTTAAGAGGGCAGTAGACGATGATTTTAGCAAAAGTCGACCAAAAATTGGGGAACAATTTCATATGATAATATTCTATCATCTGCAAAAAGCAGCTTGCGTGTAAAATTATTTTTAAAGAAGTTATAAGCGTTTGAATATGCTTGTTTGCCTCTTTAGTGACATTTAAAGAGACATTTAAATGTCAGTAAAAAGGTAAACAGACATTTGATGAATATGCAAGATAGGAAGACTATAATTTATGCAAGATTGTTTCACTGTTCTTCCTCGGATGACTCACCCAGGTACAATAAATGCCCAATAGGTGTCATATCATGGTGTTTTTTTTTAAACACGGCACTGCCAAAAATAAGAAAGCTAAATGTCGTTTAATGATGAAAACAAAACTAACAGTAGAAGTTTTATCCAAAATACTGCCAGCGTATCAAAGACCAGCCAGTAATGAACTTTTGGCAAGATGCATATTTGGAAAAACACAAAACACTAAGGCGAGTTTACATAGTGTCATTTGGAAGAGCTGCCCCAAGGAAATATTTGTCTCGAAAAACAAACTCGAAATTATTACGGAAGACTTTAATTTTGAATGTTTAAATACTTTAGGTATTGAACAGGAAGATATAAATTCAAGTTCAATATCTATTGAACAGAGGAGAGATAAACCTCGTTCAGACCAAAGCGAAAAGAGGTGTTCGACTGAATACACGAAAAGAAGGATTACCAAACAAACCGTGTAAAGTAGCTAAACATAACGAAAATATAAATAAAGACGAGGAAACATATGGTGCAGAAAGATTTGAATCTGATTCTTAGTTAAAAAATATTTAATTGAATTTATTGAATGTGTTTGAAAAATTTCTAAAATAATATGATGTATTTCTTAACATTATAAAATTTTATAAGTAGAAAAACAATTATGCATAAGTAAAACAATATTAAATAAAATCATGTTTTAGGGCATACCGAGAAGTAAGTATTAAAAGTAAGTGCAAAAATATTCTTAAAATGTATTTTTCTCAAAATGAAATCTTCGTGATTATTACATCTTCAAAATGCTCCATGCGCTTTAGTTTATGTTCAAAATGATTGTAATGTGTAATTTAGATTCCTGTGTATGCATGTAAAAAAACTTGGTATGCATTTTTGAATACAAATTCATAAAAAAGATACGTAAAAATCCATATAAAGTGCGAAATTTTGTCCAAAATATAGATACATGTAAAAGAAATATTAATTACAAATTAAAATGTTATGCAATTCCCTAAATTGTGTTTGTAATGCATTTTCAATAAAAATAAAGCAAAGGTAACAAGAAATAAAAAGAATTACCACGCATAGAGCATTTTGAAAACATTTTTTTAATTAAAAAGAAATTTAAAAAAATGAAACTGCCATGAGTCAGAAATGTTTTTCAAAGATATTTGATATATGTAAAATATACATGCATGCAAAATTTCATATCTCTATGACAGTAATTAAAAAAAATATATTTGAAAGGCCACTGCACAAGTCTTTTTGACATCTGCATTAGGTAGATTGCATATATCAAATGCATTTTAGATTTATCATAAGTTTATCAGGACCTAATTCCCCAACCATGCTGTGTAAGAAGGAAAAGACAAATCTTCAGCCATCTCAGTCAGCCGTATTCTCAATATTTAGATGCTTCACAACTAAGAGGTTTTATGCGATTTATTCTGCGAAAAGGTGTTTACAAGAAATAAACTTACTTAAATAAATGTTTACAGCAGTAAACTTTAACAGATAAAGTTTGACTGTTCAAGCTAACGTCCATTTGGGATTAACTGTTAAATTATTAAAGTCTGAATCTTTGTCTCAGACACAGTAATACAGTTTACAAACTTATAGCTTAATCCTTGATTTTATATCATTTTAATTTCCTTTATTTATTGCTATAAATTTCTACTTAATTACTGCTGCTCACAAATCGTTAGTTCAGAATTCTGCTCTATGACATTCCATTCAGACAGTTGAAATTAGAAATAGTAGAGTCTATTACAATTTTGATGAGTCAGAAAATGTAAGAAATCAGCGGTACTGGAACTTCGGACCTTCCAATTGCCTCTCGGATTTGTTTCCAGTACCACGCGGTAAGGGTGAAGAAATACTCTACAAATTTAATTATGATAATCATCTATATATCGAGCTAAATTATCATTTTCACTTTTATTTCGCTATCTTTTCCCATTCACTATCTTTTCAGCTGTTAAATTTTTTAAGAAGCGTTTTCGAAAATTTAGCGTTTAAATATGCAAGATAACAATAATTTAACCTTCAAGAAAAATGATTCGGAACTAATTTTGTTCCCTCACCATCTGATTTGCATATGTTACTTAGTAAATAAAGATATATTAAGATTACAAACATGTGTTATATTCTAGTGGTCTGTCTATTCAGCAAAAATAGACTGGCGAACATGAGTAAAATCCAAAATTAAAATCAAACTAAAAAGGTATTTGTATCTCACTTAGATTTCCAAAAAAGAATTTAAAATTAAAATCAGAGCCATTTTGTCTAACATTATATGTATGACACAAGGAAGTCAGATATTACAAATAGTCGTTGGTGCTTTCGACCGAATACTATTTGGACGTAAAACACATACTTACTCTCAAAGCTAACTAAGTAATCCTATTGCTAAATACGAATTAGGCTACTTGTGACCCGAATAGCTAAGCCGCGGAGCATTGGTAATCCGTCCGAAATAAACATTCCCTTTATCCTCGATGCTTAAAGTGGTGTGGTGGTGTATTTAATTATGGCAAAGCACACGAGGGCTATCTGCCTAAAGGGAGGGATGCCTTTCGTGGAGGACTTTCTAAGGGAAACTGGCTCGTATACACGTTACACATGGGGAAAACCACGAAAACGCCCATGCAGCCAGCCCGTTCGCGGGATTCGAACCTCAGACCGAACTACCACTGTTCAGCGTCTTTACCGCTCGGCCGCTCGATGCTTAAGGAACTACAAAAGATAACTCAAAGAGATTTTTTGTGGTTTTCGAAAGTTTGTGGTTAAAATATATAACAGTGAACTTTCTTTAGAAAATTCTCCGTTTAGATAGGTAACCTTTGTGTGCTTAACGTAATTATTATTATTATTATTATTATTATTATTATTATTATTATTATTATTATTATTGGTGTGTGTTGTGGCTTATTTCATCCGATCGACAGTAACATCAGATCAGATCTATGATATCAGAGCAAACCCACGAAATTCTCATAGCAATGGGTCAAGATTGCGCCGGTCGTTGGCAAGAGCACTATATAGGCGACAGTACGGGTTTGCTCAGTTTCGCCCCCACTTTTGAAGGAAAGCACCCGAGGGTTTCCCTCCCTCTTTCCCTAACACAAATAACTCGAGAGGACTTTCGGCTCGCCGCATATTTAGAGTGACCCTACGTCGCACAGACACTATACATTTATAAACATCCATGCCGTCTCCGTGATTCGAAATCAGGCGCTTTGGTACGGCAGATAGCGTCGCTAACTACTATCCTGATTGGGCGGCGTGATGAATTAGTTCAATTTAATTCAATCCAAATAGAAATTATCTGAAAGTAAGTACTCAGTATTTAAGGAATTATTGTCCTTTCCCGTAAGTACTGTTGAAGTGTAAGTAGTTATTGTTTCTTCCAATCATGGGGGAAAAGTCTCGCTCCATTTCGCTCAGTTTCAGTCTTATACTTGGAAAAATGTTTAGTTTCGGGGCTATTTTGTAGCTTTTCTAAAGACCGTATTCACTGAATAATTTATTTGTGTATAATTATTCATCATGAAAATCATGAAATTCTTCATGAAAAGTTAATTACTGGTATCTACAATATTTTGAAAAGGTGATTTATTTAAAATTTTTCTTCGATTTAATTTCACTGCTCAGTATCCAAGCAGAAATGCAATTGAATGAAAATCCAGAAATTATTTCATTAGCCAGTCTGTCGGTGGATTTTGCGAATTCCCTCAAATTCACATCTGGAGAGCGCAATTATTTAATTTTTAAACATACTTCTGATTCCTCAAAAAATCGATGGAGAGGCACAAATAAAATTCTTGTCAATAGTATTTAAAAAATCCGCGAATATTTACATAATTCTGCCTATTTTCTGTGATGTATCTTGAAATGAACTATCCTCCACATTCCGGGAAGTCTGATCCCTTTGAACAGTAACAAACAAAGCAAAGGCTTTTTTTTTTTTTTTTTTTTTTTTTTGTTTTCCCTAGCCGACGAATGTTGAAAAGAAGCAAAAAATCAGTTTAAAAAAGTGAATAAACCTGATATGGAGATAATGTCTACATTTTTCGATAATATGAAATATATGCTGACAAACAAAGAATTAAAATACTATGCTAAAGTCCAAGCAACTACAAGACTTTCTGATGCTTATTACGTTTTTGCTAAGTTTTTCTTTTTTTATTTATAAAAGTAATTTTATTTGTTTTACCATATTCCTGTGTATAATTTTGGCAAGAATATATTCTAGGCGAGTTTAATCTATGATTTAATACAAATATCTAACTTATTAATAGACTTCAAGTTTGCTTTCATGCTTTTTCTAATAATAACTGAGCAATTAAAAGTGGAGTCTCAGCGACATATTATGGATTATCAAGATCTTTCTGTTTTTGCTTCCCCAATAAACTGATAGCCAGAAGCTACAGCTCGATGATAATGATTAAATTAAGCATTACTTCTTATAAAAATCATATTGAGGAAGAGTAATAATTTTTATTCCAATTTTTGTTTCTGATATAATAAATTCTGTTATAGTTACTAAAATGTTTGCTCTTTAAATATACTACCAATTTCAAGAGATGAGTTATTAAATGTACTTAATAAATTTTAGACATGTATTTACTTATTTTTATCTATGTAATTACGTAAGTTGGTAGTTACTGACTACTTAGACGAATGACAGCTTGAAGAAAATGGTACTCGTCTCAGACTATAATTATAATAATTCTGATAAATTATCCCATTAAATGCCATTTCACAATGGATAGTTAATTTGAAAAATCATTCTTTTATATTCTTGTTAAAATTACTCCCAGAGATAAAAACAACATATTTAATTGCTATGTAATCATCAATCGTGTTTTGCTTGATAAGAATATAAATTCAACATATTATCTTAAATATTATATCACCATTAATTTTAAGTGAACTTTCATGTTTATAAATCTCTTAAAAGATAAACATTAGATAGTAATGACTAAGTATTAAGACTTTTGCTTGATATCTCATTGTTCTCTAAGCTTGAATTATTAGTTTATTAGTACATTATCTAAAAAAGAGATAATATAGGTTATTAAACACGTAATACCCATCATTAGGTAGGTAATAATTTTACAAACGTTTGTTTAGTAAGCTTATGCGTAGGACTGTATGAAAATTGCAACGGAGTAAACTGCCGCTGCATTACAAAGCTATTCAAAGGCAGATTTGATAGCATGTCGCAATAAAGAGGAGTTCCATCTCCCAAGAAGCAATGAAACCATTAACTAATAATAATTAAATTTTAAAAAACGAACATATATCCTTAAGCCCAAGTAAGGGCATATAAAGCCCAAGTAAGGACAAATTTCCATTTCACAAATTCGCCCTTGAAAATATAAACGTTTCAATAATGTTTAGAAATTTATAAGATATAACCAACAGAATAAAAATTCGTAACACAAAAACCACGGATCATCTATTTCCAGTTCAAAGTAATGCTATGGTCAAATTTTAATGTAAAGATATCTATCTACGTATTATAATTCTGAGCATGAAATTCTATGACTTGAATATTTTAAAGTATATATTCATCAATAACTCGGATAATTTGAATAATTTCCTTGGAAGATGTTTATTTAATACGAATCCAAATTAAACAATTTACGAATATTTAGAACGTACTCATATTACAAAATGGATAAAAAGACATGCGTCTTTCTTGTTTTAAATTTATAACATTAGTTCATAGCTTTATTTTTCACACGAAAATTTAACTTCAAATATATATGCGAAACTGTTTAATACAAGCAATATTTATAACAATCAAGATTTTTATTTTTTATAGATCTAAAGATATTGACTAGATACCGGTTTTATTAAATTAGCAGCACCAGCTTTAACCTTGTGTTTGGCGTAGATTTTAGTCATTCTAATAAGTTAATAGAACCGAATAATAATAATAATAATAATAATAATAGAGTTAACATTCTATTAACTTAATTTTCAATTTTTATTACTATTTCTGCAAATAGATGGCGCTACGTTCTTGTTAGCTTTACTCCTTTTGTGTATGTGGCGGATTAATTTCAAATGGACTCTTGAATTCTTATTTACTTCTTAACTGCAACTTTAAGTAAAAGGAAATATTATGTATCTAACTGTAACCGTATCTGTACGTTGGTTAGTGGTGCAGGCGCATGTATTCTTGTAATTTGTTTTGGTAAAATATTAAATTTGCTATGTTGTGAAGGATAATTAGGGATTTATTTTGCTAGGCGAAATACTGCCTTTTCCAGCATCACGAAATTTTAAATACAGCCGTGTCCTTCCCTTTTGTAGAGATTTGTTTTGATGAAAAGAGACCTGTACCTGTTTGCCCTCATAATCGATAGTCTTGACTAAAATCTACGCTAAATACAAGATTGTTGCTTTGCTAATTTTATATTTTACTTTAGCGTGTTTCTCTTCTCTGTCTTGATTTTTACTTATTTCATTGTTTATATGAAGTAATATGCGAAGGCATCTAAGACTGCAAATCTATGGGCCAGACTTAGCTTTAGCATTTTATGCCAATATATTACATTTAGAACCATTCGTATTAGATCTCAGCTAGCAGGCTCTAAGAGGATAGAATGCTGTTTAGAGAGCGTACGCAGAGTGTTCTCAATAAGAACTGCGCAATTTGACTGAAAGGTTAAAAGGTGTGTTAATTTATAAAAGTTTATGAATATTTATGAATGAAGTCTAAAATCAAAACCAAAGAATTTTGTTGACTGATTTATTACAAATAGAAGTGTCCCATAAATTGGATACTTTCAAAAAATCACATATAATCAACAAACTAGTGTATCAGAGTGAATTTTAAGCATAAAACGTAAAACAATGAGAGATTTCTTGTTTCTGGAAGGTGGAGAAAAGTTCCGAGAATTAAGTTTAGCTTAAAGTTTAGACGAAGGAAGACCTATTAGAATCACAGAATGAAAAAATGAAGATTGTACAGCATTTATTCGATTGCATTTGTGGACATATTATATTACTAATCATAATGCAGCTTCCTATTGTTGCTAATAATATAGCAGTCGCTGTTATTTATACATCTATTTTTAAATTTATATATTTCGTGATATTAATGGTTTAGTATTACCTATCAATGAGAATTTTAACTGAAGCTTACCTTATAAGGATCGAAACTGTTTTTGTGACAATATGTTAACTGGAAATCACGCGTTAATTTGTCAAAATAATTGATTTTGTACCTTTTTTTAAAAAAGGATCCAAATCTGTGAGACACCTGCATATCTTGCGTATTTCGTTAAATATACGAATAAAGACGTGACTTTGACTTGTAGTTTGTTGTACCCAAATACCAAATAAATGTGTTAGATTAGAAGAGAGAAAGAAAAAGGATACAGGTTATTTTAAAAACCAAAAACTTAGCTGTACTTATAACCGGGTGTTCATTTTTATATTTTAACAGCATAAAAATATGATTTCACCGTGACATTCATCATTAAAATTTACCTTTTGTATATTAAAAAAAGGGAAAGGTAAAAAAAACGCTGCCTTGGGGAGTAATAAGATTCTAGAGTTTCGTAAACATTACAAATGCGATGTACTGTCGTCGAAGAACAAATCTCCCATTGCAAATTAAAAATAATTCTCCGAAACTTATTGCCTGCTTAAATCACAGGCATTACATTGGAAATATTTGTATCACTGGACAGATGGTTTCAGAACCAAAACGCATCGATCTATGTTCCGCTTACACATAATATAAAATACATCGTTTTCTAGTTCATACGAACTGAGACAGAGTTATTTAGGATAGTCAAATTACCTTTAAAAAAAACTGAAAGTGGGATACTCTTATATACGATATTTCCGATAATAATGTTATTTTTGATTACTTGTTCCCTAAAGTAAGCCATAAAATTGCCTTCCAAATATTTTATTTTTAACTATGCAAGTTTTAAGGATTTGAAATAAAAAAAATGATGCAATATATATATATATATATATATATATAATTTAAAAAATAAAGGCTTGAATTTTCATTTTTACCACAATTATTATTTTTTTACATATTGTAATTGTTATTATTCAATATCGTTAAGGAATTTAGAACAGTTGCATAATAAAAATAAATCGTACTGTTATTTTTTAAAAGTATGAGTATTTACGAGAACATGCACTTTATAAAAAACACGAAATTAAAAAAAAAATTAACATTGCATAAAAAACTACTTTGTATGCTTTTACTGCGCTGCTTAATAAATTTCCATTTTTAGAAATCTTTTTCTGAAATAATATCAACTTTATTAGATAGTTCGCTGGTGGTTTACCTCATAGAAAAAGAACAGTTCACTTTAGGGAAATTTTTTTAAACTGAATTACAATAAACCTTCTTCTGGAAATAACTTCTTTGAAAAGATCACCTCAGATAGGCGCCAGTATTTTTAAAAACATTAAAAAAACAACAGTATTGCACCCCACCTCACCGCATAGCGATAATCTCCGCAGGACATCCAGATCATCTGGCGTTGTCGGTGGTTGATTTAGGAAGGTTTCTCTGTAATTCAATAGTTTGTTCACTAAAAGAGAACACTTTCATTTTAAAGCAGATTGATCTAATCCATCATTGAATGACCATTCTATAAAGCTATTTTGTTTTCCGTCATGCATGTTTACCAAAATTGTTGTATGAATTGTTGTTACTTTTATTACATTACTTACTATTTTTTGCAAAGATTAAATTTTGTTATTGCATTTTCCAAATGTTGCTCTTATTACTAATTCGCCTCACCTGAGATTAGTTCCATGAAATTTATCGTGGTCAAGAAGAAAGGGGTAGCGCTGTCGTTAGCCTAGGCCTTCGGCATCTTATAGGGAATATTAAAAGAGACTGGCTTGCTCACTACAATTTTGATGGAGAATCCCCTTCCCCCAGACGACGAATCCGAGTGTCTCCTACACCTCTTCTCCTACCACGAACCTTCCGGCTCTAGAATATTTAAGTGCCTTCATGCTGAAAAGACACTATCCACTTACAAACAAGAATGCCTTCTGAAAGCCTGTCATGAATACAGATCTGCTATTCGTTCGCTAACTGATTTAGAGCCTATGTCCAAGGTATAATTTTGCCGCCCGATAACACTCTTTGAGAATCCTAAATTCTGCTGCCTTGCGCTTTCCTAAATTCTAAAAATTTTGCTTTTCGTAAATTTTCCTACCTAATGTCTCGCTTAAATTCTAAGAAATCTGCTTTCCAAAATTTTGTTGCTCGTTAATTCTAGAAATTCTACAAATTTTGCCACCTCTAAATTCTGCTGTTCGGTGCGGCCGAACCGGCTGTGGCACTGACTCTGCCTATAGTAACCTTTGCTATGTTTTATAAAACTGACAGTGAATGACTGGTTTTTATTAAATATTATCAATCTAACAAACTGACAGTAAATGACTGATTTTTATTAACTATATCGTAATTAAAAATAATACGAACACATTCTGCTATGCCTACGGCTCTTTATTACCTAAATCAGAGATACATGCAACTGCAGCAAACTTTAAACTTTGGGTGTTCATCAGATGATTACAGTAAAGATTGTGTATATATATATATATATATAAATATGTTATATGTATATATGTTAAGAAAACACACACACACACACACATATATATATATATATATATATATAATAGGAAGAAATATTGTAGAGAGCTTGCTAAAAAGTTACCAGGAGCTGTGGCTCTAAGAAATATTTAAAATATTAACATGGAAAGGTGAAAAAAGAGCCTACACGCGAAATAAAATACAGAACAAAAAACTGTTAAAATCAATTGTTGGAAACATGTGAATGCACAAAAAAAAAAAAAAAGAGCAAAACCTATCGATGTGATATGTGTAAAGTTAACACTTATAAAAAACTGATCGACGTAACAAGTTAAAACAAAATTAAAACATGATAATAAAACATAAATTGCAAAAACTAAAAAATGATAAAAATTATAAAGCAGAAAATGGTAAATTAGCCCAATTGGACCTCCAACCAGGCTTTTCAAGGGAAAATTACATTTGTAAGTTCAAGTTAATTTATTTGCATTATAATTATATTACATATTGGCAATACGATATATTAATATTATTTGCATCATTAATATTGTTGGTAATGAAAAATATTGAATACCAATTTTAAATTCAGGAGAAAAAAAAACTAATTTAGAAAGCATATTTTTTCCTTGCTGATCAGTGGTATTTCACATATTCTGTTCTGATTAGATTTGGACGATTCGTTCCGGCACTGCTTCAAAGGATTGATTCAATTTGCTCAGTGAATATTCTCCGATACTAAAAAACGGAGTTTTAGCTCTTTTACATTTCACAGAGAGCTCTTATCGGAAGCGTGCCAGTAATAGAGATCGGCTATTTGTTTACTAACTTAGTTTACAGAACGTACTTACGTCTAATTGGCGAAAAAAGATCGGAGCTCTTGTGAGAAGCATGCTAGAAAAATTTGATTTCGGAAAAAAAGAATGTTTATTTTCTTATGTTAAAAGTGAGTTTAATTTTTTTCACGTCCCTAGCTTTTAGAAACAAATAATTATAGAATATTATTGTTCGTTCTATGTAGAAAGTTTCAAAACTAGAGTTGATAGAAATTAGTTCTAGGATATACGAGTAGCATTAGATTAAGTCAATTGTTTAGATCATTCTCTTCGTTCGATTCTTTCCACTCTTTGCTCCATCCTCGCTAAACTATCCTAATTCATTCACTATTATGGATCTTTTTCATTGAGGTTATTGTCAGTGAGCGGTCAATCATAAAAGGACCGATTGATTTCAGCGAGCGAACCGTTCTGATCCGATCCCATTAAAGAATGGTTTTTTCCATTTCTGATTCTTATCTCTTAAAAATATATTAATCGTTACTTGGACTGACACTAATACATTGCACTACAATTACTCACAATATTTCGGACTATTTCAAAACACATATTAAAGCCGCCTGTCCCGCATAATGTGGGGCTTTGGTCATTCTAAATGTAACCTTATTAGAAGATTTTATTTTAATATGAGATCTAAACAGCTTCAAAAATTCACTTTTCAAAGCTACAAAATATCGCTCCTTTCACAATATTTTCCAAGACATTCATTCGGTGAAAATGAGTTCTGAAACTTGATAGATTGTTGGTCTTGTAAGAAAAATACGATTTATTTCTTTAGCTGTACAGGAACAGCAAAAGGGAGAGAGGCAGAAAGAATAAAGAGTTCGCCAGAAGTGACACTCAGACAAATTATAAATCAAAATCTACACGCAACGGTGGTTGCAAAGATAAAGATGAACAGACCAGGGACACGAACGACCGATACATCACCTTACCAGTCGAAAGGAGTTCAGTTCTTCTACTGTGGTTAATGCAGGTTTTTCTCTGCAATGCTCCATTTTCTCATACCTAAAGGATGTTACCACTCAGAAAGGATTTAGTACATCTTTCCTCCTGTTGAATTTGATGTTAACAGGGGAAATAATAGAGAAGTACAGATGACTTCTCAATTCAACCTCAATTTATTTGAGGTTTGATCTTTAATAATTGGATTATACAAGGTGGTCACAAAAATCCTCCGATGTATTAACACATAGCGACCTATACGCTGAACCAATCGAAATGAAATTTCAGATATTGTTATTTGAAGATATGTGCTCGAGATGGTGATGCTTTTAAACAATAGAGCTCTCATCGCAGTGAAAAGATCTCGAAATTTTTTAAAAGGCAACCCCCAGTTTTTAGTTGCCCAAATTGGTCAGCGCATTAAAAAATCATAAATAGCTTAGGAACGCTACATGTATGACGAAAATTGTCGGCGTAAAACATTTTCGAAGAAGAATATTGGAAGGACTTTATAAAACACAAGAACACAGAGGAGGGGTAACTTTTATAGAAACTACAAGATTTTAACGGGCTCACCTTCGCAGACCCTAATGAATTGCATGCGGGTGACAACAATTACAAACACCTCAGGAGCAATCTGCATAATTTCCCGTTTTATGGCATAATTCAGTTCTGACAAATCTCGTGAGTTTGATGTGTACCTTCGGTCTCAGATAACCAGAAATCCGTCGGAGTGGGATCAGGGTATCGCGGTGGCCACGAAACTGCAAAGTTACGGGAGATGATTTATCTTGAAACGCTGTAGACGTTGAAAGCTTGCAATTCCAATAAAGTGCTTTCGCCTTCCCTCTCTTGTTTTGTCATTGGTCCTTTATAATGCTATCGTTTGCAAATGTTTTACGCCTGCAATTTTCGTTATACGTGCCGTTCCAGCGTTATTTATGGCTTTTCAATGGGCTGATCAATTTGCATAAGAAGGGTGCTAGCGTTCGAAAATTTTGAAATTAGCTTACTGTAACCGTAAACGTGAGAGATCTTTTGTTTTCAATCATCACAATCTTGAGTTCATACCTTTAAATAACAATATCTGAAATTTCATTTCGACTGATCCAGCGGATGGGCCTCTAGGGGTTCATATATAGAGGAGGGTTTTTTTATAACCACCCTGTATATGTAGCACAAAATACATACATTTCTTTCTTGACTGCTTAAAGACATGGAGAAACATTAAAGATGAATAGATAGAAGGTTATTTTTTCATGATAGCTGGAGACAAACAATAATGAAATCATAGTCACGTGTTTCGACATTTTGATCTAGCAGTTCTGTGCAGATTAGTTTTACATAGACCCTTAATGGCTGAGTTAATACAACTTCTGAACAATTCACGTCTCGGAGAATGGACTGTTTCATGGGGGTTTTCGCGCGTTTACACATGCAAAACGAAAATACAAGCCAGTTTGCTCTATAAAGTACTCCGTCAAGGCACTCCTCCCGTAAGCAACCTTCGCGAGCTTTGCCACATAATAGTTTCATTCTATCTAAATATAAATTATACATAATAAAACTGGATTGCAGGTAATATGAACAGGACTTCTGCAGCATTTAGATTAGAAATGCCTCGAAATATCTTGTTCAGTTAAAAGGATTCAATAATGTCCGTAAAAGTTTTGATTTAAACAACTACATGTTATAGGATGTAAGTATCTTGAAATAATTATTAAGGACAAAATGTTAGGTGTTTAGATGTAAATAAATTTTAACTGAATAATTTTAAGTGAATGTTGAATATTGTTTTCAATCACGAGAGCAAAAATTTACTGAAGAAACTGAAGTGATTCACTCTTGAAATTTCTTATTTTGCTTATATTTGGCGAATAGCTTATCTGAATGAATTAGTTTAATTAAAATAAGTCATTATCATCAACCGGAAGAAGCAAAACACATCGCACCAATTTTATTGTAATTAAAAGGACCATAAATTATTTCTCAGTATCGTATGTAGGGTGATTGCTCATCTATCTGTTCTTAAAAATTCAATAATATTTAATCAAAGTAATTGAAATTTTCAATGAAAAGAATTTTTCAGTGACATACGATAGCAGTCATATAGTGACATACGATAGCAGATTTCAGTGACATACGATAGCAGATTTCAGTGACATACGATAGCAGATTTCAGTGACATACGATAGCAGATGATAATATTGAATTTCATATCTCTGCGAATTTAAACACCCTTTTAAGAATAAAATGAATAAATAATACATTCTTCCTCGATAAATATATTAATTGCTTTTTAAATGATGTATTGTAATGAATACACCAATGCCTTTCTTAAATAAATAATTATGGTTAAAAACTAACAGTAACTAACGTTTATTTGACTTATTTATTAATACATTCGGTTAGTTTGTAAGGTATTTTCTCGCTCCTTACTGCGTGCCTTTTTTGGTGTAATGTGAAACGCCTTCGAATTGCAGTCAGGAGGTCTGGAGTTTGAGTGAGGGCATTGCACATTTTCCCCAATCTTCTTGTCCGAAATAAAAATGCCAAATGACTAGACAGGTTAACTTAACAATAATTTAAGAAGATATATTTTTATTAAACAATTACATTAGTATTTGCATTACAATTTTTTATAGCTTTCTATATTTTGTTTTTATGTAAATGTTAGTACAAACCTGAATTTTGAAGATTTTTCTTCTTCAGACAGGGACGATCTTCAAAACATGAAGACTAAAATTGTTTCCTAAATAAAAATTCAATTAATTCCCGATTAATCGGAAGCAGATAAACGGATGGCGAAGTAACCGAGCAAGAAGTTAAGTTTGTTTGCTGTAGAATTATGAAAAAACTATTATCACACACCAACGTAAAACAGAACTGTCCAAAGAAAACAGAATAAGGTGTGTGTATTTGGTGTATTTAATTATGGCAAAGCACGCTAAAGCTATCTGCCTAAGTGGAGGGATGCCTTCGTGGAGGACTTTCTAAGGGAAACTGGCTCATATACACGTTACACATGGGAAAAACCACGAAAACACCCATGCAGCCAGCCCGTTCGCGGGATTCGAACCTCGGACCGAACTACCAGTGTTCAGCGACTTTACCGCTTGGCCGCTGGTGGGCAGAATAAGGATAGGAGAAATGTGTGGAGTAACATTAGATCGCAGCAGATAACGTTACAATATTTGGGAGTTATATTTATCCACAGCAGTATGCTATTAATTGTGCGGAAATGTGTGAATATTATGCATGAAAAAACAAAAAGCTCTAATTGTCTTTTTAAGGCAAGTTTAATGACTGTTCAAGTTCTTCCGGAAATATTGTGGTATGTGTCAACAAGTAATATAAAACATTTTTTAGAGTGAATTCCTACTTAGGTCAACAAAGAAATTTTTATTTTAATAATTTGAATTTTTTATTTAATTTAATTTTTATTTTATTATTATGTGAAAAAACTGTATCAACATAAAATGTCATCCACTACAAGTTTAAAAAAATGTATTTGAACTTGAGTGGATGAATAAAAAGTATTTTATTAACGATTGAAAATTTGAAGAAGATACAGATTGTGAGCTATAGGAGGAATTTAATTTCTTCATTTCACTTGATGTTTATTCTTCAGTTATCATTTACAATCTGTTCGTTTTGTTTTGAATACTGATTTAGTTCACGTAACTAAATGAACTTACAATCCAGAGTTAACTGCTTGAAAAAACAGGTAATGTTAATAGTATTTTTCTGTTAATTATAATTTGGGTTAATTCTCTTTCATGTATTTTTAATTGCCCTCGGATTAATCATGATTTCGAGTTAACGGTAAATGTCATCGCAAGTATTTCTCCGATAATTCGTGAGTTAACTGTAGTATGGAACAAAGTTCCAAACAATTCGCATCGCGGTACGTAATAAATACTATAAGACGTTAGAAATATTTTTTTCTCATTACTGTAACGATGCAAACGTTTATGAAAGCTATCAACTGGATATACTGTAAATTAAATGTTCTTATCATATCAGGCAGGTTATTAAAAATAAGATAAACACTTAGATTATTGAAATGTACTTTTACTGTTTTTAAATTTCTGAATATGTTAAGCTGAATAATTTTATTTGAACTATAAATCAAAGATCTTACAGTCATGCTGAATGCCACACATTCTGGAAACTAGCTATTCTCTAGTTTGAGTGGGAGATAAATTGGAAATCTTATGTTCCACGCAATGGTAATACATTCCAAATCAAGTATACGATAAATGACTTGAAGCATAACGTAATATAATGTTGTGTAAAGTTAACTCAATTTTTGGAAAGACACCACCAAAGAACTTCCTAACATTAAAAACCAGATATGTCTCCTGTTACATACTCACACAGAAATCAGAAACACAGATTGCACAATGATTTACGTTTGAAGTTTCTATGAAACATTTTGGCAGAGATCATCCCTAATATTATACCTACATAAAGTTTGCATACAAAATCTTAATATTTCTTTTTTAAAAATATTACGAAAAATGCATATATGAAAGTGGAAGTTGGATATTACATTAAACCATTCGTGTTTAAAAATATCCTCCTCAATAATTACGTAGTGCTCACGAGCACATTACAAAAGACACGCACGTGTTTTCGACATAGTAAAATGCTTACATTCACGTGTTTATCTACAACATGCTTCTAGTGTAAAGTTACTAATCTGAATGCAGATCACGATTTGTGGAGTTGCTTTACTGACAAATTTTTGCAAATTCTTTCCTTGATACAAGATGTGTAGAAATGATTCAATTATTTAAAGAAACTGATGGCAAAGGAAAAATATGCATCTCAACATTTTATCATTATCATATTTTGGAAGTTCCTAAACGCTTAGTAGTGATGAAAAATCTCTACATGTCTGTTTCCTCTTAAGCAAATTAAGAGTAATACAGTGACTGCGCCACTTAATTAAAAACTAAATAACTTATGCATAAGCCAAAATTGGAAACATTTGATGATCAGCTTAGTCATTTTGATGTTTACTGTATTATGTGTAGATTTTAAAAGAAGTTCGTAATCTAGGATAGCAAATACAAGTATAAAGAAACAAGTTGCTAATAAAAGTGTAATATCCATGCAATATGAAATTATCATCCACATCACGCTGATTACTATCTTTCTTACAAAGCTATATTTTGTAATTCAAAAGCGATAGTTCATTCTGTATGGAAGAAATATCACTTTAAAGGATCAACTATTATAAAAGATTATCAGTAATTATGGATCAGAAGACACATGGTTTGACAATGAAATTCCAAAACTGCTTCCAACACAAAAATGTGTTGCAGGAGGGGAAATTTACTGTTATCAAACAGTAAATTTCACCTTCTGGAAGTCGCATAAAAATTTGAAAAGTGAAGATCTGTTCAATTAAAAAAATATTTAACCATAGTTAATCCTGTTCTCGTTAGCATGGATTGCTGTGTGAGTATCAAGTTTTGCCGCAGATTAAGGAAATAAGCAATAGACAATTACGAAATTATCAAAATTATTTTTCTGAGACAATGCTCTATTACGCAGTTATTTGTTTGAAAGTTATGTTCGATGACAGTGAAGAGAAGACGTTAGCAATGACCCAAAGAATGGATTGCTTTTAATTAGCCACCCCAAGGAAATTACGTGAAAATTGAACTGTGCTTTCTGTCTTGAAAGTTTTAATCACCTGATAAAGGAAGTTGCATCGTGTGAGGCCACCAAATATGAAAATCTAGCCGCCTGTTCATCCAGACGTTTTCTCCAGACGTTAAGAGCTTTATTAAAGTCAGTACTGAGTGTGCTAGTGCGTCGTCATCTAACCATGCTGAACCATTTCTCTTGCTCTGTCTAAATTCTTTCTGTCCCTCAAATTGAAAATGATGTCATAAGACGTCGTTTCGTAGATCTTCATGCCTTCAAAACAAGCATTATTAGAAAAGTTAAGAGCACTTTCTGGTAAATGATTTCAAAATCGATTTTGAATGTGGATTAGTGGTGCTATCAAATATGTGCATCTAAAAGAAAAGAGATTATTTTGAACATTTATGATCACAGTTTAATACTGTTCATTTAATTTCCTCATACCAACAACAGTCCAGGAATTTTATTGTCAAACACTTTCTCCCGCTAAGGTATTTCTCCCGCTTTCCTAGCTTTGCTTCGTGGTGTAGTGGTCTGCACGCTAGGCCAGTATTCCAGAGGTCCGCGGTTCGATTCCCGGCGAAGGCTTTGCTCATTTGTCATCTTGCCTGCTTCCAAAAATACCTAATGTTTCTACACACTGTCTATTGAAAACTGTTGCATTAATTTGAATGTTAATTCTCCAGACCAGAGTTATTGAAAAGAATAAGTAAGAGAGAAATATGCTCTATAAATACTGACCAGTAGTAAAACATACCTTTTAAATAATCACTTCAAGCATACACTGATTTACGAATTAGAAAATTATGTTGAAACTCAAATGCTTTAATTTCGAATTGGAATGAGAATCTATCTAGTAAAGAAAAGAAAAATAATTTCCACTTTTTTTTCAAGGATTTTAGGTATTCCTCTTTCAGCAAAATTTTATAATACATTAATTTCAAAATGGATACGTGTCATTTTTTTCCACAGAAAATATTAATTACTCAAAAGTATTTAAGAGCCCAACCAGTAGGCAGAAAAATGGCATTTTTATGTAACACAGAGGTGCAGACAATGAATGCGCTTTCTGTCTTTAAAATAGAAGCATATTTATAATTATTTATTAATAATTTATAAGTGTATCATTCCAAAATTAATGATTATCATAAGATATATATTCGAATACTTTCATTAAACAGATATCTTTTATTCAAAAGTATTTATACTGAAAATTTTAGCAACAAACAATTATAAAGCGATCAGTATCCTTCTTTCAAAGAATAAAATAATTTCACAGATCCAATACAATTTTTCTGATCGAGTTATTCAACTCGTATAGTGTATATTTTTTTTAAATGCACAGAAATTCTGATCTCCTTGGTCAACATTTAAAAAACGATTTAAACTAAAAATGCAAGGATACAATTCTCCATACTCTAACTTAAGAAATCTCTTTAAAAACAGCTTTTTTCTAATGCCATTTCTCTTCTACTGCATATATGCCCATTTCATTACTGAGCGAATTATCAAAAAAGGTGAACAAAAATAATAAAAACCACATAAATTCTAAGCTGAAATGAAATTTAATATTAACAAGATAATTTGCGAAGCCTGAATTCAACATGGCCTTGGCAGGCTGAAGCGTTATACATTTTATTTCTGAGCGTATATGCGTATAAGGTGTAGAGTCCAGTAGATAAACTTCTATATGAAAACTAGAGTAGCAGAAAACTACACAAGAGAAGGGTCAAAGTACCCTTTATTTGCTCTTTTAAATTTACAATGCGTCAACTCGAGGCTAACAAACTTCGCCTCTGCTTGGGCGGTAACTGCAAATCAAATAACGAAACTAAAATCTGAAGATATTAACAAATGATAGAACTAGACTACAGGGCTCAGCGAGATCCCTTAACTTAAACCCCCCTCAAGACTTGTGGCAGCAAGTAAATGCAATTAAGCCACGTGAATCAACAGTAAGCAAACGTATCGACGGCAGAGTTGGCAGCTAAAGCCTAACTCTCTTTTCTCCTACCGAAACTCGGCCTCTAAATACTTTCTTCAAAGTAGAAATTTGCATTTCTTCACGCTCGCTACAAAAGTTAACTATTCCGGCTCTGACAATTTAGGGAATGAAGGCTTATAGAAAAGTTTTAAAATTAAGCTTTAACTTGTTATTTAAAATAAATATAAATCCCTACAAAGGCATACTTAGTGTTTTGAGAAAGAATATTGATCATTCCTACATGGACCACCAATGTGCTTGTACATTGCGGGAAAAAAAAAAAAAAAAAAAAAAAAAAAGAAAGAAAGAAAGAAAGAGGAGGGAGGGACAGTTCTATATCTTCCGTTCTACTGAGCCGATTGACGAAATTCAACTTGCGATTTTCGTATCTCGAAAGCGCGACTTAAGATATATATTAGATTTATATATAGCATTGTTCTAATATAGGTATTTTGACATAAAAATTGAACTTTTTCTGAAATAACATACCAATTTTTTTCCATATTTAAATTCTACGACTCAAATTACGCCAAAGTACAAGGTTTTGTAAAAATTGCACGAGTAGTTTTTAAAAAATTAGCTCTCAAAATTTTAGCTCCTCAATGTGAATTGAGTTTTGTATATATTTATTAATTTTTCTTTTTTATTAAACTTATTTAATTCTTCTTTTCACATTTCGAAATTCAGGTTCATTCCAAATCAAATTTACCCATTTTTTTATGATTTATTTTAAAAATTTGTATTTAAAAGAAATTGTTATAAATTTTTCAAAAACTTTTTGAATTATAATCTATAAAATTTTTACCATCATCTTAAAGTAGACATATTTCTAAGCATACCTGCAAAAAATTACAGATTTTTATTTAAAATTTCCGAAGATATACGTGAATTTATACATTGGCGCGTTTTAAAATTTGGCATATTTGTTGAAAGCGTTAAAACATCAAATGTGGCTTAGATACTTTGCTAAAATTATTTGATAGTAGAAACGAAGTGACTTTTTTCCCGCTCTTACACAATGTAAAAAGATAGGAATGAGGTACCTTTTTTTCCAGTCAGGCATAATGGAAGGGAAAGGAAAATTGGTTGTCGTAAATTAAGAAGTTCGCCAAGTGGCGCAAATTAAAAAAATTACGACAAGATAACTTTTTGAATTTTTCCGTAAATTTAGCACCAAATTTTATAAAATTTAGTATCTAGGCGTAATTTGAGTCGTAGAATCGAAATATGGAAAAATATTGGTAATTATTTCAGAAAAAATCCGATTTTGTGTGAAAATACCTATGTTAGAACAATGCTATATATAAATCTAATACATATCCTAAGTCGCGCTTTCGAGTCATGAAAAACGCAATTTGAATTTTGTCAATCGGCCCAGTAGAAAGGGAAATATAGAACTGTCCCATTTTTTCCCCACAGTGTACATATTTGTCAATACTTCGATTAATTAAGGGAAACAAACTAATGCTTATTATTTTAAGAAACACACACATGCCAAAAAAACTGTTACATTTTTTTTTTCGAACTGTCTGTTACATTTTTTTTTTCGAACGGCCGCTGGGTCTAGATTGGTAGGCATGGTTTCTAAGAATTTTAAATTTTCCACAATTTGATCAATTTATTTTATTAGACAGACACCGTTGAAGAATCTCTCCACTAAAATACGGTCAAGGTATAGCCAAATTTGACAATTTATTATTGCCAGATGTAGAAGTTGAAGCACATATTTGAAAACGAACAACTTCAGCCGATTTGTTTTATTATTATTTTCATAACATCGCTTGTTGTGTTCTTTCCCTTTCAAAAATGTATTTAAAGCTAAATATTCTTTATTTTCTTTCAATAAATCTTTCTTTAATTTTTCTGTTTCTCTCTTGCGCTATATTCTTAGTGCATCTTTACTTTTCGGCATTTTATATTTATTTTTCTCCAAAAAAATCAGTATGTCGCTCTAACAACCGCTCAACTTTGCCTCCAACATCGAACTTAACGATGTTATAACCTACCTCGTGCGCGCGCAGTGACGTCATCAAAATATTGTGTATTTTTGCCCAAATTTGAGCTTCTACTGTGGCTGAACAAAAATTCCGATTCTCAAAATTTTTGTGTTTTATAACGGCCTTCTTTAACTATCAAATAAGCCGTAAACGAAAACTATAGCTTCATTACATTAAAAACGTTGACACTTAAAACGAAATTGCTAAATATGTAATTAAAACTAATATAGGCCACTGAAAATACGGATACAGATTTGAGATCACACAACATACACAAGCTTATATAACATTTAAGTCTACATGGCATGGCCATAAATTATACAATTTATATCGAGTATTGCTTCAGCTTTCATATAATCATTTCGAATTTTGTTTTAAATCATTAATTTTGTTTCGGATTATGTAACAGTGATAGAATAAATACAAGTTCCATGTTAAATACAAATTAAAAAAAAAACTAGAAAGACCTTAGATTTTAACTAGCGTCCTAAAGGGCTCTTTTAAAGTTTAATATGGTTATCTAGACAGATGGCCCAAGTGGAATAACGAAACATTTTACACGATACTAGATGGATATGCATTTCAGATTAACATAGGAACATTATATATCTTCAACATACTTAAAAGTGAAAAATATATAATGTAATTCTACAAAAATTCAATATTTTTAATTAGATATATTATGAATTAAATACGTTTTCGCTTAAATCAATCGGACAGAAAAGTTAAAAAAAAAAAAAAAAAAAAAAAAAAAAAGCATCCATTGTTTTTGTATAGCTTAATTTGTTAATAGACAGATTCAACTTGAAAGAAAAATCTCTTACATTTCTCCGAATGGCAACATACTCGAATGAAAAGTGAAACATCGCATTTAAAGCAGACGACGTGTTTCGAGACGTGTTCCTTTTGGGATATTAGGGGTTTCCCTCCTTTTTGACCACCCCTGACCCTTTTGGGCTTAAAAAAATTACCTTGAATGATAGTAAGCAGCTAAGCAGCGCTTTTGTCTGTTTTTTTTAAGGGGGGAATATAAGAGTTAACCTAAAAATTAGACAATACTAAGCATATATAACAAAATACCATAATTCTAATAGGAGTAATAATAGCACTTAAAAATGAAATTTCGCTATCTTTGTCTGTTTATGACAACATCTATCTCAATATTACGCCCAAAGGGCGTTTTTTTTTTTTTTTTTTTTTTTTTTTTTTTTTTTTTTTTTTTTTGTGTGTGTGTGTGTGTGTTATTTTTATTTATTAAATATCATGTTCTTCGAACTTAAGCCATAAAATTCAGTTCAACAGCAATATCACAAAATATTTAAAAGAGCCTACCTTTAGAATTTCCGGTACACAGTTTCGAGCGCTGGAGATAAAAATACTTTTTTTTTTCGTATAGTGTTGCCATTGCTCACTTTGAAAACTCCTCATAAATGCTTTACAAAATACGAAATAGATAATAAACAAATTCCAGATTTGGGCTTCCAGATGCCCATATTCGGGTGGAGAGGTACATTATCCAAAATTTGATAGCTCTAGGTACCGTTGTTTTATAAAAATGCGAGAAACATACATATATTTATGCAGATTCTTCATTATTTAATTTCTTTAAACATAATACTGGGCTGTAATATTTGGTGGAAACAATTTAAAAAGTGATTTGCCATTTATAGTGAATCAACGCAAAATGCCTTTTTGGGCTAGTAATAAAAACATCTGAACTAATTCAAAAGCGGCAGAGAGATAAATGAAATTAATATCTGTATTCAATAAAAGGGAATATCGAATTAAGAACATAAATTTGATAGGAAACTTTTAGCCGAATAATACAAAAAAACCTCTATTATTCAAACTTGTTAAAGTCTCCTTATACTTACGTCAGAAATTTTCCCACAAAATATCTAGATATAAGATACAGATATATTATTTTAAATTTCTAACGGCGGGCAAAAGCCGTCAGCCACGACTACGGCCGGAAGCGGTGGCCATTTTATTACGGAGGCGCCTAATAGGTGGGCTACCGATGTCTCCTATGAAAAGGAAAGACAGTTTACATCCATGCTTTCTCGGGATTCGAAAACAGGCCCTTCGGTAGGACAGTCAAAATCACTAACCAGTTTTCCGTCTATGCGGCAAGATACAGATATAGATAACGAAATTTTCTAAATCTTCTAATCGGTGTTCTATAAATGTATATATATTATTTACACAGTAAAAACAGTCATAGAGATCCGTTTGGCTGCATACAGTATACAATAAACACCCTCTAAGATGGCTACTCACATTCCATATGATTTTGATTATCTGTGGAGGTGATGCCCAGTACCAATGTTTATTTATGTTCTCTGAAATATTAGCCACTTTCACAGATTGTCGCTTTAGGGAGATAAAAGCCGCTAGATGTTTTATTGCAATACGGTTCTACAGTTAAATTTAATTGCGAAGCGTCGTTTCAGAACAACTGACCAAATCATACCTCTGAGCTTTTGTCTAGAAACATATTAAATACATAACGGTATACAAATAATTAAAAGCTAAACAGCAATAAAATGACTTGTAATCTAAACATTTTCTTTATAAAAATGATTTATTTATGACATTATTGTACTAGCATATCTTTGAAGCTAGCTTCTGATATATCGAAATGAGTGCAAATTTAATATAGAATCTACCTTACCTTAAGCTGCAATAAACATAAGTGAGAGGACATCAGGAAGTACTTACCTAAAATATAAAAGAAATGAAAGTAAATTACAGAGTAAAATGCTTCGTAATAATACAGCATTACATTTTTTAAAAATTATTTTAATTTAATTACATCTTAAAATTCAAGTTAAATAGGTATTAAACTAAAAAAATAATTATTGTAGGCACATTTAAAATTTTAAATGGAGTTATAAAGAACGCAATCCTTTATCGTGCGTGCTCTCATGGTGTAAGAAGTAGCAAATCTATGGCTCAAAGCCCGACGAGGGCTTAACCGATTTGTTGCTCTTCCTGCTCCTAAAAATCTAATGAAATTATAATGGCACGTGAATGAATGTAAAAGTTTCCATATTCCATTAAACACCGAGAGAGCCGCGATTCGTATCCCAGCAACGGCACAGCTAATTTTCCGTGATTTCTGCTCCGAAAATAATCTTAAATCGCTAGAGTTATAAAGCATGTAATTTGTGCCATTTGCATAATATTTAATTGAAAATTAACGATCGTACAATTATTGCAATCATTTTATAAGGTATTTCTCCCGCCTTATTAACATGCCTTCGTAGTGTAGTGGCCAGCACGCTCGGCGCGTATTCGAAAGTCCCATGGTTCGAGTCCCGGCGAAGGTGTTGCTCATTTTTCATCATTCCTGCTTCGAAATAAAAGCATACTTTTAGAGTTCCCAGATGATAAATTAAAAAAATTCCATTCTGTAACAGAGTACATACAGAGTCTTTTGTAAATATCTGTGATGCTATAAAAATAACCAGTCAGACACATAAAAATTATATCATATTGATGAAGTATTAAAAATGAAATAAAAATAGATTATTATTAAGTAACGCTTAACTTCTGATCATCTGTGTTTCCTCCAGAAAACACCTACATTGGCTTTTAAAGATGAAAATTTGCCACCCTTTAGATGATGTGCAATGCGCTCGACGGGACTCGAACCTGGACCTCTCGAATACGCGCCGAAGGTGCTAACCGTTACATTGCGAAGGCATGCCTGAAGGAGGTAGTTCATTAAGTAACCTATATGAGTACGACCGGTATATGCCTTTCCACGTTTCAGCCGATATGTTAGAAAAATTCTCATAAATTTATTTCAATTTTAGAAGCACTAAACTTAATGTTTTTCTGTTTCAATGCTAACGTTAAAATCCATAAAAACAATCCTAAAACACTTTGTTGTGAAAAGATTAATTTATATTTCACCGATGTTTGCAATAAATAGCGAAATTAAGAATGTTTTAAAGCATCATATAAAAGTAAAACGAACATGGCCCTAAATATTAGAATGACGTAGATTACGAAATTTTTAATAAATGCTGACAAACTGAAATTACAAGCAAAGTCGAGTAATTAATTGAATACATATAAAAAAAAAACCGAAGCTACTGAATTACGAGAAGTAGTATGTGATACGGATTCCGAAAATATCTTAGGCCCAGTTCCATACACATTTACTACCATGTATGAACGAAAGAAAACAATTCCTAATAAACTGTACTCCATAAGGAAGCAACTCTGCTAAGTAAATAAATAAATCAAAAAATTAAATCAAGTCCCCCCCTCCCAAAAAAAAAAAAAGAATATTTTCAACAAGAAAACGGAAGGCCATAATATGGTAAAATAATCGAACCTTGTAGCTTAAAAAGCTTTCATAGCGGTTGCCTTATTTTGTATAAAAATAGATTTTCAGTTAAAACAAATTAAGCTAAAAAATGAAGTTGAATAAAGTATACTCTCCATATGCCTACTTTTCAGAACTATTTTAAGAATAAAAAAAAAAATGTCTGAAGGCTTTCAGATTTTATATTATGCCCAAAGAGGCGTTTTTTTCATTTACACGTTCCGAGAGATTTACACGTTTCATACACGTTCCGAGAGCATTTGAGCTAACGCCCCTTTGTGATAAAAATATTTAAAAACAGCACATCTTTAGAATTTCCGATAGACAGTCTCGCGCGCTGGAGATAAAAACATTTTGTTCCGTACAGTGTGTTCCCATTGCTCTCTTTGAAATTGTTGGGTTTCTTAATCAAAAATTTGTTAAAGTTTAAAAAACACAAAATAGATAATAAAAAAAAATTGAAATTCAAGATTCGGGCTTCCTGGTGCCCATATTTTGGTGGAGGACTGCATTATTCAAAATTTGATGGCTCTAGGTACCGTCGTTGTTTCACAGTTCGAGAAACATACATACATTCATGCAAACTCTTCATTATTTAATTTTCTTAAATATAATACAAGGTAGTAATATACGATGGCAACAATTTGAAGTGATACAGACGTTTATAATGATTCGACTCAAAATGTCGTTTTGAAACTAATAACCATTCTGGTCTAACACTCCTTTGATCTAAAACCACCCAATTTTACATGTAAGTTAAGAATTTTCTTAGCATTTTTCTAGTAAAGACCTAGGTGACTATGCTACTTTTATAAAATCTCAAACTGCACATAAATACACATAACACACACATAAAAGACATAAACTTAACTCCATTTTTTATATAGACTAGAATTTTAAATTCCAGAAAAGCAGACAAGACATAAACTTAACTAAAATGTTTCTTTTTTAAATAACTAGTGCAGCATCTGTTTTAAAAGCTTCCCAAGATTCTGTCGTTAACTTCAGATCAAGCGATAATTTGCTCCTAGTTTGCTAGGCGTTTGATACCAGTTTATGCTAACAAAGAACATCAAACTGTGTAAATTAAACGTAGCATAAAAATTCTTGTAAACAAGAAAGGGAATTTAAACCAAGAAATAATTTTAAAAACTATATAGCTGCAAAAATTTAAAACTTTGACCTTATTTTTTTTAATATAAAATATTAATTGTATACATTGAATACTTTTAAGAGTTTCAGACAAATGAACTAAAATATTCTGTTTACAAACATTTAATTACATGCATTCCTCCAAGGCGAGAAATTTTTTTTTCTAATTTCTTAAATACGGAAGACCTCAAGCATCTCTGTCTAAGGGAAGGAATGCTTTCGGGAGGAAGTTTTGAAGGAAACTCTCTCGAATTTTTATTACACTAGGATAAAACCAAGGAAACGTCTCTGAAGCGGACAGATTCGCCGGGGGCTTAAGCTTGGGTCGAAATAGCAGCATTTAGCCGTCTAATCTACTCGGCCACTGATCAACTTTGTAAAGGAAAGCAAATATATGAGCAGAGCATGAAATCAGAAATGAATGTTTGGATAATTCAAAATATTTCAGATCCATTCTTAGAAAACAGTCTTAAAAATAAAGATCTCTTTACTAGTACTCTGCAAAGCAATTTTAACAGTAGCTCCAAATTTAATTTAAAATCCAGCATTTGCGAAATATACAACATTTCTCTGCTTGAACAAAATCTATTTTTGTGACTTGAAACATCGATTGTTATTATGAAATAACTTTCCCTGCTTAATTTAAAGGATTATGTTAGATCCTTTAAAATGCATTTATTAATATTTTAAAAATATTAATGACAAATATATTGGTAAAATTGTCAGATGTCTGCTTTATTATAAATTTATATTAACCACATAACGCAGCTTAATGTGTTCATCTTTCGATGTGCTTTTAATATCACGAAAAGCTGTTAAAAACCCATTTCATTCTCATTTTTGGTTTTATCAAAACTAAACACGAACGCTAATCTCGGCCGTATTTTCGGTCCAAAAATCGATATTTGCTTATTTAATAATGATTAATCTTTCTTTCTCATATTTTATACATGGACAATGATTTCCAGACAACTATTTTTATCTGTTAAATAATTAAATTGTTTAGATTTTTATGTTAAAATATGTTTCTGCTTTAAAATTATCGATCAGGTAAATGCCTTAAAATGTCTTTGTTATCTTTAATCACTGAAAGCAATTTTTTTCTATCCCCTCTTTAAATATTGCTTCAAAATTAATTAAATCTCCTCTGCATTTTGCTAAAAAGCTACTCAAGCAGGAACTTGAAAAGCTAATTAATTCATACAGATTGTTTAATTCAAATCATTAACTAAAACACGCAGTAACCGTCGATAAAATAAATGCATTTCAGACAGATAAACATTTTATTTCGTAAACAGAGAAAACAGAATAAATTACTCTAGGAGTCCTAATGAAAATGATGAAAATTTTAAAGGTGATTAAAATTTTACAGCTTTATTTATCAACAATTTTCTTTAAAATGGTCTGATCAAGAAATTTCTATTTGAGGCATTTACAGCGCAGTAAGTTCAATGTATTGCTAATGAATTGTTACTAACGTTAATGAACTTGTTCGCTGAAGAATCTTCGAGATATGTTACTAGTAAAAATCTGTAGATTGTTATACAAAAATATCCAGCACAGATTCCTTCAGGTCACAATCCTAGTCGCATCAGGCCCACCAGCGGCCGAGCGGTAAAATCGCTGAACACTGGTAGTTCGGTCCGAGGTTCGAATCCCGTGAACGGGCTGGCTGCATGGGCGTTTTCGTGGTTTCCCCATGCGTAACGTGTATACGAGCCAGTTTCCCTTAGAAAACCCTCTACGAAGGCATCCCTTCCCTTAGGCTGATAGCCCTAGTGTGCTTTGGCGTATTCTCAATACACCAACACCTAGTCGAATCAAGGCCCTTCAGAAATTTTCAGAAGACGGATGAAAATAATTTTACTTCAGACATATTTGACCTGGACTGAAGGAAGGGGGTTCCTTTTCAAGGGCGTTTAGTCTATGTTTTATGACCACTGGATATATGGATATTTCTTTATGATTTATAAATTATTTATGAATATTTATAGAGATTTCTATATAATGATTTCTTTATACAGAGTTTGATAGAGAGAATGGATCTTTGAGAGAATGGATCATAGAGAATTCTTTAAAGAGAGTATTTCTTTATAAAGCTTATCAAAACATATCGTCTTAACTCAAATTGAACTAATCGAAAGTCCAGAACTAGTTGATCATCCACCAGCAGAGTTTCCGCAGGGAGGAGAGAGTGCACAATGATCTCCTTCGGACATATTTGATAAGATGCTATCAAAATGTACAAAAGTTAAACATATAAGTTCTAAGTGTAACGGATATTTTATCAATAGCATGGCTTTTCTAGCATGACCTTCCTGTTTGCCAGCTTAGGACACATGCACGGATCTATAAGCCTGTTGAATGGAAACGTTTTTGATCTTCCTACATACGTAAAATATTTATGCTAATTACGTTCTACGAAATTAATGTAATAGCTTTTAACTACTTAACATTTGATATAATTTTAAGCACAGTCGTTGTATAATCTGAGAAAATATGAATAGAAATTTTTCAGTTGAATTATTTTTAATGCTTTTATAACTGAATTAGTTACGCCCGTTGAGTTGAACTATTATGGTAATACAACAGATTCTCGATTAAAGGGTACTATAGAAGCTTACCATGGGCAAATTAATATCAGACTAATCCGAAAGAAGAGACGAAGCAGCATTGCAAGTCACATTAAAAAATATTCATTAATATTTGTTTATAGCTTTAAAATTTTTCATTCGGATGTGTTTTATTGATAATACCTTTAAGACGAAATAATACGTTCTTGTTGAGTACAGCGTTTTGGTCTTTTTCCTAAAATCGCAAAAGAAATTTAATTCACAGGGAAAGAATTATATGTTAAAATGGGGCTGGAAGCCGGTAAGAGCAGTATCGGATAACAGAGAGTTAACTGTACACATTAGCTTCATTATTAGCTGCTGTTACAATATTTCTTCCATCTACTTATTTATAGAATTAATATCCAGTTACCACTTTTATTCAAAATAGCCACTAATGTTAATACTACATTTATCAAATTACGCCGTATCAAATAAAACAGCCACTAATGTCAATACTACATTTATCACTTTACGCCGTATCAAATAAAATGCACCATCTGTCTTTTGGTTCTATTTTATATAAAAACCCTAATAAGAATGATCAATTTGAGAACAAGGATGAAACATTTCTGCTTTCATTTGCGACAAGACATCATTTGATAAATTTTCGATAGAAAGACACACGCTGAGTTCTCATCAATAACAGTCATTGTTATACTGCAAATCAATTTGCTATTCACATTTTATTTATTTCTCTTGAGATAATTTATTCTAAAATAAGTGCTCAGTTTCGTTTTAATTATCAGCAAGCTGGTTATTATATTTTCTCTCAAAATTAAAGAGATATATTTACTACAAATAATAAATCTTGCATTATATTTGAAGAAATTAAATAATGAAAAATCTGCATAAATGTATGTATATTTCTCGCATTGTTATAAAACAACGGTACATAGAGCCATCGAATTTTGAATGACGTAATCCTACTGCGAATATGGGCATGTAAAAACCCAAATTTGAAATTTGGAATTTGTTTTATTATCGATTTCATATAATTCTAAAGATATGCTCATTTTCAAATTATTTTGCTACATTGCTATTGAACTGAATTTTACGGTTTAAGTTAACATGATATTTAATAAATAAAGTAACACACAAAATGTTAAAAAAAAAAAAAAAAAAAAAAAAAAAAAAAAAAAAAAAAAAAAAACCCGCCCCTTTGGACGTAATTTAAAATCAGACCTTTCAGATTTTTTTGTCCATTTTTTTAAATATGTACAATATTTATTTACTATTAGCCTTCCGTGAAATTTTACGATGATTATGAGGCTTATGAATCTTTTTATTCAAGAAAATACAGTAGAAAATGTTTTCATTGTTGTTTACAATGTCTTTGAAAAATAATTTTAAGAGTTAATAAACAGTTGACTAACTGCTACGGTTTCCTAATATCTCTGCATTCAGAACGTTCAAGGAAATGTTTTGAGTGTGAAGTTTAAATTATTTAATTAAGCCGCTAGAGGGCATCAACATATTGTGCAGAAATGAATGTATGAATTGGTAGTCGAGACAGTTTCATTCACGTTGTAATACAAACGAAATTAAAGTGTTTCTCAGTCATTTAAAGTATCTTTCACTCATTTCTTTTCTTAAATGATAATTGCCAAGAGTAGGATATCGCATTACTTTGAGAACGCGGCATTTTAACAAAGAAGCTTGAATCTCTTTAACCAAAAACAGATCCTTGTAATGCTACAGCCATCAATTTTATCTCTTTTTCTGTCTTCGTTGTTCTCGGTTTCCTAGATGATACTGTAAGTTCAATAATTCCACATTATTTAGGTAATCCAAAACGATGTAATGGCCATTTTGTGGCTTATCAAAACAGGAATTATCCAGTGCTTCGAGGAATGTTAGGAACGCTGTAAGAAGTACGTGTATTTCCGTAGATATTACTTTGAAGATGACCAAACGATAAATTTTTGCATTTCAACCAAAAATGTCCTGCAAGAGTTTGCGGCAAACATCTTGAACATAAGGGATAATTTAAGAAATATTACAAACTTACTCTTGGCAAATATCATTGATGAAATTAATTGATGTTTCTCAGGGTCGTAAACATTTAAAAAATTGTAGCAAGCAAACTTACTGTAAAGTATAATCTCAGATATATCGCCTTAAAACTACTACGATTGAAAAAAACTAACAGTTTTCTCAAGTTTCTGTATATTTAAGAATGCGTTTTAGGTTCAAAATTTACAAATCTATTTTTTAGTATGTAAATATAGGCGCTTAGTTTTAAAGGTGTATTGCCTCGGCTTGATTCTTTGGTTGAAAGCAACGGTTCGTTGGTTAATAGTTTCAATAAAACTATTGTTGTTGAATTGGTCATTCGACTGGAATTGAACCAGTGGTACGCACCGCACTATTACATACGATCCTATCTCACTACCTGACTTCACGAATCTGTTTCTCTCTTCTAACATATGTTAAAGGTTCCATTTCAAAGTGAATGGTTAATCCATATCTTCATGAAATTTTTAGCTCCTCAATGACTTTTTTTTATTTAGAGAAACAAAATATTAAAACAGGGAAAAAAATTAATTTCTTGGAAACCTCGAAGCCTGTTAATACAAGTACACACTAATGCACTTCAATACTTATTGAGTATAAAATTTAGACTGATACTACTTTGCTGCAGCACTTCGGCACAACAATATCAAAATATTGCCAATACACCAGACTTCGAAGAAGAAAATAATGTATTTTGCTCAAGTCATTGATTATGAATTTCAATTGCAATATAAAACAAGTTCGGAAAATATTACGCTTTATAATTACAAAGCTTTCTGTCAAATTTATTACGAATGCCTTTTATTTGGACAAATTAAATAAAGTCTGCTTCCCTGAAAATTAGATTGAAATATACTACAACGATTTTAAAATAAAAAAATTGTACGTATTTTGATGAAAGATTCAGCGCATAAACTTTCTTCTTTTATCGACTACTTTTCGAAAATATATTAAATTTTACGCAAAAGGAAAAAAATCGTTATTTAAGTTCAGTTACTAAAAAGAAGGTGAAAACTAATTTTAAGATAACCAAATGAGTTTGAAATTCTTTAGACAGAAAGTCCAGACTCAAAGAATTCGAAATTTTTACGAAAAGTTCTGGGAATTTTATAAAAGTCTGGGATGCAATAAAATATATCATTTGATTTAATACGGAACAAATTTTTTCAGTTTAGTAAACTTTTGCTTAAAACAATAAAGCAAATTTCAAGTCTTTTTCCTCTATTGTACATTTGAATAATTTGTTTACATTGATATAATTTACGATTTTCTAAATTTGCTATAATAAATAAAGCTCGTTCCAATGTGGATTTAATTCTACTCCAGGCTTCACAAATTCTTTTGTATGAAAGCTGTAGAAACTGGCTTTTCTTTGATTCCTTGTTCTGTAACTTTTTTGTTTGGATTTACATTAAGACAATAACGGTGTTTTTTTTTCACAGTGTAACAGAACTTAAAACAGTTGTGTTCTCATGAAGGATCACACGAAAGGGATCGGACACTTTTAGTTTCGAAGATCTTTGTCGAACTTTTAAATGCATTGAACTGAAAATATGAACATGATTTTCTTTAAGATATGTGTTCTTCCTTATATTTTAAACATTTTTTCTTCAAGAATAAAACATTCAGTTCAAAAATTAATATTTTCTCTTTTGAGTGGGAGAATCTTCTCACAAAAGTCATATTTTGATTTTTATTCAATAGAATGCTTTTAAATAAAAATCAGAAAAAAAATGTTTAAAAAATTTTATTAAAATATTATCAGCTTTTAAAACGCTATTTAATCTTTTTCACTTGGATTTAATTAGACCTTTTATTATTATTTCACCCTAACTGTTCTTTTCTCATTTTGCATTAGTGGTTTGAACTGTTGTTTTAATGAAATAATTTGTTTTCAAATTTAATACTGTACAGACATTAGGTTATTTTAAGCAGGAGGTATGAAAAATGAGCAATGCTCTCGCCAAGACTCGAACCTAACCTCTCGAATACACGCAGAGTGTGCTACTGTTACACCACGAAGGCATGCAGAAAGGAGGGAGGAACCTTTTTAAAAGGCGAGTGGGGATGATGGAACCCAATCGCCAATCGTTGTGGTGAAGAATCATCAAATGCCACCTTTTAATTCGGGCGTCACTGGAGTCTTTGGGCTATTCTGACGCAGGAGACGTAAAAGATTAGCAATGCTCTCGTTGGGCCTCGAATCTGGACCCCCCGAATACGCGTCGAGTGTGCTACCATTACATCATGATGGCATGCAGAAAGGAGGGAGAAAACACCTTATAACACTCCATTTCCAGTTAAATATGTTCAAAAGGATTTAAATCTTCACACTGAAGAGGTGTTTTAACAATTTTAGGATAATTAACATCATTCAAAGTCGCACATTCAGAGTAAGGACATACATAAGCTTACCGTCACTGTAGTAGAATTTGGAATTATTTTGTAGGTTACAAATATTTTTGTAAAAATGTTAAACCTCATTTTAATATACCAATACACTTGTATTTATCCACAACACCTTAAATAAAATTAAGAATTCTGTTTCGAGCGGCTGCACATCGTAATTCCTCTTCTGTTATGTTCTAGAGTTGGAAGTAAATTCTGCTTCCAAACCTTCTCTTCGAGTTTTCCCCCAGACCAAATTTTGATCACAGTAATTAGAAATATTAAATTAGCTTCCAATAATTAATATTACCTTATCTCAGTGATTAGAACTATCACTTGGAAGTTGAGAAAAAAATCTACTTCTCTGTTTTTCAGCGATGTGTTAGGTTGTTTCAAATGCAACGGCCGTTTTTAAGGATGATTAAAAGAGAAGAGAATAATAATAATAAGACATACTTTTAATTATAATAATCTCCAGCAGCATTTTTAAATACTCGTACTTATAATATAAACATTTATAGAAAAATAGGTTTAATTAATTATAATGAAGATAGTAAATAATTACAGTTAGGTGAGGAAATATTTAATTGATTTTTGAAGACATTTATGTTTTATTCTTATATTCATAAGATAAGGTAATTTTATCAATTTTTCTAAAACAAAACTTAGCAAGTTTACTAAAATTAAAGGCTGATGAAAAGTAATGGAGAAATAAGGAATTGGAAAAAATAAGAATCATTACTCAATTATTGCCTTAAATACTATTTTTATGAATGCATTTTGTTTCAAATAAAAAGTATTAAAAAATAATACCAATAAAAGAGCTGCTGAAATCGGAATGCGAACTAAAAACTTCTTAATACAATATTTAACCGATTAACATTTGGTCCGTACAACCAAAACATTTTGTTATGATTTTAGGAAATGAAAAATCCATTTTTTGCCTGTTAGAAAGCCAGAAAATATAGTCCATATATAGGTGTTAAACAACAACTTCGACACCTCAATGCAATCTAGAGGAGGAAAAAACTACACAAAACTACAATAAATGAGCATGTGATTGTGACTGATTTCCTGTTGCCTGTTCACAATTAAGCACTTGCCGTTTTCGAATTATTTCGTGGGTGCAAATGATAAGCTTTACGGGTGAAATATCTTGGTGTTAGTAATCTGAGAAATTATAGAACGATAATTACATTTCTGGAATGATTTTTATGTATCATTATTAAGACGTTTTTCATATTGTATGGTCCATAGTTCTAGACAGTTGGCGGCATAAGTGTTAGGATATTACTGAGTAACTAATATAATATGTTTAAGAAGTTTATATCCATAAAAAGGGCAAGAATCGTTGAATAAAAGGAAAGGCAAGAGAAATTTACCTAAAATACATCACTACGCTCAATACAGATGTATAATATTAGTTCATTCACTTTAAAAAATAGATATCGCTAAAGTTTATAGGAAGACATGGCTTTATTATCTTCATGACTTGTTTTCGTTTACACTGGGCTGTTACATGCGATGACCAAATGAACAGCTGTAGAGTCCCAGGTTTTCACTTCAGATATTTTGAGGCCTATTGTCTGGTTATCCCGAGAACACCATTGGTATGTGTAGATAGCGTCAGGTACCATTATCTTTTTCGCTTCAAGGTCTCTCGATTCTGAAAGCGTTTTGTCGTTTCTTCGTTATCGGCATTTTTCGAGATGGTGGTCGAGGAAGAAGGAAAATATCTTCAGCAGGTGTTTTGTTGTTTGTAAACATAAATGAACAATCTGTTTCGTCAAGATGAATGAGATTTCTACCAATAACGTTATGTCTTGTCAAGATGCAAATAAAAGGCTTAATATTTAATGATCGTAAACACTTAATACAAGACAAGAGCTTTTTTAAGATTTAGATTTATTTTTAGAGGCCTGGTTTTAAGTTCTATTAGGCAGAAAAATACAGCAACGGTTGACAATAAATATAGCAATGATTGATAACTCATATTATATTTACAACCAATGTGTTTAACAGACAAAATGTTTCAAATGGGTTGCGTAATCGAACATCTAAATGACTGGTCTAACAGAACCAAAGTTCTATGTGAAGAAATGAGTTAAATAAGGTATGCTTTCTAAATACACTGGTGTACAAAAATTAAGGACGAGACGGTTTTTTTAATATAACTTTGTACAAAAGCTTTCCAAATCAACACATTTAATACCGTAAGATCCCCAATACGTAAGGACATGAGTAATGTAAGCAACACTTACTAAAAGAGAAATCAGAGGGATAAAAGGAAGCTTTCTTGAAAAAGTAGCATGGAGCGCAATGCGACTGGAGGCCGAAACATCCCTGTGATGGGTGTCCAGCAAGAAACATCCGGTCTTTAATAGGGAATATGATCTCCCCTGACTGCTAGGCAGGTTTCACAGCGTCTGCCCATGCTGAGAATGAGGGTGTCAATGAGTTGTTGAGGCATTGCTGCCCATTCGTCTTGCAGCGCCAATCGAAGCTCCGGAATCGTTACTGGTGGTAAGGTACGAGCTGCCAAGCGTCTGCCTAGAAAATCCCATACATGCTAGATGGGATTGAGATCCGGAGATCGTGCCGGCCAATTTATACGTTCAATATCCTCACTCTCTAAGAGCTGTTCGGCAGCTACTGTGCGATGACATGGTGCATTATCGTCCATGAAAAGGAACTGCGGACCCATAGCGCCTCTAAAAAGACGCACATATGGAAGAAGAATCTCGTTACAATAACGGGTCCCGTTGACTGAACCTGCGTCGAAGATGTGAAGGTCTGTACGACTACCAAGCATGATGCCTTCCCAAACGAGAACACCGCCACCTCCATACCTGTTCCTTTCAATGATGTTCGAGGGATGATTGCGGCTTCCCCGCTCTCTCCAGATGAGTATGCGATGAGAATCGCTACTCAGACTGAATCTGCTCTCATCTGTAAAGAGTACTCGTCCCCATTCATTGTCTCTCCAATTCCGGTGTTCCCGGCACCACAGAGAACGCCTTCTCCGATGGGCAGGCGTTGGAGGTACACACCGTACAGGGCGTCGTGCAAACAGACCACCACCGTGCAGTCTTCTGGCCACGGTAAAACGCGATATCGGTCGTCCAGTAGCCTGTGTCGTGTGTCTAGCGATTTCTCCCGCTGTCTGCCGCCTGTTTCTTCTGGCCTGTAAGGCAATATACCGGTCATCTGCGGGTGTGGTTCCTCGTGGACGACCACTACTAAACCCCCGGATAGCTGTTCCTGTAGTTTGAAATTGTCTCCAAAGTCGTGAAACGATGCTGTGAGCAATTCCGAACTCTGCAGCCACACTTGTCACACTGTGGCCTTCCTCCAACTTCCCAATGATTCGACCTCGGGTAAAAGCATCCAGATGTCGTCTAACAGATTGATTATTCGCCATTTCTCGCTGAGGCAGCAACTCGGTGTGATTTTAACTGCTATACGGCGTGCAATCTCTTTGCCAGAAATACTGATCTTACACCGACAGCATGCTTTATACTACTCAGACACTCCCCCATTACGTCTACCTGTATATCTGCGCATGTGCTACCGTACATCACCTTACTTAATCTCCTGATTAGTCTTTCTGTCCGCTCTGCCTCTTCGTTCAGCTGATATGCTAATTTTCCGACTTCGTCCTTAATTTTTGCACACCAGTGTATAGTCTTGCAGGTACCAAATAGAAAATAAATATATATTTGAATTTTTTTTCTTATGCGGTATTATTATACTCGTTTAGGAATATGTTAACAAATATTTAGTAAGTTTAAAACTTGCGGTCAGCGTCCAATTTGAATTTGAGACCACTCTTTTAAATATCTTATTTCGTTGCACTGGTTCTAATTGGAAATTACAGATATTTAAACCAGACATGGAAACAGTTCCTAAAACTGATCAGCTCTCTTGTTCTGTCACGAAGACTTATAGCCCAACTGAAAATCGAGTCCTCAACTTCTTGCCCTACGAGTAGATACTCTACTATCTGAACTTAAAGAGCCATTTATCACCGCTGGTAAATTCCAACTTTATAAAAAGACTCGAATGATTTGAGCTCTTAGCATAATAATGATGCAAACACAGAGGCTGCTCGCACATTTTTTATACGATTTTTATTGTAATAACAGAAATATTTGACCTAAAATTTTTATGTTCCCTAAATCTCCTCATTCTTTAGTCCTGTAATGCATAGTGCTCAGCTGTTTGATGATGGAATTAAGGTTCCTAGTACAAAGGCTGTTCACACCTTTCTTAGACGATTTTCTTTGTATTTTACAGATGCATTTCACCTAAAAATTTTGCGTTATAAATATTCTGTTTGGTAACACTTATTCTTCACTATCTTTGTAAACTGTAATTTCCAGGACAATAAAGGCTTCTGTAGTATCCGAAGAGGTCTTTTACCCCATTGCTCTCGAACAGCTTTCTAAGAGGTTGTAGGCCAACGTTTGGACAACACGCTTTTTAAAAGTCCGAAAGTGCAAAAATACATTTGTGATCAAACAGATTTAGTGGTTATATGAGTGAAGGGTATGGCCTTGATACCCGCTTCTTATTCCATTTTTTTCCAGGACATTAACAGTAGACTTTGAGGTGTTGCTGCTGGCTTTGTCTTGATACAGTTCGACCGATTGACCGCCCCCCGTCTGTGTAAAGAGAAGGTATTTCGTATTTAAAAATTAGGTATAAAATATGTTTTCGATAATATGTGGAGTTGATATTGACATTTTCTCCACTCTCTTTATTTTGAATTTGCTGTTATATGAAAATCTAGCAACAATCATAAATCCCTTAGAAAAACTTTCTTTACATTCCTTGAACCACGTTTTAAGATTTTTTCTCCTCTTTGATGATAATAAATGGATCTCTTTTTATTGCATTAATTTAAGTAAACCCAAGATTCGTCTTCTGTGACAAAATTTTTCCATTTTTTTTTTTAGATAAACATTTCTCATAAAGAATTATGCAGCGCGTCTTGCGTTCGGCGATATATGTCTTGGAGAAAGACGATGCAGATTATGTTTTTTCGCCCTTTTAAGATTAAAATCAGCGTTAATCGCTTTGAGTTTAGCTGACGCTGAGCATCTTAATGATTTTGTTACTGTCTTTTGACTTAATGGATTTTCTTTGAACATTAAAAATCTTACCTTTGCAGTATTCGAAACAACCTTTTTTTCCTTGGTTATGAGATTTGGAACAATTTTTCCACTTGAAACTAATTTTGACTTTTTTCTATTTTATTGACAACATTACCTATCGTAACTTAAGATATAGAAAAACAATAGCTTTCACGATGTTTTTTTAATAATTAGATACGAATAATTGTCTTCGGAAAGAACACAAACACAGCCTTCCATCCAATGCTTCTTTAAAGCAATATTTTGCGCGAAAACAAAACTGTCAAGTAGAAGAAGATAATTTACCCTTTCAAAAATATAGTTGCAGTTAAAAAACATTCAAGCATATTTTTTTACAGCAAAGCAAAATTGTGAATTGTCTAAAAAATGTGCGAACAGCACTTACTAAAACGTAATGTAACAGACCCAAACTTAGCATAGAATGGATACTTTAATATAGATGCTTAAACAAACAAACGTATTAAAAATTAAGCAGGAAATATACCACGATGCTCTAAATTTTAATCGTATTATAATTAAACAAAAAATATTGATTTTGATCAAGAAAAAAAAAATAATTCGGCGTGAAATTCCTTAGAAACTGAGTGACTGATGAGGAACTTGGCAATCTCCCAAATAAAAATTATCCTTACAAAGGACATGACATTAGGGAAAATGATACAGAGTGGCGATGTTTTTGTCAAGAAATAAAAAAATATAAGAAATAAAATACAAAATTTTAGACATTTGAAAAACTGTCTCATTAATTCTGTTTGTAGTCAACCAGGATTTCCTTAAGAAAACGGATTCAGTCTTTGGATTATAACGTTGCTATGATTAATGAGTTATTTATCTTTGTTGCATTGCGAACGAAATACTCCGAGATACATATGTATTCGTTTACAAATGCAAGGAAAAAGCGAACGTGTTATCTCTTAAAGAACACTCCTTAATGTTTATTTAGTTGCGGTTATCATGAAACTCTTTCGTTTCGAGAGGATCTTTAGAGATAAAACTCAGGTCGTTTCAAGCTTCGAGAAAACGAAGTTGTAATATTAACGTTTTCAATGAGGCATAGACTTTCAAATAAACATTTGTGATAAAGAGATAACTGTATATTACAAACGCTATCTTTCACGTCTGATACTTAATCCACGTGTTCAAACTTCTCATCTCGTCGTTAGCAAGCAGACACAACAATAATAAAAAATAATCCATTAAACATGCATTTGACATAATTCGAGTGCAGTTATTCTTGAGTTAGAAGAAGTGGATTGCATTTTAGCGCTAACAATGGGAATACGTTTTCATTCAGAACAACCAAATTATAAAAGCTCATCTCCAAATCTATGTTTACACTACTCAACATTTATGAAGTCAATATGGAACTATCTTGCTGGTAACAACGAAAGCAAGCAAAAATCAAAACGTTAAATGAAAATCAACTTAAAATTTCATTAAATTATCAAGTTTGCGACATAAAATTATAGAGGAAACTTCTAGTCTAGGCACAGCATAATTATGATTCAAAACGAAATATATTTACAACGCATGTTTTTATAATGACAAGATGGTTAAGGATCTCGGAGAAGAGAAATTATTTTGCCTAAATTAAACTGCGTCTTCAGTTAAATAATCAATGCAATTAGACATCATGAGGCCTCTAGTTTAATTGCTTGGCGGCAATGACAATTATCTAAGAAAATACTAAGCAAATACACTTTTGTTGATCTTAAAACGCATGATATCATCTTTATGATCATAATGCTTATCTTCCTTAATGTAACTTGCGCTTTCTAGAGGATCCATCACAGAATGAGTAAGAAACCAAAAAGATTAACTAAAAACCTAACTATTACTAACACAATACTTTTTTTTTTTTCAAAATGAGGGGTTCAAAGTTATGATTCTTACAAAATTATTGTTTTTGGTAGTACAAAATTGCATCAAACATCACTTGAAAGGAAATGGAAGAAACAGTACGTCTCATTACGTACTGTTTCACGAACGTTCATTACGTTCGCTCCACATATGAGCCCTTGTGATTTGCGCATCTGTAGATTTCTCAAATACAGCGTTTTAAGCCATATTACAAGATCTTCAGCAGCAGTACATTTCAAAACAATTGCAGGGCTAAAATGTACAAGACGTATTACCTATATAAGTAACTCATTACCACGTTGATGTATATCAGCTTATCGGTTTTAAGCAGATATATTGCCTTTCATTTTTATTTTTACACAAATTTTTATTTTTACTGTGTCAGATAAGAAATGTAATTATATAGAAAGAATTAATCTTCCTAAACAATGGCTGAAATTTGCTTTTTTACTATGTAGATTTCAGAAAACTTTCAAAATTCGACAAGAAGTGTTTATAATATCTTAATAAGATTACAATGAACTATAATAGAAACAAACATATATATATATATTTGGCTAATCTCAGTAAAATTTAATTCCAGTCAGTAAGAAGTCAGAGTAAGGAAAGTAGTATATATGTTAACTAAAACATTAGAGAAGTCCAGGAGCATTCCTTTTCTTACACACCCTTTTACCAGTATTTCAAAACGCGGAAGCACTGTGATGCAGTTTGACATCTGACGCGCAACTACCAATCATTTCGGTTGCCTGTTACACAATTTTTATCTTCGGTCGTTTCTTTATTGCGCATTTAATAGACTAAAGTAAAGCATGAGAGCTATCATCTAAGTAAAGGGTTCTTTTGTAAACTTTTTAAAATAAAAATGGCTTGAATTCACTCATACAGGTTCAAGAAAATACATTTACAGGCAGTCTTTTTGCCGGGAGTCGAATCCGTGTTGAACTATCAGTGTTCAGTGGTCTTATTTACCCGGCCACTGCTGAACCTCTCTTCTCTTCTTCTTCTCGATTAACCACACATACATTTATATAAACTGGATTCCACTTATTTATTTTTACTTTTCTTTCCACTTCTAAGAAGATATGGTGGATATAAAAATTAGCAGCCAAATTCCTGGTCTGGGATTCGAATCCAGGGGAAAACATTGATGCATGTAAGTGTATAATGTCGCTGTAATATAGGGGGACATGAAACTTGTCAAGCCGAAAGTCCTCTCTATAGGTTTGGTGGTAGGGATAGAGGAATATGAAAATCTCGAATTCTATCTCTCGCAGAATTTTTGGTCAAACGTAGGGTGGAATTGGACTTATGATCTTGTCGTCATTGATGCCCAACGTCTCAAGCAAACGACTGACAGTTTCTTCATTATTGCAGAAGGAATACATTTGTAAAATTTTTGTTTACATCTATTTTACTGCTTATTGTACAATTTCAGTAAAAATTTAATACCCCTGCTAAGTTGACTACAATGAATTATTACCAATAAACAAACAGACATCCCTGTTCTGATAAATTTTAAAGCTTATTTTTTTCGGTTTCGTTTGATTTATTTAATTACGGAAAAGCATTCGCGAAAGCTACCTTGCCTAAGGGGAGGACTTTCTAATTATTGTTTTTTCGGAATTTTCCTCTGCAGTAACATTAGGATAACTTTACATGCAACTATTTGATTGTATCATTACATAATCATTATACAGTGATTAATTTCTTCACCTTCACGGTTTTAGTTCACAGTTTTAATGATTCAAATTGCTCGATAATATAACTTTTTTAAAATTTTTACTTTTGTTATACAGTTTGGCAAGATTTTATAAATGAGTATTTTGATAAAAGATACTGCAGAATGAGAAGAAGCAATTTAACTACACTTTACATACAGTGATTACACTGTTTGAAAACTAAGTAAACCACATCGGAAATTTTAATGCATAGAAACAGCATGACTACGGCTAACTGTAATAGCCATTCTATGCCATTGTAATATACTCTATTTAATTACGCAAATTTACTTTCATTCTAATCAAAATCATAGCTGCTCTTATCAAAAATAATTTGTATTTCTTGAAATTTATTAGAGAAATGAAAATTGCAGAAATTATAAGGAGAGTATTATGGTCAATGGAGTCATAATTTCTAGTAAATATAATGCATACTTTAAAAAAAGAATTTAAAGGAATTCTCAGCATACTTAGAACTATTTAAACTTTCCTCATACTTAGTAAACCATTTCACAGACAGATAAAAATGAGTGTTGAAATTCACGCGACGCAGTTGTTCGTTACTGCAGTGTGAAATGATGTCGTTCAGCAAACGATAATCTGAAGCAATGCGTATCATCTGTTTAAACACCAACCAACGCCTTCACGTGGGATGATCTTTAAACACATTTTAGAGAGGACAAAGCTTTTGTAGCTCTAAATTCTTTCGTGACCGAAGTCTAAATATCTACTACAATTACTATTATTAACATATAATATTGAATCTATAGGAGTTCCCTATTACTTTTATAATTGCTTAACTGGGATGTAGCGTTTTTGACACGAAAAAATACCTTGCCTTCCCATAATACTGCAATTACAAGCTGTTATTGGCATTGTTAAAAGTTCAGAAAGAGATCAAAATTATGTTGCAATTTAAGTTTCCTAACATTTTTATTAGCATTCAAAAATCTAACTGATATTCAGTAAAAACTGACATTCATAACTGATATTCATATATTTTGCATTATATAGTCTGCAATGAAGAAATTTACAGTTTATATTGAACTACGAATCACTGAAAGAAAACTCTGGCTTAATTCAGATTAAAATTTACCATTTGCTATATAAGCCACTAAATAGCAGATAGGCCTAAGTAAGGAAGGAGAAGTGGTATTTAATCTCTATCTTAAAGGAAGGAGACTGGATTTGTTTCCTAGCGAAAGGAATGATTACAAAAGATTTCCCAGTCTTCCTTATGTATAAAGTGATTGTCTTGAATTGTTCTTCAAGAAGGCATCCTTTCCTTGGAAAACAGCCGTCACGTGCTTTGATGTAATTTAATCAACTATTTAACATACCAGAAGGCACGGAATAAATTACACATCCTCCATAAATTAGTGAATGAAGAATATTATGTCAGTAAATAATATTTTCCTTTTTAACATGTAAATTAATACGAACAATGACATTAATGACCAATTTTAAATGGACTATAACCTAATTCACACAGTCATTACCATTGTTGTCATTTATACAACAGTAGTTAACTATGCGTATTGACAACTCATGGCAGTTATTTTATGATCGCATGAATTAAACGCAGCGCATTTGCAATATGATAAACTACGACCTAATTGGCCGAAACTTTATAGTTGAATGGTAAATAATTATCGCAATTGCACATCTGGAAATCCTGTATTTTAACAAAATTCCTTAAATGACTATCATAATAGAATGCACAGACAATCTAATATGCTAATATTATGTTTTCTAGCAGACGGTACAAAGAATGATTAAATATGGACAGTCGAAGAACATGAAATAATAATGTAGTCAAGTATTAAGGCTTTGGCCAAGTAAAAGCTATATCAATATCAGAAAAGTCAGATTTTCTGACAGAAATATAAGTGTTCGACCAAAATGGTGAGGATATGGCTTCAGTAAGTAAAAAGAGAGTAAATCCATTGCTATGAGAGATTCAAGTGACTCTGACACATAAACAAAAGACAGGATAGATATCTGATGCGAATGACAATTAGCGATCATACAGCTGTATCAAACACATTGCCAAACACTCACGTTTCGAAGCTTAACAACACACACAAATATAAAGCAGCAGCGCATCATCTTTAACAGATAATCAATGATCCGTTTGAAACTGGCTTTACAAGACGTGTTTGGGACTGCAACGATAAGGAGAACAGAGCACATATACAAATTACTGAAATCATATCATCATTTTAAATAAAACTGGTTTCTGTCGTTAGCACCAGGATCAATGTTTTGCAGTCCCATGGCGAAAGGCTCAGTGTATGATGCAGCAGTAATCGCGTCTTGCCCTGCAATACGCATCTCGTATGAATTACTAGAACTTGCTCGAATGAATGAATGGAAGTCACAAGGAATAGACGGAAGCTATCACTGAGGTGTTGAAGCTTGGTGGCAGGTGTAGTGGCACTTGATTCTCAGGCCACCTTTGAAGTGATTAAGCAATAGGACAGTCCATGATTAATGTAGCCTATAACGTGAAACAGAACAGCCGTCAAGCAGCTGCAGCCATGGTCTCCGCATTCACTTAATGTTTAGCCATTTGGGAAATGAACTTGTCCATGGCTCTATGATTACTACCTACAATAGCAAATGGCAATATCTTATTAGCACATAAAGTATTGACATTTTCTAAGTTTCGGTTTCTAAATGCAGTTCACAGACACGCAATTTGGCTGCATGAGATTTACGTGATTTTTCTCCTCATTCAACATAAATAAAAGTCCGTCCTCTATAAAAAGATATTAACAATGTTACGTGCAAAAGCATTCAACTCCGAATGCTTTGCAATTGATTTAAGGCTTAACTTCGTGCTCGGTCATCTCAGTACTAATTTAATAAGTTGAAAGTATGGGAAAACAAAAAATACTAGTTTTATATTCTTATATTTAAAGATAAACATATTTAGTGATGTCATTTAATTTCCACAGATGAATTCATATTACATACCAAAAATACTTAGTAAAATTATTCATACAGAGCGAAGTTAATACACTAACTTCAAGTTAATGACATAATAAATCAGATGAGCGAGCATCTGGATTATTCCAGACAAATTATATTCCGTTTTTCGGCAGCTGGTGAAAGAATTAATTCTTCACCAGCTTATGAAGAAAAAAGACAGAGAATCTTAGAAAATGGTTATTTATTATGCAGTAAAGACTTTTTTTTACTTTCATTTAATCTTTTGACAGCCTTTTCTAACCAAAACTATTGGCAACTGAAACATGTTAAAGAATTTTCAAAAGCTTTGCTCTAACTCTCAAAGAAAAAAATTGCTATTTCGCTGGAGTAAATCTGTCCCGATTTGAGTAAGAAGACATACTGTTGAAAATTTATACAAGAACTTGTTTTTATTTTATTTTGTTTTGTTTTTTAATGTGATGTTATAAAGCTATGTACATTTTTATTGATTGGTTTTGTTTTGTATAATAACTTTAGGTTTTACTTTTGTTTAAATGAATTTGTGGCCATGCATTTTACTTATAAATATTTATTTTCTTGTACAAGATTGTAGGTTTTGTGATTCTAAATCGACAACATCTAAACTCAATAAATAGATCAATTATAAGCCAAGATATAAGCAGAAACTGTTCTGATAGGCTTGGCAGAAATTTTTATCATTCAAAGCGACATTTGGCGATTTCGCACCCATTTGGCACTAACCTAGGACAGAAATTTTACCGAAGCTTCCAGAAGGCAGGGCAACCCGATATTTTCCCTAATCGGTTTCATCTGAGGTGATGGCAATAGCGTCATAAAATTCCCTTTGATACCAGTCTAAACTTAAGTATCAAAGTATCAGGAATACGTTCAGTGAAGACTTAGTGAACGAATCACAGTTGTGTGATTACTGATTTAGAGTTTACTCTATGAGTTATACCAGTGATTTGCGATATATCTTGCGATTTTAGGAGAATTTTCCTTACCTCTAGCTTATTCTATAGCAGTTTACTTTGCTGTAAACTGTTAACTGACGCAATGTATGTTATCCAGAAGTCTGATGATACTGCCTAAACGTAAGCGTATAAAACTGAGAAGCTGGAAGCTATACGCTCCATATTTTTAAGATTAAATCTGCAAGCTGCGGGGGTACCGCAAGTACAGTAAATCCTCGAAGGAAATTAAGAAGGAAGAGATCAAAACGAGATAAAGACTAGAGGTGGTGTGAGGAGATATCGAAAGGAACAGCTAGCGTTAATCAAAAAGCCGAAGAAATTTTCTCAAAATAATTAATTTCCAACTTAAGCTCAGCAACATAATTCCTAAAAGAAAATATAGCAATTACAAACTTAGAAGATGGCAACCAAAGATGAGACTCCAACAGTATTTATTCAGTCTTTTTCCAATGCTCTAATATAGTAGTACCAGTTCAACTGACTTTCTGCGTATAATTTGAAGGTTTTTGCAATTACACAGTAATTTATTTATTTATTTATTTTTTTTTGCTGTATGATTTATCTGAGTAAATATGCTACTAATGTTATATCAATACATTGTTTTGCAGCATAAATATAATAATTTATAGGTAAATATAATTTTTGTTTTTAACTATACTTACATGGAAGCGTTAATGTAAATATTATCATGTCTACATTTCATTAGTGTGTATTTTGTTACAGTTTTGTGTTTTTTAACAATTTTGTTTAGCAAATTGTTCGCACAGTCTTATTTTTTTAATGTTATATAATAATTTACTTGCTATTTAATCGTGTTCCCTCAACAGCATTATACAACGATACTATGGTATTACAGTTCTGTATTTTGTAATGTTGGCATAGTGTTTTGTAGTCTTGTCGTTTTGATATTATTAATTGCTAATATTGCATTTGAGAATTGTGTTAGGAGTTTACTTATGATGTCTTGCTGCTGGTCAGCATTATTCTTACAGTCTTGACTACCATAATTGAATGGAAGGTTGTTGTATTAGCCTTTTTGCTTCTTTCCGTGCATACAAATAATGTAATGCACGGAAATGAGCTGTGTAATATACTCTGATGTATCTAGCCTGAAGGGGCGTCGTCTCAGGGCATGCGATGCATACGGCGCATGTCAATAAGTTTGATATTGTGTAAAAATAATTATTATTTTTAATTCATTTGTATAGTAAAATTAAAATTAACTAATTACTTTAAATCTACAGTTTTGCATTGCATCATCGATTTTATTTAGAATCAGAAATTCAAAATACAACGAGTTGCATGTTTTTGTGTCTTCTCTAGTTCTGTCTCTACTTGCTATTTATATGCCATCTATGTTTATTATCAAATTATTTCTTATCATTTAATTTTCAAGATATTTCGATTATTTACTTATTTTTATTAACTTAATAATATTTTCATCTCTTACATTTTATTTAATTTTTAATTATTTATTGTTTTATCTATTTTTGTTCCTGTTACTGTGGCATTCTATTCTACAGAGTTCCAGCCCTTCTAATTTTAAAAATTAAGTGCTGGATGTGGTATTAGAATACGTTTAGAGCTTTCCACGTACCAGAGATAAAGACTAGATCTTTAGTAAACTAAGCAACTGAAAATATTTGTGAAGATATAATAGCAGAAGCAATAAATATTAAATCGATTGATAAATTACATATATGCCTTTATAAACAAGAGCTACCTTAATCAGTGTGCTGATTACACAAGCAGATATAGATTACATAAAATTGATAAATTTAAGTCCAAATAGAAAATTTAGGCGCAGTTTAGCATGAATATTTCTTATTACTTAAATTGAAGGATTTTATAAACTGCAGTTAAAAAAAATCATATGAATACCATACGAAAGAAATAGAGCTTTCTGAGCTTCTTTCAGTTAAAACGCAGAGTCACAGTTCACATAGCAACAGAGCAAACAGTTTCTTCTTTCTCTTCAAATAGAATGTATATAGAAAACTGTGAAGTCAATTACCCGTGTTGCGAAACTGTAATATGTTGAAGAAAGCGAAAGCTGATTTCTAATAATAAGCGAATCTGCGCACTTTCTAAAATGCAGAAAAATTTCTTTCTTCTAATTCCAATATATTCGAAATTTTATTAAAGATATCTGACACTATATTATTATATATCTTACGAATTATTCAAATTGATTGTTCTCTGTTTTTCTCTTGAGGGTGAAAATACGTAAATTTATACCATGCGTAAATGATACCAGTATTCTTAACATGATAATGAAATTTAAAAACAGAATTGTTGGTTCTGTGAGTATTAACATTAACTATACCAGCGCTCAACTTTTATCTGCGTTAGGATGAATTAATAATTGATTAATGTAATTATTTACTGACTATAGTTGGAAATAAATTATGTTGCGATATGCATCAATCAAGCAAAATTTTATTATGACTCTAGTATAAACTGTTCGCAAGCTTTATCTGAAAAAAAAAATTCATTATCAGCATTTTAGATTTTAAATCTGAAATGCTGATATAGAATTTTTAAATTCTATTGCGCTGCATGCAAAATCCTCAACATTTTACATGCTGCGCAATATATAACTATATATTAATACGCAAATAATATAGCCGATACATTTAATTCTAAATTACATTCATAAATACAATTTTTTTTAGTCCAAAGGGGCTTTGTCCTTGAAGGACTATTGTCTTCGTTTTGCGATTTTGCGTTGAATCATTATAAACGGCGAATCACTTTTCAAACTGTTGTCAGCAAATGTTACAGTCCTGCATTACATTTGAAGAAATTAAATAATGAAAAGTCTGCATAAATGTGTGTATATTTCTGGCATTGTGATAAAACAACGGTACATAGAGCCATCGAATTTTGAATGACGTAATCCTACTGCGAATATGGACATGTGGAATCCCAAATTTGAAATTTCGAATTTGTTTTATTACCGATTTCATATTTTGTAAATCTTTAACGAATTTTTGATTAACAAAATCAAGGATTTCAAAGCAATTAATGACAACGTTGTAGAGAAAAAATATTTTTATCTCCAGCACGAGAGACTGCGTATCGGAAATTCTAAAGATACGCTCAATTTAAAACTATTTTGCGATATTGCTTTTGAGCTGAATTTTATAGTTTAAGTACGAAGAACGTGATATTTAATAACTAAAGGTAACAGACAAAATGTTAAGAAAACGCCCCTTTGGGCGTAATTTAAAATCTGAAACATGATTTATCGCGCAAAGCGCGACGTTCTCAGCTCAGTTGAAATAATGCCTAAATAGCGCATAGAATTGATGGACCATAGCTGAATGCAGTCCGTGAGAATGTAGGCGTTGAGATGCAATTTGGTGTTCAAGAATTGCACACCTGCTAGCCTTAACATTAAACAAGAATTGCGCACACTAAACTAACAGGTAACTGCTTTCGTGGATAACCCCCTTACTCCCTACTGTGTAATTTTTTCCTGTTCCTCTTCAATTATTGAACAAGCTCAATCACATTTATCTCTTACTGTACTAACGTCGGAAGGGTTGAACTCAAGACATACCCCCTCATTCCCTGCCAGATCGCTTGCTGTTAACTGGCTGACAAGCTTTCCACTTTTGGATATACATATTTGCTTTATCTCCCAAGAACAGACACGGGGGACATACCACGAGCCGATAGTTATAATTTCGTTAAAGGGGCTTTTTGCCGAAAAGCTAACTAAACGGATGAACCCAGTGGATGGCTGCTCATTATCAATGAAAAGAAAAGTACTTATTCAGCCAAAAACAAATGATTAACCAAATTTGAGATGACAGTTAAAAGAAATTTTTTCAATATGTTTCCATGGAAATATCAATGAATAAAGCATAAGAATCCCAAATTAAAAATATGGATCGTAGTTGCGACTACGACAATTTATGAATGCAGAACTTTGCTGCAAGAAGAAATATATTTATTTCTTCGAATTTCTACGAAATCAAGAAGTTCAAAAGCACATAGAATATCCCATACCTACTGGATCTCATAATCAGAGAGTACTTCTATATATCCAATACAGATCGACATGATGTTTTGAATCGGTAACAGTCACAATGAAATAAAGGCAGAGGCGCAAAATATTTAGAAAACGTCAAATTAGTCTGATATTTGCAATGGAAAACAGTGTATAATGCTAACTGACGAAAATGATATCTGGACATTTATGAGAATTGAGCGAAGCACTCTGAATCTTTAGATAAGAACACAGAAAAGATTTTTTTTCTCTAAGCATCATGGAGCTCTCTTGGTAATCATGTAGTATGCGATCTACCGCTTTTAGTTATTTATTTGTTTTTTAGATGCAGCCCCAAAATTGGTTGTTGTTTTACTCAATTCTTTGTCTTGCCATTTTATTGTATGTTCAAATTTAAAAACAGCGTTTTAGTGGCGTTATCTAATAAATAAATAAATAAATAACATTGCAGAAAATTTAAATTTGGAATTTTTTCCATTACCGAAAACGAGAAGACAATTACCTTTACACAGCCCATATAATGGTGCTACATCTCATTGCATTTTTTGTTTAAGGAAAAAGGCCTAAGCTACAAAATGCTGTGTAGGTTTATGGGCTCTTTATGTTCGATGGTTGTTTTAGATGATCAGTGCTATGAAATCTCGAATCACCACCTGCGGATTAACCAGGCTCTATCTAAAAAACGTTATACGAGACATTTTTAACACAGATCATTATTCAATTTGAAGTAACTATGGATGTCGCTCTCGTTATATCAAGTTAAACTGGTAAATCGAGAGTTACGGTACTAAGCAAGAGATCACACGCAGAAAATCTGACTAACAATGTAGAGACCAAACCTGACTGACACTAGAAACTTTGGCAGATTACCAGTAATGTGGTGCAGGAAACCCTTTGCATATGGGATGAGCCTCGTCTACGTAATGCAATAGAATTTAAGTAATGCGGATTAAATGGGACCATAATCCATCCGTACATTTGAATAATCCTGATAATTCGGTTATCTTTCTTCTTCAAAAAAATGTGCATTTTCCTGCGGCTCATTTTTCGATCAATAAATATTACTAATAAAATATTATACAGGTTTAGCACTCCTTTACACATTTTCTGTTAGTAGTATACAAGATACAAGTTTGAATGTGTTAATGTCAAAATAGTAGAAAAGAGTAGATATACCGACACATTTTTAAGTAAAAAAGTCGATTATATACATAGAAAAGTTGACCACCCCTGCTCTATATCAAGAAATCTTTAAACGACTTCAGAAGTGAGTAAACAGAAAGAGAATGAAATCTTGTTCTGTTTTCGATAATTAAATAAATTATGTTTGAAATCTTATTGCTTCTGTGTAGGATTCTCCACTGTGTAATTCTAAGTTATAGTTAAAAGTGAAGAATCTTAAGAACTAGTAAGCGAATAATCGCTTGAGTTCGTGAGACAATAAATAAACTTGGAAAGGGTTAAAAGACCCTTTATTATTCAAATAAGATTTAACAGAACTCCGTCTTGGAGTTGTACAATAAAGCCGACACTTGGGCTTGAAATTAAGAGACTAAGAATCAAACTAAACTAATCCCTAAAAAAGGCAGACGCGTGCTGACCAGAATATCTGGTATCTCTCTACCCAAGACAGTAGAACTTCGCGCTTAAATACCGTTCTTCCTCATTAGCATTCAGAGGTGATTCTAAAACTACGTTCTGGCCGGAAGTGGTAAGTTGAAATCAAGAAGCGATGGAAAAGGAAGTTTAACTCAAAATTTAAGTGTTCATAAAATTAACATAATCCTTACATCTAGTTTTAAAATTCATATGTTACATTTTTAACTAGTAATTATAGTACCATAAAGAGTAGCTTTGAAGAACAAATGAGCAAATCGTTTTTTAAATGAAGGCATTTTTCAGTGATAGTTTCAAGTAAAAAGCAAATGTTACCCTTTATAAGTCTGTAATATTTAAGTTTTTTTTAGAACAGTTTCTATTTGAAAGTTGATTCTATAAATGATTTATTCCTCATACGTAAAATGCAACATTTTCACGAGTGTTTAATTATAGACGAAGGTCGTACAATGTCTTCAAATAATGATAATCATAAATTACTTAGTTACTTATTAATAAAAGCTTTGGATCTTATTCAGAAATGTTTACCACAATCAGTGTTGTTAATACTGATAGAAACATGTATTTCTTTTCGCTTTCTGAACAAAGCACGAAAACGCTGCCAATTAGTAAAGAAGAGATATTTACAGATATTTATAATCTGTCTTATAATACTTGTCATCTGTACCTTTTGCTAAAACAAAACATATCATTTAGTGTATTTTCCAGCTAATGTAGGCATTATTTATTCATTATACGTGTCTAAATTGTTTCCAAAATTAAACCCGAAGGCGCAGAGTTAAGTGTCACGCACATTAACAAATGATGACAAATGATACCTATAATAACAGTCACTCCCTTCACCTGACGATTAACAATTGTGAAGAAAATTTACTGAAGTTTCAGCTGTGTCAGAAAGCAGTTATAATGCCTTCCTTCTTCTTATTCCTAGAAGTAAATAATGGAGTTAAAAAAAAGAAACCTCATTCCACAAACTGTAGGCTTCTCTTGGTTACACGTTTTGTAATCATGCTATTGAAAAATATAAAGGAAAATTGCTTTTTCATATCATTGGTGGAAAGATTCACATTCGTTTAGTTATTTTAATCATCAAATAGATTTTTCATTTCAAGACTATTAAAATTATATTTGATAATTATACTTCATAATATGAAAAAACAGGAATTAATATTAAGCGATGTAAAACATAAAATTATATTCGTTTAAAAATGCAGTAAAAAACAAAGTTCAACTTAAGACATGTTATTTTTATAGAAATAATTTATTTCTATGCATTGTGAAAGAAATCTCACACGGTTTCCTCTTATTGAAGCAGCAAATATATTCCTCAGTATGATAGAAAATTAATCAAGAATTCAAATGCTGGCTGAGTGATATGAGCTACAGCTGAATTTACGCAATCATTATTTTTAATAATTTCGTACTATTTTTCATCGACTTATCAAGCGGATTCTCTTGATAAGTCGACTAATCCTGTGATCAATGACAATAACTACTTTTTTAATATTTAGAATTTACTTTTGAGATTTAAGATTTTTTTGCAGATTTTTTAACAAGAAGTTGAAATTACTATTTAAAATACTAATTTAAATTCTGACTTAATTTTTTTTCAATGATGGTTTTAAATTGAATTTATAGTCCTTTGAGATGGTATATGGAAAGTTTTCTTATTATAACTTATTAGTTTATTACTTTGCAGCTTTAGCACAAGTCATAGGCTTTTTAATTTACTTTTAATTACTTTTTTAATACTCAGTTAAGTGCCTTTATTATAGCCCTTCGATCATCACATTTCTTTTGTTTCATCTTGCTGCACAAATATAAAAAATAACAAACATTTAATATGGCACCTAAAATTAATGAATGGATAGAAGGCTATGTTGCTGCATTTTCTGAAGAAAATATTCTCATTTTTAATAAAAAATTGATGTAAGATTCCTATCATCAAAATACCTAAGACTAGAACAAAATTCAATATTCGTAACAAAGTAAAAAAATCTACGATGATAGTAGATTGATCTACGATTGATTCTGCAACTAAATGAATATAAACAGAAGAGAACGTTAAACATTTACCCAAAAACATTTGCATTAACTATTTTAAAAATTAGATTTGCAGTTGTAAAACCTAAAAGAAGACCCACCTATGGAAAGACAATTATCAGCATACAGAATAAAGGGTGGTCATAAAATGACTTCTAACGATATATGAAGCCCTACGGCCTATCCACTCAACCAATCGAAATGAAACTTTAGAAATTGTTATTTGAAGGTGTACGCTCGAGACTGTGATAATTGTAAACAAAGAGCTCTCACGGCTACGGTTACAGTGAAAAAAATTTCAAAGTTTCTGCACATATTGACAGCATACTGAAAAATCATATATGGCTTTGAAACGATACACGTGTAGAGTCCAGTGGAAAAACTTCTGTCTGTATACTGGAGTAGCAGGAAACTACACAGGAGCAGGGTTAAAGTACCCTTTATTAACTCTTTAAAGTTTACAATGCGTCAACTCGACGCTAACAAACTTCGCCTTTGCTTGGGCGGTAACTGAAAGTCAGATAGATAATTGAAACTAAAAGTTGAAATATTAACTAGTGATAAAACTAACCTACAGGGCGCAGCGAGATCCCGAACTTCGAATCCCTTCTAAGCTAGTGGCAGCAAAACAATGCAAACTTAGCCACTTCAACCAGCAGTAAGTAAACGTACCTACGGCAGCGATGGCGATTAAAGCCTAACTCTTCCTTTTCTCCTACCGAAACTTGGCTTTTAACTACTACTTCCTTCAAAGTAGAAAATTTGCATTTCCTTCCGCGCGCTACAACATTTAACTATTCTGCCACTGGCAATTAGGGGAATGAAGGCTTACAAGAAAGGTCTAAACTCAACTTTAAAACTTTAAATAAATATAAATCCCTACACACGTATAACGAAAATTGTCCGGTAAAACGTATGCAATGAACAGCGCTGTAAAACATCAATAACAACACAAGAGAGAAGAAGGAAAAACGTGCATTTTATTGAAATTACAAGTTTTCAAGGTGTACAGCATTTGAAGATAGAGTCATCTCCCGTAACTTGCAGTTTTGTGGACACCTCGATCCCTCGACCTCACTCCGATGGATTTCTGGTTCTCGGGTTATCTGAAATCTAACGTGTACACATGAGATCCACAAGATTTGTCAGAATTGAAAGATTCTATAAAATGGGAAATTATACACATTCCTTCTGCAATGCTACATTCGCCATTATTGTCAACAATCTCCCGCACGCAATGTGTTATCCTCTACGAAGCCTGGCACGTTAAATTTCGAAGTTTTTTCACTGTAACCGTAACGGTGAGAGCTCTGTTGTTTAGATCATTACAATCTAGAGCGCATACCTTTAAATAATAATAATACCTGAAATTTCATTCTCATTGGTTGAGCGGATAGGCCACTAGGACTTCATATATCGGGGGAGGTTTTTTATGACCACCCTGTATGTATCTGCAATGTGAATAAAATAATAAATAAGAATTGAAATAAAAAAAGGAAAGACAGACAAAGATTTCATTTTCAGAGCATAAGCTCAAACACTGTATTTTTTTCCCTGTGAAAATAACTTTTCATGTGAAAAATGGAAATTTGTTGTGAATATAGATGGAGCACGGTTATATTCGAAAGACTGTAACAGAAAACTCAATTTACTATCGTAAAATATTTACTGACTTTCGAATAACCCTATATAAGGATGTTTTAAGAAGACTTCCGGTACGGAAACTTAGGAACTAACAGTTCATAATCTCATTTACAAATGGAGAAGGCCACTCAATCCCTATGCAGACGGCCTTTCCGGCCGCTAAAATCGATTTCGACAAGAGCTAATATCCTGTTCAATATTTTTATCCCCTTAGTTGTAGTTTCGGATCAATCATCAGAGCAAACTGAATTTCAAAGCAAATCACTCAACAAATCAATCAACAAATTTGTTGTGAATATAGATGGAGCACGGTTATATTCGAAAGACTGTAACAGAAAACTCAATTTACTATCGTAAAGAAAGAGAGAAATGATTTGGAAACTTTCTAAGTTTTCCCATTTACTGGATTTTTTTTTTTTTTTTTTTTTTTTTTTTTTTTTGAAACTTGGTTTCAAGTGTCTGAAAAAATTAAGAAAAGAGTTAAGGATTATAGTTGGGTTTTAATGCAGTATAAAACTAAAGTTAAGAAGAGACGGAAGATTTGTTAAGATAAAACTCTGCGTATTTTTCTCCCATATTAAAAAACGAAGATACGATTTCTTTATCAACCACAATAAAATAAATCAATCGTCATCAAGCCATGGATCAAATTTGTAATATAGAAAGGAAAGACTAATATAAAACATGCATTTTCCAAATTTTCTAGCGAAGTTCCCTTTGTGACGCAGCTGGACTTCGGATTGACACTGACACTGTGGCTTCGGAGTGTTAAAAGGGCACTTTAAATGACGACCGAGAACAACTGGCAGGCTATGAAAAGCTGAATAAGAAGTATTGGGAAAAAAAACTCATGATAAAATTCAAAAATGCTCTTTTGCCATGGAAATTAAGGCATAGATTGATAGCTAAAAGAAAGGGCTGCCAAATTGAGCATAAAAATTAATATTTGTATTACTATTAATTTTTTGCTGCATTCAAAGTGCTCAAAATTTTACAAACGCATTTTACATACATTACTTTCCATAAAGTATACTCGCAAAATATGCGTAGTATCAAACGTTTGACTTTAAATCGGATATTTCATGTAAATTATATGAAGGTCACAATGCGGATTACATGCATTCATAATAGGAACTATGGGACTATTCATTAAAGCTTAAATTTAAGTGCTTTGGTTCGCTCATCCTTTGGGACGTAAAGATTAAGTGATTTGCTTTGAAATTCAGTTTGCTCTGATGATTGATCCGAAGCTACAACTAAGGGGATAAAAATATTGAACAGGATATTAGCTCTTGTCGAAATCGATTTTAGCGGCCGGGAAGGCCGTCTGCATAGGGATTGAGTGGCCTTCTCCATTTGTAAATGAGATTATGAACTGTTAGTTCCTAAGTTTCCGTACCGGAAGTCTTCTTAAAACATCCTTATATAGGGTTATTCGAAAGTCGGTAAATATTTTAAAATTTGTATTTGAGACAATTTGCAATACAAAATAACGCAATTAACAAATAATTGCTTAAAACTACTTTTTTTTTTTTAGAATTTTATGACACAAATCATTAATTACAATTATATCTACTAGACGGTACTGTAATTATAAGAGTAAATAATCTTTGTTTGAAGTATCTTTGCCATAACACAGTAATTTTTCCTAACCCAGAAGAAAAGCAAGGACTAGATTTTGTGACATTCATGCGGGATAGAATACCATTCCATACTGTTTTATCATAACTGTTTGAGGACACTAAGTGGTATTTTCCACATGAACGGCCCACCAATGGCCGAGCTGAATTATTCCTTAAGTAACAACTCTGCTTAATATTTAGAAATTTCCCCGATGATTTACAGACCATCGGGCTTTTCTCCGCAGGCACCCTGCGGAGAAAAATCAATAATCGATGCATATTAATGAAACTAAAATCAAATATTTAATTAATTTTTTATTGCTTAACATCACGTGTATATTTTCCAAATACGGATAGCAAATTCTAAATTCCTAATTTTTAACTTTTTCCTTTTGACAGATTAAATTAAACTACATTTTTTTTTCTTTGAATTAATTTGTTCTCTTTTAAGGATCGAGATACTGAGAATGATTTTTATGTCGCGGAAACCTTTGATTCCGGCACAAATGGCAAAGTGCCAAATCTCTTTTAGGCTAAAAACCTACAGCGCTAAGTTCACGATAGAGAAATAACAGGATGTTTTCAACCGTCTCGAATCAAATTCACGAGATCCAGGTTTTCCAATTGGCAAGCAAAGAATTCCTCCCTGAAAAAAAAATAGAATTGGATGAAAATGGCTCACTTCAATGAGGTACACGATATATTATTGCAGTTACTGAAGTATAGTTAGGGGTTGTTAAAACCTGATGTTATAATGAATCATGAGATTTTATGTAATTGGATTTTTTTTAATAATTTAAAAATATAAAGAAAAAAAAAGTTCAACAGATCACACAATATTTTTATTGGACAAGTACGTTAATATTTCAGACCTCGAAGTAGATGTTATTGTTCTCAGTAAGCGAATTTTATACACTTTTTTTTTAAATAATGAAATTAGTTATATCTTATAGAAATCATTCTGCTTATATAAAGAAGGCATCGCTAAACAATTAACATTATAGTTTCTAACTGTTAGAGATGTCAGTTTCGCATCCAAGTAAACAGCTAAATTCCATTTATCGCCATTTAACTCCTCACCAAATAATTACTGAACACAGCATTTGCAGAAATTTATAACATCAATTACCATTTATTGAACTGACATACCTTTAAGCCAAAGTATTTGACATACCAAAGTTTTATCTTATTCAATTTTCTCATTGTGGGGAGTATTCATAGCAAAGGAATTATATCTGGCGGAGTGAAGTTGGTCATATAAAACTAATCTTAATTAATTTGAAGGCATTTTGCCGAGTTCTAGCTAGAATTGCATGTGAATTTCAGTTCTCAGTAACTGCGAAGAAAGTGTAGAATTTCTTCTTATTATCAGAAATTCGATTCCGTGACTGTATAACAAACTCAAAGAATTTGAGTTATACCTTACCAAGTTGGATCCAGATGAATAAATTGTTCGGAAATTATTCATCTTACTTTATGTGTACTTCGTGAAGAGAACTTTTATATGCAGTCAGGTGGTTATAGAATAGGTTTCTCTGAACTTGGAATTCGAGATCTAAAGGTTGCCATATATACTCTTGAGAATGAAGAATATAAGAGCAAGGAACTCTCAAAGTTAGCTACAGAAAGCAAAATTCGAAAATTCCAAAACCGTGGTAAAATTGTTTCCCTTAAATATCGAGTTTTTGTGCTTTTGGTTACAAAATGTTGTACAAGAACTGTGCAAAAGCGAATATCAGCATTTTGAAATGTAGCATGCTTCAAGGGAATAATAGAAGATACATGTCAATTGAAAATTAGAAAAAAAGTAAACTACAGTAGATAACTGGTACAAAGAAAGGTTCTAAATAAGTCTTGGATGTCTTCAGATACATCAAATTCCTCATCGCATAACCTTAATTTCTTTGAGATTTGCAGATGTTTGCGTGCAACCACGAAACGATGAAAGGTTCTTTCATTAAATGAAGATATCGTGCAGCGCAAGAGAAATTTTCATGATTTCATTAAAAAAGAAAATATTCATAGCTTCATTGAAAATTTTAAGAAAAAGCGCGTGCATCAAACGTATACCCGCAAGGAAATCCTTTTCTGCAGACGGCATCTTAATCTAGCTTCATGCTGAAGTAGTTTCTGCCTTATTATTTGTTTTAGAAATCTTCTTACCAGCATTCTAATATATTTCCGTATCGTAGAAAATAATAAAATTTTTATTCCCTTTCAAAGTATTTCCGAGATTTCTTCTCTAAAGAGAAATTTTCATTTTTAACCAGCTGCGCCCTAAGCATTCTTTTCATCCTACTTTAGTTTTCAAATAGTGTGTTTTTTAGTTTGAATAAAGATCTAAATCCTGTTTTCCTCGCTTACACTCTTTTCTTCGAATTTCTCTGTCTTTTTATTCCCATCATGGTAATCATAGGGAAGAAGCAGATAAATATTTCTCTTTTTCCGGTGTAATAAAAATATTTTTGATGGGCGTTTTCTATGTTAAAATTTAGGAACACTTTTTGGGGCAAAATTTATATTTTAAAAAATTTCTCTTGACCAGAAAATAAGTGTTCAAACATTTTTTTAATAATAATAATGGCGTCATTCACCATTTCAGAAGAACTAATGTTATTTCTGATGCTTGTATGTACAGAAAATAAGTTTATTGTTCCAAACTGTTTTCAGATTGACGAAGAATTAAAGAAGTCTCGATTAAAATCACTTTTTTAATCTGTTTGTCGAAAGTAATTGCTAGGTACGGACTCCTCTGTTCAAAAAGTTCACGGAAAATGTTTATAGGGCTTTTGCCCAGTAGGGCTATTAGTCTCGTAACGGCATTTTGCGTCGAATTACTATAAATGGCTGTATCATCTTTCAAATTTTTGCCACCAAATATTATCGGCCTGTATTATATTTAAATAACGAAGAATCTGCATGAAGTATGTATGTTTCTCGCATTGTGAAAAAGAGCTATACCTAGAGCCATCAAATTTTGAATAATGTAGTTCTCCAGCCGAATATGGACACCTGTAAGCACGAATGGCTACGGAATAAAATACTTTTATCTTCAGCGCGAGACCGTCTATCAGAAATTCTAAAAATATGTTGTTTTTAAATATTTTTAACTCAAAGAGCATTAGCCTAAATGCTTTCGAAACATGTATGTATGTGTAAATGAATAAAGCGCCCCTTTGGGCATTGCATATATGATCTCAAAAACTCATGCCTTTTGATGGCATATTTAATATTTTTCTCCAGTAATTAATTCAAATTATTTATCTGAATAAGAATTACTCACCTACTTTTTAAATTAACTGGAGAACAACAACAAAACTCTAAAGTTGCCGAATACAGAGAAAAAATTCGTGTTTTAAAATAGTTTGCAAAAAATATAGAAAACGTGGAGAAATTCTTAACAGTTACATAGGGCCGGATACAGTGTTACAGTTACATAGGGATAGGATCGGTTACAGTTACACAGCAATGGGACCAAAATGTCGCCAAACAATCACCAAGCGTGATGTTAGCGGCTAACGTTAGCTTCAGTGAAAAATTTGATGGATTTCTGGTATAGGAATGTTAAATCTGTCCAAAAATTTGTTATTGATATGCATTGCACAACGCAGATATAGGACAAAATAAGGGAAACCTAGTGTAATATACTGAGGATATCATAACTCAAGATTTTAGACGTGTATTTTATCTGAAATTTAGTGAATAAAGATGCAAACTAAGCAAAAAACGAATATTAATATAAATTAAGAGTGCAAATGCATGTGCATTCTCATAAGCAAAATTTAAAACTAGTCTTTTCGACCGTTGAACATGTATATGCCTTAAACCAAATCCATTCTTTTCGTCCAAGAAATACTTCGTGCGAAAACATATGCCATTGCTGTATGCTATAAACAGGCATGGAACAGAATTGCTCCATTGCTGTATCCTATAAACAGAAACGAAGACTAACAAAACTGGATTTAGAGGATACCTAAGAATAACAAAATATTGAAATTTACATAAAAAGTTCACATTTTGATGTGCGTATTTTAATAAAAACATCTAGTTATATTTTGTGTAAACACTGCAAGTATGAAACGTGTGCGGGCTGAGAAATTGTTACTTCTGTTTTTGCATAACTATTAGCATAGCCACTTCTGCACGGCACTTTCCATTTTTCATACCGAAAGCGAATACTAAGTGAAATTATTAAATTTAGAATTAAGGTGTGCTTAAAAAATAGTGTGTATTTAAGCATTTGATCAAAAATTCTTCTTTCACTTAGGAACTTAATCTATCTCAGAAGAATGGAAATTTGCATATTACTTATTGCAGAAATTCATCTATCACCTACATTCCGAAGCTTCCCATAAGCGGGCGGTGCAAAAGGTTGCGCAATTTTTTTTATTATTATTAGTTTTATCGTTTTTTAACGCCTTCTATTAGGATAGCGGATATCCTCCAAAAACCAGATTCCCTCCCTGCTTGGAAACTAGATCGACCGGAAGACCGGTCAGGAGACAAGTTCAGGGTCAGCAGTGGTTTATCTGGACCACGCGCAGGTCTTCCGCCCGTCGGCAGCCCAACCCAACATACGTGAAACACATAAAAAATTCCAAAGAACTTGGTGGGTGAATTGAGTCTTTTAACTTAGGCGCTCGAGAAAGTGCATTCACATTTTGCTGATGCTCTCAAAATTATTAAAATTATTTTGCTAAAATTCAGGTTGAAAAATTTGATAATGATGAAATGAGATATTGAAAAAAAAGGAGGGGGTTATATATTTTCTATATTTCAGGAACTAAAATGTGTCTGCACTCAGAATTTCATACCTTGTGTCATGCTAACAAGATTCTCTAATTCTGGCTAAAGGTCAAAATATGTTCCATAGGTGCTGATATAATGGTGCTAAATAAAAATGGATCTTGCCAATGATATTACACTAAATCCGTAAAATCCCTTATATAGTCCTACAATTAGATTCCTTTGTAACGAATTGGCTGCTTGGAAGTTTTCCAAGCATTTTCACTTATAAGTAACAACCAATTTTTTTTAAGCAGACGGTATTGTAAGACAGAGAAAGTTCTGGGCCAGTTTTTGGCAAAATTCATTCAAATCGCTTATTCAGTTACGGAAATACATTATGTGCTTCAATTTTTTCGAGACACAAGACAAAATTACTTCTCATTATGCGCCTCTTGCAGAACACTTAAACATCAAACTATATATATTTTCTTTACTATATTCTTAATGAAATCAAATATGGGCATTTATGTGAAAATAAAAGAGCTGCAATTACTTTTCAAGGAAGCAAGTAACAATAGAAAATGCTAAGATTAAGAACCTTCATAGCAAAAACAAAAGCTAAACCTGAAAATTTTACTACACCATTTTATTTTTTTTTCTTTTCTCTTCAATTTTCATTCAGGCATAATGAGTCCATACATAAAAGATTTCTACAGTCTTAGACAAATTTCGCAATTATGGCTGCTCCACCAGCAATCTGAGAACAAAATCAAGGAAAATTTGACGCGATTATATTTAACGAAGAAAAGCATGATTACTATCAAAGTTATTCGCTTACTGATATGAAAGCTAAGCTCATCTTAGTAAGAAAAATAGTCTTGATTGAAGTTCATAGACAAAAAGATATTTTTACTCATAATTATGTATTAGATCATAGTTCTCAGCAGTGAGGAAAAAGATGTTCGTTATAGGTCTGTCATCAAAAAGTGCAGTTAAGTGTTAGGTTTTTCAAAGTGTTAGTTATGTCTTAATCACATAACAAAATATAAAATGCAACTCTTATTTTTAAATAGGCAATCTGTATTACCTCTAAATTGAGCAGATAAGTAGTACACATGATTACCTTGATAATAACTAGAACTGTATTAACCAATAAGAAAATTACGTACATATTTAGGGCATCAAGGAAAGGGAAACAGGTGTAAATTTATGTGGGGACACTAAAATCTTTCAAGTGCTTACGGCATCTAAAAGTCTTAATCCAACCTTGACAATAGCAGATGTATTATCAAACACTAAAGTAAAAATAGTGTGTTTTTCTTTACAACAATGGGAAATGTCAAGCGGTATATTAAACGTAAAACCTTTTCTTTGACTTTTTTAACTTTTTAAAAAAAATTGGAAATAAGAATCACGACCTGCGGCAACAAGTTAGAATTTCAATACGGACGTCCGCATTTTCAATTACACATGCTATAATTAAACATTACTTATCTGATGATGCGTTAATGGCAATGATCTGGTTATTGACCGTTCAACCGGTCGTTGACCAGAATGATCATAAGGCTGTAGGACTTCAGAGACGTTTAAATGCAGCATTGTTATCATCGAATGCCAAAACGCGGTAAGGGTTCGAGGTAGCACTGATGCAGTGGCATAGGTAAAGGCTGGAACCATTCAAAACGATGAGTAGTTTGCACCGATAAAGCGATTCGAATAGATTGTATTGTGTTATAACTGGAAGACTGGACTTTCTGCTTTTCTTTAACCTTGATCCTGTCATTCGATGACATAATCACACACATACACATTTCTCTAACTTACCATGTACATACAATTCAACAAACACAATGCAATTTTATAGAAAATAGAAATGTACCACAAGTCAACAAGCCAAATAGCAGACTCACCACGGACGTGAAATTCAACAGACACGATGCAGTCTTATAGATAAGGGACAGGTACGATGAATTTTTTCAAATATATCACAAATCAAGAAGACAAACATCAGATGCACGTACATCAAATTCGACAAACACGATGCAGTCTTTGTTTAGATAATGAAATAGCTTATTCTAAAAAGTCTATGTAGCGGTATTCACCGAAATCATCGCGGACGAAAAGGTTGAGGAGAAAACAACTCAAGGCGAAAACGTCGTGGCACAAAATATTGTGTGAGAAAAGAAAGCAAGAGAAAACATCGCAGTTCAAAAACATCGTTGTATAAAATATAGTCGTCGAAAATAAAGAGGTTTAAAAACATTTCGTAGTTTAAAAACATCGTCGTTTAAAATATCGTGGTAAAGAATAATGCAGCTGCATAATCTTCGCATAAAGATAACAGACATGCATCTTTCAGGCTTTAAAAGTTGTAAATGTATATTCGCATAATGATTTGTGAGCGCAAGAAGCAAATAGGAATATTTTTACTTTTACGTTTCACATTTTTCAAATAATTAACAAATATTTGCTGGAAAAGCAAGAAGGAGAGCATTTAAAAACTGAAAATGAGTAGAAAATTAATGCAACTTATAGCACTTAAGTTTTAAACTCACTTTAACTAATAAAGTTCATGAATAAATTAAATTTTTATAAAGTTTCACTAGTAATTTTTTATGAAAAATGTAGTTTAAGAAAGAACACAAAAGGAAGATAAGTAACTTACGATATAGTCAGGGGGGTTGATTTGCAGCTGTTTTATTTTTTACCACTATATTTTCGACGACGATGTTTTTAATCTGCGAAGGTTTTGAACTGCTTATTTTCGATGACGAAGTTTTGTGGCAGGATGTTTTAGAATTGCGATGTTTTCTCTTTGTTTTCTTTTCTGTCACGAAGTTTTGTACCATGACGTTTTTCCACGATGTTTTCGTCCGAGATATTTTCAGCTTTTCTTTTATTAATTCATCGTTTATTCCATCGCTATGATAACGCCCTTCAAATTTTCGTAGGATTTAATTAAAAATAATTTTTAATGAAAGATTTCAGCAGATAAATATCTAGATGATTGGGAACGCTGATCAGCGAATTTTTTTAAGTGAGTTTCCGAATTTGGAGCCAAAATAAGCTTTGTTGAAAGGGCTAATGAATGTAGTTTTTTTCGGTTCGGCATTTCTCTTACCTTTCTAACAAATTCTCATAACTTTGATGATAACTAATGAAATGCATTGGCAGTTTTTATTTTGTTGCTTTGCATAGAATAATATGTGTTCCAAATGTTATCCCAGTTGTTTGCCGAATGTAAGAAAAAGAAAGAAATTAAAGTTATAAATAATTATAATTATAAAATTTTATAAGAAATTAAAATTTTGAAACATCGCTAAACGTAAATAAAGTTATAGTAATTAAATACAAAAAATAAAAAATATTTGGGAAATGGAGTAAATCCAAAATAACGTCTTTATAACATTAATTAGCTTTAAAAACACACTCAAAAATTACTTACTAGTACAAGAAAGTACATCGGTTTAAAATATCAACAGTTCCTTCTATACTACAGTAAAAGCTTGAAGTGCAACTTTAAATTCTTTTTTTTAATTTAAAATTTAAAAGTAATATTATGGGAAAATTAGAAATAAAACTATATTCTATCTTATCTTACCATTACATTTAATTAAAGGAGCGGGAAGGAGAAAAACACTCATTGTCCTTAATCCTATAAACGTAGCTTGTAATATAAATTTCTCAGTCCACATCGCTTCTTTAGAAAGGCTAGAAATGCATCCATATACGTGTGACAACTTAATTTCGCAATGATCAATTTCACATGAAAATTCTTTTAAAGTTTATTCTCTGGGACTATAAAAACTGGGAAGAGGTTTAGAACAAAATTGAGATGTTGCAATAGAATGATGGATAGAGAAATAGATAGCACCGTTGAATCATTTATTGCTCCAAGAGAAGCCAAGTAGGGGATAAAATTGTGATAAGAACTTGAAGATTCTGAGGAAAAGAGGAGAAAACATACGAAGAGAGCAAAAAGTTCGATACACCGGAATAACTTCCACCGGAACAGTGCAATCAATCAATGGCAAAGGCAATTTCGAAGCCAGGAGGATCGATCAATACAGACTTTCGTTCTTTCCCCCCCCCCCATTCACTTTGACCCAGGAAAAGAAGTGCACTTCAGCTTATCTAGTCAAATAAAGGTTCATCATCTTTTGACTCCTCGGAAATTTTATTTGCAGTCGCAACGGACATGTCTAGGTTAATAACACGAGGCAAGAGTTAATAAAATAGGGTGTTATAGCAGGTGCTGGCTGCTGCTTAGAAAGCATTCGATTGTCGCACGATAATTTAAAAAAATTTAATATGGCAATGTCTACAGCATATTCTATAAAAAGCCTTGGCATCAATCCGTCTAAGTCGCAAACAGTTTCCAGTTTGAGTATCAAAACCGTTGTTGCAAAATATTCAGTGGATCATAATTTCTTTCAGGATACTTATATTTTAAATTTTATTTGCATAGATCTTGTACTAAATACTGAAACATAAATTTCAGTTTGGATTCTTGCAACAGGTGAGACCGTATTTATAACCCCATGGGACCTACCTTGTGCTTGCCTTTAGTTATGAGTATGATTAACGTGATAGATCCACTTGACAATAAATAATGATATATATTTTTTTGATATCGTTTTTCCTTTAGGAGTTTCCTTTAGGAAGCTCCACTTGTGATTAAGATTAACTTAACAAAAATCATTCCAGGCTAGACATGCCAGCAGAAAGCAAACCCGACGCAATTTTAAAAATACTGACAAAAGTTACATTTTAGTATTTTGTAGAAATAACCTTAACATATTAATTTTTATATTAGAGTCATAAAAGTGCTGATCATAATAATTGTGTTTATTTTTCTCTTATTCTGTCCAAGCGCAGTTCTTGGTTCATTTATTTATTGTTTGGCGTAAAACGCCGTTAAAAAATCTATAGCTCTTACCTTTAATTATTTTGCATCATGTTACTTAAAATTATACGACATTAACTTACAGTATTAGGGTTTCTATAAATCACGTGACTATCCTCATTTCACAAAGCATAAATTTTTTTTCTAATTTATCATTTAAGCGTTTATATCGAATCAGAGGTACTGACTTTAAATCTAGTAAAAGTTCTTTAATCTATCCTTCAAATTATATTAAAATGTTATTCAATTAATTGTATGGCTCAGAAGCAATATAATGACTTCTTAATAATTTAATTTTATTTTTAATTATATTTCTAATAAATAATATAGCTAATTCACGTACTTTGGAATACACCCAACTGAGAATTTTATATATATATAAAAAAAAAACGACAACATGCCATCTAACAATGAGTTACTGTTGTTAGAAATATTTTTATCTTGATGTCACTCGATTATCTTGATGGTTTAATATCGCTATCTTAATGTAATTTGAGTTTTCCTATATTTTTGGGCCAATAAATATATTATTACATTAAATTACACCCCATTTTCCTCCAAGGAAAACTATCAAATGCTCAAATTATACAAGACATTGTATCTTTAATTTTCTACACGGCTTCACAAATAGCCTTTTTCTAGAATGCTGCCAGTCGATGTGGCATGAGATCTTTAATTTACCTTTCAAATTATAGCTGCTTAAAATGTTAGGCAATAGGAGAGAAATAAACTCAGTTCTTAATATCTTTAATATTTATTCTTTAGTAAATGTATCTAAATGATTCTATTAAAATAGATTTAATTTGTAATATATCCAATTGAGAATTACGAACATATGGAGAATTTTTGTAATCAAAATATACTTCGAATGTCACTTAAAATCCTTTTCGTTTCGGAATCATTTGATTTTTTAAAATTATTCACAGCTTTTAATAAACTTAAATTATAGATAATAATTATCGCCCTAATTTTTGAAGAAGCATTTGCATTTTGAATAAACATAATAAAATATTATTTGAACCATTTTGCAATTACTTTCAGATTTGCTTAACATGTCTTATTTATATAACACTAAAATCTGCATAATGTCTCTATTACTTCGTTAGGTGTTTGCAAGCATACCACGCAACAGCCACCTGGAATAAAAAACTACATTTTCTGCAGCTATGGCGGAAATGAACAAGTTCAAAGACTGCGTTTCAAGGACTACAAAATACCAATCACGGCATTTGGAGCACCTGCTCTATCCAGATAAACCACAGGCATTGTCCAGCTGTGTTTACAGATTCTTAAATGCTCAGTATATAGCATGCATAATGTCATATTTCGTTCCAGATGCCTTTATTTCGTTTCATAAGTAATTCAACAGACACAATACCCTCATAGCAAGAATGGCGAAACATTTCATTTGAGTCTGAAGATATATAGATATAATTCAGAGGAAAATATAATTATATTTCTAATTAAAATGCTGCTGAAAACGCGTACAATACCTGGAGTAAGATATTAGAAACTCCAGAATAAATAATATGTTTTATACATTTATAGTTCCCCTTTTTTGCACCTAAATAAGGATATCTTAACTATGGTGTCGTTGCTTCTTAGGATTTTCTGTAAATTTCCTGAGAATGATTGCATACATTTAAGAAATTGATTGTTCCCGTAGCCCTTCAAATGTACTCAAAGTACTGTAGTTACTCAAAAGCATTCGTCGGGAATAGCGGAAGCTACTGGACATTTAGTCGCCTCATTATTGAAAATATATTCCAGGGTGAACCACAGACAGCAGACTGATATTACGCACACAAGATGGAGGCAGTAAAGCGTTTCGAGCGATCTGCAAAAAATTGGAACGAAATTGAATGCCCAGAAGTTGTTGCAATCTATAATAACCATATGGATGGAGTAGACGTGTTGGACAGTCATTTAGGTCGCCATAGGAAAACACTAAAAGACATTTCTCTCGCCTTCTTAGCGTACCTTCGTGATGTGGTCGTTGGCACAATGGGCGCGTATTCCAGAGGTCCGTGGTTCGATTCCCAGCGAGGGAATTGCTCATTTTTCAAGTCTTCTGCTTAAAAAAAAAAAAAAAAAAAAAAAAAAAAAAAAAAAACCTAATGTCTCTACAGTGGAGCCCGAACTAAAAGGGTGGTGGATGATGATTCTCCACACCCAGGATTTAGCGATTGGTTCCCCTAGAAAACCCAGTCGCCCTTTAAATGGGGTAGTATATAGCGTATTTCTCCCGCCTTCTCAGCGTGCCTTCGTGGTGTGGTGGTCTGCACATTGGGAGCATATTCCAGAGGTCCGTGGTTCGATTCCCGGCGAGGAAGTTGCTGATTTTTCAAGTCTCTTGCTTCCAAAAAATACATAATGTCTCTACAACTAAAAACTAAAAGGTGGTTTTTCAGGGTCTGATTGATCTAGCAGTAATAAATGCCTGGATCTTATATAAAGAGATATCATTAAAAAATTATCCCAGAGCTCAAGTTTGGAATCAACTGCCTTTCAGAATTGAAGTTGCTGAGATTTTCTGCAAAATGGGAAAAACTGATAAAAAGAGGAAGACTAAGCAACGAAATACATGGGTAACTGGGAAACAATAAGGAAAAATTGTCCCAGGGTTGTGGTACCACCAAATAATATGAACAAGACTCAATAGATCAGTGGCCAAATTGGAATGTCAAAAGAAACAGATGCAAAATGCCTAGTTGCAATGGATTCACCCATGTATTATGCACAAAATGCCTTGTATTTCTATGCTTCAACAAAGACAAACACTGCTACAAAAATTTCCATAAGGCCACATAGTTTGGCAATTGTTATTCATACAGAATACACATTTATTAAAAAAAAAATACGTATTCCACAATAAATATGTTTCTAACGTAATTTTTTTAAAATTGGTAGAATGTAAGGAAAACTGTCGTTTTGTGCACATTGTAGCAGATATGCAACATAAGAAAAAATTAACATATTATACATAATATTGATTTCTGATTTTTTTCATTATTTTCCATGTGCAATAAACTTTTCTTAGAATTAAATATAACTTTTTAGAAATAAAATAAAAAATCATGCATTTAAGGGAAAAAATTGAAAGCGTCACAATAGTTTACAAAGGAAGATTGAGAAGATGAGCAAATGAAGTTTTCCAAAGGATTTAGAGTTACTTATTATGGTACATCGTGCAATCCCATCGCAGACCCCGCATGCAGTACTTATTAAAACTATTGATTTGGGTCATAAAGAAATTATAATATAATTTTAACACAATTTTGAAATACACAAATCAATTTCAGAACCTCTGTTCGGATGTAACAAAAACAACAAATAAACATAATGAGATGAATATAGTATGTACTGGGAGCACAGTGTTATAATGTAATGTTCTAATAATACTAAAGAAGTGTCCACGGAGTTAAAGCTAACGTCAAAAACACTGCGAGTAAGAATCTGAGAGCTCAGGGATTTGAGAATGCAATACAATTTATGAAGTTCACAAGTGGAATCATTTTGAACATATTCACAGGATGTAAAAGTTCATTAAATTTATACAGCATGAGAAACTTATACATGACAAAGATCTAGAAAGTAGGAAGACAAACGCTGCATGTTCCTACATCTACATATGTAGAATTTGCTGTTCTTGCGTAGAAATACGAGGGCAGTGTGTTCTATTATATAGTAATTTAATGAAGTAAAGAAATGCAAAGCTTACATTTGGGAAACCAAGCCGTAAGCAGGAGAATCATAACACTGGACGGAGTTAAAGCCGAAAACATAGCGGCCAAAACATCGCGGACGAAAACATCGAGGAGAAAACAACGCAAGACGAAAACGCAACGGTACAAAACATCGTGGGAGAAAAGAAAGCAAAGAGAAAACTTCGCAGTTCTAAATACGTCGTGGTACAATAAATATATCGTCGTCGAAAAAAAAGCGGTTCAAAAACTTCGTAGTTTAAAACATCGTCGTCGAAAATATTGTGATTAAAAATAAAGCACTTAAAAATCATCGCATGACAACAGCGTCGCGCACATGCGTTTTTCAGGTTTTAAAACTTGTAAATGCATATTCGCATAAATTTGGAAGCGCATGAAATGTTAACGATAATTTAAGAATAAACAGAAACAAAACAAAATATAATATTCAACAAAACAATATCAGATTAACAAACGCGAAAGAAAGTAATTTGATAATTAACTAAGCAATTTTTATAGAGGTAACCTCATGCAGTTATTTATCTTCGTTTACCTAAACATTTTTAGGCTGTATTTTTCATGAAAAATTATGAGTAAAACTTCATAAAAAAGCTTAATTTGTTAATAGCCTTTATTAATTAACTATATAAATTTAACATTTTATTACGCTTTTTTAAATTGCATTACTTTTGTACTCATTTTCAATTTTTAAATGCTTAAGTTCCTTCTTACGTTTTTAACAGAAGTTTACTAGTTGATTCAAAAAATTCAAACATAAAATTAAAAATATTCTTTGTTCCTTCTTGCGCTTCCAAATCTTTATGCGAAAATGCATTTACAGCTTTTAAAACCTGATAAAACGCATGTGCACGATGATTTCTAGGTGCTTTATTTTTTACCATGATATTTTCGACGACGATGTTTTTAAACCACTTTATTTTCGACTAATATTTTGTACCAAGACGTATTAGAACTGCGGAGTTCTCTTTGCTTTCTTTTCTTTGACGATGTTTTGTACCACGACGTTTTCGCCTTGCGCTATTTTCTCCGGGACGTTTTCGTCCGTGATGTTTTTGCCGCGATGTTTTCGGCAGACATCCTGGACGCAGGCTAGCAGTCACCTTCGACTAACCACTAAACCATTTCAGCGGCAGATAATCGACTGTACATGCCAAGATATTCAACGTATCATAAACTATCGAAATAATTTACGAGAAATTACGGAAAAAATTGAAACAAACAGGCTTGTTTCAATATTTTTGATAATCCATTTTTAAGATAATTTCTCTGTTGTAAGATAAATCTTAAATGAATATATAACGCTAAAATTTGTGCCTTTATTTACCATGACTAATAGCAATTATTGTTTCAAAATCAAATGCAAACACTGATAAAATAAAATTGAAGGTGTCATAGAATTTGCATGAGATAAAACTGCTTGCATAACATCTGCACTAAACTGAGCCTCTTATGTAATGTTTTATTCCACGTATCTCATAATTGCTGGATGAGACAATATAAAGACACATTTCCAACGAATATTTCATAATCAATGGCGTTTAAGGAAATTCATATAATAAAGTTTGACTGTAGAGGGCAATGCTTTAATAACTTTCGGTTATTTCACAACTTCATTCATACACAGAAATATTTATTTTTCATTTAACTAATAATATAAGACAATGTTAAAATTCTATTAGTATTTAAATAGAATGTATTTTTTCGACCCCATCTGCGCGAAAATCTTAAAACCTTTTTAAAAATAGCAAATGCTTTTAACATTTAACAAATAGCGAAAATAGCGTTACACACTAAAATCTTGAGAATCGTTACATATGAAGAAACAATCAAAGACATCGACTTAAATAAAACTGAGTTTAGAAGCCGTTGGGAAAAACATATCCACAAGTGCTAGGAAGTTTCTTAAGTTTTAAGCCCTTAATCCTTAAGGATTAAATTTTTTATTCTTAAATTTTAAGACATTTTACGGATAGGTATCCGTATCATGCCTTAACTTACTCATCTGATTCCTTTATTATCTACTTCAAGGATGCTGAATTTCTGTTTTATGAGCATTTAAGTCCCATACACAAGTTAATGGAAAAATAAAATCTTGCTCTACTTTGCTTATCTCCTAATATCAACTCTCACATTAAGCACTTACTTTAACGTCATTAATATATTACGTGAATTGATGCAGAAAATGATTTGGTCTTCATTCAAATGCTTTGTGCAGCTGTGGTAGCGGCCTTCATCATGTCCAGCAGAGAAAGATACGTCATGCAATTTTGATCTATCTGTATCTCAGCCACCATTTTTTCCTGAACTTTTTCAAACTAAAGAAATAACTCCTGCTTTTCGGGATTTTATTCTCAATTTAGATTATTGAATTCTCTTTAATTTATTGCTTTTTATTTTATTTTTTCATTTGCTTATTATTATTATCTGTCCATTTGCAGTGCAACAAATATACATTTATTTGCGTATTTTGTTAGTGCTATAATTTGCTTGAGTAAGCCTCGCTATATATACTTTGTGGAACACCGGCAGCTGAAATTAGTAGCAAAAAATATTAACGGTGCTTTGTAAATATTGCATTAGAAACTGTTTAGAAATTTAAAGAAAACTATTTTTTTTTAAAAAAAATAAGTAATTGTCCAGAGCCAATCAGCATCAAACATACATCCGATTACTGGAATGAAAATAAATTAAGGTAACAGAAATAATTAATGTAAAAATTGACTTCCTTTAGTTAAATTAAAGATTAAAATTATAATATTTTGCCACTTATTAAATACTCTCAGTTAACAATATAGATACTCACATTCGCTGAATCTCAACCAACCAGTTTCCATTCCCAGCAAACTAAGCTAGCTGTCATGGACAGTTTTGTTATTTTTCTCTCTTTCTTTCTTTTATAATTACTTCTATTATAACGTGATCAAGTATTCCCCTATTTGAGACAAACAACTGTTTGGAAAATTTTTTCTAACGAATTTATCTCGGAAAGAAAAATGTGCAATTAGATTTCTCCTTCCCGAAAAATTTTGCAGGTTGTTCGTATTTTAACAATCAGTTGTTATTACAAAGTGCGTATTTTCCTTTACACAGAAACTTAAAAGATAATAAAATTTAATTTATCATATCTGGTACAGATGCTTCCTTATTTCAAGAACTAGAAATACCGCGCAGATACAACCCTAGATGAACGGACTGATGCATGATCAGCCAGTTTTCCTTAAAAAGATCTGCACAAAAATATTCCTCGTACAGAAAAGCCTTGCATACTTTGCCATAATCAGTTATTCAACCAACGAACAACAATATTGTGTTATGCTAATACTGTTTCGTAGCATGACCGACATCTTGCAGTTCTCAATATCTCTGCGAGGGATAACCAGATAAACAAGTTGTTCATTAGGGTTTCATAATAAAACGTTCAGTGTTCAACGGTCAGTTTTCAAACTTCAATGGTCAGTATACAAGCTTTATATTATAATGTCATAATAAAAAATTCGATTTTCAACGGTCAGTTCTCAATCTTCAATGATCAATTGCATTTTTTTTAACAAATCACTTTTATAGCACAGAAAAATTTATCAAGGCTGAGCCGGTTTCAACAAAATAACTTTCAAATGTCAAAATTTGAAAAATTTGAATTGAAACAATAAACAAATAAAACAAAATTAAAAAAATTAAAACGCGGAAACTGAAATAATTTCAAATTGCCAAATATGAGTTCTTTCCCAGTAAGAAAAATTTCGTTTTTTATGTATTTATTTATTTAGTAGTAGTAACCAAGGGATATATTATATGTTTTGTATTCTATAAAGTAACAAACTTTTCTTGCTTTCTTTCAATACTTTTATGTAGTTTGGCTAATAGCTAAACATGCGGCCTGATAAAAGGGCCTGTTTCGATTTCGACGCATCTTTCTCTCTGTCGCTAACTTGAGTGTCCAGTTAACCATTCCAAACTTCTTTTAATGTAGTACTTGCAATTCCTGATGAAATGCAAATATGAATTGCAGATTCCTTTTACATTTAATTTGTAAAAATATAAGTTAGTAAAAATGAACCCCGAAACAATAAATATAATAAAGAAGGATTAATTCAAATATTTTGCGTCGACAGTTTAGAAAACCATGCCTTTCAAAAAGCCAATAATTAGTTTTTGGACCTGGACGAAGGAGGAATATTTGATTCTGTGAAGAACTGCAGTCAAACATTTGATACTCTAAACACGACTTATTAAAGCGAAGTTAGTTTTCATCTTTTAATTATGTTAAAAAGCTAACATAAGCTGGGTATCAAAAATAACCCCAACAACTTCAAACCCTTTTGGACTGGGTGAGTGTATCAAGTGAAACAGTCTCGCACATTACCGAATAAAGTGTTTCCTATTTTATAAAGCATTTTAAATTTTTGTATCATTTTTTGTATAGATCGATCTATGCAATTTATGAATACAGAATTAATAATAATAATAATATATATATATATATATAATGGAGATAGCTTGGTACGACGTTTAACCAGAAATTTCCTTTGAAAAGCCAGGTTGGACCTCGAATTGAGCTAATTTACCATTTTCCGCTTTATAATTTTTATATGTTTTTATTTGTTTTATTTGTTTTAACTTGTTCCATCTATTGGTTTTTTTATATATTTTAACTTGTCACATAGATTGGTATTTTACTGTATTTTTTGCCTTTAACTTGTATCCAACTATTGTATTTTACTGCGTTTTATATTTTACATTTTATTTCGCGTGTAGCCTAATTTTTCACCCTTCAATATCATTGTTTTTTAAAAAAACTGTGTTGAACTTTTCTTGGAGCCACAGCTCCTGGTAACTTTTTGGAGAGCTAACTACAATTTCTCTTCTCATTTCCTTAACTTTGCAGCATATTGCGCAAAAGTGTTCGACCAAATTGGTCTTTTTAGTATTGTACATACCACCTAGCTTCATAATTATATATATATATATATATATATATATATATATATATACATATTGTGTACATATGTTATTTTATTGTCATTGTTATACTAAAACTGTAATTTTATGATCTGCCTATCAAAGGGTTGTATGAGTTAATATTTTCATTTTTAGTGGATTTATGAAGCATAAAAGTATAAAAGCTTTTAGTCTTAAATGAATCATTTTTAAATTAAAAAAAGGTACGTTTGTTACTCTTCTTCCCGTTCAAAAGATTTATATGGTTATTAACAATAGTAATTTAAAAAATACCACCAAAAAACTGGATATATCACTAGAATAAATAGTTAATGTATTTAGTGTATGAAACTAATAGAAATACAGTAATACTCTAAAAACAGAAAATGTCGTGAGATGAATTGTTGTAACAACAGACAAAATCAATTAATACTGTTCTGGAAGATTGGTTAATGTAAATTGCCATACTGAAGATCTCTGTCTCTCTACGGAATTGTGAAACGACTATGAATTCTGTTTGGCGTAATTTCAAAGCAGTCTCAATGGAAAACGTTTAAAATGCTACCAGAATTACCAGATTGTGACATAAAAAGATGAAGTGAGCGAATGCGGTAATGGTAAGGCTTGATAACAGTTTTTGTCGAATTTTCAATTTCCATTAAAGCGTAATAAATAAAAATATGTATCAACAACAGAAATTTCAACAATATTCAGTAGTTTGAAACGGAGTTTCTTCGGAAATAGAGCACAAATAAATATCTTAAAAATGAAAGATAAATTTAAATCTTACTTAAAAAATAATAATTGATGTAAAAAGCAACAATATTTCAATAAGATATCTAGGAATTTGTTTCAAAGCACATTCGAAAGTGACTAAATATTACATTAAAAATTTCAGTTCCAAAGTTTTCAGTGCTTAATAATTCACATTGAAAGAAATAAAAACATCTATTTTCATTAACATTTCTTTTTACCTTTTCCCTCAGGTGAACTTTAGGAACTGCATTTCAGAAAGACTTTTAAAATTACAAGAAATAGAACGCTCACTCTTTTTCTTTTTTAAAGTTCTTTAAAACAGATAGTGTTCCAGCAACTGCAGCAGACTTCCGGAGGGATAAAATTTACGTATTGGTTTCTCCTTCCTACGGCAGAAATGGAAAACCTGAATATAATTAGGATCGATTGAAGTTTAGGAATTTGTTTCTGTTTTAGTAAGCAGTACATACATTTGCCCGTGTGTACTTTATTTTTTCACTCGTCCATTATCATATCTAAAGAAAAAAAATATAGAAAAATGACTCTTTCTGCAATAAATTTTAATTTCTATTGAATTATGAAGAAAGGATATTAATATCTAAATTTTATATACCCTATTCATCCAAATATAAGAGCTTGATCTAATGGAATCTAAACCGCGTCGCTTAAAACACTAACCACAGTATATCATCTGCAATGCTGTAAGATCTTGCCCAGTCTACGTTCAGAGCAGAGTTTCTTAAATTTTTTTCAGTCGCGACCCCACTTGTACTGTAAAATACTATTGCAGTTTTAGGACATCAACTTTAATTTCTAATTTTAATACATAAAACAATGTGAAAATTTTAAATAAGTAACAAACGAAATGACATCGTCCCATACAAAGCAAGGAAAATGAACGTTTATATTATAAAAAGAATGCGTCGAAACGTTTTCGTTTTTTTCTTTGTCTGTATTGTCTTATCTTTATCTATTTTCAGATACGTTGTGTAAAAGTATTTGGTAATTGTAAAATTATTATAATAAGTTAAAAGAAATATCAAAATTGCTAAAATTTTTAGCAATCCTCCTGCTGCAGGTCCCGCGACCTCCTTGGGGGTCGCGACCCACAGTTTAAGAAACCCTGGTTCAGAGCATAAAACAAAGGATTCAACGCAAAGGATAACAAAGGATAAAAGTTTGGAAACTTTTACTTTTAAATGAATCCTTTTAAAATTTTTAAATAAAATGACATATTTGGTACTCTCCTTTTCGTTCAAAAGATTTATACGGTTAGTAACAACAGCAACTTAAAAAATACCACCAAACAACTTAGGATAAATAGTAAATGTATTTAGTGTATTTAGTGTATGAAACTAATAAAAATACAGTAATGCTTTTAAAATAGAAAATGTCTAGAGATGAATTGTTGTAACAATAGAAAAAATCGATTAATAGTGTTTTGAAGACTGGCTAATGTAAATTTGCATACTAAACATAACATTTTGCTGAATCAGCATTCACTTTTCCTACTCGCTATAGCGCCGATAACGTAACTACGTCATCTTCCTTTTGCTAGCTTCTACCCTGCAAACAACAATGAGCCGCTTATGCTGCCCTATCCAAAATGCTTATGTCGTACTTTTAAAACCCGTGTACATGGAAATTATTGTATTCTCACTATGAATAAAAGATATCTTGTCTGCAAAAGGATGATTTTTTGATACGTGCGAAAACAAAGATCGGTGGTCTGTAGAAATCCCGTTTTGTTATCTTCATGTGTATGCCTTAACCATCAGCCATGACGGATATCGAAAACTGATAAAAGTGCCAATAACGTATAAAGCAGTTAAAATACTACATATATTTAATTATATATATATATATATATATATTATTTATAATATATTTAATTTTTAGATACATTCGCCGTATAACGCACATCGTTTTCGTTATGAAGAAACCTGGTAGATACATGTGCGATGCTATTATCTTTTGAAGTCGTTCATTAGAAGATTTTTCGCAAGCTTTCGAAAAATGAGATATTCGACTGACAAACCATAAGGGAAACAATATGGGGGGTGCTTTGAGGGAGTAAATAATTCTGCCAAGAAGGTGAGTTGCATTCAATGCAGCTGTGCACACATGTCATTCTACGATTTCGAGAAAAAGGGAATATTTTGCGATACGAATGCACTTCCCATTTGAATAAATTCCCGGAATTAGGAATCAAATGTTTTCTCTTTCTGTAGTCATTAGAAACCATGATTTTGAAGTGAATATCGAAAACTTTAATAAATCGCATTCGCTTTAGCTGAAATAGTTATTCAGTTTGCGAAAGAAAATGGAAATCGTGCAGCAGCAAAGACGTTTCGTATTGGTAAAAGCTGTTTAAGTGAATGGAAGGAAAATTTATATCACAATAATTAATATGCTAAAAAATGAATGTGCTTTGCGAAAAGCAGTAACAAAATGTCTCATCCTAGAAAGAAGTGTTGCGAATTGGATCCTGGAAAACACCAGAATCGCAAGTAACAGCATTTAAGCTCACATAGAAATCTTTTCCTCATTTTTAAATCTAGCATTTTTATATTCGCCGTATAATGCGCACCTGTAAATTTCAATCTCATTTTTTGTAATAAAAAAGCACGTTATACGCCTGAATGTACGGTATATGGAGTATGCAAGGTAAAAATATGTAAATCAGTGTCATAATTTAACTTAGTAATAGCCTATTAATTAGTCATATTTAGTTTGGGTATTTCCTCTCTGTATTCTAAAAGTAGTAATAAGTTTCCTGAACTGCTCCATTTGTAGATTAATCTATGTCATATGGCTTGCGTAACGTTGATTACATAGTTAATTCGAAACTTGAACTCAAGATTCTGAGAATTGAAACCTTTCTAATCTAAACCAAAACCTTCTCTTGGCGAGCCTCCATATTGGATAATTTCGCACTTTAGCTCTCTTGCACAAAAGACGCTACTTCACTCGTTGAGGTGTCGTTCAATCTCTACTAGCTATTGTCCACAGCTCTAAAAATGTAATCTGCATAAAAATGTGAGATATATATAGCATACCCATAATATTGATGTGCAAAGAAAAGAAATATGCGTCATAAGAATTAGTTATCAAGGAATAAAATTATGTGTGGAATTTACAGCTATATCTGTCTTCAAGTGTCATTTTTCTAACTACCCGATAAAGGCTCACGAAATTATAACGCAGAGAAACATCGCCAATCCGTTGCAGTTTTCTGCAAGTCATCCTATTACATGTATATGTATATGTATTAAAAATATATATATTTAAAAATAAAAGTTAAAGGATAAGTAATAAATAAATTATCCTAAAATATTTTATTTTGCATATAAGATAGGAATAATTTTCTAGAATTTTTACGGAAAACTATATTATATTATATTTGGATCAATGTAAAGCAATGAACTCCCAGCTAACCGGGAGTGGATTAACCCTGTCTAAAGAACTGAGTTTATTTATTGAAAAAATATGTAAAAATTTCTTATCACAAAGGTTAGTTTAAAACGAAATTGTCTGCACAAAATACAAAAATGCTCAAGAAAAACACGCAGAATAACAACAATGATTTCGCAATATTTGGGAGTTGTTTTTATTGAACAAAGTATGTACTAGTTTAATTGTTCGTAATCCAGAATGTAAATACTGCATAATAATTAAAAAAAAAAAAAGCAAAAGTTTCTAATACACATTTTTATGCGAGTTTTATTTTATTGACATTGTTTTTTTCTCTTGCAAGTATTGTACGTTAATGCCCTTCACAAACCAGTTTCTTAATTTGTAATTATTTTTAGAATACTCATTTAATATAAAAACATTCTTTCCATGTTTCGATACTAATTCGAAGAAATTGTAACATTTAATAAGCCAGGCACTATTTAGCTTACATTATAAAGTATTTCTCCAGCCTTTCTAGCGTGCTTTTGTGGTGTAGTGGTTCTGCACGCTGGGCCGGTATTCCAGAGGTCCGTGGTTCAATTCCCGGAGAAGGCGTTGTTAATTTTTCATCTCTCCGGCTTCCAAAAATACCTAATGTCTCTACAGTGGCGCCCGAACTAAAAGGGTGTTGGATGAAGATTCTCCTCACCCAGGATTTGGCGATTGGGTCCCCTAGAAACCCCAGTCGCCCTTTAAAAAGGGAAATATATAAAGTATTTCTCCTGCTTTCCTAGCGTGCCTTCGTGGTGTAGTGGTTCTGCACGCTGGGCCGGTATTCCAGAGGTCCGTGGTTCGATTCCCGACGAAGGCGTTTGCTGATTTTTCATCTCTCCGGTCTCCAAAAAAAAAAAAAAATACCTAATGTCTCTTAACATATTCATTCTAATAATAAAAAAAAAAATGGAAATAGGTAAATGCTCTACAAAGCTTCAGGTTTAAAATGAGGACAACATATCTTAAAAATTGTGCTGAAAATTTAAATAATAATACATAAGTAATTTTCATTTCAAGTCTTTAAAAATTCATTACTTACATCTTCCGTATAGTTTGATGAACAAGATTTCTTCAGCATGCCAACTTATATAAAATGGTATTAATAATGTTTAAGAGATTCTAAATAAACACAGTAAATATTTAACCTAAAATTCTTCCTTGATTAAATGTTAAAAATATTAAATGATTCTCCTTTCAGGCAGCAATATTTTCGCAGGTAAAAAATTCAAATGTTAGTACAATTAAAACCAATGATAAAATTCAAATGTTAGTACAATTAAAACCAGTGATAAACCAGTGATTCAAATGTTAGTATAATTAAAACCAGTGCAGGCACGTACCTGCTGCTAATCGAAAACTATTACTTTCATTGCTCTATATTTCTGTATATCCGTATTTTTCAGAAAACAGGCTTCCCATTTGCAAATTATTTTATCTGAGATTGGGTTATATTTATCGTGTTTTTAAACCTGATGGAAGCGCATTATTTGATTAAAGAGAAGCTCACGATGGATTTGATTAATCTCCTAATTGACCATTTGAAGTGATGGAATTTCATACCCTAACCACAAACCAATTAAAAGTGGCTTGAAACAGAGTACCTTAAGCGGTTCCATTGTGCAAAGAAATTCCAATTATAAAAATCCAGCCCAAAAGGATGGAAGTCCCCTAATTAAACACACATTAGAACTAATGCAGGTAAACTGAAATAAGAGTTTTCCGTGACAAAATGCTCTTATCATATAACCGTTAGACATCTTGTCAATTATTAGTAGTTATTTAAAATTCAATTTTTACCTAACGTTAGCTTTTAAAAATATTCTACGTCTTTTGAAGGAAATTTATGTGGGCTCCTTAATCAACAATAAAAGGAACCATATGTCAGTTTTCCTGGAAATCATTAAAGTTTTCATATAAAACTATTACATCTCCACGGTTGAATTTTACTTATATTTTATATTGATTTGCTTCGTATTCCATAACCACACATTATTATAGTTAGCTGCTATTCATAAATTCGGTCAAACTTCGAAGTTAAATGTTTTCATCTACGAACGGAATTTTACAAATTTCAGTGGAACACTGTTAAATGAAATAGCTATTTCTCGCTCACTAAAACATTTTTCAACAGAAAATAATTTCATTATTTAGTATCTGTGAAATGTGGCAATTAGAGGGTAATAAAAATGTCAAGTCAAAGCAAAAGTTTAAAAAGTTTGTTTAATATTTACCTAATCATGTGTTATTTAGAGATTCTGGTTTCAGTGTTATTTCTAAATGTTGTGAATTCCGTGACAGGAAATTCCAGAAAAATAGGGGTGGAGCGGTAAAATGTAGGTGCCAGTAAAAGTTAAACAATTAAATTGCTAATAATGGATCCTTTTGCATTATGTTCTTGTTGTAGAGAAAGAGAATACCTGGAATGAGCAAGCGAAAAGCATGGAGTTGCAAAGAAGAACGGTCGGCGCTTGAAAGATTCTCCTTACGCAATGAAGGTCGGAAAGCCTTTCGCTATAGGTGGTAAATATACGCGGCAGCTTTGCAAAGAAAACGCTTTACTTCCAACATGGCGCTATTTATTGTTTAAATATATAGAAAATTAGGGTTGACAAACTTCTACTAATTATTTTATTGAGAGACTTTATCAGTACGTGAGAGTCGGAGACCTCTCCTTGTGAACGAATTGATAAATATACCCTCTTCGCCTTTGAGGCGATGTAGAAAAATATGCGCAGTGCCTAATTTTAATCGCTACGTGATTGTAATTGGCTCGAAAAATGTTATGGCGGACTGTGATTGACCAATTAAGTTCAAATGAGGGATGGTTGCATCAGAAGTCGGCTTTTGATTAATAATTACATCAGAAGTTAAAAAAGAAAGATTTTTGTCTAAAAAGTGGCTTTTTTGGTGTGTTAGCTTTGACTTGCTTTGAAATGGAAGAAGAATTTAGCAAAAATGAAGTAGAAAAATGAAGTATAAATATTCCTGCCCCATATGGAAGAAGTGTTCCGGTTTTACAGACACTTAACAAAGGGCTAAGTGATAAAAGTCCGGCTTGGACTGATGGCGTGCGATATTCCGAGATTTGTGTACCTGTTTTCGAAGAATTATATAAAGACTATTCTGCACTGATAATTAACTAGCGACTTAGAATATTAGCTAATGGCTCCGACTGATGCTGTGTGATTATCCTAGAATTGTGTTCCTGTTCAAAAGAGAGTGTTCAGATTGATAACTAATTAGCTAGCGACAGAATATTGGCTTCCAACTGATGATATGTGAGGATCTTTAATTGTACTGTCTATGACAGTACAGTTAAAGAATTTAAAATTGTAATGTAAAGGTGAAGTATATTTGTGAGCTAATTACTTGCAGTTGTACTAACTGTCAAATTTTTCATTTGTAGGGAAGATTTAAAGTGTGTATTTTATCAGTTTTTAATACTTAATTATTGCACCACCTTTATATAAAATTCTTCATCACAACACATGGAATAAATGATGTGTTCTTGAGGCTATGATTTTTTATTCATGTTTTCTCCCCAAACATAAGTATTGTTACAAAAAAGAGAAAACGCGATTCATTAAATTAGATCAACACGTAATTCAATGTAAAAAACACTGAAAAATAAGAGCAAGGTGCAGATAATGAGCTACAAAATCTACGGGAAAAAGAATAAATTCGAAAAATATGATGGAAAAAAAGCACTTGAAGATTTAGATGCGTATTAGAAGTAAACTGTCAGAAGATATATTCAAAAGATTTTTATTACTAAGTAATAAAGAATCAACATGGCAAGGAGAAATTAGTAGATATACTATTACAGTTTCAAGTGAGTAACAAGGAAAATGTTCAGAAAGAGGTATCCAAGCTGAGGAGAAAGAAATTTAATAAATTAAAATTATGGCATAAATTATTCAATGGTAGATAAGAAATAATTTAGAGATCCAGAAGTCTCAGGTTCGATTCCTGGTCGAAGCTGACTTTTTCAGCGTTAATAGTAGAAAAGATCTTTGTGGTATAAAATATAAATTTGCACTGGAGATGACAATGGGGACCATGCCAGATAAAAGATGCGTAAGGATCTTATCACACTAAGAAAATATTCCGTCAACATGGCTGTAGGACAGTTTTCCATTTTCAGATCTCTGGAACTATTTCTAGAACAAAACACACGTAGCAATTAACTTCAAAAGAGAGGTTCTTGAAAAGGGGAAGCTTACTGAATGAAGAATGGCAAATTATTCTAATAGGAAGCATCCGGTATACTTCACGGTGCCTGGAAGGTTTTCTATTCTGATGGATCTTTATCTTTCCGGTTTCGAAGCTCAAGCAAAAACTAGAAAAAATTTTTCTTCCAGAGGTAAAAGCCTAAGCACTGCTAATGAAATAATAATAAGCACATTTAAAATTTCCTGCTATATAAGAATCTTCGTTATACTTATTCCATATATCCCTCATTTAATAATGACGATGTACCTTAAGAATACACTATAAGCGCTACGAAAAAACTGGGCGAAACGTACTAAAATACCAGAAAAATTATGTAATAAATATATCTCATTGTAGAAAGGATGAAAAGCACCAATAAAAATTTAGCAATTAAATTGCGAAAGAGCAGAGGAAGAAAAAAATATCTTCTTTGATGTGTCATATCTGGGTTACCTCTGTTTTAAAAAGAAAATGTTTTGTTGCAAAACAAAGGAGTATATAAATAAAAAGATGTAGCATTTGAAGACAGCATTTCGTTAATTGGCTTTCACTAGAATCTTTGACATTCAGATTCATATGCCTGTTAAAATGGCATATTGCAGATGAAAAAAACCTACTACTATTAAAGAAAATCATTAGAAGAATAAGAAAAGTTGAAAAACACTAATGAGGAATTAATCAGCGAAATGGGGAAAAAATATTTTTTTTACCTGTTTGCTAACGATGTTGCAGAATTTTTGAGCTTAAAAAGAAAGCAAGAAGGAATTTTTATTTGCGACCGGGCAAGCTTTGGAGGGAAAAGAGTCAGAGAAACACTTATGGTTATTGAAATGAAAATCTAATTTAAACTAGAATTTCTGATAATGAATTATTCATGAAATGAAACACAATAGAAATTAAAATAGCTTTAAATAATGCAAAAATTTGTCTTCAGAATCAAACACAATCATAGAAACGTTCTGCACATTTACTAAACCGCTATTTATTTTAACCTCAACCATTTTACTCGTAATAAAAAATTTTGCGTTTTTAAAATTAAATACTTCAGTTAATGGAATTTAAAATTGGAGAAATGTTTAAAAAATAGAACTGATCTTTATTATATTTTAATTTAAACTACCATTGGGATTTAGGGATTTAAAATTTGCATTTTCCCACAAAAATATCTAAGTAGAAATTGGTATTTTAATTTGTGAAATGGGATATTGCAATTTAATAATAATAATGTGTAAAATATCAACATAATTTAAATTGGTTTTTATCCTATTTTAGTATAGCATAAAAATAAAAACGTAAAGTTAATACGAGTAATTAAAAGCGTAATGAGGTAAAAATGATTTACATCAATAGAAGTTTTAATCAATGATTGTTTGCAAGATTTAAAATTCTAATACTAAATGAGGTTGGTCCAGTATTTATTGAATGCAGAAAAAAATCTAATTTTATTCAGAAACATTCTTCCACTGGTTAAAATTGTCTAAATATTTTGAAAACATGAATTACTGCAGGTTCATCCACCTGGTTAGGTGATTACCTAAGTAAGAAACTACATATTTAAAAATACATTCTGCTTTCAATAAAATCTTGGCACCCATAAAATATCAGCTTAAATTTTAAATATTTCGTACGTACTTACAAATGAAAGCACAGAGTGGGTCTAAGGCGTACAAGAAAAGTGCGTTTTAAAGCACATATTATCAGGTGTACTGCTGTGCCATAGTGTCACTCCAGGTTGCTTATATAGTAATGTTGTTCCATTAACAAATGAGAACACGAATCCCCACTAACCATCCGGCATTATACAACTAAAAATTGAGCGAATTCGACAGAAGTCGCATATCGTTGAAGTAGGGAGGCTCATATCGACGAATCGCAAGACTTAAGATCGGCGTGATGACCCAGTCAGGTCAGTGATTCCAAAAAGGTGTTCCACAACAGGACATCGATTTGCCGAAAGTTTATAATAATGACATTAGGTGCACCGATAGTTGCAATATCCGCCATTCAAAACCCTACATCTCATAGATGTTAAATGTAATGAATTACCCTTGCAAGAAAGATAACAGAAACTAGACTCCTTTACCAGTATCCACTGCAGCATCTTCCACTGATTCCTGAGCATCGGCGCATAGCTTATTATGATGGTAGCTCGACAGCTAAGCTTTTAGGAGTGAAGTAGTGTTGTAGTCATCGATGAATCAATGTTTTAACTTTGCTCAAATAACCAGAAAATTAGTGTACGGAAGAGCGTTAACCAACGCGGCTCAGTCCACGCAGTTGTAGAGCGGCTTCTGGCGTTACCGAGGGGGGGGGGAGCTATTGTCTGCGAAGCTGCTCCTCTCTAGGGATCTTTTGCGGTATTTAACAATCCCATAATGTGTTGCAATGTTCTGCCATGTATTATATTGTGAAAATGTTGTTATGTGTCTCGGATCCTTCCGTCTGTAAAATAATATCATGAACACGTAACGAACATCTTCCGGAAATGTCTAGGTAGCGATGTAATCTTACCTTGCTCTGTTAGATTTCTGGAGCTCCAATCAAACATATACAGAAACGTTATTAATAGAGTTCTTTAATATATACAAAGTGTTAAGATGTCGGTTTCAAACATTGCATGTGTGAATTTAATGAGCAATATCGTATATCTGAAAGCACTCGACATTTGAATGAGACCATGCCATCTTTAATATCCTTTAATCCTCTAAATAAATATTTATTTAAGATATAGAGTAATTGCTAGCCAATTTTAAACACTTTGTCCCTTTATTACTGACATCAATTTCATAGGGATCAAGACGTTTTTCTAGATGCGTGGCTTATTGTTTTGACTGAGATTCTGATGTTTGGGATAGAATCTAGCATTCTATGTGTACAGAATCTGCCATTCCATCATAATAATTTAATAATAAGAATTCTCGAGATAATTTATCATTCCGCATTCATTATTTGTCTACATTAATTCTTGAAATAAATCTGTCCCATCTACACTTTCTCGATTGAAAAAAATGATTCTAGAAAATTTTCATTTTTAGTTTCTTAATAAATATAGGTGTATTTTTAAAAACTGTTGCCTTAAGTTAGATGCGCAGAGTTGACATTTTGCTATAATTAAAAACTTCTATTGTTAAGTCAAAATCTTTTAACTTTTCTTGGGGTAATTCTATGCAAAACAATCCCAAATCTTATTATTCGTTTAAGAAGGATGTGAGAAATTTGAGACTCGAAACATTTCAGGAAATTGAAGAATCTTTTAGAGTTCAAATTCGAATTTGAGAAAAATTGAGGATTCCTCCCATCTCTACTTAATAAGAATCCCTATTACCTGTGTAATGAAAATAATAAAATCTGAAAGAAAAATTATAAAGGTTATGAGGAAATATTGCATTTTTCACATTATCCCGTATAAGTGTTCTCGCGGTGATAGTATTAGCTCATCAATAACCATCGGAGGAACCGCGGTTTGAATTCTGAAGAAAGTTTCCTACTCCAAAAATCCCAATAGTCTCTACAATGTGTGTCTTTGAAAATATTTGCATATTACGATTCAACCTAAGAGTACGTTTTTACAGACTGAGCTCAGAAACAAGCAGTCTTCAAACTAATGGCTGAGGTGTAGTAATATCTTCAAATCGCTCTGTGGCGGTGCCAAGAATGTTCAGTTAAAAGTACAGTTGATCAAAAATATTGAAGATATCTTCATAAGGAGGAAAAGCTCAGTATTACAACCTTTTCAAACTTCTAGATATCAAAAAAGAAGTCGAAATTTTAATCCGACACTACAACTATTGCGGAGAAACACGAGGAAGTGATGTTAATTATATGGTGTAGATGTTAAAGAGTAAAATGTATTTTACGATTTTTAATTTGGAGACTGTTAAATCTTCTCTGCGAATGATAGCGAAAGATTTTTTTTCTTTTCATTGGACGAAGATTTTCTTCCATTAATGCATTTCTTTCTGTCATTTTATAGGCAGAGGGAGTCGAACAGCGGGGACTGCGAAATAAATGATGTTCCGCATGGCAGACATAATTGGATAAACTACATTCTTTGTGATTGTGTAATGAAACTTTACAGCTACATTTTTAACTTTTCCCACTTGATAATAAATTGCGCCACTTTCTTTTAGGCTTTTGTTTAATGATCTGTACAACATTCAATTACCTCTAGCTTCCTGTTTGTTCTGGGTTCTCAATCTAAAAGAAACAACGGATCTACTCAGAATTTCAACCATGAATTTTGCAGTGCAGTTTCATTTTTATCCACAAGTTTTTCTTGGAATGTCCGAATTATGGAAAAGTGTCATATTTTAACATATTAAACTAATATTTGTATCTTCACTTCGTTTTTTAGTGTGTGTTTCTTCTATAGAAAATCAGATTTATTACGCGTGCTTATTTAATGCAAGCTTGTATAAAAAAGAAATTTCATTAACGCTGGATTTATTTAGACAGTAATTCTTGCACTGGCTGTTTTCTCTACTGTAGGATTTAAAGAACTTAAGTATATGAACATAACAGGTATGAACATAAGTGGTCTCCAATAGTATATGGTATTTATATTTGGCACGATTGCCAAAACAAGCATTGTTACTCTTCTTCTGTGGTTTGTGATAAAAGTATTTTTATCCTTGTTCTGTGTCTTATGCTGTCCTCTTAGGGCATTTTCGCCCCAGCATCAAAGTAAAATAATGCCCACCAGCGGCCGGGTGGTTAAAGCCGCTGAAAACTGGTATTTTGGTCAGAGGTTCAAATCGTAATGAACGGGCTGGCTGCATGGGCATTTTAAATGGTTTTCCCCATACATAATTTGGATACAAGCCAGTTTGCCTTAGAAAAATCTTCCACGGGGCATCCCTCCCTTTTCTTGTAATGCCTAATGGTGTCCGTGGTGCACGCAATACAATTAGAAAAACTTATAAACAATGTGAATACTATCTACCATCAATACGATCCGTGATATTGAAAATATTAGTATGTACCGTTCGAAACAAAAACGCAAAGTACAGCATAGACAGCGTTTCTTCTTCCGCTACCCAGTTTTTAAAGATAAAACTGAGACGTTTTATGATTTTTGCGTATTTCGAGAGACAGGAGAAATAAAATTTCGTTCAATATAAAGCAGAAATGAACATAAATCTTAATTGGATCATATGGATCGTTTAGAGATAATACAATAACATGCCAGCTCGATATTAGAATATTTTATACAATGATTGGGCTTAAAACGTTCACACAAAATTTTGCAGTTTTTCTTTGCAAAAACGTATAATTGCAAACGAAGATGCAACTTTGTTAAATAAATATTTGTATCGTATTTTTCAAAAAACGCACCTTTTCTTAAAAAAAAAAAAAAAAAAAAAAAAAAAAAAAAAAAAAAAAAAAAAAATTACTTTTGAATTCTCAGAAAGATGGCTGAGATTCATGAATATCAATATTTGCGTAGTTTTCTTCGCCAATGAGGCGGCTGGTCCGGTGAAGAAAGTTGTATGGGAGTATACTACAGAGAAGAACTGTGCTTTTAGACTTTTAGATCGAAGCAAGAAGGAAAATAGCGAGTATCGACAACAATGAGCATGCAGCTAAGTACTGATTAAACTGCCGCGGGAAAATTATGTCATTAAGTTGAAAGTCAGGTACAAGTCTGGTTAACCATGGTGTTCAAAGTGGTGCTCCTTCAACATTTCCAGTATGTACGAACAGTGGATGGAGTAGAGACGCTTTCCAGTTAGAGAACTATTAATTTACCCCTACTACTATGGGGCTATTCTTTGGACCATTTTACCAAGACGCAGTGGAATAGGCAATATCAATGTTATCGAATGTTTTCCGAAGTGTGGAAAAGGTGTTCCTGAACTCAAGAACTGTCGTCTGGGCTGATATGTGACTGGCAAGGAACTTATCCTCTTTATTCATGTGCTCGAAAACGTTTTAGTTACATCTAAAGGTTAAGATATCTTTATTTTTTCGCTTATACTGATGTCGAAGACTGCATACCTGCTACATGAGTCACTATTGTTTTGAGGTAGTGGGAGAAAAATCCTCTCTTTCAGAACTTACTACATATATCAGCAATATTATTGATTGAGAACTTCATATATTTTCTAAGTATCACATAATACTAAATGTTTCATTTTTGGTGCTATAATACTCTTAGACCGATTAATAACAAACGATTTAGTAAAGAAATAACTTTTTCTCGTGTTATACCTTTTGCCTTAAGCGTAAATATTAATTCAATAATATTAGTTGTTCCACTGGGAAAAGCGAGTAAGAAGAGAGAACTAGTGGGAAGAATGTGTTTACTAATAAACTGTCTCTGAAAAAAGAAAAAAACTAACTTTTATAACAGCAATTATTCAAAGAGCGAATCAGCTTTGCAAATTCAAAATGCGACGCATCAGAAATACAAAAAAAAATAAATATATGATATCCTTAGAATATGAAAGAGGAGGACTTCCGCAAAAATATTGATAATAGGCTTTCGTCATCCTTTGAAAAAATATTTCCATCCTTTACAAAATTTAACACTCATTTAGGAGTCATGGGAAAAATAAAAAATAAAACTCTACTTAATAATACAATAGCTGAAATCTTTAAGTAACGAATAATAGTAAAATGATAGTATGCCCTTCTGTTTAAAACTATAAAACGTGTGACATAGTTTGCATGACTTTTACTAATTTTTCTCTCTTTCACCTTCAGTTATAGTTGAATCGAAGTAAAAAAATATAGCCTCTTGTGGTCTTGCCGTTTTACCAAGGCAGAGATAATAATTAGTAAAATGCTGCTGTTTGTAAAATACACCTTGGATAAAAATGCCTACCCTTTTAGTTCAATAGTTTTTCGTTTACGATAAATCTATTCCTATGCAGGAAAAATGTCCAATGTCCTTTTTGAAGAATCTGAGATAAAACCATATTAGTTCCGATAAAATTTAGAATCATGAGTCTAGAAATTAAAGCAATATACTCCAAAGTTATATAATATACTTCCTAGTTTTTCGCTTTTACTTAAAAACGCATATAGTTATAGTCGCTTCATATCTTAATACACATATGAATAGGAATTATTATAATAGCTTTTTATATTGGATGAACATATATTGGCATCTTAAAAAAGGACCCAACATAGCAAGTAATAACAGAGGAACAGTTTGGCTTTTTTCCTTGCAAAGAAATCCTGCTTTTGATGTGGTTGAGCAAAAGGTTTTACCTCGAAAATTCTGAGCATTAATCCTTTTTAACAAGATACAGATATGAAAAAGTCTGTACCTTGCAACAACAACCAGATGTCTATGCTACACACACGAAAAAAAAGCCTATTCTAAAAAGTGATTTTATATACACTCACTGCATAAATAGAATAGAGCTAGTATTATTGCCTTGCAGTTGAGAATACTCAAGTATGAGTAGATTTAATTACAAAATAATAATAGTAGTAATTTCTTAAGCATAAAAAATTGAGGAAATTTTCTTTCTTGTAATAAAATGACAACTTATATTTATTATACTAAAATTAAAATGGTACATGACGTGATTGATTGATTAATTGATTATTATTATTGTATTTAGAATGCCTAACAAAAATGTATATATATATATAGATGGTTGTCATAAAACAAATTTTTCTGTTTGAAGGCATCTGCAGCTGAAACTAATAAACGGACTAAAACCAAATTACATATACACACTGTGGAATGTATGTGGAGATTAATTTTGCAATAAATTAATAAATAAATAAACAAAACAAAAAGGAACTTAGTATTAACTACAAGCGCCGGTAGGAGAGATTTTAGAGCTGTGGGAACCGGATTACGCAAAATTTCATTAATGGTATGGTTATTAAAAAAATCCACTTACAGAAATGAATGACATACAGAAGGAAAACTCAGAGATAATACACTGGTTATCATAAATTAAGGAAAAATCACAAAAATAGCGATAACTCATTCAAAAATAAGCCAAACCGTGTAAAATTTGAATATGTTGCCAAGTAAGAGTAGCTGAATAAAACTCCAATATGCAAATTAGTGGCGCTGCACTCGGAATACGTCATCTGCGAGGAGCATCTGCGAGAGCAAGTCTAAATATTTCACTGTGATAGTGACATCAGAAATCTGAGATAGCCAATTCGTAACAATGAACTCCAGGCATCATTTGCCTGCAGAACTACGACAGAAAGCCATTGAGAGACTAGAGGCAGGACAAAGTCAAACAGAAGTGGCCAGATGGCTAAATGTGAGTCCTTCTGTAGTTCATAAACTTTGGAGGCAATTTCAAATCACAGATTCAGCACCTAGGAGGTTCAGCCAAGGACGGCCAACTGCTACGACGAGCGCCGATGACCGATATTTGACATTATGTGCATGCAGGAATAGAACCGCTACTCCGACTCTTCTTAGATCCTCCCTTGCTGCAGCCACCGAAAGGTTGGTGTCAACGTCAACTGCGCGTAGAAGGCTTCACGAAGGTGGTCTGTATGCGAGGCGAACAACCATTTGCGTGCCGCTCAAATCACGCCATAAGAGGGACTGTTTGCAGTGGGCACGACAACACGTCCACTGAACGCTTGAGCAATGGAGGGCTATTCTCTTTAAGGATGAGTCCAGGTAGAACGCGATAGTAGGCTTTATTTGATATGAAGAGAACCTAGAACCCGTTATCATCCGTCCAACATCCGTGAAAGAGATGCATACGGAAGAGGCAGTGTCTGTGTTTGGGGTGGCATCTCTTTGGGTGGACGCACAGACCTACATGTTTTTCCAAGGGGAACCGTGAATGCTCAGATTTATAGAGATAACATTCTTGATGCTTATGTGCGCCCATATGCCGGGGCAATAGGTGATGCTTTCCTGTTACAGGACGACAATGCAAGACGACACAGGGCTCGCATCGCATACGATTATCTTCAACAGAAAACAATTATGCACATGGAGTGGCCAGCTCGATCCCCAGAATTAAATCCTATCGAGCACGTTTGGGATGCTTTGGGGAGACGTTTAGTTGCTCTCAATCCGCCCCCTTAGACACTTGCAGCGCTTGCAACTGCTTTGCAAGAGCAATGGCTCTCGCTTCCTATGGAACTGATAGACCGCACAATTGAAAGCTTCACACATCGCTGAATGTACTGTATTGCTTCTAGAGGCGATTATATTCCATATTGAAGTTACTTTTACTATAGCAAACTGACATCTTCGATTTGTTCATTTTATACATGTGCTAATTTCTATACTACCAAAATTGTCTGGTAATTTTATTTTATGTTTTTGGATACCTTATTATGTGTTATATATTGTGGGTAAGTTTTATAAAATTCTACATGTAACTTTTTCAGTAATCGTGATTTTTCCTGAATTTATGATAACCAGTGTATTTTATTAACCAGCATTAGGCACCCTCTACACCAGATGTAACATTCTCGATGCACTGACCATTAATGTGCACAAGATATTGTACACGATATACAATGTTCTCCGATACTGTAGGTAATATGGTTGTTAGTAACAGCCTGTCTTATGTTTTCTTTCAAAGAACTCAGGTTTACAATGTCACTAATATATAGAATAGATTTAAGGTATCCCTCCGACAAAGGTCACATGGAGTGATGTCTGGGGAACAAGGCAGAAAATATTAACTGATAGCTCTAATTCCTAGCAATCCAATTTCCTCGAATTTTTTAATCGTACCTCTGAGTGCTACAACAGATCTTTGTGCACTTTGTGAATGCCCTGAAAGTCCCCACAGCAGTGAACTCGGTAGTGTTAAACAGCTCTACAAGTAAAGCATGCTCAGATAACATAGTACGAAAATTACGCACAAATCAAAAATCAATCAGTGGACTGCTGACTCAACGTTCGCTCACTCTTTTTAAAAGGAATGAATATGCAGGGTGTTTCATAGATCATGGGGCAAACTTGGAGGGGGGGTAGAGCGTACTAAAACATGCATTTTTTTGTATAGGAATGTGGGGTTTAAAGTGAGGGGTTAAGGCAGGAACGCAAAAAAACGACACGAGAGGAAAATGTGTTTTATGTACAAAATTTCAACGCAAAGTGGTTCTTTGCAGCAATACAGTATTCACAATAAATGTTCAAAAAAGGGAACATTAACAGTAATAGGAACTACAGCTGTGATTGGCTGGCAATGCAGCGGTAGAAGGCGGTAGTGAGCCGGATAAACCACGATCCGATGCATCAGAGGATCATTCGCAACTCTGATGTCGAGCTTGATGGGTGAGTTTACGCACAGGAAAAAAGCTGACATACATCTCATGTATGGTGCTGTTGCTGGGAACGGCAGACCAGCGCTATGATTGTACCAGGAACGTTTTCCAAACAGGCGTATACCAAAGCACACAATGTTCGAGAGGTTGCATCGGTCTCTGTGTGAAAACGCGTCATTTGAAGCCACCTCTGACACTAGGAGTGGAAGAAGAAGTTCACGACAACCTCGCATTGAAGAATAAATCTTGAACATTGTGCATGAATCACCTCAGACAAGTACAAGAGACTATTGCACGTCGTCTGCAGCTGAGTCATTTTACCGTTCGGAGAGTATTGCATGAAAATGGTTTGCACGCATACCATTTGCAGGGAGTCCAAGGCCTTGTAAGAGACAGATTACCCTCTTCGAGTTCATTTTTGTCATTTTTCTTGCAGCAGTGTGTGGCGCAGGCGGATTTCCCATGTGCTATTCACGGAGTAAGCAACTTTCTCACAGGACGGCATCTTCAATAGCCACAACATGCACGTGTGGGAACTCATAATCTACACGGCACACGTCCACATGCATTCCAAACCCGCTTCTCAGTGAATGTGTGGGCGGGTATTGTTAACGACTACCTCATAGGCCCATACCTCTTACCTGGAAGTACAAATGGCTTATGTTATCATATTTTTCTGCAAGAGATGGTACCGGTGCTGCAGGATGTTCCGGCTGTCGTTCGTGATCGCATGTGGTTCCATCATGATGGTGCACCAACCCATAACCACGTGCGGGTCCGCAGTTACTTGGATGGGACATTTCCGGGCCGATGGATAGGCCGTGGTGGACCCGCTTTAAAAAAAATAATGTTTGTTTTCATTTTGTTGGTGTTTTCTTTTAACTTTTATTTTTCTAATGAGATAATAAATTTTATCAAAGTAGCGAATTTTTTTAATTGTTAAAACCAAAGTTCCTTATTTAATTACTTTGTTATTATAAAAATACTGAAAGGGTTAATTTCGTCAGGATGATAATGCAACGTACTTAAATATGTTTCTGGTATATTATATATAAAAATAATATATAAAAATACTTTTCATAACATTTCATGACCGTTGAAAACGTAGAATAGAGCATCTTTTAATACCCATATTAGAATGTTGTTTTTTTACATACTAATAAAAATTATTAAAATCAGAGACAAGATTAAAAGCAATTAAAGTAAAATTTTTTTTTAGTGAAATTGGATTCGAAACATGTTTTTGTAATGAAACATCGAATTTTTCTGCAGGTATTTACGAGCATATTAAAAATATAAGCATTTATATCTATTGTTTTATGTTAAAATGTCTCTAACAGTAACAAAATTTTTACGCTTTTTTGTTTATTCTCTGCAGGCATTTTTTTAAGAAAAAATTCTACATTTTATGATATTTTCCTAACACAATATTTGTAACTAAACTGTCTTTGACTTGTATTTTCCATAGGCGTATACTAATTTCTCTCTACAGAATTCATGCGATGAACGATATGAACGGAGTTCATTTTATAGTTTAACTCATGTCGTCATACATAACATGAGCAAACAAGATGCAGACTCACTAGCATTTTAGAAAGATTAACTTGCAGATCCTGTAATATCATGATTTGAAAGAAATCTCTTTGTGCCATCATACTGACTCGTGAAACTGTAAATGCTCAGAAACAAAATCTTTTATTAGTAAGCAATCTTTAATCAGTATATTCAGGATTTATGATTCTTTTCTTTTAATGGAAAGAAATAGAAGACTTAATCAAGGAAGTTTGTTCAATTCGTTTTTCAATGATCAACGTAATGAATAGCCTGGAATAAACCAAATTCCAATGTTTTGCTTCTTATTTAATAAAACGAAATAAGTTATTTTTCTTATTCAAAAAAAACATGGCTGCCTTTTTTTTTTTTTTTTTTTTGCTACAAGACCTACGCAAACTAGAAAAAAGTGCATGTGGCCTTTATTTTTTGTTGCAATATAGGAGAACAATTATAGAAGGATAAGACAATTCACTTGACACTGGATAGAATATGTCAAACATATATTCAAACTAAGGCAAAATAAATTCTATTATCAGATGCATGTTTGAAATTTATTATTACAAAAGTGTCTCTTTTATTTCTGATTACGCCATTTCATACAAAACGTTATTCATCTGTTCTGTCAGAGACGAAAAATATAAATGCAATGTAAGATACAATAAATCACTGTGTTATCTACAGCTAGACCTAGCATAGTCGTATTCTTAAGACGATGTTTCAGGAAGTTTCAAAAGATATTATACAATCAAATGAACGAAAGCACAGCTGTTGCTTCTATGAATACTGATATCCAGAAAAAAGAACTTTTTGGGATTCTGTTCAAGTTCCATGAAAAACACTTCATTCCGTATTTGGAAGTGAAAAATAAAACCTATCTCCCACCTCAGTTCCCAAAAATAAATTACTCTAAAGCAAAGTGGAAAAATACCTCAATTTCATTTCATAGAAAAATTAAGCTATCTTCCATCCCTGATCAAAAAAGTATTTCCTAAGAAAATTGTAGGCACGTTGTGGGTTTTGTTTTCGAAACTGGTCACCGAAATGATCCTCTCAGTTTTATGTATAATTTCGTTTTTTTAGTGAGCAAAATATGTCTTGCTTATAAATCCGTTTAAAAGATCTAAAGATCTGATTAGTGTTTTAATTGTGTCCATCGTCCAATCATGTCATTTAATTGATATAAGTTTGATTATATATGCACTGACGCTTATCTTATTTGTCCACTTAGCTACTCTTCTTTTCAAAACATTCCTTGCGGAATCATTTATCACGAAATACGTGACAAAAATACAACTTAAACTCATCAAGTCAAGGAAGCGGAACATCTCTTATACCAGAAAAACGAAATGGCATGACGTATGAAAATACTAGCAATGTTTTCAAGTATGTTGAGAGTGTTATGTGTTTCCTCTTTAGGAATATATTTCTCAAAACTAATCAGATTTTGAAAGCTACTTGTTAAGAGAATATTGTGATCTATTTCATAAAAATTTCATAATGTTTATGATTTAAATGATATTTAAAAGTTCCGATACAAAAAATTACTCAAGATATTACTCATTTTGCATTTATTTACATGCACACTTTAATTGTCATTTCTTCATCAGTGAATTCTGAATGAAAAGCCATTCTAAGATATGTAGAATATACTGAAGTTTTCACATTATTTATAATGCAGTCAAAAAATTGAAACAAGGAAAAATCATGTGTGGATACAAACAGCCCTTTTGGACTAAAAATAAATACCGTATATACCCGCGTCTTAAAAAATGTGTGGGATAAAAGACCGGGAGCAGCTTTCAAAAAACCTTCGCTTTTAGTATAGGATTCTTTTTGTAGACACTTTTCTGAAGAAGTGACAAAACACCTAAAACCGACTGTGGCCGTAATTCCGGGAGGATTAAAATCCGTCATTTAACCCCTAGACGTCTGCCTCAATAAGCCCTTCAAAGTAAATGTTAGAAAATATTGGGCAGAGTGGATTAGTTCCGGTCGACCAACATTTACAAAGGGGGCAACATTAAAAAGCCCGATATTACATTAATTGCTCAGTGGGTTAAAGATGCTTGGAACGAAATACCCTCTGAAATGATTATAAAATCATTTAAAAACTGTTGTATTAGCAACGAACTAGACGGCAAGGAAAATGATGCTGTTTTTGAAAGTGAAAATGACGACGAAGGCTCTAGTAGTGATTGTAACAATACAGAGTTCGAGACTGAATATATGTATGATGATGAGCCAATGACAACAGAAGAGTTCTATGAAATGCTTGGCGAATCTGACCATGAATCGGACGTTGAAGGATTTTGATTTTGTTTATTTACCAAGGTATTTTTTATTGTATATTTACTTTTATTCCTCAGATGATTTTGAATAAATGTAGTACTTAAAAAAAATTTTTCGAAGTTTCTCGATCGATTTCGGAAGTGGGGGTCGACTTATACGCGGTATCGACTTATATGCGAGTATATACGGTAAATAAAAAGTAACTATAGCAGTCTCTAATTCGAAAATTATTCATTTGTATGAAATCGAATGTAATCTAGTCAACTATTATCATGGAACATAAAAACATTTAACGTTCTCAGGAAAAAGATAATTTCAAAGCTGAGAGTTAGCTGAAGCAAATGACATTTTTGGTATTTTTATCATGAAAGATACTGAAATTCAGTTTTCGTGATATAGAATACCAAAGAATGTTTAATGAGCATAATTTATGTGTATAAAATTTATACTAATACAAAATCAAAGTATTTATACGTAAATAACGTGTTTCGAAAAAACAATATGCTCACAACTTAAAACAGAGCATCAGAACTAGAAAATATTTACAATACAGTTGAGGTTGCTATAAACATCCCTTAAGCCCAAAAGAAAAAGCACATTATAATGAGTGGTGACTATAGAAATTATTATATTATTTATATATCATTATGCATTAATAAAATGGATTAAATATCCTTTCATCAGTTGGGATCATTTTGTACAGGTCACTGTGATGAAATATTCTCCACCACGAATAGTCGTTGCAGCGAATGTCGACTACATTGCGCTAAAAGTGGTAATATCAACTTACAGTTTAAGAAAATATGCTTACTATGAGCTTTTCCGATAGATTTTAATTAAAATATGAGAACTCCTTGTAAATGAATATTTAATTATCTCTGTAGCCCTTTCTGTATAAAAACTTGAGCAGATATGTCTTTGAGGAAGCACTATGAGCGATAAAAATGTCTCTGAGAAACTAATGCAGGAAATGCCCTTTTCATTCACGAGTGATTTAGAAGACCTTTCTCTACTAAAGAAAATACAAGAATTATTTAGGCGAATCCTTAGGATATGATCGATGAAGCGCCAGCAGAGGTCAAGGAAGTGTCATTCAGACGCTGAAGAAATTCGTTTCATTTAGATAAAGCAGAAATTTCTGAAGTGCCCGAAATGTTCAACTATAAACATGCTTTCAATCTGCTATGAAGCTCATGCTTGCATTCAGGGAATACTTTCTGCAGGTAATTCAGCTAATTATTTCACCATTTCCAAAATAAGTTGATTACTTTCACTACTATACAGTGTCAATAAGTTTAAAATCTGATAACAAGTTAGGACACAAGTATCACATTAATATCGGTGTCTGTGGCAATATACATTTAAAAATGATGAAAAGTGTTTATTTGAAATTTAAAACAAAATTAAATTACTTTTTGATTACAGCTAATGTTATTTCATTATAACAAATGTGTTAAACACCATTAAAAGAACCTATCATCAGACACTTTTTATTTAACTTTAAATGATAACTATTTGGCATCAAAGACTCTTAATAAATACAATATATTTCAGAAGACAGCGGAATCCTCTTCGCTTTTGTTGAAGAGACACACTTATTGACTTTATCGGAATAAATGTTTTTTATGATAAACAAATCCGAAATAAGGGTAGGATTTGATGTTTACAAAACTTTAAGTTAGTATACATTTCTTTTATTAGAAAAGCGAACCCTCTCTCGGTAACCATCTCTAGTGAGTGACCACCTCTGAAAGTAAACAACATAGTAAAATACCGCGTAGCCAGCATCCAAATAACCAGCAGTATCAAAATAACTGCACGTTTTAAAAGTCTATATTTAAATACCTAAATTTAGGACTATAAGATTTAAAATTTGAAAACCTGAATGTGGAAAGCGTTTGTGTTATGTTTCTGCCTCTCAGATTCTACCAAGGAATTATGAATATAATTATGAACTATGAATATAAAGATGAACTACCGAATCCTTTATATGCGTTTATGTGTGAACTTTGAAGGTAGTATCTATAAATTTTCAGGAACAATAAATATTAAAAGACGCAAGATTTATCTTGTCTCTTACTTGGCAAGCTGTAAAGAACATTACTAACATCAATGTTGACGTAAGTTATGGAATATGAGATCATATTCTTAGATGACAAGTCGAGTGTCGATGATGTTGTCGGTTGTAAAACATGCCTGGCGCCCGTGTCCGACATCTTGGATTTAGTTACATGTTCGAATAAGATTATTGTGGTGCAAGCCTGAATGGATACAGAAAATTTTGCTTTCGTCACGCTCTCTCAACATAACGACGAAATAATACGGCATCTATTGGGAAAGAAAAAAGATGATGAGGAAGAGGGAGAAGATGAAGATGAAAACAGCAGGCAGAGAAAATAAATTTATGTGGTAGGAATTTATGTGTTATGAAACTTCATTATGCATGCAGCGAAATTTTAAAACTACGGCGACAATCTTGTAAGCAGACAGACATTCGAAGTTATATGCCATTCCATTAAGAAATTAGTGAGTCTCATGTAATAATATATACGGCAAAATGAAAATATTTTTCAATTTTGGTTTTTCAGAGTATAAAAATTATACGCATGCATTTTAAATAATTCCTTCGATTTTTTATGTTATTTATTTAATAGTGACCGATAGTTCGAAAAATGCGATCACGTACACTTTGCATGCTATTGGTTCTAAAACAGGCATCGCAAAACATGATTAGTTAAGTTCTAGAACCATATATTCAATTACCTAGAAAATTCTCTTAGGTCTCGTTAAGAGAGATTTTATTTTATTTCAGAGAAAATAAATAAATATCCATAGTAATAATTATAATATAGAGTCCTCTAGGATAATCATTCTCTTGACAATCAAATATGTATTAAGGGGACCAACAAACTGATTAATTTCATAATAAATTATTTTTGTTCTAATTAAATCTAAGAGTTACATTTCCAGATCTTGTTAAAACGGCAAAGTTATTTTCATAAGAAAGAATTATTAATCAGTAGTAATTTATCATATAGTTGGATTTGCTCTCGCTGAACGATTAATCCCATTGCCAAACCGACTGCATTTTTTTTTCATTTCTGTTCAGCGCAGTTTGTAGTGAATAAAAAATAAATATTCAAGTTCTCCAAAGATATTCCATTTTTGCTTGGGGAAATATTGCAATTGGTAGCGCTGCTTTCGAAGTTGGCAAATCGTGGCACGTGAGCGTGGGGAATTTTTATTTAAAATTTCCTTGATCTTGAGGATTTAATAAAAGATTAAGATTTCCGCTAATAAAACACCATTAAATTTAAAGTACTAAGTTATTACAAATGCTATTGGTGTCTATTACAAAATAAGTTAACAGAAAATTACAATAGTGTGCAAACTAATTGGGACAAAGCAAATTTTTTCACATTTTAAGTTGGCTGTTAGCTGGCGCCAGCAGGTCCCTCAAGGCAATTTTATCTGTCTAAATGTCATCTGAATATCAGCTTTTGACTAAGAACTGGTTTAGACAGTAAATTAGGATTATTAAACAATTTCTAAGCTTGATGCTTTGAGAAGAGGAAGTTACTTATGCATAAATTTTAAGTACTTTTTACATTAGTTTATTTTAGTGCAGTAAAAATGGATATAACTCCTAAAAAAAGAGCAAAGATTATCGCGCTTAATAATCAAACATCCATGACTGTAACAAATATTTCTTCAGTGGCCGATGTTGGAAAACCGAGTATTTCTCGAATTCGGAGGAGATACAATAAAAATGGATCATTTTCTCCATAAAACGGCAAAAGTGAAAGGAAAAGGAAACCAACTCAAAAATCTGATCGATTCGTACTCCAAAAATGGCATTATTAATTCAATAAAACTAGCACATACCTCAAAAGAGATATATTATCTATTGGTGTTGATATTCATCCTTCAAACGTGTAGCATAGACTTCCCATTGCTGATCGAAATATGAAAAAGCTTATTTAAAACAACTTTTGACACGCCAAATGAGGCAAAGCGATTATTGTGGGCCAAAAAAATACAAATCTTGGAACACTAATGATTGGAAAAAGTCATTTTCAACGATGAGATTCATATATTTGTCCATGGCTACACATCTAACGTTGTTAGTCGAAGCAAGTGAATTAACAAGACTTCAAAATGTCCGACAAACCGTAAAATACTTCACAAAACAATTGTTTTGGAAAATGCTTTGTTGTTTTTTTACCGCAAATGGCACTAGAAATCTATCGAATGATGAATTCATCGAATCATACATAAATTTTAAAACATAGGATTGTGCCCATTCTCGAAAATATTTAGAAGGACATTTCAAATGACAGGGCTCCATGCCACAATTCAAAAGGCTATGTTGGAGCAAAATTGATTGTACGCCAAAAGAACGCATGATTAAGAATGCTATAAAAGTATGATTCCATGATAAAGAAGTAAAACGTATATGCACAAGACTAGTAGAGGTAATTCCTAAGCGAATTCTAGAGGTAATTTTTTTGCCAGGACATATTTCTTATTTATTTATTATTATCAGTGTATATGAAGGTATGTGTATAAAGTATTAAAAAAATTTTTAAAAAAATTGCTTTGTACCAGTTACTTAGCACACTATGGTATGATATTCATCCTTCAAAGTAAAAATGAAAGGCGGGTAGTAATGTTGTAAACTCTATGTCTTTTTCGAAGCATAAAAGGTAGACCCTACTGAAGACAAAGTAGCGATTTCTCGCTAGGTCTTTGAGAACAGACTGCAGAAGAAGGTTAAATAACTTTTTTATTTGAACTAAACTTAGCAAAGATTGCATTCTCTTGGTCCTTACAATTACCACCATTTGTGGTTAAATAACTCGAGCAGAAAATAAAAATGTAAAGTCACACACAATAAGTAAGATGTGCTACACGACTAGCTCCTTATCCATCTAAACAGCTAAATCGCCTGCCACGCAGCATAGGCGAACCTAGAATATCAATAACTTAAGAGAGTGGCTAAGCACCCAACTTTTAACGTAAAAGGCTACTTCAAACACGCGGCATAAACTGGGAAACTAACTACCCTGCTACTCCTCCCGAACTCTTAAAACCGCTGCTTAAATACTGATTCCGAACTCCCTTAGATTTGCATACTACGTCATTAAAATTTACATTCTGATAGAAAACTGAAATCAGAAGAGGAAGGAAAGTTTTACAAACTAAAAATAATGGGTTAGAATAAAATAAGGTTTTAATAACAGGGTGGATTAGGCGGGTAGTAACCAGATGGCAAACATATGTTAATGATAAGCGCGATCAGGTATTTATTTTAGATAGAAAAGGCAGGGACTGACTGAAAAAGAAAATTAACTAAACACAAATGAGGCTGAATGCAACAGTGTAACTGAAACGACAATATCTTATTTTGGTGTGTTATAAATAATACTTTTTTAAATAAAAAATACTTCAATAAGATATTTGTACATAGATGCTTACGAAAATATGTACCTGTCATAAGCGCAAACAATGGCTGGACCAATAAGTCAAAGCACATGAGTTTCATAGTTCAGTATTTCATAGCTTCATAGTTCCGTTACTAAGATTTGATTTACAGCTGCAAATAGCTAAATTAGTACAAACATCAATCCTGGAAAGGTGTTGAGTTCTATCCCCGTCCGTGCCTTAGCTTCTTACACTGGAGTTAATTCATTATAAGTAGAAGGAAAAACTGTCAGTGAATGAGGCCCTCTCCATCTGTGTCAGCCAAAAACATCGTGAACGAAGATGTAGTGGAGAAAACAACGCAAGGAAAAATATCCTCATACAAAACATGGTGGTAGAAAAAATAGTAAGCAGGAAACATCGCAGTTCTAAAACATCATATGAAAAATAAAAAAGCGCAAAAACTTCACAGTTTTAAAATATAGTCTTAGAAAGTATAGGGTTAGAAATAAAGCAGAGGTGACTTTTTATAGATTGAACAATGGTTTGTAACTTCTTTATTTTGACCGCGATGCTTTTCAAACCGCGATGTTTTGTCACCACTTTACTTTGTATCACGATAGCTTAAAAACGCTATGATTTATACTTACTTTCTATCTTATGTATGGCTATTTTAATTAATTTCCCCTCAAGGTTTCTTGTTTCTTTCCGCGATCTTTTCCGTGTTTTCCTTTCACGTTGCACTTGGTTAAGAAAAACGTGTCGTAATGTCAGCCTATCACATCACAATCCATTGAGTTAGCTAAAATTCAAATTATACAAATTTTATGGTTCAGAGTTCAGTTGATAAAGTCTCTGTCTGCGCTGAGGAATCTCTTCAGTCAATTCAAGCTAGGCAGAGGTCATTACGTGGGTATTTAAGGATTGTATTCTGCATTTCGATTAGCTTACCAATTAATTTCTTAACAATTAGCTTGACCGATGCACATAATTCGTATGAAAAATTCTTCAGTATTCATTAGGTTTAGACCGTCCAGCCCTATTTTATATCTTCAGATATTATCGTAAAACTCCTTTCATGATCTTTTTGTGTTGTCTGAGAGAAAGATTCGCTAGGTTTGGGAAGAAAGAAAGTAGAAGTTTTAGCTCATAAATAATATATATTGTAATTGCTACAGAAAAACTATTGTCTTTCCATCATCAAATTCTTCAACAAAAATAAATAAATAAATTCTATATGTAAATTAAATACGGTACCATCGATACATGGTGAAAAGTCGAATAGCATACCAAAAATAATAATAATACGAATGTCTGAAGGAAGGAAACAAACTGATCCATAGTTAATTCTGTGCGCTTAGTTGCTAAATAATTGATGCTTCTATGCATTAAAAAATAAAAATATCTAAAATAATGTTAGCAAATAATCACAAATAAACAAACAAAAAATATTTATAAGGAAAGCTTTTATTTAGAGAATGAGCAACAAGCGTCACTTAACAGCCCTCTTTTTCTTGGACTTCAGACATTTATTCTATTTAGTTTTCAAATTTTTATCGTTGTAACAATATGCATGAGAAATTAATATACACGAATTTCATAAATCTTTTAAAAGATAAAATTCGTTAGATTCGAACAAAATAAGTAAAAAATAATTTGAAATGCGAAATTCGGGCTTTGAGGCGCATAAGCTCACATGCAAGACTATGTATGTATCTCTGTTCAAAATTTGGTGGTTCTGGAGGCTACTGTCTCTCCACAGAGCTCTCAGATACTCATTCACAGATTCTTTAACAGAAACAAAATCATATTGTTTTCCTAATGTGTTACAATTTTAATGATGAATAATGCAAAGGAAGGAGAAAAAAAATTACAAAGCAAAAAGAAATAGAAATAGACATTGAATAGACTCTAAAGCGTTATCGGCAGATAAAATTAGAAAAGGTGAGAACGAGTGAATATTGATAACCTCTAGCTACTGCAATTAAGTTGCAATTCAAATGCAGGGCAAATACAAGCAGCACGCACTTCAAGAGACAAAACCGGTAATTTGTATTCCGAACCGGCGTTGAACAGGTGTCTGTCGTAACGGCGCCAAAAGTTTTAAAGGATAACACGTGGGAGGAGAATATCACATACGATTTTGGAAAGAGAAACTGTTATTTAATAGCACAGCTGAGCGATTTAGTTTGTGTTAATGCCTGACAACAAGAGGTTAGTGAACGTGCGAGGCTACGCCCCTCAACACAGGCCCCTTCTCGATGAAACCTGTGAACGCCCACACCAAGGAGCGGACGTCTTTGCTTGCTCGGTCACAGACCATATTAGGGATGAGGCAAAACAGAAAAGGTTAAGCGGGGTCAGACGGATTCTTCGAAAAAAAGCATCACAGATAGGGACGAGTGAGGATGAGCAAAGTTCGAAAAGAACGTGCTAGTGTTTTTACGTAGCGTAAATAAACCATGTAATGTAATGTTCGAAAATAAAATAACAACATCTGTCTAGTTTTCACTACATTGGACTATTTTACTATAGTCTCAAAGGCTTCTATCCCAGCGCATGAAGATTCTTACAAAATTTATGTTATGATGTCAGATCTAAACACCAATTAGTATTTATTTAATTTTATTTAATTTGGCATAATAAATTATTAAAATAGAAAGTAGGCTGAAACAGGCAGTTTAAGTTTGATTTGGACCCACTGACTGCATGGGTGTTTTCGTGTTTCTCTCGATGTATAACGTAAACTTGAGCCATTTTCCCTTAGAAACTCCTCCACGAAAACATCCCATGTGTTAGGTAGGGCCACACAACATTTGTGGCCTTTGCCATACCCCTCCTTCCCCGAAAAAAAAGGACGTCAAGTAAATGAAACCTCTGATAAAACAGTCGTATTTTAATAGAGACTAAGTTCAATCAAGAAATATAAGATATTACACACAATTTTGCAAACAAAGTAGCTTTTCATAGTAATATATTTATGCCGAACACAATAAATAGAATTTACTTCTATTATGTTACATATTTGCGATGTGTAATTTTTCCTCTTTTAATCGTTTTCCCGCATTCTTCACACTTTCCCATTAACCCATCGAAAACGATAGATCAGGTTCTCATTACAAGTTACTTTTTAATATTATTAGTTTAATTTCGCATGAATATTTATTTTTTATTTCCTTTTTATTTTCATTCTTATGAAAATAAAAAGCAAATTAATACACACTGGCCATAATTAGAAATAGAACACTATGAATGTGAAAAAATGTGTGAACAAGGTTCGACTAAAAAAAATGAAACTAATTGGAAGAAGACGTTAGAAGGCTATTAATCAAAGAATGATCCGCAACAGAAATATACACAAAAAATTTGGGTTGAAAAAGCCGATAGCTTTCAAATTAACGAAAAACGTAAGGCTATATTAAGAACTCAGCTTCTATACTGTAAACGCTCTGCATATAAAAATTCAGATGCTGAAAAATTTCCATCCTAATCTCTCCCTCGTCTTATCATTTGATCTCTGTCTTGTGTTATAACCTGATTATATTTTTTTAAAAAAAAGCTAATCTAATTAGAGGATAAACATGAAACAAACGATCTTTTGCAATGTAGAACTTTTCGAAATTCTCTCGCTGAAAAATGGCGCTTCATTTCAAAAGGTCAAATCCACAATTTAATCTTATTAATCAATCTAGGTGTTTCATGTTTACATCAGATCAAGACTTCGAAATTCATTTTAAGTTTTAACAAGATTAAATTCTTCATAAATCAGGAGTGACCGAGATAAGATAATCAAAAGCGATACTGAGTTTATAAATTACTAATGTTTTATTAAACACCGAATAGAAGCTGGCCAAGCATAATAATTAGGGATCAAATAATAGTCGCAGACAAATGAATGACAGCTTAATCTTAACAACAAAATGTGAAGAGTTTTACAAGAGCCTGCAGAGAAATCTTGAAAATGACAGACTGTTCTAAAGAAGAAACGGATTTGATGTTGCAACTAATCAGCTCTTGTCTTGAAGCTATCATTTCTTCGTTCCTTTTACAAACAATTTAATTTGCTTTTTATAAGTCTGATATAACTTTCGTGCAACTTTCTCTAATTTGCATACTTTAAGAAGAAATAATAGTTGCGAGACGTCACCTTTCATAATAATAATAATGAATATTACTACATATTCTCAAGTCTGTAGTCGTCCATAATCGAGCCCTTCTGTTTTCTCCCCCTCTAATCGCGTATGCCTTCGTGGTGTAAATGGCATTATGCTCGGTGCGTAACCAAGAGGTCCAGAGTTCGAATCCTGACTAGTTTTTCAAGTGTTCTGCCGCCGAAAACTTAATGACTCTACAACGTTACTTTCGTTAAGTTACGTTCTGTTTTCACAGTATTAATGAATAAGCAACCTAGAAAATTAACAATTCTTAGAGTTATTACTAATTCAAGAAATATCTTTATGGGTTATTTACCATTTTAGCAGCAGAAAAATTTAGATTTACTTTTCCAACGATAAAATAATGCTGTATATAGTTACACAGTAAACTTAGCCATTTATTAATAATATACTGCTCATCATCAACAACATTAGTTACTATAGAGTGATGGATGAGCCGAATCGAAGTTTTACCTTTTACATCGCTCATCATCAACAAGATATTAAGATTCATGTATCAAGATTTATATATATCTGCACTCATATACACTCCGCACACACACGAAAAAAAAAGGAGGGGAGGTAGAGTTCTGTATTTCCCGTTCTACTGCGCCCATTGGCGAAATTTAACTTGCGTTTTCCATGTCTCGAAAGCGCGACATAGAATATATAATACATTTATATACCTATAACATAGGCATTTTGACACAAAATCGGACCTCTTCGGAAACGACATACTGCTTTTTTTCATATTTCGATTTTGTGACGCAAATTATGCCAAAGTGCTAAGTATTCTACAAATTTCACTGGTAAGTTTTGATAAATTAGCTCTCAAAATTTTAACTCCTCAGTGTTCATTGAATTTCGTATATATTTATTAATACCTCTTTTTTTTATTAAACTTAATTGATTCCTTCTTTCGCATTTCGAAATTCAGGTTCAGTCCAAGATCCCCAGATATTTTCTGATCAATTTTTTTAGTGTGTACGTTTTAGTAATTTTTATAAAATTTTCAGAAACATTTTCAGTTATGACCTATAAAACTTTTACCATGATCTTAAGGTAGATGCATTTATAACCATACCTGAAAAAAATTAGAGTGTTTTATTCAAAATTTCCTACCCGGCTTGTGAGCTCAGTTTTTTTATTCTTATATGTTGGCAAATTATGCCTTTTTTCCTTTAAAAGTGATTGAATTATGTAGCTCTTATGCTTCTGTTATGCGTTTAGTTAATTTGCATGCAATAGTTGCAGAATTATCAGCGATGTAAACGTTGTTAAAGTATTAGTAAGACTAACGAACCCGCTATTTGTTTATATTTGAAACTTTTAGTAGAATAGTGAATTAAGTCAGTTTCTGCACCAGTTTCAGTGTCTGTTTGCTGAGTGGGACCAAAAGTAAACATTCAGTTTTGTGCAGCCAAAAATTTGTATTCTTACCCGATGCCCGAATTGTTTGTTTTTGGACAGAAACACTAATTTTAATTGTAAAAATTGTTTCTTTAACTGTTTTATAATTTTCTGTGTTTTATAATTTTCAATCAAGATGCTTTGAGTTTTTATGCATTTTTGACTTGTCGCGAAGTGAGAACTGATTTAATTGAATTCGAAATATATCTGTCATGAAATTCGAGGAAATAATTTTAAATGAAATGCAGCGTGGCTCAAGATATTGTTGCAACATAACGAGATAAATTTCTCCAGGGATGGTCCTGTCTGCAAACATGAAAGTTCTACAGACCTTAGTTATTCTACATTATTATACATTAACTTTACGTATGTCTCCCTGTGATTCGTATAACACATTTGGTTGCTAATCAGCCCTCATTCGGCAATATGCCTATAAACATGGCCACTGAAATGGGGATGTGGCTTCGTCGATAAAGAGAACGTTCTAAATTAAGTTTTCATTATCCACAGCTTCTAACACATAGCTTCCCGAGCTGCATAGTCTTCGGCTTCCAGCTTATGCACAGTTTGAATGTGGTAGGCATCCTTGTTTAAATGACAGCGTAGTGTTTTCCAAACATTAGTATGCGAAATACCGAGGTCCCGGCTAGGTCTTCGTGTAGATACCTGGAGGCTACGCGTAATCATTTTTTTTTTTTTTTTTTTTTTTTTTTTTTTTTTTTTGTTGTACGCTTTGCTCACCTTGTGCCGTTATTGAAGAACGATCTTCATCTCGCAGAATGGTCTTCATCCTTAACACTACCAGTTCGCTTGAATTTTTTTTAACAGGGTTTTAATAGCTGCTCTGGTGGGGGCTTGATTTCTGAATTTGCGAGCGAAGTCCTTCTGCATTTCTTGATACGTAAATTGACGTGTACGGGCGCAAATAACAGCTATTCTTTCCTCTGTTGAGAGCATTCTTTCAGAGCGCCTCCAAAGAAATTGAAATTATAACTATAAGGTATTTCTTCTGTTTCCTAGCATGCCTTCGTGGTGTAGTGGTTCTGCACGCTGGGCCGGTATTCCAGAGGTCCGAAGATCGATTTCCGGCGAAGGCGATTGCTCATTTTTCATCTTTCTTTCTTCCAAAAATATACCTAATGTCTCTACAGTGGCGCCCGAACTAAAAGGGTGTTGGATGATGGTTCTCCGCACCAGGGATTTGACAATTGGGTCCCCTAAAAACCCAGTCGCCCTTTAAAAAGGGGGAGTATATAAGGTATTTCTCCCACCTCTCTAGCGTGCCTTCGTGGTGTAGTGGTTCTGCACGCTGGGCCGGTATTACAGAGGTCCGTGGTTCGATTCCCGGCAAAGGCGGTTGCTAATTTTTCATCTTGCCTGCTTCCAAAAAAATCCTAATGTCTCTACAGAACGTATTTCTCAAGAATACATAGAGACTTTATAAACACTCTGTAGATTTATTTAATTGAATTAGCTTACTGAAAGGTACAAATTAAATGGAGTTTTATTATATTTTATATTAAAATGATTAACAACATTTCTAAAGAAATAGCGTTAGCGCTCTGAATTCCAAATGAGGTCTTAATTTATTCTCATTTTACAATAACTTTATATTATGAAAATAAGTTTATACAATTAATTTTTATTTTCAATCGCTCATTTTGTGTTAGTCGTAACTTAGAAACATGGCTATCAGTTATAATTAGTTGTTTACATTTACTGCAGCACTGACGACGCCAATCAGTTTCTTTTTTTCGTTTTATTTGTTCCATTTCTGTCTGTACCTGCCCATCTTGACGAAGGGAGGTTTCAAGTCGAAATCAAGCCGATGCCTGGACTTTGAAATTTCTTTTGATTTTGTTATGAAGATTAATCACATCTATGGTGCTTTTGAGAAACAGAATTTTTTATGGGTAGTTCTTATTTCGATTTTTATTTAAAAAACACAAAAAATCATGTGGATAACAGAAATATATAACGGGAAAAAAAGACATTTGTAAATAAATAAATAAATGTCACATTTTATCTCGCCAAAATAATGTTGCTATGCAGTTTTGAAAATTTTGATTTTACTTAAATTAAAATTTATTTTGCAAAATACTTTTCGATATTATATATAAGAGACGAAAAGAAAACTTCCTCTGAATAACTGACTGCAGATTGGAAAATGATTTAGTTTCCTTAACATAAAGATAAGAAGAGGTAGTTTCTTTCAAAAGAGTTAATTTAATACTAAAAGGCTTCCTTTCAAATAAATTTGTAGCTTACTTGCTGACGAAAATTACCGTTTAAATAATAAATGCATTTTATCGAGGAATAATATTGTTCGAAAATTCCTGCATTCAAAGTATGAAAGTAAATAGTACTTATTTCGGTGAGTATTCCATTTTGCAAAGACTTCAGTTTGTATGGAAAGTAAATTTTTATCAAATAAAATCAATCTGAAATTTATTCATATGTCATAAGAATATGTGAAGGGACTCTAATTCGTATTCCTTTATTACTTCAGTTGCATATAAAGTTGCATATAATTTATACTGAGACAAGAGAGATTAGCGCTTAATGTGGATTTGGTCATGATTCAAATAATAATTTTATTTCGTTCCTTTCCTTGTTCTATACGAAATAATTAAAGGAATAAATTCAACTACAGACGTTATTAATAAATCCACTATACAGCAAAAATAATATTCATTACTATTTGTAGTTAAAATGAGCTGTTCAAAAAAGCGGAAAAAATTCCAATAATATATTTGCTATTGTTATTGCTATATTTCATCGTAAATTTATGCCAAATGCAGACACGTGCTCTAAATTAATAAAGAAAAGATTTAATAATTCAAGGCTTAGCTCTGAATTTATTTCCTTGGATAGCTTACGCATGAGGTTTGTAACCAATATTTTCCAACCGACAATACGTTTTGCCAGGATACCAGATCAGCAAAGTTTATTAAAACACTTACAAGTAACTGAACCGCAGAAAGAGAAAAAATTGATGATTCATCGATTCGCAGTGATTCTTTGACGTTGCAAATAGCTAGGGATTTTGAGGTTACAAGTGTTTCGCGTCACATCATGAATCATATGGCACTGTGAATAATCAGTTCTCTGATCTATTGCCTTTAACTATAGTTCAGAATTTATAGTTATCACTCCTCTGATAACACAACGCATTCATAAGAAAACTACATACTTTCGAGGAACAAAACACGTATCAGGCCAATTTTAAGCTATTTCACCTACAGAAACTATATTGGTACTGAATTCAAACTATGATCAAACAAATATAGATCCAATAATCATTAAAATAACTTAAATAATGTTTATAATGAATACTGTACAATAACTTCTAAATTAAACTGCGGTAATAAAATTATAATGACATTAAATTTCTTTATTTCATCTTCAGTGTCACTCAACATTTATTAAAATATACTGCAAAACATTTTTTATGTTATATCAGAAAGACAGTTACTTTTCCAAGAATAATGATAATCGCGACAGAAGGCTTGGAATGAATCCTTTTAGCATCCTCGAGATAACACTGTGATTAAACCGGTTTCGCAAACGTTTAACGAGCCCTGCCGATGTTCGTAGTCTATCTTAAGAGCTCCAGTTCTTAAAAACCTATGTACTTAGCATCTTGTAGACATATTTTACATCAAAGCCGACATGTCATCAAATTCCTAATGGCGCTCAACGCAGCAGGTGATGCATGCAATTATTCGATCACCTGTGTTCAGCCACCATTTCACGCTCGAGAAAACGAGAACAGTAGTAGGGAACAGTACTACATCCATTAAATACTTGCACAGAAGTTCATAAAAGGAAAAGAATGAGGCAAGGGAACTTCTGTCTTCTCATGCGGGTTTGGAATAGCTACCTTGGCCAAGGACATGTTTTACTCGTCAGTGATTCGGTCGATAACTGTCATCTGCGAATGTTCTTTTTTTCGTAAGTCATCTGAATGAATCACGGTTATAAAGTTTTTCTTTTTTCGTCTGGAAAGGCAAAATATAGTTACATATGCTTTCACCGCAACGGTTGCACAATAGTCAAAAGAAATCCGTATTTTTGGATTGATCCTGCCATGTTTTTCCACTGCGATTTCAATATTCGTGCTATGCTATATCGTATGGAGATTATCAATATTAAACTATCAGCTGTGATTTTTTATGAAATCTGATGCCGCTAAATTGTTAGCATAAAAGATGATTTAATTAACTCATATTTCAGGTGAAATGACATAATTAATTCCTACGAAACCTCAACACAGCCGTTGAATTTGAAATGACATTGTAGAGACATTAGGTTATTTCGAAGAAGGAAACCTGTAAAATGAGCAGTGCCTCGCCGAGACTCGAACCACGGACTTCTCGAATACTCGCCGGGCGTGCTGACCATTACACCACGAAGGCATGCTAAAAAGGCGGGAGAAAGAGAAACACCTTTTAAAGGGCGACTGGGGATTAGGGGACCCAATCTCGAAATCCCGGTGGTGGAGAATCACCATCCATGTTCGGACGCCACTGTAGAGACATTAAGTTATTTCGAAGCAGAAGGCATGTAAAATGAGCAATGCCCTCGCCAGGACTCGCACCTCGGACCTCTCGAATACGCGCCGAGTGTGCTGACCACTACACCACGAAGGCAATAACGTCTGTAGTCATAGCATAATTAAGAAAATGAAAAGAGAAGGGAGAAATATGATATAGCATAATTAACTCCATATAAATTGATATAAAATGGCATAATGAACTTCATATGAACTCGCATGAGATGACATGAATGACATAATCCCTTCCACGTGAATTCATATGAGATGACATAATTAACTGCTATGAAGCCGCAACTCAGCCGTTGAATTTGATTATATGAAATGACATTATTAAATATATATGAATTCATATGAAATGACATTATTAAATATATATGAATTCATATGAAACGACATTAACTCCATACGAATTCACACGAAAGGGCATAATTAACTTCTACGAAACCTCAACATAGCCGTCGAATATTCGTGATATCCGAAGTAAAACGAACTGAAATAAAAATCAGGCCTAAATTCTAAAAAATAAAAAAGTGGACAATTCTTCCTTTTTTAACTGAGAATATATCTTCTAAAGTGTCAATAATTGGATTAGTGGTAAAATATATTAACGTTAAATGATACACGCTGACGTTTTCCTCCTCAATTTAGTACTAAGCATTTTCAAAAGACAGAGCTTTCTTGTAGCAAAATAATTCTAATCTGAAATTTTTGCTATAGCATTTTGATATCGATGTTAATTTTTTTTCAAAACACCTATTTTCATTTCCTTAGGTTTTTCTTCACTCGTTTTAATAAATTTGTTATGATTAAAAATTGCGTTTCTTTCAGTGGAAGTATCTGCATATAAAAAACAGAACTTCCGTCTGTATGCATCAGTATTATCTGCAAACATTTTGTAATTTTCCTATAATAAATCATGTTAAACTGCGAAGACATTTTATTTCGTTTATATAGTAAAATATTTAGTTGTTTTTAAACACATTTAATACCTTTTTCAGACTCTTAGCAGGGAAAGTTGACTTAATTAAAAATTTTATTCTGAAACCATACGTCGATCAGTGTTAGAGAGCGAAACGATGTTTAAAATCAGTTAAATGATACTGGCACATCACGTGAAGCTACCTACCTTAGCAGGGATGTATTTCTAGGGATCTAAAAGAAAATAGCTCTCATTTATTTATTTTATGCCCAGGGAAAGCCCCTAAAATACTATGCAGCCATTCCACTTGCCGGGATGCTCACTAACAGCGGAGTGCTAAAGGCGTTAAACGCTGGTAGTTCAATTTGGGTTCGCATCCCGGAGAGAGGACTGACTGCATGGGCATTTTCATGTGCTTCGAGGCATTTTCTTAGCTTTTTTATGAGCGAGGCTTCAACTAAGGCATCTTTTCCCTTAGGCAGACAGCTCCAGCGTGCTTTGCCATAACCAAATAAACCAAACCAAATCCATCTGCTTGGAACTGACCCTGGGATTAACCACAATGCTAAAGAATGCTGGTCGGGTTTTTTAGTTATTTTACTGCGTAAGAGTGTAGTATTATGTAACGGTTACACTATTTCCAAAGAACATAGAAACACGAGGAAATTATAATTTTTGGAAACATTTTGCCAAATCCTACCTCTGAAACTAATGTGTCATTAGATGAATTTTTAACATACTATTAAAGAAAAGATTTGCAAGCTAGCTGAGTAAAAATTAGATTTCCAAAACCTTAATATACAATACTTAAAGTGGATATTTTCAAATTTAACGGATTTAAGTTTATTGAATATATAACATTCAAGATCAATTTAATAATTTAATATTTAGTGCGGAAAGCTTTTGGTTTCTTGAACATTTTAATCAGTTTAAACATTCATATAATTAAGGATTTGCTCTAGTTCATATTTGAAAAAGGTTTTAAATGCGCTCTTTTTATTTCTTTCACATTGCTTTTAACAATAGCAAAAAATTTTCGATTGCATTCAGATGAAGACTATTTTTTGAGAGACAATAATTTTGCTTTATTATAAGCTTCAAAACAGAAATACGGTTCATTTTACGGGTTGAATTTTAATAGCATGAGAAAATAATTTTGTTTCAGAGCACCATATCATATTTGAGTTAAAATATATTAATAACTCAAATATGAGATGGTATTCCAATACTGAGTATTCTCATATTATATTAACTCAAATACTTTTTACACATCATAGACAAAGTGTTGTTTTTAAACGACAGATATATTGTAGCCTGTCTAATACTTCCATTTACAATATATAATCTTGCTACATCTTCAGTGGTTATCACATTTTGATTCTAACTGATAATTAATGTTTCACGATTTTTTGAAATAAAATCATCCTCTTGTCAGTTATAAACATACTACAGTATTTCTTTGCTAGCAGAGAAAATTCGCTACATAAGATTAAAAAAATAATTAAAATTCCTGAAGATAAATAATCACATAAATCTGCCTTTTTACGAAAGGATGAGCAGTCGTATAAAAATAAAATTTGAATTCTTAATTTTTAAGTTCCTCAGCCTATATTTTTAGCCTTTTAGCTACAGCATATTAATTTCAGCCTTTTCTTAATTACCTTGAATTCTTATAGGCAATCGTATTGTTCTCATTGCCCTATCTGTTACGTTAATTCTTTTAACAAGCTGAAGTTTCCTTTTTTTTATTTTTACTTCCTTGTACGAAGTAAAAAAAAAAGTATTGTAATCGCGAAAAGCTTCAGGCAGCATATTTCAACAAAAATATCCACTTTGACCGCTTTCGAATGCAATTTAACGATGTTTTTGCGTGATATCTGTACGTAAGGACAGAATAAAATACTCTTTTCCTTCAAAAAAATTATAAAACTGCTTTAAAATTAATTCTGAAGAGAATTTTTCGTGGCGTCTGTACGAACGTATGTACGTACGTGCGTACGTACTATCTCGCATAACTCAAAAACGAGTAGCCTCAGAACGTTGAAATTTTGTATATAAGACTACTATAACATGTAGATGTGTACCTCGTATTTTGGTTTCAATCGGCCGCACTAAACGTATATAAATATATTTATAAATATATCCACTCTGTTACCCGGCTCAGTGATCTCAGTTTCTTTACTCTTATATGTTTGCAAATTGTACATTTTTGTGCTTTAAAAATGATTGAATTATGTTGTTTTTATCTTCCGGTTAAGTATTTTATGCCTTTAGTAAATCTGAATGCAATATTTTTAGAATTATCAACAATTTTAAAATTGTTTAAGTGCTGCTAAGCCTAATTTGATGGCGGCCATTGCTCTTGTTTACATTTGAAATAGCTGAGTAGCGGATTTATTGCCAATCTAGAGAAACTTAGCTTCGCAACAACAAAGATAACGCCTACATTTATTATTTAAATCATGCTTAATCCTTTCTCGAATTTTTTCGAGGAAATAAGCGTTTAAAGATTTACTTTGTAATATTTAATACAGATATTTTGAGTTTTTATGTATTTTTGCCTTGTCGTGAAGTGAAAACTGAATTAATTGAATGAAAAATACTCAATCGTCTGTGAAAAACTGTTTCTTTTCTGTTTTGTTTGCTTAATTTCCTTTATACATAGTTCTAGCTTTATTATAGTATTTGAATAGAACATGTGGCAACGATTAGATAATTCTTTAAATGATATAAATTTTGTGCATTCTGAGTTATAATATGAACGAAATATAATACTGTTAAGTAAAGCCAGAGTACCAGAGTGTCGCTATGGTAAACAAAGTGAACTTTAAAGAATGCATTTATTCTATTGTGGTTTATGCGCTGTCGGCGAAGTAGGTTTAATTCAATCTAGTAAGTTTAAATGAAATGCAAGAAAAAATACGTATAATTTAATATTCCGTACAAGGAAGTCATGTGGTGTACACATCAGATATTTTTATTTAGTAAGTACATTTTAATTAATTCGTTTTATATTTTGGGAGCCACTCTCATTTCTCTGTAATATTTTCCATTCCGAATTTGAGTACAATACATGGTCTTTAAGGTTTATGCATTTTTGATTATACAACAATTTCTTTCTCATTACATCTTTTATCATTCACGAGATTTCGAATATCTGCACGTTTTCGAAGTTAAAGATCTTTTTCTCCCCGATCTATTCAAAATTATTTAGAAAAAGTTACAGATAAATAAATAGATAAAATTAAACTAAATATTTACCAAAAATAATAACTTACGAAAAATATAGGAAACAGACTATATATATATAAAATAGAGTTTCTGAGCAAAAGCAAGCAGTTCGGACAGCGGACAGGAAGACAGATTTTTGGTGCATAAACTGAAAGTGTACTTTTGGTGGTACTCGGCAAAAGGGCATTGAAGTTGGAGCCCAAACTGACTTAATTCACTATTCTTACTAAGAGTTTCAAATGTAAATAAATGCCAGCTTCCTTAGGCTTAGCAGCACTTAAACAACTTTTAAATTGTTGGTAATTCTAGACCTATTGCATGCAGGTTAACTAAAGGCATAAAAACCTTAACCTGAACTTCAGAACAACATAATTCAATAACTTTTAAAGCAAAAAATACACGAATAATATAAGAATAAGAATAGAATAGAAAAATATAAGTATAGAAAAACAAATGAGCTCACCCAGCCGGGTAAGAGAGGGGGTATATTCATATTTATACAACATATTATTGCTGTATATGTTTGGTGCAGCCGCTTGCTGCCAAAACGACAGGTACACAACTACATGTTATAGCAGTCCGGTGTACAAAATTTTAGCATTTTCGGGCTACTGGTTTTCGAGTTATACATACGTACGTATGTACGTACAGACGTCAGGGAAAAATATCTTCTGAATTCTTTTTAAATCATTTTTATAAACCGTTTTGGAAAAAAGAGTCCTTTATTCTGTCCGTACTTGCTGATGTCATGCAAAAACATCGTTCAAATCGATTCAACAGCGGTCAAAATGAATATTTTCTTTGAAATATGACACCCGAACTTTTTCGCGATTTTAGCACTTCCTTTACTTCGTATAAGAAAGTAACAATGTCTATGGATCGAAATGAGAGAACTGATAGTTGCTTTATGTAATGTCACTGAGGAAAGGTTGCTGCTATCGATATAATTATTGGTATTTTTGTCGTAAATATGCACAATATTTTTAAGTCAAGAAGCAATAAAAAACTTTAAAAGCACAAGATTTAGAAACTTTTAATCATGGTATTGTATTCTGAAAGCTCTAATGCTGATAATATGCATGGAAATAAAATAGACAGAACAGATTTAAAAAACAATAGACGAATATGTGTGTGTGTGTGTTTGTAAGACCAGAACTGTACGTTCACTTAAAATGATGTACTAAAATAAAAAAGAATGGAATTTACCTTTCAATCTGTTCTAAAATTTACAGGACTTAATTATATTGAACTCCATCCCCAAAAAAATTTAATTTAGATCTCAACCCCCAATTAATTATTTTGAAGCCCTTTTTTATTTTTTTATTTTATTACTAATGAATGCTTTATGACTAATCGAATCTTTCTAGAATTATTAATAAAATTCTAGTAAAATGTACGGTGATTAAGAAAGATGACTAAACATTTGATCGTATCGTGAGATGACACCATTATGGCTGAGAAAAATGAGATAACGGTAGTGGAACGTTTAATTCCAAACGTAAGAACTACATGCAACACTATCAGTCAAACTCACTTTATCGCTTCAGACTGCTCGCTGTTTCGAACGCTTCCAGTTTTAACAAATTTTGCTACAATAGCGAGTCCTTTTAAGAGACTTTTCTTTTCTGGATGTTATTTATGCATTGTAACTAGTTGTTTTCCCTTGTTTCCTACCATCAACGGCAAATGCTGCATTAAAATCACATCCCTTCTTTCTAAATGCCACACGATTATTCTGAACAATAATCAGTTATTAGCCAGATCATTGTTCTGAATGATCTGGACAATGATCAGTTATTAGCCAGATCATTAGTTTGAAAGTTGTATGCAATTATCAATAATTATCCAGATCATTGCCTGAATGATCTGAACAACGATCAGCTGCAGCATGGGCGACAGCAAATATGCCTATGTTGTAACTATGACTTGCAACCGCATGTTTAGCGCCATCTGCACTAATTACATAAACGTAGGCATGGGAAACTTATTTTACATGCAAAAAATGAAGTTTCACATTTAACCTACCATTCATCATTTTTTATCTACAGTATATAACAACATACTACGTTTATTTCAAGCGTGTAGCTGATATATTTCGGACTTGTCTTATAGAAGAATAAAACCATCACTGACATGTAAATGACATGTAAGGGCGTTCAACGACGTAAATTTTGAACATTTTCATTGACACACAGAATTTCAAAAATGTAGTAAAAACAAACGTAAAAAGTAGAGAAAAGCAAGCTAGATAAGTATTGTTCTAATGGCATTAATCAGTAGTGAACCTATCGGTTTTGAACAGTAGCGAGGTAATTGTGGAGCACGGCGAGGTTGCAAAAAGTAGGGCCCAGGTGGGGGAATCGAACATAGGTAATCAATATCAGCGGACAAATGTTGTACAAAGTGAACAATCCGAAGAAACTAACCAGATATGAATAATTTCTACTTCACTCTGAGACTTGGCGTAATTTGACTTTAATTAATTGATAGTAATGTGAATGGGTGTGTTTTCTCAAGGTCGTAGATTTCTTTAACCTCTATGCTTATGACTAAAATGACTCACGAAACGTCTAAAACGGATATTTATACCATGTTTAATATTAATTAATTTGTAGAGTTGCGCGCCTCCAACCTGCACGCAACCAAGAGGTGACTGTTGAAACTGGAAAATAGACAGAGTCTTGCTAAGGGTTTAAGTCCCTTTTTATTCAACTTAAGAAATTACAATTGCGTGCTCTTGACGCTCACAAACTACGCCGACACGGCGATAAAATAAAAATAAGAACCTGAAAAAGAAATAATAACAAGACTCTAACTACGAGGCTCTCTAAAAGTAACTAAACCTCACCGCGTTTTACAATACCGCTGCTAATTCAGCAAACTTTGAATATCACGTTGAACGATTAACAATTCTCCGAGGCAAGCACACAGGCCGAAACGCGGGGCTCTTCAATTTCTGGCTAACTACCTCCGCGCTCGTGAAGTAAGAACAGCACACCTCGAACTCGTTTCCTTTCTATTTAACTCAGAATACTTCCGCTGATAATTTGAATCCTTGCGCGTTCTACTAAAATTTACATACTCTGGCATTGGCAGTTCCAGGGGAAAGTAAGGCTTGACAGGAAAGATAGTTTAAACTTAAAATAAATGTTAGTTAAAATAAATATAAACCCTACAAATTAGTTAAGAATTATGCCTTTTTATCCATTAAGACATAACGAAATCGGTTCTGTTTGTTCTCGAAAATGATGCATGCGTTCTTTTGTTTTTATTAATTGCAATGATAGGCCGGTGGTAAAATTACTCAACGAAAAACATATCTTGAAGTTCCTATGTTAATATTCAGAGATGTCATTATTAAGCTTTGAACTGCCAGTATTGTAATTATGTCCGTATAATTAATTAACAACTAAATGATATATAATAATAAAAAAAAAGCCTGAATAGAAGAAAAAGTGACGGTAACTCTTTCGTTGATTTTCACTTGAGAATTTTCCTCATGTCGCTTTCGCTTATAGATTATAATTTTTTTACTTTTAAAGGAGTTCAATTTATGCTTAAAGGTTTGGATACGTATCTATTTTTATTTTGTTTACACATAGAGATCTATTGCAATGGAATGATTCTCTATAAAACACAGTTGACGAGCGAAATTAAAACATTTTCCTTTCAATAGAAATTGTTTCAAATTTGATAAACTTTGGTTATATTTTAATGCGTTGATTGAATTAAAGTACCGTTATAGCAGCTAATTTCAAGCACATATAAATCTTAGACAATATCAAAGCAGGTTCCTATATCACTGGATTCGGTTTCCAATCCCACAGAAAGCATGGATGTTTGCAAATGTTCTTGTGGCAAGGAGCATATAAACTCCACTGAGATGGAACACCCCTCGATAGTTTGATGATAGAGGGAGAATGGTATAGGATTCCGGGATTATGTCTCTGTTCGGAATTATGTCAATCAAAATTGGGAAATGGGCAAACCTGTCACCAATGATGTGCGCAAGTCTTGACCATCATTAAGCCTTACCATCTCTTTCTTGGACATAATTAATTAGATGAACCTGATTTTATTTAATTTAGGATGATAAGCAACAACACTATGAAATCTTGTTACGAAATTTCTACATGGAAAATGGGAAGCATTGAAAGAAATCTAATCATACGAACAGTTATTTTCACTGTGCAAGATCAGTCGCCACATATATAGATCAAAGAAAGTTTCAAATGTGCATAATTATGACGTCATTCCATTTTGGCATCACAGTTTAAGTAGTCCTCTAATTAAATGTCTAATCCCAATAGTTTCCAATCTTCTTCATCCATAATTATAGTTTCATCATTTTGAACGTCAACACTTTGACTTGACTCTGGGTTCGAAAATACCCCTCTAATAAAGATGTTTTTATTGTTTGTGGTTTTACTTGAATCCAGGCAAGTGATATCATATCCATAGCTTCGATAATATTTAAACTGTTCTTTGTATTCCTGTATTTATATTCTGACAGGCTATCTGAATCACCCTTTGAGCTGTAGAACACATCCAAATTCTTAATGACACTCAGATCTAAAGGTTACACTACACTAATGCTATTTTCCGGGAAGAAAACAATTTTCATATTTTGCAAGAGGTCTGTCGTTTGAGGATAGGCGGTACACTGATCCATAAAAAGTAGAATTTTGTTGTTTTCTTGAGCTGTAAGGACTTGTATGTCTTTTGATTTGTTTCGGGAATATTGCGTGTCCTGACTGTACAGAGAGTTTAACTACAAACGAAGTCTTAAGGAGTATTGAAGAGATAACAAGATGAGAAGGGTTTAGTTACCCTTTATTTTCCGCAATAATATACAGGCGCTCCCACACTTCGGGATACAAAGACCAACCACTTGTGGTCTGAACGTAAAAATATAAAACTATTAACTAACTAAAACTAAGAGCTAACTTTGAACTAGTTTAACACAATGGCCTAACGCTAAGACTGGCCTTTTAAATTATTACGTATGTAGTACGCAAACTGCCGAAACTACAATACGTTTCAAATAACGACAGGACTAAACCTCTGGCCTTAAAGGCAGACAGCAGCTAGAAAAACTGTGTGGAATGCAGTGGCAAGGCGTTTACTTTTCCTCTATCTAACTCTTGGCAAAAAGCCTCAACTTAAATACTTGGGCGTTAGCAAGTACAATTTGCATAAACAAGTTAACGCATTTAATTCTGACCGGAAGTAGAAAATAAGAGAGAATATAGTTTTAAAATAAAATATAAGTTTTAAAATAAAATAAACGTTAGTAAAACTTAAGATCTTTACACAGCCACTCCGTAAAACCTTCCGTAATCATCAATGCTTTCGTACTTGCTTTATATTCTAATGGCAGAGTTCTAACATCTTCGAAGCACTTTGGTTTTTGTGACTTTCCTATAACTAAAGGAGTCATTTTTCAGTATCACCAGTCTTTGCACAATGTAAAACAGTGCAACTTTCTTAACTTTGTTTAGTTTTATGAAACAGGCCATCTTTGAAAGATAGTGTTCTTGCAGGCATTAGTTTAAGGAATAGAGCAGTTTCATCAACATAAAAAATGTCTTTTAATTTATGTCTATCTATTTTGGTGGATACATTCTTGAACCACACTTCAACCGACTCAGCAGGAACACTTTTCCATTTTTTCCCTCCGTTTATTATAAGACTTAAGATTCTGGGCCGCCGTTTAAATTTATGCATCCATCCAGTTGAAAAGCAAGCTTCTTTCACATTCAATCGAAGTTCTATTTCTTTTGATTTCTCGATTAACATGGGCCATTCGCTGGAATGCTGGATGCACGACAGTGAATGAAAAATTTTAGCAAAATGGCTTCTACCTCAGGAAACGTACAATCTTGAACATTTTTGCTATTCCTTCTACATTTTCCCACCATAAACAATCTTTTTTAGTGTTGTCACAGGAACTTCTTTGCTGACTCAACTTTTGTCAAATTCAGTAAAAAAGAGGGAACGGTTCTATACCAATTTTCTACTTGTCCGATTGACGAAATTCAACTTGCGTTTTCCATGTCTCGAAGGCGCGACTTAGGATATATATATCCTAAGTCGCGCTTTCGTATAGCATCGTTCTAATATAGGTATTTTGACACGAAATCGAACTTTATCTGAAATGGCATGCCAATTGTTTTCCATATTTCGATTTTAAGACTCAAATTTTGCCAAACTGCCACGATTTGTAAAAATCACACGAGTAGTTTTTAAAATATTAGCCCTAAAATTTTAGCTCCTCAATGTTAATTGAATTTGGTATGTATTCGTTAATATCTCTTTTTTTTTTATTAAACTTATTTTATTCTTCCTTTCGCATTTCGAAACTTAAATTCATTCCAAAAAATTCACCCATTTTTTAAGATTTATTTTTTAAATTTGTATTTTTAAATAATTTTTATGAATGTTTCGAAAAACATTTAAATTATAACCTATAAAATTTTTAACATCATCTTAAAGCAGATGTATTTCTAGGCACACCTGCAAAAAAATTAGAGTTTTTTATTCACAATTTTCCAAGATATACATGAATTTACATACTGGCGCGTTTTGAAATTTGCTATATTTGTTTTAAGCGATAATAACACCAAATGTCGTTTACTCACCTTCTTAAAATTATTTAAAGTATTAACGATGACTTTTTCCCGCTCGTCTACAATTGAAAAAAATCTGATGTGTACACCACATGACTTCCTTGTATTGGAATATTAAATTATACGCATTTTTTCTTGCATTTCCTTTAAACTTAGTGGATTGAATTAAATTTACTTCGCCGACAGCGCATAAACCACAATAGAATAAATGCATTCTTTAAAATTCACTCTAGTATTTGTTTACCATAGCGACACTCTGGCGCTAGATTCACTTAACAGTATTAATAATTATATAACAGTTAACTTATATAATAATTATATAACGGAAACTAAGTTAACTGTTATATATTCCAATAAGTATATAACAGTTAACTTATATATTTCGTTCATATTATAACTCATAATGCACAAAATTTATATCATTTAAAGAATAGAATTATCTAATCGTTGCCACATGTTCTATTCAAACAATGTATTCTATTCAAATACTATTATAAAGCTAGAATGATGTATAAAAGAAATTAAGCAAACAAAACAAAAAAGAAACAGTTTTTCAGAGACGATTGAGTATTTCTCATTTAATTAATTCAGTTTTCACTTCGCGAGAAGGCAAAAATACATAAAAACTCAAAATATCTATATTAAAAATTACGAAGTAAATCTCAAACACTTATTTCCTCGAAAAAATTCCAGAAAGAATTAAGCATGATTTAATTGGCAATAATAAATGAATGCGTTATCTTTGTTGTTGCGAAGCTAAGTTTCTCTAGATTGGCAACAAATCCACTAGTCTCCTGTTTGAAATGTAAACATCAATGGCCGCCATTAAAAAAAGGCTTAGCGGCAATTAAACAACTTTAAAATTGCTGATAATTCTAAAATATTGCACACAGATTTACTAAAGGCATAAAATCCTTAACCGGAAAATAAAAACAACATAATTCAATCATTCTTAAAGCAAAAAAATGTACAATTTGCAAACATATAAGAGTAAAGAAACTGAGATCACTAAGCCAGGTAACAGAGTGGATATATATATAAATATATTTATATACGTTTGGTGAGGCCGATTGCAACCAAAATACGAGGTACACATCTACATGTTATAGCAGTCCTATATACAAAATTTCAACGTTCTGAGGCTATTCGTTTTTGAGTTATGCGAGATACGTACGTACGCACGTACGTACATACGTTCGTACAGACGCCACGAAAAATTCTCTTCAGAATTAATTTTAAAGCAGTTTTATAATTTTTTTGAAGGAAAAGAGTATTTTATTCTGTCCTTAAGTAGAGATATCAAGCAAAAACGTCGTTAAATTGCATTCGATAGCGGTCAAAATGGATATTTTCGTTGAAATATGCTGCTTGAAACTTTTCGCGATTACAATACTTCCTTTTTACTTCGTACAAGGAAGTAAAAAAGAAAAGCAAAATACTTTGCTATAAATTAAGATTAATTTTGAGTTCGCCAAGTGAATTATTCTTGGCACAAACTCAAAAAAAATGCGCCAAGTTAAACTTTTGAATTTCTCCGTACATTTCGCACCAAATTTTACAGAATTTAGAATTTAGGAATAATTTGAGTCGTAGAATCGAAATACGGAAAAAAATTGGCATGTCATTTCAGAAGAAGTCCGATTTTGTGGCGATTTTGTATTAGAACAATGCTATATAGAAATATAACATATATCCTAAGCCGCGCGTTCGAGAAATGGAAAACACAGTTTGAATTTTGTCAATCGGCACAGTAGAATGAGAGATATAGAACTGTCCCTCCTTTTTTTATAGCAATGTACACTGATTTTAAAAGTAAGACATAGCCATCTGAGAAGCTGCGTGGGGTTCGCTGAGCAGCATTTAGGGAAAGGAATGGAATGACGTAGTTTATTATGTCAAGAGTATTGATTGATTTTCTTCATGAATTTAAATATTAATTTTAAAATAAAAATGTGACTGGCCTCCAATTGGAGTAAAGTTTAATTATCGTCTGCAGCATTAAAACTATTTTTTCTTTAAAATGTCGCTGAAAAATAAACAACGGATCGAAGGCTATTTTTGCGCTGTTCGAAGAGAAATATTCTTATTCATTTGCTAAAAAAAGATGTGAATAGCATGTTTTAATATTTCTATAAATAAAATAAGTGACATAATTAATATGAAAGCAAAGCAACGTCAAAGTTTACATGAATTCTGGTTTCATTTCTCAGTTTTTCAAAAAATAGAAAAGAGATTTAGAGGTATGGCTTGGAGCTTTATCCTGATGTATGTCTTTCCTATGGATTAATGGGCATTTGGACTTTTAAAACAAGCGCTTTATAAGTGGCATCCCAAAACATTGGATAGATTCTGGAAGATTGTGAAAATCAACCTTGATATTTTAGGAAAAAGACTTTTATCTTGGAAATCAGGATGCAATATGATAGTTCAACAAAAGAGCTATCAAGTTGAACATACTAGAAAATAAAATTTTAAGGTTTGTTTATATACAAATCTTTGCAAAATCGTTACAAAAATGTGTGAATACCCTCTGTATATATTAAAGCCGGGTTCCGAATGATTTGGTTTTGGTTCACAATTAATTCCCATTTACTAATAAAAAGTTTCGGTTCCTAAATTGAAATTATTATTGTTTGAAGCCTCTTGTGTAAGTTCCAGCATCATAAGCGTTATGCAGGAATCATATGACGCAGATTAATGTTGGAATGATGCAGTTTACAGAGATATGATAAGTACAATAATTTTAAGAGAGAAAAGGGAAATACCCCAATTAAAATAGAGAGTCAAATGATTATTGCAAATTAAAATTTTGAAACACACACACACAGACACACACACACATATATATATATATAAGATTAGAATGATACATTTTATTTTTAATTGGCACCTTTCATTGCCCTTATTGCTTCTATCACTGTAATTGTCGACAGCAATGAGTTGTTTCAACGATGCAATGAATGCGTATTAAAAGCGTTTTGTCTTTCTCGTGATTATGAACAATTATTTATAATTTATTAGAGCAAACTTATATTAGTTCAAATTTTATATGGAAATTGCCTGCTATGAAATTTCTGAATCATTCTAAAAATCTGAAGTACGTATTGAAATGTTTTCATTTTTACTCGTAATTTACACTAAATTTGCAGCAAACGAAAACAATAGTTATAGGAAACAACGAAAACAATAGTTTCGATGTTATAGGCAAAATTTCAATGATTTCATTAAAGCGTTCTGACGTGTACCACTTTTACCAAGTTTTTACCAACTTTTTATACCAAGTTTTTATGTTATTGTTATAAATTATCGCCATTCTTACACCTCGCCCACCTCACCTTTAAAATTCGGAATATGCTTTCAGATTTCAGGAACATTTTAAAGTTAAGGCTTTTACTAAACTTTACATTGTTACTCAAATGTTAAACAGAAATGCATTTCTTTTGAGAATGTTGAACGAACTGAAGGAAACTTTTCCTTCCCATTCTGCGTCTTAACATACGAACAAAAAATTGCAAGCTTTTTATCTATTTATTTTTATTTTGAACGCCCGGTGAAATGAAAAATCGTCTGCCTGTTTCACGTGACATCTCTAAACATTGCTGGAACTTTGATTGCAATCTTCCAAGTCGGAAATGGGTCATTCCTTTTGATCAAAGGGTTTATTTAAAAATATTTTTTAAGCCAGCTGGAACAACATACTAAGGGTTGGGCTTTTTAATTTTTTCTTTCATAGCATTTTTTACAGATTTAAAGATGGTATTCTGTAGATATATTTTTTTCCTCGAGGATAAATGACGTAAGTAGAAAATGGGCAGCTCTGATGATGAATATGAAACCACGAAACATTCTTGCAGCAAGAAAAATTCATGTAAAATAGGAATCATATTATATTTAAAAGAAAGAAAAAATATTTTAAAGTACGTTTCGCCTTTTTAATCCGCAAATTCTTCAGAAATTTTAATTTTACATACGTACTAGCTGACAAAATGTACAGTGTCTCACAAAAGTGATGGGACACTTGTGCTTTACAAAAGAAATAATTAAATTAAAATAAATTTAAAAACATGTAAAAATTTTTAGTGGGTGTGTTTCATACTTAAATTTAATAACAATTATTACATAACATACATTTTTTCAACATATTAAAATATTAATTTAATAAAAATACAATTGTTTAGAACGGAGCAAAAAAATGGCTCACATAAGTGATGGGACACTTACTTTTCCATCAAATATTTATCCAAAAATTTTACTTTTTAAAAGGTTTTAATATTTTATTGGATTTCCTTTTACTTTTAAAACATGATTAAATCTTCTTGAGATGGATTCGATTAAGTTTTTTGTAATTTCTGGAGTGATTTTACCCCATTCTTCTTGAAGCACCGATTTTAACTGTTGTTTTGAAGAAATGGTGTGTTTGCGAATTCTTGATTCCAATTCTTTCCAAATATTCTCTATGGGATTTAAGTCTGGAGATTGAGGTGATGTTTTTATTATTTCAGGGCAGTTATACAGCAGCCAGAGTCTAACGTTCAAAGCAGTGTGCTTGGGGTCATTGTCCTGGTAGAATTTAAAATCGTTATGAAGGTTCAATTTTCGTGCTGAAGATTTCAAATTTTGATTTAAAATGTTAATATACTTGCGCTGATCCATTATACTGTCAATAAAAACAAGATTACCTACTCCAACGGACGACATACACCCCCATACCATAACTTCTCCTCCACCATGTTTTACTGTTGGCATTAAGTTATGTTTGCGAAATTCTTCCCTGGGTTTTCTCCACACCAAGATTCTACCGTCAGAACCAAATATATTAAATTTACTCTCATCAGCAAATATAACTTCATTCCAGTAATCATAATTCTTATTTATGTTGGATTTTGCGAAAGCCAATCTGAGTTTTCTATTCTTTTCACTTATGAAGAATTTTTTCCTGGCTGCTCTACTGTGATATCCAGCAGATCGAATTACTCTCCGAATAGTCTCAGGATTAACAATTACTCTATATAATGTTTGTAAATCAGCAGCAACTTTAGAAGTACTCATTCTTGGATTTTTTTTAATATTTCGAACGATAATTCGCTTTATTCCATCGGATAGCTTATATATCGGCCAGGTCTTCTTTTATCCTGAATCATATGGTTCCTTTTATATCGTTTAATGATACTGAAAACTGTTGAATGACTCAAGTTAACTGTTTCAGCAGTTTCTCTAATAGATTTTCCACGTTCAATATGCAAATTAATAACTAATTTTCGAATTTCAAGCAAAGTTTCTTTTCGTTTAGCATTCATGGCTGCACAGAGCTAAAAAACACAAAAATTCCAAAACAAACTGGAGAGAAATACTGCAGACGATTTTATAAATTATTGCCAATTGCTTTTGAGTAAAAATAAAAAAACCCAAAAATATTTTTATTGTAGTATGTAGTAGCATCTAATGGTGTCCCATCACTTATGTGAGCCATTTTTTGCTCCGTTCCAAACAATTGTATTTTTTAATTAATATTTTAATATTTTGAGAAAATGTATGTTATGTAATAATTGTTACTAAATTTAAGTATGAAACACACCCACAAAACATTTTTATATGTTTTTTAATTTATTTTATTACAGTTTCCTTTTGTAAAGCACAAATGTCCCATCACTTTTGTGAGACACTGTATATGAATATTGTGGGGATTTACTTAATTCACCCTTTATTTTATTTTGAAGCAGACTTTCCAGTCGCTCTCGCTTTCTACTCACACTTTCTTGCCAGAATGTAAATGAATTAGTGATCGTATCCAAATGAGGTAGAAAGAAGTTAGTATTTAAAGGAATTTTTTTTGAAGGTGAATTCAGAGCATGTTTTGCCTGCTTGAAAGCTACGTTGCTATCTCTCATTTCCTAGCGATTAGATTTCTCTGACGGCCGACTTGTTTAAGCCGACTTTCGAGTCAGAGCCAGCCTACGCGGTAATTAACCTGCGAAGCCGTTAGGCTAAATTTAAAGTCATTTAATTTTAAGTTAGTCGTTACCTTTTTGAGTGAAGCAAAAGTGTTGGCGAGTTGGTGCCATTTTGTGAACTTTATTCGAGTTAATAAAGGGTTCTTTACGCCTTTCTCCTGACTTTGTCATGCGTTAAGACAGGGATTATTCTCTAAACATTCTTCTAACGTCTAGCTCAGTTTATGATAGCAAAACATACGAGATCTCATAATATAGCTGCTGATATACACGCTCAAAGAGTTCCACACATTTGCTCCATTGTTCCCATAACTCACGGAGTCACTGGGAAGCCTCTTTGGTATTTGGCATTCACTGGTCTTCGCGTCGTTTATGATAAATTCATTTGTTTGAAAACGTTTACATTAAAGAATCATATTAATACGAGAAAACAAGGGATAAGAGGGCAAAAATTTAGAAAACTAAGTAGAGTTTCTTTTCAAAAAATGCAATACTACGCCGAATAGTTCAAAGACTTTTTAACTTCGTTTGCATTGCAACACGAACTGTGTTGTTGCCTCAGATGAAATAACCTCTACTTTTTTTTTTTTTTTTTTTTTTTTTTTTTTACAAATATTGTATGTGATATGATATTTCCTGAACAACTTAGAGCACAGCGACATAAATAAGATGCATAGAAAACTAAGAAATTCTAAAAATTACTAAAATAATGCTGATAAATATGGCATTTTTTAACAATGTGCAATTCCAGTATTGTTATAAAAGTTTAACGGTTTATACACTGTACCCATTGTACATATTTCTGTTACAATTAAAACTAAACCTGCAAGTGAAAAATGTAAGTATCCTGCCTATAAAATCTTTCATTACTAAAAAAAATCCCATGTCTTTCTATGAATTTGTGCAAAAGCCACATCGGTCCATACTTTTCAAAGCATTCAAATATTACTATTTTCTGTTATTTTTTGTATATCCTTACTTTTTTTATTACTCTTCGATTTCTCTGTATTTATTCGTATAATAGACATACATTTGAAAACTTCAATAACGGCCATTATATTTGGCAATATTATCACGCCATTTAGAGATACAAAGTAATGCGGTATTGAGTTATAAAAAGACCATTTAATTTTTGCTCAACAATGTATGATGCATTTTAAAAAATTACATGTGGAAACTAAGCCGTGTAGCGCAATAAATCTGGAAAATATACAAAAGAACGGTAAATGGCATACTCGTCATCCCTTCTTTCTAACGTATATACATTAATAAGGGAAGTAATGTTTTCAGTCTAAAAATTCGACAGTGAGTTTCTCAGTGAATAATCTTGAATTCTCCACAACATGCTTTTCTATTTTTACAATAATGTTTGATAATATTTGTCTGTCCGGTAGATGTCGATTTCTTCGTCCACGATGACTTTTTATAACAAACATCCAAAAAATTTCTATTTTCGGTATTTAAACTAAATTCATTCGAGTAAGGAACTGATTTGATATTGAACTGATTTGAACAACCGGAAGTTACTGTTTATTTGAAGCCCACAGCATTTTTTAACCGATAACCGGAAGTGATACTTGAAGCTTGTAGCAATTTTTAATAGACAGCCGGGAAAGTAACCTTACTTGAAATCCATGATAGTTTTTAAAAATATATTTAAAATTATCTAAAACTTTTCAATTTTAATAGTTAAAATTTTTGTCTCAAGAGAACAACTTATTCGATTTAGACTAAAATTGATAATGATGATGAATAAGTGTGATTTACTTGAAGTGATAATTTAGTTGAAGCTCTGAACAGATTTTTGTAAAACGAAATGCTATGATATAATCTAAAACTTCTGAAATTTGGCATTCAAAACTCGTATATGCATATACGACTGAGAACATGTATATCATGACTGAGAACTGTAAATGAACTGGAAGGGGTACTTTACTTGGAACTCAACAGATTCGTGTGAAAAAATATAGAATCATAATAAGAGTTTAATCTAAAACAATGCAGCACCATATTATAACTATTTGCATTATATTATATCTAGATAAGATATTTATTTATATCAGGCCGTAGAAAAGAAGAATTTTTATAACAGCGTTTCATTTGCATAATTTCAAATCTCTTGTAATGCAGGCATGTTACTAAAAAATGTACTTGATATTCTTTGTTACCACTGATGATGAAGAGGCAAAAGGCAAATAGCAATTTCGAAAAGACTTATTGTTTTACTGGTTTCTGTTCTCGGAACGTACGGTAGAAACTATTCAGGTGCAATTCCAAAACTGATGAGCATTGTATACTGTATAGGGTCTCACTTAAGTGTCATTCAAAAACTCATGAGGATTGCTTACTGTATAATGTCTAACTTAAGTTATTTTATGTTAAAACCGCTTCTTCATTTCCATTTTCCTGTTTGAATATAAATTTCTAGCTCTCACGATATTCAAATGAGGTAAAAAGAACAGAGTATTTAAAGGAAGGCTTGGATAGAACTACAGCGCGTTCTGCCTGCTGAATGCCACATTGTTAATATTATTTCCTTGTGAATAGTATTCTGCAGTGTTGCGTTATTCTCGCCACTAGGCTTGGTACGCCGACCTTAGGTCAAAACCACTTTGTGCGTTATTCTAATTGTGCATCCGTTAGGCTGATTTAATCTTCTTAGTTAATCCTTTACCTTTGATTTAAGCCAAATTCTCGGCTTCTGTAAAAAGGAGTGGTGTCGTCTGTCAATTCAAATAAAAGGGTTCTTTACACCCTTTCCCTGCCTATGTAGTACTTACAAGGCATAGCGATAATTCGCTTTAGTCTTAAGAGTTCTCGTACATTTGATGTTACCAAAGAATACGAATCTGCAACGGGTTTACTAATACGTAAATGTCGCAGAGATAATATATACATGCAGATCAAAAGGAATTTAGATTTGCGGATACTCTAGAAATAACATCGAAAAAAATTAGATTGTGGTATTGGTTTCAAAACATTTATTTTAAATATATTACAAGTATTTAATTTTCTTTAATTCAAAACCATTTAAATTACATGTTATTCAACTGCCCAATAAAATACAGTTCTTGACAAAACGAAATACAGGAATAATTGATTATGTTGATATAAATTTAAAAAAAAAAACAGTTTTTACATATGGTCAGTTATATTTAATAAATTAATATCTAAAATTTCGTACTAGAGGTTTCTCCATTTATTAAAACAACGAATTAAGTTTCGTTTACAAGCGATCAAAAAGAATAGATACGTTATAAGATCGTTAGTATTCAAAACATGGAATTGGCGAATGGTCATGTGCAGGCGACATCAGATTTTTGAACATGATTTTATGTTATGAAAAATGGCAAGTACTAAATCTCAGCTAGAGAAAAGCTCTTGAACGAAAGAACACTCAACTATTTAAGTTTAATTAATTAAATTTATAATGAAAATGTAAATAATTTGAATTACTTTGCATGCGATATTCTTAGCTCTGTACATCATACACAAAAAAAATTTAATTAAATATTTCATAAACATTCTTATCTTCCTTCTTCCTTAATGAACCTTCTAAAAATACTTCAGAAAATAAAATTATTTCAGTAATTGTTCAGCGTTTTCTTAATTCAAAGCGAAGGAGTTAAGAATTCAGAAAAAGAAAAATGACATCTTGACAAATTTGGAACCATTATTATTCAGTTGCTCGTTCAAATGGCAGAAAAGAAACGTCGAATTGAGCTTCAAGAAAAATGAGGAATAAAGCGCTTAACGGGAAGAATTTAAATTAACAAGGGAATTAATTCAGCCACCGTTAACATTAAAACAGAAAATATTAATTTGGTTTTCCTATTTTAATTTTTTTGAAATGATTAAGAACAAATTTTAAAATTTTAATCCAGTATACTGAAAAGTTGTATTTTATCAGTAATTAAGTTTATCGTACTAAACGAAACAGAAAATAAAAGAAACTCTAATAATAAGTTATTACTATTCGTTAAAAAGTTTTCCTAATCAAATATTTTCGAAATTTATCTAGCCTAATATTTTTTGTAAAACTCGAAATACTGATAAAAATATTTAAATAAATCATTAAATTAAAATTTTCACCAGAGCAAGATCTCCAGAACTGGGTAATTTTTATCATTTTTAACGACCCCAGCTTTTTTACTTAAGAAGTAAAGGAAGTATTGTAATCGCGAAAAATTTCAGGTTTCATATTTCAACGAAAATATCCATTTTGACCTCAATCGAATGCAATTTAACGATGTTTTTGAGTGACATCTGTACATAAGAACAGAATAAAAGACTATTTTTCTCCAAACGGATTATAAAATTAATTTAAAATGGAATAAGAAGAGATTTTTTCGCGACATCTGTACGTAGGTACGTATATATATCTCGCATAACTCAAGAACCAGTTGCCTCACAGCGTTGAAATTTTTAGGACTGCTACAGCGTGTAGTTGTGCATCTCCCATTTTGGTTGCAATCGTCCGCATTAGATGTATATAAATATATCCGCTGTATTACTTGGCTCAGTGAGCTCAGTTTTTATTCTTACATATTGCCAAATTGTGCATTTTTCGCTTTGAAAATGATTAAAATATGTGGTTCTTATCTTCCGGTTAAGGTCTTTATGCCTTTAGTTAAGGTGCGTGCAATAATTGTAGAAATATTAACAATTTAAAATTTGTTTAAGTGCGGCTAAGCCTTATGTTTTTTTTGCCATAGCAGCCACATTTGTTTACAATTGAAACTTAGCAGAATTAAGTCTTTCTGCAATGCAATTTGAGTGATCTTTTTGGTTACATTTACATTATACAATCTATAAAGTTTTGAGGAATTATTGTGTACCCCATGCATGTTCTCAAGATGTAACTCGCAGCACGTCCGACTAGAAGTCGAAAGACCCGTGTTTCGAATCTACGAGATACGGTAGCTATATTTTATGTCTTCCCATTGCGGAAAAACGCAATAGCTCTAGGATGACTTCCAATTGTCCAACAACAGTCCGTCATCGGTTGGATCTAACTAATTTTGTCCCATTCCCCCTTCCCAGTCGCCCTTTAGCATGGAAGAATCTAAGTATTTATTCCGTCTTCCTCGTATGCTCTCGTAATGTAACTGATAGCACATCCGACTAGGCATCGGAAGACTACGCATCAGTAGTCTGAATATCAGTAAGGGCATAGCCGATTTCCTGGCTCTGAAAATGCAGAATACCTTTACAAAGCAATTAAGTTAATGTCATAAACATTTTATATAATGCTGAACACATATGGGATCGATTTATGAGTGCAGTATGGTTCAATTTCAGGGCAACAGTAAAGACAATGTTTAAAATATTGCAATAACTAAATAATTTTGCATAGAGAGACGAAAGGAGTAAACGCATTTGGCTACACATGCCCGTTTGCCCTTCTTGAACAACGATTACCATAAACGTGTTATCCGTAAAAAAAAAAAAAGCACAACATATGCAAAGTTCAATAAAAAGTAGCATAACTACAACTGTCACAAAAGGCAGACACAGTTGTTTTCCAGATAGTTATACAAAGAACAACACATTTGAGAAATAAATATCCTGTTTGTAAGCTATATTTAAGCATATTTAAGGCTTAGATAAATTACTTTTACCACGCTAAATGACGCAATCTTGACGAATTTCTCATGACAAAGTGATCATCGGATTTTACAAAGCGATAACGTGACAAATGAGACAATCTGTCTGGCAACTGTCTAATGATATAATGCACGCAGAGGTATTAGCTTTCTTTAAAACTTATGAAACTTTGCAAACGAATGTAAGAAGTTAGAAATTAGCCCTAAATTTTTATTTAAATAAGTAAATTCATGTTTAAATAAGTAACACAAAATTTCCTTTATTTAGAGTATTAAAATGTCTTTTTTTCAAACATTTAATGCACAATCTGTTAATTTTTACAATTTTAAAATCTTTCTCTTATATCATTTTTAAGTTATAACAATTACAAACTAAAAAAATTACAAATACAATATTAATATCTCATTTTGTCTTAGGAGTAGCTGATATAAGCAAGAGGTAATTAAAAAAAAACATTCGATGCTAAGCAACGAATAAATCACATTTAATCAATTTGCTTTTCGAAAAATATTAAGGCAGTAAAATAAAATGAAATTGCTAGAAAATACAAAGCCACTTCTAAAATACTGCGTAGGTTTCTGTATGTAAATTGTAACTTGTTTATTGCGGATTATGTAATTATACGGAATTAGTAAAACTCATTTTTAACTTTTATTAAAGTGTACTGCAGTAAATGCCTAAATCAATAGAATTCATATAGTATGAGCAAAAAGACTTATTTTATGTTAATAAAAACAAATCACAGATAGATTGTGAAATAAATCAAAAGATGATTCTCGATGTTTAAATTGCCGCAAAAAAATGTAACATTGCAATAAGAATTCAGACAAATTTGCACTGAGGGAAAGACGTAAAAGAAAAATTTTTCATCTAGAAAATCGCAAAAAAAGAAAGTGTCGAAAAAGCTAACTGCTCGCTATGTGCTTTACAAAATGCTTCATGGCATAATTCGTAATACTTTAAGGCTAAAAGCTCATATTGAAAAGTAGAAAACATTACGTACTTACAAAGAAACATTAAGCCTAAATTAAAACTAGCAAAAACTGCTGCTATTCGGTCCCATAAGTGAAAAACAATTACTCCCACGAACTCGTGTTCGAAAAACATTCAGCCTAGAAAATCCTGACAGCATCACATGTTATGAGTGCGAATTGTACTCCAATTACAAAACCTTTTCAATAGACAGGAAGTAATGGAATGATGAACATATTTGGATTACAATGGAAAATCTACCGCTACTATAAACCTCCAACGGATGGCGTCACATAATTATGCTAGTTATTCTACCGAGTCTTAACGTAACAGTTTGGATTAATTAAAATTATAATATCTTCAACTATTAATTTTATATACTGCTGAAAAGTCTTGTAAGTCTTATGAGTTAAAAGTCTTATGAACTAACTTAACTCAATGTTAATCCTGCAGTGATATTCTTAAATAATATTAAACATATTTGTAGTCTTCTAAAGAATATTATAATCGCTAATATTAAAAGGATGTCTCATGAATTTCACACTTTAAATCAAAAGTTTAAAATGTTATTATTAGAGACAACGACATATTAAACGTGAAGGCAAACTGGTAGCTATTTTCATTTTGTTTAAGAGTTAACCGGGTCATGAACGCAATAGACAATTTTCCTTGAAAAAATTAAAAATAGCTGGTCCATCAAGGCATATGTTGGAGCATACATAGCTAGAAACTCATAATGCCTTAATGTGGTTAAAAAATCTAAAGAAAAAACACTCCTCTTTTGAGATTTTATATGACACAGTTAAAAAATGCAATGAAGTGAATTGAGAATAATTTTGAATAATCCTCTACTTTCCATAGATTCTGTACGGACAGAGTAAAAAATAGTGCAGAAACGAGTTCTTTTGTGTTTAATAACATCAGTTTATTACTAGCTTTCGCTAAGAATAATGTTAAGCAGAATATCGTATAAAACCTGAATACAATCATCAGTACAAAGCTTGGGCACGTGCTATCTCAACCCACACGTCGTATGGCTTACTTGGTCCATTAACATACATGAAAATGAAAGTGGTTAAAAAAGCTAAAAGAAATTCAAATACTTACCCATCCTCCTTGTTGACAAATCCAGGGTGCGAGGTCACTCTCGACAAATATGCCCATCCTTTGCACCAGGCCGAGGACATATTCTGGATGTCCGGTTTTAACGCAGTCCATTGCAAGAGCACCTGTCATGGCAAAGAGAGCAACGATACGACCCCAGGTCACGTCGTTTCGGAATATCTCTTCGGCAACAGCAGCGAACACATTATGTACAACAGCTTCGGAAGGAAAGCTATGTAATCCTAGATTAGATGCTACGCTTTGGAATAGCTTCGGATGAGAATTCTCCAGCTCGTTGGCCAGCAACCTGGGGGAAACAAAAAAAAAGAGGGTTTTTTTTAAAGTATATTCAAATTGATATTTCAACAGTGTTTTAGCGCAGTAATTATAATAGGCTTAGATCACCAAATAAAAGGTAAAAACTGCATTTCATGAAACAATGATTATGAAGTTAAAATTTCCAACATTTTTTAAATTTTATTTTATTTGTTAGTTTATCTTAAAATATATTAGTGAACATTTATTGCAATGGCAACACAATTCACGTAAAACAAATTTTCCTTTAAACAGAACTCTCGTACTATAATATTTATATTTGTTACAGATTTAAGCATATTTGTTACAGGTTAAAATTATGTGTTCCTTCCATCTGCAAGTAATATAATCCAAATCAACCTCATTTAGTTCCGAACTCTATATACGAATATGGTTAATTATTTAAGTATCCCGTAAAACGTGACGATCTTTAATTGATGTATTACGTTCAAGAAAACTTATTTGTGTGTGCGTATATATAAAATAGATAGACAAAACGAAAGAAATCTAGAACCCATTTTACAATAAGCCACCAAAAAAGGTGAAACCCAGTACCAGCAAATTTCAAAATATCCAACAAATACAAAATAAGAACCAAATAAATGTGAAATTAAAACCCAAAAATCATAGATACCTCAAAAATTATACCAATATCAGAAAAATAAAATAAAGAAGAGGAATTTTATTAAGTCCGATGTAAAAATTTGATGATTTTATTAAGTCCGATGAATATTTATATAATAATTTTTGGGTTTAATTTCACATTTCTTTAGTTCCTATTTTGTATTTGTTGAAGATTTTGAAATTTGTTTGTATTGGGTTTCACTTTTTAGGGGATATTTGTGTAAAATGAGTTCTAGATTTCTTACTTTTTGTCTTTATATATGCATATATACACATATATATGCTGAGACCTCTTAAATATCCCCCCCACACCTTATTCCTTAGATAGAATAATCTTAATTTTTGCTCATCTTGAACTTTATCTTTTATATATATATTAAATGTCCTGACCCATTCACCGCCAAAACATCTACAAGCCTTTAATTCCTTACATTCTCCCAATTTCATTTAAAGTTCGAATGAAGGAAACTCCAGCTAGTCAGTTAAAAAAGTTGTTACGAGATACACCACATTTTAATTTTGGCGCCATTGTAAAATATGCGGATTTTCCTTATGAATAGGAGTTTTGGAAACAATAGTGTCCTCACTGGGAATCGAACTCAAGGCCTATCAGTTGCTAGCTAGATGTACTAACCACTAAATTATAACGATATATGGAAGAAATGCATTTAATGTTTTACATGCGTAGCGGTTCGTAATGGATTCAATGCAGACAGAAACGATGACAGATTGATAAAATGTATTTTCCCAAAATAAACACCTCACAGTGCTCGAACCTTTCACAAAAGTGCTCTCACAGATCTTCTCAGTATGACAGAGCCCAATCAATGATTACCACTAATAACTACGCAAGTTAAGCATAAAATAATGCAAAGCCTATTTAAACAGCGAAGCTCGTACGGAGATTTCTCAATACTCTGAACTCTGAACTGAAAACCGAAAACCGTTGCTCTCTTATGTCTTATATAGTTTTCCCCGCCGCGAAATTTCCAGTACTTTCAATTTTTGGAAATTCCTGGAAGGAATATGCAGTTACAGTTTTATGCAGAAGGACCAGTTACAGTTGTACAGGGAGCGGACCCAAATGTTGCTAACTTTGATAGATTTCTCAGCAAATCTGGCAACAAAATTAGTTGCCAAAACTATCGCTAGCTTGGCACTATCTCGTTAAGGGCTTGCCCTCTAACCTTATTTTTCTGGCGGTTTTCACAATCTTCAGGTCTTTCATGTTGCATTATACAAGAGTTACTGCAAGCATATTATTTCAATAACATGATATGTACGTATATACAAAATTCACAACGATTTGTTTGCAATATAAATACCATACTTTGGCAGAAACCAAGTAAATAAATTTAGTGAAGATTCAGAAATAAACTATAAATTATCTTATTATGCATTTTAATGTTAAAACAACTAGTTTTCAAAATTCCACTTAAAAAAACAGCATATTATCTACAGTCGGGGCAATACGCAGTTCATTCAGATAGTGGTTTCACATATTTCATTTTTGCTTTTAATTTCTGACGCTAGTCAATGAACTTTCACGACAATGTCTGCAGAAAAATGTATTTTCAATGTGATAAGTTTTAACAACCATGACGATCATTAAAATTCCAAGCTTGATGTGGAAAATGACGTCCTTGGTCAGCAGGTTACATGTTTTTGCAATGCTTATGAACACCCCCTTTTTTATGGTTATTTCTTTGCCGTCATCTTTCATAATAGTCATGTTGAACTGTACCAGAAAAAAAAAACACGAAATAAAAAGGAATAAATATGTAGCATTTTTTGTAAGTGACTTAGACATCAATCAATTGCCCTGTCTTCAACGATTTTGCACTTCATAACTTTCGACTGCGAGAAATGTTTTAAACATAGTTTAAAATACGAAAGAAAGCAAAAAAAAGCTTTAAAAAAATTTCACCGGCTATAAATTTCGAAGTATGTATTTTTACGAGAAATGAATATGATTTCACTATTATTATGCGAAGAATTTTTAATACATCAGAAAAAGACAAAATAAATAAATGAAAAATGAAAATCTGAAAGTACGCCCTAAGGGGCTCTTTTTTAACGTTTTGTGTGTTAATTTATTTATTAAATATCATGTTCTTCGCACTTAAAGCATAAAATTCAATTTAATAGCAATATTGCAAAATAGATTTAAAATGAGCATATCTTTCGAATTTCCGATACAGTTTCACGCACTGGAAATAATAAGTTTTTTTTTTTTCCTTAAAGTGTTGCCATTGCTCGCTGTTAAATCTTTGAGTTTGTTAATCAAAAATTCTTTAAAGTTTTACAAAATATGATAAAACAAATTCCAAATTCCAAATTTGGGCTTCCAGATGCCCATATTCGGGTGCAAACTCGCGTTATTCATAATTTGATAGCTCTAGGTACCGTTGTTTTATCACAATGCGAGAAACATATATACATTTATTCAGTTTCTTCATTATTTAATTTCTTTAAATATAATATAGGGCGATAATATTTGGTGGCAATAATTTGAAAAGTGAACCGCCATTTATAGTGAACCAACGCAAAATGCCAAAACGAAATTAATAGTCTTTCTGGGAAAATTGCCCCTTTGGACTAATAAATAAATAAAATAAAAATGCCAGAATGCAAAGTGAGGTAATTTCGAAAGTTGGATTCTTTATCATAAATCAAGGTTAAAAATGTCAGTTACAGAGAAGATTGAAATTTCAAAAGACAAGCAATTGTTTTTTGCTTGCTCACTTTGCATAAATATGCTACGTTTATCACTAGAAAACAAAATTTAATGGAAGAAAAAATAAATAATATGCAACTCTACATAACAGGTTTTAGTGCAAAACTGAAATACATCTAGGTTCATATATATTTATCATACACGACGATGCTCTTGTTTTCAAATTAGTACGTTATTAATAGAAATGTATAAACTAAAGGACACTGTCTTCAAATAGCGTTTAATTATTAGCACTTACGGAAAAATTTTAAAATATTAAATATTTAATAGAATACGGAACTGAATTTTGCGAGCAGTGATTTCTGCAGTAAGTTATCTTGGATCTTTCGATCGTCATGGGTTATCGCCATGGGATCGTCATTTACAGGATCGAGCTCGCGCTAAGTTAGTCCCACCCATATAGTTGCATTGAATTACGCTTATATGGAAATGAAACTCGATATGTAATAATGAAACAAAATGGTAATGATTAAAGACTTCTCAAAACATGTTTTATTAAAGAAGAATGCGTGTGCCGTGGACGCAGTGTTAAATGTGCCATACTTTTTTTTATATATTCGCCATACTATTTGTATTTCGTATGTAAATTGATGAAAGTATCAGAATGATTTGCTCTGAATATCTTCACCTGTAAAAATTGTTACTGCTTGGAGCTGTGAAAAAGGTTCAACATTTTTTTTTTTTTTTTTTTTTTTTTTTTTTTTTTTTTTTTTTTTTGTCTTCTGGTATGTTTATTCACAAAGTTTATACGGACTGTTAGCGTACAAAAATACTAATACAGTATTTGGAAACACTGGAAAATATGATAGTGTTTAATTATTGTTTGTTTTGAAGTTAAGTATGACAACGATTTGTAAAGCCATTTAAAACGGAATCCTAAATTTTAAAACTTTTATTTTAGAAAATAGGTAAGATGCTATTTTTTTTTTATTTACACATTTAAAACTGTAAATTTTAAGATTCCAATAATACAGTGGAATAGGATGTTATACGCTTTATTAGTATGTTATAAGCTTTATTATTACGACCTAATTTTATGATTTGCATTCTGCGCAATGTTTTAATGTTAGTTTTAAGATACAATGAGAAGAATGAATTTTTAATGCATTAGTTGTCTACTTTAGTTATTGTTTACTCTTACTTTAGTTATTATTCCTAGCGCTAGCAATGACATCGCCATCGTGGTCATATGGTCTAAAAGGAGAAGAAAAATGAAAGCAAAAGAGGGAAAAAGTGTATCGTGGACGTCTAGCTGCAGCTGAGGGTATTTCAAAAATAATAATTATGTACTTTCTTATTTAGGAAACAGAACTTAATAATACAATAACACATTTTATTTTAAATGTTTTGGTTATTTTTTCGTCCATTTCGAATTATTAAAATAATGATCGTAACCTCAACACCAGCTGAGATTGCAAAAAATATAACTATAAAAAGAGGGTTACGTTTAAAAATATGCATATCTGGGTATGAAAATGACACTAAATTTGATATTTCAGTTTTAAACCACTACAGATGCACTTAGCTGATCAAAGTCAGGGTGCGGCGGACCACAAAGAAGTCAATCGTGTGTGCGTTTCCTGCAATTCACTGCTCCCAGCCTTTACGATGTGTCACACGACATGTTTTTGACATCGCAGAGACATAACTTCATGACTACTGTCTGTATACGAGAAGTACATCCCCGTTACAGTGTCTGGCAGGTGGCGGTCGCTATATCAACAGGGCTAGTATATTTCAAATAGAGTCGAACAAAGGGTTGTTTATTGTTATTTTGTTTTTGGCGACTGTTGGCTGAAGGGGAAAACAGTTTATCATTCGTCTTCAAGACACCCCTACGGAAAATGGGTCGAGGCTCGTTTCTACGGCAATAGGCAGCTGCAGACTAACTGGCGAGAGCTTTTCTTATAATAAACAGACTGTAGTATCAGGATATTTTAACGTTCTGCACCTTGTCTGTTGTCAAGGCCTCTGGATTTCAGGAGGGGTGATGAACCAATGATCTGACTTTTCCTCTGATATCGTTCCAGGTATAACGAATCAGAGGATGTAAAATGCTACTGTAAAATTAAGGAGGCTTGGCTAATTCAGTCTGAAGATTTTCGCCATTGGAATAACATCAGAAGAATGCTCCTGAACTCTCGACTAGAGAGACCTACGATGCTCTTGTACTCTCGACTAAAGAGAACTTCGTTAGCAGACTCCTCACACTACCAAGGACTAAAATTCATTTTTCATTAATTCATTTTTAATACCTATCTATGCTATCTATGAATTATATATATATATATATATATATATATACATATATATATATGTGTGTGTGTGTAAAGAGCTTCTCGTAATTGTAATAAATAATGTTTTGAGTTAAAATGCAGTAAAAGTACGCAACCTCACAACCTTACCCAATCATTATAAGGAGTCAGATACGCTACCTGCCGCCACTCAACACAAGATAACCTGATAGTTACTCCCGCAGTAGTGACCAAAACCCTCCAAGTGTTTATATTTGCAAGTAATATTTTCGAAAATGAAGTTGATCCAAAACAATCTGAGAGAGATCACTGAGCAGTAAAATATTTTAGTTCTTTCTGTTCTCTCGATGACTCTACCTCAACAATGAACAGACAAATAGTTAAGTCCTCTCTGTGCGCTCGACAAGTGCGATCAAATTAGTACATCAAAAATTTACTTGAGACTGATCGTTCGTGAAAACAAGGACTGAACATTGCACAGGACACAGGAATATTGGTTGGTCATTTTAATTCAAAGCATTATTTGATTCGTTAGAGAATCGGAGGGCTTACTATTTTATAACAATGAGCCTGTCAAAACATATACAGTTCCTGCTACGATATGCGCAGTGGCGTCCGCTACCTCACGTGCAGAGAGATGGCATATGCTATGGTCTGGTTTATTTGATTACGGCAAAGTCATGCTCCTCCGACAAGTACCACAGCCCTAAATCTTCTCAGTGCTGGATTTGGGAAACGCGTTTATGCTACATAATTTTCCTGCAACTTTACTAGTCTCTGAGTTAATACAGTCTCTTAAAAGACATCGCATCCTTCCTTATGTACAACTTATATTTTTTTAACCCTAAACTTTATTTACTTTCTTCAGGAATTATTTTATATAATTGTGTCAAAATTTAAGATACTGCATTATTTTTAAAGCATGTCAAGGAAATTTTTGAAGTACTAGAATAAAAAATCTATTAAAGAAAAACACGAGCATCCTGATAAATAAAATCTACCTCCAATTTAAACTATGTAGGAGCACTAATAATTTAAAAGGAATTGTTTTCACGAAGAGTTATTGATTTACAAAACCTGCTCACGGAATAAATAAGTTTTATTTTCAATAGGCGAATAATATTTCTGTAATATGCTTTACATGGGGAACACTTTTAATGACATAATTATAGCTTTAATAATATTTTATATTACTTTGAGTCTTATTTTATGTATCAGGCGATTATTTGCCGACCATTAGACATATCTGCTTATTGCCAACCATTAGGCGGCAAAGATAAGTAGCCCAAATTATTTAACAGAAGTTAGAAATGTATATGTATTTATCAAAAATGTAGTAAAACGTTTTACTTTACATAAAAACTTTTAATATTAAATAAGTTTTTCTTCTCATAGTTGCTCTTATATGATGGATTCAAGAAATTCGAAAATCATCTAGAATTCGGATACGAAACAATTTAAGATTTAGTCTCACCTTTATGAAAAGTTAATTTCACTTAATATAGTGAAAGTTATAAAATATCTGACTGCAGATCTGTACAAAGTTGAATAATTTTTCTATACTCCAATCCAAACACTAACCTAGATCTCTTATGATCGTAACCCTAGCTCGGAATGGATGCTTCGCGACACTCAGATCGAGAACGGGAGGGTGGATTAACAGACCTTGAACTACAACGTCACGCTTTTAACACTCAGCTTTCAAAATTAATCAGTAGCAATGATGTCAATTTAGCTACTTTTGCAACTAGATCTAGATACTGCTGAGTTCTCACTGCGCACTCAAAAAAAAGTTTCCGTTATTCGCCATGTATCATAATAAATTAATTGGTTTAACTTAAGCGGAAAAGTTCAGCCACAAGTACTTGAACAGATCTACATGTATCACTGTTGAATTTTAAACGGAAAAACTGGAAATGAATGTTTTGAAGAGATTGAAGGTACGTAGTTGGTGTTCCAAGTGAGCATTTGAATCGCGGTAAATTGAAAATAAGTGCCGCAATTTGAGGTATCCCTTTAAAACAAGATTTTAATTGGAACGCTTGTGAACATTCTATGTCCTTAGTCAGTCCTACTCTCCTACGAAATTTCAAGTAATTTCGTCAGTTAGTAATATTTACGCAACTGAGTAACGAGCATATTGATTGCATTACATTTTGTGCCTTGGAAGTGATTTCAGAAACATTCCTACACATACTACTGCGCAAAGATATTATAGTTTAAAGTTCTCGAATATCTTCTAGGCTTTATTGTTAAAGTAAGTTATAAAAATTTTTATTCAATAATTCGTTTACTCTTAATCTGTATTAAATACTTTTCAGAAATTCGTAAAAATGCCCACAAGAAAAAACCATGACAAATTAACATTCAGGAATAATTTATTCAAATGCAAGCTTACCAGTGGCTGAATAGGTAAGATATCTAAATGTAAATAAATTAATCGGGTTTCGAGAACGGATTAACTGTATCGGTGTTTTCATGATTTTCCCCATGTCTAATATCTTTGAAATACCTTTGAACATTAAGTTTCCCTTTGAAAGCCCTTCAGTAAAGTATCCCTCCCCTTTGAGGCAGATAGACTTCTCTTGCTTTGCCATATTTGACTAAACAAATGAACAGTGCTTGGTGACAAGATGCATTAATATCATGGAGAATAAAATGTTAACATCCCATATCCAAGACTTAGAAAATGGTTCATACGACGCAACGACAATGTCTGCAATGTCGCTGATTGTCTTACGATGTTCAGCATGCAAAAGTTACGAATTCGTTCCACATTTTAGGGAATGACGCTCTTTGAACGTCTTAAGGATAACTTCACGTCTTCGAGGGACATTCCTCCGACGTTGAAGGACCTGTGCAACTCAAAACATTCCGGACGATTACTCGTCGAAGCATGCTCAATAACTTTGCAGCCAGTTTCACAGTCTGACGCTGAATTTCACATGATTGCATGTTTCATGTTTTTATCCATGATGTAAACGCTAATCTGACTAAACCCACCACTATAATAATTCCTGACGTTAATACATCGACTTTCTTGGCTCACGGCATTACCAAGATTAAAGGTTACTGCAGCCTATAGCCCTATAGTACAACCTTGTGCTACCATTTGTTAGCACGCACCATGCCTAATCTGAGAACTTTTTAATACAACAGTGTATCTTAAACAGATTTTGTTTAATTATTTGAACAGAATAATTTATTATTATGGAGCGCAAAAGATCATTCACCACCGAGATGTGGAATGGCCGGCATTAACGCCATGTTGCAGGTCCATTTCTAAGAATAGGGAATTACAATACAAGGTATTTTCTTCCTCCTTTTCGCGTGTCTTGTGGTGTAATTGGAAGCATACTCGACGCGCTTTAAAGAGGTCTGGTTCGAGACGCGGCGAGAGGACATTGTACATTTTCAAGTCTCCTAATTCAAAATAACCTGAGGACTCTAAAAGTGGCGCCCAAACTCATAGATGGTGGACAATAATTTATCACCATGAGGATTTGGAGATTGAGTCCCCTCATTCCCAGTTGTTCTTTAAAAGAGGGGTTATATAAGGTATTTTCTCCCTCCTTCCAGAAGACCTTTGTAGTATAACGGTAGCACACCGGCGAGGGCTTCGCTCATTTTTCACGTTTCCTGCATCCAGAAACAACCTAATGACTCTACAGCGAGCATGAAAAATGAAAGTTCTTTGTTCCTTGGAATGTCGAAATTTGCCAGACTAAATGAATTATAAATGCCGTGCCTCACGTAACATTCTCCAAAAACTGAAAAAAAAAAGTTCTAGATGTTTGTTTCTAATAACAAAATTCGTGAGGAAAAAAAAAAGAAACCAATATTTATAATACCCTAAACTAAAATTCAACGGAAAATTCCTAGAAATACAAGGCAAAAATATTCTTTGCAACACTAACGGAAAGAATTTCACTTAATTCAGAAATAAAGGAATACTTTAACCTTATAGTTAAATAAGATTAAATGAACTAAGACTCTGAAACTGTTTCTAATATGAGATGAATAGCTTAATTGTTCGAGAATTAATTAAATATTTATAGAACCAAATACATCCAAAATTCTATACTAACTCGAACCATATTACATTTGACCTTTACGACTCAAAGACGTAGTTAGGTATAATTAACAGTGATAAAGAAAAACTTCTCCATGTCGAATATAAATAGAAGATGATAACTACTTCGCCCATGAAGGCTCCCTCTTGTTTTCTTTGCATGAGTAGTTGCCATAGATGTCAGGTTTCATATCTCCTATAAATGTCTTTCAGAGCTAACGAGAATAAATATAGACACACGGCTGATATATCACAAGAATATTATATGGATAAAAGTGGTTGCATGTGTTTAAACAGCTATCTTAAAATTTTTTGAAGGAAATACGTTTTGGATATTCATTCTCTTGACTCTGTTTCATACTTTTCAATTGCGAATACCAAGAAATATTTTGTTCATGAATAATTATAAATTTTACCAAAATAAGAAACGTTATTTATTGTTATTGTTACCTAAAAAGTCAATTCGCAGAAGACTGGCTACATTTTGAGATAATAAATGTGTAAGTTTGAAATGTCTGTGCATTTTCTTTAGTAAATCAGCGATACGTAATGTGCCTTTATCCCACTTTTATTTTAGTCACTTGCCATTGGTCTGACGAGTTACACGTACAAGACTGAAGGATGACTGAAGAAGACTTAATAAATCCTTAAATTCTATTGTTTTATGCAGTAAATTGGAATGAAAATTAAAATTAATAAAATGGCATGAGTATTAAATGTGAAATGTGATTAAAAAATAACATAATAACATATAAAATAACATAACAAATGATATTTTACAGTAGAATCTCTCATCGGCGAGGTGTCGTTTTTGAGATTTTTCCGGATAATTGAATACGCATTTTTAAAACTAACCTGTTCATGTTTTGCGATGCCAGAAATTGCAGATGTTTATTTAGATGGTCTTCGTATGAAGACCATTTAAATAAACAATCATCAACGTCAATGCTGGGTGCGTTTCTGAATTTACTAGCCACAACTGAATAAATAATATTGGAAATCATACCGATCATTTGAAATTAAATCATGCACAAATGATTTCTTATTTCAGAAAACCAAAATTAAACAACATTTTAAAATTACCCCAATTACCATACATATTATCACATGACATTTATGAATTTTTTAGTATAATGATGTATAACTTTGATTGTATGCATGCTTACAAGATTTCGGGCGTAACTTTAAAAATTTGCTGTGAACCATCATAACATCATGTGCTTAGCCCATTTTACGAGAATCTGCGATCATTTGTCAGCTTCCTTCCAGCTTCGTAAATTTCTTGCACTACGTGTCGTCTGCATTTTTTCCTTTCTATTCTCTTCATCATCATCTTTCTCATTCCCTAGTACATGTTCATTATTCATCATCGTCTTGAGAGAGTGTAACGAACACAGAATTGTCTACAACCGAGCTAATAAATAAATTTTACATAAACTAAAAAAACTATAATTAAAAGAACAATGGCTGAAAACTAAAAGTCTAAAGAAAACCATTAAAACTAAAGGAACGATTTCTACATTGAATAAAAATATAAATACTATTTATTATAATATAAATTAAATTATTTATAATATCTGTAGTTGCACCTTCTGTTCACTAACTTCTGTTCACACACTTCTCCGAATATTTAGCATTATCAAAGACATCTGTGAAGAACTTTCTTCAACCAACTCGCCATCTATGAACGTATTCAAACATGGAAATATGCGTCAATATCGATGTAAAATAATGTTCCCTATATTTTTAGGCAAGAGACAAAGTAAATGTGACGTCTTTATTCGCGAATTATTTCTGAAAATCATGGACACTCCTTACAAAGTTCACACATCGACGCATTAAAAAATTATCGGTAGTTTATCTTTATATTCCGGATAATTCCTTGTTTCGTTGGTTGAATAAGACTTGCTATGTTATACGGCAGAAACATAGCACAGATATTTTCCATATTTAAGTCTTCAGGTTATTATCCCATTACATATTTTTATCTCATAGACTTAAATATCAAATTCGAATTTAGAACTTCAAAAGTGCCATTATTTTTATTAGCATTTAATTGAGTGCATGTTATGAAGATTTTGCTGTAGTATGAGAGACGGCGTATTCAAAATAAGCTGAGTTTTTCTAGTCAGAAAAGAAACTGGAAAATAAATAAATTAATAAGAATTAGTGAAATCTTTATGGAAAGCAAACAAATTGTGTGACGTAGAATGATATTACAGCTTTAAAATCGTGCTTGCAAGAGAACTTGGGTGATTCCAAAGGACGAATGGGAACCCCACTAAAGGCATACTGCAGGGCATTAAAGAAAATATCCTAATAAGTACTTGTTATTATTCTTTTTTCCAAAGACAGCAAACAGATTGCTTCATAGCACGGAAAAATTTTTAAATTTTAAAAGAGACTGACGTTGGATAGTTTTAATTTTGTGAATTTTACAATAATGAGTGTGAAATGATCAAAATAGCGAGCCATTTTTAAAGTCGCCAATGCGATGGTGAAACAGTAAAATTGTTAAATGTTTAGTTTCCTCGTTAATCTATTTGCGGAAAACAAACAAATATTTCTACATTGAATAAAAAATATAAACCGAATTTGAATTTAAAAGAATAAATAAAAATAAAAAATCTGAAAAGTCTCAGATTTTGAATTACGTCCAAAGGGGCGTTTTTCTAACGTTTTGTGTGTTATCTTTATTTATTAAATATCATGTTCTTCGCACTTAAACCATAAAATTCAGTTCAACAGCAATATCGCAATGTAATTTTAAAATTAACATATTTCTCTGTTGTTTCTCTGTTGTCATGTCCATTCCCGTAGCTGAAAGGTTTTACTCATATTATACCGATTCTCATTGATCATTAGCCCAAAAGGGAGTTAGCCCGAATGGGCGATTATTCTCGAAATGGGATTTGGAAGTGTATCACTTTAAATCTCTGAACCACTTTTCAGATTGTTGTCGCGAAATATTAACTCCCTGTATTACTTTTAAAGAAATTATATAATAAAAAATCTGCCTGAATATATGCTTAAATAATAAAGAATCTGCATGAATATATGATTAAAAATAAAGAATCTGCCTGAATATATGATTAAATAATAAAGAATCTGCATGAATGTATATATGTTTCTCGAAGAAATCCGACGAATTAAATTTTTACTGAAAAGTATAAGCTGCTTATCCGAATCTTACGCTACTCAGGCTGAATACAGACATGTCTACTGACTAAAACAAATTCAAAACGTAATAGAACTGTTATTCCTGCTCCTTTCCTAATGGAAGATGTTAAGAGTATTTTCTGAAATAATTTAACTCAAAATTTTAGAAGTTTAGAATGTTTAATGTAAGAATTTCTAAAACTTAATATACAATATATTAAAGGAATTTTGCCAAATCCAGATACTTCAGCAATTTTAGAATGTGATAAAATAAAAAATAAAGTAATAAATAAATAAATAAAATAAAAATATAGCAGATAAAATAAAAATATAACTTGTGTACATTGAAGTTCGAATTTTATATCTCATACTTAGTAAAGCTTTAATTAATTTTTAATAAACTCCAAGATTTGAGCAATGGCAACATTGTGCTGATTAAAACATTGTTATCTCCAGCGCGCGAGAGTGTATATCGGAAATTCTAAAGCTATACTGTTTTTAAATATTCTGTGAATTTTCTATTCAATTGAATTTTATCTGGCGTAAGTTAGAAGAACACGATATGTAATTAATAAATTTAACACATAAAACGTTAAAAAATAGAAAGACAAAAAAAAGTTTTGTAAGCTATCTTACTAAGAAAACTGTGCATTGATATAAACTGCGAAAAGATAGAAAAAATAGAAAAATGTATGCTAACACTTAAAACTTCATCGGAAATCCTAAACACTAATTTTTGCTGTTTTTTAAAATTTTCTTATTTTTCTGAACTGTAGATCGCGTACGTGCGAAGAAAGGGATGCTTAATAATAAAGCTAAAAAGAAATGGGTTAGCTGGAGTGAGTGCAACAGCAGGCTGGTAGACCGCGAGCTCAGCGAGAACGTAAAAATCTTTAACAAACCCTTTAGGGCTACCATTAAAATCTGAACCCTTTCAGTTTTTTTTTTTTTTTTTTTTTTTTTGTTAGTTATCATTTACAGTGATGAACCTGTAGTAAAAATGTGCCTAAAATACATTTTAAAACAAATTTTTGCAAAGCAAGGTTATTTCTAAATATTCAAGCTGCACATTTATCTTAAATAATTTTCAAATATTAATAATATTTCTGATTGATCTCCGAAAATGCAAGTATGTGATATCTTTGGAGCATTCCTGCCTGGTCACGTAACAGTAATCCTTTTACAAAATAAAAGAAAAGTTCCAGACTTCCAATTTCTTTAATGGCAAAGAAGGAGAAAACAGCCGTTCTTAGAAAATCTAATATTTAGTTTTGTAGACTTTCTCTTCCATTAGCCACGCTGGCACTTAATTTTGCTTAGAAAAAAAATTTTTCGTCATTACCGACAAAGGAATAAGTCGTGTCATGTAATCACAAATTCTGTTGGGGGTGCTGAGATACATACAAAAATGACAGCATTATTTAGGTTTGAACACACTTACTAAAATGCATTTGAAATAGCATGTTGGATAATGGCGTGATATTAAGAGATAACTCTTCTAGTTGGGAAGCTATAAGTAATTTAAAAAGGAAAGCGTCTGTGTTAAATAGGAAGGTTTTCTTTACGCATTATACTATATTCGCTCACCTATGGCATAAAATAAACGATATCCGAAAAACAGTACCGAGGTTTTATAGTAAAGGTTTTACGTCACTGTTAACAGCAGTGTGTGCAGGGATGTCTAAGCATTTTAGAGGAGGAATGGTTCTGCAAATGGAAGGTACTAGAGAAACCGTTCACGGCATCTTCCATCAGATTAGGAAACAATAATAATAATAATAATAATAATAATAATAATAATAATATAGTTTCGTTTCTCGTGCAAAAGGAAAGAAAAAATTAAAAAGAATTTTTAGTATTGAAATATACGTAGAGTTTAGTGTTCTTTACAAGCATCCAAAGTGTCGGAACTCTTCGTAGATGTAAAGAAAGTTATCGCTAAGTCTAAAGTAACAACTAAAACTCGAGAAGGATGTAAAAATCTCTCTTTACTTAAAACTAAAGAAGAACAGAATGCACACTCGGTGTTTACAACTCAGCCAACTACTTGCGGCGAGATAACTCACAGTAACAGTAAATCAAATGTACAATTCAATCAATTTCAAATAAGCTAGCGGCGGAAGGCTGCACAATCAATTTAACGTGAAGTTGACTCAAAACTCAACCTGCGTGGATATCATTTATCGGTAATTATTATACAAGGTCAAAGACTAAAATTCTTATCATCTAGCAATCCTAGTAACGTGCCCTTGAGAAGCAGGAAACGCTCTGGCTTACAATCTAAAAACCTCACCTTAAATACACGCAAACTAAATTTGCATTCTGGCGGGAAAACGGAAAGGAAAAGTGACAATAAAGATTCAAAATATACTATAACTGGTTAATTAACATAAAGGAACGTTACATATATTCTTCATAGCATTCATTGTTAAGAAGACAGTATCAAAACAATGTTTAAGCTCCTATATTTAAACGAGGAATTTCGCTTCTTTACCCACAGAACTATTAGTTAAAAAGTTGTGTCACAAGCATCGAAAAATGAGACAAAGTTTCTTGAAAATTCCAAAACATATTGTATCTAGCTTATATTTTTTACTGATAGCCTTTGAAAAATCCCATAATGCTTTATCGATGAACTGCAAATACTGTGCCTTTGATCTCTTTCTGAACGCAGGCCTGTGACGCTGGAAGAAAATTACATACCTGCTTTTACAAAAACGCTCTTTTATCTTGAAAATGAAGATGGAGACCTATATTCTACAGGAAAGGTGATCAAGTAGAATATTTAATACATAAGTATTTTTACTTAAAGCTTAATGCAAAATTTAAACAATAATAGAAATAATAGTTACAACATAAAAAGCTAATCTTAAAAATAGTTTGTAAATTTATATGCCATATTTATCTCTCCACACAAATCCATAGTTCTAATTTAAGGAATGAATCAAATTAGTAACAGAATATTGGGCGGGAGTTGCCTTTTAGCTTAAATACAGTAAAAATCCGGCCATTCGCAATCCAATGGTTTCCTGCAACTATAATCCGGAACCTTTATATACGGAGCTACCAGCATCGACGATAATTGGAAAGACTCAACAGCTGCTACGCACTTTTTTAACCATTTTATATTCTTTGTTTAAACTCGTTTAATTTCTTTAATATTATCTCGTTTAATTTCTTTAATTAGTTATAATATTTTCAAAGGTTTGCAATGCTATTATTTAAAACTAATTCGCCATTATGATTTGGATCTGTACTTTAACTTCTCCTTTCCATATTCCTTCCACGAATGTAAATAAGATGTCCAATATTTAAACTAAAGTTTTTGGATTTTAAGACAGTGATTCTGGTCTGCGCGAGCGCGCTACCTTCAGTTTCTGCCAGCTCTGATAGTTGTAATTATTCGATTTGCATTATATCGTTGCCGACAACTTGATTTTCACATTACGGTTAGAATTACTGAGTCAACATAGAGTAAAATTTAACTGCGCAGTCTTTGACTACTGCTCCACGTTTATTTTGAACTTATCTGTCCCTTTAGTTGCATCACCATGATATTGAATGATATTTTTAGCGTAAAAAAGTGCATTTTTGTTCCAAATTCTCTTTAAATAAAAAAGTTGGCTAAACTTTTCCACGACTTTGTAGTTATTCCAGTCATAGTAATAATTTGCTTTATATCTGTTGGAGTTGTTGGACTAATTACCAGTAGCAGACCATATAGCACCCCACAGCTTGCTAAAATTATTGATAAACAAAAACCCGTGACTTTACAATTCACCAAAAGATGAGAATTATTAATTAGAAAAAGTTGAGAATAGAAGCGTTATATTATTAAATGCGAAGCGAAACAAGTTATATAATATTGGAAATATATTGAATATTCATATACTAAGAACAATATTTTTAAGAGAAGACTCTATGATATTGATGAGCATTCCAATTTTACTTGAATAATCATGTTCTGGTACTTATGATAATTTCAAATAAAAAAGGATTAATGGCTAATCTTTAGACTATGGTAACAGTTAGTTTGGCGACATTTTGGTAAGGCGATAAAGGTTACTAGCTAGGACTTTAGCAATAATCTGAGAAGTACACAGTTCGAATCACAGATTATTTTGTCTCAGAGAAATGAGAGATCGTGAGACATGTAATGTGACATTTTCCGGAAAATTCCAATGGGGATTTTAGCTAATAAGCACTTAGTAACAATTTCGTTGCTAAAGTGCAGAATCGCCTACTTATTTGTTTGGCGCTTTTTACAAGAGTAAGGAGAATTGGATTTTTGTCAATTTTCTTTGACTTTTTAAGTGAGAATAGGTCGATGTGTTTCATGGATAAAGTCAAGAATGTGCGCAATGACATTTTTGTGCAATTCTGGGATGTTTTTTTAAGTGAAAATAGATTTTAAGAATTTGAATCATGGTGATGCAACTAAATTTTAAGAATTGCATATACATGGATACCGTGTATATGCAATTCTTAAAAACGCGGCAAGCAATGGGCGATTCTACACTTGCTCCAAATTTCGCACCTAATCTTCGTCATGATTAAGCCCTTTTGCTCCATAAATGTTCTAGCATAAGCGTAATTCGGCTAGCAGATTGTTGGAAAAAATGTTGAGTTAAAAAAAAAAAACATGCCTTTACTTCGTGAAAACAAAATGGCGTCCAAAAAAAAAAACACTAGCAGGTTGCTGTAGCAGGGTTGGTCGCCAAAGTTTCGCCAAAAAATCGCCAAGTTACCATAATGTAAAGATTCACCGGATTAATTGTAATTAAATTATAAATTAATTTATTTACTAATAAGTTTTCTTCGTTAAATATACTTTCAGAGTTACTAAAAGAAATACCATCTGATTTCTCAGCATATTCAACAATGTGAAAAATATAAATTTTCGTCAATATACAATTTAGTCCGATAATCCTTTTTTCTATTCTTTTCGGCATCGACAAAACAGCCGTCCACTAACTAGTTTAGGTGAAATCCATAATCCGGTATATTTGATAATCCTGCATCGCTCAAGCTCCGAATGTACCGTATTATCGGCTTTATGAAGCATAAGTTTTTATGCGGCAGTATTAAAGAAAAACATTTTCTCAGATGCCAAGTTAATCAAAGAATTTCATAATAAAAATTTCCCCGGGCTAATATTAAAAATATTTTTTGAGGACTCAATATCAGCATTGCTAAAGATAGCAACGCATGTTCTGCTTTTGGTTGCAGATTTCTAAAAATAAATTTTACTTTTAAATAATATTAATTTAAAATAACTGTTAATAATAATAAGTTTAAAATAACTGTTAATAATAATAAATTAGAAGAAATGCTAAAGCGAAATTTTGTAAAATTATTTTTTGTATGATCTCTAAATCATTTCTTCTTATTTCTTTCTTTTTACATCAGCGGTGTATAGACGTTACATTCTTTAACATTTCTCTCCTTCCTCCAATAAAAGAAATTAATTTCTGAAAATAAATTCGGCTTTTTTTTTCAGCATCATTTTTGCATATTTCGAAGATAAAATCATCTGCCCAAAATTAATAAATCTGATAACAAACCTTACTTGATCAATTTTTTAAAGCGGTATCAAGTGCATATGGCTAACTGTCGAAGAGTCATGAAACTTCTTTGAAACTTAATGCATATTGTTACGAAATGTACAGGCGCGGTAAGATGGCTTCCCTGCGAAGCTGTTTTAGGGTTGCCATAAAATGGCAAAATAAGACAAGGTTTCCACATTTGGCGAAATTCGCAGACAAAATTAGCGATATGCCACGGATGGATGAAGAACCTTCTGGAACGAATTCTTACCAGTTTAGCCCAGAATGTTCTCGAACACAAGCCGAAAGCTATATAAACCCTGCTGGTCCGCAGTCAGTTAGTATCAAATTAGTGTCTCGTCTAGCGAGTTAGTATCGAGTGGGTGCTTCGTCGAGTGTGTGTCTCATCTAGTTAAGTCCGTGCGGAGACGATCGATTTGACAGCTGGGCAGTGAGTGCCGAGTGGGTCGTCGAGTGCACCGAAGGAGTCTCTTAGTGCATCGCGGTAAGTGCATCATCGAGAGAGCGTGTTGAGCTCGGAACGACTGAACCGAAGAGTCGGGAGCTGTGCTCTGTGCATCGCGAGTTGTAGCGTGGAGAGTCTCGAGAGTACGTGGATTTCCGAGAACGACCAAGCAGAATAGGGAGCTGTACTCTGGTGCTTTGCAGTGAAGATGTCTCCACCGTCATTGCCTGACAATGTGAAGGCTGCGTCGCTGAATGTTCCAGCGTGTTTATAGTATATCTTCGACGACAGTAAAAGTGATTTTGGAGCTATTCTGATTAATATTAGTAAATAAAGTGCTGTCGTCGTTATTCACTCCAAATCCACACGAACCCCGTACGACGTGAAGGAAGAATATAACGTAACAACTGGTGTCAGAAGAAAAACGCAACAATATGAAACATGGCACAAAAAGAAAAATTGCCAAACATTATTTCAAAGCATTTCGAGTTTTGCGTTATGAAATACAACAGAAAGGAAGTTTTGAATATCAGAAAAATAAATAACAAGGTGACAGTAAATGATTTTGTGAAAGGCAAAATGTTTTTTATCTACTCTAAAAAATTTGTAACGACAGAACTTCAACAATTCTCAAAGCAGAATTCACATATTATGGAATACACACGTCATTTATTGCAGTATGTACAGTATTCGTACTAGGCAGGTATACGAAACATTTATTACAGAACCTAAATAATTAGCGACAGGCATATATACAAATAGTTGAAGAAAAATTATCCGCTTTTTTAAATTAATATTTCGTTATACCTTTATAGTTCTAAACAATAACAACACAGAATGCTACGCGGAAACGTAAATACAGAGAAAAATATCTTTTCTAAAAATGTTCGATGTGACTTTTTTTAGAGACACGAATATCAAGGCGCTGTGGAAATTCCTGCCAAACACAGCTTTATGTGTCACTGCTAATTGTATAAAAGAAAATGTTTATATTTTAAGTTCGTTTAGGCTTGTGGATTGATACAAAGCAAACACTTGATATTTCACATGCCTCCAAAAGAAGAAATAGTTTACAATAGCAGGAGATGTAGAGGCTACCTGTTTAAAACTAAATGATCTAGTCCACTGTGTTCGAATTACACCAAGCAAATGACAATACGCAAAAAGCTTTCAGTTGCTTAAACACCAATTCCATTCATTCTAAAAAAAATATTATCCATCTATTGTTTATATACTAGGAAAAGTCAAAAATCATTGCCACACTTGTTTTTTTCTTTTTTTTTTTTTTTCACTTTATTTGTACAAAAGTAGAGACGTCATTTTCCCATATAGTCTCCTTCCTTTACAACAATTTGTACAACAATATAAGGCTTGCGTATTGCCTCTAAGAAGGTTTTCGATTATTCGAGCAAAACCGTATGTATCGCTTTCTACATTTTTTGGTCCGTAGAAAATCTGCGACCTCCCAAAGCAGAGTAGTAGAAAGAGATGATAGTTAGGGAAAGGAATGAGTTCTAGGAAGGGGGTTCTAAGCACATCCAGACAAAAATGATTAATGTTTCGATCGTCTGTTAAGATAAGCTAAGATAAGCTATCTTATTCTCGGTAAACCCATAAGGTATTTCTCCCGCCTTCTTAGTGAGCCTTCGTGGTGTAGTGGTCTGCAAGCTCAGCGCGTAATTGAGATGACCGCGGTTCGATTCCCGGCGAAGGCGTTGCATAATTTTATCTTTTTCCATACGCATAATTCCTTCAAAAAATACCTAATGTCTCTACAGTGGCGCCCGAACTCAAAGGGTGTTCGATGATGATTCTCCTCACAGAGGATTTGACGATTGGGTCCCCTAAAAAAACCGCAGTCGCCCTTTAAAAGGGGTGTATATAAGGTATGTCTCCCGCCTTCTTAGCGAGCCTTCGTGGTGTAATGGTCTGCACGCTCAGCGCGTAATTGAAAGGGCCACGGTTCGATTCCCGGCGAAGGAGTTGCATAATTTTCCTCTTGCCTGCTTCCAAAAATACCTAATGTCTCTACAAGTCCTCTCGGCACCCGTCTCTCACAAATTTTATGGAATTCGAGCTCGTCATCGATAATTGCATTGCAGACAGATCCTTAACTAATCTGCTACATCACTGATGGTAAGTGGCCGCTTTACCAGTACCATTTCTTGAGCTTCCTGAATTTTCTGGACAATGATTGAGGCTGACTGTTGTTCTGCTCTCTCTGTCTCTTTGATATCATAATTTTCTGGTCACTTTCAAATTTCTCAATACGCTCATATATTTTCTTACGTGATGGAGCACTGCTTTCGCATTGCACTGAAAGCCTCCGATTAAATTTTGTTCCTGACACACACTTCCGACCATGGAAATGCTATTTATTCTTCGTGGTGCAAATTGGTAGCTGAAAAATCATGCTAACATTGTTGTAAAAGCAATAAGAATGATGTTATCAGTATGAGACTTTGATTATACGATCAGTAGTCCCAACTCTAAGTATGCATGGGCAGAAGGCAGTGTGATAAACATGAAGATGTGTTAAGGAGAAAGAGTGGATAATGTATGACTTACTCCTAAACTAAAACTTGACAGCCTTTTTTTACATTCATATAGCATCATTTTATTTTGATAGTTATAAAAGCTATGGAAATTTTAAATAGGATGATTCTTTCTGAACTAACCTTGGTATCTTAAACCATAAATAAATTTCACATTAAAAAAGATCGCTTAGCAATTAAATATAATTTGATCTTCACTGACGTTTTAAGATATTCAACACCAAAAAAATGACGAAAAACAATTCAAAAGATAATAAATGTAACAAATGTAAGCAAATGAATATTCAGCGAAAGTGGCTAGCTTGTTTTTTAGTCCCTTTGAGACTAAATGCTTCAGATCTGCAAATAGCAGAATTACGTAATAATATTCGTCGGGACATTCTGTCGTACAACTCTCGATTAGGGAAGAGACATACGAAACCGGACGGTACTTCCCTCAGGAATGCTATCGATCAGTATTGGGATGGTGTACTGCACAAAGTCATGTCTCCATGATATCCCACAGGTCTGTGACCAACGTTAGATACATTCATTTATTACGCCTGAAGGTCTTGGTTAGAATGTGAAAGAAATGATTTCGTGATAAGAAAAAAATATTACTGGGTTTAGCTATAATCTAATGCCAGATAAAATTAATTAATAAAATATAGTAGATTTCGGATTAACCGGAGCAGAAACGGGGCGATGCCCATGGTTAGACCAAAATCACATTTAATCCGACAGTAGTTAGGAAGAAAATAACCCATATTATAATTAATAGTAAAATACGAGTACTATTAACAATTTACCTGTATTTTTCTGCAGTTTAATTTGGAGAATAAATTCACTTAATAGTTAATCAGTACATAAAACTAGAAAAATACACTACAGTTCGAGACAGGAAACGATGTTTTTGTTTAAATAATTTCTTGTATTTCAATGGAACATTAATTGCTGTGCACTTACTTTTCTTTCAATTTAATAGTGCATTTTAATGGCCTTATTTAACAACGTTTATATATTCCAGCTTATATACAGTTCAATTATGTAGTGTTCTGGATAAAAACAATGCCTTAACTATTAAGATATCATCTGCTATCACTGATATTGTTCGAGGCATTTTCTTTACTTTTTCCAATCTCTGTGGAAGTTCTGATTTATTCTTATGATTTATGATAGTGATTTTTTCATCGTTCCCCATTAAAACAAACTTAACTTTCTTTAAACATGGCACGGTTAATTTGCAATCCGATGCCAGGGAGGATGTCGGGAGTTGACTGTATGTAAAATAATATTATATGTAAGATCTCATATCACTCTGTTATAAGGTTCCAACTAAGACATTAGATTTTTAATACAACATAGGGAAAAAGATAATACTTTTTTTAATTGCTCTTCACATAATTTACATTAAATTTACATTTTACTAAAATTATAGAACTGTGTTAAATTTCCGTTAATGTATTATTTTATACAAATATATGTAAGCAAGCTAACTATTTATACATTAAAAACCACATTCAATTTTTTCTAAGAGGAGCTGGGTACTATTTTTTATAAAAAAATGTGTGAATGAATACATTAAAAAGTGAAAATGCTCAGCAGTGCAATATATCAGTTTTGAGAACGTGTTTTAGAGAAACACATGTTTTGGAGATCAATAAATCAAATCCATCTCATGTCTTGAAGAAATACTAAAGGTTAAGGTGAATATAGTACTTACCGGAGCTCATTAGCAATTTCTGCCGTGTTGGATCCACAGGCTAAGTTGCTGACGCTCTTCAGCCTTTGGAGTCCCAACTTTTTGTGGACGGCAGAACATGACCGAAGTTTAGTTCTCAAATATCTTCCGCACAGACTCTTCGCCTGATTGACTACATCTTGCTGTGAGATAGGACTTCGCCATCCAATAGTCGTGGACAGGCGATGGCCGACTACCTGTCCCACTTGACTGAATTTTCTACGACGAGAAATGGATTCTTTTGTAGTCTCCGCTGCTGCTGCGTAAACAGAGAGTGATGGTCGTGGGAAGACGACTGGTAAACTGTATTTCCTTGGTCTGCCCATCGACGGTGGTGCCAATGTCATGGGTCTAGGAGCTGACCCATTGGCAGTTGGTGAGATAGCCATTGCGAATATGAATTTACAAACTTTTACTTTGTGCGACTGTCCATTACCGTGAAAGTGTCACAGTTCATTAGAAAAGATAGCAAAATAAACAATCAGACGGATTCTTTTGAAACAATTAACTTATTAACACTCAAAATTAGGACAAAAAAGGTATATTTTGCCAGACACATTCCTTCAAATCCTTCATATAAAAGGGTGGAATTTGATGGACTGTATGATGATGATGTGACGACAAGTAGACTGGTTTTGAGTAGCATTTAATTCTCTTAAGAAAGTATAAAACATGTCTTGTATAGAACATATGTCTCAGACATAGTTGTCAGAACTAAAAAAAAGTAATAAATAATTCATTAAAATCAAACTAGAGCAAAGATGTCAAACTTCATATTTTTCGCGCTACAAAAAGCTATCTTGGGATTCAGGGCAAAATTACGATAAAACAATTGCCGTTCGTGACTGTTTCATTTCAAGAGTTTTTGTTATTAATTTTTTGACTGAATGAGAGACGAAATTTCATCTATCAGTGTCGAATCAGCTTCTAAGAAAATAAAAAATGATATCTTTTCTGCTGTCAACGGTCATCTCTAAATCAACAGACTGACGAATTCTTGACAGTTTAGTAGGTGATGTATAATCTAAAAGGAAGTACAAGGAACAAATAATAGCTTTTTGCTATGCAGTTGCTCAATAATCATTTGTAAATCTTCGAGGAGAAGAATTTTTATTCTTTATTCCTTCTTTGAAAACATTTCCTGTAGTGAATCTGAAAGAAAAACAAAATTACTGAAACGATACGAGAAAATATCAAATACCTCACGCTTTTGTTCACGTAAGGCACCATAAATTACTTTTTACAAATATTTTGAAAATAAAATTATTTTATTCTCATTTGTTAAGCTCAGGATGTCAAAATAATTAGAAAATAGTAATTAATTGGAAAACTGATTAAATCACTATTATAAAAAATGAATATTTGAGATAAAAAAATTATATTTTTTAAATGATGCATGTACTGCATTTACATAAAAAAATGTTGCATAGCTAATAACATCTTCTAGTACAGGGCTTCTTAAACTTTTTTCAGTAGCGACCCCTTTTTATCACTGAGAGTTTTTTCACGACCCCAGGACAACACAATATTTACGAAAAATTTGTGGAAGCCCATAAGCATTGCGCAAATCCGACACACGCGTGAGTGAACATTGTGTAAAAAAGATACACTATGTAAAAATATTTAGTAATTGTAAAATTATTATAATAAGTTAAAGAAATATCAAAACTGCTAAAATTTTTGGCGACGCCCTCCTGCAGGTAACATGACACCCCCATGGGATTCGCGACCCACAGTTTAAGAAACTCTGTTCTAGCATATTCTGCAAGCAATTTTATTAATTTATGTTAAGGAGGGCTATGATTTAAAATGACACTCGCGTGAAAGCTGAATGTCCAAACTCCTCTCCCTAAGTTATGTAACACATAAAATAAATTTATATTGTTTAGCTAAAATTAGTTCTTAAGAGATGAAAACTTTATTTAATTTTAAACCATAATACTAATTTCTATTTTATTATCCTCAATTCTTAATTTAAATATTGTTCATTTTAGCATAATTCCATCAGAAATATTTTACCTTTCAGTCGATAATTTCGCTATAAAAATTCATGTATAGGATATTTAATTAAAATAATATATTTGAATTGCAATAATAATTTTCACATTGACAAATTTTTATTTAACCGAGTTTACAAACTATTCCCTATTCTGTGAAACAAATATCGTAATAAAGATACTAAAAGCATTTAGTGTATCACTTTAACTGTGTTAAATGCTAATATGAGCTACTTGTACTAGCAAATGAACTACCCAGCCAGATTTCTATACTTATTTAGTGGTTCGTTGATTCGAAGGACTATATGTTATTTTTATCCGTGATATTATGACGTATCTCAAAAGAAAAAAAAATGTATCATCCAAACAACGGCCTGTGGTTTTAAAAAATACAAGTATTTGCATAAATTTAATTAATAACACATACAGTAAGCCTATACTTAATTGACAGATTTCTATTTATGCTCGGCTTTGTGTGCAGGCTGTTCAGAATATTTCATAGAAGTCCACTGAATTCCAGATACAGCTAATGCACTTTGTGTTACGTTAATTTTGCTTAGTTGCGTATCTAAAGTAGTATAATTTGTTTTTAGTTTCTCTGGAATAAATATTTTCAGTAATAATATTAGTTTTTAAATATAAGAATCATAATTCAGACAACAAAAAATTACAGTTAACTCAGAATAACTTAAAATAAGCAAAACTATTACATTCAAATAAAAAGTAACTCAATTGGAATATCTAGTGAATAACAGATGGTCATAAAAAGCGTATAATTTGTTTTTTATTTCTCTGGAATAAATATTTTCAGTAATAATATTAGTTTTTAAATATAAGAATCATAATTCAGACAACAAAAAATTACAGTTAACTCAGAATAACTTAAAGTAAGCAAAACTATTACATTTAAATAAAAAGTAACTCAATTGGAATATCTAGTGAATAAGAGATGGTCATAAAAAGCGTATAATTTGTTTTTTATTTCTCTGTAATAAATATTTTCAGTAATAATATTAGTTTTTAAATATAAGAATCATAATTCAGACAACAAAAAATTACAGTCAACTCAGAATAACTTAAAGTAAGCAAAACTATTACATTTAAATAAAAAGTAACTCAATTGGAATATCTAGTGAATAAGAGATGGTCATAAAAAGCGTATGTAGACTAACAGAGGTTAACACATAATGATAAGGTATAACGCAAGCTAACCGCTATAGGTGTCGACAATTCAAGTCAGAGGCATATAATTTGTTCGTTTACTACAACGATTTCCGTTATATACTTATACAAGTTACATTATATAATCTACCAATCTTAATAATTTACAAAATATTAAAATTGTCGCAGTTCATTTTAAGGGATCTCCGCGGGTAGAACTGTAGAAATTATATGCTTAGTAGAGGGTAAGATATCAACAATCATAGTTGTGAGAAAGGAAAAACCATTCCGTTGGCTCACTGTGAGCCAGCACAGTAAATTGTACATCAAATAGAAAAAAATTTAAACCAAGAAAACTGCAGCATAAGTAAATGGCAAAGATCACACTTCTTGCCGCTCAGTTACATCCACAGTCATTATGCAGTATATAACCCATAAACAACATTTACAGATGCTTCAAAGCGTACTCTAGACTAAAGAGCGCCAACACTGCTGATTCAAAGCGTGGCAGATAATTTGGTTAAACGAATTATCATTCGTCTTTCTCTACTAAAAAAAGAATTTACGTGAGATGACATTTGCTGGAAGCGCCTGTTCTGGCTTTTTGGCTTCAGGGTGTTTAACATGAAGTTGAATCTGGGGTGATCGAGGCTGTAAATAGGCCTTTCAGCCACGTCAAAACTTCGTATGACAGCCAAAACATGTTTGAATATTCTATCACATCACGTTCCTGCCATAGAAGACAACTTTTCCAATATTTCATTCTGGTTTTAGCGATTTTATTCAGCGCATCTGCCTACATCAGCCCAAGATTTTAGATAAAGTATAATAGTCACTTTGGTATCCTCAGGGTACCAATACTCATTCCATCAATTTATGAAAGCCCTTTGGGCACTAAACTGAAGCAGGGCAACTTTCTGTTACACCAATCATCTAATGGAAGAGATTTAGACTGAATATTGGTACAAAATGCCGATTATCCCGTGTACACGATCATTGCTAATTTTTACAAATGGAGATGAAATGAATTTTTTTTCTTGAATCCGCATTCAAAAAGAATCTGGAATCGCCCGAAACCTCTATTTCAGAATTAGAAGAGAAAAAGGGAGAAGACTCTCATTTAATATTAAGAGCTATAAATAAAAAAATTAAATTCATCATTTAATAAAAAAACAAATATAAGAATACAGTTTTTAAAACGAAAACAACATTTATGAAAACAATGCAAATGAAATTTAGTTAACAAATTATATAATTAATTTTTTTTATCCTGGGGTACACTTTCTCAATGTAATTTAGAAAACACTTGATTAACAATTTAAATCTTTTATATTTTACTTTAAGCAAGCACAAAAGGAAGAAGATTATTTCAGATGTTAACACTGGTAAACTTAGAGCCACATCAATTTTCTTCGGAAGATTAAGAGTGTGGCACCGCCATGACCACCGCGAGAACCCCCACGACGTGATATTAGTGATCAAGGTCCATTGAAACAGCAACAGTATATTTTTAAGGAATGCTTCTACTGGAAGTAAGTAAGACTAATCTTGAGCTATGCTTTTTACTTTCTTGTACGAAGTAGAGGAGTTCGGGCTTTTTTTTTGGGGGGGGGCGAACGTCTGTACGTACGCACAGAATAAAGGACCTGTTTTTCCAAAAGTGATTGTAACTGATTTAAAATTAATTCAAAAGAGATTTTTTCGGACATCAGTACGTACATACGTATATATATGTATGGATGTACATATTTCATATAACTTAAAAACGATTAGCCATAGAAAATTGAAATTCTGTTTATGAGACTGTTACATCTAGTTTTGCATCTCCTTTTTTATAGCAATCGGTCATATCATATGTATATAGATATATACCCACCCCTTACCCGGCTTAAAAAATCTTACCCGACCTTTATTTTCGTAGTCATGTACTTCCAATTATATAAGTGTTTTAAATGTTGGAAATATTCATGTTTGGGCAATATAAAATTTAAAAAAAAACTAATTTTCGAAAAATAACGAAATCTAACTACATATGTAATAACAGTTTAGTTAATATAATAATAAATATCCAAGTATCAAATATTTAATATGAATTTATTGTTGTACCTAACAATATTTAACAGTTTGTTTTTGTTCTAAAAAGAATATTTAATAGGTCGCGCAAAGAAGTCATGTGGTGTTGATATTAGATTCTTTAGGTTTGGATTCGAACTGTTCGAATGACGAGAAAAGTTTTCTTGAATCTCAAATCTTATTCAAGTTTCATGGAAATGGAAAATTAAAAACATTTTCGATCATTAATTACAATTCAAGCCTTGTGTCAAAATATCTATGTTGAAACAAAGTTGTACATAAATTTAATTCACATCCTGTATCGTACTTTCGAGACATGAAAAACGCAAGTTAAATTTCGCCAAACGACCTAATAGAACGGGAGATATAGAACTCACCCAAATTTTGTGCAGAGTGTACGTATACCATATACTCCATTTCATAAAAGCAGAACGTTCTTGTGAAACATTTCATAATCTACAATGGTGTGAAGAAAAGAGATAATTGACCTTAGCTCTTAATTTATATGAGAAACATGGGACAGCCATTCGAATCCGGAGATTTTGAAAAAGATTCGATAGCCAAAAACTCGAAACGTTTCGATTTTTTTTTTTTTAACCATTCGATTTTTCCGAATCCTAACCTTAAACAAAAAAAAAAATAATAAATAAATAAATAAATAAATAAATAAAAATAAATAAAAAAATACAATTAATAAAATTAAAAAATAAAATATTTTAAAGAAAATTTTTAAAAGGATTTGTTTTATTAATGTCCAATTTAATTGATTTGTTTCATTTAAAAAAAGAGCGCGATTGTTGCATTTTCAGTGGTACCTAAATAACAGTATCACCTTAGTATGATCCTCAGTATCACACAGTAGTTCTGAAGATAGATTAAAAACTACTAAACCTCCTTGGATGAAAAAAAGGCTGCATCGTGCGAATGATTCCAGTTGTCTTATAATTTGAATTGCCCAGCCATGATTGCTGACTTTTGAATTGTTAATTAAATTCAACTCAATTGTTTTCCGTCAAAATGCGTTGAGAAAACTTTCATTTATAACTTCTTAATAGTAATTTGGAACGATGAATTTTGAATTTCTAGAAATCAGAGCTGATACTCAATTATGTTTTGCCAATTATGATGAGAAAATTAATTTTAAGATTCAAGAATTTTATATTTGTGCTTAAGTTGTAACTTCTTAGTAAGTATAAAATATTTTTCAAAACTTTTTTTTTATCAAACGCAGATTTTAAATTTTGTTTTAGTGAAAACTTTTAATATCAAGTTTTCCCCTTTTTATTCTTTTTCTTATCCTTTTTTATAGGATTCAAAAACCTATTAGAACTCAAATTCTAGAAAATTTCAGATTTGTGCCATTTCAAATACTTCTACAATATTAATATACAAAAAGAAAAAAATCGCTCCTTAAATAACACTAAAGGAAGAAAATAAGAACAGGAATGACACTAATTTATGAAATGGAGATTCATTTCTTAAAATTGGGATGATAGCAATCACACATTAAGGCTCACAGATGGTAGCAGCGACGGAAATGGATTTAATGGAACTGGAGCCGGAAATTCGAGAATAGTAAATATTGCTCGCTAAGGGCTAAAAGAATGAAATTAGTTTTCAGTCCAAAAGAGGCTATTAGTCACGAAACGGAATTTTGTATCGGTTCGCTATAAACGGCGTACCACTTTCAAACTGCTACCATCAAATATTATCGCCCTGTATTATTTTTAAGGAAATTAAATAATGAAGAATCTGCATGAATGTATGAACGGTTCTCGCACTGCGAAAATAGACAGTAACTAGAGCCATCTAATTTTGAATATCATAATCCTGCACCCAAACATGGGCACTTGGAAGCCCGAATTTTGAATTTCGAATTTGTTTCATTACCTGTTTCACATTTTGTAAAACTTTAATGCATTTTTTATTAACAAACTTAACGATTTGAGCACTAGCAGTGGCAACACTGTACAGAATAAAACATTTTTATCTTCAACAAGAGAGAATGTCTGTCGGGAATTCTAAAGATATGCTGTTTTTAAATATTTTGCGATTTTGATGTTGAATTGAATTTTATGCGTAGTAAGTGCGAAGAATGTGATATTTAATAAATAAAGTTAACACACAAACTGTTAATAATAAAAGAAAACTGGACATTGGTATAATGAACTGAGAAAAGACTAAAATATAAAAATGTATGCCAACTTTAACACTGCATCGGAATTCTAAACATATGCTACGATTAAAGTTTTTGTGATTTTCTGTTGAATTGAATATGGTGTAAGTGCGAAGAAAATGGCACTTAATAATATATCTAAAAAGATTAAAAACAAATGGGTTATCAGGAGTGAGTTTAATAGCATAGTGGTAGATTGCGAGCTCAGTGAAAGCCTATAAAATCTTAATAAACCTTTTCGGGCGGTCGTTCAGATACGATGCCTTCCAGACTACTTTTTTTTGTATGTATGTGTGTGTGTGTGTGTGTGTTTGTTAGTTTCTATCACATCACCACTTAACAATTTCTACATTTTTCTGTTCCAATGTCCTGACTCTGCTCCAGCTGATATGAAAGATTTGAAATACGATTGTATGTTTAGCTGCTTAGATTAATGTATTTTCCTATCGTATTTTTTACAATCAAAATATCCTCAAAAACTGCTCTAAACCAGCGAAATCGTTCACAGTTGAAATACACATTTTTCAATCAAAATATAAAACAAAAATGGAATGACATTTCTTATATTTCGGCTTTTTCGGTAAAAAGGAAAATCCTCTTTACATTTTTTTCACACACTGAAAAAAGGCTTTTAAGAAAATAAGCTGTGGTAGAAAGAAGAGATATCTATGGCGACAGTAAATATGAGACATTCGAATCTTCAAATCCTATAAATTTGAGAGCTCACTTTTTTAAGTCTATTTTAAAACCACCCATTAAATATTTATCTGAAAACCGCAGAAATTTTTTTTTATTAATGTTTAATAGGACAGTTCATTAAAACATTTAGTATAATTGTTACAATTTCAGTGCACTCAGATCAGTAGTCACCTCATGGTGGCCCCGGATGCCACTTCTTAAATTTGTGGAAAGAATTTAGAACTCCATAAATAATGATTATTTTGTTAACATTTGATATAACCTTCTTCCCTCTATATTTACTTTAATTTTATAAAATCTCTATAAAAGTGTAAAATTTAAACTAGTAATTAAATATTTGCTGATAAATTATACCAAGAAAATTAGTCCAAAGTTTAAGAGCTTTAATTGTGTGTTTCATCAAATAAAATTCATTTGTATCTTTTTAATAAATATATGCATACATTTATAGAGTTTGACTTGCTTTGGGAGCATAAACATAATTTCATACTCCTAATAAACGTAAAGCGAATTATTGCTGTGTCTGGAAATTAACTATACAGACTTGAAAATACTTCAACAAACGTTTTTATCAAAATAGACCTTTGAGCATAATTCTCTCCTCGTACTAAGAAAATCAACCACCACTTTTGGTGATGTAAACTAAAATAACTGACAAATTCAAATTTAAGAACATAGCCTAGTAGTTAAAAACTATACAATTAAATTTAAATCTAAGTTTGATCAAAACTCTAACTATACAATTAAATTTAAATCGAAGTTGGATAAAAACTCTAACTGGAGTAAAAATTTAAATATAGCTAGCAAATAACTCAAAGATGAATTATTACAAAATTATCAGAAGTAGAAGAAATGAAGTAACGTGTCCTCGAAAGGTAGAAACCTACTGTCATTTACAATCAAAAAACCTCACCTTAAATACTATCTAATTAATTTAAATTCTAGTGAGGACATGGAAAGCACAAGTTGCGACAAAGGCAGAAATTATAAATGACTTGTTAATTTCCAACAATAACATTTTACCTCTGAAAACTGTATTCTTAATTTGCTTTCCATTACATATATGTGAAATAAAATTTCATTTATAAAAACCTCATAAATATGTCTATTTCATCTTTCCATTTTAAAAGAATAGTATGCTTTCAGTAAATGTTCTTAACTAAGTTATTTCAAAATCAATCCTTGTCATATGGATTTCACAGAACGTTCATGACGCATATACTTACATAACGGCAAAAGAGAAACCAGTTCTAGATTTAGTTTAAATTTGTCTTTTATCCAATAATACTATTATTGTTGCGTGTGTTCGGGTTCGTAATGAATTGAATGCACATAGAAGACATAATCGCTTGATAGAATTTATTTTCAAAAAAAAAAAAAAAAATTACAGTTCTGGAACTTTCCACAAAATTACTCGTATAGCTCTCAGTATGACAAAAAACAAGTAGTTACCACTTCAGTCTACGTTAAGAACGTTAAACATAACGCAGTGAAAAGTGCATCTAAAGAGTGAAGGTCGCACGGAGATCTCTCGACGCTCCGAAGTTTACTCTGAACTGAAAAACCGAGAACTGATACTCTCTCCGGTCTAAAATATTTCCCCCTCACGGTCGCCGAGAAACTTCAAGTTCTTGAAATAACTGTAAAGGCAAATACGGTTACAATTATAAATAAGGGTTGTGTACAGTTACAATTACATATAGTGATCAATTACAGTATCAACGGTATAGATCTACGGGTAGTATAGATCTACGAGGACCGGACAAAATATCGTAAATAGTCATCGCGTTTGGCGACTTTTGGGTCGTTTCTCGCCAAATTTGACAACAAAAATCGAAAACTGTCACCAGCTTTGCGATATCTGGCCAATTTAACGAGATACCTCGTCAGATGTCAAATAGACTAAATGTCAAATCGACTTAATTGCGTTTTTCCGGCAGAGTTTCACTGTTCTTGAAGCCGCTCATGTGACATTATACAAAATTCGTAACTATATATTTGCGAACAAAAACATTCAACTACTAATAGAAATGAAGAGGAATTTTAACTTTCATAATCTAGTATATTAATCTTCGCAATGTTCTCACGCTTCTCTATGCTGTTAACGGAACGTCCACTGCCTTCGTTTGTGCTAAAGCTACCAGTACGTGAATGCTTTATTGTATTTTATTTTAGAAATGATAATTACTTAAATTAAGAGTCAAAGGCCATGATTGCATGCAACTGAAAAATGTCTACAGCATTATCATGTTTTATCATCATGTAGAAGCAGTGCAGTTAGGCATTTTATTCCTGCGCATTGTTGTCAACGGGATTCAAACTCCGGACTTCCCGATGCTAGCCGGATAAGGAAAAAATACTTTACAACTATATGAAAATTTTTATTAAATGTAATTTTCAAATTTATCATTCACTAATATGCTTTATTAATAATAATATTTTCCCTTTTCATTCTTATTATTAATCTTAAGTGAGTAATTCGAGAAGCTTTAAAGATCAGAAGTCGGATTCGAAAAGGTGTTATTCCATTTTTAATTAACAGTAATATTACATAACACTTCATAGATTTTTAATTTTTAGAGCAAAATTATATGATAAGCGAACGCAAAGCCTGAAGTATCTTTTTGCTAGGAAAACATTTCTCAGCTTGGGAGCATACCTCACAATCTGAAGTTGCTGAGACCATGCATTCTGGTAATAATTCACGTTGTTGAGATACATCGGGTCCTAATGATCTCTTTGGCTCTTTCCTCCGACATTTAAATCCCATCAATTCATTAGTACGTAAGGATCCTAAGTTTTACTAACGTTTATTTTATTTTAAATCTTTACTATCACTTCTTATTTTCTACTTCCGGCCAGAATTAAAAGCTTTAACTTATTTATGCAAATTTCTCTTGCTAACGCCAAGTACTTAAGTTGTGGCTTTTTGCCAAGCAAGAGAGAGGAAGGAGTTAGTAGAAGCAGGCCGCTTGCCATAGTAGTTTTACTCGGTTGCTGGTTGCCTTCAAGGCCAGAGGTTTAATCCTCTTGATAATTTTAAACGTATCGTAGTGTTAGCAGTTCTCTGTACTACATACGGCTTTTTGTTAAGATACGGCCAATCTTGGAGTTAGGCATTTGTTTGATTAATCCAAAGTTAGTTTAGTTAGAGTTTAGTTAATATTTTTATATTCTTACGTTCAGACCACAAGTGGTTGGTCTCTGTATTCCGAAGTCCGGAAATCATTGTAAAGAGAGAAAAATAAAGGGTTTCGTATACCCTTCCTGTGTGTATTGTCTACTTCCCAAATTTATTGAACATAGCTTTAGTAAGCTCACTGTTCCGAGTCAGGACAGTTAATGTTCCCTAAGCAAGTAAGGAGGAACACAGAACCTGATAAGTGATATACTAAAAGGATTAAACCCGTAAGTTGAGTTATCTAACATGAGCATCTTTAATGAAGTCATTAAATGATGGATGAAGAGTCAGATATTGTACTCGGAACAGACTACTAGTCATCTCGACCTGAGATAGAGTAATAATTGAGGTTTATTGACGAAAAGGTAGAGGAATGTCATTTGCGATAGTGATATATGGGAATTAATTATCTGTATATTCACCGTAGCACTAATTAGATTTTCAAATTATCCTCTTCGCATCGTATGTAGTTTATCCCATTCTCTTCACCGTAATGCTCCAGTGGGTTAGAAATTTTCTGCGATGTTGAGAAAGACCCAGTTCTAAGAGACGAATCGGATAGGTTTAGTCATTAACTCGCAGGTATATATCGACAAAATTTATAGGAGCAGTCTACCGCGTTTTCCAAATAAAGGATCGATTGTTTGAATTCTTTCTGAAAACATATGGCGAGAATTTCCTCTTAATTAGCTAACGTTTGTATTTTACGATAATTACAGAGCGCGATTACTATTCTTGTAAATATCTAATGAAATCTAAAATTAGAAACATACAATTAGCAATAAGAGTCATATTGTGAAGAAAACCTTCGGCTTATTTAGTGGACAGTTAATGATACTTATTAGAAATAACTCTTCATTTCCCATGTCTGGCTATATTTCAAATAAATGCAAAATAAAATTACTGGAATAAATTAAAGAAAATTATTAAATACAATTGCTGGTTTACGGTAAAGAATACTTTCAGAAGCTGATTACTACAATCATTTATCACAGAAAAAAAATCAAGTGTAGTATTTTAAGACCAAATAATAAAAACTTATCACTAAACAATGGAGAATATTATGAGGGTGCTGTGTAAAGATAGTGTCACCTAAAGCCAGCAGGTTTTGAATGTACATAATCCTGCATCCGAACATTGCACTTCGAGGTCTAAATTTCGAACTTATTTTTCATTCGTTTTATATTTTGTGAGAATTTAAGGAATTTTGTGTTAAAAAAGGATTCAAGAAATCAATGCATATGTTTACTATTGCATTAGTGTTCATTCGTAACATTACTATTCTCTTAATACTAAGCAATGTAGAGTATGTGAATGTGTCAATTCGTCACGCTGTGTAAAAGTAGTGTCATTTAAACCCAGCAAATTTTGATCGAAGCCTAAATTTCGAATTTATTTTTTATTCATGTTATATTTTGTGTGAATTTAATGAATTTTTGGTTTGAAAAGATTCAAGATATCAATGTATATGTTATACCCGCATTTGTATTGTTATAATGGGACATGTGTCTTTTACGACCTTAACTAGGAGAAATAAAAATCTGAAAATCGTATAGAATAAAAAGTCTTAAGTCTCCTTCCCCCCCCCAAAAAAAAGCTGTTTAAGAAAAATGTACTTAAAAAAAAAAAAAAAAAAAAAAAAAAAAAAAAAAAATAGAAGTTTTTCTTATAAATATTTCTTGTTAATTTGTGATAACTTACTAATGTTACTTTATTTATCATTATTTATCAGTGCAACAAACCATCCTAGTGTTAGATTAAATACGGAGAATGAAATACGGTTTACCTTATATTTTCCTCTTCAGATCTTTTCAACTATATTAATATTACCTTTAGTTTGTATTCTGAATTTCATGGCGTTGTTGTGATGCTAGCTCAAATACAGATTGTTTTATTCTTTTACTTTCTTTTCTTTTACTGAAAAATTTTGTATTAGGGGACTGGCCCAGCAAAACACTGGGCGGAAAAAAACTTCGTGAGTTTACTGACATGACAACTTTGTGCAATATTTGCCATATTATCAGAATAACCATCATATATATTATTTTAAGTAAAAATCTATTTTGTTGTGAACCTTTTTAATAAAACCTGGTGAATCGTTTTCAAATAGAATTGAAAAAGATTTAGAAAAAGGCTTTGTGGTTATATCATATGTTCTAGTAAAGACTAGACGAACTAAGCATAACTAAAAACACTGAAGAATTTTCGTACGAATTATTAATCACAGGTCTATCTTTTTTTACTTTTTATTTATCTATTTTTTAATGGCCGGCGCTTTATTTAAGAACCATTAGCCTTACGCCACTACATTTGCTGGAAGTGGTGGCCATTTCATTATGGCAGCACCTAATATGGCCACTGTTGCCTCCTATGAAAGGAAGGACAGTTAAAACAATGCCTTCTCTGGGATTCAAACCCGGGTCCATCTCTATGGCAATCAAGGTCACTAACCACTATACCGGCTATGAAAACAAGAGATCCTCACTGTGAAGTCTTTGAATGAAACTAAAAATTTAATGTTAATTCATGCCTGAGGAGAACAGATTTTTCATAGTGAAGGCGATTCTGTCACTGCAGAAGTAATAGTATCAGCCCTTGCTGAAGACAATGACACTCAGAATTTTCAAACTGAAACTAAAGAATGTAAAGAACAGAAGCTTAAGAAAGACAAAAGCAACTAAGTGCATAAAGGTTTTACCATACAAGAACATTCTGAATGCAATTATTGAAGAACAACCAGCAAAACACTGGGCGGAAAAAAACTTCGCGAGTTTACTGACATGACAACTTGGTGCAATATTTGCCATATTATCAGAAAGACTGTCAACATGCCTGGAAAATAAAAGAATAGAACTCATTTTCTCGAAAAGCAAAAATAGAAAATTTATCGAAATTTCATTATTCACTATACTTTATTTTTTTAAACCTTTAAGGAGTTCATAGTTACTGTACATATTGCCGCGTTTGGATCATCCATGATAATGAACGAGTATAGTCGTCCATTAACCTTAACACGGCGTGTTTTCTTTCCTCCATTCGCTTAAGTATAGAAAAGTTTTTCATAGGTACACTGTGCTCTTTTATTGTTAATTAATCAGATAATGTAGAGCTCAGTGCAAACAGTGTAATGAAATTTAGATCTCTCATTTTCCAATAAGAAGAAAAAAATATGGAAAGCAGATGAATGCAGGAAAACGACTACTGGAAGACCACTGCACGTTGTCAATAAGTAATGTAATGTGATTAAATTACATTAAGCTACTTGGATGAATTTTTCACGGTCTGCATCGCTTCCACTCTGCACATAGACAAAACCTTAACTTACCGTTGCGTAGTCTAGATAACCGCGCGGCTCGATCAGTAAATTTTTATCACTTCATTATGTACCATTAGCACTTCATTATGTATGTATTCATTACGTACTGTATACGGTTTGTATACCCAAACTGAAAACTACCCCTGAAATCTCTAAACAGCAATATAAACAATAAAAATGAACTTATTGGTAATGAAGAAATGACATTCTTAAATAATGTTTGTAGGATTATTACTATGATTTTTTACTAATAGTTATTTTATGTTTTGGATCTTTACTTCTCGTTTCCGTTTCCATACCAGAATGCAAAATGAGGTAGAAAGAGATAGTATTTAAAGTAAGGTTTGGGAGCTCTGTTTTTCAGGCTACGTTACTAGGTTCGCTTTTTCAGATAAGATTGTATTATTCCGCTTTGAATTACAGTTGCCGATATTTAAATTGTTACGTCGCTAAGAAGTTATGAGCCAATTTCTCGTTGAATTCTTTGTGTAGGCCTTGGCTATTAGACTTAGCTTTAATTTGAAATTTGTATTTTATATTTCTGTAAGTTACACCGCCACAAGTAGTGGTCTGATTTGTAAGCACGAGTCGTGCATTTATGTCAAAGTTCTCATTTAATCATAAAGTTTGTTTAAACCTTTTCAAGTCTTTCTCGTTAACTACAGAAGCAGCGATAATTCTCTGCAAAAATATCCTTCGTGTTTAAAACAAAATGGTGTGTGGTGTGGTGTATTTAATTATGGCAAAGCACACTAGGGCTATCTGCCTAAGGGGAGGGATGCCTTTCGTGGAGGACTTTCTAAGGGAAACTGGCTCGTATACACGTTACACATGGGGAAAACCACGAAAACGCCCATGCAGCCAGCCCGTTCGCGGGATTCGAACCTCGGACCGAACTACCAGTGTTCAGCGAATTTACCGCTCGGCCGCTGGTGGGCTTAAAAACAAAATGTGGTGCTGGATACGGAAATAAACACCAATATATATATGGATGAAAAATTCAAATTATCGAATCCTTCCGATCTTGTAAAAAGCTCTAAGATTCGAAAACCCAAATTTGCGAGCTGTTTTCATTATTCGAAACTTTCGAACCTAAATCTAAAAAAACACGAAGTGTTTAAGCTCTGAACTCCGGAAAAACTATTTTGCTGATATCTAGTTTTCATTAAAAAAAGGATTCAGAATCTTTCAATTTCACTATACCTAGATTACCGGTATCAAATTGTGATGGTTCTGCATGCCAAATTCTTTGCCTTCTGGAGGAAACTGAGCGCGTTCCATGTTTAATGTTTATGTTAAATAGAAATACCTACTCGCTCCTCTGCATACTCGCTTTGATTAAACAAGATTCTTGAAAATTAAAAAAAAAAAAATATTTGATATCGAAATTTTTTCAAATTTTACTAAAAAAATTAACCTTAAGATTTTTAGAGTTTTAATTGCGTATTTCATTTTACAAAATTATTTTGGGTTCCAATTCATATCGTAAAAACTTTGGTTTCATAATGTCTGTAATTAGTTTTACAGAACTTCATTTAAGTTTCTTTTAACGGTCATAAACGCTATTTTCAGTCAAAAAGCACAAAGAGCACTTTGGCCATCTGTATCATTTCGCGCTACCACATTATTAGACTTAGATCAAGTAACTTTACAAAATCAATTGAAATGTAATAGAAACGGCCTTTTTTTATAATCTGTTAAATAAATTACATAAGGAAAGGAAATTTTATTTTTAGTATGATACTTATATCTCACAACGTCAGCCAAAAGTGTGTTGTCAGACAATGTTTATAAAATTTTATAAAATAACATAAACCCAACGAAAAGTATACACAGTATTTATCCTCCATGAGTTACACTTAAAGATTTTAGTAACTACAAAATATTCTCCATTCGAAAGATTTTATTAAACAGCTCTATTTTTTTACACGTTTTTCCATGGCTGTTATTTTTGGACATTTTACTAATCTTCCTTTTATGCCTTTTCCTATGTGGCGGTTTTGCAAAAAATAAAAGAAAAAAAAACCTGCAAACAGTAAAGTTATTTTCGAATCTATGTGTATACCATAAAACAGTCAATAAAATGCTTCAAAGAAAATAAATTCTTTCTACAGTAGTTTAATAATAAAGGAGACTACATAGCAATAGAATAAAGGAAAGAGAAAAAATCGCGCCTTAAGTTTAAGTAGAACAAAAGCTTTATAATATAAATCAATACAGAATTCCTTTAATTGTTTATTTAAGAATAATTAAATTCAACTCTTTTATTTTTGGTAGGGAAAAACTTTAAATGAAGATTTTCGTCTGCAAACTATTTTATCGTCACCCAAGAGAACAAGTAGTGCAAACAGAATCACTGAATTCCTTTTTATTTCAAAAATACATTCTCTGCAGCAAATATTTAACTAAAAGCTTTTAACAATTACTTTTCGTATTTCGTATTTTGTAATAATTGCTTCCTTTTATTGCTTTAATGATTACATTGCTCAGATAAAACATGGACAAGAAGTTTAAACATCGTTCCTTAATGGTTTTATTAAATTACTCTATGACAGATTTCTGTCATAATATCACGATAAAAGTTTTAAAGGATTTTTATTGGAACAGATGAAAATGGAAATACGCTGCTATTAAAAACAATTTATAACTCAAATTAAAATAAAATAACTTTTTTGTACTTATAAGTAGAGCCTAAACTTTCCATTTACTACGTAACGTTGCGTTAGGTTACTCTATCAAATCGCCATAATCTCGTTTAGCCACTTACATATTTTAAAAATTTAACAATTGTGCAAATTATTGCTTTTCTATGTGACATAATTTTTATTTTGGTAACAGAATGATTTATGAACAATATACTTCTCAACATTATTATTAAATTTTATTCTATTTGCACTATTAATGAAAAAACTGCTACGCCATAACACGTTCACATCACCTTAGGTATAATTAAAACGTAGCAATTTAAGTGCAAGTTGTAAAAGCAGCATAAATAAAAAAAAAAGTTAGAGTCAGATCAGAATTGCTCCATATTTTTGTTTCATTTCTCCACAATGCTATAGGATAAAAGTATCATTTTTTTTTATTTATTATGCACGGTTTAATGGAAATTATAATGTATGCCATTATACACAAACGTTTAATGTGTACAGATGAACGAAGAAATGCCATTTTTATTTGCTCCATTTAAGGTTATGGTGTAAAGCTCACCAGCGGCCAAGCGGTAAAGTCACTGAACACTAGTAGTTTAGTCCGAGTTCGAATCCCGGCGAAAGGGGTGGCGGCATGGGCGTCTTCGTGATTTTCCCCATGTGTAACATGTATACGAGCCAGTATCACTTAGAAAGCCCTCCACTAACGCATCCTTTCCTTTAAGCAGATAACTATCAAGTGATTTGCCATAATCAAATAATGCTATGACTCATTGCAATGAATGCAAATAAAAGCTTTCTCATTGAAAAAAGAATTCAACTTCAAAATAACTTTCTGCTCAGCAGCATTCTGAAATTCAATTTATAAGGCAATAATTCTTATTAGCGTCTAAAAATTCTGTTAATTGTTAATTAGCTAGTTAACACAAAGTGCTGCATACAAAATCTGTGAAATTTACGCTCAGATCTTTCATTAAAATGATAATTATTTTCAATAAATTTAAATATCATCTTTTAATGTTACTTTCTTTTTCTCTTTTAGAGCACAACCTAACGTCCTATTCTATTTTACAGATTTAAGTCGCAACTATTTTGCAGATTGCTGTCCTGATTGATGTGGTCACTCGTGGTGCCACCTGCCATACTGCTGGAAATAGGGTCCATTCCACGAGATCTGAATATTTGTAAATCTATAGCGTCTTACTGGCATGGGGGTACCTAAAATATCATCAAGCCGAAAGTCCGATCGAGAGGTTGAGAAGAAGAGAGGTGAGGTAGAAGGTTTTGAATGTATTCTCCCTAGTTGTTCTCATCGAAGCTGGCGCAGCCGGGTAAACGCGCATTGTTACCTATAAGGTGCCCAAAGCCTTGGCCAACGGCAGGCGCTTTCCTTCTTTTGGCCATAATGTTATTCGTGGATCTGATATAGATTATGTTCAACGTTTAGAAGCAACAACAACTAAAGTTTAAATTCTGAAGCAAAATAATTAATTATAAAGAAATTCTGTGGTTATAGTCAGTTTAACAATTACCAAATTCAAAAACGTTCTCTAAACATGTCTGGTTTGATTATTTGAATACGACAAATAACAAGAGAGCTATCTGTCCAGACTGAAGGATGCCTTTGTGGAAGATCTTTTAAGAGAAACTTGCTCATATTCGCGTTATATCTGAAGAAAATCACGAAAACCAAACATTAACCCACTCCATCACGCTAGTTTCGGAACCCGAACCAGCTATCAGTATTCAGCGATAATTAGCCGTTCAATTACTGGCATCGGTAATAAACATCTTTGGAAAACTGTCACTGTTATAGCGGCTGGAGGATAGATGGAACATGCGGTAAAAATTTAGATCAAAACAGATTTAAAAGAACAGTTCCTTTGAAAAGAAAAGGAAAATAAATTCAGTCAAACACAAATTTGAAAATTACGGGAAACTCAAAATATCTACCTTTTTCACTGAAATTCTTAGTTCGAATAACTATACAATAGTCTTCATCGATTTCGCTAATTTAAACTTTGCTTCTTCCTTTTCCTTCAGTAATGTACGTAATATCAACACTTTATTAATGCATTTTCATAGTTATTACATTATCTCAAATTTCTAATAGCACTCATTATATTAGGATAGCACTTGTTCCAATTTAAATTCCTGTTTAGTACTTTAACTTTTATTTTAATAATGTAAAAAACAGGAGTTAAAAAAAGATATTAAAGTTCACTTTCCTATGTACTACGCACAGTTATCAGTCCCAAGCCGATAGATTCCTGAATGATTCTAATACTTTCTCCTCATTTCTTTCACATGCAGTAAATCTCTCGAAATCGACACAGCAGTAATTTCAGAACCAATAATTTAAAACCCGTAATCGACCAGTAATTTCAGAACAACGGAACTGCTGAAAGTCTAAATTTAAATCCGAAATTTAGGTCTATGAAATAAAAACTACTTAATCTGTTAACAATCTGAAGGCTGAAATGCGGAATACATCTGTTGTTATATTTCTGCCACCCAACGTAATAACAAGCCTTATCCAACCAATAAACCGATCCAGCATATAAAGATGATCTACCGATCCTCTTTTATGCTCCGTTATATGAACTACTAAGTTAGTTGCCATGATTTTTCAAAAATAATTCTCATTGAAAGACGCCACATTTACTTTTCCCCCTTGCTTGGAAAAGTGAAAATAACATTATTTTACATCGCTGCTAGCATAAATTGTGGTTTAGATGACGACGAGTCAAGCGACGAAGATTTTTCGAAGTTATGAAACATTGTGCTTGTGGCCGATATCTCTTTTGAATTTTGGGCTTTTGGGCTAAGGGGAAAATAACCCTTTTGAATTAGGGAGCAAATGTTTGACTACGTTGGAATAAATTTAGGAAAAAACGAACAATTTTTACTTATGGTCAAATATAAATAAAATATAATCTAAAATTTCGTATTAGGAAACTTTCTATATATTTTTACCAATATACACAAAGGTATCCAAAACAATTCAATTTTATTTACAAACAATCAATCGGAAGTGATATTTTACTTTAAGTTCGTTGCTATTTAAGTGCTAGAATTCGCTGGAGGTCATGTGCGGTCATATCAGGTTTTTTTCAGTGCAATAATTTCCATTCTTTTTCAATTTAGAGAACAGATGGCCAAAGCGCTTTAAATACAGATTTGCCTTTCATTAATGTTGGATATTTATATGCCAAATCAAGTGCTGCATACTCTACATCATGAGAAAAGCTGAGTATTTTTTCTTGAAAATACTTTTAACTGTTAAAAAGTATTAATTAAGGACTATACTCTATACCAGGGTTTCTTAAACTGTGGGTCGCGGGACCTGCAGCAGGGGGTTGCCAAAATGTTTAGCAGTTTTGATATTTCTTTAACTTATTATAATAATTTTACAATTACCAAATACTTTTGCACAATGTACCTGAAAATAGATCAAGATAAGACAATACAGACAAAGAGAAAAAAACGAAAACGTTGAGACGCATTCTTTTTATAATATAAACGTTCATGTTCCTTGCTTTGAACGTGGCGCTGTCATTTCATCTGTAACTTACTTAAAACTTTCACATTGTTCTATGTGTTAAAATTAGAAATTAATGACCTAAAACTGCAATAGTATATTACAGTACAAGTGAAAAAATTGACAGTTTCAGTCACGCGTGTGTCGGATTTCCGCAATACTTATGAGGTCTTGGGGGTCGCGAAAAAATGTCACTGATAAAAAGGGGTCGCGACTCAAAAAAGTTTAAGAAACCCTTCTCTATACAACAAAAATCTATCAATGGAAATTTCAAGGGTTTTGAAAGCTTTTATCACATCACAAGGCACAAAATATTTTAATTGCATCACAAGCCACAACAGTACCATCAGCCACGAAAACTGGCCATGAAATATTCAAAGGTGATTCGCACCAGCATTCTGATGAGTGAAGTTAGATTACTTTCTCATAATCTAGCTGGCTCTTTTAAACGAGCTGAGTTGTGCAAGATCATATGTTCGAGATAAAAATCATACGCAGAATTTTGAAGACTGAAAGAATAATATTAGACAACAATAAATCACTATTAAAGCTGAATCGACATAATAACGACAGAAACTGAGCCTCTCCATATTTGTGATCTATAAAATAATTGCAGTCTGAAAATACTTAGATCTAATCGCATCTAACATTTCGAATATCGCAGTCTAATATCTCGAATATATTTGAATAAGAAAATCATTTATTATTTTGTATTTGAATAAGAAAGCATTTTATAGCATTTACATAGGAAAATCATTTTTTTATTTTGAAATTTTACGAGGAAGATGTTTAAATTATGCAACCTCTAGTGTTCTTTCTAAGAGTGTGTGTATTCCTCATCCTTCTTGCCGAGGGCACCGAACTTAATAATGAATGCAGGAAATGTTGAACAAACAATATGACCTACGAGAAAACGTCATAGAAACGATTCATATTTTAGGAAAAGTTCAGAAATAAATGATTATTATGTCTCGAGTTTCATAACCGTGGATTAAGAAATGCCACATTGAGAGTATTTTGTATTCTTTAACAGTTTTTAAAATTAGGTCAAAAGAAATGCAACATCTGTAATATTTTGGAAACAAATACAGAATGCTAAACGAGAACTGGTTTCTGATACCTGAGAATTTTCTGTTAAGTGAATAATCTAAAAAATGACACTTGAATTTCTAAACTTATTCTGTGATAAGAAAAGTGCTCAGATTCCTACATTTCCTTGATGCATATGAATACTTCTTGTAGCTATTTGGATTTCTTGAAAGGTGGACGACGAGTTAATTTTAATTTAAAAAATTCAGGAAAACACGGGGACTGTGGATTTGACGCTTGCTGAAGATGGTATCTAGGATGTTGTGATTAACGGTATGCGTTATTACAGCACACTTGTGGCTCAAGAATGCTAATACAGACTCAAATGACTCCTATTATGGATAAGTTCTGATAAATCCATTGTAAACTAAAATTGCCACAAGCCAAAAATAAATCTAATGCACTATTCCTAAAAAATTCCAGCTTATGCCAGCCAACTTCAGATGCAGTCATATTATATATTTGGGCAAAGTTGTTTAACGCAAAATCAGTATTGTAACTGAATGTTGATTAACTGATGTAATTTACGAATATTCTGCAGAAATGGAACTAATATGATTGCATGTTCACAGCTGAAAGCATACTACAGCAAAAGAATGCTTGGCATCGAATTTAAACTGATTGACAGCTGAGAATGCTACAGAAAATAATATCGTTTCATTTCTTTTTCCGCTTGAGATAGCTGATAGAAGTATTTAGGCATTATCAGTTGTGAGTTGGTGGTCTATCAAATTTACACGGAAGTAATTCCTCCCCCCCCCCGATACTTTTCTAAATTCTCCTACATAGTAGATGATACAGAAGAGAAGGAAATTTTACTAAGAAATAGTGCAAAATAATTCTGTGAACGGTAAATTTAATGAGAATTATCACAAAACTATCATACATAAAAGAAAAATTCCAGCACTTTAAGAATTCGCTTGTGAAATGACGCGCAGAAGATAAAGAAACGTCATATTTCACGCAGTGGTAACACTAGTGTTCCATCTAGATTTTTTCCGCCGTCAGAACGGAAATTTACGTATTAAGGGAATACAATACACATTTTTCATAATTAATTACACCTCCTCATAAATTACATGATCAGAGAAACAGGGTTTGCAACACAGGAGTTTTGTAAAACATGAACTCTCTAATTTTATATGTGAACATTCAAAAAAAAAAAAAAAAAAAAAAAAAAAAGAGTGTTTTTGAGTTCGAAGTACAGGTCTAAGTTTACGTCCTATATTTCGTGCATCTGAAATTTACCATTTAATTTCCTCATAAATGGAATGATTTAGTGATCACACGTAAACAAGAGAGAAAAATGATTTAAATATTTTTACAATTAATTTTACTTAAATTTACTTTCAATTACAAGAATGTATTTAAACGTTGCCTCTTCTGTTAGAATTTATTCATTGTGCTAATTTAATCACTGCATATTTACTCTAGAAACTCAAATATATTGTTTTTTTTTTTTTTTTTCTGTAAAAATATTTGCTTCCTTTAAGAAAATCAAAAAATCAAAAATAGAAATAACTAAAATATCTGTTTTTAGTACAAAGGGATTTGAATCCCGAAGGACTATTAGTTTCGTTTTGGCATTTTGCGTCGGACTCATAAATGTCGGTTCACTTTTCAAACTGTTGCCACAAAATGTTAGAGTCCTGCATTATATTTGAAGAAATTAAATAATGAAAAATCTGCATAAATGTATGTATATTTCTCGTATTGTGATAAAACAACGGTACATAGAGTCATCGAATTTTAAATAACGTAATCCTCCAACGAATATGAGCATGTGGAAGACCAAATTTGAAATTTGAAATTTGTTTTATGATCGATTTCCTATTTTTTAAAACTTTGACGAATTTTTGATTAACAAACTCAAGGATTTCAAAGCGAGCAATGGCAACGTTGTGCAGAAAAAACATTTTTATCTCCAGCGCGTGAGTCTCTGTATCGGAAATTCTAAAGATATGCTCGTTTTAAAACTATTTTGCGATATTGCTGTTGCACTGGATCTTATGGTTTAAGTGCGAGGAACAAGATATTTAATAAAGAAAGGTAACACACAAAATGTTAAAAAAACGCCCCTTTGGACGTAATTTAAAATCTGAAACATTTCAGTTTTTTTTTTTTTTTTTTTTTTTTTTTTTTTTTTTGTATGTCAAAAGAACATTCATAATATTTTTTCCTGCTGTTGTACTGAAGATATTTATTGGTGAAATATGTTTAGTTCTCCCGGAAATACAGCATATGTATTTTTTCAAAAAATTAATGTAATAAAAGTGCTATATTGACAATAATTAATCTTTTCGATTTAAACTAAATTTATGGGAATTAATAACATAGTTGAACGAAATTTTACCCACTGTTTCTGAAATATATTTATAGAGTAGAACCTTGTTATCCCAACTTCAGGGAGCAGAGTTATGCCGGATAGCACAGTTTTTAAAATAACTGATATACTTATTTTTATAAAGAACAGAAAATATCTCATTTTTTAAACATCATTTTAGATATAAATATTGCTCTTTCAATATGCATTGTAAAAAAAATGCCAATAAAATTCTGCTTTCCTGCTTTTATTTTCATTTAAATCACATAAAGATTAGATTAATTGATTAAGGCAAAGAATACAAATGATATCTACTTAAAGCAAGGTTACTTGAATATGGCTAAGCACACGAGGACTAACTGTCTAAGAGCAATATGCCTTCGTGGAGGAGTTTCTAAGCAAAGCTGGCTAGTATTCACTTTACACATGGGGAAAAATACGAAAACCAACCTCGTAGCCAACTCGTTTGTCTCGGTTCGAACCCAGGGTAAACTAAAGTATTCAGCGATCTTTTAAGCCCACCAGCGCTCGATCAGTAAAGTCGCTGAACATTGGTAGTTCGATCTGAGGTTTGAATCTCGCGAACGGGCTGGCTGCATGAGCGTTTTCGTGGTGGCATGAGGTGACATATGAGAAAATGTGTAACGTGTATATGAGCCAGTTTCCCTTAGAAAGTCTTCCATAAAGGCATCGCACCCTTAGGCAGATAGTCCTTCAGTCTTTGCCAGAATCGCATAAACCAAACCAAATCAGTAGTCTTTTACATTTGATCAGTGGTGGGGCCGTCTATGCCTAAGAAAAGGGTTGCCTTCTTGGAGAAAGTTTTAAGAGAAATTAGTTCGTATGCAAGTTGGACGTGAGGGAAGTTACGAATACTCCCAGGCGGTCAACACCTTCATCGGGATTTAGACCCGGATCGAATTATCAGTGTTCAGCAATCGTACCCTGCCGCTGGTAAGGAAATTTCATTGAGGATAAAATTTGCCTCTTTTAGGTACTGAAAAAATGCTTACATTGGTTGACTGATTATAGTAATGCACACAAGAATTATCTAACTAAGAGATGATAACTTAGAGGATTTTCTAAAAGCTTTAATTTTTTTTACACCTCGAAGGAGATGTTACGAAATTGTTTTCATTATTTTTGATTAACACATAAAATTTCTGTCCTGGAAAATAATATCCATAAACACGATTATGCCTCAGAAACTGATGGACAAATGAAGGAAAGAATATCGGAATAGCCCTTGCCAACGCTGTGCGAACATAAGGATTTATCTTCCATGTGCTCTTACGCATAGCCATTTCTTAACAGTATTGTTAGTTACCTATCCTAAGATTTTAAACTTGTCTTTCAAATTTTATCAATCAATTCCTAATTAAACTTAATAAAAGCACTTCATTAATAATTCATATGTATTTTTAGTAACACAGTGATATTAAATTAAAACACATTTAATTTATAATACATCCAACTGATAACTCTTTTTAGCATTTACAGCCTTGTTGTTATTAACAAAATATTTTCTTAACATCACTTGTTACGTACAATTTTTAAAAAATTATTTCGTAATTTTTCAATGTTCTACTTTTTTAAAATTTGAAGCTTTAATATTTAAAATTTTTTTTGAAGATATTTAGGATAACTTCTTCTGGTTAGATCAAAATTTGAGGTTTTCAGATTAAAATAATTATTCCATTTAGAATTACCCCATTGAAAGTATTGAATTTCCGAAGTTATTCAGACATTGAATTTAAAACTATCTGAGTTTTAACATTTTTATGAAGTGGAAAAAGGCCCGATGAAAAATAATTGTACAATAATTTAAATGCATGAATATTTTTAAATAAAAAATTATAATTTGCAATAACAAGAAATCAAAAAGTAAAAATTTATAACATCTACAAATACGCATTAGTTTCATCAACCTCTCTTTTGGAATATTGTCATCAATGATAGTTAATTTTCTGACATAATGGAAAATTTAACTCCGAACGCAGTTTTCTAAAACCAACAATATTTCCGCTGTTGTGGACATAATCCAGTAATCGATATAAATACTTAATCATTTGGATAAGGAAGATAATGAATTTATTTGGAGTCAAATATTCTTGAATGGTCAAATGCCAGAACAATTAATTTATATTACATGATATGCACTTAAATCTAAATAAGGATACAATAAAAAGAAGTTGATTAAAAAATATTAGATTTGATGACTACCTTTTATTTTTCTTCGTCTTTTAAAAAAAACTTAATAATATATGCAATATTTTTAATTATAAACAGTTGCTTAATATCCTTAAATTTTCACAGCACGAACGACAAAACAAAAAAGTTTTTAAAAATATTGTTACATTCTAAGATTTTACGCAATATTTATATACTCAATATATTTCCTTTCAGAACGTTTCGTTCTCTGTACCAATTAAACACTTCACACCATTTAGAAATATCATATTTTGTGATTAAAATAGTTACTAAAGTAGCTACATATTATTTATATGGGAAATGCATGATGTATATTTGCCCTGCGGTAACGTCAGACATAGTTCAATTTTTCCAATTTATAAATTTGAGGGAGGGAGGGGAAAAACCTATTTTGAAAATATTAAAAAAAAAAAAAGAAAAAAAAAAAAAATCTCGCTTCGTTTTGTGACAATTCAGTTTGACCCTCAAACTTCTTTCATTTGTTGAAATCATTTCAAATGCATTACTTTATAAATTAATTAGCTATCAGACCCTCAAAAAGTTTTTCTTTTCTTGCAAAAATAAAATTAATTGTAACAGAATAATTTTCCTTCAAACTACCAGATATTTCAATATTTTATCCATTTAAAATTTCTTAAATGAGTGGATATGATTACCTTGTTTTCCAGATATAAGCCACAATTAAAAAAGAAAGCACACAATTCGTTCACAAACCTTTTTTCACATGGACAACCCGAATTCCGTTATATTTCCATAACACATAATAATTGAATTAATGAATTTCTTCTACTTTTATCTTACAGAAATGCCTCAGTCCGTATATATAATTATATACAAAAATACATACATATATGATTAACAAAATCATAATTATAGAACTCGGTATATTTTCCAGACATGCACTGAAGTAGGACACTGTTTCAAATTCCGGGACTGTCCAGCATTAACCGGGAAGTCATCCCCAATCTACTTTCGATGCTAAATTTATCAGAGTTTCGAATTTAATTCTTAGCATTATTCTCTATGTATTTTGAATTATACTGATTGACAATACTAAGCTTTTTCCAAAGGATTTTTACATTAATTATGTACAGCAATACAGTAATTGCTTTATTCGTATGGTTTGAACATTCATCTTAATTATTTGCGTTTTTTGGCTTAATAATAGAGGCATCATGTATTAATGAAAGTAACGATTTTTACTATATTATACGTCGCACGGCAAGGAAAAAAATGTCATCTTTTGTAATAATAACTAAATAATTTATCGAACGAAAAGAAATGTTATTTCTGTCTTGTCCGCGCATGTAATTATGTGCGGGGGCGAGTGACCCCTAGAGCTTCTGAACAAGAACGACATTGTTAGTCACAGTAATAATAATAGAAATGTATTTTATTTAAATTTCCCTAAAGAATGAACTAAAAATGGCCTGAACTGCCTGGAAATGGGTTTACATGGAACCTATGAAGTAAATTCATTAATATATTCTATGTAATAAATTTAAAAATTGTATTAAGAGTAACAAAAATTTCCTCTTTAAATATTTTATAATTCTAATATCCACCTGATTTAAAGTATTTTGTTAATCAAAAACAAAAAATAAATTGTTGAAAGATTTAGAGAATATCTCAATATTTAATAAATAATAATATATTAAATACGAGTAATTCATTTGAAAAAAAAGTTTTCATAGAAGAGAAGGGAAAAAAAAAGTTTTGAAATAACTACTGCCATTTGTTTTGGACAAACTGGAATCTACCTTTTTTGACATGCAGAGCAGACGATAAAAAGAACAAAAAAATTCTCAGAATCACTTACGATTCAAATGTTGCGAGGAATCGCCGGCTACACTACCGCCTGCTCTGGACACCTGCTAGTTATGGAGCCAGCCGCAGAAAGACGATCACAATTGGTGCAGGGTTGCCAGGAGCTATATGAAATCTCGCCAAATAAATATGATTATTCCACTTTTTGAGCTCACATTGTTAGCATTATTTGTGCATTGGCATCGTATGGATGCTTTCAAAAACTTATAAAAATCTATTTTTTAGGTTACGCGTTCATGAGAATGTTAATAGCTGATCTGAGCATCTAATATTAGAAACTTTAAAAAAGCTGATTTTTGCAGCTTTCGTTAAAATTCTGAATGATATTGAATTACTTTTATTTTATCCTAGGAAAAAATAAAAGTACTTTTTAGGCAACAAATGGGGAGCAATAAATAAGAATAACCTTTTAAAAATTACATAATGAGTAATAATGCAATACTGATAATATGGTTGCTTCCAAAGCAATTTTTAAAGTCTAGTCCTAATTTATCTTATTCTTTAGGTAACGAGAAATACTAAGAATGAAACAGTGCTGAAAGAATTCGAATTTGATGTAACAAGATTAAAAGAAATCCTAGAGCTTTGAAAAATTAGTAAAAGAGAAATCGTTAAAAATAGAAGAAAAACTATTAGCAATTTAGAACCTACAATCCAGCTCAAAGAATAAGCATAACTAAGGCAATTCACCCTGAATATGAGTAACGAACAGAAACATTTTGTGAAAACTTAGTTCATAAGGCTATGTTTATACATGTTGTGTTCTATTTATATGTTATAAAAAAAATATTTAGGCTTAGGTCATACTGTTTCCCAAAACCTTATAACCAAAATCCTATTTTAAAAACTGAATGAGAATTTAAAATAAATTATTAGTTAAACTTAATTTATAACAAATATCACCTGGTTATATTTGGTATTGCTGTTTACATTCATCTATTGAAAAGCGTAAATTATTTGCAACAAATAATATTTGGTATTTTTAATTACCATTTATTTTCATAATGAAGAAAATTTTGACCGAAGACAAAAAAGAATTTATTTTCAATCCACCCGCAAAAGATATTTTTATATATCTGCCAAATTATGTAACATTATATTGCTTATCTGTGTAAACAAAGCATGTCATTATAAAATTTTGCATCCTTTCTTGACAATATCTTCTTTACAATAGTCTTTATTGTTGCTTGTATACTATTACTGTGATAAATGAAAGGCATTTTTAGAAATATTATGTCTCCACTGTAGAATTTCTAGCTTATTCTCCCACAATACTGTCATTTACCCCCAAACTGAAACTTACTGATAATCTTTCAGTAGCAATCTCTATATTTTTTTAATTGTATTTCAAGGGTAATAAAACTTGTTCATAATATTTTCATAAATTTCTGTTTATATCCTTGTATATTTAAAAGGCAACACAGAAACAAATAGCTGAGCTTTAAAAATTAAAATATTACATTGTGAATTATATTATAAAGAGACTGTAAATAGCAACATGGCTGGATTTCTGTTTAAACCGACATTTGCAATGGAGTAGGACTTGTGTATTTTCTAAGTATTTCCTCTACATTTTAAATTCAATAAAAGTATTAATGCAATATCCATTCTGGTAATGACTATGAAGTTTTAGTAAGAAAGATTGACACCTTGAGTATATTTTTTCTTCTCGATATTATGGCAATGAAATTTTTCTGTGTCATGATGATTTCGACGGTTTTGTAATATTTGTTTTTTTTTTCAGATTTTACGACCTTTGTACTTATGATCTGACAGTAGCGATATGTAAGACAAAGATCTGTCTCATTTATGTCTGCAATAAATTAAATTTGAATTCAAAACATTAAGGGGCATAACCAATGGTTTAATATTTTTAAGATATCGTTACGACAAGCATGAGAACAGATAATTCAAATGTATACACAAGTACCGTAATCCTTTATATATATAAAGGATATATGTAACATTTCGCCAATTATAGTAAAATAATAGCTCCCCCTCCTGTTTTAACAGGAGAGAGTAGTAATTCAAAGCCAATGTTAAAGATTAAATTTTAATTTAAGTGTTAAATCATTATTTTGTAGTAAGTATATGACGTTAAAAACGTAATATTTGGCTTTTAAAACATTTTTGTCAATTATCATGTAATTACCAGAAATCCATACTCAAATGAACTTAATCTGAAAAAGTACAAAAATTAGCAGCGGAAAACTAGAGTATTGAAAGCAAATATACAGTACTAAAATTTCGAAGCTAAATTATACCTTTTTCGTTTGTTTTGCTTCTTAACATTTGAATAGAATATTTTAAATGGCTCTTTAGACTTAGCTTCTAAGTATATGCCTTTTGTCTCATCAGCACGTTCGAACGAGAAAATACTGTTTGACTTCTGAAATTACAAGGTGCTCGAATAAAAACTGCTAGTTTAAACAGGAGAATTACAGATAATATAGGTCTTTTCTTATTCCATGATTTTTACGCCGTATTTTCCATTATCGGTAAAGACTTCGAAAAATGCAGATTCCAAACAGAATGAGCAAGTATGCATAGCCTGAGTAGTAGAGAAGGAATATTCTACTCCCTCTTCTCCCTAATGACCAGCAACGACTTTGTAGCCAAGTTGTCATTTCGAACAATTCAGACTTTTAGAAAACATTTAAAGGATTCTAATTTTGATGTGAAGATCATAGTTGTCAGGAAGACCCAAAATCAATCTGATCTGAAGTGTTATGTCCCCCATAACTTTGAAATGGCTTGAGAGAAACCAAACATGTGCCGAAACTTTTTAACGACTGTAGTCAAACCTTAGATTAAAGAAATTTCCATAGCAAAACCTTATGTCTTACAATAAAACCCTACACTACCCCGTACGATCTGAAAAATAAAAAATGGCTCCAGGATGGATTATTTAACTTGTTACACTTGATATGCAGCCTCAAAACTCACTTGACTGCAATCGTCTTGACTGCTATGCCTGGTAAGCAGTTGAGAACTCTAATAAAACTACTTATAGCAATAAAGTTGATTTGAGGAAGAGATTCTGTCAAACGTTTCAAGATCCTGAGTTTGCGAAATGCGCCTGTTCTTAAAGTTTCCTGCAGGCCATGACTGATACTGAAGGTAACTTCGTTAAATAAGTTCCATTTATAAATCTTTACCTTGCTCTTGTTTCTGAATTTTTCGAGGAACATTTAAAATTAGAATATTTAGAATTGATTTTTCCATGATTATTTTCCAACCCAATTCTGCTCGCACAGTCTTTATAGTACTGCACGTTTATTTATACTACACTAGCTTCTTTCATTAATTTGTCTGCCTTTTCGGTTTAATGGTGAAAATGTTTAAATAAGTTGTCACTGACTTGTGTTTTAAATCATATGAATTAGATGCATTGCTAACTACATCAGTGTATTTAAAAAATATACCTTTAATTTATTTAAAAACATATATATATATATATATATATATATATATATGCTTTGTAGTAGCTTTTACTTAAACAACACGCTGTACTATTCTGGGGGGGAAAAGAAAACTTTTACGGTCTCTCAAACGGGCGGGGTGGTAGTACCTTCGAGAAACCTTCTGAAGGTTGTCAGACCTAGTGGATGAAAAATATAATTGGGATTACTGTTACTTTTTAATTTTGAATTATCTATATATATGCAAATCAATACATGTATATTACTTTTATTAAGTTTATAATAATTTGAATGATGCATTCTACTGGTAATTAATGAGCATCCAAAATATTAAATATAATAACGGACATATTATAGTTTACTTACATACATATTATAGTTTGTGTCTTAATATTATAGTTTCTTAAACAAATCTTAAAGTAGCAGATCCGAGACATAATTTTCAAAACTGAATGAATTTATGAAAAGATGGTGTTAGAAGCATTTTTATTGTTTATATTAAAGTGTATTTTGTATTATTATTATTTTAAGAAATGTTTCGATTATTTTCGATCTTCTCAGTTTGTCCCAGAAAATTCCTTTTTATAATTTCAATGATAAATTAAACATTTTTTCTTGCGGTGAACGGCAGCTATTCTCAAAAATATTATTTAACCGGGCAACGACTAGACGGAATCCGGTTGGAGGTCTTGTGGCATAATATAACGTAATGAAACGTAACGTGAAAACAGTCATTTTAGGTAATAAACTAGAATCTGAAACATTAAAGAGTAAGTTTTAACAATATTCAAATCCGAATAATTTGGAAAACTTACATTAACTAACCTTGTTTCTAGATTTTTTTAAAATTTTGTTATCTTTATATATCATACTTACTACGGACAAAAATCGCAGCTGTGATATATAGAGTGAAGAAACTTTTATCCAAAATGTATCATAAACTTAGAAGGATACATTTTGAATAAAAGTTGAGAATTTTAATTTTTCCCGTTATTGAGCAATATTGTTTTGATAACTGTTAAAGGAAAGAGTCTGAATTCGTAGTTGCTTCATAAGTAGTTGACAAAACTAAAGAAACCACCTGTCACTAAAACATCTAGCTAACATTTTTTGCCAGATTTGCTGTATAACATTTCATCAAAAGTATGCGAACCTATTATCTTAAGCCTTTTTCTTTCTTATTTCTGCCTTCCTATCTGCGTTTGAAAAAATATGGGAATATGTTTTACGTAAAAATCGGAAATGCTAATTTTAGCCAATCTTTAATTAACATGTCCATAACATAAACCTTTACGGGTACCCAAATGCAAAACTCGCCAAAACTGTGAAATTTCTTACATAGACTCGTTATCATATGTTCAGATAATATGATTGTTATTGGCCCAAATATTTTTTTACATTCGTACAACATGAGAACAAATCTGGATGTATCGCGTTTCTCAGACACTGAGCGCTTTTTATAAATTGCAGGTTGGGACGGGGGAATTTTGCACCACGCTAATTGATCGGCATCAATTGACCACCTTTTTGCTGATTTTGCATGATCTACCTTTCTTTCTTTTAAGTCACCTAATATGTAAAATTTTTTATCGTTATTTCACTTAAATTAGGACAAACAATAATTTTATGGAATCAACTAAATGTTGATTAAAATTATAATTATTATTCAACTTAAATGACATCTACTAACTTTTAGTAAAAGGTGTACGTCTCTTTTTTTCCCAAGAATATTACAGAATTTCGATAAATTTACGTACGTAATCTAATCGTCACTTAATGATACCTTCCATTCAACCTTTGTTTATAGATCTGGCAGGAAGCTGATACAAGTGTAAATGAACCTGATTTAAGAATGGATTTTCTAAATTTAAGGATGTCTAGCTGTATAAATAAAATTCATGAAGCCATATACGTCACATTTTTTCCTACTTAATTGGTTTTAAATTTTCATTAGGAAAAGATTTCAGTCCCATTCAAGAAAGTTTCAGCCGTAAAGGGAGGTTCACAGGTAAGAAATGTATGGATTTTTAGTTATATAAATTGCGACTCATAAAATAAAATCCCTCTTTTTTCCCCTTCAGACGACTGAATAAATTAATGATAAACAAAGGAGCGGAAGCAAAATCTTCTATTCCGAAATCTCTAAAACGTAAAAAAATAATAATAAAATAAAACAGTACGTACGTAATGAAACTCGACAGGATTCTTTATAGCACTACCACTGTAAAACTAAGCAAATATTCTAAGTGCCTTATTCGTGTTGTATGTGTGGTATAATATAGAATGAGTATTTGTTTTCAAGTGTCAGGATATCAGTGTGTGCTACACGGCATCATTATAGTGTTGGTCACCATAATCATTAAAGTCACATTGATTTATTCCATTATGGCAACGCACGCGACGCTTATTTTCCAAGGAGAGGGATGCTTTTGTGGAAGACTTCCAAGGGAAACTAGCACGTATACACGTTACACGTAGTAAAAATCTCGCAAACACCCATCCAACCAACTTGTTCATTTAAAATTGAAAGTAAGTCGAACTATCAGCGTTCAACCACGCACGGCCGCTGGTGGGCTTAAAACACACAGTCAAGAGTTCGGTTTAGGTAAAGCGTTAGTCCATGCAATACCACAAAAATTAATAATTCAATAAGAAAATTTTCGGTTCTGGGCTTCAGAAACTCCATACGGAAACCACCGTATCAGGGCCCTTTTCACTGTGATAGTATGATATGGATTTACTACAAAACGGAATTTAATATTATTTGTCCCCTCCCTTTTTTTTTTTTTTTTTTTTTTTTTTTTAGTCCATAGGGGCTTTGTCCCTGAAGGGCTATTGTTTTCGTTTTGCGATTTTGCGTTGGTTCACTATAAATGTCCGTTTCATTTTTCAAACTGTTGCCACCAAATGTTAGAGTCCTGCATTATATTTGAAGAAATTAAATAATGAAAAATTTACATATATGTATCTCTATTTCTTGCATTGTAATAAAAAAAAACGGTCCAGAGAGCCATCGAATTTTGAATGACGTAATCCTACTGCGAATATGGGCATGTGGAAGCCCAAATTTGCAGTTTGGAATTTGTTTTATTATCGATTTCATATTTTGTAAAACTTTAACGAATTTTTTATTAACAAACTGAAGGATTTCAAAGCGAGCAATGGCAACGTTGTACAGAGAAAGCATTTTTATCTCCAGCGCGCGAGACTCTGTATCTTAATTTAAAACTATTTTGCGATATTGCTCTTGAACTGAATTTTATGGTTTAAGTGCGAAGAACGTGATGTTTAATACATAAAGGTAACAGACAAAATGTTAAAAAAAAAAAAAACGCCAATTTGGACGTAATTTAAAATCAGAAACCTTTCCGATTTTTTTAAATTTTTATTTATTTATTTCAAAATGGAGAGGAGTCATGAACCCCCAAAGAAAGCTGAAACATTTTGAAGGTTCTGAAGGGAACATCACGCAGTCCTCCATTGTAGCAATCTTCAACTAATAGACATTTCTCATTGTTTGCTGAATTGCAACAAACATCTCCATAGAGAATCTCATACGTATTCCACGGAATTTTGAAATAAGGAAAGCTAAAATTAATCCACCAAATATCCTCACATTCCTTATTGATTACACGAAAGGTCTAGACTCTAATGATATTTAGAAGCAATCTAACTGTAGAAGATATCCTCATTGTAATAGACCTGTCTAAAATATGGCAACCTACTTTTTATCTAAGATACCTTTAAGACAAGAACACTGCGTCCATTACCAACTAATACCTCATAAGGAGAGACAATTACGCTATGACTATCATACCTATTTTTTTTTTTTTTTTTTTTTTTTTCAGGGTGTGAGATGCCATGTTGCAAACTTTCGACAGATTAGCTAAGTCTAGAATTACAGGTGAGACTGAATAAAACTTTCACTCATAAACAATATTTTGTCTTTTTCTTGATATCCAGTGGTATTCTCTGACGATATCCGATAGAAAGGTGATACTGAAACAGAAGTTATTGATCGTCAAACAAGCCAGCGCTTTGGTTAAATCGCTGTCATCACGCAGGTAAGTTGTTAATGAACTCTGTAATCAGACCCCTGTAAAGAAATATATTATGCCTCTTGTACTCTTTGTAGTTGCTTTTAATGACATTAACTATGAAGTGTTACCCCTGACTTATAAAGAATAGAAAATTCGTCTTTACTGAGTAAATTTTTAGTGGGCAACCTCTACCAATTCTTCCCACAGCTTTCTTGAAGCTAAATCGCTTCTCGTATTTTGTGGGCTTTCCTTCTTACCTGATATGACGTTATGAATGACACTAAAGTCTTTGATCACGCATCTCATAATTTGTCCTCACTCGATTATAGTTATTCGATTTCTGATGAAATAACTTCCTGCTGCTCATTGTTTCTTTAGTTCGCTAAAAAAGTAACATATTTCAAACAACAATGATTACTGCCCTGAAATTTCCCTCAACTGATATTATTGAACGAAAGTAATACATTTTATATAAAAATATATTCGTACGGCTGTAACTTCTATTGAACCAATACTACTGAACGCTGCGGAAGCACTAAAACATTTATAACTAACTACAATCCTCCCTGCCTTGCAACTTCTATTCACCTGTTACTATTGAACAACGTGGAAGTGCAATGTTCCCGCATCACGCAAATTACTCATCATTGTACGTTGTTACACATATGTTATAGCTGGGTTCGGACAATAACTACAATGGTTGCTTTGTTTCATTGTCGCTATTATGTATTGTGTAATATCAATTACTTTCACTTTCGTTTTGTCCGCAAATGTGTTTTCAGTAAAGATAAAATTACTCAGTTCTACCTGGAAAAATTATGAATCTTTATTAAGCATTTTATGCTAATTAACCCATTTTCATGATTTAGATTTTTCGTATAGCTTATCCTTTTCGCTTGCCCTTACCAGGATGCAAATGATATTAAAGACATTTTATGGGGCGTATTCTCAATGCTTTAGAGACAAAACTTTTATCAGCGACTCTTACATCTTTATGCACTACCAGCTAATACTCCGGCATTAGCCATTTGCTAGTCGAAATTAAATAGCGCCAATAAAGTTTGAGCCAGCTTAGTTAGGCCAAATTGTATAATTCTAGGCTACAAATCCATTTTGCATTAAATTTTTATCCGTTTTCCTGGCCGATATAGTGGTTAGCGATGATGAATATGAGCCCAAGTTCGAATCCTGGAGAAAGCATTGATTTTTGTATTTGTAGAGTGTTTATGCAGCAAGGGAGCTCTCAGAATACACGTCAGGACCAAAGTCCTGGGTAGGAACAGAGTGGAAGACCCTCGTACCGGCGCCTCCGGGATGTTCTCCCTCAAAAGTGGGGCAGAAGTTAGCTAGGTGCAGAAACATTTCAGTCACTCATGGTACTAGAGAGATGCTGGCGTTGCACCTCTAACTATTTAATACCAAAAAATGGCGAAGTTTGATTATACACACAGCTTGTGCCTATATATATATATATAGTATATATATGTAGGTGTGTGTGGTGTATTTAATTATGGCAAAGCACACTAGGGCTATCTGCCTAAGGGGAGGGATGCCTTTCGTGGAGGACTTTCTAAGGGAAACTGGCTCGTATACACGTTACACATGGGGAAAACCACGAAAACGCCCATGCAGCCAGCCCGTTCGCGGGATTCGAACCTCGGACCGAACTACCAGTGTTCAGCGACTTTACCGCTCGGCCGCTGGTGGGCCATATATATGTACGAGATGGCTCTCAATAGATATTACGTAGCAATACATTATCTTGTTGTTCATGAATCATGACCATGAATCTGGTTTTTTAGTTCTGTAAGATTAAGGCTTCAGATCTTTGGGGAATAAAAAAATTTATAAATTATTCTTTTGTGCAGCAATAATTTTACAAAATGCATTATGTTCTTTTGGACTTTAAATCAAAATATTTGAAGTCATTTCCACTTTTGAGCTACAGGAACCATGCCGACATTTCTTTGAAAGTCATATTCAAGAAGCAAAAAGAAATTCAAGAGTAGTTTTATCACATACTGTGGGTTAGGAATACTTGGAAAGTATTTCCTAGTGTCATCTTCATAATAAAACGTTTGCGAAGACACACACCTTTTTAGATTGGAATCCCGGAGAAAGCATAAATGTTTGTAAATGTATAGTACTGCATGGGGGCTGTTTAAATACGTCTAATAAAGTCCTCTCGAGAGGTTGTGGTAGGAAGAAAGGGAGTGGAAGACCCTCGGACATCGGGAGTTATGGAGGATGCTCCAGTGCATTAATTTATTGGCTCGTTCGCTTGATATTTTTTCATGATTACGACTAAAAGGTGCCATGCGTTATGTTGAAACAAATAAAATTACTTTTCTTCCATAACTCAGTTCTCACTCTTTTAATGCTCCATGCTCTTTTCATTACTTCTAAGTAAAATATATTGTTCTCAGTTTGTCCTATACACGCATGAATTATTCATAAATAATACCTTTTTAATCAAGAAAAGTGATAAAAATGCATCTTGGAAGGCTTTGTTCTGTCTTGCTTTCTTCTTTGCAGGGGACAATATTGTTCGCCAGCTCTTCGACGCTTTTCCTTTTCGAATCAGAACCGCAATATCGCGTTAGAGATCTTAACCCGTGGGAAGGCGCGTGGGGTGTATCATACCCCAACCCTACATAAAAGTGGAATATTCCTAACTTGTGAAATTGAAATTCTGTGCTGCTTTCAGTAGCTGAGTTTCAAGTTGTGGTTGACTTTCAGAACCGCTTTTTCTTTGCCTGTGTGTTTCAGAAAAAGATTTATCGGTATTTTGTTCAAACTGGGGTATGACACACCCCACGCGCCTGTCCGTGTAAGTGTTTTTCTGACGGAATATTTAGTTCAGAAATTTATTTCTAGAGTGTAACAGTAAATATTTCTACTCGCAAGTAATTTTAAAGTACTTGACATTAAATTCTTAAAAATTCCTAACTGCATTATGGTAAAAAGAATGAGTCCCTATGAACTGGAGATGCAACGCATGGCATGTGAGATTTATTAGAAATATTTGAAAGCGATGAAGATTGCATTTCGGAAACTGAAGATGAAACTAAGAATATTTTCTACAATGTTTTGGTTTCGAAAAAGATAAAACATTAATTCCTGATGTTCCTAAAAAAGGAAAAACTGTTCTTATGCTTTCAACATTATATAACGATCATACTATAGATGATACTATTGGAGAAAATAAAACGTCAGGAATTATGTGTTTTAATAGTATGACTAAAGGAGCAGTGGATATGGGGGATGAAATGTCAGCCAATTATTCAATTGCCAGAATAACAAGAAGGTGGCCAATGGTAATTTTCTTTCCTGCACTGAATGTTGCTGTAATAAATGCTTGAATTATATTACATTCAACTGCTAATCCACCAACAAGAAACATAAGTCTGTTTTTGAAGGACTTAGCACTACAATTAATGAAAAAAAGTATTGAACAAAGATCAGAGATTAATACTTTTCCAAGAAATTGACGTACTGCATGCAAAACTAAAGCTGAAGTTTCGATGAAGAATCAAAACGAATGCATGAAATTCGAAACAACTAAGTATGAAAGATGTGTTAAATTTTTTGCCCTCGCGCCAAGGACAGAAAAACGTGAATGCAATGTTTATTAAGGGGACTCATACACATTAAACCCCTCATGATCTTCGAAAATGTGACTGTTGCAAGAATTGGGATATTTTATTTATTTTAAAAGCAATTACTTCCAACTTTTTACAGCTGACTACATAATACAGCTGCTTTGGAAACTAGTAACCAGAAAGTTTGTGTTGCCACAAATATTTTTGTAATTTAATCCTCTTTGTGACAAAATATTTCGCCATGTTTCCACCTTGCGCGCACGATATTTTAAAAATGGTTAATGGTACATACTTGAAATTGGATGAAATTCTTTATATGGGCACTATTTTCTAACTGAACCAACAATCTGGTGAATATTTTAATATTGAAAAATTTTATGGACGAAAACATTACAAATTTTGTTAATAAAATACATTTTATAAACTCAACTCAAAATAAAATTAAAATTTAACATGAAATTTTTAGAATTTTAGGTTCACAGTAGTTTCCAAATGTTATAAAAGCTATATATTAGATATGGAATTAAATTATGAAACAGAATGTTTTAAACTGTGCGCGCAAGTTGGAAACATGACGAAAAATGTTGTCACAAAGCGGATTAAATTATAAAAATATTTGTAGGAACACAAACTTTCTGATTACTATTTCAGAAAGCAGCTATATTATGTAGTCAGCTGTAAAAAGTTGGTAGTAATTGCTTTTAAAATAAATAAGTTATCCCAATTCTTGCAACAGTCACCTATTCGAACATCTTATGGGTTTTAAGGTGTATGAGTCCCCTTAATGTCGGAAATTAATTTTTTGAAACCCAATTATTATTCACTTATTTATAATACACGTAAACAAAACAATAAAAAATTTTTAAAAAATAAACAGTTTTAAAACTAAATTATGCTATTTTTATTGTATTTTAAATATTGGGGTATGTGATACCCCACGCGCTCGCTCTAGTAACTTTTCTTGGTGCGACTTCCGCCGGGTTAACTATTCTTCCGAGCTATTTTATAGAGGATGGAAAAGCGGTATTGTTTGCTTCTTTCTAAATTATTGCTTAAAATGCTAAGAAAGCGCTGATTTTTATTCATTAACCAAAGCATAAGGAATAAACCTTGAATACAATTTTCTTATCTTTAATTCCTCAGCGAAAGTAGAAATATTTAGCATTTCAGATAAAAATCGTACCATAATTCAATGATGGCTTCTCATTATTTGCGAAATTTTATTATTATTACTATATTTAAACTTAAGGCTTACCAATTTGATTGTCATCTTTTGTTGACACACTTTCTTGTTTGAAATATTTGTGATGCTTGAAGATTTTTGGCTTCAATACTTATTGCTTCATCATAGGTTATGCTCATTTATCAAGAAGTCTCCAAAATTTTAGCAAATTTTTCTGTTCATTCTTTGCTTTTCCATTCTTCGACGAGTTAGATAAACTTTACTTCGGTTTCATAAATAAAGGAATACCAAAAAATTGCATAATTCTTAAATTCTGAAAATAATGAATACCAAAGAATAGTACAATCACGTAATAAACCAGCTAAATGCGTAATTCTTTACATTTTCGTTTTGTTTAAGTATTGCTTCAATTTTTCTAAAACAATTGGTATATTAAAATAAATGATACGTCTAGATGTGAATTTTTGCATGAATAAAGAGAACACAAAAGTAAATAAAAGAAAAATGAAATTTACTATCTGATTAGTAAGCTTCTGCCTTAACACTAGAAAGATGTCATAACTCATTAATTTTACGATTTAAAATGCGTTCGCATATCAAGTACTCTGAACTAAAATTTCTCAGGTGAGAAAAACGTCTGTTGTATGCATGTTATATAAATTTAATAGAAAATTTTAGAATACTAAATTCCAGAAGATAAACTTTGCGAAAGCCTGAAACTCGCAATAAGTTTGCATATTAAAATGCTGTACGAGAAAATGTCAAAAAGTTTTTTGAATACGTTTTCACTATTATAAAGTGCACAAATAGCGCCAGACATACTTTCTGATATTTATTTCTGATTTAAACGGGAACGTGTAAGTGACCAACTGGTTATGCAGGAGCTTATAAAACGACTATGTGAAAGCCTTTACAAATTTGTTTATAAATATAGAACAACTATGAAATAACCATTTAGTGTATTATCAATAAGTACTCTATAATCATGAGAAGGCTGTATTAACTTTGAGCCCTTTGTTAACTTAGATAATGTTTAATAGTCAACATCAATTCATGCCTACAGAAGCTAACGTTTTTAGCTTAAATCAAAAGGTAACGATTGAACTTAAAGTTGATGAAGTTAAGTACAAAATAGCCTTAACAGTTTAACTATCGCGCAAGCTGACTCTGACCGAAGTCGGCGTAAACAAGCTTAATGGCAAGAATAACTCAACACCGCAGAATTCCAAACACTAAAGAATCAAGGTTAGCAACGTGGCGTTCAAGCAGGCAGAACACCCTCTGATTTCACCCAGCAAAGCCTTCCTTTAAATACTTTCTTCGTTCTACCTAATTTCTATATTTCGCGTACTGGAAATTTGCAGTCTGGCAGGGAAATGAAATGTGGCTTGATAGGAAAGATACTTAAAAATAAGAAAATTAAATGAAACTCTGCAATGTTATCTATGTCTTGACTTGAATTTGATCGAACAGTACCATCAACTTCGTCAACACGTTTTTTCAAGAAGGTGCTGACAGTATTAACAGATTTTACGTAACAAGCACATATGATGGATTCGTCACAGGTGCATTTGATGCAAAAGCAAACTTTTTACAATAAAAAAATTATAAGATTTTGTTCATATAAATAATGCCCTAATAGTTCATCTAATATTTAATGCACACTTACAATTTATTATATTTGAAAATTTTTATGCAGCAATGAAATTATATTCATCCTGACTGCAGTCCGGTTTACTTCAAGCAACTGTTATGCCGCGACAGTCAGTTTTAGGGGGAAAGTCATGTATAGTATAACGTGTTTCTGAGTAATCTTAAAATATAGCAGTAACTATCAAGCATTTATTTCCTTAAGTGATCGAATATTTAATCGGAAATGACCATACCCATTGGTTATTAGTCGTCTCATCACCGCAAACGCTGCCCAGAGGCTATCACATATGTGAAAATACGTGCTTCCGTCACCTTCCTTTCGGCCCCAATTCTTTTTTGAGATGCTTTGGGCTATGTTTGATCTCTGTGATTGATAGGTGTTTTTTTTTTTTTTTTAAAAATCGGTTGAAAGCTGTCGATTTCAATATTTTATTGAGTTTTGCTTAAGATTTTCATATTCCAGGGATTGTGCGTTATTCGTTATGCGTTACTTTTATAGTAATGGTACCGTTTTTATCATGAGCTGGCAGTGGCTTTCAAAAACACATGGCTGTCACAACAGGAAGGAAAGATAAATAAAACTAGCCAATAAAACTGTTATCGTGTCAAATCATAATATAAACAAGTAAACTGAAAATTAAAAAAATAATAAATAAAAATATGATTTTTTTAATTACAAGTTTTTTACCAAATATACTAAAACGTCTAAAATAATATTTAAATTTTGTAATATTTTTAGTCACATGCGACAACATATAATATCGTGAGGCTGCTAATTACGGAAGATTTTAACTCAAAATTATGAAAAACAAATTTTACACAAGGGAATCTAATCAGATTTTATACGCCATTTTTATGCTATCGCTTACGTAACTCACACTGAAATTTTTTTGATGTCTTAATATATTCCATGTATAACAAAACCTACGGTTTTTTTAGTTACATATGATTAAGAGCATTGTTATAATTAAAGAAAATATTTTACAGCATCTGAATAAAAATATGTAATTTTTAAAAAAATTTATGCATTTCGTTTTGTACTTTTCTGCTTATAAAATGTAGGAGAGCAAAAAAAGAGAGAAAATCAGTGTTTTGAACTAAGGAAATTATTTTACTAGTCTATATAAATATTATTCTCATCTCATTTAATTAATGTTTGATTTAGAAATCCAATCTCATCATCACTTACAACCATGAATAAACCTTTAAAAAAAGTTATGATTTTCCAACTAAAAATTGTGAATAAAATCGTTTTATTTAAAATCCATTCTTATTACGCCAATTTAAAAAAATGGGCAGTTTAAAAAAAACGCCAAAACTCAACAAGATTTCTTTATAAAACTGTAAGGATTATGTTAATTTTATTAACAGTTAAATTTTGAGTTGAACTTCCTTTCCTTATCGCTTCTTAATTTCAACTTACATCTCTCGGCCAGAACGTAGTTTTAACCGCGAAGTTTTACTTCCTTAGTCAGAGAAAACCAGAGATTCTGGCCAGCTCGCGTTCGCCATTTTAGGCTACTCTCTTAAGTTATTATTACGCTCGGCCGTACTTTAGGCCCTTAGTATCTTCGCAGTCAATTAGCGTTAAGGGGCCAACTCCGTTAGAATCTTGATAGCTTTGGCTATCTTTGTTATGCTTTTAGTTAAGATTAGTAAGTTTTAATTCTTAGTTTCCTAAGTTCAAGACCTAGTGTCGGCTTTATTGTAAAATTCTAAGACGGAGTTCTGTTAAATCTTATTTGAATAATAAAAGGTCTTTTAAACCTTTCCAAGTTTTACTTACGGTCTCACGAACTCAAGCGATTATTCGCTTAATAGTTTTTAAGATTCTTCACATTCAACTGTAACTTAAGGTACACAGTAGAGAATCTTACAAAACATTAGTTTTAACTTTAAAAAAACATAATTTTGGAGATATTTTTATTTTTTGTAATGCGCAAAAATCATAATTCTGCAATGGTAAATTTGAAAGTTAAAGAAGAATTTAAAAAAAAAAAAAATCATTACTATATTTAAAACAAAAGATGAAAACGGAATTTTTTAAAACTTCCTGTGAAACATGAATCACCGCAAATGCACATATGCAAAACATTTAAAGAAAATTCGATTGGTGGAAGGGGTTCAAAACTTAATTTCAGTATTAATCCCAAATAAACAGACAGAGTATAAGGTATTTCTCCCACTTCCATAGCGTGCCTTCGTGGTGTAACGGTAGCACGCTAGGCCGGTATTCCAGGTGACAGGTGAATGCAGGGCCCGGACACCCGGACGGCTTAATATGACAAATCGGGTGTCGTCCGGTACCCGCACCTATTTAGAACAACACAACCCTGGCGACTTCCTGAGAGGGCTGCATCGGGAATATATTAATGGAGAATATGTGGTATTGACGTGGCCAAACAAGGGCGTGTGCATATATATGCTTCAGTATACAATTAATAAAAAGTTTCATACATAAGTACATTGGTGGTATAGGTACATTGGATACATATGTATATTGGTTTAAGTGATTAATGATATAGGCAAACAATAAACACTTATACATTAAAAGAAATGAAACACTGACGCAACTGGCGCAATAATGCAGAAGATAACAATGAATACACGTAATCGTGTGTCATCCTATATGACTATACATAAACTACTAGAAATGATATGCATAAACACATACAAATGATGGCGATAAATGAAAACACATAATCATACATTATTCTACTGGACTATACACACATCAATAAAAATGATACATACACACCTATACGTTGACAGAAATGATACACTGAGAATGAAAATTGTGTATCTGTGTGTACGATGACAATTAAAGGTTACACATATTCGTGTATTACCTTACTTGGCTAAGATATTAGTGCAAATGATACAATTAAACACTTATACGTTAATGGAAATGAAATACTGAAAATGGCACTTATACATTATACGATAGATGAAGAATAATGGTAACACGTAATCGTGTATCATCCTAAGTGGCTATACATACAGTAATACTCGTAGAAATGATACACTTATACATTAATATACATTTATAACATGGTAAATGATGCAGTTATACATTAATAGAAATGGTACACTGACAATGATATTTTCACATTAATACGAAAGATAACAAGTAATGATAACACATAATCATGTATTATCCTACTGCGCTATGCGTACATGAATAGAAATAAGACATTTTATGCACCTGTAAGTTGACAGAAATGTTGCATTGAGTGTAATGCCTGTGCATCATTGCGAGAGATGACAATTAATATTTACACATAATCGCGTATCGTCCTACGTGGCTATATATACATTAGTAGAAGTGCTACACTTAAACATTAATACTAGAAACGACACACTGAAGAGATGGTACTTGTGGATAAATATGAAAGATGACGATTAATAAAAATACATGAACATAAATTATCCTACATGGCTATGTATACATTATTAGAAATGAAACCTTTAACACCTATACATTAATAAAACTGATACACTGAATTGTGTATTAATGGCCGGTATTCCAGAGGTCCGTGGTTCGATTCCCGGCGAAGGCGGTTGCATATTTTTCATCTTTTCTGCTTCCAATTAACCTAATGACTCTATAAGAGAAACCAAGTTAAATAAAACTGTATGGAAATTGAACTGCTATATATTTTGGGAAGTACAAGAGTATTTAAAAAATAAAACAATATTAAGAATTCCATACAAAATTTAAGCCTAAATAACCCGAGAGAGAGATTTCTAGAAAGGCAAAATAATTTCCAATTGAAATTTAAGATGATTTTTTTTTATTTTGCTAATCAAATAGTTTCTATACATCCCTTTTCATATTTACCTTCTCATTCCAGAAGTATGAGAGTAAATGAAAGCGAAACAAAAGGGCTTTAGAAGAATCACGAATAATTGATTGATTAGCTTAAGCCTCCCTACAATCTTTATAAACTGTGCTACCTACCTCCTTCAGCTGTTCTCCCCATATTAATAAGTTATTTAGGATTTCAGTATTACCTGCATAGTAGTAGCAGATGCTGTTATAGTGCCCTCGCAATCGAACAGTAGGCCTACCATTATGCTTAAACTATTGTATCCATTTGGAGGAGAATTCTACTACAGAAATGTGTCAGTTAAATGCAAGACTTAAAAACTAGAGACATTTTTAAAATTAATTTAAGTCTGCTGATTAGAACTGCAAATTACATTAAATTACAGTCATTTGCAATTACAGTCACCTGCCGATTAATCAGGGTCAGATTAGTGGGTTGCATATTAAACGATTCTTCTGCTTAAAAAAAGTTATGTTTGTTTACTCGGGAAAGATAAAATTAAATACGGTTGCAAAGCATCAGCCTTGTACAAAATAAGGAAAAGAAAAATACAAGAATGATGCCATAAAACTTAAAAGTTGTTTTTATCTTAAATAATACGCGATTTAATAGTAAGTAATTTGGATTACGTAAGTATTATGCAACATAAAATAAAAGGTACTTCTTTGAAAGAATTTAAACTCAGTGATATTAATGCTAGTTCTTTTATCTTTAATGTCATTCATAACGCAGATTCTTCATTATCATTTAGGCTTATTCTACTATTATTTGCAGCGGGTTCTTTTTATTTTGGATGCTGATCTAATTTACATAACCTAATAAAATATTCTCCGAATTAAACTGCTTGAAACGTTAATACTATTAGTAAAAAATTAATAAGTTAGTAAAACGTTAATACTATTTTTCCATTAATTCTAATATGATTTATCCCTCTTTCGTGTGTTTATTTAACCGTCCTCGAGTTAACTGTGAATTTGAGTTAAGCAAATCCAGTGTTATCCTGGTTACTCAAAGGCGACTTATACCTCGGTTATTAATTTGTTAATAATAAATTTTAAGTTTACCAACAGATTTTAACATTCTCTTTAAGAGAAGTCACATTTCATTCTTGTTTATGATTAAATACTGATTCTCACTTTGCAATACGAATTAGTATTTATCAGTTATTCACTTGCTAATAAAATTCTAATGAATTAACAAAAGCTAACATTTAAATATATAAATTGTTATATTTTAGTTTTTTGACAATCTTCATTCTTTTCGTTGTTCTAATCAAGGATTTGCTATCATGAGTTATTAATATTTCCCTTGCTCAGGAATATCTTGACAAAGAATACATCGATATTTTGTAAGAAATACTTTGTTTAGCATTATTGCATTTTAAACACAGCTACTATATTAAGTTCAAGTTCTCAATGAAATATGATAAAAACAGGAGAACCTTTTAGTGCTCTTCTTATTCTTTTTAATTTTCTCTCTCCAGATTTGCAGGTTTGAGTATGAACATTTAAAAAGATGCTTATGCTCATGATTGTACAGCCGTAAAGGCAATGATTATTTTCATCATCACAATTTCGCTAAATCTGTGTAAGTATTCTGCTGCAGGAGAGAGCCTGGTGTACAGTTACGTCATTAAACTGCTTTAAGAACCATCTGCAAGATTTTATTTTCCTGGAATAATCTTATGCTATATTCGAGGAGGTTTTGCTGGCGCGAAAAAGAAATGGACCTGCCTAGCAAAATGGCCATTAGAATTCTTTGTTCATTACGACTAATTATGTAAAGTTACTTATTATGTTATGAAGCTGCAAGAAACAGCAGTTTTCTACATACTTTTAGCTTTTGAGTGAAAATAAATTTGAGTCATTAGTTTCAAACTCGTGTGTTAACTTAGATTTTCGACTGCGTTAGTTATTTTTTTTTAATTATAATTCACTAAAACAGAATGAAAGGGCTGGGAGATTGTTACAGAAAATAGTAACATTTTTATAATTTCGCAATGATTAATTTAATTTCTTCGATAAATGACAAATGATAAATGATTCTGTATATATTATTGCAAATAAGTGTATATTTGTGACTCCTGTAATTTGTTAATCGGAAACACTTAGCATATTTACATTTTATATATTAAAACGTACGTACCATACTCGTAATATATGGCATTACAAGAAATAATTTATAATCTCAATAGTGTTGTAAATGCTCGCTGAAATTATCATAATCAATAGGATGTATCAAAAATAAATTGATTTTAATTTACACCGATTACATTCCTTATTAAAAATAAAAGACTTACATTATTAAAAGGTGCATTTATTGCTTTTACTCGTATATTGCTCAGTTTGATAAATAATTACAGATTGTTCAAATTCGAATTACGCATTAAATATCGTACGCCTTGCAGGACAGTAACACCCCAAGAATTGGCTATGTGCAAGCCTATGAAATATCAATTCAAAATCTGGACTTTTATGAGTGTAACATTTGCTGAGGAACATGGATGACAAATGCAAAGCACAAAGTAACATGCTGTACTTTGCAGTAAGAAACTCGGAGGCTTTCTAATTATCGGAGACTATTACATCACATCATGTTGTGCTACACATCACATCATGTTATGGGTATTTATAGTCCATGTTCCCTGGAAAATATTAACATTGCGTGCAAAATAATGTCTTTAGCATACCTATCACGCGAATTTTCAGACTTTTCAACAGAGTCGAAAAAAATCTATTATAGTTACTGTTTTAAATATCATTCTTTTCCCTAATATATTGTACTTTGCTGTTCATCTACTCATTACATGCTGCTACTATAAAGCAGAATATTTTAATCCATATGATGAAACAGTAGATGTAGAATTATACTAATTGCCATAATTTTCAATACGTTTAATTGTTTTACTTTATAATATGCCCATTAAAAACTTTCCTTAACATTTTCATCATTGTTTCAGCTAACAAAAAGCAATCCGAATAGTACATACTACATTTTTCGGAGAGTAGAGAACCGTATTTACTCGTATATTTCCCCCTTTTTAGCCCAGAAGGCTTATTAATTTCGTTTTGGCATTTTGCGTCGATTCACTTTCTGCGTTGATTCAGTTTTCAGACTGTTGCCACCGAATATTACAAAACTGTATTATATTTTAAAAAGTTCAATAATGAAGAATCTACATAAATGAATGTATGTTTCTCGCATTGTGATAAAACAACAGTATCCAGAGCCATCAAATTTTGAATAACTTAATCCTACAGCGAATATGGGCATCTCTAAGCCTTAGTTTCGAATTTGCTTTATTATCTATTTCATATTTTGTCAGACATTAAAGAATTTTTGATTAAGAAACTCAACGATTTCAAAGCGAGTAATAGCAAAACTGTACGGAAAGAAAATTACCTCTAGCACGCGAGACTGTGTATCGGAAATTCTAAAGATATGCTCATTTTAAAACTATTTTGCGATATTGCTGTTGAGTTGAATTTTATGGTTTTAAGTGCGAAGAACATGATATTTAATAAATAAAGGTAACACACAAAAACGTTAAAAAAATGCTCCTTTAGGCGTAATGTAAAATCTGAAAGCTTTCAGATATTATTATTATTTTTTTTACTAGTTTTATCATCTGAAAATCGAGAGGGAAAAATTATGTTTTAAATTTAAGTTTCGAAAGAGACTTTCACAGTAAGAACATAATAACTGAAAAGTGTTCATGGACAACCTACTAGTGACTATCGCAATATTATCCTTTTACATTGCAAACATTTCTTCATTTCTACTTCCATGAATCTTGAATCTTGTCCGGTCTTATTGCTGTCCATTGCTATTTCCTAGGCCTCAGTTCATTCAGTGTTGCTGGAGCTTCTATAGTATATTATCTGTATTTATAGTTCTACTATATCTTTTAAGTCGTAGCAACCACTATGTGGACGAACGTATCATAAAATTTAGAGAAGCTTACTTTCAAAACACCTTGAAGAGAGGGGAAAATATGGGAGTATTAAAAAAAATTCTGTATCTTGCGCCAAAAAGCTACTGGGGAAATATGCAAACAAATACGGTAATTACTCTCTTTTCTGTTACATTTCCCACTGATAAAACTCACTTTATGTTCGCAATTTCGGAAACTTCAAACACAAGCAACGTCAAATATCGTAGATATTTAGTATCGAATTTCAATAGCTAAGATCATAGACACTTCTTCCCTTTGTCTAAAAGATATCAATAATATTTATTGATCAGGTGATTCATAATATCAATGATTTCTTTACTCGTTACGTTTCCTATTATTCATGATAAGCTGATAAAAGATTTTCCTTTCTTTAGTCTTCCATAATTAAAAGCTTTATTTTAATTCTTTAATAGATAAATAAGTAGAGTAAAAAATTCAAGAAATTACTTTATACTCTTTATAAAACAAAGTGAGCAATAAAAATATTTTAAACTCTCTAAATCGTTTTAGGAAAAAGCAATTGAAACGTTTCTATGGGATTTGTGTCGGATAATTCGAAAGTAAAGTTTTATTGAAACTCTTTGATAACAACCTGAAGTACTGACGTAACAGCTCAGAAATGACGTGAGTATGGCAGCAGAACGTGCTTGACTTGGCACGAACAATTTGCTGAATTGTCATAACCCTTTCGAGCGTTCAATAAATTTCGTACAAAACAACACAACTCTGAGATAATCCTGATAGTAGTAACGCAGGTTTAATTGAGTAAGCCTTTTGTTAGCCACTGTAGCATACATACACATTACTTAAAGAAGTACAGTTACTATGTTTATGAAAACCGACAGCAAAATGTCTTTAGGAAAATGCTGAAATGTTATTTTCTGACTAAAATAACATTTCGGGGCAAGTTAATGAAAAACGATAGGCAATTATAAAACAGCTTGAAGAACAGAGCGGAGTTAAGTTCGCTTTTACTTATAAGTTATATTAGAGAAATTCATTTTTAGCAATTTAAAAACTGTAAGGGGATTTTATAAAATGAGAGTGATTCATGAATATTTTAAAAAGATTTACAGTAGCAATTAACGTCGTGTATGAAAACACTCTACACTTTTATAAGTGTAGCATTTATTACACTACTTTCTGATCTTCAGCAATCAAGCGGTAAAGCCGCTAAACACCTGCTAGTTCAACCTGGATTAGAATTCCAACGAATGGGCTGGCGTAGGAGCTTTCGAAGTTTGCCCCGTGTTTAACGTAAATACAAGTCAGTTTCCTTAAAAATGTCCTCTACGAAAGCATCCCTCCGTAGGTATATAGTCCTTGAGATGATTTGCCTTACTTGATTCACCATTCCTCTCTGAGACTTCTTTCCAAAATTTAAGTCGCGAGGCAAATTCGAGCCCAGTTAGTGTTTCCTCTGCAAATAAGGCAATAGTTCAATGCGATGCCTTTAAGCAAATAAATTTAATTGCTGGAAAAAAATTTCAAATTATCTTATATTTTTAATTAGCTAATTATGTCTAAAAAAAAGGACTAGATAGTTCTCTCAACTCTAGCATACTGTCTGTTACGGATGTTACTATTTTCTCTCACGTTGAACGATTCCGTAGGTTTTAGCTCTTTAATGTTTTTAGTAATATATTAAAAGCAATCGCTGTAATTGAGTCTCATTTTTGAAACAGCTTCAAATAAATGGTCCTTTCAACTGTTTGTTCCAAGAGTTATCGCATCCCTCTTTTCATGAATATCATATTTTATGAATTAAATGACAGTCAAGCTCAAACGCATCAATTGTATGGATGTGGATATGGATGTGGTGAAGTGCGTTTAACCCATCGTTTAACCACTGGCAATGTGGGTATTGTCTTAGCCGTACTAATTATCCAGATAACTACACTCCACAGGGCCACAAGGGGACCCAACAGGCGTTGCGTGCAATGCGTTGTATTCGATGCGTTCCACACCGTGGGCTTTCTTTTTTCTGGTGGGTTTTAGGTCTATTTGCCGCTTGGCCAGGTATTTATCAGATCTAGAAAGAAACGACTGCATTTTTTCATTGATACTTTCACAGTTGGTGCCCCTCACACTTACACGCTCGGGTTCTGTTAACCTTTTTACTCTGTTATGGTTAAGTGTGATGTTTGAGGTTGCATTCTAAGTTCTGCATAAATTATTAGGTTTTTGAATTTATTAGGTTTTCTTATGATAGAGGTTTAGAGTTAGGCAAGTCAGAAGGCTCTAATTACGTTTTCGTTGTTATGAGTCCAGCTATATAGCTGGAATGTTGTAGTTGCGTGGAGTGTCACCTTAAGGTATATATTGTGGCAATTATGGAATTTTTTTGTTATGTTATTTCAGACTGTGTTGCACAGCTCAGTACCTCTTGTTGACAATAAGTTCACTATGTTTGTGATTTCCTTTCTGAGACGGTTGCTCTAGATAGCATATCTGATAAAAAGATTTATTTCACTTTTTAGTTCGTAACTTTAGAGAATGTTCAGCTATGAGAGAACACTTATATACGTAGTGTTCTGGGTTGCTTCTTTCTCCACATACACACTGATCTGATGTAGATATGTTCCTTGCATAACATGGGAAAGGGGCCGTAACTCGGCTAGGTCTGAACCACGTTATTTCTCTTGTTATTGAACTGGGTGCAATGTCTATTTTTGGGAATAGCTGATACATCTTTCTTCCTTGTCTGCCATTCAGATTTATATTCGCTAGTTACGAGTTTCCTGAGGTGCAAATCACGCCATGGGACTGATAAATTTTGTTCGTTTTGACCCTAGCTGTTTCTTTAGCTAGGATATCAGCCTCCTCGTTACCTTTTGCCCAGCATGTGCTTTCAGCCAAGTAACAAAGAACCATTGATTTTGTGATGATGAAGCTTTCTGTAATCTCTTGAGTAAATTTTGATTTGAGGTGCGGGTTCAAGATACTTTATTTGTAATAGGCAACTGTTTTAGCATTTCTATAAAAATTTAGAGTAAGCATCTACCACCATTGGGAGGCGAAGATCATACAGGATGCTTTAAAACTCAGGGCCCAATTCATAAAAAGGGAACAGAGCACACTATTAATTATAATGCTGCATTGAGAAGAGTGTAAGAAATGTCTGCTGTTGTACAAACTAAATTTCAGCGTCCATACGAGCTAAAACGTCACTATTAGAACGCGTCTACTCAGGCGATTACAAAGCAGGCTCGCTATTTTGAATAAATAAATTCTACCTTCAAGAAGAATTACCCGAATAATATTCGCATTGTGAGTATATCTTAGAATAAAAAGATTGGTTGCCATTGAGAGGAGTCCTTGCTCCTCTGTTCGAAAACAAAAAGAGTTGTTACCATTTGATTGCTGCGTCGTGCAAAGGAGCTACATTTTATCGTTAAAATTGCAAACTTTGCATAAATTCAACCGAATGACCACATGGTGCAACATTTTGTGAACAAGTGCTGGCTGAAATTAAAGAAGAGGCCAATTACATTCATCACTTATGAATATCGGAAAGCCCTTTTCTACCTCCCCGCATACATGTAACAATAACATTTCACTTAATTAGGCACAAACTTTCTTGTGTGGTTCCTCCATCCATTTCACAGTACCAAGGTTATAGTAGGAAGTCGTCGCATGGTAGAAGCACTTACTATCTAAAACTAAACATAACATGGTGTTGCAGCCTCAGTTACTTTTGTGTAATAAGTTGCTATGGAAGAAAAATTCTTTCTGCCAAGACTGCAAAACTTCAAACATGTGAATATCAAAACTGGTGGTTTTAATGTAATGTTCTTAGAATACTGCCAAGAAATTCGGGTAGTTTTTCGACGGCTCTTTGGATGTCGCATCGTTTCACACAACTGTAACATTCCATGATAACAGAGATTTCCTGATACCGCAATGTCTGTAAATATTTTCTGTGGAGATGTCAGAAAAATATCGAGTACGGCAGACGTCCTCCAATCACTACCGATCTAAAAAGGAGGAATGAAGAGAAAATTGTTGGCATTCCAATGAACATGTTATGCTGTGGAACGTTGAATTACCATAAGAACCTGTCAGAACCTACATGGAGACATTACAGATAGCTTTTTAGAGTTATCTTCAAGCCATAAATGTTACGTTTACCATAAAAAATGGAATATCCTCGGGAACGTATTTTTTGTTAAATATATTTGTAACCGACTTAATTCATGCACTGAATATCAATTCAAATTTTTCTGTTTCCCTGCTTCATCCTGTATACATATATAAATGTTCTGATAAACAAAGATAACATCTTTAAAGATTATTTTTCGAAAAGTAGCATTTATCGTAAAAACGTTGAACAAAAAAAATGAATAAACATATATTAAAAGAAATGAAACAGAGATGGTAATTTATTAATTCAGTGTTTTAAAAAAAATTCAAAGTTCGATATCAAAATTTTAGCGGAAATAATTTATTTTGCGAAATTTTACTCAGATCTAATCATTTATTTTTCTGGTGACAGTCTTCATCATATCGTATAACTCATAAATAGTAAAATAACGGAATATTATACGTAGCACTTCCGGCACCATTTCCACTAATTTTAAATTCAAATCAGAATGCCACAAGTAATTCCCCTTTTCGAATTGCAAAAACGACGTACTCTTAAATATACTCTCTACCTTTCATCTACGGGAAAATTAGAATCATTAGATTAAATCATTACGTTCACTTAAGAAACAAAATACTTGATTAAGATTAGATAGGTAAAGCAATATATTCGCAATGTTAATTTCTTGTAATTTTGTTCTTTGCCCCTCCTCCGCAAAATAAGATAGCATTGCTAACAATACAATAGCCAACAAATTACAAAAATCTGACGTGGACGCCACATGACTTCCTTCTGCGGTCTATTAAATTATCCACATTTTTGCTGCATATCATTTAAACTTAATTCCTCGAATTTCATTAGAGATATATTTCTCATTTAATTAATTCAGTTTTCACTTCGTGGGAAGGCAAAAATACATAAAACCTTAAAATATCTTCATTAAAAATTGAAAAAACACAGAAAAACATTGAGCATCAAATACAGTTAAAAAGACAATTTTTACAATTAAGATTAGATTTCTATGGAAAAACAAAGCAATTCGGCTAGCGCACAAGAAGACAAATTTCCGTGCACAAAACTGAAAGTTTACTTTTGGTGCCATTCGGCAAAAAGACACAAGTTGGCCCACAAACCGACTTAATTCATTATTCTACTAAGAGTTTCAAACGTAAACAAATGGCTTAGCATCACTTTAAAATTGCTGATAATTCTACAACTGTTGCATGCAGATTAAAATCTATATAAAATCCTTAATGGTAACATAAGAAAAACAAACATAATTCAAAAATTTTAAAGAAAAAATACACAATTTACCAACATATAAGAATTAAAAAATTGGGCTTACTGAGTCAGGTTATAGAATGGGTATATATATAAATATATATATATTAGATATCAGCAGATTTTACTCGTAAGCTATTTTAGGTTGTATTACCAAGATTAGCTACCATAAATGAGAAAAAAAAAAAGAAACACCCCAAGTGAAACATAAAATCAGAAACACAGCAACCTTGAGGGCAAACAAGTCCAAGTCCTTCTTCGTCAGGAGCAAAGAAATCTGCAAGACTGAAAGGCAGTGGGTGCAACTGTCGTATTTATAATGCAGTACGATCGTTGAGCGATCATTGATATAAATCTTACTCAAATATTTGAAAATACAGATTTGATTAAATTTTATTCGTACTTGTGAAATTATCACATGCTCAGTTATAAATTTTTGAACTAATAATAATCGCTTTATTTTAAATACATTGAAATGGGAACAACTGTTTTTCACAGGTGAAAATTAATAAGAAAAGCATCCATAATCCATGAAGAAGATCATTTCTAGTAATTTTTCACCGAGGCTACAAACTTTATTAAAATCGAATCGCCATCAAATGCCAAGCTGTAGTACGAAATAAAGAAGTTCATAATTATTCACATACACACATATGTATTTTTTTGTGTGTGTGTCGAAGAAAACCTTAATAGATAAGAGAAAAAAACTAGGTTGTCATCGTTTATTTACAAGTTTTGTACCAGTTGGAAAGTTTGGAGAATTTTATAATTTGTTTACTTTTAGATTGATTTAAAGCAAGTTATCTAATGATTAATTAGACATATAAAAATGATTTGAAATAAATGACAGTCTGAAAATTTAATTTTAGCTGTCGGTATGTTTGAATTACAAAATTTAATTAACAATATCTTTTACGAGTACAAAACTTTAGATTTTAGTGTTAGAGAAAAATATAAATTTGATTTTTTTTCCTTTAAATTATTATTATTACTGTTTATGTATGTTTTGAGAAATATATACTAAGCCAAATTTAAAATTTAATTAAAATATTTTTTTCTGTTGGAAAAAATCATTTTGTTAAAAAAAAATTCTGCCTTATTAGATGATTTCATATCATGAATTCCGCCAGCATGTAATTTGAGTTTGAACCCATTCATATGCAGCATATAAACATAACCATAATATGAAACATTTCATATAAATAGCTTAAGGATAGGAATTAGAATAGAAATATAAACATACGTTTTGAAAAAAAGTTATTTAGTAGGTTTAGGTTTTATTATTTTTTTGTATATTATTATTTTAAATTTTAAACAAGGTTTCAGAAACGAAATGCCTTATATTCTATCTACCCAGGAACTCTTTTAATTAATGTAATCACTGCGCTTTGTGTGCTGATGGAATTTTTTGAATATTTCGTATAAAATTGCTTAACTCAATTTTTAATTAACTTAATATTCAACTTAATTAAATTAATTATTCAACTTATTTCTTTTTTCCGTCGTGAAACATTAACTTTATTAAAACTTGCTTTCAGTAGGTAAGAAAACTGAAAAAAAGTTTATTCAGTAGCAGTTTATATTTTGCGATATTTCTCTCGGGTGACTTTTAAATGACTTTAAATGTCGGGTGACGTTTTGACTTTTTAAAACTTTACGTAACCATGGGTTTTGAATAAGACTTATACCTGAGCATCCTATTTTAATGCAATCAATTCTTCTTGTATCGTAATATAAAGATGAGATATATCTTAGTTCAACGGTTCCATAAGCCATATTGACAAATTCAAATTTTAAATGTCTTGGAAGTGAACATTAAAATCTTCTTTTAAATTTTAAAAGCGGCTTATATACAACATCTTTCTAAAAAAGAGAGCCCTTTTCATTAACGGGAAATGGCATTAAATTATCAAAGTAACAGAATTCTTTTCGATTCAGTCTCGGTATAAATAAATCAATTTTAAAACAAAAACCGAAGACAATCTTTGTAATTTCAATGAGCTTAATATCTCTTCCTTCGAATTTCTTTTGCGTATAACTAACAATTAATATATATCAGTGAAAAAGAGTATATATTTTTTAAATTTAATTAGTTTTGCGCAACAGGATTGTAAATTTCAGGGATAATTAAATCGCACTGTTAAAAACGTCTATAAAATGCTAAAACAATTGGACTTGCAGAGTTAGCGTACCTTCGTGTGAAGAAGTAACCTTCTTCATTGTTGTAACATATTAGAAAAGGACGGTCTTTCAAAGCTTCATCTTAGATAATATTTATTGTTTTGTTGCATAATTGTCAAATATCGTAACTGTTTTTGACCAGAACTTATCTTAATAAGTTTTAAGGGCTAATATTATGGAAAGAATATCTGTAAATTTTGCTACAATTCATTAGTTTTGTGTTTTTCGGATGCGCTTCCGTTATACAACGGTTTCTGACATTTTGTGTCTGATGCCAGTTATAAAATAATAATAATAATAAATAGATGCGCCTAACCACAAAATGACGATCTTTCAAACAGGAAAATTACATCTGGGGAAAAAGGAAAGAAATTTTTTAAAAATAACAAAAACAGAGTGAAGAATCCTGGAAATAATAAAGTGGACTTTTAAAGGCTGAAATCAAATACGAATCAAGCAGACAATTGCGATAGTGATAGCTAAGAAATTGCAATTAAGTATTTTCATAAAAAACGTAGTGATGTATTAAGATGATGTAAAATAACGACGGACTTTGGAAACTTTGAAAGCTGTGATATGTTACTGGTTTAAGAAGTTTTGAAATCTGTGATGTTTTACTGGAATGGTCTGAAACACAAATAATAGCCTCCATTTAAGCGTATAGTTATTACCAATAAAAAGTTTAAGTTTTCAAAAAAATATAAATGCCAAATGCGAGTTGAAATTTCAGAAACATTTTGTAAATTAATTACGTAAAACATATAACGTTTAGTATTTTTTGGAAACGTAAAATATACGAAATGTTTGAAGACGAGAGGTGAATTATGTATTGTAAGGTTCCACAGAGACTAGGAAAGGGTGCAGAGGACCCTTTATTTAACTAATGAAAAGTTAACAGACGGCACCCATCGTTCTTACAAAACATAATCAGCAGTTAAAGCTTAAATCAAAGATAATGAAGCGACTTAACTAAGTAAAAATAAATTATCCTAACGGCTACTCAATTAAAGTAACATGCAAGTTGGCTCTGACCTAAAGGTCGGCGTGACAAGCTTAATAGCGAGAATAACACTATAATAAGTCATTGAATACTACTCTCCGAAGAATTGAAATTAGCAACGTGGCCTTTAGCAGAGAGAACACGCTCTGATTCTACCCTCTAAAATCGTCTTTTATATATCATCTACTTTCTATCTTATTTGAATATCTCACCAGCTCGAAATTTACATTCTGACAGAAAAATGGAAATAAGGAGGATAGGAAGGTTTATTAATGTAACGTAAAATAACTGGTTATATATATATAAATGCATTCATATTACGGTATTGTGAAATATTATATTATGTAATTTTGGCTTGCATACGCTTAAGAACATACGACACCATCACTTTCTTTTGCGTACTATGTATTTATTTTTCCTTTGTTCTATTTTCTTGTATCTAATTTGCTTATTAAAAAGTATAAAATAGTTTATAGATAACACTACATATTTACATAATTATTTTATGCAGGGTTAATATTATTGTGAGTATGGAATTTAATGTAATATATGAAATTTAATGTAATAATATGATCCATCATTTTGAGTGAAACGCATATTTAATTGAACCCAACTCACATTAGAATGAAGGAACATTTGCAAGTGGAAATCTCACCCTTATTTATTTGAATACGCCTTCTGTTCTTCGTAGAATCGTAGTTATCTTTCTGCAAACATAAGTTTCTTTCGTCTCCTAACAAAAGGCATGCGAGAAGAATTCGCTATTTAATGATGCTTGTTTCTCGAAATACTTTACTTAACTTAGACAACACTGTATGTCGAATGTCATACTGACAAATTACTTTGATTTCTATACCACTTCGAACTCAAAAGTTTTAATTGAATATAAACAATTGACTTTAAATTGCCCGTTTTTAATGATCTCATTACACAAAATACTTAATTCAAAACTTGTAGATTCTATCACTGTTTTAGTCTTAAGGCAGCTGGCCCAGTCCAACTCGCCAAAGATTTTAATAAGGTCTGCTTAATAATATTTCAAATTTAAAATTATCCGAATGTTTAAAACCAAAACTAAATTTTCTAAGAAATCGAAATGTATAGAAATAAAGAAAAACGGCGTGAACTGTACGCCTTAGTTTACGAACCATTTCAAATGTTTTTGATTTTATTAATTTAATATGGAAAACAGAGGAAATAAATTAATGTGTAAAGTATTAATGCGTGATTCTATAATTCACTTTTGTTATAGCTATTTCTGAACATCTAGCAATCTTTAAAGAGTTTACACAATATTAAGCGGATTTTCACGCAAAAACATTTGGACAAATCTACTGCACTCTTAATTAGTGAAACATATCTCAGTAGCCATTGTTAAAAACAGTATATTGCTAAGTAACAATGGTGCCAATGCCGTGTAAGGCTTACATGTTTGCTATATAGACATGGAAAAAGCAGCATTTTGTCATACTGTTTATTACATCAAATTAAAATAAGCAAATGTTCATGTGATTTGTTTAAAACAGCTTTATAAGGTAAGAATGCAACCGAATTAATTTAACAAACCTCTTTTAGAGTCACAATAATATTTCGAAAGTAGCTTTGTCTTCCGAAAAACTGAATTGTCATGAAATTTGTTCTCATTTGATATATTATGTATTATATTGATATATGAAATATTTCTCTTCTTTACTTTTTCAAAAGCCAAATAAAATCATTCGTTTGATAAAAATGTTACAAAAGCAAAACATGAATATAGAAGAAAAGGTAAGTCGTGGAAATATTTAAATAGCATTGATGGTCAGAAGATTTTAGTAATGTAATGAGGCATTTCTGAAATTCTTTTAATATCACTCACAGTTCACCCAAAATATTTGTATAACTAAAACTAAAAAGAAAAAAAGAAAAAGTAAACTTCACAGCATATAGTAAGAATTTACAAATGAAATCAGTTTGATAGTTTAAGAGAGAACAGAGAATTTTCTACACTCCATTCATCCCCGCTCCTACAAATTTCATTAATAACTAAATTCTTTGGGATAATATAAAAAATAATACAATGCACAATAAATTCTGAAACTATGGTTGAAATTCTGCTCGTAATATCTCAGGTAAATGCTTTCCAATATCCCCAGCGTCATAATGCATCACAGTATGAGTGTGAAAGCTTGTAATTAATTGCATTCACTGCATTTTTACATATAATATTAAATATATTATGTAATAATTTAACTGTCTTATACCCGTTAAAGATTAAGATGTAATTTTATTTATATCAGTATGCAATTGTAGCCTCTAACAGCTGATATGTGTTATTCTTCCTTTTATCTAAGTATTTTCGCTGCATACTTCTAAGAACCTTTTGACGTGTATAATATGCTCTTTTCAACATAAAATGATATTGACGTGCATAATATATTCGCTTTAAATTTTATTTTTCCTTTTTGGTTATTCAACTAACGCAAGTATACTTTTATTCTGTATACTTTTTTTGCCATTGAAATTGCTACACAAAGAAAGCGGCATGTAACAAACGTCAGGCTTGAGGAAAGGTACTATATGATGGTATATGCAAATGATTAACATTCCAGTGCATGCTCAAAAAACAGGTAACAGTAGTAACATCTACATTGTCTATAAAGGAAAAAACTAAACAGCAGGTTTCTGATGTGTAAATCGTATTTGAATATTGGTTCCTTGTGTAAAGATCGTGTCTTTCCTCGTGTTAGTAGAAGAAATTCTTACCAACATGAGTCGAAATTCGACCATAACAAGGTTGTGGCCTATGAAGACTGCTGTTTATCGTTCTGTTGCATTGCCTCTCATGTTGTTAGGAATTCCATGACTGTCTGGCGAATATGGAATGGATAGGTCTATGAGGGCCATACTGAAGGCCATGCAGGATATCAGAGGCCATGGGCCATTAACTCCGAGAGAGGGATCGAACAGCCTCTCAAGTGTCCGGAGTCAGGAGCTTGGCTCAAAAAGTGTCAGCACGGGCAGTTTGATGATGTCTGTAGCATCAAGGACTATCCAGAACGGCGATGATTGTTATGGCTTACCCTGACGTTGTAGCAGACATCGATACACCTAAAGCTGTGCCGCGAACGACGACACTGAAATCAGGAGTAGTATCACGTCGTGTGTGGAGGCAACGAGGAGAGCGAATGTGCCCAACTTGCATTCATCATCGACCCAGTGCCTGGCATGGTGCCACTGAATACACATCCCGATCACCTCGTGTTCGTGCCCACCAGCGGCCGAGCGGTAAAGACGCTGAACACTGGTAGTTCGGTCCGAGGTTCGAATCCCGCGAACGGGCTGGCTGCATGGGCGGTTTCGTGGTTTTCCCCATGTGTAACGTGTATACGAGCCAGTTTTCCTTAGTAAGTCCTCCACGAAGGCATCCCTCCATTTAGGCAGATAGCCCTCGTGTGCTTTGCCATAACTGAATAATCCACTAATCCACCTCGTGTTCGTATAACTGGTTATGTGAACAACTGCCATTACATTTCTGACGTCGTAAGGCTAGCGGCTGCGCCATATCTTCGAAGCTTCCGTGACTCGATCTTTAATGCGTGACCGCGTGTTACCTGTGCTGTCCTGACCTTCTTCATCACAGATGATGTTAGACTGCTGCCCAGTGCAACCCGTTCTCCAGATCTCTCACCAGTTGATAACGTCTGGTCATGGTTTGCCGAAAGACTGGTATGTCTCCACTCGCCATTCATTATGATTGATTAACTCTGGTTGGTACGTTCCAGAGTACGCTATTGTCCTATCTAATACGTTCTTCAGATCTCTTACCTACTGAAAACATCTGGTCATGAGATGGCGAGATAATGATATACACTATCACTTCCCAGTAACTATAACTCTGGCATAGAGTTGGAGCGTGGAATGATGCACTCGTATCTTTCATCCAAGCTCAGTTCGACGCGACTCCAACTGGATTATAGCCTTTGTTGCTACCAGAGGTGGCAGTTCCGTGTTTCTCAAACAACTTGCAAATTCACTATGTTGTATATATACGATAAACAAGGTTCTACTATTTGCTTTAGTTCTTGGTACAGCAATTTTTATGGCCAGTAGTGTATATTTTTCATACTTCCTCTGTTATTGATATCGTGCCTTTATTATGTACATGTACTCATATTATGTATGTTGTTATTCTCGCATAGTATGTTACTATTTAATATAATTATTCGCAGTTCCAAATAGTCTAAAAATAAAATAGTTCATCGTAAGCAGAATGTAGAAGCCGCCTGACGGCTTGGCTTCAAACTTTGTAATGAAGCCAAATCGTCAGGCAGCCAAGTGTTCTGATATCCTGGGCGGAAGCGAACTCTGCTCTGTACAGTGCTCTATAATGTGAATTAAAGCTTAATTATTGCTATTAAAAATAGCTGAAAAGTTAGAACCTGTTTTCAAATATAGTCTCGCTCTTATTGTGATTTTAATTATGAGGCTGACAACAATGGTCAAAGAGCGCAAAATCTGCAAAATTTGTAGAAACTAACTCTCCTGCAGTATTAATTAAACTAAAATTACTTTGTTGTAAAATGTATAATGATTTTAGGCTATTGCTTATATAGAAGTTTTTAATATTACTCAGAAACTTAGTTTTTTTGGGGGTGGGGTCCAAGCGGGATAGTGGCTAGTGATTAATTACCGTACAGAAAAGCCCGAGTTCAAATCCCGGAGAAGGCATGGGTGTTGTAAATGTATACTTCCTTTTCGGCATGGGGGCACTCTAAATATATGGTGAACTGAGAAAGGTCTCTTCTGTTCTTTAGCGATAGAGAAAGAGGTTTGGGAAACCCCTCGTCCCCACCCGAGGTGCTCTACTTCAAATCTGGGATAAAATTGGACAAAATTGTACTACCTGTATAATTCACCTATGCGATGCTCAAGGCTCTGGACAATGACAGACGCAATTTTGTACTCCTTTCCATGATAAAATTATTAGAACGGCTGTTGCGATTAGGTCAGACATGGGAGTTCAGTAACAGGAATAATAACAGTTCCTTACTAAGTCACGAAGCCTGCTTACACCAATTACAGAAATAAGCTAATAAACAAACGGATGTACAAAATTTATGTAAAAAAAAAATAATGGTATGAAGCTATAGAAAAACGAATTATTTACAAATATGTAAGTATATTATAACATAACTATAGTCAAAAGATTTCTTTTGCCAGGAATAATTCATAACGAACCTCACTTCGCCATTTTGTATTAGCATATTCTATTCACTTCACGAAGTCGTTTAATCAACTGTTAAAATGACAGAATAGTTAATAAGAAACTAATGAAAAGATACAGTTAACAATGCAAAAAAATTAGTTGACCTTGCGAAAAATTTAAAAGCAACAGTAAATAAAACGAGGTTCTGAGAAAAGCTCGTTTATCAAGAATATCAGTAGCAAAGGAATTCCGCATTAATAATATTTCCGGATTTAAGCACCCGGATGCATAGAAAGTACCGAGGACAAAGTATTTTTGCTACTCCCCCCTTTTTTTTCTTTTCTGAGATTGATTGTTTGAGATTTTTGAGACTGCCGAGATAAAATGGTTATAACACATATTACTCTTCTGCGAGTTTCTGTTTCTCCACCGTTTTCTAAATCGATCACTTATGTTTTCCTTTTTAAGATTTCATGGAATAATTTTATCTGAACAATTTCTACTTTTCTAACTTTCATTAGTTTTTATATAATTAATATCCAAATATTTTTAATAAGATTGGTTTCTACTGCAAAGTAAAATAATAATAGCAAACTGCATTTTTTTCTGTTGATGCTGTTTGATCTACTTTCAGAATAAACTTCCAAAAATATATTTCGTTCGGAAACTACGGATCTCCAGAATCAATTTCATTCTATTATTCCTTAGGAAGCCAAAATTTAAATACAATTGTTAAAACGTAGAAAGTAAATGTTTATACAGTATATAAAACTTTATGTATAAAACTTTATGTAGATTTATCACACGGCTGAATCAAACTCGTTCAAAGATCAAATACCATAAAACGCTATCAGAAACCAAACTACACAATTTTCAATTTAACTTTCATTTTACTGTAGTAATTTTGAGAAGAATTGATGTTATTTTGATAAGGAAAATAATATGACACAAAAGCGGCTAAAAGGCTTATTTTCTTCTTTTCTTTTTTAGAAAGACTGTGTAAAGTGCGAAGTAGAGAAACAGCAATAAATTCATATCTCCAGAGTATAAGTAAGGTTACATCTCCAGAGTCTGAGGATTATTTCAAGATGTAGAAGAAGTTAGACCCCTAACAGTATAAGATTGCCAAGGAAAACTAAACCTAAAAGTTTAATTTATTCTGTTTAGAATTAGATAAAATGTCTCCGCTAAGACAAGCTTTATGACAAGTAATTACACCGAGTTTGATCCAAAATAGCTCAGTATTTGATCAGCAGCACTTGTGCGATAATTATTACACCGATGAGTATATATAAACTAATGTTTACTACTCGATATTTAAAAAAATATCCTGCGGGAATTTATCTAATTTACATAACAGTTAATTTTATTTTGAAGCCATCTTTCCTATTGTTTTTCGTTTACAACCCATGCTTTCTTTCCAGGATGAGATTTCAGTTTCACTCGTTATGTAAAGTAGGGTAGAAAGATGATATTAAGCTATTATTATTTCAGACAGAGCGTGTTCTGTCTTTCGGCTACGTTGTTTCTCTGCTATTTAAGCTTGCTGTTTTATGGCCGTGCATAATAATTGCCGGTTAGTCTATGTCGGTGGTAGGGCTAATAGCCAGCTACACGTTAAATATCTCTGTACAGCTTCGGCTCATTATTTCACTTAGGCTTAATTTTTAATTTTACATTTTTGTTTTGAAATGTTGCCAAAAGCATTGGCGTAGATTTGTAAACACCAGGTGTGCCAACTGTAAATACGTTTCTTGAGTCGAATAAAAGGGTCTTTTCACCCTTTTCACGTATTTTTATTGATACAATTTGAGCTTAGCAAATAGTCGCTTCACCAGTTCAAGCAAAGATCTAGCCAACTAGAATTTTACAATCCACTAACGCTTGTCTTTACTACAATAAAAAAGGATAAGTGATACAATTTTGCCGCATTTCAACAAACAAATATTACTTACAAACTCCTCTTCCATCAGAAAACTTCCAAGTTACTTACTTATATCTGAAGTCGATTTCTCATTGCTGCTATGCTTGGCTGCCGTTAAACTGTCCCAGTTCCTGTTTATCGCACCTTATCCAAACCTGTCGTTTACTGTCTTAAGCCATAAATTTAAGATATAAAATCTCAGTTCGCTTAAACTAAATTAAGTCTAACCTACAAACCTGGCAGACTATATTTCATTCCTACTTTTACGGTAGTCTCAAAATGCTAAATAAATGCAACAGTAGCAAATAACGTAGCTAAATTATTTCAGTTTAAAACTAAGAAAATAAACTTAGTACAAATTTACTTCCACTGCTCACGAAACGTAACATACATCACGTTTTATTCACTGGCGAGTCTTGATTCAGCTTAATCACCGATTCTCGACGTTTTTTATCTGAAAAGAGCCAGGGACACAGTACCTTCTCCATGATCCGAGAAAAGGACTAATATGACAGCGGAGATTTGGTGGTTTAGGTAAACATCATATTGAATGGTGGCACAGACTTTCATGTCTGTGATAGAGTAACTGCGAGGTTTAGAGAAGAGATAGTAGATTCCTATGTTCACCTTTCACAATTGAAGTTCTCTTTCATTTTGTTTTCATGGATGGTAGTTCTCTTCTTTATAGGGCTAGATGTCCTCATAGTTTAGTGGATGATTTTCTAAAGTATTAACCGGATGGAATAGAAAGCCAGATCTACAGACCACCAGTATAGGTAATACCAGAGAAAAGAGCAGTCTAAGTAAATGTAAGCCTTATACTCTTATAGAACAGGCGTCTGAGGGGATTTTGTAGGTTCAGAAGCAGGAACGAAGTTAGACTTTTATTTCGATAGTAAGTATTTAATTTTAGTTAATGACTAAAAACTAATGATTAAAAACTGGTTTAATTCAAGTTTTAGTATTTATCAATATTTTCTATACTTTGTTGATTAACTTATAACACGCGGTAAAAATATTCTAAATAAATATGATAATATATATTTTTCGAGCTTTGGAAAGGAGGACAAAATGCTCTTTTGGCAATGATGAAAGGTGTACGTGGGAAGCCGCTGGTATAGAATATATTTGGAACGATCTTGCGACGGCCATTTCAACTCGCCCTTCCCTCACCCATAACAGTCCAGGACCCAAAAACAGAGCTGCTGCAGGAGTGGGACCAGCAGCTAACGCGGACTTATTTCCAGTATGAAGCGACGTTGTGAGAGCTAAGGGGCTCATACCTCATATTAACTTCTTTTACACTGTTTTGCAACCGCTCTTAAACTTTCTTGCGGCGATGAGTTTTATGCTTGATCTTACGTGTATACTACGATTATAGTTTGGCAAGTTTTTTACATTATGTCATTTATATCACACCAAATTTTATTAAGATCTGTACATCAGTTCTGGAGATAATTGACCAAGTAGGAAAATTCTCTTATTTTCTACCACCAGTGTAGGTAATATCAGAGAAAAGGACAGTCTAGAAGTAAATCTACCATGTCCGTAACAGATATCCCATTGAGCAAATAATTCCCTAATTTCTACAAAAATGTACGTAATGTTCATAAATACAAAAATGAGATACTGATAAAATTAATAGCTTTTCTTATAGGAAGATGTTTAGCACATAGAACGTAGAATCCGTAGAATAATTCGATCCGTGAAACTGAGAGACCTGGCGGATATTCTACGAAAATTCAAAAACTTTTCTGTGCAACTAAGACCAGTCTCAGATTTAAATTTGCTTTATTTAAAAACAGACTAGTAAATTACGCTTAGAAAGCGTGATAAATTCAAGGACAGAAAATATACTTTCAACGGATCTTTTCTGTTACAAACCACACACCAAACAATTTTCTCTAAACAGGTACTACCTACGCCAAACTGATGCTTCTAGCATAAAAACCTACTTTCAATAACAGTTCATATAGGCTACGGTAAAATTTTTAAAGCATCTGAAAGATATTTCTTAAGCTGAAACAAAGAACGAATTAGAATAACAGAGTTTAAACTTTATGATCATTAGTATCAGTAGAAAAACAAGAATATTAATTTTAAGATTTACCAAATGACAACATTGGCTCATATGTATCTTCCTGTAGAGAATTGTTTAGCGCATGTTGTCTTACAACTTCAAAGATTCTTTTTGAGTTTCTTAATTTTCTATAATTTAATTTTAATTATACAAATAACAAGAATATAAGTTATTATTTTTCTAAAATAAAAGAGAAGATGATTTTATTGTCTGTCTTACATATTAGAGCAGCATTATATAGTTCACAATTAAATCATAAAAATAAGCTGCTGGCAGTATTTCATTCGAAGTTCATTAAAAATTGATTCGTGTGTTAAAAATTTACAGGTCGACTTTTGTCCCATTACTATTTTATCATAATAATAACTTACATAAGAAATTGTAAAGAAAAAAAAATGTCTGAAAGGTTTCAGATTTTTAATTACGTCTAAAGAGGCGTTTTTTTAACGTTTTGTGTTATCTTTATTTATTAAATATTGTGTTCTACGTACTCAAACTATAAAATTCAGTTCAACATCAATATCGCAAATTAATTTTTAAATGAACATATCCTTAAAATATCCGATACAGAGTCTCGCGCGCTGAAGACAATTTTTTTTTTTTTTTCCCGTACAGTGTTACTATTGTTCGATTTGAAATCGTTTAGGTTTTTAATCAAAAATTCGTTCAAGTTTTACTAAATATGAAATCGGTAACAAAGCAAATTTCAAATTCAAATTAGGGCTTCCACAGGCCCATATTCTATGGAAAATTACGTTATTCAAATTTTGATGGCTCTACGTACCGTTGTTTTATCACAATGCGAGAAACATACATAAATTTATGGAGATTCTTTATTATTTAATTTCCTTAAACAAATATAAGATAGGGCGATAATATATGCTAGCAATGATTTGAAAAGTGATATAGCCTTTTAAAGTTTTCGACGCAAAATGCCAAAAGGAAATTAATAGTCCTTCAAGGCAAATTACCCCTTTGGACCTAGAAAAAAAAACTATTTTTTATACCTAAATAAAGAATTTTCGAATTTCATTTCTTCAAGAAAGAGAAGAAAATCTAAAGTTTTGAATTCTGATTACAGTCATTAGTTAAGTAACGTGACATAGACGATAACAGAATCTTACTATGAATCATTTTTCCTCCTATTATCTAATCCAAACCTTACTCAACTCACGTTGATAGAAACTACTAATGATCGGTTTATCATAATTTGCTGCAATAGACTCTTTTATAAGCTCAGTTTTAGAAATCTTAAGTATTACATAACCATCAGAAAGGGGGAAAGAAGAAATAAAGAAAGGAACACGAAATTTCCTCTGCTTTTATAAATACAATTAATACTTCTCATCAATATTGTAATTTCCAAGAAAAGAGAAATTTTATCTTTAAGTAAAAAGAAAATTTTATCAAAGGGGAAAAAAGAAGACTTTTATCTTGGTTTTTAATCAAAGAAAATACTGCCTTTCTACTCAGATTATTCAAATTCTGTCAGTTCTTCGGCTTCTTTAATTAACCTGCCTAGATGAATCTCTCTTGCGGATAAATCTTTTTGTTTTCGAAAAATTTCTACAGTCCGTATTTTAAATACGTGAGCAGCTGTCAGAAAAGATTATCATATCACTGTAAGAGCTTAATCATTGTTTTCGAAAGAAACCCGAAAGTATTAAAATAATTGCTATATAATTTCGTAGAAATATTTTATTTTTACTTTTGCATTCCATGATTAATCTTTAATAATTAAAGTTCATGTACAGCCAAAAGACAAACAAAAAAATCACTGAAATTTTTCTCATACGTTTTTATTTATATTTCCTCCATATAACTGAACTGGAAATTGAACACGTAACTAGAGAACATTTATAACTTCTCTTCGCATTTTCAGTTCTCTCTGTATTGAAAAATATTTTGTTCTTTAATTATATTTTCTTTTCCAATAACTTTAAGATTTCGCTTATTCATTATTTTTATCTGAACATTAGTAGTTCGATCCAGATTGAAATCCCAAAGAATAGGAAGGAAACATGGCAGTTTTCTGTTATTTTTCGCATGTATAATGGGAGAAAAGGCCAGTATCTCACAATGGATTCCAAGAAAACATCCCTGGGACAACTCTCGTGTGCTGTGCTGTCAAACAGATATTCCTAATCCCCGAGGTTTCTGCGCGTTTTCATTGGCTATTTATACGTTTCCGGGAGTATTAAAAGTCCCTTTTATTAATGTTTGACACAATAAAATAGAAGAAATACTTTAAAATGGTAGGCAAAAGAATCACTAATCTTTCTCTGAAAAAAAAACATTCTATAGCATATTTCAAAAAATACGACTATTAGAAAATACAGGTTAAGTATCAGTTACTATCGATCTCATGCAGCTTAGTTGTCAAATATCATGGTGCATTTTCAGGAGTTTTTATTTTTAGTACCGTGTGGGGAGTGTAACATTTTAAATATAAAACTCTAAATCTGATGCTGTCCTTTACGGCAGTCTTTCTTAAAAAAAAAAATTTTAAAACAGTTGGTTCAAAATGCATAAAATATCATTTGACTTTCTTTAGCTGCAACTAGTCAAATACTGGTTTAATTCAAGATCTAATTTTCTAAAAGCTATGTTTACAAGGAATTGGTCAAGAAACTAAAACGCTTGACGAATATAGCACTCCAAATTTCAAGCCAACATATGCACTTTCTGAGAATTCTAAGTGATTTCGAATTTTGTCAAAAACGAAAAAGTATTCAGAGGTGATATAGCTGCTGACTTGAAACATTAAGAATTATATCGTTCCAAGGCTACAATACTGCCAAAGCTCGAAAGATGCAGTTTTGAGATACATGTGTTTAAAGTTTTTCTTGGTTTTTAAATATTCCTCACGTGCTTAATCGATGCATTAAGGAGTAAACATTATTAAAAGGCTCCTTAGGAGTCCAGTTAATAATAATAACTAGAAAAAGTTATAAAATTAATGTTACTTAATAATATTTTTTTTTTCAAATTATATGACTATTGCTTAGTTCCATTATGTTGAACTACTAAAAGTTCATGGTTCCTAATGATGAAAAGGTTTATAGACAAGAAATTAGGTTTTATTAATAATACTACCGTATTATGACATATACCACAAAATAAAATATTTAATGTTTCAAGCTCTACATCATTAATTAAAATATAAGCACAAAATATCCCAATAATAGTCTATATTTACATAAGTTTCCAAAATAGAACCTTTCTACTTCCTTGTTCGAAATAAAGAAAGTAGTGTAAACTCGAAAGATTTCAGGTATCATATTTTAACGAAAATATCCATTTTCACCGCTCACGAATTTATTTAAATGATGTTTTTTGTGTGACATGTACGTACAGACAGAATAAAGTACTCTTTTTCCCAAGCTAGATTGTAAGATGCATTTAAAACGGATTCAGAAGAAATTTTGTCATGACGTCTGAACGTATGTGCATGTATCTATCTCGCGTAACTCGAATAGCCTCAGAACGTTGAAATTTTGCCATATGGGACATCTATAACATGAAATTGTGCACCTTCCTTTATGGATGCAATCGCCAGCATCAAAAGTATATATACACACGTACTCATATATATATATATATATATATATATATATATATATATATATAAGTTACACTCTGTTACCCGGCTCGGGGAGCTCAGGTTTTCTATTCTTACATGTTGGCTAATTGTAAATTTTGCTTTAAACGTGACTGAATTATGTTGTCCGTATGTTCCGGTTAAGATTTTAATGTGTTTAGTTAATCTGCATGCAATAGTTGTGTAATTATTGACAATTTAAAAGTTATTTAAGTGCTACTAAGCATAACGAAAACGCCATTTGTGTACATTTGAAACTCTTATTAGAATAATGATTTTTTTGCACCAACTTAAGTGTCTTTTTACCGAGTGGGACCAAAAATAAACTTTCGGTTCTGGACACCGAAAAATCAGTCTTCCTGCCCGCTGGCCGAATTGCTTGTTTTTGAGTAGAGACTAATTTCATCCGTAAAAGTTTTTTTGTAACTGCATTTGGTGTTTCTTATTTTTCAGTATTTCATAATTTTTAATGATGTTTTGAGTTTTTATGTATTTTTCCCTTGTCGCGAAGCGAGAACTGAATTAGTTCAATGAGAAATATACTGCTAATGAAATTCGAGGAAAGAAGTTTAAATAAAGTGTAGCAAAAATGTGTATAATTTAATAGGCCTTACAAGGAAGTCATGTGGTATCCACAACAGATTTTTTATATTTCAAATTTTAGATAGCTGTAAAATCCGGCTTGGTATCGCATTATTGGAGATTAAACTTCGGTATATTGCAAAACGCTTGTTGTAAACTATTTCATTGTTGCTTCGCGAAAGGATTGGTGTATTTAATTTAATTATGGCAAAGCACACTAGGGTATCTGCCTAAGGGGAGGGATGCCTTCGTGGAGGAGTTTCTAAGGGGAACTGGCTCGTATACACGTTACACTTGGGGAAATCCACGAAAACACCCATGCAGCCAGCCCGTTCGCGGGATTCGCCCGAAAGGATTGAAAACTTTTCCTGCTTCTAGAGATTTCTACATTGAAAATTTTAAAATTTAATTCTTTAAAAGAAATCTTGTAAAAAAAAAGAATTCAATGACTATTTTTTCACTTTCAGCACAGAAATGTCGTTTAAGTGTACAATGCCATTATTAGTATTATAATAAAATTTTAACGTGTTTGATCTGTGAGATCTTTATTTCAATAAAGTCGGCTGTAGTCAGTGTATGTGAGAAATCAAAAAATGCAACAGAGACACTAATGTCATCTGTTAGTGTGGTACCGACCTAAAATATGTGCCATTACTGCTGCTGCAAAGAAGATGATTCTTCTAATATTGCCATATAGTGTGTGTGTGTGTGTGATTATGGCAAAGCCTCGAGGGCTATCTGCCTAAAGGGAGGGATGCCTTTCGTGGAGGACTTTCTAAGGGAAACTGGCTCGTATACACGTTACACATGGGGAAAACCACGAAAACGCCCATGCAGCCAGCCCGTTCGCGGGATTCGAACCTCGGACCGAACTACCAGTGTTCAACGACTTTACCGCTCGGCCGCTGGTGGGCCTTATTACCATATAGATGATTCTAATAATTATAATGTATATAAGTCTGTATATTTTTTTTCTTTCGTCAGTATGGTTTGTCAAAAGCAGATAAACTGTATTTTTAAACATCTTTTTTTTTTTAACTTAAAATTTTTTTAAATAATTTTACTTACAGTGCCGGAAAACATTCCCAGTCCCGATGAATTTTTGAGTCGGTGGATTTTTTGAGTCAGACTACACTTTCTTGATATTCGTGTTCCAGTAGTCTTAATCTGTGGTTTTGTGAAAAAAAAAAATTTCCATTTTAACCTTCAGCTAAATGTCTTTTCTTTTTCAAACTTAATATATTAGAAATACCTTTCTTTGAAACACAATAACCTCGACTTTACACCTCTTTACAATTGTTGATATGAATATTTTCCCCGGGAAAGTGCATTTACATAATCTTCGAGCTATCTTTAAATTTTAGGTTTCATTCCCAAAATAAATTTTTTATTCCACATTCCAATCAAAACAAAACAGTAGCAGCCAATCATACTGAAACTTACTTCAGATTTTTAAATTCCAAGAGGAATAAATACTTGAATAACGATTTCAGTATAAAATATTCACATTGCACCATCTTAATTCAATTTCATTTTGGCTATAACCTAAAGTACTACAAAACTCAGTGAAAGTTATTCAAAGAAAAAGGCAGCTTAGTTCTGCATTAGTGACATATAAACTGGCTTAGAATTCAAATAAAAAAAAACAGCAGGATGGTATGTAGGGACCTACAAATTAAAACTAATACTATTGTTTGAGAATTTATGTGCAAGTAAAGAGGCAGCAGAAAAAACTACCTGTTAACCTTGTAGACACATTAGGTAATTTTTTGGAGAAGCAGGGCAGATGAAAAATATGCAACACTTTCGCCGGAAATCGAACCACGAACCTCTCAATTACGCTATGAGCAACGAAGGCATGCCAAGAAGGCGGGAGAAATATGTTATATACTTTCCCTTTAAAGGGCGACTGGGTTTTTCTAAGAGACCCAATCGACAAATTCTGGGTGAGGAGAATCATCATCCAACACCCTTTTAGTTCGGGCGCCACTGTAGAGACTCAAAATTCATATATTTCGAGTTATGCAGTATTGCAGCTTATGAACAGCATGACATAAACAGGTAATATGTTCGAGTTTAAATGCGACCAAGTTGTTGGTGTTCATCTGGTTGCTAATACATTAGGAATTTGCCATGTATATATGTTTAATTTTTAACTATATAAGATACCAAAGTGGATTTTCATATAATCCCCATCACAGGGAACCCAAGAACAGCCACACTTTTCTTGATATTTTCAGAAAATGGATTGAAAAGAAAAGTTACACAACTGAGAAATCCTATTTTTAGCATCAGTCAGCTACTCTGCTGAGAATTATAACTTGAAAAGTCTCGAGATTAACCAGAAAATCTCAAGTCCTGATTATTGAACATTTTTATTCTTTATATTTTAAAGTTTCTGATTTTCGGAGAAGAGACTTCTCGAGAAAATTTTGTTGTCAAACCACATATCGTTGTTAAATATTTATTTATACTTCTCAAAAAAAGGATCTGTAAAAACCATTTCGAAAATTCAGATCGCCAATGACGGTAAAATTCTTTTCACGCTTCCAAAGAAGGCAATCTAACACCTTTTTGTAAAACATTAGATACCAGAAAAGCAACACATTTAGGTTAATTTTCTATAGATTCGATGCTCCATATACGCTACTGCCACTAGAAGTTGCTTTTGTAGCTTGTACAGCCATTAGTTTATTTTAAAGCAGGAGATATGAAAAATGTGCAATCCCCTCGTCGGGACTCGAATCTGTACCTCTCGAATACGCCCCGAGTGTTTTACCGTTATAACACGAAGGCATGCAGAAAGGAGGAAGACAATACTTTATAAGCTCACCTCCTAATCTGGCATCTAATATGATGAAATGTGTACAGTTTTTCATTTAAATCAGTAAAATGTGCAGCTCGAATGGGTAACAAATTTGTAAACCAAGATTCCCAGGCAGACCATTTGTCACAACAGTTTGTTGCCTTCTGTTGTGATCTTTCTGATAGAAATTTACCGTAGCTACTACCACAGCGTTAAAAATATTTCCTATTGAAGCATAATTATGGACATAAATACGAAGCAATTTTCCTTTGTAATTCCTAGGAAGGTATCCCATACATTGGCAGGTAGGTAGGCTTCATACGTTTTAGTGTATTGGAATAAACAACCGAACAACCAACTGAAGTAAAAAAGGAAATTTTTTAGTCATTTTACTTGAATTTTTTTATCTTTTTTCGGTTGCTCAGTTCAACACGCTGCATAAATGCACTTATCAAGGGAAGGTTAAACTAAATTGGAATGAAGTGTGAGCTATAGGGAAAAAGTACTATTTTTCAGATTTAGTCTCTTCCAAAATAGACTGTATAAATTTTAAACTAGTAATAATATATGAATTTCAAACAAGATTTAAAAAGTTTAAATTTCACAGGCAGTATATAATTTATAATATACCCGACTGATAACTTCTATAAACATTTCCACCATTAATGTAAATAACGAAAGATTTCTGCACCCCAAAATATTATGCATTCATTTACAGGTGAATCATTTAAAACCCGTCAAGCAATGACTTAGCTAGTTTTATCTAATTATGGCGTAACTCACACTCTTGAAAGACAAAATTTTTCCTTTTCTGAAAATAATAAACAATTTACATATTAAGCAAATATCTCTTGATGTCTAAAGCAAAAACATTTTAACGAGCTAATTCCGCTTAGTACTTTAAAAAATAAATATTTTGTGCATAGTATTCCTTATTAAGACATTCGGTTTCTCTGGTTTACGGAAAATATTTTAAAATGTCCTGAAAAGGATAGTGTATTATGAGAGAAAAATACGTTTTTATCGCTCTGTGGGTCAAACAGCTAATTATGACTTTATTCATTAATGAACCCTCTTATGCAGAGGTGATCATTAAGAATTTATCATTATTAAAACAAAATAATTAAGTTCTTTCTTTCAGAAGTTCACGAGTCATCTTGTTTAAAGTTGTATCAGTAAAAATTTGAAAGAGTAGGAAACTGTGCTCCTTTCTGTTAAGTTTAGGATTGTGTATCCATAGATCGCCAATAGATGGCGGTAATGTTTGTTTGTAAAAAGAAACTGTGATGTCAATTATGTATATGTATCAGTTCGTCTTTGGTGTTCGTGAATAAATGTTGTGTGAAAGAACGCTCCTCTGTTTATTACTTTAACTACGATCCAGTCTGATTTATTAGAGATTTACACATATTTTGTTTACTTTCCTTTATTAGTGCCTTTTAATAGCATCATTAGTATAGAGGAAGACGTAGATTTCGTTTGGAAAGCAAGTTTAATTCTTTCTTATTACTTTACATGAATTAAATCCGTTTGTGAATGTCATCGCTCCTGAATTTTCATACCGTAAAATGAATAAAAAAGTAAAATTTTGGATATTCAATATATCCCGAAATACAAAATAGCGATCCAAAATTATTTAATTATCACTGCGAACATAAAATGGTAAAGAAACATTCCTTAGTAAAATTTTAATTTAGGCAAAAAAGCAACTTTAGCTTGGAGCAGATTTTAAATAAATGCCATCGAAGTTTTGTTCAATATTTTTCAATCAAAATTTTGTTGCTCTTGAAGAAGAGTCACCTGTGTCTGAACGCTTTCAAAATCGACCGAGTTTTATTCAAAATATATGCCAAAATAAGGTTGCTTTTTTGCCTAATTTTAAATATTATTACTATTTTCTACGAAATTTCTTAGAACATTAATTCGTTTATCTCATCGCTCACCAGCTGCCAAACGATTGGCAGCAAAATACCAGTAGTCTGAACGGTGTTGAATTCTAGGCGAACGGGCTAGCTGCATGAGCGTTTTCGTGTTTTTCCTTATGTGTAATGAGGATACAGTTTAGAATCCCCTAAAATGCCCTTCACGAAGGCATCTCATCCATTTCTAGAGTTAGCGGTCGTTGATAACCTCACTGAAAGCATGGACACTCGCTGTAAAACTTGTGTGAACATCTGTAGAAAGTGGCTCACATAGCTTATTCATGTAAGCTTTGTTTGTTTTTAACTTTAAACATTAATTTTTTAATAACCAAAATATGACGATATTGTATGATTTATAAAAATTAAATATTATTTTCATTTTTGTACAAAAGTTTTTTTCGTGCATAAACCTGTTTTCTACCTTAATATGCAATTTGGTGTTAATCAAAGCTTTATTTTTCCATTTTTTGTTGATTTTGCCGTCGCGTGCTTAATTGTTGGAAACCTGTGTAATAGTAATATAGCACCCTGAATTTAATAGCTTGCCATTTTAAAATTAGAACTTTCCAATTGGTAAAATTGACTAATGTTTTATGTTACTAAAAGAAAGGACTTCAAAATTTAATGCAGTGAATTTTAGAATTATTAGTAGATTCGAAAAGCTATTTTGGTTTTAGCTTTTATATGAAGATGAAAAAGAATACGCTTTGGAATATCTTGAACTCCTCAAAAGTATAATAAAAGTTCTAAATTTGTTTATTTCTTTACTTTTTAATCTTCCTACTTCAAATAATAAACATTTCTTCTACGTTTTTATTATTTGCAGCAAGCTATAAGCTATATGAGGGCTTTCTCCCGCCCTCTTAGCATGCCTTCGTGATGTAATGGCCAACACACTAGACGCGTATTCGAAAGGTCCGAGGTTCGAGTCCCGTCGAAGGCATTTCTTAATTTTCGCATCTCCCATATCAAAAATACCTAATGTCTAGAAAGCAAATTTATGATCCTGGAAAAATAAAAAGGATTCTCACTTGAGAGAAGAGCATCGGATGCAAACTTCGTGCCCAACCGATCCAGTGGGATAAATCCACAGCTATATCTTGAATAATTAAAATTTTTTCTTCATTAAATAAGTGCCCAAAGCTCCATGGGAAATTAATTTATAATGAAATACTATTATTTCATTTTTTTCTTCTACCATTAAGTTTTGGCCTATAAAGCTCATTTTAAACATGACACTTTATGTTCTATAGTTCTATTTTCTGAGAGACTTAAACTAAGGCTAACTTAACTACATCGTTTCATATCGTTTTATATATTAAACTGCAATCTTAATACCAAGTTTTAATTTCAAATTTTTTTAGATGCTAAGTTCTAAAAAAATTGCTTAACTGTAATTTTTTTAAAAGATTGTGGCTCTTACGTTTAAAAATGTTTAAGTATTTTTTTTTTTTTTTTAATTTAAGTTTAACTCATCGAGGCGTTAGATTCCAAACTGAAATTTTCAAATTACAGTTTTTATTTCTCTTTCTTTTCTACTTTGTTTTTGTTCTACTTCACCCTCTTCCCCTCCCACCAAATCTTAAAGCTGCGTTTCATTTTAAAGTATACCAAGTGCTGAAGGATATTTTCTGTAAGCCGCTAAGTTTTAGCCGAAGCTTAAATACACAGGGAAACATCGTTACGTAACTAAAATTGCACCTGCAATTTACGCGGAAGCTCCACAGGTGGTAAAAGCGTGGAATAAATGGCTCAGCGGGAAAGATTAAATAAAAGGAACAAGAGGGAAGCTAATATAGATTACTAATCATCATATGCTGCCTTGGTGACCTTGAAAATATAATTTTAAAGAGATTTTATCTGCCCTTGGATTACGTACAGTTAGATAGTTTTAGTTACGCAGTAGATTATAATTATAATGAAGAATTTGTTTTCTCATATAACTTTCTATATTTTTTTTTCTTTCGTCAGTATGGTTTGTCAAAAGCAGATAAACTGTATGTTTAAACATCATTTTTTTTTTAACTTAAATTTTTTTGAATAATTTTACTTACAGTGCCAGAAAACATTCCCAGTCCCGATGAATTTTTGAGTCGGTGGATTTTTTGAGTCAGACTACACTTTCTTGATATTCGTGTTCCAGTAGTCTTAATCTGTGGTTTTTGTGAAAAAAAAATTTTTCCATTTTAACCTTCAGCTAGACGTCTTTTCTTTTCAAATTTAATATATTAGAAATACCTTTCTTTGAAACACAATAACCTCGACTTTACACCTCTTTACAATTGTTGATATGAATATTTTCCCCGGGAAAGTGCATTTACATAATCTTCGAGCTATGTTTAAATTTTAGGTTTCATTCCCAAAATAAATTTCTTATTCCACATTCCAATCAAAACAAAACAGTAGCAGCCAATCATACTGAAACTTACTTCAGATTTTTAAATTCCAAGAGGAAATATTTGAATAAAGATTTCAGTATAAAATATTCACATTGCACCATCTTAATTCAATCTCACTTTGGCTATAACCTAAAGTACTATAAAACTCAGTGAAAATTTTTCAAAGAAAAAAGCAGCTGAGTTCTGCATTAGTGACATATAGACTGAGAATTCAAATAATAAAAACACCAGGATGGTATGTATGAACCTACAAATTAAAACTAATACTATTGTTTCAGATTTTATGTGCAAGTAAAGAGACAGCAGAAAAAACTACATGTTAACTTTGTAGAGATATTAGGTAATTTTTGGAGAAGCAGGGCAGATGAAAAATATGCAACACTTTCGCCGGGAATCGAACCACGAACCTCTCATCTACGCTCTGAGCGTGCAGACCACCACACCACGAAGGCATGCCAAGAAGACGTGAGAAGTACCTTGCATACTCTCCCTTTACAGGGCGAATGGGTTTTTTTAGGGAACCCAAGCGGCAAATTCTGGGTGAGGAGAATCCTCATCCAAAACCGTTTTAGTTCGGGCGCCACTGTAGAAACATTAGGTAATTTTTGGAAAAGCAAGAAAGAGAAAAAATATGCAACGCCTTCGCCGGGAATCGAACCACAGACCTCTCAATTACGCGCTGAGCGTGCAGACCACCGCACCACGAAGGCATGCCAAGAAGGTGGGAGAAATATCTTATTACCTAAATAATACACTAATTAAATAAGAAAAATCAGAAAAAAGACTATTACTCAAAATGTTACATGTAGAATTTAATGAAACTGACTCACAATATACAATATATACTAAGATATAAAGTAACGTGAAAAGAAATTAGCAGACAGTTATGGTATTATAGAAATTAACATAAAATGAACATATCAGATGTGTCAGTTTGGTATAAGAAAATTAGCTTCAATGTAGAATATGATCTCCCCTAAAAGCAGTACAACACAAATAGCGATGTGCTATGCTGTCAGTTATGCATTCTATCAGTTCCGCAGAAAGTGAGAGCCATTGCTCATGCAAAGCATTGCAGATGTGCTAGGGTCTAAAGAGGAGGACTGAGAGCAACTTTATGTCTTCCTAAAGCATCCCAAACATGCTCGATGGGCTTCAGGTTCCGTGATCTAGCTGGCCATTCCATGAGTTGAAGATAACCTGCTGAAGATAATAATTAGCGATGCAAGCTCTGTGCATCGCTAATGATGCACAGACAATGGATATAGGTGAATTTTCATGTAATAAACTCAATTTTCCGTATTAAAAATTAATTTGATTTCTTAGTATTTAATATCATTAGTTGCAGAAAAATTACCTCTTTAATTTGACATAACTTTCGTTTTCCTAACTTTAATTGCATTTTAATTAATAATAGCTTTAATTAATAGTTTTTTTTTTCGTTTTCATTGTGATTTCTCCTTTGGGGGAAGAAGTGCCCTCTTTCCGATAAAATAGTTGTTTTTTCGAGTTTTCAGCGTTCCTTCGTTGGAACTGCTTACAGGGTTGTTGAAACTCCAAGTTTCTCCCCTTCACTAGGCGTGGTTGTTTGGCGACTTAGAATTAATTTCCGTTGGGGTTTCAAAGTGGTGGCTTGGCGAGTTTGTTAACATGAAGGAATGCTGTAGTTGCAACTGGTTTAACTTTTGGCGAGGAGTGAGTTGTGCCAAGTTGGTTATTCAGGCGCTCTCCCTTTTAAAGGGCTGTTTTGTGGGACGAGGTCACTTTTTGACACATTTTTGCTCTTTTGAATTGCTTTCTGATGCTGTTCGAGGCGACAGCGAATTCCGCCGAGGAAACGGACATTCGTCCCGTAAGAAATACGGGCCTCTTGGCTATGCGCTTTGAGCGCGGGCCTTAGTGGATTGCAATCTATGTCTTTGCAAAATTCCGTTCCTTCTTCAGCTTTTTTTTTGTGTGTGTGTTTGCGTATCTCAAGGAAAATATAAAGCAGAAAAGTTCTAGAAAAATGGTGCGTGCTCCCAGTTCTCAACCATCTGATTGCCGCTGTGGTAGTCGTTTACGATGCCATAGAAAGGAACCATTAGGCTTTAGCATACTCTGAATTGGATAGTTAATTTACAACCGTTGCGTTTAGGACCATTTAGAAATTGATTCGTCGTTTCCCGCTGATAGATTTCCGGAGTAATGGTCGGAAAATTTGTTCATCCTAATCTCCTCATATATCCAAATCCGGGACTGTATTCAACTATTTAGCCGTATTTGGAACCTCATTTGTTTATCCTAATCTCCTCGTATCTCCAAATCCGGGAATGTATCCAACTATTTAGCCGTATTGGAACCTTGTTTGTTCATCCTAAAATCTACTAGAAAAATTCTCGGCTCCAGTGATCACTTGCTGCCAGCTGTTCTCCTGAGCTTCAATGGACTCTTTCATCTTTTTTTTTTTTCCCCTCCATGTGGTTCGACTCTTCCTGCTTTCCAGCCACAGATAAGTATCTTTTTTTTTATTATGTTTTCTGTCTTGGTTAGTTAAAGGTTATAGAATTCTGCAGTTAAATGATTGAATTAATTTAAATGTAAAACTTAATTTTTTTCTTTTAATTTGTTGAACCTTAAATTTTTTTTGTAGTTGACAAATTTAACTTAACACTATAGAAATCATTGTTTTTTTTTTTTTGTGGGTCGATTAAGTAAAAGTAGTAGATTGAATAAAGATTTATAACCTTATTAAAATTATTGTAACTTAATTTAATTGTAAAGAAAATTAAGTTCTTCAAGAAATTAGTTAATTGAACTTTTGGAGTTCCTTCATGGTGAAAATTGATTTGTAATAGTACCAGTATCTGAGCATTTTTGCTCGTCTCAGGATTCACTTGTTTCTAAAATTGTAAAAGTGTAACTACTTAACTTTTATCCGGTTAAACAATATTTTAATAATCAAAAGAAAAAAAATGATAAAAATTATTATGTGCAATAACTATTTTTTTGTTTGATGGTATTGAGTGCAATAATTTCTTTCCTGTATTGATTATTCTGTGTGAAGTGGAAGGCGTAACTTGTTAAAATTTATATTTTTTTTTCTCCTCGGGGAGGGTACTGTTCATTAATTTATAGTTTATTTCTGGTATGTTTATATGATTGCTAAAGTAACTATAATAGAGATTCTAAGACTAACGTTAAGAAATAATTACTCAGTAATAGTTTGATTTGTAAAACAATAGTACTGAATTGCTGCATATATTTTGATTTTCCAAGTAATGGATATATATATATATATATAAATTGTAATAAGAGTTAAATAAATAAGTTTTTTTTCCTAGATCAATCAATGGTTAATTCATTTTGTGTGCTCATGATTTTCACCAGTTTATTTCTCAAATTGATTTTAGTGTTAATCCGGACTCAACACAACGCAAAATGATAATTTTTATTGACACTAGTATCTTATTGTTAAATGAGTATTTTTAGTGTTGTGGTCAACTAGTAGGTTACCTTATTGGTAATTTCAAAAACGACACAACAAAATTAGTACCCTCCCCGGGGAGAAAAAAAAATATAAATTTTAACAAGTTACGCCTTCCACTTCATACAGAATAATCAATACAGGAAAGAAATTATTGCACTCAATACCATCAAACAAAGAAATAGTTATTGTACATAATAATATTTATCATTTTTTTTCTTTTGATTATTAAAATATTGTTTAACCGGATAAAACTTAAATAGTTACACTTTTACAATTCTACAAACAAGTGAATCCTGAGACGAGCAAAAATGCTCAGATACTGGTACTATTACAAATCAATCTTCACCATGAAGGAACTCCAAAAGTTCAATTAACTAATTTCTTGACGAACTTAATTTTCTTTACAATTAAGTTAAGTTACAATAATTTTAATAAGGTTATAAATCTTTATTCAATCTACTACTTTTACTTAATCGACCCACAAAAAAAACAATGATTTCTATAGAGTTAAGTTAAATTTGTCAACTACAAAAAAAATTTAAGGTTCAACAAATTAAAAGAAAAATATTTAAGTTTTACATTTAAATTAATTCAATCATTTAACTGCAGAATTCTATAACCTTTAAGTAACCAAGACAGAAAACATAAAAAAAAGAAACTTGTCTGTGGCTGGGAAGCAGGAAGACTCGAACCACATGGAGAAGAAAAAAAAAATGAAAGAGTCCATTGAAGCTCAGGAGAACTGCTGGCAGCAAGTGATCACTGGAGCCGAGAATTTTTCTAGTACATTTTAGGATGAACAAACGAGGTTCCAATTACGGCTAAATAGTTGAATATAGTCCCGGATTTGGAGATACGAGGAGATTAGGATGAACAAATTTTCCGACCATTACTCCGGAAATCTATCAGCGGGAAACCACGAATCAATTTCTAAATGGTCGTAAACGCAACGGTTGTAAATTAACTTTCCAATTCAGAGTATGCTAAAGCCTAATGGTTCCTTTCTATGGCATAGTAAACGACTACCACAGTGGCAATCAGATGGTTGAGAACTGGGAGCACGCATCATTTTTCTAGAACTTTTCTGCTTTATATTTTCCTTGAGATACACAAACACACAAAAAAAAAGCTGAAGAAGGAACGGAATTTTGCAAAGACATAGATTGCAATCCACTAAGGCCCGCGCTCAAAGCGCATAGCCAAGAGGCCCGTATTTCTTACGGGACGAATGTCCGTTTCCTCGGCGGAATTCGCTGTCGCCTCGAACAGCATCAGAAAGCAATTCAAAAGAGCAAAAATGTGTCAAAAAGTGACCTCGTCCCACAAAACAGCCCTTTAAAAGGGAGAGCGCCTGAATAACCAACTTGGCACAACTCACTCCTCGCCAAAAGTTAAACCAGTTGCAACTACAGCATTCCTTCATGTTAACAGACTCGCCAAGCCACCACTTTGAAACCCCAACGGAAATTCTAAGTCGCCAAACAACCACGCCTAGTGAAGGGGAGAAACTTGGAATTTCAACAACCCTGTAAGCAGTCCCAACGGAGGAGCGCTGAAAACTCGAAAAAATGACTATTTTACCGGAAAGAGGGCACTCCTTCCCCTAAAGCAGAAATCACAATGAAAACGGAAAAAAGCTATTAATTAAAGCTTATAACTAAAATGCAATTAAAGTTAGGAAAACGAAAGTTATGTCAAATTAAAGAGCTAATTTTTCTGCAATTAATGATATTAGATACTAAGAAATTAAATTAATTTTTAACATGGAAAACTGAATTTATTACATGAAAATTCACCTATATCCATTGTCTTAATGTACAAGATTGAAGACGCAGTTCGCGTAAACTCGAATAGCCGAAATAGATTACACTAGAATTAACAAGCAAAATAAAAGAATATAACCAAACTTGTTGTGTAGCTCAAATTTTGAATAATTACAAATTAAAATTTTAATTTTTATGAATCACTTAATTATATTAAATTCGCTACACAACAATTTCAGTCCTTCGGGCAAATAATGCGTGAAGGTCATTGTTACAAACTGGCTATTCCAGATTTTTTATCTGAGATCATAGCGAAATCTGAAGGCTTGATCTGAAACATGCAGTTTTATGCTCCTTGCAGATGGCGTATTTTGATTCCAGGGCCACTATTTTACATACTGCAGTTTTACTCAGCAACTCTTATTTGATAAGACAATCAAATTTTATACGGAGTGACTTATTTTTGAACGAATTATCGCTATTTTGGTGATTTTTCTTTAATTTTTGGAAACCAGTATAATTATATATGTATAACGAAGAAAACAACACAAAATTTTATTGAATCAAGCGTAATGACAAATCAACACCAAGCATGTGATACTTAGCGTTACACATTTTATCAACTAGCCAGTTGCGTAGCTCGCTGCCTAAATAATTATTTATATATATATATATATATATATATATATATATATATATATATATATATATATATATAATTAGTCCAGTAGTATGGTTAATATTTATTGGAATGAAGAACATCATTTACTGTTTTTAAATCGTTTCTGTATGTTATTAATCAAGAGCAGATAGAATAAATTGAAAGGAAAATTAAATATCTTACGCTTTGCCAAATGGCAAAGCATTGGCAAGTGAAAGATAAAAATATTTTATATGGGGAATAACGGAACATTTCTTTTAAATCGTTTAATTTGTTGATCAAATGTGAAAAATAAATATTTTACGCTTACAGTGTTAATTTTGGTGTATATTTATTAATCTCTCTCTTTTTAATTAAACTTATTTGATTCATCCTTTCACATTTCGAAATTTAGGTTCATTCCAAATAAAATTCACCAACTTTTTATTATTTATTTAAAAAATTTGTATTTTTAAATAGTTTTTATAAATTTAAAAAAAAAATTTGAATTATAATCTATAAAATTTTTATCATTATCTTAAAGCAGATGTACTTCTAAGCATACCTGCAAAAAATTACAGTTTTTATTCAAAATTTCCGAAGATATGCGTGAATTTATATATTGGTGCGTTTTGAAATCTATAATAATAAAAGCAAGTGTAATGTGTCTGTCTGTCTGTCTGACCGAGCTCTCCAGCCAAATCTATCGCACGCAGGGACCTGGAATTTTTTATACGGAAGCACAAAGGGGCTGGCCACCAGACCTCGAAGCCCGATTTTCGATTTTTGAATTAGAAAAATTTTAAAAAAATTATTTATAATTAATTATCTGTCTGTCTGTCTGTCTGACCGAGCTCTCCAGCCAAATCTATCGCACGCAGGGACCTGGAATTTTTTATACGGAAGCACAAAGGGGCTGGCCACCAGACCTCGAAGCCCGATTTTCGATTTTTGAATTAGAAAAATTTTAAAAAAATTATTTATAATTAATTAATCACGGTTTTTTTGACTCACTGATATTATTATTTGTTTTCAAATAACGTTCGATTGTAACAATTGATTTCTTTATTCTAGCGTTAGTTTGCTGTTTTGACGATACATTAAATCGATTAATTACAATTCATTTCTTTATTGTAGCTTGTGGGGGGGAAGAGAGGGAGACAGTCTACATGTCCTACACTACTATTCCTGCGCTATTCACTTATCTGCAATTTTTAAATGCACGGGCAACGCCGGGCGGGTACAGCTAGTTTAAAATATTTGTTGAAAGCGATAAAACATCACACGTTGCTAAAATTATTTGGAAGTAAAAACAAAGTGAATTTTTTTCCGCTCATGCACAGTGTAAAAAGTTAAGAATGAAGCGTCTTTTTTTTTTCTACTCCGGCATAATGGAAGGTAAACGAAATTTGGTTGCCATGTATTAAGAATTTCGTTAAGTGAATTATTCTTGGCGAAAACTGAAATTTAATTTAAAAATTTTTAAATTTTAGTTTCCCTGTTATAGCAAAAGTTAGCTTCTAAACTAGATTTTACTGTTATGTGACTGGACCCCCAATATTTACATTTTATTATTAATTTTCTCCCATCTACACATCTATTCAGCTTTACAAAACACACTCATTACACACACCTGGAAGACTCTATTTAATGTAAATGATATCAACGTCCTTTGACTACACTCATGAACACAATCGTGGTTTTTTTTTTTACCAAAATTCTCCTACTTCCTTTCCTTTTCTTTCTATAAGCCCTTTTTTTAAATAATAAATAATTTTTCCCCTCTCCATTACTTTTGGGCCATTTATTTTTTACTTTATTTTGTCCCATCTTTTCTTCCTGGCCTTTCGAACTCGTATAAAATATACGAAGTTCCTTTTTACTCTCATCTGAAATACGAAATTGCCCCTCTTTCTATAGGCCGATGCTATTCGCACCACCGGTGCGATTAGCCGCTTAAGCTATTCGCACCAACATTAGCCACGCATGCGCATTGAGTTGTCAAAGGCGGGTTTCTACCTTGGCGTAATTTATCATTTTTTAAGCGTTGTCGACTTTCAAAAGTTTAGAAAGGAAAATGAGTTCCTTTTCTTATCAAAAGAAGGAACACATTTCCTTTTATTAAAGTATATATAAAAAAGGGCAGATTTTTATGTTCGCAATGTTTATCCTTTTCCTGAACGGTTTGAATAGTTTAAATGACTGATTTGAAGGGGAGGCAAAATCGTGTTGACATTTTTTGTACTTCTTAGAATACATTTAACTTTAAAGATGTGTTTTGCGCAATCAAGCCTTTAATTCATTCCTCTTTGAAAAATTTCGTCTGATAAAAGATACTAGAAATCAGACAGAAGATTTCTGTGTAGAAAATTTATACATGAAATAAGTTAAAAGAGATTATGAATGAACTATTAAATGAATTATTTTGTATGCCTGCTTATTTTTTTATGGAAATACTTGGCATTTGCAGGACACAAAAAGTGCTTCAAAGAACTTTGAAATATGAGTACAAACACATTAATCAATTAAATTGAAATAAATAATGGGATGTAATTTAAAAGATAGAAATAATTTAATGTAAGAGATTTAGATTTAAAAATTTGCACACACAAATGATTTATCAAATTTTGTAAGGTTTTATTTCATAGCGTGGGTCAGAAAAAATTGTACGTATCCAAATGATCAGAAGGTTGTTGATGCGTGTTCCTTGATCTATTGCACCAAGATATTTTACTGTACATTTATTTACAATTTATTTACAAGTCGTATGCCACCTGGCATATTTACAAGCGTTATGCCTCCTGGCATGTACATGATAGACATATTCTGCCACCTGGCATGTGAATTGATACATCATACTAGTTTTCTGCCACCTGGCAGATACGATGCAATTACCTCAATTAGCGGTAATACGCCCGACATTTTGGCGTGTCCGCTTCCCTTACGTTCTGTAACGCAACTAACTTTTTGTGCGGTGCGCCCTCTGGGCACAAATCACCGCAATCACCGAGGAGGCCAAAACAAACTTTGATTTTGAAATATGGCATTTGAACCTATAAACCTGTGTGGATACTGAAAAAGTGATGAATATATAAGAATATTATCATTTTCAGTAAGTTTTCTTACTGAATAATAAATTCTGACAGTCCTATGCCATAAGAATAGGATCTAAGTTTGCATAAAAATTCCTCTGTTAAATAAAAGAATTTAAGTAATTTCTGTAGCCTCTTTGTCAATACACTAAAGATTTTTTAACTAATTACTCTCCCTCGCTTGCAATTAGAACCATCATTAAATCCCTATTTTATCTTATCATTTGCTGAACATTATCTTGTATATAGAGTGACCTCGTCTTTGTAACTGATAATTATTACTTGAAAATTATTCTCTTCCTGGTGAACTATTAACAACCCTTTCTATTGCTCAGTTAGGGTTAACAACCTTCGCTCTCACTGCCGCCTGCCTTACGGAAATCGGCGTAAAATGCCTGGTACCTGGGCTGCTTGTGCGCATGCGCGAACGTAGGTGGTGTGAATAGTCTGTTAGCTATTCGCACCGTTAGTTATCATCAAGTTAGATGCGATTGGCGGATAAAGTTCGGAGAACAGCCTTAACGCCAAAACGGGGAGAAACAGCATATTATGGTGGACCACGCTATGGTTGTCATCCGATGACGTACTTCTAGGAGGACAGGGTGATACTTTTTCCCTGCTAAGGGATTATCCGTAGCAGCAGATCGGGATACGTATTCGGAAAATAGTATTGTGTTTATTATTTTCTTATCAAGCAAAGAGTATAAAATTAGAAGTAGCACATAAGTGAATAAAATATTGATAATATATGTAAAAATAAGTGTCTTGCACCTGTAAATATTTATTTAATGCTTTATTTTCTGTTTTCATTTGCTTTGTTATGCTTCCCTGTACTCATCGATGTTCAAACATGTTTTATTCTATAGCTTTTTAGTATTTATTTTATGTGCATTGATTGCAAGTAATCTATAAACATTTTCTTGTACTTTCTTTCTTGCAATCTGTGCTTTCATATCGTAGTGCAATAAAATAAGTCAATGTGTGCTTTCATATCATATTCATAGTTATGTACAGTAACCTGAATTCAGAAGAACTTTAAATTTGCCTATAGAGTGGTAGTTTTACTTCACAGTTGCTAGAAATATCTGGCTTAAACAGACCTAAGTTCTGAGACTAAACATATTTGCAGTATATTTCTTCTGGGACATTTGTAGCTTCAGTCTGATATTTAGTTTATAGCACATTTAATATTTTTAGTATTTGTTGTACGAATTAGAAATAATAATAACTTTTTAGAAATAGGTATGCGATAAATTTGTTTGCTGTTAGACATGATAATGCTCTCAAGTCTTAATTGTTCAAAATTCGACAAAATGCAATTTCATTTTTAACTACAGTATAAATATAAAAATTTCATTAAACCTGCTAGAAGGATACATATTTTGTAGTATTTAAACACATATTTAGTTACATGCATTATGTAATGGAAAGGGTAATTTGCATTAAACATTTCCTCATCTTAATAGTATTTTATATATGTATATAGCATTATGAACTGAGAAGTCTCAATAAATTTTAATAAATTAATATTTCCTGGTGTCATAAAATAATGCTGTATGCAATTAATAAAAGTGGATTTAAATGATTTAAATGCTATAAGAATAAACTAAAAATAGTTTGTGTTCCGTCTTTTCGGTAGATAGGTGGCGCTCTTGATGCGCGCCGATGAAAAATATTTCTTTTGACGCTTGAACTTGAAGAATGACGCATGTCATACTTTTTTTATGCTTGATTATGTTTTCATGGCCGCTATAGGCGGAAGTAATATACTATATCATTACGTTTATCGTTAATAAATGTTATCTCTATGTTCTGTGAAATCTTGAAGTTTTGATTTGAAATTCTAATCCTCTCCCAACCTTGACTCCTGAAACGAAACGATCTTTGAAATTATGACTCATGAAGAGACACCATACACATTTTTTTGGTGTCTGAAACCCGCGAAAAGGGGAATTACCTTTTGAAAGGTAAGAATTTTGATTTATTTGTTCTTGGTATCGATCTTTGAAAACGAAGCATAATGGATGATTTAGCAAAAGAGAAAAAGAAACGTGCTATTGTACGTAGTAAAGTTACTACACTTCTAAATAAACTTGAGAAATTATTATCGGAAGAATTAAGTAAAGAACATCTAGAAGATCTAAATTCATCATATGAATTGTTAATTGAATACCATGAGAAACTTAAAAGTCTTGACTCAAGGATCGATGCTCTCATAATTGATGAAAAAGAATATGATAACGAACTACTTGTATGTGAAGAGTATGATGAACAAATTATAACGTTTAAAGCTAAGATTGTTAGTAAAGTAAAGAAAATTAACAGTAATGAAGTTGTTGAAAGAAGTATAATTACAACTAGTAATGGTATTAGTAGCACTCTGAATGGTAATAATATTTTTACAAGTAGTGCTTCAGTAACGTTACCTAAATTAAATATTGAAAAATTTGCTGGTGATCCCAGTAAATGGCTTGAATTCTTTAATTCGTATGATAATGCTATTCATTCTAATCCAAGTTTATCTAAAATAGATAAGTTTACATATTTAAAAAGTTTATTATCTGGTTCAGCATATAATTGTGTTCTGGTTATGCTTTATCTGAAGAAAATTATAATCTATGCATTAAAAGTTTAGAAGAGAGGTTTGGTCGTAAAGATGTTATTATATCAAAATTCATGCAGATGTTGTTACAGTTAGAACCAGTTAAAAGTTCTTCAAATGTTTTTGAGTTAAGAAAGCTCTATGATCAGTTACAAATCTGCGTTAGAAATTCAAGTAGTTTAGATGTTACTAGCGGTTCATACGGACAGTTATTGAACCCAATAATTTTTAAATTGTTACCTGAAGATTTAGCTCTTGAATTCCATAGAAAAAGAACATCTAACCAAAATATAGAAGTAAGTGAATTAATAGAGTTCATTAAAATCGAAACTGAATGCCGAGAAGCAAGTATTTTGATTAATAGCTCAAAAGGTAATAAATACACAGGGGTTAATCCTAAACAAGGGTTCAAAAATTATAAAGTCAAATCACAAGCTTCTGCTTTTAACACATCGGTAAAAATGTTTTGCATATTCTGCAAATCAAACGAACATACATCTGTCTGTATGTTTGAAATTTTCCGACGAACAAAAATGAAACAAATTAAAACGTGAAGGTCGCTGTTACATATGCTTTCTAAAACATTTGTCATCGAATTGTCGGTCAAAAATACAACCATGCGAAAATTGTAACGAGAAAAATCATAATAAACTTTTCTGCCGTTTGAAATCGAAAGAAATGGAAGATGTTAAATCCGCAGATACGCAAAATAAAACATTAGTATCTACTTCCCACTGTAACACTCTAAAACCTGAAAATAGTGTGCTTTTACAGACATGTTCTGTTATTACTCAAAGCAAAAATAAATCGAGAATCGTAAGATTATTAATTGATTCAGGTAGTGAACGAAACTTCATCACCCACAAGTTAGCGCGCGATTTAGAATTGCAAGTCATTAGAAAAGAATCTCTAACAATTTATTCGTTTGGAAATCAGCGCGGTAACTCGCAAGAATTTGATGTATATAGTCTAAAAATAAAAAATAAAAACGATGATCGCTGCCTTGTTGTAGAAGCTATCGGGATAGAATTAATATCATCAATAGAATTCCAGGCGCCATCAACATGCCAAAACATTAAAGAATTTATGACTAAAAAGGGTTTGGAACTTTCGGATACAAGTCCCGTTAATGACAACATAAATATTCTGCTTGGCGCGGAGCAATTCTGGTATATACAAACAGGAAGTATGTCAATGATAAATGATGGTTTGTTTATAGTACCGACGATATTTGGATACACAGTGATGGGTAAAGTAAAAAATAATAATACTTGAATTAATGCATCGTTTTTATCTACCGTTGAAGGAAACACACTTGATTTGCAGTCATTTTGGAAATTGTATTCGATAGGAATTGAAAATGAAAACAAAACATTTTCGGAAACTGATTTGGATATTATTAAGCATTTTAACGACAGTTTAAAATTTAATAACGGCCGGTACGAAACAAAACTCTATTGGAAGGACAATAAATCACAACTCGCTGATAATTGTTTCGTTGCTAAACAACGATTTTTAGTACTAAAGCATAAATTAAAGGGAAATGATTTCCTATATAATGAATATGATAATATAATTAGAGAACAAGTTGAAAAGGGGATTATTGAACAATGTAAGTTTATTGAAAATGAACCTAACTGTTATTATATGCCTCATAGGCCCGTTATACGTGAAGGAAAAGTAACAACAAGAATAAGAATAGTTTATGATGCCTCCTCTAGGTCTGAAGGAGCTAAATCGTTAAATGAATGTTTGATATCAGGCCCTAATTTAAATCCTAACCTGTTGGACATAATTTTAAAATTTCGCGTACATAAAGTTGCATTTTGTGCAGACATAGAGAAGGCTTTTCACCAAATTCAAATTGATAGTGAAGATAGAAATTTTTTAAGGTTCTTGTGGTTTGATCATTCTTACGACGATAGTGACAATAGTTTAGGCCTTAAGGTTTTCCGAATGTGCCGAGTGCCGTTTGGAATGACAACAAGTCCGTTTATTTTGTCCGCCACTATCAAACATCATATTAAGGGTTATGAAAAGAAATATAGCAAAGCTTTTGACATGTTAAATAAGTCCTTATATGTTGATGACCTTATCCATGGAGCAGACTCCGTTGAAGAAGTTTTCTCATTATCAACTGATGCAGTTAAAATTCTTCAAGACGCTGGTGTGAATTTAAGAAAATTTGAATCAAATTCCGTATCTTTAAAAAATCATTGGCAAGATATTGGTTTAATTAATAAGGAAAATAATTTGGATAAGAAAACGTTAAAGTTGCTGGGAATAATTTGGGATTTGGATGAGGACACATTGAAATTAGATGTGCAAGAAATTTTACAACCAGTTGACTGGAAACACGTTACGAAGCGAAAGGTATTACAGATTGTGGCAAAAATTTCTGACCCAATTGGCTTCATTGCATCTTTTGTTATCAGGATAAAATTCTTATTATAAGAGTTATGGAAAATGGGTATTGATTGAGACACAATTTTGCCCAGCTATATGAGCGAAAAATTTAAAACCTGGTACTTTGAAATTGAAGTTATTCTCAACTTGTGTATTCCTAGAAAATACATATTAAATGATGAATGTATAAATTTCGATAAAATAGAGCTTTTTGTCTTTTGTGACGCCAGCCTTAAGGGACATGGAGCTGTTGCATATTTTCGTGATCCTGATTCTTGCTGTACGTCTTTTGTTCTTTCAAAGAGCCGTGTATCCCCACTTAAAAAATTAACCTTGCCTCGTTTAGAACTTATGGGAGCCATTATTGCCGCAAGAATAGTTAAATATTTAAGGAAATTATTTAATATCCAAGAAGATAATGTATTTTGTTTTAGTGACTCTAAAATTGTTCTTCACTGGATCAGGGGTACCGCTGATAAATGGAAACCCTTTGTTGCTAATCGTGTACTTGAAATACAAGATGTTGTATCACCTTCGCAATGGAAATACTGTAAGGGAAATGACAATCCGGCTGACATAGTTTCACGTGGATTAAGAGCTTCTGATCTAGTGGGAAATAAACTTTGGTTCAATGGACCAGTATGGATAAAAGAGAAAAATTTACCTTCATCATCTTTTGATCCTTTGATCGAGCCTATGGTGGAAGAGGAACAGGTAGAACAGCGTCAAACTACTGTATGTTCTGTTATTGGTCAAGAGGATGAATTTGAATTGACATCCGGGTTTTCATCCTGGAAAAAATTGAAACGCGTAACTGCATGGTGTTTAAGATTCTGCCACAATATTAAACCTACATTTTTAAAACTCAAGGGTTTTTTAACAGTTCAAGAATTGGATAAGGCAAGCAATTTGATTTTTAAAATCATGCAAAATTCCGAATTTAGAGAAGAAATCAGACTTTTGAAAGCAGGGAAGAAAATGAATCTCAGCAGTAAAGTCCTGAAATTAAATCCTTTTCTTGATAGAGAAGAAATCCTTAGAGTCGGTGGTAGACTCTGTAACTCGAATCTTTCAGAAAACACAAAGTATCCAATCATTCTTCCCAAAAGTCACCAAGTTACTGAATTGATAGTCAAACACTTTCACGAAGTGAACCTTCACGGAGGAGGCACATTAACATTATCTGCTCTGCGACAGAAATATTAGATCGTTAATGGCCGAGAAATTGTAAGAAAAATAATTTGGAAATGTATAAAATGTTTTAAAAATCGAACAAGCACATCCAGTCAGATAATGGGCGACCTACCTGCTTCTCGCGTATTGCCGGATAGAACATTCTCGAATACAGGACTAGATTTTGCAGGCCCCTTTTTAATTAAAGCTAGGAAAGGAAGAGGGGGAACGGGATACAAATGTTATGTTTGCCTTTACATATGTTTCACTACAAAGGCCATTCACCTAGAAGTAGTCAGTGATCTAACAACTGAAGCATTCCTAGCATCTCTGAAAAGATTTGTGTCGCGCAGAGGAAAACCCAAAAAAAATCTTTTCAGATATAGGAACCAACTTTGTTGGGACTGATCGAGAATTAAGAAGATACATAGCTACACTTTCCTCTGAGGAAGCATTTCAAAACTACCTGAGCGGTGATAATATTCAATGGATCTTCAATCCTCCTGCTGCCCCTCACTTTGGAGGCCTTTGGGAGGCTGGAGTGGAAAAAATGAAGATTCACTTAAAGCGGACTATTGGGACCCAGGTTCTGACATATGAAGAATTTCACACCTTAATTACACAAATCGAGGCGTGTTTGAATTCCAGGCCAATAGTTTCCATCTCATCTGACCCTGAAGATTTTAATCCTTTAACACCTGGACATTTCCTAATTGGGACTACATTAACAGCAATTCCTGAACCTGATCTTACAAATAATAAGCTAACCCCTGCTGAAAGATGGAAATTGACACAGAAAATTTTCCAGAGCTTTTGGTGGTGTGGTGGTGGTGTATTAGATTACGGCAAAGCACTCGAGGGCTATCTGCCTTAAGGGAGGGATGCCTTCATGGAGGACTTTTTAAGGGAAACTGGCTCGTATACACGTTACACATGGGGAAAACCACGAAAACAGCCATGGAGCCAGCCCGTTCGCGGGATTCGAACCTCGGACCGAACTACCAGTGTTCAGCGACTTTACCGCTCGGCCGCTGGTGGGCCCCCAGAGCTTTTGGAAACGTTGGTCTAGAGATTATCTTTTACAATTACAAGGGCGTACCAAATGGTTGAGGGATATTTAGCCCTCAATGACTTAGTCTTGATAAAGGACGAAAATTTGCCTCCATTAAAGTGGCGACTTCGACAAGTAATTGAACTATATCCTGGTGCTGATGGAAAAGTTCGTGTTGTGAAACTAAAAACTTTATTGGGCGAAATGAAGCGTCCTATACATAAACTTTCCCGCTTACCATTGAGTGAATAAGACTCTAAAAAAAACATTAATTGCTTATTCATAATTTGTGTCTTTACTGTTATTAATTCAATTATATTTCAGATTCAGAGAATGGGCCAGAATTGTGGATTATGGTAATTTAGCTGTTTCATTATTTTGTTTTCCTTCTAGAGATTGTAAGTATGTTTTATTTGTAAAATTTTGAGCTAAATTTAATGTTGTTATTCAATTTAAATTTGTCATTATGCATTTTTATTTTATATGATATACTGTTGAACTTTTGGGAAACTTGTTTAAATCTAAAATTGAAGATTTTTATAATAATGTTGTAATGAACCAATGTTCATCGGGGCGGAGTATGCTCCGTCTTTTCGGTAGATAGGTGGCGCTCTTGATGCGCGCCGATGAAAAATATTTCTTTTGACGCTTGAACTTGAAGAATGACGCATGTCATACTTTTTTGATGCTTGATTATGTTTTCATGGCCGCTATAGGCGGAAGTAATATACTATATCATTAAGTTTATCGTTAATAAATGTTATTTCTGTGTTCTGTGAAATCTTGAAGTTTTGATTTGAAATTCTAATGCTCTCCCAACCTTGACTCCTGAAACGAAACGATCTTTGAAATTATGACTCATGAAGAGACACCATACAGTTTGTTTCATTTTTGATTTTAATTATCATAAATATAAATCATCTCCAACTTACAGAATGTGATAGTGAAAATTTTGCAATATTTCCTTCAGGATTTATTTAATTTAATTAAGTAAACTGAAGTCCTTGGTAATTGTTTATGATTACAGCAAGATATCTGAGAATTATTATAAATGAATTGTACAAATAGATAATGCAAACTTCATGCAATACAATGACAGTGGATCTTGTTTACGAAACAGAGATTGATTCTACTGCAGACATTGTCAGCCAATTAGCATCACTGCAGCAGAGACTTGCTGAATAACTTTCAAAGTATATGCCAATCACTTCTTTGTCATTGTGATGCATGTATTGCAGTTAGTAACAGTTCATCTGAACAATTCTGATAAAAATCAAGCATTATTTCTTGTAAATATCTATGATTAAAATGGCATTTTATTCTCTATGTTCTTTGCACTTAATATGTTTCTGTATTGATGTTTCACATTCCACAATGCATTGTATTGTGAAAATTATTACTTAAGCCATGCTATATTATACCTTAGAGGGTTGAATATAGAGGCAAATAAAAATTAAATTTTATGTATATTAGAAATAGTATTTATATGATAGTTGAATATAGAGTTCATATCATAAGTCATATACATAACTACCTATCAAAATATTTTGCAATGAAATTTATTATCCCCCTTTTTACCAAATAAAAACAAAATGAGGCATTTAACACATAATGAGGCATAGAAAATCTGCAAGGCATTGTAAATAATGAAACATGTAAAATCTGTTACTCATGTAAGAGCAATACAGTTATTCAATTAATATGTTTAACAATAATATTGATTCTAGATTAGCTAATTGCCCCCTTCCTGAAAAAAACATAGAATGCATAGGACATTTTACAGAATTACAGCTAAACTCAAATTACATACCTTTTAATTTACTTATTTAGTAATAGTTTGACTTATTTTATTGTGATTTTCATTTTTATTTGAATTTGATTTGGTTTGATCAGCATGATTTGTTTATGGCAAAGTATGCGAGAGCTATTTGCATAAGCAGAAGCATGCTTTCATAGAGGACTTTCTAAGACACTCACTCGCATCCTCATTACACATGCAGCCAATCTGTTTACTTAGAATTGCAGTCAGGTCAAACTACCAGCTTTGAGCAACTTTACTGCTCAAGCACTGGTGGGCACATTTTTGCTATGATGGAATAAATTTTTGCATTGTATTTTTACATTTTTCTTTGAACAGTTATGGACTTATTTTCTGTTTTTAAGCTGTGATATGGAGACTATTGTGGTGTCATTTTGCAAATGACTTGTATTCATACATGTGCCCCCAATAATACTTGTGTTATCAGGACTTGCGTTCCTCTTTACTTGCTTTGGAAACATGAACTGTCCTGACTCGGAACAGGGAGCTTACTCAAGCTATGTTCAATAAATTGTGAAGTAGACAATACACACAGAAAGGGTATACGAAACCCTTTATTTTTCTATCTTTACAGAGATTTTCGGAACTTCAGAATACAGAGACAACCACTTGTGGTCTGAACGTAAGAATATAAAACTACTAACTAAAACTAGCTTTGGATTAATATACAAGTGCCTAACTTTAAGATTGGCCGTTATTTAACAAAATCCGTATGTAGTACACAGAACTGCTAAAACTACGATACGTTTGAAATTATCAAAAGGACTAAACCTCTGGCCTTGAAGGCAACCAGCAACCGAGTAAAAACTACTATGGCAAGCGGCCTGCTTCGAATAACTCCTTCCTCTCTCTTGCTTGGCAAAAAGCCACAACTTAAGCACTTGGCGTTAGCAAGACAAATTTGCATAAATAAGTTAAAGCTTTTAATTCTGGCCGGAAGTAGAAAATAAGAAGTGATAGTAAAGATTTAAAATAAAATAAACGTTAGTAAAACTTAGGATCCTTACATACTTCCCGCCAGATTTAATTAGTTTGAAACTGAGGTCTAAAGCGACCTTGTTGAAAACTTTTAGCTCTAGAATCTAACGCGAGGCCAATCTTTTACAAACATTTCTCACTAGAAACTAGAAATTAAAAAGTCGTTTTTACATTATCAACTCCATGGACAAGTAATTTTCATCTGTACTGCATCTATAAACAGGAGTTTCTTAGTTGAAATCTGGTTCCTTCCATCCTTCCAGAGATCTGGAAGGAAAACTAGTTTAATGAAATGTTACACAATCAAATGGCAAGTAACATGAATATTTATATTTCTCTTTTAAAATTCTTATTTCATTCATGACGTTATTTAATTATCTCCTCGTGCTCTCTGACATGTGTTGTAAAGAAAAACACCAAACACGAGCGTGTCTATGTACAAGTGTTCAACACTACCGCCTGCAATCAAAACACTAACGTGTTAAAATTCAACATAACAAGACCTCAGAACACACCTTATATTCATCCCTAAACCCTGAGGTACTATTCTGAAAAGTAGCTAACTCTGAAGTGTAGCGTCAGAGAGCCTAACTACATTCATTCAACCTTTAGCACATATTTACAATAATTTGCTCTTTTTACAGTCACACCAATAAGTTAAAAAAAAATTTGGCATTACTCTAATATTTTCACTTTTAACATATCACAGTATTTCCTAACTTTTAAAATAACGGTTCACATTGTATATAAGGACATATTAACATTCCGTTAATTTTACGCATTTTAAAACATACATTAGTAGTACATTGTTAACTTCTATTCTTTTCCAAACAAGTGCCAATTCTTCTACATTGAAATACTACATTTCAAAAGTCTTTCACACTAAAACTTCTTTCTTGCCAGAATCTTTTAAATAAAATTTTATACAATAATTTTTACAATTTTCTTAAGGTACCTTTCTCAAAGATTATCAATGCTTTTACAATATTCAAGTATTTACACATTCCTATTATACAATAATTTTAGTTTTACTCGCGAGTAATTGAAAAACAATACCAAAATAGGTAACAACTCATTTCTCGCCTTTTTGGCGATAAAGGTAGGCCTCACATGAGGTAAAACTTCTTGAATTCTGCCACTTGCAGTAAGAATGAAAAATTAACTTATGGTTTCAAAGTAACATAAAGTTTTACTTATCTTTGTGATATTCAGACATCCTTTTTTCTGCCCAGTCCTAGAAAGTGGCGAAGACTACCGTCTGGTTTATCTTCCTTCTTGTGCGGGTTCGCCCTTCGGTGCCTTCCTCCATGAGCTTTCTTTTTCTTCCAGTTCGGTCACCCTTGAAGACCTTTTTAGCATCTGCTTGAGGTCTCGGCCGTTTGATGGCAGCTGGTCTTGGCGGAACCGGGACAACTCTCTCTCGTTATTGCCTGGATCTCGTTGCTGGCTGTTCAAATTTTTCTTGCTTCTTTGCATCTGCAGCTGGTCTTCCTTCATCAATTCGTCGACATTTGCTACGTAGACTCCTATCCGATCGGTAGATCTTCCGTTTTGGAGCCGTGTTATAGTTGCTGCCATTTCTCCTGGCTCTCTTTGCATTAGTCGTACTTCTCCCTTCTTCATTCTGGGGGTGGTCGTGCCCTCTCTTTTCTGGTCGGTGGAACGGCTTCTTTTTCTTGTTACCTTCAGTTTTCCAACGGGGGAACTTTCTTTTCAATTGCTCCTGTCTACTAATGGCATGCCCTTGTGATTGTCGTTGTTCCACCTCTGGAAATTTTGCCTGCCGTGTCGGATCCTGCAAAAGATCTTGAAATATTGGCATTTTATTACGATTATAAAATGGTTTTATCTGGTCAACGTTTGCGGGGCAGGTTTCACCATTGCTGGCTTTTAACACCACTACAGCCTGAGTTACTTTTTCTATGACATATGGTCCTTCAAATCGTGGATAAAATTTGGCAGTTTTATCTTCTGGTGCTGAAGAAAGTGAGTGCTTAATTTTTAACACTTCATCCCCTACTTTATAAGTTACTCCCCGTCGTTTCATATCATAATAGAGCTTCTGTTTTCTTTGTGCTACTTCAGTGTTCTTTTTTGCTTCTTTAATTAATTTTTCTATATTGCCCATTTTAAATTCTGGGGCTCTTTATTGAACATAAAATAATTTATCTAACGGCGTTATAATCTTTCTGCCTAAAAATAACTCAGCAGGAGTTTTGCCCGTCGTGTCATGTTTAGCGGTGCTAAGGGCGAAAGCTAATTCATTTACATAGTTATCCCAGCTTTTCTGAAAATTTTTAACATAACTACGGATAATTTTCTATTAACCCGTTCCGCTATATTTGACTGCGACCGATACGGGACCATTTTTAAATGACGTATGCCCAGTTTTTGGCACATGTCTTCAAATATATTACTTACAAATTGAGGACCATTATCCGATATAACTTTTAGGTGCGCCCCGTATTTTAAAATATATTTATTTAAAATAGAATCAGTAAGTAATTTCGCGGAGGCTCGTTTTAAGGGAACAATTTTGGTCCACTTACTAAAATGATCAACCATAACAAGGAGATACCGACTTTTATTTAACTGACTTTTTGGGAAAGGGCCCAATAAATCGATGCCAATTATTTCATTTGGAAATTCCGATCTAATGCTATTTAGAAATCCGTCCGGGCGGAAATTAATATAATTAACTGCTTGACATGTTGGGCAGGACTGGACATACGCCCTTGTTAACTTTTGCAGCTCAGAAAAATAAACTGCTTCGCGTACGCGTTGGATGGTTTTTCGAATACCAGCATGAGAAGATTAAGGGGAGTCGTGTAACTCCTACAGTATATTTAATCTAAGACTAACTGGGATAACAGGTCGAAATTCGTTGTTGAAATTCGTAGTTTTGTATAAAATAATAGACCATCTATTAGTTCGTAATGGGCCGCCCTATTTCTTATCGCCACAATATCTTGGTGGCTAAAATTTTCAGGATCCTTTAAATAATCATAAATATTTTTAAATTCAGGGTCCTTACCCAGTTCGGTTATAACAGTTTCTCGGGAATGTATCGTACATGCTGTGAGCATTGCCACCTTTACAGTATTACCTTCTTCATCTATTTTTATTCTGGATAGGGCATAGGCTACGATATTTTCCTTTCCGGGGGTGTGCTTAATTACCAAATTATACTCTTGTAACTTGAGTGCCCATCTTATTAACCTTGGGGATAAGTTTTTCCCTGAGTACAATCTAGTTACCGCCGCATGATCAGAATACACTGTGATTGGCGCCCTTCCAAAATAGACTCGGAACTTTTGCACTGCTAACAGAAGTGCAAGTGCCTCTCTCTCAGTCGCGGAATAATTTCTTTGTGTTTGATTTAAAGTTCGACTAAAAACTGCCACGGGCTGCTGATTTTGCGAAAGTAACGCTCCTACCACATAATCCGAAGCATCCGCTGAAATTTCTAAATTCTCATCGTTTTCAGGAAATTTCAAAACAGGGGCTTGCGTTAATGCTTGCTTTAATTTTTCGAAAGCACTATTGGCTTCGGCCGTCCACGAGAATCTTGCCTTTTTCCTTTTTAATTTTAACAATGGTTCAGCAATAGCTGCAAAATCTTTTATAAAGGACCTATAATATGAACAAAGTCCTAGAAAAGAACAGAGCTTCTTCGCCGTATTTGGCGGCGGATACTTTTGCACAGCGATTATTTTTTATTTGTCCGTCTGGATTCCTTTCTGAGATATTTCGTAACCTAAGTATTTTAATTCAGGGGCTGCAAATTTGCACTTTTCGACATTAACTTTAGACCGGCCTCATTTAATAATGAAAACACCTGTCTTAAATCCTGTACATGTTGGTCCAGATTATCACTAGTAATAATAATATCGTCTAAATAGATAAATGTGGTCTTTCCTAGAACAGGCCTTAGCACAATGTCCATACATCGCTGAAATGTTGCCGGTGTCCCTGAAATGCCAAACGGCATACGCAAGAATGCATAAGTGCCAGACTTGGTTATAAAAGCAGTCTTAGGCACATCTTCTGGTTTAACACCTATTTGAAAATAACCAGTCGTTAAGTCTAACGTAGTCATATATTTCGTAGAAGTTATGTTCCTTAAAATTTCTTCAATAATAGGTAACGGATATTTAGTCATGGCGTTTAATTTACGATAGTCAATTGCAAAACGCCACCTTTTCGGATGTGTTACTGGACAGTCATTATTTTTCTTACATAACACAACCGGGCTGGCATAACTACTTGAGATGGGCGTTATGATCTTTTTACGTAACATATCTCGAATATGCCACTCTATAATTTTTTCTTTATTCTTATCGTACCGAAACGGTTTGTGGCGAACTGGCAGTGAATCTCCTGTGTCGATACTATGGTTAGTAACTTGAGTTAATCCGGGAATATCACTAAATAACGAAGCAAATTCACTAGCCACTTGTCGAATTTTTTGTTGCTTTCCCTTAGGCAGGTGGTTGAGGTTTAATGTGGGTGGTTCTCTTTTTTCTTCCAGAACTGGTTGCATGGTCAGCTTAAGGGACACTTGGTTGAAATCCAGCGTTGCTTCTGCCTCTGAAAGAAAATCTATCCCTAAAATGACATGTGCTTGTAAATTTTTTACAATAAAAAACATGATCTTTACTTGTTCGTCCTTAATGCGAATATATAATGTTATTTTACCTATGCATTTGCATCTTTCTCCCTGCGCAGCTAACACAGTCGTATTATCCGAATTATATATTCGGTATCTACCGAAGTACTTCCTAAAAAAATCTTCTGCCACACAGGAACACTGCGCGCCTGTATCCAGGAGTGCGGTGGCTGGGATGTTGTTCACCAAAACTTCAATCTTTGGAAGAGTCAAATTTTTCACAATAACTGTATTTAACTTGAAGGAAGAGGGGTTTTCTTGGCCTTCGGATTTCCGCACCCTCCCGTCAGCAGAAATCCGTTTTAGTTTAAATTTTCTTTCTTAATTTCCATGCCTTCCTTCTTTTTCCGCTGGCCTTCAGACTTTTTTTCTGGCTTACTATTGAACTGTCGACGTTCGCCGGTTGTTTTTGGATACTCAGGTTTCCTTGCCCACTGATTCGATTTGCTTCCGTAGCCGTGTTCTTGCCTTTGCTGTGGTCTTGGCGCACCAAATTGGCTTCGTTGCTCGTACTGGCGTCTTCTTTCAATGTTCGCCGTTCTTCTACTTTCAAACTGGATTGCTAGCTCAAATACCTTTTCCAGTGTAGTCGGATTCCTTAATTCAATAAAGTCTTGTACTTGGGGAAGTAACCCCGGCAAAATCACTTGGATTATCTCAGGATCCGGAGGGCTTCCATACAAGAGTTTAAAGACGTGAATTTTTATTAAAATAAAGCTTGAGAGATTTTCAATTCGTTGCTGGTATATGCTGAAGAGTTCGCTTCTAATTTTGAACGATTTCTTACGACAGGGAAGGCTTTTACTAAGGCAGTCTTGAAATTTTCGTAAGTATAGGTGGGGCTTCCCGCTTGACCCAAGAGGTTTCTGCCTATACATTTGAACCAATTAAGCGCTTGGCTCCTCAAAGCGCTGGTAGCTAAGGTGACATTCTGGAATTCATGGACTGGATACAGCATGAAGTGGTCATCCAATTTTTCCAAAAAACTGGTTACCGGTGAGTTTCCATTGAATGTTTGTTGCTTCTGGTTTCATCGATGCGCGCATGGTCTCCACGATGTACCCAAATCCTTCCAGGGCGGCAGCTGGCATTTCTGGATTCTGAGCCATCTCTGCAGGCACCACAGGTTCTTCTTGAAACTCGGCCATGGTTATTCTTCTTCGTCGGGCGCCACTATCAGGACTTGTGTTCCTCTTTGCTTGCTTTGGAAACATGAACTATCCTAACTCGGAACAGGAAGCTTACTCAAGCTATGTTCAATAAATTGTGAAGTAGACAATACTCACAGGAAAGGTATACGAAACCCTTTATTTTTCTATCTTTATAGAGATTTCCGGAACTTCGGAATACAGAGACCAACCACTTGTGGTCTGAACGTAAGAATATAAAACTACTAACTAAAACTCTAACTAAAACTAACTTTTGATTAATATACAAGTGCCTAACTTTAAGATTGGCCATTATTTAACAAAATCCGTATGTAGTACAGAGAGCTGCTAAAACTACGATACGTTTGAAATTATCAAGAGGACTAAACCTCTGGCCTTGAAAGCAACCAGAAACCGAGTAAAAACTACTATGGCAAGCGGCCTGCTTCGAATAACTCCTTCCTCTCTCTTGCTGGGCAAAAAGCCACAACTTAAGTAAGCGTTAGCAAGCGCTAACGTTAGCAAGACAAATTAGCGTTAGCAAGACAAATTTGCATAAATAAGTTAAAGCTTTTAATTCTGGCCAGAAGTAGAAAATAAGAAGTGATAGTAAAGATTTAAAATAAAATAAACGTTAATAAAACTTAGGATCCTTACAGTGTAATTAAAAACTTGCTCAATGCTTATTATGCAAAGTATTCAGTTTAAAAGTGCACCCTTCATAAAAATCATAATTGTACACATTCATAAGACATACCTTGTATATATCATACATTCAGGTTTCAGCCTTAGAAGGCGAGCGAGTGATGTTGTTCTATTTGGAAAGATTGATTGGAATGAGCCTGTGCGTGAATACTTCATAACAAGATAGATACTTCATTTACTGAAGAATACTACATAATTCTGAATAAGAATACTACTAAATTATATAGGTAGTATTGAAACTATCAAAGTGTTAGTACAAGAATTGGATCAGAGTATGGAATCATTAATCAAGGAATACTATGTTTGGCTCGACAAATCTACTCCATAGATTGATCTTTGCATAAATTCACCTTTGAAAACTGCCAAAAATATTTAACAAAAAAAGGGGAGAACTCTTAATGTTATGCAAAGAAAGGAATGGGTTTTTATTTCTATAGCAGGCTACACTTCCTGACAATAGATAAATTAAGTACACAAAGTAATGAAATCTTGCATCTTAAAAGGAAACCAGATAATTTTGCTGGTAGTAATGAAGAAAATCTAAAGGTTTTCTAAAATTGCCAGAAGAAAACTTCCAAAAAATGCTACTAAATATGTAACTAGTGAAAAAAAGTTGTCATCTTGATTCATCTAAACCCCAAGATAGCAGTCAGCCTTCTACAAGTAACCCAGATAATCCTAATAGTCAAAGAGAATTTGTCACCTCAACCTAGTTCAATTTCATGTATCAAATCTCAGAGAAGGCGTGAATGTCATATTCTTTCTGCCATGTAGGCATTTGAATTCTGCTGAAGCAAAAGTTTCCTAGAGCAGCCGATGATAGGAAAAGATAAATACAAGACCATTGGCTAATGAGTTGCACTTTATTTTGCATACACAATCTTACGCTTTCAAATATACACTCATGTCCATAAATTAAGGATAATTCATACGGACACGCGGAAATCGAACTCTAAAATAAATATATCACCTGTAAAATCACTACACACATCTTCAAGAATTTCAGGAAGTAACCAGATGACACCGATGGTACGTCACAATGACGAGAGTGTAAGAGAGTGAGATATAAGGAATACAGGCAAAGAAGTAAAATTGTTCGCAGGCGCTTTATAAGCATTTCAGTGCAATAACCGAATAGTTATGACACAAAGGACGCATTTGGATGATTTTTTACATGTTAGAATTATCGGCCGTCTGGAATGTGGGCGTACCCAATTGGAAGTAGCAGACGAACTTGGAATCGCCCAGTCATTTCCAGGCTTTGGCAACGATTCCAAGATGATGGTAATGTGAGTAGATGTTACAGCACAGGTCGCCCCAGAGTTACAACGCCGAATGAGGAACGGTATTTGGCAGTTACTGCCAAAAGAAACAGGCGGAGCACAGCCTCAGACCTGTCTCGTCAGCTCTCTTCAGCCACTGGTACGACAATTTCAAGGCAGACCGTGTACAGACGCTTAGGGCCGATTGGTCTATATGCTCGTAGACCTTTCAGATGCGTTCCACTTACTGCAACTCACTGTCGCCTGCGGTTAGCTTGGAGTAGAGAGCATGCATTGTGGACACCGCAACAGTGGGCTTGTGTGATGTTTTCCGACGAGTCCAGGTTTAGATTTCAGTGTGATTCTCACCAGACTTTCATATGGAGAGCTCCAGGTACCCGTTACCAAAAAGAAAACATCATTGAGCGACACCGTTACGGTGGTGCAGGAGTGCTCGTTTGGGGTGGAATTATTCTGTGTTCCAAAACTGACCTGCAAGTTCAAATTGGAACCATGACAAGCCAAATCTATCGGGACGTCATTCTGGAACAACATGTACGTTTGTTTCGGGGTGTCATGGGCGCACAATTTGTTTTTATGGATGCCAACGCCCGTTCTCACCGTGCAAACATCGTAAGTGAATGCCTTCAATCGGAGGATATCACCCGTATGGACTGACCGGCATTCTCACCGGACTTGAATCCAGTACAGCACATGTGCGACATACTTGGCCGACGAGTTGCAGCCCGTCAACCTCCTCCTACATGTCTACCGGAACTTCGGAGAGCATTGCTTTTTAAGTGGTGTAATATTATCCCCCAAGATCAGATCGATAATTTGATACTCAGCATGTCAATCGTTGTACGGACTGTATTGCATCGTCTGGGAGACATACAATGTATTAACAATCATATCAACCATGTAATATTGGTTTTTTGTAAATAGGGTTTTTTTGTAATTTGCTCCAGGGAGAAAAATCGCTAATTTTTTAATAATATCAAACATATAGCATCCTTTTTTGCTCTTTACCTTTTGTTTAATAAATAAGCTTTACAAATAAGTCAAATTCGTTTTGCTTCTAACTCTTCCTTTGCCTGATTTTGCATTATCCTTAATTTATGGATATGAGTGTATTTTCATTTCAGAGCACGTTTGCCAAAATGGGACCGTCCGTCATTTATTACTCAATTATCATTTATTATTTTAAAAAATTGTATTTATTACAGAATTTCAAAATTTTAGTGAACAGCTTATTAATTAAGCTTACTTAATTTTTACAAAAGTAATTATTGAAATATCTCAGGCTATTATAAATCTCAGTATATCATAAATTTTAAGGTATGTATATATCTGAAACTGTTAATAAGAAATTAGGCACTTCACATTATGTAAGTAAATTCGTTTCATAAACTTGGTATATTTTAATTATATTTTAGGTATAAACTTGGTATATTTTCAATATATTTTTAATATATTAGAGGTATTTTGAACTGTCAGTCATAATTGGTTAGGTTTAGTTGATTATTGCAAAACAAACTAGGGTTCTCTTTCTAAGGGGAGGATGCCTTCGTGAAGGACTTTCTCGGGGAAACTAGCTCATATACATGGTGCAGATAGGGAAAACCATGGAAACACCCATGAAGCCAACCCAATTGCAGGTAGGGAAAACCATGGAAATACCCATGCAGAAATCGAAATGTTTTATTGTGTAGAACTTATAAGTTCACAAAATGTTGAGTAGATACTAAAAATTAAGAATAGTTGAAAACAGTAAAAATCATACTATGCAACCAACTCCAGAAACCACCTGTTGGTATTTAATGATCTTTTGCACATGTTGGTTCATAAAGACTGAGCAAGTTTCACAAAGATTTAAGAATATTTGCAGAAGCAGTTATATTCCTGTATTACCTAATTCTGTTTCAAAGTCATCAGACATCATGTCAGTAAGAGCTGCATGTTACAATTCAGAAATATTTAAGAAACACAATTAGGTGTTTATCATGTTTCAAAATTAGCAAAGCTTTTCAATAAAAAAGAAATATTTTGAGTAAATTGCCAAGGGTTTCTTATTTCAACAATAATGCTTATTTACACGAATAAAGAAATAGCTGTTATCGGGATCGAGTTCAGAAATGAATGTATGCGTTTATGTATGCATGTATGTGTTCATTGTATGCATAAGTACAAATATATGTGTGCATACAAATACACATATAAGCACATACATACCAACACTTGTTCATACATTCCTGAATCCAGTCCCTTGATAATAGAACAGTACCAAAATAACTGTTACTGATTTTGCTCGGTATCCGAGGAAGCATATTCCTTGGATGTACGAATTGTAAACTTTTCTATACTTTACTTTTTATAGCTAATAAATAAAGCTTTTCCTTCAGATTTTCAATTTTTCTTTTTCGGTTATAATTAAAAACAGATTTTAATAGCAGTAAACTGAAAATAAGAGAAACGACATACTGCTGTTTACAATAATGTAAAAATAAAGCAGTAATTTGAAAATACACAACTATGGATTTTTACTTGACTCTTAATCTATACAATCTCTTCATGGTAATGGTAAAAAGCATGGAAAAAATGAGGGGAATGAGACTGTAAGCTCTCAAACTATTGGAGCTATAGAAAAGTATAGTTATTTTTTGCTATTGCGTGGGCCTTCAGCCCACTTCAGGATCAATATAGGGATCAAACCTCACTACTGCATCACATAACAACTAATTCGTTGGAAATTTGGATCATTAGATATGTTTTGTATTTCCTAATGCAAATCACAGCACAGATATTTATATTGCATTCAGTACGATTTTAGGTACATTATGAATGCAGGTGCTACCAGGATAAAAAAACATTTATCTTTTCTGCTACGCTGATGACCACTACACATTTCAAGAGTAATATCAGCATGGTAGTTACAGGTATGGCACTGTTTGACTTTTGTTTTTACTTATCAGAGATTAGCAAATAAGGCATAGTTTGAAATTATTATACACACAATGTGATTTCAAAAAATTTAATTAGTAATTATTAAAAAGACACACAAATTCTGTTTCAAATGACAATTATGATTCAAAAGCAAAACAACGTGAGTTGCTTATTACATGAGTAAATTACAACGTGAGTAAATTGTGAATTTCGATTCTCAGTTTGGACATGCTTGATCTGTACATAAAGTATATGGCATATAATTATAAAAAAATAACTTCTAAGAAACAGTATATTCTTAATTTGTTTTAAGAATATGTTCTGAAAATTATTCAGATTTTTGAAGTTTTCAAAAAACAACACTTTTTTTTCACTTTCATACAATATATAAATTGCTATTTCAGTGTCGATGAAGTATCAGACTTTTCAATACTCAGCTACATAAATTTCTATCCATAAAAATTGTTTTCTTACTTTTTCATCAGCAACTAATAACAGATTTTATTTTAGATATAAAAAATGCACTCGGATATATATGTTCTGCTTTACCACTCAGAAATAATACTTAAGTGAATTTTATGGCATGGGCTATACTTTCACATCATTTTGAGTTTATTAGCTTTCTTTAGAATATGGTCACTTTTATCTGGTTGCATGTGTAGTCTCCCTTTTATTTTTTGTTTATTATGTCTGTCTTTAAAATATATTGAACTCGCATTCGCTACATTGATTATATATTCTTAATGAAAATGAATATTTAGACAAAATAATGCATAAGACAATTAAATTAACATTATATAATATTACAGAACTAATTCTAGAATGGCTACTATGTGGAAGGCTATCAAATACTGCATTTTTAAAGTAAATAATAGAAGCATATTTCTATCATAGTTATATAAGAACTGAATAATATGAGATTATACGAGAATATCTGAAATAATATTTTCACAAGCCTACACATAATGTTTCAATACTTGGGTTTTCAAAGCAGGAAAAGTTGTAAAATAATACACATCCAGAAATGAGTGTCAAAAGTAGCTAGTTATCTGATACATATGTAGATCATATGAGCAGGAATGTGATATATTAATACATATATAAAATCGGATTGAAAAGTAATTGCCCTGCGTTTTCGCAATAGCCGTACATTACTCGACTTTTAATGCTAATTTAGCAACATAACAGAACAAAATTAAAAATCAGATACCAAACAAATATAAACACATCTTAATCCCGTTTTTCCCCATGTATTTTCCTTTTCTCCGTAGCACCTATTTCCCACATGATATTTACTTCCGTTGGCATAATCAAATGTCGCCCATATCCTTAAAGAAGCCAAATTGGCGCAACCAAGGCTGTTCTCCGAACCTTATCCCGATTAGCAACTGCGCTTTCTATATACCTTTCCTTCACACCTATGCTTGATTTTTCCAAGGAGGTTAGAATATAAGGAGGGAGGGTTCGCAGTTTCCTCCACTATCGGGGAATGAAACTCCGCCGAACAAGCGGCGTCCATGTTTGTAACTTCGAAACATTGCATTACGGCAGTGAAACGTACGTGTTTTTAAGTTGTTCCGTGCATGTATTTTGCACTAAAAATATGTAAAATTTATAATGAAATACTTCGCTATTGTTAGTTTTTTGTTTCAAAGTTATAAAGATGATATCCGTAATATACTACGTACAGAAAGTCATTAAGAAATAGTTCGAAATCTAAATGCATGTGCATAACATTAAAGCCTTTAAAAATAGAATTTGTTTAGGTTTTATTAGCAACCTGTTGGGTGTACTTTCCAGTTTTTCCTTTAAGAAGTGATATTTCTGATTTATTCACAATATTGTAGTTTATTAAAGAATCATTTAAAATATATTTAACCTGAAACTAATAGCAGATAATTATCTTAAAAAATAGTCACAGGTTGCATTTTTTTAAATGAAAGTTTTAGATTCTTTTCACAACTAACAACCTTATAACAACAAGAAAATAAATATTAATAAAATAAAACAGATTTATGTGAATTCAGTGATTTCGGTTTATGCGCGTTCCATATTTATGAATCTTAAAGAAATTGCCTTGAATTAAGCTAAAATTTAGAGATTAGAGAAATATACCTATATTTTTGGATACATCTTTCCACATGTTCAGTTGTGTAAATATATTTTACTTACTTTTATCGCTATACCGCCCACAAATTTGTAAATTTATGCAAAAACATTTTAACAACAGGAAAGTTAGTTTATGTTGATCAAATGCACAAATTATATTCTTAACAGTTCAAAAAATTTTAAAATAAATAATAATTAATTCATAAAGAAAAGCTTTACTTTATTTAACACCTTTAAAATTCATAAAAATAGTAACAATTGGTGTCTTACTTTTCATGAAAATTATCAAACGAATTACCTAAAACGTTCAAATTATACAGTTTAAATCCTAGCATACATCATTGTATGTTAAGGAACAAAGATACCAGCTATAAACAGAAACATTAAAATGTATTTAACATATTTTGATTATTATCAAATCCCTTTTTTTACATCTGGAAAGAAAACAGCATGACATTGTGATATTTTTTACCATAGTTATCAAATTACATAAAACAAAAATCTATACTTACGCGTGAAACGTAATCCCAGACAGCGATAACAGGAACTTGGCTGTCAAGCTTCACCGTTTGAGTTGAACCAAGGCCAACTAGATATCTACAGGCCTGCTCCAATCTGATGATCACATGATCTGACGTCATAATCTTAGTCCTTCAATTTTGTAAGTTGACATTGCTTCGCCGTAGGACTAGTGCTAGTGAGATAATTGTTTACATGTGTTTTTTCTTCTGAAAAATTTTGTATTTTACCGGAAAGTAAAATATTATATTGTGAATTCGAATTTATAAGAAAAAGTGTGTTTTAGAATGCCAAGAAAGTGTAGTGTACCTAAATGCCGATCAAATTACGATAGCAGTAATGAACATGTGTCGACTTTCAAATTTCCTTCGTATCCTGTACTTTCTCAGAAATGGATAAAAAATATTAATCGCAAAGATTTTGTAGCTGGCAAACACAGTAGTGTATGCATTAAGCATTTTGAAGAAAAAATTTGTCGTTCGAGATGATAAAGCTGTTCGTGATGATGGAACAGCATTAGTAATGGTTTTGCAAGAAAAATAGATCTTCCCTCTTCATGGATATTCATAACCAAAGGTAAGATCTTTTGGCTATCGAAATTAGAATTTTTAAACTGTTCAAAAGTGCTTGTATCTTTAAAAATATTGGACGATTTAAATGTAAGAGTTTTTTTCAATGAAAATGAAATTCCCATTGAAAAGTTCAAATGGATATTTGGAGAAGAAAAACTATGTGATAAATGGTTTAAACTTGAGACAGTGATTAGCCATTTGGATGGTTTTTCTGCTTCTGATATTCATGATGACTGCAATTTAGATTTAGATAAAATATCAGAACTACTGTTGAAATGTGCAGAAACAGAAAATAATCCACATTCTGAAAAATTTAAGTTTTTGTATGAACAGATTCAATTAATGCAAATGAAACAGCATTCGTATAGTGCAGAATTCTTTGCCTGGTCTTGTTATATGTAATCCAAACAGCTACAATATTATATGTTATTGTAATCCAAACAGCTACAATATTATACGTAACAGTAAGTATTTTATATTGCCTCATCCGTCATACTTAAGGAAGTTATCTCTGAAAATTGGCCGAGCAGATTCTGGATTACAAACAAGTCACTGGATGTATTTGAAAAAAAAATGTGAAATTTTAAATGATTCTGAAAAAATTGTCAATTTATTATTAGATGTGATATATATAAAACCACAAGTTTCGTATAAAAGTGGTCGTGTTTTAGGTTTTTCGGATAATTCGCAGATGGAGGCCACAACTCTGCAAACATTTATGATAAGCTATATTAGCAAAAAACAGAGATATTGTAGCAATGTTTCCCGTAAAAAACTTATCATCACATCAATTATTAATATTTACAAAACAAGTAATTGACCATGTACAGTCTTGTGGCTATCGAATCATAACTCTAATATAAGACAATAATAGAATTAACAGAAATATGTTCAAAATGCTTTGTGCTGGTGCATTAAAATCCTCATTTATAAACCCTACCATGCATAATCTTCCTATATTTACATTATTTGATACAGTTCATTGGTAAAAGTTTACAATTGGGTGCCCCTCGTTTATTGGCGATTCCTTCTTGACGCCAAGATCGGCGCCAGGAAGTCACAATTCCAAGATGGCCGCTACACAAAACCAAAATAAGAAGTCGAAGAATTGCATAAGATCTGTGTCCATGTACACATCGATCTGTTTTTACTTAAAAAAACATCCTAGAATTGCACAAACTAGGCATTGCGCCTTAAATATGTCCATGTGCACCTCAATCTATTTTCATTTAAATAAAATTGGGAAGCTAAAACAAATTTAAAACTATTGTGGTAACCAGAAGTGAGGTTTCATCGCCAAAATTTTTAAAAAAATGTCGCCAATCGAAGGGGCACCCAATTCTACACTAAAGCCAGTTCATTTATCGAAATCTATACGAAACAACTGGTTCAATCAGAACGATTCAAACCAAACATTTTTTATACCGTCATTTGAAAACTCAAATATTGTTTACAATTCCAGTGTTCTACATTTAAAAAATTGTATAAAATAGAAAAAAACTATAATATTAAAATGGCTCCAACTTTATCAAGGAAAGTTTTATTTCCGTCTTCTATAGAGGAACAGAATGTAAGTACTGCTATTAAACTTTTTGATGAAAAGATTTTAGCTGCTCTGCAAATTGAATCGCAGAATAATAGAACTCGGTATGGAAAAGATGTTTAAAGAACTAAACATTTTATTGATGTAATTTTAAAGTGGTGGAAAATTGTGAATGTTAAACACTCTAAAAAGGCCTTACAGTTTTGAGATGTATTTATGCAGCCTATAAGGACAACAGAAGATAAAAGCTTAGAATGTTTATCACAGTTTTGTTCGTGGCTTATATCATGGAACGATTTTTCCCCAACAACAAAAAATTGTAAGTCACAAATTGGGGAAACTGTCAAAAGAAGCCCAAGTTGCTCTTCTCCATACAACAGCAACATTGAATGAACTTTCAAAGTATTTGTTAAAAGAATTTAAATTACCTTTTATTCCTTCAGGAAAATTTCAGACAGATAACCTTGAGGGACGTTTTGGTCAATTTCAACAAATGAGTGGCTGTAATTATAATGTATCCTTACAGCAGATTATAGAGTCGGAAAGAAAACTAAAATTAATTAGTTTGCTTAAAATGAAATTTCTGCGAAAGGTTCTTTTATTTTACAACATTTTTCTTGTAATGATATTGAAGATTTTAATGATGATCAACTTATTGATAAGGAATTTGGTGATGTTTTGCATCAATCCAACGATGTTAATGTTACAGAAAAAGATACAATGTGTCTAATTTACATTTCTGGATATGTTTGTAGATCTGTATTGAAACATATAAATTGTAATCTCTCCAGGAAAAAATTAATTCTTGACAAAGAAATGATAGTTGAATATTGGGAAGATTTTGCGTACTTAGCTGCTATTGATCGAGGTGGTTTATTTTGGCCAACAGAATTCGTGCTTTTCATTAATACCTCTGCATTTAAAATATTTTCAATCCTAATATCTGAAATGAATGAGAAATTATATATTTCATCAAAATATCAACATTGTATATTAATAAATCTCATCACAGAGAAAGTTGAAAACAGGATTATTTGGAATGATAATATTTGTGAATGTGGCAAATCATTGCATGATTTGTTGAAAAGTTGTGTCACATGCATTTCCAATATATTGCAGAATATTTACTGTAAGGTTAAAAATAACAATTTAAAGGAAACCAATGACCAAAAACTAACTGAGCCATAGAAACTTGCTGCTGCCTACTAGTGGCTGAGTGGTAAAATAGCTGAAAACTGATAGTTTGGTCTGGAGTTCCAATCTCGGCGAATGGGCTGGTTGATAATTATCTTATACGGGCAAATAAAATTGATAATTACCTTATATGATCAAATAGAATCAAAAGTTAATTAAGTTTGAAAATATTGACAAGTGTGATAGAAGCTGATGAACCAACAAAAAGGAAGATGTTAATTTTAAAAGTGAAATAAAAACTTGGAAAATATGGGATGATAATGCGATAGCAAGAAATCTAATGAATTAGACTGTGACAGCTCCATAAGCGTTAAAATATGTGAATGAACAGAATACAAAGAAATGATGGGAGAAAATAAAAAATGAAATGGCGGCAAGAACAGAAGATATTCACATCAAATGTAGAAAGAATTAGCTCAAATGAAAATGAGTCAAAACGAATCTGTAGATGCCTACATAAATACAGCTGTAATTCTGAAAAGTAAAAGCATTCAAGTTGGGATGAAATAAGAGATAAAAAATTAATTTACCTCACACTAGAAGGACGTTAAAGTTGATTGTTGTTAAAATTATCAAAAGTAGTAAAGATTTGGTGGTCGTGTGTGCTTAATGCATGATATAATTAAAGAAAATAAGAGTAGACAATCTCCTATAACAAAAAAATATATTAAATACTAAATTACAATTTAAATTACATTGCAGAGATCAACACAGAGCTCGGAACACAGTTCATGCTACCTTCGCGTACAGTTGTGTGTCGAGAAGTCTGAGTGAGTAATGACGTCGCTTTGCTGCTCCGATTAAGAACTGGATTTTACACGTGGCGCCATCTCATGAATAGAAGTTGAAGTATCTGTCGGAACGCCACAGTACTCCCCCCCCCCAAGTACCATCGGTACGTTATAAGTACTTTGGGTTAAATTTAACCTTTCTTCCAGATCTGGTAGTTTTAGGTTGCTCTTTTACGGGATGTAAGCTTTCTTCCGGGAGTGATGTTGATGAGGAAGTTGTTGGATCTTGCATTAGAAATGCTGGTTTGAGACGATCGATTCCAATCACTGATTGTTTGCCATTGCAGATGATGGTGAAATGTTTCGGTGTTCGTTTGACAACTTTGAATGGACCATCATATGAAGGTGTTAAAGTTGGCTTAATTGCATCGTTGCGCACGAATACGTGCGAAGATGTCTCAAGCGCAGGATGTACAAAATAGCTTGGCTGGTTATGCGAAGATGCTGGGGTTGGCGAGATATTGCTCATGGTCTCACGTAAACGTTGAAGGAATGTTGGAGGGTCGATAACTGGAGTAGATTCTGGGTGAAAGAATTCACCTGGAAGACGGAGGGTTGCACCATATAACATTTCAGCACAAGTGCTACCAATGTCTTCTTTGAATGCTGTGCGAAGACCAAGCAAGACTAGGGGTAAGGCTTCTGTTCAGTGTGTGCTACTGTGGCACTTCAGACCTTGTTTGAGAGATCGGTGAAAGCGTTCCACCATCCCATTTCCAGATGGATGGTATGGTGTTGTGCGAATATGGCGAATTCCAAGAAGAGAGGTGAGGGATGCGAACAAGTGACATTGAAATTGTCGGCCTTGGTCAGTAGTGATGGTGGTAGGCATGCCAAATCTTGAAAGCCACTGGGAGATGAATGCTCGAGCTACAGTTTCAGCGGATATATTTTCAATAGGAATGGCTTCAGGCCATCTTGTGTACCGATCAATACAAGTGAGGAGGTAAGTGTAACCATTTGAAGGAGGCAATGGGCCAACCAAGTCTAAGTGCACATGATCAAAGCGTCTTGCTGGAAGGTTAAATTGTTGAATGGGGCTGTGAGTGTGACGGGATACTTTACACCGTTGACATCTAATACATGAACGAGTCCATTCTGTGATGTCTTGATTCATTGCTGGCCAGACAAATCTGTCTGCGATCAGCTTTTTGGTGGCACGGATTCCAGGATGTGCCAAATTGTGCAAGGCATTAAACACTTCACGTCTAAAATTGACAGGAATATAGGGACGTATTCTATTGTTCTCTATGTCACAGTAAATTTTAAGCGTTGGATCAATGTGCAGCGGTTGTAACTGAAGGGAGGTTTGTGGATTTGAGATTAGGTTCTTGAGTTCCTCATCATGCAATTGAGCTTTTGCAATTTCAGAGAAATCTGGGGTAGTGAGGTTGATATTGTTTACCCGAGACAAGGCATCAGCGACACAATTATCAGTACCAGAGACATATCTGATATCTGTACTAAACTGGGCGATGAAATCCAGATGTCGAAGCTGACGAAGAGAACATGAGTCAGAGTTTTTCCTAAAAGCGAAGGTTAATGGTCGATGATCGGTGAAAATGATGAAGTCGTGTCCTTCCAAGTTGTGCCGGAAGTATTTAACAGCACAGTACACAGCAAGTAGCTCCCTGTCATATGTGCTGTATTTCCTTTCTGCAGTAGTAAGTTTTCTGGAAAAGAATGCTATTGGGGAAAGTCCTTTAGTGGTATGGGCTTGAAGCACTGCTCCTATGGCCGTGTCAGATGCATCTACCATTATAGAGAGCTGATCACTAGGTGAGTGATAAGAAAGTGTGGCTGCATTTGCCAGATCGTGTTTGCATTGCACGAATGCTGCAGATGCAGATTCAGTCCAAGGGACAGCTCGTTGATCATTTTTTTTGCTATTCTTCAGAAACTCATGTAGGCAGGCTTGTGTTTTTGCGGCATTTGGCAGAAAGCGTCGGTAGAAAATTAACATTGCTAGAAAACGCTTCAGTTCAGAGATGGTTTTGGGCTGAGGTAGGTCGTTAATTGCTTTGACTCTTTCCGGTAAAGGTTTAACTCCGTTCTGGGTGATAAGACATCCAAGAAAGGAAACTGAGGGTTGACCAAGTACACATTTGGATGGATTTAGTTTTAATCCATGATCTTTAAGGCGAGTGAAAATCTGACGCAGATGTTGAAAATGTTCTTCCGCATCTGTAGATGCAACCAGGATATCATCAAAATATGGAATGCAGAAATCGAGGCCAGACAGTACTTGGTGTATGAAACGCTGAAATGTTTGGCCAGCATTGCGAAGGCCAAATGGCATATATAAGTACTCAAAGAGACCAAATGGTGTAGTCACTGCGGTCTTAGGCACATCTTCAGCATGCACTGGGATCTGATGATATGCTCTGGCAAGATCGAGGGTAGAAAATATGTTTGTTCCATGAAAAAGATGGGTACAGTCTTGGATATGTGGGACTGGATATCTGTCAGGGACTGTGATGGCATTAAGTCGACGATAATCTTCACACGGCCGCCAGTCACCATTAGACTTTTTAACCATGTGAAGTGGACTGGCCCATGGACTTTTAGATGGGCGAATGGTTCTCTGTGCTAGCATGAATTCAAATTCTTTGCGAGCAGCTTTTAGCATCTCTGGAGAAAGACGACGAGGCTTGGAAAATACAGCTGGGCCATGTGTTTCAATGTGATGATACACTTCTGGCTGATGAGTATGCTGCCCTGATTTGGATGGGTTTAAAATGTCAGGGAATTCTGCTAATAACCGATGAAACCGTGTGCTGCCCGATAAAACACTTATGTTGGTAGGTACGTTTGATACGTGAGAAGCTTGGCCCTGTGATGTCAGCTGAGTTGTAGCATCAATTAAGCAATTATTCTTGACATCCACTAGAAGGTGGAAATGTGTCAAGAAGTCGACACCAATAATTGCTTGAGTTACATCCGCAATAATAAAAGGCCAGTTGAAAGTCCGGCGCAAGTTTAAATCAAGTGTCAATAGTTTGGTGCCGTAGGTTGCAATTTGGGTACCATTGGCTGCATACAGTACAAGTTTATTAAGTTGGTGAGCATTTGTTTTAGTTCTCGGGAGCACTGATATGTCAGCTCCAGTATCTACTAGAAAACATAACTGAGTTGAACAATCAGCCAGTACTATTCTGTCGATGTGGCGGACATTCTGTTGGCCAGCAGAAGACCGCCCATTTAGTTTCCCGCTTGTTCAAAAGTACATGGAGGGACACACTTGCGAGCTTGATCTCCAAAATTCATATGATAAAAACATATGCTACTTGTGGGTTCTTTGTACTGCGTTCGAGTATTAAGACGAGATGGACTCCTGCTTCGGGCACGAAATTTATTACGTGGGCCCTGATTTGATCGATTGTATCTCCGTGAAGCATGAAGACTTGTAGAGAGTTCAGATACTTTTTTGGTCAATTCAGCCACTTGTTGTTCGAGGGATGAACTGGAAGGTGCAGCATTAGCAGCACTGACATAAGCTGGAGTAACAAGTTCATTAATTTTGTCAGCCATTGCTGCTAAACGGGTTAGATCTTCATTGGAAGCAGCGAGAATTATTTGTATGTTATTAGGGAGACGCGAAAGCCATAGTGACTTCAACAAGTCATCACTAAAATGGCTTCCTGCCAGATCACGCATTCGTGACAGCAAGTATGAAGGTCGCTGATCTCCAAGTTCAAGTCCTTGTAGTAAAGTACGTATTTTTGAAGATTCACTTTCTGAATAGATTTCAATGAGCCGCTGTTTCAGTTTGGAGTATTTATCACAATCAGGTGGTTTGAGAATTAAGTCATGCACTGAATTCAGAATATCAGACTCAATTCCTGCAACTACGTGGTTGAATTTTGTAGAATCCTCACTAATGCGAGCGATAGAAAATTGTGCTTCGATCTGAGCGAACCACAATGAAGGATTATTTTTCCAGAAAGGCGGTGGCTTCACAGCAACGCGTGTGATTTGTGGCTCTGGTGGAATATCGTCGGGCATACTGATAGATAATTTTCACTTTAAATAATAAACACTTATCAGCACAAATATTGTAGCATGAGGATACACTATTGATATTTTACCATGATAACAATAAATATTTTAACCATGCAGAAAAAATTTACGTAACGATACACACACAAATAATACAGGGTCAGCAATTACACACACAAATAATATTTTACCGAAATGCATTTGAAAAGAAACCCCTATTTGAGAAAAAATAATGCGTTAATTTTGTATTGCGCACGCACAAAATCACCACTTCACACTGCTAAGGCACTTTCGAAGGAAAAAGGAAATCACTCCTGTAGCACATGAAAAAACAATTCACTACTTTCGAACACTGAGAAAAGAATTTTGCCGTAGCACGTTGCACAAAAGTTACTGATGCGGCACATTTAGCGAAAATCACTGTTGTAGCACATTTGTCGTTGAATGATCGAAGAATTATTGCATGACTGGCGAAGTCAGCGGAACGGAACAGATCACATTGATGATTTGCTGAAGCTCCTTGCGATGATATGCACGACTTTGAAAAAAAAACACAAGCAATATATATCAATACTTCTAGAAATAATTGAAGGGGTACGTTGTAGTCAGTTCTTCAGAATGCCTTGGATGCACGTGGCTTAGGGTCGTTGGAAATCCATTCTCAGTAGCGTGTTCAGTCAAAAGGTCACCACTTTTGGTGGTCGTGTGTGCTTAATGCATGATATAATTAAAGAAAATAAGAGTAGACAATCTCCTATAACAAAAAAATATATTAAATACTAAATTACAATTTAAATTACATTGCAGAGATCAACACAGAGCTCGGAACACAGTTCATGCTACCTTCGCGTACAGTTGTGTGTCGAGAAGTCTGAGTGAGTAATGACGTCGCTTTGCTGCTCCGATTAAGAACTGGATTTTACACGTGGCGCCATCTCATGAATAGAAGTTGAAGTATCTGTCGGAACGCCACAAAGAGAAAGATATAGCTTCAATTATACAAGCTTTAAGATAAACAAATTGTAGATCATGATTTAAAAGCAATTTTTACCAAAACTAAAGCAGAAGAAAAGACGAGCGAGAACAATGAAAAAAGATTATGTAGTATGATGTATGAAATGATAGAAGAACTAAGTTCAATGGAGGCTCATGAAGTCTGGAAATTAGTTGAAAGATCTATCAATAAGAAAATTATGATGTTTACGAAAACTACAAAATAAGATTTTTGATGTAAAAACTGCATATTTAAATGGATACTTGAATAAACCAATTTATATGGAACAACCACCTGGATTTAAATCAGATTCAAACTGTCAAGCATTAATAGATTGGATTAAAAAAAAAAACAAAGTAGTAGTTCAAGGCACATTAATCGAAATCCTTTGCCGTAAGCCAAATCAACTAGCTAAATCATGTTTATTTTTGTAGACCTCAAATCAGGGGCTACAATGATAAGCCTGTTTTGGCATTCATATTTAAAAAATTTGAATGGCAAACTTTTTGTTGATGTGAATTAATGATGTTTAACTTAATAATTAATATCTTATAACATTGTAATGATATGCTGGATTTTTTATTGCTTAATACTGCATGCATCTTTTACTATTTGTCTATTATTAAATAAATTTACAGTGTATATTTAATCAGATGTTCTTTCATAAGAATTTTTTATAGCATGATATGGTGCTCATTGGGGTAGATTGCATAGTTATGATCTCACTTTGTTTTCAGGGAATTTTATAATATATTTTTGGATATGCTACAAGATTTCTCGTATAATGTTCATGCTTTAAAACATCTTTAAAATAAAACTTTTTTTGTCATATATTTCCCAAAATGTTCACTTGTATGTTTATAATTAAAAAGTACCTTAAGATATTGGATTAAATGTTGAAATCTTTTTATGAGAAAGGAAAAAAAATGGCTTTTGCTTCAATAGAATTGCATGTAAAATCATAAATGTAAATCAAAATTTTATTTAAATTAATATGTTTATGAATTTTGTTATGAAATATCACATATCTTTTTAATATTTAAGCAGTATAAATCAATCTAATTAATTTAAGCAATACAAATTAATGTAGTAGTATATGGTGTATAAAGAGTTTAAATATTTTTAAAAGAAAAAAAAAGAATGTCTAAATTAATTGAATACTAAGCATCTGTAAACTATATCCATTTTGGGATATAGAATGATATAGATGATATATTGTAATATCAGTGAGTCGTAGAAACTTATTCAAGTTTATGAAGTTTATTTTTGTGGACCTCGCATCAGAGTCTGCAATAATAATGTTCCATTATTAATATTTAGAAAATTCAAATGACAACTTATTGCAGACGTGAAATGATAATTTCAACTGGCTAATCAGTATCTTATACTATCGTAATGGCTCGCAGGATTTTTCATTGCTTAATATTGTGTATTTTTAATGAGATGTATTAAGAGTGTATTTTTAATAAGATTTTTTGGTACTTTTCCGTTTTGCCGGCGCAAGCGATAAAGTCGCCAATAATGGTACAACCCATGCCAAACGAAATATTCTCGCTGGTAACCTTTTACGCCTCATTTTCAAAACAAGTCGCAGCTTTTTCTTATCAGATTGATTGTTTCTTTCAATACTGGCATATCATTACATATAATTTTTATCAGATAGTTCAGTTTTATGTTTAAGGCAATTTTCGGTAATTAAGTTAATTAGGATGCAATCACAGCACTTACCCGAAGCCGAAAAATATAGAAAAGGTAAAGTCAAGGGTTAAATTCATCAATTCTAATGAGAATGCATTAGCGAAGTAAAGCACTGCAGTTTTACATAATTTCTGAGTAAGCTATTCGTACGAATTGAAATATTTCTTGCATTTAAACTTGTGTTCCAAATTAAGATTTAACTTGAAATTAATGTGGATAATTACTAAGAGCATTAGATTTTTGTAGAGTAGTTTACGTGAGATGAGATCGCTTGGGGTCACGTGATATGAACCGGCGAATCAGGATGTTGAACCACGAAAGCATAGTAAATTCTTAATGTCTTTTTACAAATTTGTTGTATTTATTTATTGGCTTTTTATAAAATTTTAAGCGACATTAAAATGTTTATGCCTTCTTTTTTAAAAAGAATTCTTAGAACTAACATTTTTTTAATATTTTTTTACGTGTATACTGTATGTTGTCGCCAATAAAGTCTGCTTGGCGAGATTTGCGCCGGCGAAACGGAAAAGTACCGATTTTTTTCATAAGAATTTTTTGGAGCATGATATGATGCTCATTGGGATTGATTGCATAGTTATGATCTTGCTTTTTTTAAGAGAACTTGAAATATATTTTTGCTATAAAACATCTTTAGAATGAATCTTTTTCCAATATGTAAACTAAACTTCAGATATACTTTTAATATATTAATGTATTAATAAGATTTATGTATTTCACTTAATGTCCACATGTGTATTTATTATTAAAAAGCATCTTAGGATCTCTGATTGAATCTTGAAAAATCTTTATGGGAATAAAGAAAAGAAAGAGTTCATTTTGCTTCAATATCATTGCACCAAAAACAATTATAAAGCAATATTATATTAGAATTAATGAATTGATATTAATTTTATTATGAAATACTATATGTGTTTGTTTAGTATTCAAGCAGTATAAATCAGTCTTCATAATTTAAGCAATATAAAATCATCTGAGAGCTTTAACATATTTTTTCTTTTTATTACAAAATGAAAACATCTCATGTTTAGTTCATTATATATGTTATATTTTCATTGATATTATCATACTGTATAATTTTTATAAATAATTTTTGTGTCCATTTTATTTCCGTATAAAAGTTCAGATATGTTTCAGTTTAATTTAAATCAGCTCTGCTAAATTTACAATATCACTCAAATCTTATTTTTATTTTCTGTTTAATAAATCGGTATTTAATATTTAAATATCATTACGATATAACATAGTACGTTATTATTCCTAAAATTCGAAATATTAGTTGTAAAAATTAAATTGACTTCACTTTTGTGTTGGAAATAAAACGCTGCGCACTACATAAATGAAACAGTCGGCTGCGTCTACCGTGGAAACGATCGCCTTCGATTGTGACGTCACAAATCGGTGGAGCAGGCCTGTACTAGAGCTACTAGAGATACAGGCTGACTCGTCAGCCATTTTGAATCTAAGCTTTAGGGTTGCAATTTAGGTGTGGAGCGGCACCTTTGGCTCTTTAGCGCTGTCCGCTAAAATTTAACATTCTAGAGAATCCGAATTTCAGCTTTTTTCTGCATCCATATAAAAATGTGTGGCTTTTTCCCCTTCTTTTGTCTGCAGTTCAGATTCTTTCTCGTATTTTTTTTTAAAAATTGCCAAATTTCTCGTATGATTCAAGTTATTTTAAAAGTTTCTAAAACATTTTCACATATCATATTTCAAATTTGTATTTTTAGTTAAAAATACTTTCTTTTTGAATTCCTTTATTGAATTTTCAATTTTTTCTTTTAAATACACCCATAATGTTATTCATCTCAAAATGTAATTTTTGACAAGAGCTTTCCCTCAACCTCCATTAATTAAGGATAAGGTTTAATCTTTAATTCTTGTTTTTTATTTTTAATATGTTATTTGAATTTTGCTCACATGGAATCAAACATCTATTACTGTAGCAAATTTGTTAAAAATGTTATTTTGTGTGTGTTTCCAGAAAAAGCTGCTAAACACTTTATGATTTTAAATACTGATTCAGGATATACACCTTTAAATTATAATGCTTTTAGAATGAAGTGCAGAATGCTATAAAAATTACTTCAATGCTCAGATGACTGTGGGATTCATAGATTTAATAGAGTAAAAAATTCTATTAATTTTTTTTTTGTTCTTTATTTAGCTAAAAACAATATTAAAATAATACACACAGAAATAAATAAAAATATAAATAATACCTTTACATACAGAATTTACAGATACTATTTACTTATAAGTTTATTTGTTGTTGATGGTTACTTTTTATTATACTTGGAAAAATTATACTTACATACATATGCTCTTAATATTACACGTATCTGAATATTTAAATGATAATTCCATAACATAATAAGATTCAATCTATATCACAACAAAGACAATACTTAAATCACAGTTCTTTTTATTAATTAATTTGCATAAGTAAAAACATAAAAATATTATTTAGCTTAAAATCTATAAAATAAGTCCTCTAGTAACAAACATATGACAAACACATGTAGTGAAAATAAAGATAAATAAATAAAAATGTTTTGCTTTTTTGTTTAATGTAGTGCAATTCAGTCTATTATATTCAAATTTTATTAAAACATACTGCAGTAATTGAATTTTTTCCATTATACATCAAACTGCTTTATATAGAATGATATTATATTAGTTTTACTTTTAAAACTAATATAATATAATTAATTCTCATTTATATGCGGAGATGTTTGAATAAATGCAAAAAACCATCTGAATAAATCTTAGCCAACACTATTCAGATAGTATTCTTGTTTTCAAGGTATATCATTTTTATTTTGTTCTTTTTTCATTAAAGGAGCTAACCTAAGAGACTTATTTCATTTACATATATCTCATTGATATTATAAATATAGCTTAAACATGTTTTATGTGCATACTCAAAGCGGGGGTGAAAAGTAAGCCTTGATTCAAAATCTGTTTTAAAGCAATAAGTAAATAAATAAAATACACTGGTTCTATTAGAACGTCAAAAAATACTGTTATGTATTCTATAAACAAATACAAATTATCACATCATACCACATAACCCTGGTACAAAAGAAGAAATGTCTGATTAGGAACATACTCTATTTATTTGGTAAAAAAGAAGAGTAAAACATATGCAACATCTCATTATGAAAAATCCTGCAAGCCATTACAATACTATAAGACATTGCTTAGTAAGGTAAACATCAGTTGATCATTCTTTCACAACAGCAATAAATGTTTCATTCAAAATTCCTAATAACATGCCAAAACAGATTCACAATTGATGCCTCATTTAAGGTCACACAAAAGTAAATCCGATTTAGCTGACTATGAGATCTTCTATTGTAGAGGACTTTCTAAGGAGAACTGGCTTGTATTCACATTATAGATGGGGAAAAACCACAAAAAAACCAACCATGCAGCCAGCCTGTTCGGAAATAGAACAGAAGATGGAACTCCCAGCATTCAGTAACTTTAACCATTCAGCTGTTGGTGGGCCTAATTATTATTCGAAGAGACAAGCAGCAATTTTTTCAGTGACAACTACTCTACTTTTTTACAGACAGAACTGAACAGCAAAAACTTCTTAAACTCTTGATTAGATTCTAGTTTACTTTCTTCCTTTTAAAAGCAGGAGATGCAAAACTTTGGCGCTGCTGCCTTTTATTTTGAAGAAGCTTCTTGAGACCAATTCCACGGGCAGTCAAATAATATTCTATTATCTTTGTTTTGATATTGCAACAGGAGGGAATATTTACCTTGCCTGCTTTCTTACAAATCATATTAACAAATTCCACATCCATAGTTACATTTCCATGTATTATTTCGTCTCGAAAATTTTGAATTATTTTTTCACACAGAAGGCACAATTTAAAAATTTCTGGAGGACATTTAAGCCCACCTAAATTTGCAAAATTAATTATGTACTGCTTATTTTCATCAATGGAAGGAGTATTTTGCTCACAAACTAAGAGAAACTGTGAGCATGAATTACAAGCATTTTTCAAAACAGAATTTATTGCAGCTCCTGCAATATAACAGACGTTATTTTCCTCACTAAGGGTGAGATTCTGTAGAGATACATCAGAAACTTCTGGTATGGTAACAGGCTCTAAAGCTTTTTTCTCCTTCAGAAATTCAAATTCATCTTTTGCATAGTTTAATAAGTAAATATCTGAATCAGTAGCATAACTGGAGTTCTTAATGTCAGATATAAACTGAGATAAACAGATAAGTTTTAATGCTTTCACAGCTTGCAAAGCACTTGGCCTCAAACCAGCTTTTCTGCGTATCTGAGAAAATACATTTTCTAGAGCATCTTGTGTCAATCTGCTCGTCAAAATAAACTGAAAATCATTCAGAAAACATGCTTCTGCTAACTGTATGGCTGATAAAGTAGAAAGAATCAAACCAGTATGTAATGGTTTCCACCCTTTACCAATTTCTATAAGCTGTATAACATTAATAAATTCAAAAAGTAACTCAATTTTTTTGCTTTTATTTGTCACAGAAATTGAGTTCTTTCTACATCTAGAGGATAGCATTTGAAACCACGGACATATAAATCTTATCCACCATGCTGTTGTAAGAGCATTAGGGCTTATCTCTTTTAAAGCTACTGCCTTCTCCAATTCCACAGCTGTTTTAATTGAAAAAAACCTCACAGCAGAAGCAACATTCATTTTATCAAAATGTGAGGGGAAGAGGTCTTCTTTGCTGAGATGATGCATAGTTTATTATTCCCCCGTTAGACCATTTTGCAATGCTTCTATGAGGAATTTTCAACATTGCTATTTGTTCATCTGAAAGAAATGTTTTCACTCCTTTCAGCAATTCCTCATGCTGTACTTGAAGGTCATGAAGTTGAATTTCAGTGCTATGCCATTTTTTTAAAACATTAATGTCATTTTTTTTTTGGTTGCTCTAAGTTCTTTCAGTAATATTTTGTTCTGGCATTGCAGAAGCGAGATCAATTCAGTCTGCTGTTTTATATTCCTTAAAAGAACATCCTGGAATAAAGAAAAAATCTATATGAATAATCATCAAAGAAGGGGGGGGGAACACAACAAACAAACAAAAAAGATCTGAAAGGTTTCAGATTTTAAATTACACCCAAAGGGGCTTTTTTTGACATTTTGTGTTTTACCTTTATTTATTAAATATCAAGTTTTTCACACTTAAACTATAAAATTCACTTCAACAGCAATACTGCAAGATAATTTTAAAATGAACATATCTTCAGAATTCCCGATTCATTGTCTCACACGCCGGAGATAAAAGTGTCTTTTCTGTACAACATTGCCATTGCTCGCTTTGAAATCCTCAAGTTTGTTAATCAAAAATTCGTTAAAGTTTTACAACATATAAAATCTATATTAAAACAAATTCCAAATTTCAAATTCGGGCTTCCAGATGTCCATATTCACAGTAGAATTAAGTCATTTAAAATTTGATGGCTCTAGGTACCGTTGTTTTATCAGAATGCGAAAAACATACATGCATTTATGCAAATTCTTCACTATATAATAGGGTGATAATATATCGTGGCAACAATTTGAAAAGTGATGCAGCCGTTTATAGTGTTTCAATACAAAACGAAAACAATAGTCCTTCAGGGACAAAGCCCCTTTGTATTAAATAGATAAAATAGACAATAAATCTATTAATTATTAATCTATTTATTATCCTTAAACAGATAATAAATCCACAAAATAAAAATGAAACTTCCAGGTCTCTTTTCCTACACTGTGGTGGGTTTTTAAATTTGACTCTATTGTTTTCAGCATTTTCTAGATTATTTTTGTTTTATTTTCTAATATTTAAAATTTATTTCACTTAAAAATAGATTTTAAAAATTTATTTCCAGCTTTTCAAGGGATCGATTATCTCCATAATCATGAGCAATTTAATAACACTAATTATCAACTTATATCACAGCCTTCACAAATGCTGATGAAATTAATTAAAATTAATTACAATTTGGTTGCAAGATGAGTCTAAAGGTTGTTTTTGCAAACAAAACTGAAATTTACATAGAGCATTTGCAACTATTGATGAAATTAATTACATTCCTTTTACCAAAAAATTACTTTATAGAACATTTTAAATGTATATAAGGAAGCAATTTAATTATACATTAGTTATCAACTTACATCAGAGCCTTCACAAATAGATGGTATTTCATTGCAAAATGAGGCTAAAGGCTGTTCTTGCAAACAAACCTGAAATGTACACAAAGAATTTGTAAATGCTGATGAAATTAATTACATTCCTTTTACCCCCCCTAAAAAAAGTTAATAGAAATGTTTTGTATAAGCAAGCAATTTAATAATACACTAATTATCTACTTACATGAGATCCTTCACAAATAGATGGCATTTTATCACAAGATGAAGTAGAAGCTTGTTCTTGCAAACAAACCTGAAATATATATATAAGAAATTTAGAAATATAGATAATATAAACTACATTCATTTTAAGAAATAATTATTTTACATAACATTTTATAATTCATAAATAGATAATAAATTGTTAACACTCAAAATTCAAAAATAATTCCATAGCACAACAGCCAGATATAGTACAGCTGTTTAGGAACCATAAGACAAACAATTTCATATTTCAGAAATCGTACAAAAATTCATCAATATATGTAAAACATATGACATTTAATAGCTGCTCAAATGAAAACATAGCATAGATTCTTTACTAGCAGCGGTTATTTAATCAGAAGGTAATGCTAAATTTTGTTGCAAACACACCTGAGATGTACTGTAATGTACACATTTGTAACCACTGGTGAAATGAAACAAAGTGCATGATTATGAAGATGGAAACATTTAAAAAAACATAGTACAGTTTACAAATAGATGTTAAAAAACTATTAAAATTTTTTAGAAGTGCAAAATGGCAATTTTTTAAAAGTGCAAAATGGCAATTTACATCAAATACTTCGGCAGCAAAATTTATTTCTCCAAAATATGAAGCTGAAGGTTGTGGCAAATGAATCTAAAAGAAATTATAATATATGAAATATGTGGAAGTGAAAGAAATTATAAACTCTGATCAGATAAAAATAAATACAAATAATCATTACCATTTTAAAAGTAACTTTCAACTTATAAAAAAGCATAAATACATTGGACTGTTCATAGCATTCATACTTCTTAAACATAAGTAAATATTACGTTAACATATTTTTAAATTTTAGAAACAGTGTTAATACTTTTTAGATAAAGTTTATAATACTAAATATTTAATAACTGTTCAAATGAAGACTTACAACAGATGGTTCAGCAACAGAAATCGCTTCAGTTGATAAAGGTAAACTGTGCAGCAAGCCACCCTGAAGATGCAAAAATTATGAAACACATATAAGTAAGGATACCTGAAAATGCTGATAAATAAAATATACTTAATGTAACTTTAATAATAAATAATATAAATAATCCTAATAAGTTTTGTAAATCTTTAAACAAAAAATAACAACATTCAGACAAGACATATAAGACATTAAAATATACATTTAAATCAATGTATTATAACTATATTATTGTATTACTCAAGATTAAAGTTATTAATTTCAATATTATTTCTTTTACTTATACATATTTCTCTCTATTTATCTGGAATACATATTTCTCCATACATATTTCTCTCTATTTATCTGGAATTTAAAATTAAGCAAAAAAGCAACTTTAGTTTAATACAAATTTTGATTTAAACTCTTTTGACTTTGAAGGCAATCAGATACAGGTTTCTTTCTTTTAGAAGCAAATTTGAAGAAACCAGACCCATGTATGACTGTCCTTGAAAAACTACAAAAACTTTATCCAAAAACTACATCAAATTGAGGTTTTATGCCTAATTTTCAATATATGATTATAACAAAATACATACTTAATTATATATATAACAGCAAAATTTTAATTTTTTAATCTAATCTTAGGGACTGTAATTACAGCTTTATCACATAATGCCTTAATTTCAATATTTTTATTCTTTTATAAAGCAATTTAGTCCATTTGTAATAAAAACATATTTTTTTATGAAAACCATAGAAATAAAAAACACATACATTACAAAAATTGGATGTAACTGAACGGTGCTTTGGTAAACCAATACCTTTTAGACGCTGTGGGGGATTAGGCCAACACCTCCTTATAGAAGGAAGCCGGGACACTGGATTGTGACGTCACGCGTAGTCGTCTATGTCGAAACCCCGAGAGAGCAACGAAACAAAACAGGCTGCGCGCTAGTGCCGTACTTAACGTTGATTTCACTATTTGATATAGATACTTGGGTGGGATTTTATTCAGAGATTCAATTATATATAATGAATAATTTAATTACTTCAAAATTTAACACAATAAAATTTGACATAAATTTAAGAATTTTTTGTTTCTTATTTCTTGACTTTAATGAATTATACTTCCTTGTAGGTTTCACAGCAGCATTTAAAAAGTTAAAAATCAGCCATACTAACTCAAAAAAGGAATTTCTGACTTTTCCCTCATAATTTAATATTGCTTTATATTTTTCTAATATTTATGAAAAAAACCCAAATTATCTGCATACAAACTATTACTTATCATTTCATTTTTCTTCCAATCAGTAATTTGTCTTTAAAAGAAAATGGTATAAAAATGCACTAAATTTTGTCTATAATATGCTATGTGTCTTGCAAGTTTCAAATAAATTAGTATATCAGAGGTTTGCTTAGCAAATAATTCAATGTGCAATTTAAAATTATTGCTTAAATCTGTAGAACCAATAATATTAGTTGTATATGTACTTAACTGTATTGTGTTAGTTATATAGCTGAACTTGAAAATAAAGATTCACAAGTGAAAAATAAAAAAATTTTATTTACAATTTTATGCAAGCAGTCAGCATAACAACACAACACCTAAGTTATAACATACAAATAAGTTAAAACCAGCTGATCTCTTTTTATCAATAAATTATTCAAACTTTCTTGTAAAAATTGAAGCAGAAATCTCATTAAGCATATTGCCATACTAAGAAATCTCATCAATTCTTATTTATTAACAGGTGTGAAAATTTCAAAACTGCTTCTATATTAATTGGGTCTCATCAGAAACAATAAGATGAGACTATGTGACCTTAATATTTAAATTTTGATACTGCAAGTTCAAGTTTCTATTCGTTAAATTTCAACCCATTTTGTCTGGCAATTACAAACACCGTTATTAACTTTTTACAACAGCCAATTAATAGTTTCAAAATGTATTACGATACTGCCATAATATGGATAAATATCGGGCAAACACTTGAGAAGACCGTCCATTACCATTTAAAACACTTCAGGTGCACAAATGATATTAAATTTTATACGATGGCTATTATTATTTATGAAGCATATAAAGATACATTCAACAGCAAATGGATGTCAGCATCACCAGTATATGTAAAAACATTTATTGATGTTGTGTAAAGGAAGTGATTATCAGTTAATGTTTCAAATATAGAAAATAATAAAAATGTTTTACCTATGCACCAGTATCCAATTTGAAAGTATCTGGTCACTACATGCAACACAATTTTGTTGTAATTTTTCCAAGCTAAAATCGTGATCTTCTAAGTTACTCGCTATCAGGCTTGTTTAATTTAAGCAAAGAATATATCAAAATGATTTGTCCAGAAAGCCACCAGTCTTAATTATGGGACACCGGTAATTTCAAAATGCACATGAAAATCACAGGTTTGTGAAATGAGTGCTCCTAATCAGAGACACCCTTTATTCAGCCAATTCCCAGAATAATAGTAGGAGTTATTACAAACCTGTTATTTTGTTGCCATGCTGAAACACATAACTGTTATCTTGATAAAGTAATTTATCATATGGTAACATGAAAATTATACTCAAATGATATAAGTAATGGCCACTTAAAGACACAACATAGACCCTTTTTTACACAACAACAAATTAAAGACAAGGAAATGAATTTTTCAATATTTTTAAGTGTAAAACAGTCAGTACATGCCCATATAAAAAATATAAATTATAATGACCCATTCTCAGTATAAAAGCAGCAGTTACCATAAACTTGTCATCTTGTAAGCATGCTGAAACACAACTTTTATCATGAGAAAGCATTTTACAGTATGTTAACACCAAATGATAACCACTTACTAAACATTAAGTGGTAGCCATTTAAATATAACCCAGATACCATTTTATGCAGCAAACACTCAACAGCACGAAAATGAATTTTTCAATATTATCATCTTTCAAGTGCTCTGAATATAAAACAGTCAGTGCATGTCCATATGAACAAAATTATAATGACCCATTCCCAGTATAATAGCAGCAGCTATTATAAACATACAATTTTCTAATCATGCTGGAAACATATAACTGTTACCTCGATAAAACATTTTACCATATGTTAACACAAAAATTATATCAAAATGATAAGAGTAGTGGCCACTTAAAACATAACCCAGACACATTTTTATGCGATGACAAATTAAAGGCAAGGAAATTCCTTCTTCAATATTTCAAGTCATAGAGTGGATATATATATAAATATATTTATATACGTTTGGTGTGGCCGATTGCAACCAAAATACGAGGTGCACATATACATGTTATAGCAGTCCTATATACAAAATTTCAACGTTCTGAGGCTACTCGTTTTTGAGTTATGTGAGATATGTACGCACGCACGAACGTACGTACATACGTTCGTACAGAAGCCACGAAAAATTCTCTTCAGAATTAATTTTAGTTTAAGTTTTTTTAAGCAGTTTTATAATTTTTTTGAAGGAAAAGAGTATTTTATTCTGTCCTTATGTACAGATATGGTGCAAAAACATCGTTAAATTGCATTCGATAGCGGTCAAAATGGATATTTTCGGTGAAATATGCTGCCTGAAACTTTTCGCGATTACAATACTTCCTTTTTGCTTCGTACAAGGAAGTAAAAAGGACATGCCTTCTTCAATATTTCAAGTCATCTAAATATAAAACAGTCAGTATATGTTCATATCAACAAAATTATAATGACCCATTACCAGTATAACAGTGGCAGTTATTATATACATATCATTCGGTAAGCATGCTGAAACATCACTTTTATCAGGAGAAAGCATTTTACCATATGTCAACACCAAACTTATACCCAAATGATAAAAGTAGTGGCCGCACTAAAACACAAACCGAGATACTTTTTTACGCGATGACAAATTAAAAAAAGGACATGCCTTCTTCAATATTTCAAGTCATCTAAATATAAAACAGTCAGTATATGTTCATATCAACAAAATTATAATGACCCATTACCAGTATAACAGTGGCAGTTATTATATACGAGTTATATAATGTACATATCATTCGGTAAGCATGCTGAAACATAACTTTTATCAGGAGAAAGCATTTTACCATATGTCAACACCAAACTTATATCCAAATGATAAAAGTAGTGGCCGCACTAAAACACAAACCGAGACACTTTTTTACGCGATGAGAAATTAAAAAAAGGACATGCCTTCTTCAATATTTCAAGTCATCTGAATGTAAAACAGTCAATATCTGTCCATATCAACAAAAGTATAATGACCCATTACCAGTATAACAGTGGCAGTTATTATATACATAACATTTTGTAAGCATTTTGAAACATATAACTGTTACTTTGATAAAGTATTTTATCATGTTAACACCAAAATTATACCCAAATGATAAAAGTAGTGGCCACATAAAAACATAACGCAGACACTTTTTTACACAACAAATTAAGGGCAAGGAAATGAATTTTTCAATATTTCAAGTCAATTATAATGATAAAGAATCTTACCATATGTTAACACTAATTTGATATCCACATTAATAATAAGGACCACTTAAAATACAACCCAGACACTTATTTACATAGATGCATAGAAATGAATTTTTCGTTACTATTACTTTTCAAGTGATCTCAAGGTTAAACAGACAGCATACATGAGTAGAAAAAAAATAATAAGGAATTCACAATAATGTGTAACAGTAACTGTTAGATGCGAAAATATTTTTTCAACAGCTAGTATGTGTTAATGCAAAATGTGTTTCCTTAGTTAGTCCACCACTAGAACAGCCTAAAAGTTTCCACTGATCTAACCACTCAAGTAACTTATTTAAATAAATATATCTAACATCATCATTTTGCACAGTTAACGGCTTTTGATACTCATTCATCTTATGGTGTCCTTTAAAGATACTTTTGACATTGACTATTGACCACCATGTAGATATAATTTTAATAAATTCAGCTGTTCTTTCGTAATTTAAAATACTATTTTCTTTACCAATAACCATTATTGCCTCTGCAAGACGACTGTCAAATATTTGTAATGCTAGCTTGACATTTTGTCTTTCCAAATTGGTTGGATACAGAGCTTTCAGAGTCAAACCATAACTATATTTTACAATTCTGCCTGCCTCTAATGAATGGAGACTTTTTATGCATGCAAATGCTGCTGTTTCGACCTTGGAAAAATTTTCAAAATTTGGATAAAATAAACATTTCCCAGAAGTTTTTTGATTTATCCAGTTGTTCCTGACACACTTCAAGATGTGCACTGAGTCAATAACAAAAAATAGTGGCCGAGATAAGTCTGCAGGGTTTTTATACACAATACTAATTTTTGGAGGCATACAAAATAATGACATGGCTTTTTTATTTATTGAATTATTGTCAGAGACAACTGCCACAATTCTATAACCTATATTTTCTAAACCAATTATAATTTTCTTAAGATATTGATACAGATCCTCAGCATTTAATGATTTAACTGGTAATATATGTGCCACATCCTTGAAAGGTGATAATAAGCTACGTATCATAAAAACATAAGCACTTGTAGCAGCTTTTTCACAGTTGTAGGCCATGCCACACAAATTTCCTCCTTTAAAATCGAAACATGAATTTAAATGCACTTCATCCATCATAATAATTACAGTTTTATCATTTTCTTGTAAATCCTGCATCTTTGTTTAACATATCCTAAAAAGTCATCATTAAATTGCTCAGTAATAGGATTAAGAGAAAACGTTGAACAAATTCTACGAATAGTACGTGGATGGGGAATAGAAATGTAACCTGAATGTCGTAAAAACTTGTATGCATGCGGTGAGATCGAGTTTAACAAACTGCAAAAAATAAGTAAATCTGGAGTATATCGATACTTCTCTTTCTTTACATTTAGTTTATTTACTTGCTCTGAAAGGAAGTTCAGTTCAGTTTCTTTTTCAGGTAACACTCTTTTCAATTCTGAAAGCATATCATCCACAATTTGTATAGAATTCTTAATATATTCTTCATTTTGTAAGTTATGAGACAGACTTTCAACTTCCTTTAGTACTTCTAGAAACATATTTACATTACTAATTTTTAGAGGGAAAACAAATTTACCAATAGATTTTATAGCGATGTTTTTAATATAAACACATACTGTTAAATCCTCATTTATTACTACCGATTTCTGAATTTCTGGAGCTGGGTCACTTAAAATATCAAGTAACATAGTTGAATTTTCAGTATGTACAGCTGTCCAAAATGTTTCTAAAATCTGATGTTCTAGGCAATTATTGAATTCAATTAAACTTTCAAATGATCGTTCATTATCATACCGTTCTTTCATTTTCAAACTTTCTTCTATCGCTTTCTCCAGGTATTTCTCTTCTAAACGAGCTTTCTTCTTTTCTGGTGACATTCTTGATACAGAATTTGATGACATGTAGGATGGGCCATCAGGGAACTGAGAAGGTATGCATCCTTTTTTCAAACGTGGCCTAGAAATTGGGGCTTTAATTAACTTTGCTGATTTCTCATCATACATTTCGATTTCTCGTATTATTTCATCTGATCGAAAATGTAATTCACATACCTATAAAAGAAAATATTCAAAAATCAACTTGTTGTGAGTACAAAAGTTAGATGCATGTTAATATTTAGTAACAGAAGTCAATAAGCCCTATGATTTAAATAAATAATTTGATACAGAAATACGAATTAAAAAACCAGTAATATCATTTCAATTACATGTATAATTTAAGTAATTTGTAAAATCTGGAATGCTCATCATAATGATTACAGCTTTATTTACATTTAAAGAAAATTATATATTTGAGATAATTGTTTACAACAAACACTGGTTACCAAATACAAATAATTACCTTAAATACATCATACCAAACTTTCATATATCATTACAAAAATTTTAAAATGAAACCTATTATGATTACTTAGTAGTTCCTTGTCATATAAATTATGATAAATTTGGAATAACTACAGAATCTGCCTGCACAGTATACTAGAAAGCATTTACAAATTATTGGCATTTATGTAACTACTAAATTTAGAATTATTCCTGTTATATGGAACTTTATTTCATTCATAAAACTTTGAAGGAAAATATTTTTTTGAAATGATTAAAACAGGCAAGATTAAAATCTTTCAAACATAAAACTTCTTACCCACAGATCAAAATCTAATATCGTAAGCATAAACATCACATACCTATCAATAAAAGTAATAAAAAAAAATGTAAAGATACAAAACATAAAAAATGCAGTAAAATTGAACTTACTCTGGTATGTTTAGTAGGTTGAAAGCCATCTTTTCTTCGTAGACTCCTTATCCATTTCATCCGGAGTTCAGTCTCATTTGGAAACTTGAATACAGCCACTTTTGGTCCGTTTTTATAATTACCACGACATGTGGCTACAGCACATTTATGAGGCATCGTATGAAATTATAAAAGCACGAGACAATATAAAAACTCTGTCGCTAACGCAAATAACCGCTCCACGTTCGTCGCTCTTGGCTCAACTACGGGGCTTTGATTTTGTTTGAAGGAGCGAGGTGAGTCAGAGACGACTACCTGTGACGTCAGAGCTTTCCCTCGCTTCAGTGTCCCGGCTTCCTTCTATAAGGAGGTGTTGGTCAGAGACGACTACCTGTGACGTCAGAGCTTTCCCTCGCTTCAGTGTCCCGGCTGCATGTTCCTAAAACGTACTCGCTGTACCTCCTGCTGTGAGAGCTGCTTCGCTGCTATTGGTTAGAAGAATTTAGACGTAACATAGAGCTTTCGACGTCATTTGTTTTGTCACGTGGTAAAGCTTCTCGTACTCCAGCCATACTTGTTCGGATTAAGGCTACTATAAAGGGGAGCTGAATCATCATCCATTTTGAAGCTAACTTGTTGGTATTCGCTATTGGATTAGCACTGGTTTCTTGACATATTTGTGGATCGATTCCGACCTAATTTTCAGAAAAATGGGTGGTTGTGCTGCACCAAATTGTTCGAATCAGTCTAAAAATAACTTTAGGATGTTTCGTTTCCCTAGAAATGAAGAAAGACGAAGAAAATGGATAGTTAATTCTCGTCGAGATCAATGGATCCCGGGCCCAGGAGCGTATCTTTGTGAGGTAAGTTCAGCTTCGTATTTTTCCATAGAATGTTAGAAAAATTACTCTTCTTGGTACTTTAAAATATTTATTTTCATTTAACTGTCACTTATTGACGATCAACTGATTTTATAAGTACAAAATCAACTGCGGAATGTGTATGTGTTTGTGCAGTAAAATATCGTTGTTTCATGTTGTTTCTTTTGTTATCGTGAAAAGTTTATACCGTTTGTAAAATTTATATCATACATTTCATGTAAACTTTGTGCTCAGTTAGAAATGTGATGTGCCTTTTTCTTTCTTTAATTTTACTGTACGATTGGTGATTTAAAGTAGCATTCTATGTTTTGATTCTGATGTATTGTCGCCAAATCGGATAGTTGGCGCCAATGTTAAAAACTGGATGGTATGATCCAAATAATAAATGATTTTGTTTTTTCTTTATAGAAAGATAAATATATTCTGTATTTTTAGACATTTTTAAGAAGTTAAATATTAATTTAAATATTCGATGAATCGTTTTGATCCCATTATTATCCTTTATTGTAGTAGCAAATCTTAATGTTGTATTTTTAACTATAGGTACTTTAAATTTATTTTTAGTGTGTGAGCAGGAAATATGTTTTAAGTAGTTTTACAAACATGATTACTTTTTAAAAATTTTGTTCTATTTTCATAAAAAAATTTTAATTTATCAGAAAATTACATTCTTAAATTATTATAATATATGTAACTGTAATTTAATACTAGTGCTTTTGATTTTAATGTTAAATTTCATGCATGCTTTTGTTAAATATGCAGGTACATTTTGAAGAAAATCAATTTGAATGCTCTAGGCAAGATGGGCGTAAAAAACTCAAGCCCAATGCTGTGCCAACTCTTTTCAATGTGCCTAATCCCCCACAACTGTTGACCCCACAGCGTCTAAAAGGCATTGGTTTACCAAAGCACCGTTAAGTTACATCCAATTTTTGTAATGTATGTGTTTTTTATTTCTATGGTTTTCATAAAAAAATATGTTTTTATTACAAATGGACTAAATTGCTTTATAAAAGAATAAAAATATTGAAATTAAGGCATTATGTGATAAAGCTGTAATTACAGTCCCTAAGATTAGATTAAAAAATTAAAATTTTGCTGTTGTTATATATATAATTAAGTATGTACTTTGTTATTATAATCATATATTGAAAATTAAGCATAAAACCTCAATTTGATGTAGTTTTTGGATAAAGTTTTTGTAGTTTTTCGAGGACGGTCATACATGGGGCTGGTTTCTTCAAATTTGCTCCTAAAAGAAAGAAACCGGTATCTGATTGCCTTCAAAGTCAAAAGAGTTTAAATCAAAATTTGTATTAAAATAAAGTTGCTTTTTTGCTTAATTTTAAATTCCAGATAAATAGAGAGAAATATGTATGGAGTAAGTAGAAGAAATAATATTGAAAATAATAATTTTAATCTTGAGTAATACAATAATATAGTTATAATATATTGATTTAAATGTATATTTTAATGTCTTATATGTCTTGTCTGAATGTTGTTATTTTTTGTTTAAAGATTTACAAAACTTATTAGGATTATTTATATTATTTATTATTAAAATTACATTAAGTATATTTTATTTATCAGCATTTTCAGGTATCCTTACTTATATGTGTTTCATAATTTTTGCATCTTCAGGGTGGCTTGCTGCACGGTTTACCTTTATCAACTGAAGCGATTTCTGTTGCTGAACCATCTGTTGTAAGTCTTCATTTGAACAGTTATTAAATATTTAGTATTATAAACTTTTTCTAAAAAGTATTAACACTGTTTCTAAAATTAAAAAATATATTAACGTAATATTTACTTATGTTTAAGAAGTATGAATGCTATGAACTGTCCAATGTATTTATGCTTTTTTATAAGTTGAGTTACTTTGAAAATGGTAATGATTATTTGTATTTATTTTTATCCGATCAGAGTTTATAATTTCTTTCACTTCCACATATTTCATATATTACAATTTCTTTTAGGTTCATTTGCCACAACCTTCAGCTTCATATTTTGGAGAAATAAATTTTGCTGCCGAAGTATCTGATGTAAATTGCCATTTTGCACTTCTAAAAAATTTTAATAGTTTTTTAACATCTATTCGTAAACTGTACTATGTTTTTTTTAATGTTTCCATCTTCATAATCATGCACTTTATTTCATTTCACCAGTGGTTGCAAATGTGTACATTACAGTACATCTCAGGTGTGTTTGCAACAACATTTAGCATTACCTTCTGATGAAATAACAGCTGCTAGTAAAGAATCTATTCTATGTTTTCATTTGAGCAGCTATTAAATGTCATATGTTTTACATATATTAATGAATTTTTATACGATTTCTGAAATATGAAATTGTTTGTCTTATGGTTGCTAAACAGCTGTACTATATCTGGCTGTTGTGCTATGGAATTATTTTTGAATTTTGAGTGTTAACAATTTATTATCTATTTATGAATTATAAAATGTTATGTAAAATAATTATTTCTTAAAATGAATGTAGTTTATATTATCTGTATTTCTAAATTTCTTATATATATATTTCAGGTTTGTTTGCAAGAACAAGCTTCAACTTCATCTTGTGATAAAATGCCATCTATTTGTGAAGGATCTCATGTAAGATAATTAGTGTATTATTAAATTGCTTGCTTATACAAAACGTTTCTATTAACTTTTTGGGGGGGGGTAAAAGGAATGTAATTAATTTCATCAGCATTTACAAATTCTTTGTGTACATTTCAGGTTTGTTTGCAAGAACAGCCTTTAGCCTCATTTTGCAATGAAATACCATCTATTTGTGAAGGCTCTGATGTAAGTTGATAACTAATGTATAATTAAATTACTTCCATATATGCATTTAAAATGTTCTATAAAGTAATTTTTTGGTAAAAGGAATGTAATTAATTTCATCAATAGTTGCAAATTCTCTATGTAAATTTCAGTTTTGTTTGCAAAAACAACCTTTAGATTCATCTTGCAACCAAATTGTAATTAATTTTAATTAATTTCATCAGCATTTGTGAAGGCTGTGATATAAGTTGATAATTTGTGTTATTAAATTGCTCATGATTATGGAGATAATCGATCCCTTGAAAAGCTGGAAATAAATTTTAAAAATCTATTTTTAAGTGAAATAAATTTTAAATATTAGAAAATAAAACAAAAATAATCTAGAAAATGCTGAAAACAATAGAGTCAAATTTAAAAACCCACCACAGTATAGGAAAAGAGACATGGAACTTGCATTTTTATTTTGTGGATTTATTATCTGTTTAAGTTTGACATTTAATCCAAAGGGGCTTTGTCCCTGAAGGACTATTGTTTTCGTTTTGTATTGAAACACTATAAACGGCTGCATCACTTTTCAAATTGTTGCCACCAAATATTATCCCCCTGTACTATATTTAAAGAAATTATATAATGAAGACTCATAAATGCATGTATGTTTTTTGCATTCTGATAAAACAACGGTACCTAGAGCCATCAAATTTTGAATGACTTAATTCTACTGTGAATATGGACATCTGGAAGACCAAATTTGAAATTCGGAATTTCTTTTAATATATATTTTATATGTTGTAAAACTTTAACGAATTTTTGATTAACAAACTTGAGTATTTCAAAGCGAGCAATGGCAATGTTGTACAGAAAAGACACTTTTATCTCCAGCGTGTGAGACAATGAATCGGGAATTCTGAAGATATGTTCATTTTAAAATTATCATGCAATATTGCTGTTGAATTGAATTTTATAGTTTAAGTTTGAAAAACTTGATATTTAATAAATAAAGGTAAAACACAAAATGTTAAAAAAAGGCCCCTTTGGGTGTAATTTAAAATCTGAAACCTTTCAGATCTTTTTTGTTTGTTTGTTGTGTTCCCCCCCTTCTTTGATGATTATTCATATAGATTTTTTCTTTATTCCAGGATGTTCTTTTAAGGAATTTTATAAAACAGCAGACTGAATTGATCTCGCTTCTGCAATGTGAGAACAAAATATTACTGAAAGAACTTACAGCAACCAAAAAAAAAATGAAATTAATGTTTTAAAAAAATAGCATAGCACTGAAATTCAACTTCATGACCTTCAAGTACAGCATGAGGAATTGCTGAAAGGAGTGAAAACATTTCTTTCAGATGAACAAATAGCAATGTTGAAAATTCCTCGTAGAAGCATTGCAAAATGGTCTAACGAGGGAATAATAAAAGGCCTCAAAGTTAGATTTGCCTTGGGCAAGCATGGTTATAATTACTTGCACAGAATAGGTTTTCCGTGCCTTCATACAGCACTTTAAATAAAAGACTTCAAGGTCTTGAAATGAATTTTGGTGTCATCAGTGAGATGATTGAACCTTTGAAAATTAAAGGAGAAAAAATGAATGCTAGTGATAAAGACTGTATTTTATCATTGGATGAAATGGAGATTTCTGGCAATCCTGATTTTGATATTTCAAAACGTAAATTTATTGGTAAATGTACATTAAGAAATCAAAAGGGTACAGAAAATCACTATTTAGTTATTTTACTAAGAGGTTTGAAGCTGAAATGGAAGCAAGTGTTTGCCCATGAGATAACTGGACAGGTAACAGGATGCCAGCTCAAACAACTTGTCAATGTTATCGAAGCTGTCAATTCTGTTGGATTTAATGTTGCTGGTATTATTAGCGATATGGCAGCAGTAAATAGAAGCCTGTGGAATTCTTTGGGAATATCTGTTTCTCGAAACCAAAGAAATAATTTCACTACTGAAATTAAGGGCAAAATTATTTATGTATTTGCAGATGTGCCACATCTTTTAAAAAATCTCTGGTCTGCAACTCTTAATCATAGTATAAAACTGCCCAGTTATGTTTGCAATAAAGAAAATTTGGTTACTTTGCATGTATCTGCAGGATTTATAAAAGATATCTGGATTACTGAAACAAACCAAAATTGTGGTTTGAGAACTATGCATCATCTCAGCAAAGAAGACCTCTTCCCCTCACATTTTGATAAAATGAATGTTGCTTCTGCTGTGAGGTTTTTTTCAATTAAAACAGCTGTGGAATTGGAGAAGGCAGTAGCTTTAAAAGAGATAAGCCCTAATGCTCTTACAACAGCATGGTGGATAAGATTTATATGTCAGTGGTTTCAAATGCTATCCTCTAGATGTAGAAAGAACTCAATTTCTGTGACAAATAAAAGCAAAAAAATTGAGTTACTTTTTGAATTTATTAATGTTATACAGCTTATAGAAATTGGTAAAGGGTGGAAACCATTACATACTGGTTTGATTTTTTCTACTTTATCAGCCATACAGTTAGCAGAAGCATGTTTTCTGAATGATTTTCAGTTTATTTTGACGAGCAGATTGACACAAGATGCTCTAGAAAATGTATTTTCTCAGATACGCAGAAAAGCTGGTTTGAGGCCAAGTGCTTTGCAAGCTGTGAAAGCATTAAAACTTATCTGTTTATCTCAGTTTATATCTGACATTAAGAACTCCAGTTATGCTACTGATTCAGATATTTACTTATTAAACTATGTGAAAGATGAATTTGAATTTCTGAAGGAGAAAAAAGCTTTAGAGCCTGTTACCATACCAGAAGTTTCTGATGTATCTCTACAGAATCTCACCCTTAGTGAGGAAAATAACGTCTGTTATATTGCAGGAGCTGCAATAAATTCTGTTTTGAAAAATGCTTGTAATTCATGCTCACGATTTCTCTTAGTTTGTGAGCAAAATACTCCTTCCATTGATGAAAATAAGCAGTACATAATTAATTTTGCAAATTTAGGTGGGCTTAAATGTCCTTCTCCAGAAATTTTTAAATTGTGCCTTCTGTGTGAAAAAATAATTCAAAATTTTTTAGACGAAATAATACATGGAAATGTAACTATGGATGTGGAATTTGTTAATATGATTTGTAAGAAAGCAGGCGAGGTAAATATTCCCTCCTGTTGCAATATCAAAACAAAGATAATAAAATATTATTTGACTGCCCGTGGAATTGGTCTCAAGAAGCTTCTTCAAAATAAAAGGCAGCAGCGGCAAAGTTTTGCATCTCCTGCTTTTAAAAGGAAGAAAGTAAACGAATCTAATCAAGAGTTTAAGAAGTTTTTGCTGTTCAGTTCTGTCTGTAAAAACGTAGAGTAGTTGTCACTGAAAAATTGCTGTTTGTCTCTTCGAATAATAATTAGGCCCACCAACAGCTGAATGGTTAAAGTTACTGAATGCTGGGAGTTCCATCTTCTGTTCTATTTCCGAACAGGCTGCCTGCATGGTTGGTTTTTTTTTTTTTTTTTTGTGGTTTTTCCCCATGTGTAATGTGAATACAAGCCAGTTCTCCTTAGAAAGTCCTCTACAATAGAAGATCTCATAGTCAGCTAAATCGGATTTACTTTTGTGTGACCTTAAATGAGGCATCAATTGTGAATCTGTTTTGGCATGTTATTAGGAATTTTAAATGAAACATTTATTCCTGTTGTGAAAGAATGATCAACTGATGTTTACCTTACTAATTAATGTCTTATAGTATTGTAATGGCTTGCAGGATTTTTCATAATGGGATGTTGCATATGTTTTACTCTTCTTTTTTACCAAATAAATAGAGTATGTTCCTAATCAGACATTTCTTCTTTTGTACCAGGGTTATATAGTATGATGTGATAATTTGGATTTGTTTATAGAATACATAACAGTATTTTTTGACATTCTAATAGAACCAGTGTATTTTATTTATTTACTTATTGCTTTAAAACAGATTTTGAATCAAGGCTTACTTCCCACCCCCTTTGGGTATGCACATAAAACATGTTTAAGCTATATTTATAATATATCAATGAGATACAGTGGATGGACAAAAATATGGAAACACCTTGTGAAATGCATGTTTGAAAAGAAAGATTGATTTTAATGAAATGTAGGTGGCGCTGGCGTTTTTGACTACTGACGCCACCTATACAACTTCGTAAATGTGCTAAACAGTTCAGTTGTTGTCGGAGTACTGTTATATGAGGTTGTCATTGCATTATGTCAGAGTTAACAGACTTCGAACGTGGGCAAATTGTTGGAGCACGTATGGTAGATGCTTCCGTAAGCAAGGTAGCCGAGGTGTTTAGTGTTTCAAGAGGTACTGTATCGAAGATTTATTCCGTATATTTGAAAAGCGGAAAAACATCATCTGCTAAATCACAGGGCAGACGAAGGTGTGTCCTGAGCGATCGTGACAGACGATCATTAAGAGCAATTGTGACGAAAAATAAGAAGACCACAGCTGCAAAAGTTACTGCTGAAATGAATGTTGTGTTACCGAACCCTGTGAGTACCAAAACAATTAGAAGGGAGCTTCATAAACAGGGAATTGCTGGCCGTGCTGAAATTGAGAAGCCACTCATCAGTGACGCTAATGCCCGTTACAGGAAAAGGTGGTGTTTAAATCATAAAGCCTGGACTATAGAGCAGTGGAAGTGAATAATATGGTCTGACGAGTCTTCTTTCACATTGTTTCCCACTTCTAGCTGAGTTTACGTCTGGAGAACGCCATCTCAAGCCTATAATACAGACTGTTTGTTGCCAAGAGTGAAACATGGCGGGGGTTCTGTTCTGGTTTGGGCAGCCATATCGTGGTTCTCTGCTAGCCCCAAATGAACTGTGTCAGGGACATGGTTTTTTGCATTTATTCAAACATCTCCGCATATAAATGAGAATTAATTATATTATATTAGTTTTAAAAGTAAAACTAATATAATATCCTTCTATATAAAGCTGTTTGATGTATAATGGAAAAAATTCAATTACTGCAGTATGTTTTAATAAAATTTGAATATAATAGACTGAATTGCACTACATTAGAACAAAAAGCAAAACATTTTTATTTATTTATCTTTATTTTCACTATATGTGTTTGTCATATGTTTGTTACTAGAGGACTTATTTTATAGATTTGAAGCTAAATAATATTTTTATGTTTTTACTTATGCAAATTAATTAATAAAAGAACTGTGATTTAAGTATTGTCTTTGCTGTGATATAGATTGAATCTTATTATGTTATGGAATTATCATTTAAATATTCAGATACGTGTAATATTAAGAGCATATGTATGTAAGTATAATTTTTCCAAGTATAATAAAAAGTAACCATCAACAACAAATAAACTTATAAGTAAATAGTATCTGTAAATTCTGTATGTAAAGGTATTATTTTTATTTTTATTTATTTGTGTGTGTATTATTTTAATATTGTTTATAGCTAAATAAAGAAAAAAAAATTAATAGAATTTTTTACTCTATTAAATCTATGAATCCCACAGTCATCTGAGCATTGAAGTAATTTTTATAGCATTCTGCACTTCATTCTAAAAGCGTTATAATTTAAAGGTGTATATCTTGAATCAGTATTTAAAATCATAAAGTGTTTAGCAGCTTTTTCTGGAAACACACACAAAATAACATTTTTAACAAATTTGCTACAGTAATAGACGCTTGATTCCATGTGAGCAAAATTCAAATAACATAGTAAAAATAAAAAAACAAAAATTAAAGATTAAACCTTATCCTAAATTAATGGAGGTTGAGGGATTTCCCTCAACCATATTAAGAATGTGGTTGAGGGAAAGCTCTTGTCAAAAAATACATTTTGAGATAAATAACATTATGCGTGTATTTAAAAGAAAAAATTGAAAATTCAATAAAGGAATTCAAAAAGAAAGCATAAAAATACAAATTTGGCAAATTGTATTAATACTAAAAATACAAATTTGAAATATGATATGTGAAAATGTTTTAGAAACTTTTAAAATAACTTGAATCATACGAGAAATTTGGCAATTTAAAAAAAAAAAATACGAGAAAGAATCTGTACTGCAGACAAAAGAAGGGGAAAAAGCCACACATCTTTATAGGAGTGCAGAAAAAAGCTGAAATTCGGATTCTCTAGAATGTTAAATTTTAGCGGACAGCGCTAAAGAGCCAAAGTTGCCGCTCCACACCTAAATTGCAACCCTAAAGCTTAGATTCAAAATGGCTGACGAGTCAGCCTGTATCTCTAGTAGCTCTAATTCTAACCTCCTTGTTAAAAACGCGTCAAACAGTGCGTAATTCTGCACTTTACCCAAAATTCTATTGCCGACTTTTCGTCATGGGCAATTCCCAAATTGTTAAATCCATAGGATATTAAAAAAGGATTTTAAAATTAAACTAGTATTTCAATGGCGTTTTAAGAAATATAGAACTATATAAACTTACGCAATCTGAAATCAGCGCGTACGCTAGATTTGGCGCGCTGTTAAATGGACGCGTTTGTTATATTTGGCGCTTTTGCCCATACATTTTCGGTGCAATTTTTTACGGTCCTCAAAACGGAATAGTACCCATTTTGCTAATGAAATGTTGGAAAAACAATATTTAACATAGTTTATTAATCTTTTATCGTGATACAACCACATTTTTAAGAACAAGATTAGAAAGTTTACAATTATACAACTAAGTTTATCTCAGTTTTCACTCTGAGATGGAATCCCAGGGAAAATATTGTTAATGATGGACTAGATCAAAGTAGTTATATAGAGAAAGCACACGTGGGATCTTTGCCTTTACTGAATAACATTTGCCAGTCAATTTACAGCAAAATATATATGCCTACATTGCCTACTGTCCATTAAATTAAATATAACCTTTGAATCGCTCTTAATATTCTTGTTTTAAAAGTAACTTGTCAGTTAATTTTATCAGTAACTTTTAGTATGCATTAGGTAGTAAGGAATATACTTTTTAGACACATAAACATTGCTTGGATTATCCTAAATTTTCCTTTATACAGTCAAAAGTCGTTAATTCGGACACCCATAATCCGGAATGATCTATAATCCGGACCTCAAAGCTAAAAACTTTCTGCGCATGCGCCGCGTTGGCACATGCGCACAGGCGTTTTACGCGTGCGCTTAAGACCTTGACTACTGCGCATATGCGTGTGCTCAAGTGCAGAATACGTTTTCGCCTGCGCGTTTAATGTATAACGGACGGTCTAAGCTAAAATTATCTATTTCAGTTAATGTTCATGATTGCGTTGTTCCTTAATCTTCGAATTGGATCCCGCTTATTATTTTTTGCAGACTCTAAGAGCAATTTTATAAAAGTAAACTTGAACTTTCGATTATGTCAAATAGAATTTCCGATGCTGGAACTTCCAAAGGATCTACAAAACGAAAGTATGTTTCGATGTCCAACAAACAAAAAGTGGAATTGCTGCAAAAAATGGATAAAGACATGAAGAATGTGACAGAGAGGTTAGTGAAAACGAAAAAATTTCGATTGACAAGTTAGTCGGTATTCTCGGCACAGCAATTAACGGGCCTTGAATAGCGAAACTTTGTAATTGAACAAGAAATTATGTCTGTTTATAGAATTAAAGAGAAAGTATTCTCACATAAAACGAAGCAACTTAAACAACTTACATTGAAAGAAATGTTTAATAAAATAAACAAATAAATATTAAGCTTTTTTTTTTTTTTTTTTTTTTTTTTTTTTTTGTAAATTTTGATACCCTTTAGATCATAATTGTTCTTTATTTCATAAATTACGGTTTCATATTTTTAATTTTAGAATTTCTGCATGCCATCTTACGAGATTTAAACTGATGATCTATAATCCGGAAAAATCGATAATCCGGAATCGCCGAAGTCCCGACGAGTCCGGATTAACGACTTTTGACTGTATTTTAAAATACACAGTGTCATTTCCATTATCTATTTCTACTTCATTACCTTTTTTTTTTTTTTTTTTTTTTTGAAGATTGGGATGATCTAGTGTGACAAATTGCATTTTGAATGTATTTTAAATTTACCATTAATATTTTAAACTACATTTTGCACCAATATTTATGTTTGCTCTCCCATTAAGGGAAACAAATATAATAATATAAGTTATTAAATTAAAATTCCTATATTTAAATTAAAATTCCTGTGTTTAATTCCATCTTTAACAACAGCCATAAAATATATGGAATTTACATTCTTACCACAGATGTGGTAAGTCATGAACTCATTGGCACTGAAAAGTCATGAACTCATTGGCAACTTTGAAGAGCATTTGCAAACTTGTTGGTGAGTTAGGAGAGGGATGTTTGTTTGCATATCTTTAAATTTATTTCAACGATGCATCCACCACCACCTATTGTTTTACATTTTTCTTCTTCAATACAAGACACGCACAATTCTAGGCTTTTTTTTACCGTTGTTTTCCCTATAAATCTTTTTAATAATAATAATAATAATAAAAAAAAAAAAACAGAAAATTGCAAAATTTTGGCACCAGAATCCTAAAATGAGAAAGGAAAGAGAGGCATGTGATGCCTTTTATGTTGTATGCATGCAGAAAGCAACATCGCCAAAGATTTTACCAGAGACAACAGAAACTGTGGTATGTGGTCCACCTGAATGCTGAAGTACTGAAATTCCCATAGGAGGGATCATAATCTGCAACCACACTGGTGAAAATATCTGGAGAAGTGCTGTATGGGAAAATGCTATGTGTATACTTGGGTTGCGATATAAATGATTTTTAGTGACATGTGTAGCCACATAAATTTTTCTTCGCATCATGGTTTAGACCATCAATACTCTTTCACAGCATTCTGGTGAGGTTCAGAAAATTAGAAAGTACCAAAATTCATCATTTTAGAATTATTTTGAGTAAGTTATATACTTTGTGAACTGTGATGAACAAAAATTAATAAGCTGTGCTTCCCTCAAACCAATTTTCTTTCTTCCACATAATGATTTATTTGCATATATCAGAACTTTACTATTGCAATATGCTTTTGGAATGATTATTATTTCAATCTATGAGATTTTTATTTTACCACCAAAGAAAACGCACAGACATCATTGCTGGGAAATAACTACCTCTAAAAATCTGACATGTATTAATAATAAATAGATACCTTTGTCACAATTTGAATCATCATTTTTAAAGCACATATGCTTTATACTTTATATTTAATTATGTTAAAAAAAAAAAAAAAAAAGCACTATCCTACTTGATCTGGTTTTCCTACCTGAGCTGGTGAATGAACTCATTAGTTTGACTCATTGATTAAGATAACATAATCTGTATATATGGCTCTTACAGTTATATTATTCTTCAGTTCAGAACTAAGTAAGTGCTACATAGCAAAAAGTTAAAGTAGTTTTTTTTTTAAAGTGACCATTGTTTCAGCTAACTTTGGTAGAAAAAATTAGCAGCCCTTAGATGCTTTGCCATGTTCAAGTAACCTAACCAAACCCTCGTTAGAACATTATAAGTGACTACAGCTATAGTTGTGCATAGAACTTTGCAAATAGAAGGATAAATGATATAAATGAATTTTTTCCAGATAAATCTTAATACATCAACACCATCAAGGATCACATCCATGGTCTGCATCAAAAAAATGCCACGTTATGTCATGCATTATGCATCCCCATACAGGTCTGAAACCAAGTGTAATCGTATGGTCCATTACATTCCAGTTGCCTTCACGTTTAATGCTTGCACTTGCTTCACGTTTAATGCTAATTTCACGTTAAATGCATTATGTCATGCATTATGCATCCCCATACAGGTCTGAAACCAAGTGTAATCGTATGGTCCATTACATTCCAGTTGCCTTCACGTTTAATGCTCATCGGTGGCCAGGGCAACCTGTATGAGTGCAATGGGCAGCAAGACATAGGAGCGTCAAAATTTTTAGAATTTTGGCAGGAACTGGAAGGCATAATTTGCAAGCAGCAGTTATTCTATTTAGGTGATAAAATATGTAGCTCTGGCTTCGCTAGCAGCCAAGCAGTAAAGTAGTTGAATATTGATAATTCGACCTGGGTTTACATTCTAGCGAACAGGTTGGCTGCATGTGTGTTTTCATAGTTTTCTGCATATATGAAATATGTATAAGCTAACTTCTCTTTGAAAGTACCTCTACCCTTAGCCAAGTTACTATACTGTAATCAAATAAATTAAACACCCCCCCCCAAAAAAAAAACAGCCTCCATGTTTAATGTGCAGTTGAACAGGCGCTATTGTTTAGGGCTACTGTAAATGATTTATCAGATTTAAAAATTCTAATATCGAAAATATTATGCATATTATAATGATTGAATCCAAGTAAAGAATGAGAAATTATCCAAATTTTCTTTACGTACAACAAATGTTTTGCTGTGTATGTTATGTGAGCACCAGCTACATTATGTACAAAAATACCATGTGAGCACCAGGTGCATTTTGTACATAACATATTAACAGTACATTATGTACAAAAAATGCACTCCTTAATGTTTGCCCAATCGAAGACTTCAAATGTGATAGATGATGCAGTATGGAAACTCGTACAAAAAACGTGAAATCAATAGCCATTTGGAAGTGTGCTATGTGATCAATGTTCATAAAATGTATGTAGCATGCGAGGTAATTTTTTAGTTTCTAGTTCATTTCCAAAAATTGATTATTGTATGTATACCATTTATGAAAAGGCAGTGTTTTTAAAATCTGATGAATCATTTATTATTACTCTGAGGTTTTCGAAGCTCACTGCTGTCTATCTTTAGAGGTTGTCTAGAACTAGTGATCAACAAGGAATGTATGGCACATAACAGAGAACAAATCCTAAATTCCCACCATTTTTTTTTATTGATCTATTAATCCCTCGATCTATGATTTCATCAGATCTGTTATCCACTGAATATATCAGGCCTATGATTATAAAAAAACTAACGTACCACAGTCTACCCGTGGCTACATCAGCTGAAAACTGGTAATAACTGAAATCTACTTTTCTCACATATTCTAGGTGCACATCCAGTATCTGTTTATCTTCATGCAATGGCTGTACGAGGTGGTATACTCCAAGTTTAACTGTTTTTTAAACCATGTACTTTAAATCTAACTGATTTGCTTACACATGTACAGTTAAACCATGTATTAAAATTTATTTGTATAATAAATATGGCTTTATCTCCCGTCTTCAATAATGTTATGCTTTTAAGGGCCATCAGTGTTTTAAGATTACAACAGTTATTTATATTAATGTTAACCCCCCCAAAATATTAAATCATTGTGGAAATCTACAAATTAGACAAACTGCAATTATCATTTTCTTCTAATATTTAATCTAAAGCAATGGTTCTCAACCTTTTGACTAACGCGTACCATCTAAACAAAAATTGAAAACCTTTAATATCACCACCACTCCTGAACAAAGCTCAAATCACATAAATTTACGAGTGTTAGAAAAAAAACTCAATCAGGATGTTGGGTTTTAATTTTTTAATTTAATAGTTAAAAATACTTTGCTTCTTTGTATACCATGGTTGAAAACCCCTGATCTAAAGAAATGTTCCTATGTTGTTTAGATTCATCCACAATCATTCTGCAAATAAATTGAGGAAATTTTTATATTTTTGTCTATTAACAGTCAAATGGTAACTGCGTTAAGTGATAATATCAGTAGAACATATTCGCTGTACTGATGATTTTCATACTCTTTCTCAAATGTACACATAACTACTAATAATTTATTCATAGTAAATCATTAATAGAAGATTTTACTCTTTGATGAAACACATTTTACTTAACTTATCTTTTATGCACTTTTGTAACATACATGTTAAACGTCAGTTTACATATTTTCTAATTAATATTTCTTTCACTTAAATCATCATTTCCTAGAAACCGGTATTGCTGTTTGTTATTAATTTTTCATTAAAATGCTTTCATAAGTTTTTTTTTTCCTTCTCAGAATTTTACTTCATGTGATGAATAAGCATTATTTCCATTAAGTTGGAAAATTTGGATCTAGGAAAATATAAAGTTTGTCCAGTTTTGTCTGACATCATTCTAAATCTCAAAACAAATCTATAGCACATTACTTTAGAGACAATTTTGATTAAAAAATCTGTGCAAAATAACATTAACAAGAGAAATTATCCTAGCTGTATCTAAGCAAATGTTCTGTGATACATATTTATGTATGTATAATATATTTATGATATATTTTATTATAAAGATATAAGTTTTACTAAACATACATCACTTAACCTAGCTTCATATTTAAAGACACAAAACATTTGTACACTGATCTCAGGCAGGTCATGGCTGGCTTGGTCTTTCATGTATTTTCTATTCAGAAAAGCAGGTATGAGACAAATATCATTTAGTAGCTTCCATGAGATCATCTCTCAAGCAAAATACTTGTCAAAATTAATTAATTAGCTTTTAAAGGTACATTAAAAGCATGATGTTATGAAGAAGAGAAAAGTTTCACAAAGCAGAAAAAAAATCTAAATTACAAATTAGCAGGAAATCCAGCCTTAGTCCTACGAAGCTTTATTATAGCACTATTATATTTATTGTTTTAAACTCTAATTCATTTACTCAGAAAAACCATTCTATTAAGAAATTTTATATAACCATCATTAAGAAAAATATATTGTTTTTATATGACTACTTCATTTTAGACAACATATTACTTTATGAAGCCAAATAATAGATATACAAGACTTAGTTGAATATCAATTGTGTAGATCTTTTGAAATTTTAATATATAATTAGGTGCTTTATTAGTGTTGGGAACATGATTTTGTAAGTAATTATTTTCTTCTCAGAAGACATGCTGTATTTTTGTCTTAAATCTGGCTAGTATTTTCTAGGGAAGATAATCTTTTAGAAGACTTTTGCTTACATTTTTGTTTGATTTATCCCTTAGAAAATTTCATGAATATCATGATGTTGACTGAGCAATGCTACTAAGGCATTAGTTTTATATCATTATGCCACAATGGCAAATGGTATGAGAGCGACTAAATGGCTAGTCAATAAGACAGTGATTATTTCTGGTGTTTTTTATTAAACACGATCTGTAGCTTTCATAAGTATAATAAAATCTGAGATAGAGTTAGTAATTCATCATGAATCAACTTGACTGCTTTATGTAATCTTAAACAATGCCTAAGACCTATGGAAAAGCCACTTTAATAAGGGAGTGTACCAAGTGTCTTTCTAAATTTACAGCTGATATCACTCAAAACAGCTTTATGTATCTTATCATGCACATAAATTATGTCATGATGCAAAATATTTTCCCAACATGATGATAATATAAGTCAAGCCTCCAGCAATGCACACTTCACGTTATCAGATATACCCCATTAAATAGAGAGTTCCTGATTTCGAAGCAGAGAACCACTGTACACATATATAGCAATCCTGTAACTGTCTAGTAGTGGGTGGTTTTACTATACTTTACATTGTTGTAATGATGCTATTAATTATATCTTCAAAGATATCCCTAATTAATATATATTCAAATATTAATTTGATCCAAGACACTCTGATATTTATTAGTAACAAAGTGTCATGCACATATTATGCGAATATAATTATTTTGGCTTTGTATATATTGTTAATGTTTACTTCAGGACAGTTTGGCTATGTTGTAATTGTAAGTCACTTTGTTTTTTATTTGCAATTTACTGGTGGTTGGGAAAAGTATAAAAGAAAATCATCTAATATGAATGTGTTGTCAACTCCATTGATGGCTCCATGAAGTCTTTAGGCGCTATCTATCCTGCATCAATAATTTTTTATACAGAAATATGCAATAGTTTTATAAACTATGTAAAGTACTTACTCTTGAAGTCTCTTAGATAACTGTTAATCAATAATACACTAATAGCCATTAAAATTGCTATAGCATGAAGGAAAGCAAAAAAAAAAAAAAAATATTTGTTGTGCATAAATAATATGGCATGAAGATAAAATGATTAAATTTGTAAGCAGCTTGGGGGTTTACAAGGGTGCGAAATCAGTCGAAACAACTGCTCCACCTGGCAGCTAAAAACGGCCCTTATCCAGTTAGGCACTGAGTAGAATTTCACTTGAATGACAGAAATCGGCATCTCATTCCATTCTGATTCAAGTCCATGCCACACTTCATCAATCGTATTAGATGGAGAGGGTTGCTAGGCCAGTCCTCAGCAAACCACGAGCAGGTATTTTCAACAGATCTGGAGACCGTACAGGCCAGGGCAGCAATCAAATGCACTGCATACCGAGGAAGGTCAGAACACAATGTGCAACATGTGGTCTTGAATTATCCTGTTGGAAGATTGCATTTGGCAGGCCTTAAAGATAGGGCACAACCCCTGGATGTAAGATGTCACAAATGTACCGATCTGGCATTCAAATTACCATCGATCCGAACTAAAGATGTGTGTGCCATGTGCTCAGTGGCTGCCTATACCATCACATTAGGGTTCTTATGCTGATACTGAATGCAACCAGGCAATGTGTGGTCTCCTTGGAGCCTCTAGACACTTATACGATCATCAGAATAATGCACACAGAAACGGGACTCATCTGAAAAGACGACATTGTACGCCTCCTATATCCAGCTTTGTTGTTGGACACACCACAGTAGCCATCTTTCTCTGTGCTGCATTGTTAAGGAAAGCTAAAGTAATGGACACTGTGCTGATAGTCCATGCTGATGCAAACGTTGACATACCGTACGAGCAGATACTGGGCATGCTGCAAATATGCCCGTTTTCTGACTAATGGTCTGTGATGTGGTTGTAAATTTGGAGGGCTGACCTCACAATATGCCTGTCCTTTCGGATATTAATCATGGGACGGCAATGAGATCCTGCATGCCGTTCAGTATAATCCTCAGCATTCCATACATGCCATATTCGCTTAACAGTGGTTGGATGTCGAGTAGTGCAACGGGCGATATCACAGAACGATAATCCACACACTCTATAGGCAACAATCCTGGCTCTATTGAATTCTGACCCTTGCTGGTAAGCATTTCTTCTTATTATTCAAGGCACACCATGATATTCTGAGCACATTCCAACCTTGCAAAGTGCTTTCCGAATGACAAATCCACTACACAATTTTTTGAAATTATTAATTCACCATGCCAAACATTGCCTAGAAATACCATAATGACCGTTTCCAAGTTTTTGAATGCTTATTTTTTTCCTGCGATTCACATAAATTAGTATGCCACTGAATACCCACATCCCAAACTGAAACAATGTTTTTTGATACATTACTTGTGACAATAACAAAGTAGTGTTCTAGTTTGCCTTTTTGTACCTTTTTAAAAGACAGACATCATCAGAAGTTGCTCTATATTTTTAAATAATCGAAAACAATATTCTTTTTCAGAATATCGGTTATTACTGCAAATATTAACATTCCTCCATTTTTTAATTTTAGTTCCAGAAAATATTAACATACCAATGAAATATTAAAAGATTAAACTGTTCTTCTGTCCAAAATTTTCAAAAATACAAAACCAATCTTGTTTTATTAAAAAATAAATAAAAAATCCCTTCATGCCAAGCTCCAACTCCCTCAAAACTGAATCTCTAATGCTAAATCAAAATTCTCTTACATTATATCACAACCTCTGATATTTGAAAATCTAAAGTACAATAATAAATACTTTTATGCTCCGGTAACGAAATTTTTTTTGCATAATTATATATTTTGTTTGCCGAAATTTGTCTTCCTAGTAAACATATCTTATGCCGTCCAAATAAAATACTTCAAGCGTTATGTCTGAAAAGGTTTGTGTTCTATATTCTTTACCAGCTGTACCTTTTAGCGATTTATTATTAATTCAGAATTGTATATGCATACAAAATTTATTACGTCTTATACAGCAAACTACAAATTACACTTTCACAACAGTTCAGAATCCATGCAATCGGCTTGTCACGTGACCAAACATGTGACGTTTTTTACGTAGCAAGTCGGTCAGCCTATAGTGATTCAGCATTGTCACAGCAGGGGGTACGGCGAGTACGTTTTAGGAACATGCGTCCCGGCTTCCTTCTATAAGGAGGTGTTGATTAGGCACATTGAAAAGAGTTGGCATAGCATTGGGCTTGAGTTTTTTTACGCCCATCTTGCCTAGAGCATTCAAATTGATTTTCTTCAAAATGTACCTGCATATTTAACAAAAGCATGCATGAAATTTAACATTAAAATCAAAAGCACTAGTGTTACGAAGAACACAGAAAATATATAAATCAAATATATTTAAAACAGTTCGTTCAGTTGCGGGCCTGCCTCTACCCGAGGCTGGGTGCATTATGAATAAAGACAAAAAAATTCTTAATAAATCATTCTTTATTTCCATCAAAACAGTATCACTCTTCCGAGCTCAGCTTTCGTTCGTCCACACTCAAAAAGATTCGAAAACATTCAGCACGCAGGCTGACGTCACAAAACAGCAGCGCCTCGCGCCGGTTATTACTTCAGTTCATTTCACAACATCCTCCCCCCCCCCTTGAGACTCAGGTTGAGTCTCAAACTCATAACAAACATTATTTAAAAGATCAAGTCTTTTTGGAACTTTTACAAGTCGTCCAGAGGAGGAATATTGTTGCATCACCATTTTATCAGGTGCAATTCCCCTTTTTAACGTACACCAAGCACTAGAATTAGATTCCTCTGCACCCAGTTTCTTATCAGGAATTATGTTTCTATCATTGGACTGTATCTCCAGAGGAAAGATGCGTTGTATTGGTCGTATAACTATTCCATGCCGGGTCTTAAGTTTAACCGTACGAATCTTTCCATCACGTCCAGGGATCAATTCTGTAATTCGGGCTAAAGGCCAAAATAAACGTTTTTTGTTATCATCCCCCATCAGTACTATTTCTCCTACTACAGGTTCCCGAGATCGCTTTTCATTATGCTTTTGATCCAGTTGACTAAGGTATTCTTTTCTAAATCGTTGTCTCAGATCATTTAACAATTTAGTTCTATACTTTAATCTCTTATTAAGACTTGACGAATTTAATTCATCAAGATCATCAACATTGGAATTTCTGTTCTCGATAAGAAACATGGCGGGTGTCAGAGGTACTAATTCTTGCGGATCTTCAGAAACATAAGTTAAGGGTCTAGAATTAATTATAGTTTCACAATCACAAATAATAGTATAAAGTTCTTCAGATGATAACACTGATTTACCTAAAGTACGTTTTAACAATTCTTTTACTGTACGAACCAACCTCTCCCACCAGCCACCCCACCAAGCTGCAGTAGGTGGAATAAATTTCCAGATTATACTTTCAGTTCCCGTTTCCTTTACTACTTTAGTCCAATTTAGTTTTGATAAATCATTAGACGCACCCCGAAAATTTGTCCCGTTATCACTATAGATTATTCTAGGGCGTCCGCGCCTAGCAACAAATCGTCGAAGCGCCAGGAGAAACGCATCAGTAGAAAGAGAATTTACGAGTTCAAGGTGAATGGCACGGTACACAGCGCAGGTGAACAGCGCGATCCACACCTTTCCTCCATTTTTTAAAAACAGCGGTCCGGCCAAATCAATCCCTGTGATTTCAAATGGCGCACAATCCGTAACTCGGTCTGGCGGCAGAGGTGTCGGTTCGCTTGACATGGCCTTAGTTTTAAATCTTTTACAAACGATACAGTTAAAGAGGACATTTTTAATGGTCTTTCTAGCTCTGACTATCCAAAATCTTTCTCGTAATATGCATTGCATCATCTGAAGACCAGCATGACAGTTCTTATTATGCACATTTCTGATTAATAACTTAGTAAAATCACATTTTTCTGGTAACAGTATTGGATACAGAAAAGATTCATAGTCATCTCTATTTAGTATTCTCGTTTTAACTCTTAGAATACCATCATCATCAATGAGCGTTTCAATAAAATTATAAGATTTCTTATCAGTCAGATAATAATTTTGAACCAAACGAATTAAATTTTTCTCAGAATTTTCAATTTCATACTGTGAAAGTTCAATCTTTCCATTCTTTTCAGAACCACCTTTACAATTATTTACAAATCTAAATATCCATGCAAATACTCTAGTCATTTTATCATAATTGGATACACTGATTCGATGCCAAGGGGGTGCGTCTTTTGATAGATCAATATTCACTCTTTTTATCGTTTTTCTCTCCAATTCTACTTCTTCATGCAAATAAATAATCTCACCAGTGGGCCAGTTTTCAGGGCTTTCTCGTAACCACAAGGGGCCTTCCCACCATCTAGACCGAAGCATTTGCTTCGCAAAACATCCGCGCGACAACAAGTCGGCAATATTTAGTTTCCCTGGGATATGTCTCCATGAATGACCTCGCGTCAACTCTCGAATCTCTTTAACCCTATTTTCGACGAAAACGGACCAATTTCCTTGCTCTGTTATCCACCAAAGGGCAGTGGTTGAATCAGACCAGAAGGTAACTTTTAAATCGGGCAAACTGAGAGCTTTGATAATAGAATTTGCAAGTCTAGAACCTATACAACAGGCCATTAATTCTAAGCGAGGAATGCTTAAAGATTTCAAAGGCGATACTCTAGACTTCGGCCGTACGAGATTTATTTTTACTTCAGAATTAAATATTGATCGAACAAAGACGCACGCTGCATACGCCCCCTTGCAAGCATCCACAAATACATGTAGTTCAGACGTGTCATTGATAAACAAGTATCGAGGCAAAGTAACATCTTTCAAAACATTAAGTTCTTTAAACCAGTTCAAAAATATATTTACATCATTCGGAGACAATTCATCATCCCATGCAATTTTCACTTTCCACAATTTTTGCAACAACAGTTTTGGAAGCAATGTAGTTGGCGTTAATAAACCAATAGGATCAAAAATTGTCTGCACAATTGCCAAAATTGTCCTCTTTGTGATTTTTGTATCACAGGTCAATGTATTTGTGTCTGTGCAGCACCTCAGCGTATCATTATCCAAATTCCAAATTACCCCCAAAACGGAAGTATCCCCTGAATGTTTGTCAACATTTGTACCAGCCACATTGCTTTCAAAACCGCGCAAGTTAAAACATCCATTTGACATGATTAATTTGGAATGTTCAATAAAAGTAAACTATTCATCAATACTAAAAACACTAGATAAACAATTATCCACATAAAATGACGATTTCAGTTTTTGAGCAACTTCACTATATTGACGTGGACAGTTTTCTAATAGATGCATTATAGATGCGTTCAACAAGTAGGGGCTCGAAGAAACTCCAAACACAACTCTGCAATGCCTATAAATTAATTGCTCTTCATTGCATGGGAAAAAAAATCTGAGAAAATCTCTATCTTTAGATGCGACGGATAACATTAAAAAAGCCTTTTCAATATCGGCACTAATACCAATCGGATACATTCTAAAACGATCTATAATATCAGGTATTAATTCAATAAGATTTATTCCTTTACACAAACATTCGTTCAAAGAGAGTCTCCCTTTCTCAGATGCAGAAGCGTCAAAAACAGGACGAATTTTCGTGGTTTCACTTCCTAATTTGATTACAGGCCTATGCGGCAAATAATGACATTCATTATTCAATTCGTTTTCTGGTACGCGTTCAATAATATTCAACCTTTCCCATTCCTTGAACACATTTTGATAATCATCGAAAAATTTACTACATCTGAGTTTATAGATCATCTTTTGATACCTTTTCCAGGATAATTCTTTATTATCGGTTAAATGTGTCGTATCACATTTCCACGGAAGTTCTACTTCATATCTTCCATCTGGAAGAATTTTCATTTTGTTCTCAAATTCAGATAAATTAAAACTTTCATTCATTTTAACAGTTTCGTTTGGAGCGCATATTCCTATTTTTTCAGGTTCCCATAACTCATTCAGAGGAATTCTCCTGACATGCATTGAAAATGTTTTCAAAATATTATCCTTTTCACCTGAATTTCGTTTGCCAAATACCGTCCACCCAAGTTTCGTTTCGACAGCCGTTACCCCGGACTGTAATTCAATAGAATTTCCCGTCAATAATTTTCCTATAACATCTGCTCCGATTAAAAGGTTAATTTCAATTTCCTTTCGCAATGGATCAGAAAATTCGATTTCTTTTTCTTTTAATTCATTCAAAATCTCTTTATCTTTAACCTTAGGAATAAAACCGCAAATCTTTTTTCAAACAGTGCATGTATAACTGTCTCCTCCCGAAGTGGAGATGCTTTAAGCTGACTCATCATATTTTCACTAACGTAGCTACTTTGGCTTCCGCTATCAATTATGCAGCGAATAATTTTCTCGCGACCTTGACACCGAATTCGAACGCAAAGCGTTTGCAAAATTACAGTTTCGCTTCTGCTACAGTTAGAAAGAGAACTCTCTTTTGAAACATTTATCTGATCATTATTTTTTAGCTTTTGATTACACATTACATCAAAATGATTACAACTTTTGCAAATAGAACAACTTAACTTACCTTTGAAAGGACAAAATTTACTAATATGACTCGCTCTTTTCAGACAAGAAAAACAAGCACCTTTTTTCAACAACAATTGTTGTTTTTCAGCTAAAGTCATTTTTTTTGCAGAGTAACATTTTTCACTAAAATGTTTCTTTTCACAAAAATTACAGTTCGGAACACTCTTACCTGAATTCTCAAGACTTACTAGAGCTGATGCTGTTACGGGATCATTTTGCTTTACCTGTTCGTGGTTATAATCTTTCTTTCGATGGTTCTGTTGGGAAGCGAAACCAGTTCTTGCGAGGAGAACCATCTCTTCCCCCTTAACTTCCTGTTTTAAGAAATTCATTAAATATTTCAAAGATCGATTCCCTTTAGTTTCAATGGAGTCGTGATTTCTGCTTCTTTCCCATGCCATCAGTACTTCTTCTGGTAAGCAACTTTCCACTAAGAGGGTCAAAAAATCCCCATATTTTTCTTGGGTTCTTCCCAAACTTTCCAACGCTCGCAATTTTCCTTCTAGTTCATCATACAGGGAGGGTAGATCCGTTTTTGCTCTTCCGGTTACAGCGTTCTTCATCACTAGGCTTAACAAGTCTCTCACATAGATTTGCACAAGTAAATCTTCGCGTCCAAAGCGCTCTTTTAGTTGTTCGGATTAGGATAATTAGCTGCCGTTGCCGGGAAGCTAAGGACTAGGCGTTCTGCTTTCGATTTGGGTTCCATGGCCTGCAATAAATACTGCATTTTATCTTCATCGGCGATACTTTTGTCATCGTGGATTTTCTGGAACTGACTCCAAAAAGTCAGGTAATCTTTAGCTTCACCACTGAATTTTTTAAGCTCAATTTTAGGCAATTTAAATTTCCTAGATTCGGAATTATTTGAAGGAGAAGAGGCTTGTATTTCCGCATCTATTTGAGCACACTGTTCTAGAAACTTATCTCGATAATTCTCCGCTTCTTGAAAATCATCACTAAATAATTTTTCTCCATCTTCAGTCTGCAGAATTTGCTGCGATATAGCACTCTGGCATACGTCAAGTCTCTGGAATTTATCACAAAGTTGACACTTCAAAATCGAAAGTATTTTCAAATCTCTTACTTCTTTAGTTAATTCACTTTCGGTTTTCCTTGAGGTTTGCGAAAACGCAATTCTAAGTCCTTTTCTTTGAGCCTTTAAAGCGATCAAATCCATCTTCAAAGTATATTCAAAATCGAAATTCAATAACAAAAGTTCAATCGGAAAATTCTAATTCAAAGCACCCGGTCCCGCCGAGGGTACCACTATGTTACGAAGAACACAGAAAATATATAAATCAAATATATTTAAAACAGTTCGTTCAGTTGCGGGCCTGCCTCTATCCGAGGCTGGGTGCATTATGAATAAAGACAAAAAAATTCTTAATAAATCATTCTTTATTTCCATCAAAACAGTATCACTCTTCCGAGCTCAGCTTTCGTTCGTCCACACTCAAAAAGATTCGAAAACATTCAGCACGCAGGCTGACGTCACAAAACAGCAGCGCCTCGCGCCGGTTATTACTTCAGTTCATTTCACAACAACTAGTATTTAATTACAGTTACATATATTATATTAATTTAAGAATGTAATTTTCTGATAAATTTAATTTTTTTTTATGAAAATAGAACAAAATTTTTAAAAAGTAATCATGTTTGTAAAACTACTTAAAACATATTTCCTGCTCACACACTAAAAATAAATTTAAAGGACCTATAGTTAAAAATACATCAAGATTTACTACTACAATAAAGGATAATAATGGGATCAAAACGATTCATCGAATATTTAAATTAATATTTAACTTCTTAAAAATGTCTAAAAATACAGAATATATTTATCTTACTATAAAGAAAAAACAAAATCATTTATTATTTGGATCATACCATCCAGTTTTTAACATTGGCGCCAAATATCCGATTTGGCGACAATACATCAGAATCAAAACATAGAATGTTACTTTAAATCACCAATCGTACAGTAAAATTAAAGAAAAGAAAAAGGCACATCACATTTCTAACTGAGCACAAAGTTTACATGAAATGTATGATACAAATTTTACAAACGGTATAAACTTTTCACGATAACAAAAGAAACAACATGAAACAACGATATTTTACTGCACAAACACATACACATTCCGCAGTTGATTTTGTACTTATAAAATTAGTTGATAGTCAATAAGTGACAGTTAAATGAAAATACATATTTTAAAGTACCAAGAAGAGTAATTTTTCTAACATTCTATGGAAAAATACGAAGCTGAACTTACCTCACAAAGATACGCTCCTGGGCCCGGGATCCATTGACCTCGACGAGAATTAACTATCCATTTTCTTCGTCTTTCTTCATTTCTAGGGAAACGAAACATCCTAAAGTTATTTTTAGACTGATTCGAACAATTTGGTGCAGCACAACCACCCATTTTTCTGAAAATCGATCCACAAATATGTCAAGAAACCAGTGCTAATCCAATAGCGAATACCAACAAGTTAGCTTCAAAATGGATGATGATTCAGCTCCCCTTTATAGTAGCCTTAGCCTGTACATATCTAGTTGGCCTTGGTTGAACTATTCTATTCTAACCTCCTTGGATTTTTTGCTCATCGGGGCAAAAAGACTTAGCGGGTGCAACAAAAGACATCTGTCTACTTTGTCCGTCTGAAGACTCTATAGTAAGTGCACCAAGTAACTAACCCGGGAGTGTTTATGATTCTGTTATTTGGAAAATTTTCTTGGTGGACCTGGCATTCTGGAAAAATCTCTAAAACCGTCTTTTGAAATTAGCGTTATATGAAGCTTATAATGTTTTCATGAGTTTGTTAACGCTTTTTTATTGGAAACAACGGTATAACGGATTCTGATTTCAAATTTTCCACTCTGTCATTCTGAAAACCGTGTAAATTACAAAATGAATGAAGAACCGCCGTATGTAGTACTTGAAACAACGTAAGTGTTATTTTCTTTTCATAATAATTTAATTAAGTTGCTATAGTTTTATCTTCTGAAAGAGAAAAAAAAAAAAAAAAAAAGAATTATCTGAGAGATCGGGATATGTGAATATTTTACAGAATGTTCTTAGCAGTTGTTAAATCTGTTAAGCTATTCATTATTTAAAGGTTCTTAAATTACTAGTTCAAAATATGTAATACCAGTCTTTGATAGTAAAAGAGGGTATAGTGTAGAATTGGGTGCAAAGTGCAAATAGCTGATGTGTACAGGGACAAAGTCAAGGCAGTGTGCAATGCCAAGTTTGTACAATTCTCTGATATTTTTTTCAAGTGAAAATTGATCGATGTGTACATGGACAACTAGTTTGTGCAATTCTTTGACTTCTTATTTTGGTTTTGTGTAATGACCATCTTGAAATTGGGCCTTCATGACACCTGTCTTGGTGTCAAAAAAGAATCGCCCCCCCAAAAAAAAAGAACAAGAAGCACCTAATTGTAAACTTTTAAAGCAATAAATAAATTCTTAAATTAAAATTGAACTTTGGTTACATCATAATGAGTGTATATGAAGTCCTTGTGAGTGCTAATATTTTTAAGTTTATTACATAATTAATATGTGAAAAATTAATTGTGTAGAAATTTATTAGGGAAGTGCTTGCGTGTTATCATTATAATGTAATTTGTAACAACTGTCATATACGAACCGGGATTACGAAAAATTTCTTGTCAAATATTTTTGCTGAGAAATTCCATGATTTTACTTATCTAAGTTTTTTGTGTACATTTCAAACTTAAAGTCTAAAGTGTCTGAAAAAACGTGGTTTTCGTATGTGCATGCTAAGAGTCTGAAATAAAAACAAACAATTTAGATAAGCATGAAGTTTCTCATCAAAAATGTTTGATGACAAATTTTAAAAATAATAATAAATTCCAAACAATTTCAACACAAATAAAAAAAAATTAAAGCCATGCAACAATTAAAATAACTGTCTACAAAATTAAAATAATAAAAAAGCAAAACGTTAATTTCAAACAAAAACTTATAAGGACAGACATATCACATATAGTAAAAATCCTTTCCTTATTTCAATATAATGGATATTGAACCTTGTAGGAAGAACAAAGCTAAATTTTCAGTATGAACAAAATACTTTTATTTGAATTTTAAAACAGAACCAAAAAAATAAATGCTGCAGCTCTTAACTATCAAAATTTTAAATTCTTAACTACTACAGTTAAAACTCTTATAACTGTTATTATATTAAAATCTTAAACTCTCTAAACAAAATATATAAAAATCTTCTGAATCTTCTTGTTGCCACACCGTAAAATGAAATTTCTTGTCCTATTATTTATATTTCACGTTCTCTTTAAGTCACGATCTTTACACATATGTAAATGTCGTCACGATCTTTACACAATTTACTTTCATTAATAAAACTATGCCAATCACACAAAGCATGTGAACCAAAATGCCATGACTTAGCTATATCAGACATGTTTCTACGATTCAAAATTTCAATGAAAAATGAATTACTGCAGGAAATGCAGATTCAAACCTCAAACTTCATTCAGAGCTACATTCTGTACCCTAAACAATTGTTCTGCAAATCCTCCCAAAACACAATTTTTCTTATGAATCTTCATATTAGAGCCAGACTTCTCATATGTCAAGTTTTGGCTTCAAAAATCCTGTATCCCATAAAAACTGCAAAAAATACGCTTATGTCAGCATGGTGCTTCATTAATAACTCCAACAGCATATCTTCTCGCATTAAATTTAGCTTGAATACACTCTAAAACTTGTGGCTGATATCTCTCCACAACTTCCTTCATGGAATTGTACACCATTATTCAACACGTAACCAAAAAACCACCTCGACAAAATAAAGACCATTATTCAACATGTAACTAAAAAAACACCTGTACAAAATAAAGTGAGGACACTAGTTTGTGTATTGAAACAAATTTCTAATTGAATTTTAATAGTGCTTTTTTAACAAATATTTTTAATAAAATAGATTTAATAGTAGCCATTTAAATCTATAATGACTAAGGGTATCTAATTAGCTAATTTAATTATTTGTAACTAACTGGTCACCCTTAAAAGTTATCTTTGCATAATAAAGTGAGTTATTGCCTTTCATTAATCGCTATTGTGGTCATATACAGCACAAAAATGTAAAACTTAATTCTAACTGGGTTACAACCAGGGCTGTGGAATCTGTAGGAAAAATGGCGGATTCCGACTCCTGGAATTTTAAAGACTCCGACTTCCTCATATGTATATATATATATATATATATATGTGTGTGTAAAACATTAAATGATCTAAAATTCGTTAAATTTGAAAGCAAGTTTTCTAATACTTGGGCAATAGCTGCAAAGTAAGATAATAATAATTTATTTACTCAAATATTGATTATATTATCTCCTAATATAAATTTAATAGAATTTATCAAAAAGAGGGAACCCACATGTAGGATGTTTAATACTAAAAATAGTGTTTTAAAGGAACTTGAATGTAAATCATGAAAAAAACTTCTTAAGGGGACTTGAATTTAAATCATGAATAACAAAATTTCAGGCTTATATTTAGTTGAAAAAAATAAGTAATTATCGCTATTGATCAGAAAACAGTTGATTATTGCTAAGTTGTTGTTTCATTTATCACTAAGTTGTTTGTTTCATTTATCGCCAAGTTGTTGTTTCATTTGTGGTAACCTGAGTAGTTGAATGCTATGGAAATTCTATTATGATGTAACTGTTTGCATGATTGCAGTGAATTTGAGTGATGGGGAAGAGATTTGTAAAGGCTTGTTTGTGTGTCAGATTTTGGATAAGAAGTATGGGTACAACTCTAATATACGCCCTAATTTCACCAAATGTGGCGATATGTGTTCTGCGCTGGTTTTTGGCGCGATTGCGTGTTCTATGGCAACCCTGTTGACGTTGAAAAATCTTTCGCTGGAGCTCGTTGGTTCGCCTCTGTGTCTGAGAAGATGGGAGGGAAAGATAAATTGGTAGTTGTTGAATTAAAGTTCGGCAAAAGGAAATATGATTGTGGCTATCCTGTTGAGAGGTAGTGGGTATTTGGAAGTGTGGAAAGAGGGTCTGGGAGATTATTTTTAATGGCAGTGCATGATAGAAGTAGGGATTTGTAATTTTATTTATTTGTGAACCATAGTATAAATTTTCTGGATAGTGTGTCTGGCTGTAATGTAAATACGATAGTGATTACGTGGAGGCATGTTAAAGGTGGTATGAAATTTATATTTCTGCTATTTGAAAACGCATTAATTCATGGTAAGTGCATTTTATTTTATCCTTATTCTTATTTTGTAGAATGCTATGTTTATTGGTTCTTTAGTATGAATTTCTGTTGTTATTGTTGTTTTTTTTTTTTTAAATTGTTTGAAATTTATTTTAGTTTATTTTGTTGTTTAGTGTCTAGACTGTACAATTCGTAGATGTTTTTTAAAGTTGAAAGAGAATGCTGTGTACATGGTATTATTTGAAATTTATTGTTGTTATGTTATTTTATTAACGCGAGGAGTGCGTAGATCGTAGATTCCTTCCTTGCCTAAATTGTGCAATTCGTAGAATTTTTTAAAGTTTGAACAGGATGCTGTGTACATGGTATTCTTTGAAATTTGTTGTTGTTATGTTAATTTATTAAAGCGAGGTGTGCGTAGTTTGTAGATTCGTTCATTGCCTATATGTGCCATTCGTAGATGTTTTTTTAAGTTAAAACATGTCGCTGTGTACATGGATTCTTGTCAAATATTTTTGGTTAGAAACTTTACGTTTCTGCTATCTAAATTTTTTGTTTTTGTTTCAGATTTTTAGCTAAATTGTGTGTTCAAAACGTAGTTTTTGCGTGTGCGAAAACCGCGTTTTTGGAGACATTTTAGGCTAAAAGTTAAAAATGTAGACAAAAAATTTAGATAGTAATATGGCATCGTGAAGTTTCTCGCCAAAAATATTTGGCGACTTGAGGGCGCATATCAGAGTAGTTCCGAAGTATGTTGTTATTTTGTGGTTTACATGGTAAAATGGCTGAATGTGGTGAGATTAATTTGAAGTTTCTGTACGTTTGAAATGAAAGACAAAAGCATTATTTGACTGGTGTCTAAATGAAGGTTTACGTAGTAGCCGTTATAAGTGTCCTGTTTGTAGGAAGGAAATGTGCATGGTCGAACGTCGGAGGATACCAGCACTATGGAGGATATTTTGACTCTTATTTTTGGGAATTTGTGTGACGACAGCAGCATACAGATTCTAGTTTAGATAACTTTAGGAAGTTTTTGGATGCTGTTAAGGAATTTTGTTCGACTGAAGACACGGAAATTTGTAAATAAGGTAAGTGGATATTTCCTTTGTGTAGTGCTAAGATGTATTTCCTTTTTTATGTTATTTCACTGTTTGATTTAAAATGTGGTTTGTTGTGATTATATATTGTTAGGGATTTGGTATTTAATTAGTTAATGTTAGTAGAATTATAAATAAAATTGTTTTATTCATGCAGTGCAGCGCGTGACGAATATTAAAAGAAAGCTAAGCCGAAAAATTAAAAATGCAAGAGTGCATGCATTTAACATTTAATAAATAAATATCTCTTTTTGATTTTGAGAAAATACCGGAAAATTCTCGTGCAATTAAAAAGCTTATATAAGTGGCATGAAAACCTCCCAATTCATTATTTAGTTATTGTTTTAAGAGTTTGTTTAGAAAACTGCTCTTATTGACTGCAGCGAATTCATAGATTAGCTTTCTCTAGCTGTTTTGAATTAAATTCTGTTTCTCTAGCTGTTTTGAATTAAATTTTGTTGTTTGAGTAGTTAAAAGATAACTACTGTGAGCTATTCTAATACTGTACAAATATCTGAGGAAATTGAAGTATTTTGTTTTATTTGTTGTGATAATAATAAATTTTGTTCATTTTTCATCGGACTTGTGCATTCAATTGAAACGAACCCGTATGCACACAACAATATTTTTTGTTGGCTGCTCCTTTGACTTTTTAAATGAATAAAGATCGATGTGTACATGGATAAAGGGAGTGTGCAGTGCCTAGTTTGTGAAATTCTTTGATTTTTTTAAAAAGGAAAAATAGGTTGATGTGTACATGGATTGCCTAGTTTGTGAAATTCTTTGATTTTTTTTAAAGGAAAAATAGGTTGATGTGTACATGGATACCAAGTTTGTACAATTCTTTGACTTGTTATTTTGGATTTGTATAGCGATTTTATGCGCAAAAAATCGCCGCTACAAAAGAAAGAAACTACAGAAAGCTACTACAGAAAGTCAAAATAGCAGGCAATTGAATTTATTCAGTTCCCATTTGTTGATGGGTCCTTAATTTTCTCATTAATGGTCCTTAAAAGTACTTGATTTCCATGTGCAAGATATGTGTACGAACCCTGTAGTAGTCTGCATTTATTCCTTTGACTGCAGAGGAGATTTTACAGATAAGCTTTCCTGTTTTGCTTGTATACCATCTTTCTTGCCACACACTTATCAGTTGCTTTTGAAATAAGTTTTTTCTCATTTTATCAAGAGTAGACATCTCAGTGTCTGGAACAACTTTTCATTTTCAGAACCTCAGAAATTATACTTGGGTAAGGGTTACATTGCAGCTTTTCAAGTTAGCATCTAGGAAAGAGACAAGATCACAAGAGCTATCATCTGAGTTGTCTTGTTGATGACTGACAATCTTTTCATGAAAAGTCATCTGATACATTTCTTATAGCTCTATATTTCTCAGAATCGTCAAATCTCATAAAGGCCTCAGATAATCATAAGCTTATTTTCCATTAAGATGAATCAAACGTGCTTCTTGAGACATATAGTTTTTGAATAGTCTGCTGAAATAAATGTATCTGTATAAAGTTTTAATGTTAAAATTAATGTTTTTTGCATTTAAAAGTTTATTTATTTATTTATTTTCAGGATGGGAACAATAGAGTTTGAACTTTATTGGAAACATGCTCCTAAAACCTGTAGAAATTTTGCTGAACTTGCAAAACTGGGATATTATAATAATGTTATTTTTCATCGGATAGTATCAGATTTCATGATTCAAGGTGGTGACCCTACAGGAACAGGTAGGGTGCAGGATTAACTTGCTTTTATGCATAATATTTTTTTGGGGGGGTCAAAAATGTTTTAAAGGCATTTTAAATTTTACTGGATAGAGTTTTGTATTCAAAATAGTATTTGATTCTGTATTTTCTGGCTTTATTATGAACTAAATCAACAAAAAGTACTGTTTTTCAAAACAGAAAACAGGTACTTGCATATTAATCTCACATTTTAATTTCTCTCCAAGATTTTTGGAATATACCAAGCTGTGGCAGTCGTGAGCATCACAATTCTTCAGCTTTAACAAGCAGTAGTGACATTTTCCTGTGCATTCTTTTATATTATATTTAAAAAAAAATCATAATGTTTTTGTACTTTGTTATTATCCGCCGAACCTTCTAGAAAAGTCACCAGTTGAAGGTGATTCATTTTTTGGGGGGGCCTACCTAAGACACCAAAGACAACAGCTATTTTAAAAAATGGTACTGCGCTAATATTTACATAAAACAGCAACAAATTAACAAAATTATAAATGTAAGAACTTCCACAATAAAGCACTTACCTTTCCCCCTCCCTCTCTTCTTCCCATGTACACATCCATGTGTGTTACTTAAAAAGACATTCGGTAATTACAGAACTTTGGAAACAGCTATTAACACAATTGCATAAGAATAGTTGATATCCTATTTTGGAGCTGCACAATTACTGTAATCATATACAGTCAACAGAACTCTTCAAAACACAGGGGAAAGATACAATCTCAATTGTATCTTTCCCCGGTGTTTTGAAGAGTTCTGTGTGATATTTGAAATGTTCAAGGTTTAAGCTTATCTCTAGATTTAAGATTGAAATTTATGTGTTTTCAGGTTGGAGATATAAATTAGTTTTCATTTAGTGAGAGATAGCCTGTTAAAGATTTTGTTGTGGATGTGCATAATTAATCGTGATTCTACCAAAACACCAGGGAAGATATCTTTCTTTGATGTCTTTTAGATTTTAAAAGTTTTGATTATGTAAGTACAAAGTTAGAGTAGTAGTTTTTTTTTTTTTTTTTTTTGTCACGGTACCAAGAGAAAAGATAGTTACATGTAAAGAGATAAAAGTTGAGTGAAAAATAATTTTTTTTCCTATGTAACAATTTTTTTTTTTTTTTTTTTTTTTTTTTTTTAAAGGTAATAAACACATTTATTGAAAATTCCCACACATTATAACTTAAGATAGCTGGCCAGACTACCCCTACAAAATCTTTAAAAGTTACTCATAGTTTTTTTTTCATATCAATCTCATATTTAACATTAATCCATTAATACAAAAATCATCGTGAAACACTTCACAGTTCTTAATCATTTTAAGCAGGAACTCAAGAATATTAAACTCATTTAAAAAAACTAATTTAGAATAAAACATATTGAACATAGCACTTAAACATTAAAACAAAGATTCACTTCCTCCAATTAGTTCAATTGACTTCTGACTATTAAACATTAAATAAAAAATTACTATCTCAGCTGGAAATTTGGTAAAAATATTCAATTTTTATCTACTTAACATGTCAACTCTTGCCTTAGTATTAAACATTTCCAAATTAAAATAGATTATGTGTCAAAATAAAAAGTCACTCACGAAATCAGCGTACCACATTTGAGAGACTCAGGGAGCTGCCCAAATCCATTGATCCAATTTCAAATCACCGAAACAATAACTACTAAATCTTCATCGTTGTTTTCCGGAACCGGAGCCTTTTCATAGTTCATAGTTTTCAAATTCCTCCGTTAAGCAGCACATTAACTCAATCAACTTCCCGTTTTCCAAGTTCCACTGGAGATAAGAGAAGGGGGTCGAAACTGGAGACAAAAGACCAAAGCAGACCTCAGGCGATGACGACTTTCCATATTTCCATCTTTTCGAAAGCAAAAATAGATACTCCAGCACGAACGAGCAGTTCAGACTGTTCCACAAATGGGAAGAGAAATCTCAGCGACGAAATTGAAAATAATAGGCCGCAAGAATCGCCGCCGTCAAACATGTCGAGCACCCACACTCTCTCGGACCCTCCATACCCAGAAATCTCGGAGATAAAAACTTAACTGTATACCGCGGTCGACCACCGAAGAACCGCCATGTTTTTCCTCCGCACCATCTCAGCACCTTCTGACCGCAGCCGGCCCCATAGGGGCCGCCGTCCAGGTAGCAAACCCCTAAGGCTCCAAAAACCTCTTAAAAGTCTTCTCTAAAAATCGCTTTTTTTTTTCAAGTCCAAAAGGAGAGAACCCCTGCCTTCCGTGCAACAGCTTAAGAAACCTCAGTTTAACTCTCCAAGAAACGCCTCAAAATTACTATTGGTTCAAACAACACTAAAATTAAAAATTTAGCCAATCTTAAGGAAACTTAGAATCCCTTTCGCCAACTAGAAGAAAGGTCATAAATCGCCACTGAAATTCTCAGAAATTCAGAACTTTCTACAAGAAGACAGACCCTTTCTTTCCCACGCAACAGAAGAATGTTTCCAACCTATAACTCTGTCAAAAAATCGCTGCCCCTTAGAACTATTCGCCTCTGAACGAGAAAAACACGTGTTTTCAACCCCCGCGAAAAAGGGGAAAATGCAGCTGGACAGTGACCTCTAACCTCCAAGGTAGCCGAATCATGAGAAACGGAAATACACCCACGCCCTTTTAACTGTAACACAATTCTGCCAAGCTTAAAGGGAGCTTTGCCGTAAAGTTTAACAATATTAAATATTATACATTAATTTAAAAATAAAGATAATACAAATTCACAGTAAAATAATACGCAAAAATCATACACAACAAAAATACATAAGAATTTTCCATAACGAAATTATGTCTGTTTATAGAATTAAAGAGAAAGTATTATCACATAAAACGAAGACACACAACATTAAACAACTTACATTGAAAGAAATGTTTAATAAAGTAAACAAATAAATATTAAGCTTTTTTTTTGTAAATTTTGATACCCTTCAGATCATAATTGTTCTTTATTTCATAAATTACGGTTTCATATTTTTAATTTTAGAATTTCTGCATGCCATCTTATGCGATTTAAACTGATGATCTATAATCCGAAAAAATCGATAATCCGGAATCGCCGAAGTCCCGACGAGTCCGGATTAACGACTTTTGATTGTACCATAAGAGTTAAATAAAGCTAGTCAGATATGTCATTTTATATGTATCTTTTATGTCCTCGAGTGTAGCATCCAGTGGGTATCAAATTGGTATTCCCCATTACATTTTGGCAAACAGAAGGATGCATGAAATCTTCATTTGTCCTTGAGTGCTGAAAACCATAGCTATGCCCTTGTTAAGTACAAGATTATTTTAGTTTTTTTTAGTGTTTTCTCAAGGAATCATGTAAACACTATAATTTAATATTTTACTGAGGAGTGATTCAGGCAAGTAGTAAGTTTGATAAAATTAGTTCATGCTCCATTGCTAAACCTCACAAAATTTGGGAGTGATTAATACTAAAAAAATATTTGCAGATCAAAATATGATGACTCTTCCATACTTAACCATTTCTGATATTTATGCTTAATTTTAATAGACTTTCATGTGTGTCCTATTAGTTTCATCGGGGTAATCAGTATATATTATTTTAATGGTATCTATGTTCTTTCCTGTTGACTATTTTTTGACCCCCCCCCCCCCAAAAAAAAAAACTATCATTAAACAGTATGATTTATCGCATTAATGGAAAAGTGCGAGATCACAACACATCGGTAAGAGCTCTGCCGTAGTTTTATGTAACTATGATTAATCCTTTGTAAGCCAGTTTATTTTTTTAAAGAAGAATTAACAAATATTCTCTGTTTTTCTCACACATTTTGAAAAAAAATGATTAAAATTTGGGGCTGGGATTTTATGGAACAGTAAATAATGAAGTACGTTCAAATTTACAGAATCCTGGCCATAAAAAAAAAGTGTGTGTTAATGGGCATGATATGGCATTTTATATGAGAATGGATAAACAATGACAGTGCAATAGTTTATCAAGTGCATATCCATATGAAAATCTGATTTATGTCAGGTAGTATAGCTTGTGTATCTTTATTATGTAACTAAGTAAACTGATTTCCATTTCTTTAAACGTTCACTGGCATGATTAGTGTAAGTTTGGTAGGATTTGTGCCAGCATTTTTGATTTACAGGTATTTACATAACTACTGTTTTAACTTAGGTATGTCCATTATGGAATTTTGTCTACAATTCTGGTCCTGTGTGCACTATGTTTTTCTTTTTTAACTTCCTCCTGTATTTCTTTTTATTTCATTTGTAAATTTACATTTATGTAATATATAAAGCTTGTAAATTCATGTATCATATTTTGATGCTTTCTTCTGTTTGTAAGCAATTTAAATTTTTCATAATAAAATATGAATATAAGTACTTTATTGTTGCATCTGTAATTTCAGAATTGTTCATAAGTATTTTGTGTAAATATCATAATCAAGTGTTATTATGAAGATGTTTTGTAAAAGTTACTCTTTTAAATATAATATTGAACAATTAGTGAAATCAATAACACTATTTATGACTTAGCTTATGAATAATTGTATTGTACAAAAGTGTTTTTAACTGTAATAAAGTTATGGATTTTAGGAAAATATTAGTGTAATTAAATAATAAATAAATTTTGTGTTTTTATTCCACTAAAAATTCAGTGTTGTAAATCCATAAATCGTAAACATAATTATTTATTTGTTAGATGGTGCTACAAAAAACACAAATTTTAAATATGAAATTAAAGACAAATAATTAAAAATACATAAAAGAAAATGATTCCATTAATTAATTTAACAATATATTATATTTCTAATTCCATTAAATTTAAAACTCTTCCAGTTTTACATAACAGAAGAGCTGTTTTTGTGAATCATTCAGCCGTATACATTACAAATGTCACATAGTCATGGACCAAAAAATATTAGTCATGTACTTTTAGTAATGGATTTCTGTCATGCTTCTGCAAGAGAATGGGGATAAATTTGTGGTGCAGTACTCTTAAATTTTGATAGCTTCATAATTCAATAACATTAATTTCATAAAATACAAAATTCTATAGCTCTCCTATTTGAACATGTGATAAAATGACCATAAAAAAATGGTTAAAACAATAACCAATTTTAAAGACACTGTCTAAAAAATAAACTAAATTATTAAAAGTAGATGTTTAATAAATTTTAAGAAGTTATTTTAACTTACTAAGAGCAGTAGATAGCATATTACATCATTACCATATTCTCATTTGAAAATGAATAAATAGCTCAATTTTATTTGCATTAAATAACTACTCTAATAATGTACTCTGGGAAGTAGATTTTTTTTACTTATTTATATTTATTTATAATTTTTCACAAATATTTTAAGACAATTTATTGTACACAAATTGTAATGAATGTAAAAAATGTAACAGATACTAAATTTAGGATGATTTGCCATTTATTGTATACATTCTTTCTGGACACATAAAATTATAAAATCTGTATCTTGTTAATTGAAAAATCTTAGCCATTTTCTTAAATTTCTTATGATATTTTAATAGAAATTTTGATTTATTTTACAATTATTGAGATTATACTTCATAATTAAAAAAACAAGAAATAAAATAATGAAAGGGGAAAATTGAGTTCATCTGTTTATTGTGATTTTTATATATCTCTTGGTACTTGAGATTGTAGGAAATTTTCTTCTTTTAAACTATCATTCTTTAAAAGCTGAAGCTAAGAAGTAAGGTGAATTGCAATTCAAACTTTAAAATATTTTTAAAAAACAAACATGTTTTAGAATTTTATTTTCAGAATTGTTTGTAGTTTCAAAATTAAATTTGTACATGAAAATATTTTCATCTACTTATTTTAATTTTAAAAAGGTGACCCAAAATCCTTATTATTTGTTCATTTTTAACTTTGGTGCTTGGAAGACAGGAAGTTATGTAAAAGATGAATGTTAAATTGCTAATTTGTATTAAGTTATCTCATTCTTATGTCTTATTATCATTATTATTGTATTATTATTTGGCTGATAAACTGCATTTATTGCAGTTTTTAATCTTAAGTATTTCATATTCATATGAGTATGTATATTATAGGTAGAGGTGGAAGTTCTATATATGGAAAAAATTTTGAAGATGAAATACATAGTGATTTAAAGCATTCAGGTAAATATTTGATTGTGATTAGAGTATTTCATTGTCATGCTATTTAAGAAAATGGTATGGTATGGTATATTAGATTACGGCAAAGCACTCAAGGGCTATCTGCCTTAAGGGAAGGATGCCTTCGTGGAGGACTTTTTAAGGGAAACTGGCTCGTATACACGTTACACATGGGGAAAACCACGAAAACACCCATGCAGCCAGCCTGTTCGTGAGATTCGAACCTCGGAACGAACTACCAGTGTTCAGCGACGTTACCGCTCGGCCGCTGGTGAGCCCTATTTAAAAAAATGAAATTTTTTCAAAAGATGCTTATAAATGGATAGATAAACGTAATAAAACATAAGTAGATTATTCAAATCAAGACACTCAGAAAAGTTCAGAAATTACAATCTATTTGTTGAAAGCTTTATATTCAACTTATGTAAAAACTCATAGGACTATCGGATAATAAAAAATGAAAAGAAATCTTTGGTAATCAACAGAAGCAAATAGTTCTTCAGGATAAATGATCCAAAAGCTAAAAAAAGCAGATTCATATAATTTTTCAACAGTATCAGGGAATTGGCAGCATACTTGTTTTTTCTAATATGAAAAGTACCAGTTTAAACACTTAATATCTCAAGTTTTGCCCAACTAGGCACTCGCAAGACCCCTGGAAGGGTCTTTCTTCTAGGCAGTTAGTGTGAGGAAACAATACCTGTAAAATCTCATAGTGAAGCTCTGATGTCCCCACACTGTCGCCTGTCGCATGTTTACACATAGCTGGGTGAGTCGTTTCTCATGATACAGTGCATTGATAGTCATGCAGTGATAAAAGCATAAAACAATACATGATCATTCACCAGGTGGTGTCAGTGAAGACTCATCCATGTCTGAAATTAAGAATTGTGATTCTCCACATTTTTTATTATGAAAATATATCCAGTTGGCAGGTGTAAAACATTAATAAAAATGTTACTGGTGATCTAAAGTCTGGATTTTAGATCATTCTGAAGGCTGGATGTCTGGACTTTGTAGTGTATTTATATTTTCTTTTGCAGTGCCCCTTAATATAGCAACATTTGCATTTTTGTTGTAACAGTAGAAATTAAGCAAGCACATAGAAGGAAAAAAAATACCACATGCTTCTGAATAAGGAACCAAAAATTGTTATTTGTGTAGTAAACTTAAATCATTACTCATGCATCAATCAGAAGTAAACTGAAGTACCTGAATTCATGATTAATGCATTATATATTAAATATTATAAATTTTAGAATAAATACAATCTTATGACAAAAGAAACTAATAGAGCTAGCAGCTAAAGATTAAACAAACAATTAATTTAAGCCATTTTTGTGAAATAGAAGTACTTTTAGGATGAACTAATATATAAAGCAAGTAAATATTATAAAATTTCCCACCTGTTGACCAACTGTGGCAAGATTTAAATTCATGATTTGACATTTTAATTGCTGTCCATTCTAAAACATAGAACACAGTTGAAATCAATACAAATTCATTCACTTCTAATAGTTTATCATCAAAGAAATATTCCTTCTGTAATAAAATAGTTGCATGTACTTTTATGAAAATGGTTAAATTTCCAAAATTTGTTTAATGCATCTCTATTTTCAAATTTATTTAAATGATCAAAGGACTAATAGAAAAATAAAAAGTTTTATAGTTCCTTAGCAAAAGCTCTCAAGTCTTCAAGAATAACATAAAATCTCTCAAATGTTTTTTAATTAAAATTCATTTCACCATTCTTTGGAAGAAAATTATGTATATAGCGTAGCAACTTCACTAAATTCGTCGAATTTTTCTTTTCCTCTCCCCCCACCAATAATCCCTGCTTGGCAGTAATTAAAAATTCACAATCTTCTGTATTACTGTGAAATTAGTTCTTGCCATAAACAGCCGTAGTTTCCTAAAACACTTTGAGTAAGTGTTTTTAAGATGTCTTTGTCTGAGTATGCATCAGATATAGACATCTTAATGATGTCTTTGTCTGAGTATGAATTAAATATAGTCATATTCAACAAATTTTTGTTATATTTTTCTATAGTTCCTTCTTTTTCAAAAGAAAATCATTTAAACATTTATTAATCTTAAAAGAGAGAGTTAACTGTGCAGAGAAAACTGCAAATCTTTTTGAATCACCAAACTTTTACTTCAGAGAAGTATATATTTGACTCAAGTAGCTGCTAATTAGTAACTGTTTCAAGCTTTGAATCACTATAGTCGAAAAGGTCACTAGGTGTCTTTATATTCTAAGCCCACATTTCAAGATGCAGCAACACTTATCACCTTAGCATTTTGAAGATGAGTTGTTATGATTATGTCTTGGAATGTATAGGAATCAGTTTGGACTTCTGCATTATTTTTCGAGCATTTGTTTTAAAAACAGTGGAAAACATTTTTATAGAATCTGTTCTAAGAGTGGTGGAAGGAATTCTTGGAAACTTCAGTAGTCATTAACTTCTAGGACCTCATGACCTTTGGTAAAAAATTACCAGGAGTTGGCCTTTTTCTTTTTCTTCATTGCCCCCCCTTTTTTTTTCTTACATAAAAGTGAAAATTTTTTCTCTTGCAAGTTTCTTTTAAAACTTGATTTTGAAACTAATTCATTTTACAAAATTTCAGTGAATTAAATAAAGCCCTAAGTTAACTTATGCGATAAAGACCAGTTAATAATATTCTCTGTCTCAATCAAAGAAAACCTTCTGCAGAACAAACATTCTGTAAAAAGTTCTTTATGTCAAAGAAATTCACTGCTCAATTTCGATGAAATGAATTTATCAAGAACAGATTAAATAGCAATTTCAATCATGCCAATGCTATTTTTAAATTTTAAAACTGATACTTTAACAATGTGATTAAACTGCCAACTAAAACATTCAAATTTCACATACTTTTGCATAATCAAGTTTGGTTATTTTTCTTGTCCCAAATGTATACAGTAAAGCAGTAAAGGTGACATGAATTCCCTTCAAGTGCAACTATGAGTGTGAACTCTTGATCTCTAGGTTACTTTATCAAGAAACAGAAAAGCAGCTTAGGCTTCTCATGCTGAAACAATTTGAAGCAGAATTTTCTTAAGATACTTCTTCAGGGCCTTCCTTTTTTGATTTTAGACATTTCTACTAAGTTGCTTTCTGCTTTTAATTTTCAATCATTTGAAGTTAAGTATACCTTCATTCTATTACACTGAATTTTAAAGGATTATACAAGTAAATTAGAAATATGCAATTAAATCTATATTGTATGGTATATGTAATGGATATATGTTTCATTATAAATCATTGTTATATTTAGCTGTTTATAATTCGCTGAAAATTGATGTTGAAAATGATAGTTATTTAAATTATTCTATTTTTTTTAATCTTAAATCACTACTGCATTGTTTTTAAATTTTTATGTTTTACTCTATGTTAATACTGCCATTTACAGGTGCTGGTATTCTTTCTATGGCTAATTCCGGTCCTGATACCAATGGCAGCCAATTTTTCATAACCTTAGCACCGTGTCAATGGCTTGATGGCAAACATTCTATATTTGGCAGAGTGAACAGTGGCATGCATGTAGTCCAAAGGATTTCAAAAGTTCCTACTGACAGCAATGATCGTCCTTTGGAAGATGTTAAAATTTTGAAATCATATGTAAAAAATTCATATTAAAGATCTTGCTATCTTAATTTGTTTTTAAATGTTATTTACAAAATACTTTTATATTTTTTAAATTTACATGCAGAACAAATATTTTGTCCCCTTTTTTTTTTTTCCATTATTGCCAGCATACAGTTACAACCAAATGGGAAACATGCTAATGTAAAATTTAAAATTGGCCGAAAAGTGACCTTAGTTTGGCAACTTTAAATAAAATTCTATGATGAAGGAACTGTACCCAATCGTTCTCAAAATCTATACTTTTATTATAAATCCACACTAAATAAAGTTTTTTTTTTTTTTTTTTTTTTTTTTTTTTTTTTTTTCCCCCCCCCTAAATTTTGAGTAAAGTTACACGAATTCAATAATGAAGAAACCAATAGGTTAAATAGTATTTTGCAGACATAATCTATGCATCTGCAATATAATGTTCTTTACCATTAAGCAGTGTGTTTAATTTTTCCCCCATATAAGAAGCATATTTAAATTTCTTGAAAGAATCAAATGTTGATAACTGTCCTGTTAATGATTTTCTACAATAAATTGCAATTTGTTAAAATAATAATAGTAACACTTTTATTATGAATTTACTTCAGATATTTACTTTTTATAGCAAATTGTTTAATTTTTTGAAGAAAAGCCTTTTTATATTATATTTATGTATTGTAGAACTATTAATGCATTTCTTAGTTTGAAGTATTATTTTTAAATAAATATTATTATGAAGTAAACAAAAAACAAAGCAAATTTAATTATGAAAGCAATGAATAGCACAAAATTAAAGTAAAATAAAAACAAAACTAAAATTCTCTATTTGCAAATTTGTTGTGGCTCTTTTATATTATTTGTAAATCAAAGTTGCCAACTGTCCTAGTTAAACTGGAATACTCCAGATGATCAATCTCTGGGTTTCTTGGTAAATTTCTAGATCTCCAAGTTTTTAATATAATGTGTCTGAATTTCTAATCATTTGTTTCAAATATAAATTGAGAAGAAATACTGATAACTAAATGTTAAAAGAAAAGAAAATGCTATTTTACTAAGCTAATAACTGTTATTTATGCTGTTAACTAAATGTTGATGGAAAAGAAAATTTGATGATAAATACTTAAAAATATTTAGGATGATGATATTGTCATTTGTTGATGAAATATAATTCATCCTCAATTTTTCCTCAAGTGATTTTCCGAGTAATTTTTCTCATTAATTTTAACTCGATCTAAAATATTTTGGGGCATAAAAAAGATTTGTGAAAGCTTTTATGAAAACTTAAACGATATTTAACCTTTTAAGCGGCAAGGCTGAATACATATATGGCCTAAAATATTTTTTGTGATATCTGTAAGAACGTATATAATATGTCAAAAAAATTGAGGCAATATATCAAACGAAAAAAAATCCAGGTATGAAATACCAGGAGAGTTTTTACATTAAAATAAAAAATAAAAATTTTTTTTAATTGTTCTTATAGTAGTTTTCGGAAAATTTGTGCTTTCTTAGTGAAAACCCTGGCCGCTCAGAGGGTTAATAGGTAAATATTGGTATTTAATTTTGCTTTAAATTTGTAAATAGTACTCTTATTAATTTGATGGCCATGATTATGTACACATTAACTGTTAATTTTATTTTCACTGTGTTAAACATTTTCTTGTCTTCTTGGGTTTTCATAAGTGTATGAAATTAAAGAAAAAAATAATAGTACAGAACCGAATGAAATTTTACTTCAGTATGTTTTACATTAAAATTGTGTTATATCTACTTTAAAAAATCTAATCATACATTTAACTTTAAATCAAATTTGTCAATTTGGAGTTCATTTGATGTTGTGATATGAAAATTTCCCAGTTTCTCATGTTTCAAAGTTAGCAGCTATATTGTAAATCAGAAAAAATAGTTGTAAAATTCAGTATATTACAACGGTTTTTAGTTGTATTATAATATCTTTTTATTGAGTTTTATTTATTTTAGAACAAAAATTTTATTTACTAATATTTATAGAATTTAAATGTTCATTTTACAATACTTCCTCCCCAAAGCAGATTCTGTACATATAAAATTCATTGCACATATTGTACTTATTTATTTTAAATATATTTAATGCAATGTCAAGAGCAAATGTGTTGATTTTATGTGTAGGGGTTGTATTAATTGGCAGTTATACATTTTTCAAGACTAGTTTTGATTTATTAGCAATATGATCTGTTTTAGATGAAAAATACGAGGGCTATCCAGAAAGTAGATTACGTTTTGGAATAAAAAAATAAACAAAGTATAGGAAACAAATTTTATTATATACAGATGAAAGCCACACTCAAATACTACTTTTCTACATAGTCACCATACAAATTAAGGCATTTATCGTAGCGATGTACGAGCTTGGAAATTCCTTCGTCGAAAAATTCGGTCGCCTGCGCCTTCAACCACTTCGTTACTTCTTCTTGCCTTCCATCTTGCACAAAACTTGTGGTAACCAAGCTTTTCGCTGATGATTTCGTGCAACAAACTTCGCGAAATTTGTGGAAAACTCAAAGAAAGTTCCGTTATTGTGAAATTTCGATTTTCACAGACTTTAGCATCGACTTTTTCGAGAAGTTCGGCGGTCACTATGCTGGGTCTCCCACTTCGATCTTCTTCGTGAACATTGGTTCGGCCATTTTGAAATCTTATGACCCACTGACGCACTCCACCTTCAGTGATAATGTTGTCCCCATACACTTCACGAAGCTGCCGATAGATTTCTATCGGTTTACAGTTTTTTGCAGTCAGAAACCTTATTACTGAGCGCACCTCGCAGCTCGCGGGATTTTCAATTAACGCAGACATTTCAAACCGTCACAGTATCTGAACAGAGCACAGCACGAACCTCTCACTAGCACGGCTAGATGCAGACTGAGCTGCGCAACGCTCTGACCCCAAGATGGCCGCGCTAGCCACGCCCCTAGCGGACACAGACGGAAACGTAATCTACTTCCTGGATGGCCCTCGTATTATTTGATATGTAATTCATCTACTAAAAAATATTTAGGTTGTCTATATTGTTGTTTTTGTATAATCTGTAGATATCACAAAAAACATTTAACAATATTTAATTAGAATACAAATATGCTTATAATTTAAAATTGGAGGAGAATGTCAATTCAAGGTTCTCCCCCTTTTCAGATTTTATATTTAATATTATACCTATTTAAAATTTAGGGTATGTATATGAGAAACAATACTAATGAAAAACTAATCATTAATTTATTAATACTATTATTATCAGAAAACTTATATTAAGAACTATTTTCTTTATTTAATTGGTTCTTTTAAGAATTTATCTATTCCATTATTCTATTTATTTTTTACACCCTTAAATATTAATAGCATATAGTTTTATATATAAACTAAGTTTAATATTATTTTACTTAAAATATAAAATGTAGCAAAATAACAGTTTAAAGTAATTAACTTCGTTGCATATAAATAGGTTTTAAGATCTCCTGAATAGATCGGTGAGATAAAAAGAAACTTTAAACTGTTTGTCCAAATTAGTCAAGCAATAATGAGTTTTGGAAATGAAGATTAGCTTAAGACTGCAAGATCTTTGTGGTTGAAAATTCATTAATTCAGAGTATAAAATATGCAACAAAATTGCAAAAACAGGCTTGGAGGTTAAAATCATTCAATATATAAACTTCACAACACTTGAATATAAAATCAAATCTCAAAACCAACTTACAGCCTCTTGTAGAACAGTATTTATTCTCTAACCCAGTGGAAAGGAGCAAAGAGGAAAGGCTACTAGAATACTCTGTGAGAGGGGGAGAGAATAAAATTAATCTTAAGCTCTGGAAACTATGGTTTTTAGAAATTACGAACTTGTCAAAATATTCTTATATTCCCGAAACATTATGAATTTCAAAAGCGGTGGTCATGCAGTAGCAGAGATTGGCTGAGCAGTTTAGCTTATAAATAAGAATTTCCATCAAAGTGTTAGACGTCTTTGAGAAGACAGAATCATTAAGTGCATGATTATTGAAGAAGGTATTTAAAATTTTGTTCCTGTTTCTGATTTTATATTTTACAACATATTAAGAAAGTATTCATGTATTTTAAATAGTATAGAAGAATTTAGAGGTTGAGGACATGGGACATGTTTACTCTTGTCTAAATCAGGCCTTCTTAAACTTCTTTCAGTCGCAACCCCTTTTTATCATTGAGATTTTCTTCGCGACTCCAGGACCCCATAATGTTTATGAAAATTTTGTAGGACCCCATAAGTGTAATATACTGTTGCAGTTTTAGGTCATTAACTTTAATTTCTAATTTTAAGACCATAGAACAGTGTAAAAATTTTAAATAAGTAACATTCAAAATGACAGCGTCACATGCAAAGCAAGCAAAATGAACATTTGTATTATGAAAAGAATGTGTTGAAACATTTTCATTTTTTCTTTGTCTGTATTATCTATATTCAAATAAATTGTGTAAAAATATTTGGTAAAATTATTAAAATATAATAAAAAATATCAAAACTGCTAAAATTTTGGCGATCCACAGTTTAAGAAACTCTGGTCTAAATTATGAACTGGTGAACCCTTATACTTGCAAAAAGAGTAATGAGAGGTGATACAAGATCATTCGATTAAACCTATCTTTCATACTACCTGACCAATGAAAGTTTCTGCACAGTACTTTAAAAAAGAACAGAAATGGAATTTGACCTTTCATCCAAGTAAATAACAAGAATCACTAGAAAACGAAAAACTTAATTCTAATTTCGCAACTACTTACTAAAATAATCTATGGCAACTAAGCTTTTTTTTTTTTTTTTTTGTTTGTTTGTTGTTGCCACTATGTATTTGTGATAATGTCCAAGAATGCTCAAAAGCGATTCTTTCAAATGGTTTTACACACTTTAGTCTTGCAGTCATCCTTGTGTGCAAGTTCACCTTTCAGTGCTCCACACAAGATACATTCATCTGTAAAGTTATTTCAAATGATTAAGTTTTTAGGTCCTATAATTTCGAAGTTAGAGATTGCATATTTCTTGATATTTACATAACAAAAAGGAATATGTTCAGTTTTTAATTTTGTGCCAATCTTTCTTGCAACACATTCTGCAGCAGACAGGACTTCATTTCCAAAATAGCCAGTTTGTAGTGGGAAGAATTATATATTTTAAAATAGACTAAGTTTGTATCCATTACTAGTGTGCTGTGTGCAGTTCAAAGCAGTCTGATGCAGAATTTTAAAGTTTTTCTTTCATACCCTCAGAAATCGACAAATCGAGCTAACCGTGAACTTGGTATTTATCAGTCAATCATTTGTAAGGTTTTGTGGGTGGTGATTGCAAACCATACACTTTGTAGATGTTGCAGCATTTAGAGTTGGATGCATCTTGTACATCACAAAGATGTATAAACCGCTAGCAAAAAGCATTATGAGACAAGGATTTCGCAGCCCGTTTTATATTGTAATGAAGTAACGTTTTCTTTATGCAAAATGGTAAAAACCATCACAATATCCGGGTATGGGGTATAAAAAGTGTTCTTACTGTAATTTGAACAAAAAGCAAGATCTGCCAAAACTAAGCATTTTCTGCACCATTTCACAGAAAAAAATATATATAAGTTCTTTCCTCCCCATCAAGAATAGTATAATAGATATGTTGTATTTTGATTATTTCCTCACAATATAGATAGAGCCGCAACTCGGGTTTTCAGTTCCCAGGGACAACTGAAGTTTTCGTATCTGCTCCTGTTTGCAAAGAATGGAAAACATTTAATTCTAAAATTTCATAACATCAATTAGGCGCCTCCTGAATGCTCTGCCTTCCCTCCCTGCTACGATGTGAATTGCAGATGATTCACAAGATTTCATGTTTCAGCAGTATGAGTTTTTTTTTTTTTTTATGTTAAGCCACCATTATCGCTGTATTTATTGATGTGAAGAAGATCATTTTCAGATTGTCATCAAGGTTCCCGACTTTACACCCAGTGATTATTTCCTTTTGGAGTATGCTAATGATACTGCTGATAGAATACCATGTACACAGCATTCTGTTCCCCACTGCCAGTAATATCAGAGGAACTGCAGGATTGCATTATAGCTGATTATTGGTTTGGTTTATATGATTATGGCAAAGCCTTAAGGGCTATCTGCCTAAAAGGGGAGATGTCTTTGTGGAAAGCTTTCTAAAGGAAACTGGCTAGTATACACGTTACACATGGGAAAACCCCCGAAAATGCTCATTCATGGGATTCAAACCTCTGACCGAACTGCCAGTGTTCAGCGACTTTACCGCTCGGTCGCTCCTAGGCCCTTTGGTAATTATTAGCAAAAAAATGTTACAAGGCATGTGGGCAGAATTCGAATACCAAATCTACCGTTTAAATAGAGGAGCGCACAGTGAATATTTATTGTGTTATTATTAAAATTTTTAAAGCATTTATTTCACGGTATGTAGTTCTCTATTTTTCTTGCAGTAATTTATAAAATACAAACCTGACAAATTCTGCTTGAAAACTATTAAATTATTGTATTAATTTCATATGAACATTAATGAGTTCCGTTGTTGATGTTCATAATGACTAATATTTGTGTATATGTTCTTTTGCCTGATGTAGTCCAAATGCAGTATGTAAACGATTCAGTGGAATGCTCGTAAGACGTTTTCCAGCAAACTGCTCTTCGTTCTTAAAATCTTTATCTTTCTTCTGTACATTATTGAGGCTTCAATGCTCTAAAATTCAATTTCAGTGGTACCCAAATATGCTTGATTAATCTTCCCAGATCCTTGGACGTATACCAGAGGAATTTTTCCATTAAGAAATAAAGGGAAAATGGAACTACTCTTATATGCGCCCTCAGGTCGCCAAACATTTTTGGTGAGAAACTCCACGCCGCCATATTACTGCCTAAATTTTTTGTCTACATTTCGAATTTTAAGCCTAAAATGTCTCCAAAAACCACGCTTTGAAGACACAATTTAAGCTAAACATCCGAAACAAAAAAATTTATATAGCAAAAACGTAAAATTTCTAACCAAAAATATTTGACAAGAATCCATGTACACAGCGATACGTTTTAACTTCAAACAACACCTATGAATTGCACATTCTAGGCAGCGAAGGAATATACGAATTACGCACACCTCGCTTCAATAAATTAACATAACAACAATAAATTTTAAAGAATACCATGTACACAGCATTCTGTTTAAACTTGAAAAAAAAACTACGAATTGCACAATCTAGGCATTGCGCACAAATCAACCAAATAAATTAAACTAAATTACAAACAATTCAAAAAACAACAATAAGAACAGAAATTCATAGTAAAAAAAACAATGAACATGACATTCTACAAAATAAAATGCACTTATCATAATACATTCCTGAATAAAAGTTCGCCAGTCATATTACGTCTCTGAACAAAAGTGCCACGATTTTGCTATATCACATGTCTTTCTGCGATTCAAAATTTCGAAAGTAACGATAAAAACTTCCTCCAAAGTTAACTTACTACACGAAAACCACAATCCAAATCTTAAACTCCGCTGACAGCCACATACTTTAGCAGCAACCATTTAACTGCAAATCCACACAAGAACTATCGGAAATGCCCTTCCTCGTCCGAGTTCTCATAGCAGCTCCGCATTTCGGACTCCGTTCTAAAAGTCCTACAGAAATTCCAAAAAATACACTTCAATCTTCATAAACACACCTGTGAATAAAATACTCGTTAACAACTCCAACATGGTACCGTATAATACTAAATTTACTTTCCACACAATCTAAAATATGCGACTGAAATCTTCCCACAACGTGTATCATTTCAAATGTAGGCTATTTCAAAACACGCACGTCACGAAACAACGAGCAATTAAATCACACCAGCAAAAGATTTTTCAGCGTCAACAGGGTTGCCATACAACACGCAATCGAGCCAAAAACCAGCGCAGAAGACATATCGCCACATTAGGTGATATTAGGGCGCATATAAGAGTAGAGCCAGGAAAATAATTCATTCATTCTTAGAAAATTTTTTTTTGTTATTATTATGACACTGTTTAATACTAAAATATAAATGAGGTGGGTGAAATATGTACTGTATGTAAACGAAGCGCTATACATGATACTAAACATAAATGTTTTTATGCTATCCAAATCAAAAGCCATCTTTCAAGATGATTTAAAGTCTATGTTATTAAGTAATTGATTTCAATCTCCTTTCTATTATTAGCCGATTTAATAGCGTCTTTTTTTTTCACAAGCGTAAGTACCGACGCTCTCGGCATGCAATAGTCAAGTCCCGGATACACATGCCACCTTCATACTTTTAAACAATCTCTTATTTCAGCTCCATTGTGATCTTAACAACTTTCTTCATTGCTCGATTCTTCTCATTAACTTTCCTAAAACTCATTTAATGAGTTTGCAAAATACGCAAGAAAGCACTAGATCACTTGAAAATTTAATTTATAACCAAAACTACCATAAACAAAGGATTCACCTGGCCTTTTTAATAGCTTGAATTAACAAAACACAATGAAGATGAAACATTACAATTAAGGGCGTTATAATCACACATTTAAGTTACAAAGTAAATCTCGGGGAAACAGCATGCTTAGTTCATGACTCCAGTGCACCGACTGAAGGCTATTGTCTTTTTTGGCTGGCGTTTCTTCCAGCGGCCGCTAGGTGGCGCTCATTGAGCCATGGGGTTACAAACTGCTGTTATAGCTCGGTCTTCAAGCTTATCAACTTGGGACTTCCTAGAGAACTCATTCTTCTGATCTTCTCCTTTTTGCAGAACCGCACTTTCTTCGTCGCTCAAGGAAATAAAAAATCCAATTCAAGACCTATAAGATCCAGCGTCCCACAAGGAAGTATTCTCGGTCTAGTGCTATATCTTTTCTACATATCAGATTTTCCTCACCTTGGTTTGGACAATTACTCTCTGTTAGCATTTTATGCCGACGATACGGCGATTGCAATTAAATCCATCCAAGCTAATCATGCAGTTGACAAAATGCAAAATTACCTCTATGCCGTAGAAGACTGGTGCACAAATTGGCGCATAAAAATCAATGCTAGCAAGTCACAACTTTTAATTCTTAACAAAACTAAGAAAAACATTGCGTTTAAAGATCTCTACCTTTTTCAGGAAGCTGTTCCTCTGGTCACAAAAGCCAAATACTTAGGAATTATTTTGAACCAAATGCTCACATGGTCTAACCACATTAATAGTGTCAAGAGCAAAGCCATGGGCATAATATGCAGATTTCTCCCGGTCATTGGAAAATATTCAAATCTTAGCTTGCGTACCAAAAAACATATATATACCCACTTGCATTCGACCGATACTTTGTTATGCTGCTCCTGCTTGGAACACGGTCACTCAAACTCAACTGCATCAATTACAAGTAGTGCAAAACAAACTTCTGCGCATTATTACTGATTCACACTATCTTATTCGCAATAAACTTTTACACAGAGACTTAAACTTTGAGACGATTCCAGATTACATCAGAAGATCTAATGAAAAATTCTTCAGCAAAGCTGTGCAATGTGACTTTGTTAATTACTCCCAAGTCTTTAAGCGTCAGACCACTAGCAGCTCACACCTTCATGGGAGGAGACGACAATTTTTTCACTTAGCTCCTGAATCGGTAGCTGTTTATACTTCCAATGCATCTGATTTTGATTGAAGTTCTTCTGTAGCTTGAATATTATTCTTGGTGAATTATAAAACTAATGCTGTGAGATTTTTCGCATTGATTAGTGTTGTAAATAGGTTGCTTAGGTTGTTGTTGAGTTGCTGTAGTGTATTGCGTTGAATAGTTGTATTAAAATTGTGTTGTATAGTTGTATTGTATTGTGTTGTATTTAGCACTATTGATTGAGGTTGTTTAGTTGAATTTGAATTTGTCATTGGAACTATTCCTGTAGTGTATCTTCTCATATTGTTGTCATTGATTTGCATTGTCTTGGGTCCTCCTTGAAAGCTATGATCGCTTGTCACGTTTTGCGAACTTGTCCGATTGGATTGTTTTGCTCCTTTTGGTACTTCTCTTTTTCCCCTTTTCTCCGTTTTCTCATCTGAAACTTTCTCCACGTCCGGATTTCTTTATGTCAAATGCCCTTGGGCTTTAATTCTGGAACCGGCAACATTGCTCTTCTCAATAACTCGGTCAATTATAGAGTCTAAGTCTAAGGTTGTTTACTGAGTATTTACAGCAGGCGTTTTGACGCTTATGGCCAATTTTTGCAATAGTATCCGAAAGAAGTGAAAGGCATAATGCGCGCATATGTGCCTCCTCGAACTCGAGCCATTTTCCGAACAAAAACTTTCGCATCTAAACAGGACGTATGTCAAGTTGGAGACGTATTTGAAAGGGGACGTACACCGAGGTACCTCTGTACTTATCTTTTAAAGATTTTAGTGATAGCCTCCATTAATTAAATTGCCTTCTTCATTTATGCCATTGCCTTATTATTAACTAGTGGGCGTTGTTGTTAAATGTTATGGGCGATGAACTGATTATACACCTTAATCTTTGAAATTTACACCATTTTTTATAGGCACAATGTTTTAGGACATTTCTATTATAGGCTAAATTTAAAAAAAAAAAAATATAGGCACCTTGTTATAGGTAAGAACTTGAGAAATATCAGCCCTTTCAGGGTTATCTTCGAGAACTAGATCATATTTATGCTCAAAGTGAGAAAAGCCGTATGCAGCAAACGCGGTCAACGGCCACTAATAAAATTCGGAGCCACTCCTTAGTCTTCCGGCGCGGCTGTTTTTCCGTTAATATTTCCCTTTTGAAAGAATCATAAATAATGTAATGGAATTATATATCCATTTGTTAGGATGTAATATTTATTTTGCTTTCTGTGGGAAATAGAGTACTGAATGCTTAAAACTCGTAAACAGGAGTGTAAAGATAAAATTAAAAATCTAGATGAGGATGGAGAATTGTAGGCTTTCGTTATGAGATTGAGGACAAATAAACAAATAGACCAATTCATTCGGACGCAGGTTTTTACCTACACTGATGCGAAGAAGACCGAAGCTTTTGCTGAGCACATTAGGTAACAGTTCAATCAAAATGAAATTCCTGTTGAGCAAAATTTCATTCAGTTTGTTGATTCGTCAACTAAAAATTGGCTCAATCAATCAGTTGCTGATAATATTCCGAATTTTATTCAACCTGCTGAAATTAAAAATATATTTTAAAAGTATTAAATCTCTAAGAACGATGGAACTAAAACATCCACCATTAAATTTCATAATCAAGCTCATGAGTGTTTACAATGAATGTCTTTCACTGTATTAGTTTCCCACTATAGGAAGACTGCTACAGTCACTCTTATTCCTCAAGGTGGAAAAAAACAGGACGAAAATAGATAATTGCAGATCTGTTAGCCTCTTGCCTTCTCTCGGATGTTCTCGAATGCATATGATTAAATTATAGAGTTGACCCCATCTTGGATAACCTTCCACATCGACAATTTGGATTTCGGAAAGAACTATCTACCACGATAGAACTTGTAAATGCTTTCTCAACGAAAGGTTATCACAGTTTAACAATTTTTCTGATTTCCCGGATATTGAAGATAGAGTTCTCCAAGGATCAGCTTGGGGTCCCATTCTTTATCTTATTTACATTAAAAATTTCCCTCTTTTTAACGGAGATCCAAACATAATAACTGCTTTATATGCAGATGACACAGCGGAGCTCTCAAAATCCCTTAACCAGATCACGCGATCATTCGAATACAGTATCGCATGAATAAAACTGAGAATTGGTGGACAAATTGACATACTAGCATAAACCCGTTTAAAACAAAACTGGTGATTGTTAAAAGATATAAATGTCATCCAGTCAATGAAGAATTCCAAAAATACTCATTTTGAAAGTAGTGTTGTTCCCATAGTAACTAATGCACATCATTTTGGAAGTAGTGTTACCATAGTAACTAATGCTACTTATCTTGGTGTTCATCTAAACACTCGATTAGCCTGGAAAGCTCATTCTAAAAATGCATTAAGTAAAGCAATAGAAATTTTTGTCCTCTCAAATGCTTATTAGAAACATCATCTCATCTGAACCTCACAAGAAAAAGAAGATTACATATTTCTATCATAAAGAACTTAGCCTGTTCTACCTAGAGTTCAACTGGCGCAAACTTCAAGCAACTTCAGGTTTTTTAAAGTAATATGCTGAGAAAGATTGCTTGTGCTCCCTGGTTTGTATGAAATGAAATTGAAATTGAAAGATCTGTAAACCGACTATGGTATTGTAGAGACATTAGGATTGTTTGGAAGCAAGAGAGATTGAATAATTAGCAACGCCTTGCCTTCACCGGGAATCGAACCACGGAGCTCTGGAACTCGGCTCAGTGTGCTGACCACTACACCACGAAGGCACGCTAGGAAAGCGGGAGAAATATCTTATATACTCCCCTTTTTAAAGGGCGACTGGGGTTTTAGGGGACACAATCACCAAATCTTGGGTGAGAAGAATCCTCATCCAACACCCTTTTTAGTTTGCGCACCACTGTATTTTTGGAAGCAGAAGAGATGAAAAATGAGCAAACGCCTTCGCCGGGAATCGAACCACGGATCTGTGGAATACCGGCCCAGCGTGCAGAACCACTACACCACGAAGACACGCTAGGAAGGTGGGAGAAACACCTTATAGTATAAAGGACTACATTCATAGTATCAAAAGAAATTTCTGTGACAAAGCCATTAATAGCAATAATGTCAATAATTCTGAAAATTTTAAATAGGTACTGACTTCGCACCCAGACGTTACTACCCACCTCCTATGTGATCTAGCTTTCAGTGATAAGTATAAAATGTTTTTAAAATTTTTTGTACATAACTATGTATATTCATTTTATTTCCTCATTTTTAACCTGAAATTATTCATTGTGTCTGAATTTTTATCTTTTTCCGCTCTTACTCATATGTTAATTTTCCTATATGCTTTTGCAAGTTTGGCCACCGAGGCAAGGGCCTTAATATCTCTTTTGTATCTTCTCACTCGAACATTTCACTAAGTTTGTATACGTAAAGTATCCGCGTCTTTTAGATTATTTGAAAATAGCGCTAAATCTTTAGTGCTCATGCTAGAATAATTTAAATATCTAAGTAGTTAAGATGAATGCCTTAACGTTGTAAAACACACTAATATCGGTGTAGTAAGCATATAGACTGTTTTTTAACGCATGCTATAAAATATATTAAAGCATTATAATTTTTTGCTAGCTTCATTGCATTATAATATATATGTGTTATTTTTTTGCTGCTATAAAAAATTGCTATAGTTGATTTTTACTAATTGAAAAGGTCATTAATAGAATAATTTGTGAATGACATGTTCAGTTGACCGCACATGAACCAAGTAAAATACCGAGAAATTTTGCTGCGGAAATAAATTTATTTTATGATCTCACGCGATCTAATGTTCTTTTTAATAAAGAATTCCCATTTATATCCTGAAGTGTTGAGTTCTTTCAATGCTCATCTTACTTAGAGCACCCAGAGCGAACCTTCAACAGTGCGTGTTTAGAATAAATATGACATGTAAATCTTTCTTTTCTTTTTCAAGAGCAGTTAATTCATAAATAGATGGCAGTTCACTATTTCCTCTGCACGCAAGATATGCTAAATTCATGTTCTGACTAAAAGCGGTTAAACTCTCTTAGAGAATAAATAAATAATCTATTGCAAATATAAATTAGGCGTAAAAAACATACGTTGCTTTGATTTGATATAAAACTATTGATGTGGAGGTCAAATGACAAAGTACATTTTTTTTTTCCTTTAGAAAAAGATGGGCCTAATCGGGGCCGTCGAAATTGATAGCTTTCTATAAAATCTCAATTTAAGCTGGTTTTTCTGGCTAATTTCTCATTTTATATTGGTGTGCTTCTTTTCTCTATAAGTAATTTGCTGGCTAGTATATTTTGCTATAATTTGACCCTCCTGTTAGAAATGAACATATCACTCGCATAATTATGAAACATGCAAATTTATTACTTCGTCACTTCGAAGTACTTGTTTTATTAACTATATTTTGAGACAAACCGTGTCTTTTCTTGTAACCACAATATCGCTCAGCGTCCTGATCAATATGGTGATTAGGGGAGGCTAATTATCTAGCTGATGTATTAGATGTATTAGTATAAGACGTGAAAGACAATTTTCATGACGTCTGCACTCAGCAGTTTGGCTTCCATGTGGGATTCTCCATGAAGAATGTAATTAACGATCTTCTGCATATGCTAATCTGCTACGCGAAACGATTTTTTGGTCGATCACAGCTGACAGGAGACTCTTTCAGCAGGCAAATGCACTTTAGTTGTGACTCATAGAAGCAAATGGTTGTGGCTTCATCTACTATCATAATGATAACATTGTATTAGCGTATAGAGCCTGGTCTTCTTAGGTAGCATAAAATTAGATCAGAATTCCAAATGACAGTGGTGAATTTTCAGTATGTCTTGTAAGTTCCACAGAGGCAGGGAGAGGGTGTAAAGGACTCTTTATTTAACTTAAATAAAGTTTAACAGTCAGCACCATCTCGGGCTCACAGAAGCCAACAGTATTGGCTTAAATCAAAGCTAATGGATGAATTAAAACTAAAGGAATTAAGTATGGCCTAACGGCTTCACAGTATACTAAGACGCAAGCTGAATGTGAAATAAGCCTAATAGCAAGAATAACGCAACGCTGTGGAATACTGCTAATCTCTTCAGAATCAAATTTAGCAACGTGGTCTTCAAGCAGGAAGAACACACTTTCATTTTACTCTCTAAAACCCTTCTTTAAATACTCTCTACTTTCTAGCTCATTTGAATACAGCGCGAGCTAGAAATTTACATTCTGGTAGGGAAATGGAAATTAGGCTTATAATATAAAATAAGTCGTATAATATAATATAAATACTATTTAATATAAAATAAGTAGTTAGAAACTTAAATGGTACTTTATAAGCGTTCCCTGAGAAAGTGCCGAGTTTCCTAACACTACTGCTGTTCAAAGACATTTGAACAAAGTAAATTTTTTCTATGTTTTAAGTTAAAATTATCTTCTTGCATATTTTTTTTTTTTCCATTTTAGTATCCATTAAAATGAGCAAACGAAAATAAATTTTGAAAATTTGTTATTTTTATGAAGAATGGGAAAACTTGATTACTTGTATACATTATGAATGATAGAAGCTGTTGCTTAATATATAATTCCTCCGTAGTGGGAATTTATGAAAGAAACTTTCTTCGAAATTTAAGAGCCACTTTTAAACAATTTTAAAAAAGAGACTAAAATTATTGCTGTAATTAAAGGTCAACCATTGTGTTGAAGTGCTGTAATGCACCGTATTGAGAAAATAAGTGGAAATATAGTTCCGTAAAATTATACAACGACTTATGGTTTTATATTTCCCTTCATTTTGATACAACGATAGATATAAAGATGACACAGCATAATTGCTTATTTCTATTCATATGGTTTTTAAAGATGAAGAATTATTGAGAATGATTTCTTTGAAAGGAAAGGTTATAGGTGTAGGTTTATTCAATTGTTTTAAAAACTCATCATTAATTTGAAACTACCACTTTTTAAATTAATTTTAACAACAACAGATGGTGCAGAAGCAACGATAGACCGCATAAGTGAGTTTATAACTCTATACCAAAATGAAGATGAATTCCCAAGTTTTTTGAGCTACCACTGCATAATTCACCAAGAAGTGTAATAAGCGTTAAACACAGAAAAGAAATAATGGACTTAGCGTTCAAAGTTAATATCACTCGAGAAAGTTTTCTCAAACGGCCTCTCTTCCGATTATAATTTAACGAAGAACATCCAAAATTATTATTACATACCGCTGTAGAGTGGCTCAGTAGAAGTAAATTTTTGAAATGATTTCGTTATCAATAAATAGAATAAAAATATTTTCTCAAATAGTAAGATTATGCAAGTTGAATAATAAAACTAATCATCGTTCCCTGTTTGCTTATTGACATACTGAAGATTCCTTACTATGATCTTTGTCTGGAAATACACCAGTTTGTAAATGCTTTGTTGGAAACAGGCAGACGCAGACTTCTCGTTAATGATAAGATAATAAAATCGACTCTATATTTTTTCTGTGAATCTTTTTCGATTAATAAATATTATTAATAAAATATCATGCTGGTTTAATACCCCCGTTCCATTTATCACTTATTAGAACACAGCACACAAGTTTGAATGTATTGAATGTCGGTAGTTCCCTACACAGTTTTAAGAAAAAAGGCGATCATATATATCTGTACAGAAATTGGCCATCCCTGTTATAGCCGACAGCATAAATTCATTAGCAATCTCGATGAAAATTCAGCAGGCATCTGACTTAACTGTAACGGCTGATTATCATTCTCAGTGTAGTCTCTATTGGTTGTGTTGGCATGTTGATACAGCAGATAGCCTACTATTACATGCATGGATACATGTTTCAAAGGCCACGGACTTCTGTTTGGGACCAACAATGTGGAACTGGTGTCCGATTGATCCATCCACCTGTACGTTAGACATGAGCAAGTCAACATAATCGATTAAACCGACAACTTTATGTTGTTGAGTTGTGACTTATTTCATTTTCTTGACAGTAATATCAAATCAAATTCACATACTTTGTCGAGAACAAGAACCAAAAGTTGAATCTGTCGTTGGCTTAGGCCTTGGACACCTTATAGAGGATAGTACGAATTTGACCAGCTCCATACCAGTTTTGAAAAAGAATCCTCGGGAGTCTCTTCTCCTCTTTCCCTTTTCACAAGTTTTTGACAATATTTAAAGTGGCCCTAATGTTGCAAAAGCACTGTATACTGTATCCATGCTTCTGCCTGGCTTCGAACTCGAATCCGCTTCACTTACCACCATGCCAACAGTGCAGCTGACAACTTTCTTCTCATAAATAAAATTAAACTTACGAGAAAAGCATTAGCCTAACTCATTACCTTTGCTACACTGGCTTATGAAAATGAACTTAAAAATCTTCGAGATGAAGCTTCATATCTTATTTATTAGCCTAACAGGGAACTGATCCACAATCCTGCCTGAGGTTTGAAGGCGTCTTCTCCGAGATGTGCTACAATTACGCCATTTAGATACCATTCTGAGTAAGATCATTTCTTGGATGCCGTATATCTAATTACTGAAATCAGAACCGGTGCGACTCTACGAGGCAGCAGATTTTAAGGGGGACAAAAGTTTTAGAATTCAGTAAAGCACCGAGCAGCAAAATTTAAGGATGGCAAAAGGAATTTGGGGCAGCAAAGTTTTTACAATTTATGAAAACACGGGTAGCAAAATTTAGGACCGGCAAAAGATTGCACCGGGCGGCAAAATGCCTAGTGCCAAACCTGACTGAAACTGAAGATTAGTTAGGTAAGCAACAATTCGCTGCAGATATCAGTGAGTAGGGATATCTTTTCACGTCACCTCCGTACCGAGCTTCATGTGGAGATAGAGCGTGGTCTTGTACAGCATCTTAGTTTGGGGCGTAATACTTACTATTCAGCGAAGTAAGTTCCTGCTTATCATACAGGGCCCGTCAGAAAAATGTACACGCATTTTAATAGATGGTATCTGTGCATTGCTTTCGAAACTGAATTAGCTTTACAGTATGTAGTATAGTGTTTACTCAACATATGTCGGTATACTCTTATGACTCTTTATATGACGTATGATAGTGAATCAAAATGGCCTTGGAGGACCTTGACGGACCTTATTTAGCGCAGAAAATCGGTTATGCCGAAGGGATTTCGTCACAAAATTACAGTAACAATCCCCGCGGACAGTCTGACTAACATTTTTCAAGCAACAGCTTGCACCACCTGTGCTATGCGTTTCACAGCTAATGGCCACCGCTTTAACACTTTCAGCGAATAACTGTAGAGATACAACGCCAATGCCCAGCAAAGAATTTTCTTCTACTAATATATTTTCTTGACGAACCCTGTATATTAGAGGTTACACTTCTAAAGCTGAAGAATGTTCTATATTTAAATCTTTGAAATTAGTCTTTCAAATATATGAATATTACTTTGCTTTCTCTTGCCTTAGCATCTCCAATAACATCCAAAATGGATCACATCTTTCGATAAATAAAGCCTACCGCAAAACATCAGCTGTAGGCCTACATATCTTGGTTGAAAAACTTGTCTGGCTTATGTAGGCTGACTGAAAACGTTTTAAGATTGGTTCTTTTTTTAATTCAGAATTATGTGACTCTGAAGCCCTCGCATTTTAATATTTTTCTAAATAGATTCCTTCAGAATGACTTTCATTTTAAAGCGTTTGATGAAAGTATTATAAGCAGAAAAGACATTATTTTGTAACATCTCTTTTAGAACTGCAGCCGTGGTATTTTTCACATAAGAGAACTTTTATGCATGTAGTTATCTTTTCAATATGGAGAATGTCTAAGATTCCCTTAGTGCTTGAGTCAGGGCTTTACGTAAAACATTCAAATGCTGTCCTATCGATTTCAGGTAATGCCGCCGATGCCATGACAGCAATATATGGCGTGTCATTGTTGTAAGGAAAAAAGCTATTCTTGAGCAATTCCAAACCTTTCTTCTGTTTGGCGTCATACAAATGGGTCTCCAAAACATCTGCATAGTTCCCCCCTCCCCCATGGGTTGGCAGTGTTGATATCCATAACCTCAGTGTGTGCTTGCTTATCTTTGTTGATAAGTTCCATATTACCATCTTCGAAGCGCTTCCGCCATTGAAATATAGAAGTACTGCTACCTATTTCTCACTGTATACATGTCGTAGTGTATCAAGCATTTATTTTCAGTGCGCTGTTTCATCGAAAACTTCAATCAAATCTCCGCCGTGGGGTCAATTCTAGAAATTCAGAATCGTGCATGAGCATTGAAAAATGCTTGAAAATCAAAAATTCTCATCATTAAATTACATAAAAACACAATCTTAGTGAAGAACTGGAGTTGTTTACACAGAGAAGTCCTATATGAAAATGTTTTATTTTTATGAGATATAATAAATATCCTTCAATAGTTTTCTAGCAATATCACATTTATCAAATTTCGTTGCATAAGATAAAGTGAAAAGAGGGATTTTGCTACAGGAATAATGTATTTGATTATTAACTGTGTAGATGTATTGTGTTACAATGTGCATATAATGTGACAGTTATTATTACGTGATGTCTATATATATATATATCACAGCTTCATTATACAGATTTGTGTAGTCCTTATACTTTTTACAATTATGTGTATGTAATGTATTAGTATTGGCATCCACGTTGCAGAATCTCTCTATTTCAGGCTATCTGGATTGATGTGTATATTATGTTACTTTGTATAGCGTTACTTTGTATAGTAATTATTATTCATTCGATGTATTGTTATACACTATTGAACTTTGCATAATTTTATACGCGTGGCTCTTTTAGTTATTTTATTTATTATCAGAGTCCATTTATTTTCTTATATAATACATATCAGTACTTAAACATGCAGTGTTTGATGTTCGACGTACTTTAGCTGTAAAATTCTGTTTTCTGAGATATTGGTTAATGAATTTTTATTGCACGCTTTTGCAAAATTACCTGATGCTGATAATCAACTGTTTGTTTTTTATATGTTGTATATGAAATAGAATTAGCGGTTTTGATCAGTCACTGCAATCAGAATTATATTTAGCTGCAATTTTACGTTGAAAAAGGAGTGCTAAGAAATAGAAACCTCATTACTCTTATTATTACAGTATACTGAAACAGCAAAAAGTGTATAGAGGTTCCCATTTTGTGGTATACAGTCGGTTTGCTTTCATCGCAAACTGATTGCATGTATGTTATTCTTTAAGCATGTATGTTATTCTTTATCCTTCAATAGATTTAAGTAAGTGCTTCGATCTTGGTTTTGCTGCTACTCGATTTACTTCCATGGAGTGTATGTTCGAGGCTTCTTCTCTAAGTTCATTCGGTGATGCCTGTATGTTTTATTTGACTGAATACAGGACAAAGAAAACTGGCTTGTATTTATGTTTCATACGAAGAATTCACTGAAACATCTATGCAGCCAACCCATTCACCGGAATTCGGACCAGGGTCAAACCATCAGTGACTAGTGGTATTACTCACTCTGCCACTGTTGGGTTATTGTAATGAACCGTGTAATGTAGTGTCTTTTAAGGAATTTGCAGACTTAAAATCTATTGCATAAAATTCTTTTTGAGAAGCTGACTGTAGTTTGAAGAGGTTTATAAATGAATATTGTACACAATTCAAGCCAACAGATCTTCTGTATCTAAAATTAATAAATGTTTTATTTCTCATATCCACGTAAAAAATTATATTCTGATAGTTTATTTTAATAACTGAAAACTGGCTTCAATACATAAGTCGATTATATTCTGTAAAATTACTATCTGCCTCAATTAATTATTATTAATAAGGAAGTATTTTCATCTATAAAATTAACATGAATGAAATTTTTTCGGCTTTTGAGACTGTTAAACAAAACTGAAGCAAATGAAGAATTAAGAAAAAAAAAAGGGGGGGGGAATTTCTCACAGAATATAACAGGAAACGATGAAAAGAGCTAAGATAAAGCCAGAAAGCAATAGTAAACTCAAAATCTATAAAATAATCAAAATACTTAGTAAACAAAAAAATTAGCGTGTAATAACAGACAGAGCGCTAAAAGAAAATACCAACCAAATTCTAAATGAATGATTAATAATAAATTGTAAAAAAGAAGAGGGGAAGGGGGTCCAAGTAAAATAACTGGCGGAGAAACTATAAACGAAAACCAAAAATATAAACTACTTACAGTTAAACGTAAACTCTTTACGATTAACTAAAAACAAAATTTATTGCGAATTAACAGGAACTCAAAGCATCTCTTAGTAATGCAAATAAAATAATATGTGAAAATGATTAAGAAAACTGACCGGAAAAACCTTAAAAATTAAATATCAAGAAATAAACACCAGTAGTAGGATATCGAGGAAGTCAGAAACGTCATCAAAACAAAATTACTTGTTTAATTGAATTTATTAAAGGACTCATAGCCTACCTAGAAGGAAGAGTTCTTTCAAGGCGGATTTTCTAAAAAAATCTGGCTCATTTTTACGTTAAACGAGCCGGATATTGATAAAATGCATACGCAACCTATCCACTTGTCAGATTCGAAACCCAAGTCAAACTTCACAACTACCTGTATTCAGGTAGTCTGCCACTGTCTTGTCTACTCGGTTCTTGGTGAACTCCAAATACGGAATTCTCATCTTTAGCCTGTTAATGGCAGTGATAACATACAGAAAAGAAATGCATCAAATTTAAAACTAGGTAACATTTAATTTCATATTGCTTTTTGGTTTTTGATAGAATGAGTGTTATAATCTGACTGTGGAAAAAACATTTTTAAGTTAAAAAAAAATAAAAAAAAAATTATGGAACTGTAATTTGAATTCTTGACGAAAGAAAAGCTGAAAGTAAAAGCTAGAATACGAGAATAATATAGTCTGTTGCTTCAAAATAGGAAATTTCAGGGTCATTTTCCATTGCTTGGATTGCCTTGTAACAATGGGAATGACAACTGCAACAGATAGTTCAAGTCGCTTAATTCTTTTAAGCGTTGTACGTCGATGATGACTGGCGTTAAAATCGTAAATGGAGTGGGTTGGCAACGGTTTGATGTGCGTATTTTAAAGTAACAAATTGTTATATAAAACTGCATTTTATCTAATCAAAAATTTGAATTTTATTTGAACAGTTATGAGCAGTTCGCACCCATCATTAATACTCGTAATTTGTATTGAAGTCAAATAAATTAAAACATTTATAAATCTAAATCCACGAAGAAATTTGTATTTTGTGTTTCTCAAATTAGCTGTAGTAGTATGCAAACCTACAAGATGAAATTGTAAAGTCACAGGAGACATAAAAAATGTGCAATTCCCTCACCAGGACTCGAATCTTGGACCTTGGACCTCTGGAATACGTGTTGAATCTTTGACTTCTGGAATACATGTTGAGTAGGCTTCCAGTTACATCATGAATGCATGCAAGAAGACGGGAAAAATAATCTTATATACTCCCCCTTTTAAAGGGTGTCTGGGGATTAGGAGACCCAATCGCCAAATTCTGGTGAAGACGAGTTATCGTCCACCACCTTTTAGTTCGGGGGTCACTGTAAAGTCATTAAGTTAGTTTGAAGCAGGAGACATGGAAAATGTGCAGTGCTCACGCTGGGATTTGAACCCTGGATCCCTCGAATGCGCGTCGATTGTGCTTCCTGTTACACCCCGAAGGCAAGCGGAAAGGAGGGAGAAAATAACTTAAAGTACACTACTTTTTAAATGATATATTTGAAGAGTGATTAAAATTGGTATATTTAATTGTTGCTGGTATTTCTAACGTTAAGGAATTTAACTATTTTTCAATTTAACTATATTTCTTAGGTTACCGAGATCTGCTTATAAGCCTAAGGAAATAAAACCTTTCTGTGAATAATGATTAACTGCAAGAGCTGACTAAAAGTTTTATTCTGACTATAGTTTTTGACGCTCCATGAAACCAGAATCTAAACTCCTTTAAATCCGATTTTTGACCGGGGTGTTTCCTTTATAATAAGCAATTCAAAATAATCAACACCGTTATATAGAAGATGATGATGGACAAAAAATCTTGTTACTGGTGAACGTAAAATCCCTCAAGCCACGATAAAATGGTTAAGACAGAAGCAAAACAACATTGCGTAGTGTATGGATCATTCAAATTCGATGTAGAGTCTTCAGATGTTTGACAGGCCACTGTCTCAGCATTATATCATTGAGCATTGCAACATTCATCATTATGCATTAAAACAGTTTTGTCAGTTCAGCATAATATTTGTTGCTCATCAGCTAGAATTACGTAGTCTAGGATTCTGGGTTTAGAAGTAATAATAATTAATCAGCCTAAGTAATGAAGAGTGAGTAACTTAGCGATTAAGCCAAAAACCTGCTTTTATGATGAAAGGCGGTCAGTTTCAAAATAATACAGTTTTACATTAGAATCTCTCTTAACTGGTAGCAGTGGGACCTCATTTTTCCGCCTAACTGAATATATATTTCTAAATATATATTTCTAAGCCGCCTATTCATGTTTTGTGATGCCATCTGTAGAAATTGCAAGATGCAAAGTGTATTGAACGTATTGTTCGATCTATCGGTCATTATTAAATAAATAATACCGACAATCATCCAGATTATTTAAAACTAAAACACATACATATGGTTTTATATTTCAGAAAAAACAATTACAAAAGGATATCTTTAAATTAACATATATATTATGAGATAGAAGTTACTATTTTTTAGTGTAATGACATACAACTTCGAATATCTGCTTCCTTACGAGATTGTCTTTGGAGTTTTAAAAATTCCCTGAGTATGAAACAGAGCTTCAAAGCATCATGTACTGACATAGATGGACACTAATTGGCAAATCTTATCAAATTCTGTAATAATTCTTCAGCTTGCCCTTCCACATAATTTTCACGCTTTGCATTTCTTCTTTATTCCCTTCGTCTCCCTCTTCCTTATCATCATTCTCCTTTTCCACAACATGCCCGATTATTTCATCGTCGTCTTGAAAGAATACGACAGAAACAGAATTGTGTACATCCATCTAAGCCTGCACCTTTTCTAACATTAATATTGTCCGAACATGTAACTAAATACAAGTTGTGGGGTACATACGTAGGACGTGTTTTAATACAAAGACAATTTTCGTCATCAACGTCATCAACGATTATGGACCACAGTTTACGCCAACAGCGACGTCAAATGATGTTTTTCGCATTTTTCCAGGAAGAACCGAACCAAGCAAATATGGCACTTTACAATGTAAATTAGTTCTGAAAGTTCATGGATTCATTCCAACATTCGCACATTGACGCATAAAAAGAGATCAGCCGTTCATCTTTACATTCTGAATATTTCATTGGTTATATAAGGAATGTTAAAATGGCGGCAAAATCGTAATGCAAAGGTTTTTCATATTTAAATCTTCATATTGTTAGCCCATTACATATTTTTTACCTGATAGATCTAAATTTCAGATTCAAATTTAGACCTTCAAAATGCCCTCATTGTTATATTACCGGTTACGCGGGTACTTCATTCGATAGCCTAATTTATACATTTTAAAATCTCAGATCATGAAAATGGGTACCTGAACATCAGTCTTATGAAACTAAAGTCAAATATTAATGCTCCTCCGTCAATTCCTTACATTAATGATGTCAAGCGACAAATAAAAAATTAATTTATTTACCATAATGAATAATGTTTTATCTATTTTTGTGGTGATAAACATACTTTAATGACGACATACTCGTACATATGTAATTTTATTAGTTGAAATAATGTAAGTACAAAGAATGTTAAAGACTGTTTAAAGAAAGATGCCGATGTAAGAGGATTGTGTTATAAATATACCAGAGCCTTTATTAGCGACCATTGCCCATGAGTTTTTAAGTAAGTTAAGGAACTGATCAGCATAAATCGGAGATTTTACAAGTAGCAGATGCTAGTGTATTTTTCAAAAATAACAAATAAGTGGAATTAGATATTCAGAGACGAAACATTTAAAAGCAATATAATGCATGCAGAATATAGTTTCCAAAGAATTAAAAAGACAGGTATATTCAGAATTTCAAGATGTCGAAAGTGAAGAAATAGAGTGGGTAAATATAAAGACAGAGCTTAGACAAGGGACAGGTTTCCCTCAGGAAAATGGAGAGGACATTTTTATCTCCAATGAATGATGACAAGGAAGTTCCTGAGAGAAACTCCTCTCTCTCATGAGGAAGAAAAGTTTGATTACGTGACAAGAAGGCCAGAAAGAAGAAGTAGCTTATTCTTCCGGTGGGGGCTATTTCGAAGTTAAAATTAATTCGCCAACCTCGAAGAAAAATCAGGAAACTTGTGGAGAGAAACGTGGCGAGGGGCTTTTAAAAAATTTGATTTCACAATTCAAATTATTACTGGGCTGAAGATATGCATCGGTAAGAAAGAGGGTCCCTTTCTCTAGTAATAAGAACACTGAACCACTAGTAGTTGACCTGGGTTTAAACCCTGGCGGAAACAAATTGGCTGCAAATATATTTTCATGGTTACCCCGATGTGTGTCCTCGAAGCCGTATTTACCGTAAGGCAGATAGCCTTAACCCGTTTTACCCTAACTAAATATTTTGATACAGTACAGTACAATCATTTTCCGTGCTTCTTACTTGAAAACAAGAGGATGACCAAAGTGGTACTTAAGAAGCGCCATGTGATTTCGGTCAAAGTACGCTCAGAGATAATTAAGGAATAGCAAATAGCCATTCTATTAAAAAAAATTTTTTTAATCTGAAAGGTTTCATATTTTAAACTATTTTAAAAGAGGCGTTTTTTTAACTTTTTATGTGTTACCTTTATTTATTAAATATCATGTTCTTTGCCCTTAAACCACAAAATTCAGTAGCAATGTCGCAAAATAATTTTAAAATGAGTGTATATTTAAAGTTTCCGATACACAGTTCCGCGCGCTAGAGATAATTTTTTTTTTTTTTCCCTTAGAGCATTGCCATTGCTCACTTTAAAATCCTTGATTTTGATAATCAAAAATTCGTTAAAGTTTTACAAAGTATGAAATGGATTATAAAACAAATTTCAAATTTCAAATTTGGCCTTCCACATGCCCATATTCGTAGGAGGATTACGTCATTCAAATTCGATGGCTCTATGTACCGTTGTTTTATCACAATGAGAGAAATATACATGCATTTATGCAGATTTTTCATTATTTGATTTCTTCAAATATAATGCAGGACATTTGTTGCAATAGTTTAAAAAGTGAAATGGACATTTATAGTGATTCAACGCAAAATCACAAAACGGAAACAATAGTCCTTCAGGGTTTCGAGAGTTCTGAATCCGTAGCAAACGATGAAGAGAAGATTAAGTGGTCTTTTGTTTTTGTATATTATGTTTCCAGTTATAAAGGAGAGATGAGCTATTCGGAATTATAGTACAGTCAAACAAACAAAGCTCTTAAGATCCACTTTACACAACGAGCTGAAAATGTTATAGAAAATTATCTTACTAAATGAAATAAAACAAACCTTACTCTGATTTAACTAAACAAAAAAGTACAGAAAGTTCTGATGAACTTTATTAGAAGTAGCAGACGAAATAAGCAAGCGAAAATATTATTAGCCAACAATGAAAGTTAAACTAAAAGCATTAAAAATTCCAGAGCCATAAATTTAGAAAATTACTACGATATTGGTTGAAAACTTGTGAGGTAATGTCAGATTCTTTGAAAAGTTTTGGAGTCAGAAAACAGGTATTTATGAAAAATTTTCGCTGATTATGGCTCTTATGAAGCAATCATTGTGGAACTCCTTAGCTTACATCATCCATAGTAAAATGGCGCAGGGGATGAGGGAGTTAATTGCACGGTGCAGGAGATGAGGATGAGGAAGTTGAAGTGGTTGGAAATAATAATTAAAAAGAAACTTGGATGCTTCGCTTACATACACTATTTTCATCATAGCTTATGTTTATTTTGATTATTAGTCTTGAAATAAAATTGAAAACTTTTGATAATAAACATTTCACCTATAAAAGTTTATGATTTTTATAACTGCATTTTTTAAATTAATATACATGAAAACAGACATCGATCTATACCTAGTTGTTACTGGTATTTTTGTGAAAATATATTCATTTAGAATTTTTGCCTGATTTTCAAATTCTTCTACTGGAAGAAAAAGATGAAGGAAGAAAAATAATGAAAATAACCATTTACTGAGCTTGGATGTAAGTTCAAGTTTAGATATAGCTGATGCTATTTAAAGATAATTTATTCGAGAGGATTTTATCTCTTGCGGAGTATTTTCTTGAATAATTCGAAAATATCATCAGCTTAATAAAATACCTTTCACTGAATGCACGTAATTTGTATATTGATAAATATAAGTTCTATATAAATTTTTGCATGTCTCAGCTGTACAACCAACTTGTATATTTCTTAATACAAATTATGCTAATTTGTTTTCTATTAGCTGTTGTCTTTCTTTAAACTTGAAAGAAATTTCGAGATTGTTTGGCAGACAATTATTTAGAATAGAAATTTATCAAAATTTGAGAAATTCTGTAAATATATCATTAGAAAAACCATTGCACTTATGGGTAATGGAACAAATTTAATGCATAGATTTTTTTTTTAGTTTACTGCAAGCATACTTCAATCACAAATATAAATTATTATAGCAATGTTAAGGATCATTCTGCAATATATTGTAGTTGATAAAACTTACCTAGATGAAATTTCCTAAATGAAAATTATTGTGCAAGATAGATAGATGAGTAATTAAACCTGTCATATGCATATACTGAATTTTTCCTGAAGGTTATGAAAAATCGTGTAGAGACATTAGGTTATTTCGAAATAGGTGAGATGAAAAAATGCGCAATGCTCTCGCCGGGACGCTCGACCTCTCGACATACCTCTCGAATACGCGCCGAGTATGCTGACCACTATACCACGAAGGCATATTAAGAAGGCGGGAGTAATACCTTATAATGGATATAGAAGAAAACCTTTTCCCGAGTCAGCTATTAACATCAGTAATGTATCGAAAGTAATTTCTACTGGCAATATTTTTCAGCCTAATTTTCATATTGCGCGAATTTATGCGCATTGAAATACATATGCAAATAAATCAAAACAGATGAGAAACATATAAATATATTTCAATACTTGTAGATATATAAATAATATAGATATAGACATTCAAAACATTTCAACACCTAAATAAATACACAATTGTAGTCTTGGGTTCTCATTTTTAATTACAAGAAAGAGAACTACGTCTTTGTTTGCTACTTTGTCATAAAAACTGAGCATGTGAATTGAGCTGAAACTTTATGTAGTGGATTGATTCTTAAAACATTTCCTTCTTATTAGAAAAAATTAATTTAGATAGGCTACGTCGTTGGCAATACTAATACGGAAAAAAGTGCTCTAAATGACGGCCATAAGGATATTTCTGTGCTGGTCTAGGCTGGTTGTGTTTGTTTGTTTAAAAAAATCTCTGATTGATTACTTCTCGGATGAACGCTCAGTGTAATAGACTTTCAGAACAATACATACTTTCCGCAAATGGTAGGAAATTCTAATAAGATGGTAATGAAAGAGTACAGACATCAAACAATATTATGAATAAATTTTGAAGTCTTGATTTAAATCCCATACAGAATTTAAGATTAATACCAAGACCAGAATTATTTACTAGTATTCAGTAACACTAGATTGCTGAGAAATTTAAGTGAATCTTGTGTGACAGAATTTAATTTTGCCTCACAGAATTTAGTACAGATGAGGCATTAGAATCCTCAAAATGCTACAAGTCTGGGAAAACTACTAAATTAGATGTTCGAAAATCTTCCATTAAATGCAGATTTCAAATTTTGCTTTAATTAAAATGTTTCATATTAACCAAAAGTTTTCTATCTTATTCAGTTTATTATTCTTATATAAACGAGTCAAGAAAAATTTAGGATTCGTTCAATCTCTATAATTTAGTAAAAGAAGTTTAACCAGCGAAGACTCAATTTATTAGAGATTGGAAACGTGATATTTTCATTCATTAAAAATTATGTATGTGGTTTAATAAAAATGAGACATACTTGTATTTTTCAATGTTACATGAAAACCATCCTTTTAATATTCTTTTATAAAGTGCAAAAATGTGTGATTTATTACTTCTGATTGAAGCAAAGCAAAAGAATACCTGTATAACGAATTTATAAAAAAAAAAACCTTTTATATTCTTGCGTTTTTAAAAATTCCACCTGTTTTTTTTTGTTTTCGGGACACGCTTTATAAAGCTATTATACCTTTTGTTATACTGTCAGTCTTATTAAAAATCTTCGAATCCTGTTGTTTAGACCCGAAACCACTTTAGAGTAATAGCCGATGCAACCTGATAGCAAATATTTACAGCAAACGATCTGCTATTTCTGGAGCTTCCTAATTTTGCATGATCATTGTTACGATCTGAAATTATTCTGTTGTTCTGTGGATGATTTTTAAGATAATTGCAGTTTTCTGGCCTGAATCTGCGAATAACAACTTTGACCTACAAACTGTATCATATGTCTGTCTCCTGAAGATATAATACTCTATTTTTCTATATAGATGATGTCCTAAGCTCCAGGAAAGAGCATATTGCTAAATTAACTGAAGACTGAGAAATAGCCGATATTAGAAAAAGGAAATCTTAACCTAGAAGCTTCATTGTCAGTAAATAATTTCGTGTTACGCTTAGCTGCGCACGGTAAAATTAATGGATTGTGTATCGCGAAGTTCTGACTCGCAGTTAATTCTGTCATTACTTAACATTGTTTTTGCGATACAAAGGGAACATAGGGCGTGACTGCGAAATTAATTTTTTACCGGGCATTAAAAATAACATATTGCATTGCTTTATTAAACTAAATAGAATTATAATTCTTAACACAAAATTATTTTTTCTGTATGGATAGCGAGAAATCATTCGTGAAATTAACAGAAAAGAAATTATTTTAATAAAGTATCAAGTGAAAAAAAATTTGTAGCATTATTTTTGTCTTTTATTTATTGATTAGCATTATAAACATATAATGAATTAACAGTTAAAATCAGATATTGGCAGAAGAGAACAAAATAGCAAAAAGGTGGAGGGAGAAAAGATTTCATTTAGTTAGATTTTGAAATGTTTGATATTCAAAAGGTTCAATTTTCTTTAATAATTTGTATTCACAATTGTATTAGCCATAAATGCATTTTGAAACCCTCTTGAGTGGCCAGGGTTTTCGCTAAGAAAGCACAAATTTCCAAAAACTACTAGGAGAACAATTTTTTTTTTTTTTGATTTATGTAAAAACTCTCCTGGAATTTCATACCTGGATTTGTGTACTTTTGATATATTGCCTTAATTTCTTCGGCATATTTTAATATGCACGGATTATACGTTCTTACAGATATCACTAAAGTCGGCTGTATATATTTTAACTTAACTCTTGAAAAATGGTGTGAATTGTATCCTTGCAATATGAAGCTTGTAAGTAGATCAATAAATTGATTTTTTTGATGAAAAGTGATATAACATCAAAAAAAGGTGACATTGATTTTCCTTTCAATGCAAAATATTTGCTTGATCATATCCATAATGTGCAAATTAAACGCGAATTGTAACAGTTTCAAATTCTGCGAACCGAACTTTGCTGAGCTATAAAGCAGCCTGTAACTGTGCAAATAACTTCTTTTCTGTTTTTAAATATAATTAATATCTACAACTATATTTGATAAAATTAAATCTTCACCAATAAATAAAATGAAAAGTTATCTGAAGCAGTATTTGAGTTTTAAAACTTCGTGCGCTTGTTTCTATATTTCATTTTTTAATGTAAAAATATGTGAATAGAAAAGAAATGAAGGATTATTAAAACTAAAGGTGGTATTTAAATAAATATAAAAAGTACTATATAGATGACTGCAATGTATAAATAATAAATTTTGCCTCTACAATTAAGATTTAATTTTGTTGTACCCTTTATATATTGTATTTTTGTTATACTGTGTACCCACGAATTACAATTAAAATTTTTGCAATCGAGATACATATTATATGTCATACGAATAATATAAAATCAGCATAATTAATAAAAGCAGTAATAAATTAATTGCAACAGCTGAAGGTGATACCATTAAAAGGAGCATTATAAGTTTTCCTATAAAAAGTCCATTAAAAGTTTTCTCTAATTGGAGAATCGTAGTTGCTTCGTTTTAATTTCAGCTTGAATTGAAAGGAAATTGAAAGCGAGTGTCAGAGCATTTGTAAATGCAGGGGTGAAATCTTTTGTTATACTGATTAGGCAAGGATGTTAATTCAGTTGAGTGTGCGGATTTTTTTGGCAGTCATGTGTAGCGCCAGAATAGCAGCACTATATGTGATGATCTTGTTTATTACTGTTCGAAAGAGCAGCTTCATTATGTGGTGTTTAAGTCGTGTAGTCTCTTATCGTCTTAAGTGATCGTGATATTTTTGCTATTACAATTTTCTTTTCTTGAAGGTGAGGAATCCAGTTGAATTTTTTGTCGATGGTCAATCCAAGCTACAGCAGCTCAGCCACCAGCTACAGCAGTTCTATAACCTACTTATGGAATAACAAGGAAAATAGACATGAAGGCAGAATATATACAGAGAATATATAATTAGAGATAGAATATATACTTCCGCTGGATGTGAGACTATACAAAGCAAGAGTGCATAAGGTATTTATCCCGTCTTCTTAGCCTGCCTTCGTAGTATAGTGGTCAGCACGCTCGCCGCGTATTCGAGAGGCCCGTGGTTCAAGTCCCGGCGAAGGCGTTGTTCATTTTTCACATCTCCTGTTTCAAAAAATACCTAATGTGTCTACAAGTTTACCGTCTAATGTCCAAAGTCACACGTAAAAATATAATTAGTTCTTCAGTGCATCAGTGATCTAAAAAAAGGGGTACTACAAATTGGGGTACATCAGTGGACTGCAAAAGGGGTAAAGGGATTTAAGTAACCCTTTTATTTCAGTCATAAGCTGAACACAAAGGCACAACTTGCGCTACAGACGAAATTTCCATCACTTGCGGATATTTTATATTAACAGAAAAGACAAAGTCAAACATCGATAACGTAGTCTAAGACTACTCATTAAGTAGAATTATCTGGCTCACGTATTTTACCGGCGCGTATACAAACGCATCGACTAGCGAATCACTTTTAAGCAAAGCTGGCATAAATTGCTATCAGCAAGATGTGATTACAAAAAACTCTCTGAACTAAGGAATTAAAACCCCTTAGCTTATGTACACAAAAAACTACTTTGCATTCTGGGGAGCAATACAGGAAGAAGTTATCGTAAGGATTTAAATTACACTGGTGTGCAAAAATTAAGGACGAAGTCGAAAAATTAGCATATCAGCTGAACGAAGAGGCAGAGCGGACAGAAAGACCAACCAGGAGATTAAGTAAGGTGATGTACGGTAGCACATGCGCAGATATGCAGGTAGACGAAATGGAGGAGTGTCTGAGTAGTATAAAGCATGTTGTCGGTGTAAGATCAGTATTTCTGGCAAAGAGATTGCACGCCGTATAGCAGTTAAAATCACACCGTGTTGCTGCCTCAGCGAGAAATGGCGAATTATCAATCTGTTAGACGACATCTGGATGCTTTTACCCGAGGTCGAATCATTGGGAAGTTGGAGGAAGGCCGCAGTGTGACAAGTGTGGCTGCAGAGTTCGGAATTGCTCACAGCATCGTTTCACGACTTTGGAGACAATTTCAAACTACAGGAACAGCTATCCGGGGGTTTAGTAGTGGTCGTCCACGAGGAACCACACCCGCAGATGACCGGTATATTGCCGTACAGGCCAGAAGAAACAGGCGGCAGACAGCGGGAGAAATTGCTAGACACACGACACAGGCGACTGGACGACCGATATCGCGTTTTACCGTGGCCAGAAGACTGCACGGTGGTGGTCTGTTTGCACGACGCCCTGTACGGTGTGTACCTCTAACGCCTGCTCATCAGAGAAGGCGTTCTCTGTGGTGCCGGGAACACCGGAATTGGAGAGACAATTAATGGGGACGAGTACTCTTTACAGGTGAGAGCAGATTCAGTCTGAGTAGCGATTCTCATCGCATACTCATCTGGAGAGAGCGGGGAAGCCGCAATCATCCCTTGAACATCATTGAAAGGGACAGGTATGTAGGTGGCGGTGTTCTCGTTTGGGGAGGCATCATGCTTGGTAGTCGTACAGACCTTCACATCTTCGACGCAGGTTCAGTCAACGGGACCCGTTATTGTAACGAGATTCTTCTTCCATATGTGCGTCTTTTTAGAGGCGCTATGGGTCCGCAGTTCCTTTTCATGGACGATAATGCACCATGTCATCGCTCAGTAGCTGCCGAACAGCTCTTAGAGAGTGAGGATATTGAACGTATGGATTGGCCGGCACGATCTACGGATCTCAATCCCATCGAGCATGTATGGGATTTTCTAGGCAGACGCTTGGCAGCTCGTACCTTAGCACCAGTAACGATTCCGGAGCTTCGATTGGCGCTGCAAGACGAATGGGCAGCAATGCCTCAACAACTCATTGACACCCTCATTCTCAGCATGGGCAGACGCTGTGAAACCTGCCTAGCAGTCAGGGGAGATCACATCCCCTATTAAAGATCGGATGTTTCTTGCTGGACACCCATCACAGGGATGTTTCGGCCTTCAGTCGCATTGCGCTCCATGCTACTTTTTCAATAAAGCTTCTTTTTATCCCTCTGATTTCTCTTTTAGTAAGTGTTGCTTACATTACTCATGTCCTTACGTATTGGGGATCTTACGGTATTAAATGTGTTGATTTGGAAAGCTTTTGTACAAAGTTATATTGAATAAACCGTCTCGTCCTTAATTTTTGCACACCAGTGTATAGTAACTGTGGTTAATTAACGTAAGATACTTTAAAAGTCTGAGAATTTATTCCTTTAATTGTAGATTATAAGTACTTCATTTTTTTTTTTTTTTTTTTTTTGTTGTTGTTGTTGTCTACCCAATATATTAGAGATCTTTGGGTTTTCTGTGTACAAGCAATATAATGAACAGGTCACATTCTGTGGAAAAGGAAGAGATGCTGATCATTGTATATTACCATTGTCCATTCACCCTACAGACTGTTCCCAGAAAAATACACATGACATTAAAATAATAACTGTTTAGAACAAGAATGGTTTCTCTCAAGGCGAAGTTAACAAACAGCATCAGATGAGTTGCTCCTTTGGAAGGGATATCTGGCAATCAGAAGACTAACCATGTTAACTAATTCTACAAATCTGCACCTATTAGAAATCCCATAAATAAGGATCACAATTCATTATACATTCATAGATTCACTGTACATCAAAGCATCGTAAAAAGTATCTTATTTTTTGCAACGGTATACACAACAAGAAACCGGTTGAATAATTTTGAACAAGGAGATTTAAAAATTAAGTTAAGCAGTTTTGTAAAGTTTTGATAATACTACAAAACTGCATCAATCCATCAAATGCAGTTATTATATTAATTAAAATCAAACCTTTGTCTGCCACTAGAATCTGTGATTTGTTTCTGAAAGCTTGTTGATATTTGTAAATTGTTGTTTGGTTATGTAATTAACGCAAAGCTTCAAGGGCTATCTGCCTAAGGGAAGGGATGCTTTCGTAGGGAGATGTCCGAGGGAAACTGGCTCGTATACACGTTACACAAGGAGAAAACCACGAAAACGCTGATGCATCCAGCCCATTCGCGGGATTACTACCGAACTACCAATCATCAGCGACTTTACCGCTCGACTGCTGGTCGGCTTATATTTGTAAAATCTGAAATAATAGTATTAGAAATCAAAACGAAAAAACTCTGAAAGTTTTCAGATTTTATATTACCTCCAAAGGGTAAAGGTTTTTTTAAACTTTTATGTGTTACCTTTATTTATTAAATATCATGTTCTTTGCACTTAAACCATAAAATTCAATTCAACAGTAATATCACAAAATAATTTAAAAAGAGCATATCTTTAGAATTTCCGATACACGGTCTCGCATGCTTGAGATATTTTTTTTTCACACAGTGTTGCCATTGCTCGCTTTGAAATCGTTGAGTTTGTTAATCGAAAATTCATTAAAGTTTTACAAAATAGGAGATAGATAGCAACACAAATGCCAAATACCAAAGGACTTCGTTATTCAAAATGTAATGGCTCCAAGTACTGTCGTTGTCGAGTGCCTGAAACATACATAAATTCATGCAGATTCTTCATTATTTAATTTCTTTAAATTTAATGCGAGTCGCCCACACCGGTATACTGATTACGGAAGCCTACTACGGTACTGGAAGGCCCCGGTTCGAATCCCGGAGAAGACTTGGATGTTTGTAAATGTATAGTGTCTGTGCGGCATAGCGGCACTCTAAATATGCGGCGAGCTGAAAGTCCTCTAATGTGGATTGGTGGAAGCGAAGAGAGGTGGGAAACTTCCGGATCCCTCTTCGGGATGCTGTCTCTTAAAATTGGGGGTGGGAATAGAAGTCCAACCTGTCTTCGGTATAGGCTATGGCAACCATTGTTCCATGTAATATGGACAAGACAACAACAACAAATATAATGTAGGTCTCTAATACTTGGTGGCAACGATTTGAAAAGTGAAACGCCGTTTGTAGTGAACCAACGCAAAATGCCAAAACCAAATTAATAGCCCTTCTGGGCAAATTGCCCTTTTGGACTAACAATAACAATTATTACAACAATTTACAACTTTTACAAAGATGTCTCATATAAACATGCTCGTATAATATACCCAGCTGTACAGTATTTCATGTACATTTCATTAAACTTAAGACTCTGAATTCTTAGCTCCCAAATAATATTTGAAGCTGGAGCCAAATTTTAATGCTTTCCCTGATAGTTCTAGATAAATAGCTATGAGGTCTACGCCTGATGACCAATGATATAAAAGCTGTGGTTTTCCTGCTAATACCTGTACCGGTTACACTCAGTGTTCAATTATTCCTTAAAATATTTCTGAAACTTTAACTTTTAAAGTCAGTTGCATGTTCTAAACATATTTATTTCATAAATTTAATAAAATGCTCAAACTGAAATTAAGTTTAATAAAATGCTTTAACTGAAATCAGATTTTGAGGTATGTATACACACATTCATACATCTACAAAATATTCATTACGGTGTATTAACAAATAATACAATTTAAATACTCTGTTTACTGTATTAAAATAAAATGCATACCATTTAACACGCGGTGAATCACCGAAATTTATGAAAGGCATACGAAACATTTCATTACAATCCTATGGACATTAAACGCCTTAAAATATAACTTATTCATGACTAATAAATTTCTATAATTTGTATTTCCTGAGAGAAACCCTTCTGAAAGAGTGTATCGCATTAAATTATACTGTATTATACGCAATGGGTGATTCGCTGTTTTGGCAGACATTTTTTAAATATAAAGTGTCGAACTGTTAGTTTCAGCATTCAATAAAATAAATTTTTAGAATATGTTTTCACTAAGCCAGCGTACTTAATATATTAAATTAATTTAAACATTCCCTCATACATTTTGCAAGAGAGAGTAAACATCATGTTTTGAATAATAGTAAATAAATAGAGGTAATCGGAATTCTAATTCTATAAGTGCATCATTTGCAAACTCTATTAAAATTAAATTGATTTTGTTATTATTTAAATTCTTTCATTACTGTTTTTAAATATAATGTTACAAATGGCTCATTATGGTTTTTAATATTATGTTTATTCGTTATCATCTCTAATAATATATCTCTCTACTGATTATAATTTTTAAATAAGTTCCATCAATTGATTATAATGATACCAGAATAAGAAGAAGGCAGCAACAACAGCAAACAAAAAATATAAGCAACTAAAAATTAGTTAACTAAGAACATAATTAGTTACAAGTATTCTCGTATTAGATGTAGATAATTTAAACAGGGCAAGAATATCAGTTTCAAGCATATAAATGCACTCTACATTAAATTCTAAAGCACTCTACATTAAATTCTAAAGCACTCTACATTAAATTCTAAAAATGTAAAGAAAAAGTCTAAATACACTTTTCGGGCGACTGTCAGTTTCTTCTCTGCATGAGTTTATGCTGAAAAAGGAAGCATCGAGCAATAACAATATTTTTGTGCAGCTGTTTTACAACATTCTTAGATATCAGTTTCTTCTTAACTTGAAAAATGAGTTATTTTTCAGTAACTATTTATTTCTAGTCAGATTTGATACAAATTCACTGTTCTTAATGAAAAGTCGTGAAATGGAAAAAAGAAAAAAAAAAAAAAAAACATTGAGAAAGCAGTAAGTAGCTATTCAGTAAATTACCGCGCCACATATCAGCGAAATCAACGAACAAGTATCTTCAGTCTTCCCTCATCACCCATGCATATCATGCGTTATTCTTTCTGCAGCCACTTCTTTTCCATCTCTTTATTGTTCTCGAATGGACGTTCCCGTTTCGTCAACGAAACCACCTTTAATATTGATCTCCGCGGTCAGGAATGCGTGAAGTAAGACCGCCTTACCCAATCAGTGGTCCATGATCTTCAGCGCTTTGGAACCTCAAATTTCCGGTGTTATCTTCAGCAAGTGTATCTTCTGGCCTCCTTTTGGATTAACTAATGCGTTTTAGTTTTCCTTTTTTCCCCCGATGTTTGCAGATGGAGTTTACCAACTGCAATGAGTTTAGGGTGTGGAGCTCTTCCGAGGCTGTCGATAACACTTACTTTTTGCGTTGGATTCTTATCATTCCAAAATGGTGTTGTCCATTCAGAAGACCTGAGTAAAGTCAAAAATTCATACAGATCCATAACAGGTAAGAATATCAAGCAGTCCAATTCTTCCTTTACCTTTTGTGAAGGGAGGGGCAAAGTATTTTTTGTAACTTTTATTTTTTGCTATTTCAGTTTTTTATAATTTCATAATTTATAATCATGTCATAATTTTTCTTCTTATGTATTATATTCTTAATTTTAACTGAAAATCTATTAGGTAATTATATCACATTTGTTTTCTTGTTTTGTAATACTCTATTAATTCATTAGTTAATTAATACAATAGACCTCAGTAAAGGTATTTTGTTGTAATGCATTTTGTTTTGAACACAGTGTCTTCATCCAACTGTTACAGTACCGTATGTAGTTTTATACGATTATACACACTAATGCTGTCTTCGAATAAATGTAAGAGGCAGCGTTGTGGAGGATGAGGCCAGATTACACTCTCTACTTAGCAACTAGAGGAGGTGTCAAATGATCAACAGGAAATAAGAATTAATAATAAAGAAAATTGTAATAAAAAGCAAAATTATTTATGTATGAATAAATTAATTTACATTAGATTTGGCCTTATGAATACTTTATGTAACTAGAATCATATTGTTTAGTGCATAGAATTTTTACTATAATAACACGTGACATTTTAAAAAAGGAATTATGCGGAATTCTGTTTTATAATAAGTCTTTCTTAAGTAACAAGATCCGAAACAGTATCATTTATTCATTCTTAAAAGAGCTGAAAACAAACAAACTTAAAATAATAAGAATTATTTTAAGTCTTTATTTAGTCAAGAAAAAATTATGAAAGTATAAACATTGATTAAATAATTAATCGATTTTGAAAAAATACTAATAATGATTTTACTTCGTTAAAAACTAGAATAATTAATTTATGAAAATTCTTTAAAGTCAATGTACATTTCTTTAATTGTGTAAGCTGTTAATTTTAATATTTCGATGTTATTTATTATTTAGACTGAATTATCAATATTATTGTGCTATTTTTGTTTCTAAAGTAAAAAGCCATTGCAAGTACTAATGTTAACTGCTTATGACTGCTGAATCAGTTGAAACGCGCAAAATAATAGTATGTTTTATTCTTGGCCTATAAGTTTCTAAACTAAATATGTGATTTTTTTCTAAATAAAAATACCCTTTTGAGATTGGTTGTTTTGTGTAAGCCTCGCCTATTTCATATTATAAGAAATTCGGCTTATATGTTACAGAATTATTATTCGTAATTGTTCTTCAGCCTGAGTATGATACGGAATCATAGATACATCCAATAAATAACTGATATACATAACACTCATCCTTTCTGTGTTTAACCAGGTAGTATATGATATATTTCTCTATTATGAGAAATAACAACTTTATAAGTAAACGAAGTGTGCTAATTTTGTTTTAAACCTCCTGTAAAATTCTTCGCAGATGAGAAGACGCTTTGTTTTGCAACACGGGAGCTGCAATGATGAAAACAGAATTTTCTTTGCTGTAAATAAGATTCGTAAAAATCTATGATGCTATTTTTTATATTATGCATCAATTATCTCAATAAGGTATTTAATAACGTTTTTTACTGCTCATTCTTCGAACAAATCAGTGACAAAATTCTGCCAGAAGCGAAAATTGCCCACATGATCTCTTTTGAGATTTATTGCTTCATTAAATAAAATCTTTTCACAAGTTTTTCGTTTTGGAAACAGTTTCATACGTTAAAAATCTAATATGGACACCACATAACTTTATTGTGAAGCCTGTTCAATTATGCACATTTTTTTCCTGTTCTTCATTTAAACTTATTTCCTCGAAACTTATTCTTTAAACTTATTCTAACTTAGTTATACATTTCGTTATTTATTTATTTATTTATTTTTGTTGTTGTTGTTAAATTGATATTGCCAAAACCTGAATATCTTCGTCATTTGAAACATTTTTGTAGCTGAAAGTATATAACTAGGACCAACGATTGAGAAAATAAAGACAGGGTAAGGTTTTAATCCGGGTAAGGGGGGTATACATACCAAACACACACGCACACACACACATACACACACACACACACATATATATATATATACGCTTCGTCGACTACTTCTTATATATAATATATATATTGTTGAGTTCTACGGATTCGTGGTGGATTTGGAGTGATTGATAAAGAAACAAAACACAATTTATTCGTCAGTATTACACAGGAGATTTCCAAAGACACGTTTACAGGTTTACAGCCGTCGAAAACTATGACATACACGCTAAAACAATCAACAACACAGCCTTTAGACTATCAGGCTATAACGGCAAAACACTAAATACTGCTCCCGACTCGGTAGATCGCTCTTGGAGCTCAACGCACTCAAGATACTCTTCACGATAAAACTCACGATACACTCGAAGAATATTTTTTAGGATAAACTCAACAATGTACTACTATTCTGCGTACAGGCAGGGTTTTTATATCTTTTGACCTGCCTTCGGAAACATTATCGGGCAAACCGGCAAGAATTCGTTCTAGAATGGTCTCGCTCCGTCTAAGGTATATCGCCAATTTTGTAGCCAAATGTCGCCAAATGGACGATTTCGTGCCCGATCTGGCAACCCTAAACCCGCTTTGCGGGAAAGCTATCTTACCGCGGCTAGTCATTTCCTAACAATATGTAAATATATATGTACAGTATATATATATAAGTATAAATTTTAACAAAAATGTATATGCGTAGAAAAGCAAATTTAAAGTTAAAATAATGTGCAAACATATAAAAGAATTAATCTTCGAACTAATTTACAATATCATTAAAATTCCCTTCTGAATGTATTTAAATCCATTTTACTATCCGCTTTGGAAAATCACACCTTTATTCTATCCGTACGTACAGACGACACGAAAAAATTGTGCAAATGAATTCGTGTACGGTCAAAATAGATATTTCCATTGAAACTTCCTGAAATTTATCACGATTTCAATACTTCCTTTACTTCTTATAAGAAAATAAAAGGAAGGGAAAAATATCTGAAAAATGAAAAGCTTCATAATGCATAAAAATTATATTTATAAAATCCGTGAGAATTAGATTATTCAAAAATTAGGAAAATTAACTGTTTAATACGGCGAATGACAAGCATGACACTGGCCTAGAGAGAAAGCTCTATAATTTACGAATAGTTTTACCGGAATAATGCTCTCGTGCGCATTCACTAATTACGCATTGAGCTCTCTTCTTAACCATTAGTCTTTCTTTCTGGCCAACAATATCGCACCTTCTTAAATTTACTTGGCTATATTAGACAGAGGGATTAGGGGTTATGAGGCTTGCCTCGACGTATATTTATTGATATATTATAAAATTGAAGGATTATTATTAATTATTTTCTTTAAAACTAAAAGGTTTCTTAAAAACCTTAATCTTTTTATGGCAGTAATATGTGCAATATCTGGTTGTATCGTTGAGGTAAATACGGACAAAAAGAAAATTCTATTTATAAACAGAGAATGTAAGCTCAGGTACATGTAAGTATGCTACAGAAAATGCAATTTTATTTACAATACATTCAAAACTTGAACATCTATTTATTTCAAGGTGCTATGTATTACCTATATGTCCCTATAAGCAAATATGAAATTAACAGGAAAAGCAAAGTAAAACTGACACCTGGGTCTTAGAAGACGAAGAAGATTTTTGCATTAAGATAAATGCTATTAACTATATTATTAGGTTTTTCGGAAAGAAAAATATGAAAAATGAATAGAGCTTTCTGTGTTCTGTGGGATTTGAACAGTGATGTTCAGCTTTGCCAAATGGACATCGTAATCATTTATGTCAGGAGAGCACGCACAAAAGATGCCATAATTCCATACATTCCCTTTCTCCTCTCTCTCCCTTATCCATTTAAAGAAAGACTGGACAAGAATTTGATACCCAGTCGACAAAATCCTAGTGGTCACAAACTATCATTCATCATATTTTATTTTGATGGCCTAATAGCAGGGAAGCCAGCTGCCGTAGTCTTGAATCCGGGTTCGATTTCCAGAAAAGGAAGGGATGTTTGTTAGCGTAAAGTGTCTTTACGAGTCCCTTAAACTACTGCCCAGTCGAAATTTATCTTGAGATGTTGGTGATAGACGCAAAAGTGTAGAATATTTTTAGATCTGTCCTCTGGGATATCCTTCATCAAAACTGGGAACCGAACTTTCCCTTTCTCACAGGTGTAATTCGGTCACTCCCGGAAGTGGATCTTCGGAAGCGTTATCGGTGATGAGGTGGCTAAATGCCCCACAGATTCAGCCATTTCTGACGGATATTTAATATAGCTGAGTATTGTAATACCGAGAGCATTCACTATTTTTTAGCAACTTCATTTTGCTACTTACCTACTTATGACCCTCAAACAGAGCTGGATAAATCATTAAAATAAGCAGGTACTCTGCCACCACCGCAATGGCACCAAAGCTGAAATGTTTTTGACCACCCAACGGCTGGATACTTGCTCTTTAAAGTTTGAAGGATATCCGATAAAAAGTTGAAAATTGGTTTTACATTTATAAGCATATTAATCGAAAAGTTTCAGAAAATAAGGTGATTTACCGCAACGCTATTTTCCTTGCTGAAGTCTAAAAGAAGAGACTACCTTTCAACTCGCTTAAATATCTCAGGCCAATCTCTGTTTCCCACGTTCATAAGTTCGTGACATAGTTAATCCACTTTTACTTCAATAACTTTCATAAATCGGATTACAGATTTTATATGTTTTAGGCAATTTTTCGTCTTAGTTCAGCTCATAGAAATGAAAGCGAAAGGCATGCGCATGTTTTCAGAATCACAGTAAAAGAAAATTTGTTTTAAAGTGATATATACGAAATTGAATGACGCTTTTTAAAGGCATGTTTCACGGCCTTTTATATCAATACCCATTTTTATCAATATCCGATGTATTTATGAAAATTTATGAATTTATTTGAAGTATTTATCTTCTATTTCAGTTCGATTATTTTACTTGAATTCCTAGCATTTTAATGCAAAGGTAGAATTTGCTCTGAATTTTAGTATTTTATATATACACAATTATATGCGTTTACAAAGTTTTTAAGAATAGTTCGTACAAAACTGAAAGTTGAAGAAAACAATATTCTTATGTTTTAATCTTCGCTATGCAATTCTTATAAGTCAATGTAATATTTGGCACGCTCCCCTACCTGACTTGATTCCTTCGTAGAATTCATGTTTGGTACTTTGTTTAAGACTATGTTTACATTTATTTTGTGAATCTTTTCAATGCATATTTATTGGTTTAGAACTTTCTGCAGGCAATGTGTCACGAGTTATTATTAGCATTTTTAATTTTAGGCCCTATTTTAAGCCAGTGCATGCCTCGATGACAGTGACAACACTGCTTTACTGCTGATATCAAATTCACGACTTTTATTTTAAAAAAATTATTTGCTTCTGAGTCATAGCTAGTTACATCATAATATTATAATTGGAATCCGAAAGATTTATATTATTTGATTCCATAACGCGCAAAAACAGAATACAGAACTAGCTCGTTTTCAAAGATAAAAAATCTAGTTACTGTTGCATTTAGTTTTACTATTAAAACTAAAATATCGGGATCTTTTCCGCCGTTATCTCTATTCCTACGTTCAAAAACCATTAGAGAAAAACGCTTTGTTGAGCGGATGTATTTGAAATATAAAAAAATTATTTTAGTAGTCACTTTCGAAGTAACTCTACCGAAACACATCCATCATTCTTGACTTGGTAGCAATGGTAGAATTCCTCTTTTGGTACGCCCTGAATTGGTCGTTGCATCGTTTCGAATAGTTTGAATTGTCTGAAGACATTGACCCCCGTATAACCATCTTCATAAAAGAGAGCAGCGGAATCACAGAAGGAAAGATGAAAAAATGGTTAGAGTTGGACAAAAATTTTTTTCTGATCAGAAAAACCTGAATTTCTTTGCTCAAAATGCAAGATCATGCGAAGGGTTGAAACTGCGTTCGCGCTACATCACAAACTGCGCTACCCACGATAATCTCACTTCGTACTTTTCTTCAATAAATAATGCATTAACGTCGTCCTCTAACAGCCAGATTCAATTATTTCAAATTCTACTTTTGTAACATGACTTTTCTGCGAACCTTTTATACCGAGGAATATGAGCTGAATTGCGGAATACCTATTTCTCTTAAAGTTTGAGCCCTGAAATATTAGAATTTTAGTAACGGGAGTAGACATCTCTGAACTTGCTACTGACAGGAGCGAGTTCAGAGGTTAAGAGATTTTAGTACGATGCCACGGTACAGCATCTCCAAGTATAGATTATTAACATAAATTACTAATTGGAAAATTTACTAAATTACTACTCGGAATACTGCTACTAATTGAGTAATTTTGTAAGTTCCTTCTATTTCATCAATACTCATCAAATAGAGATAGGGGGAAAAACTACAAACTGAACATCGGAATTGTGAGATCCATTTCTGGCATTCGATTTTCGTTAACTTCCAATTATTCATGTGAAAAACTAGCCGAGCATCGTTCCCTCCCCTTCCCCCCCAAAAAAAACCTTTTTTTTTTTTTTTTTTTTTTTAAATTTAATGGTGCGTGTGAGAGAGATAGATAAAGCTTTAAAATACAAGTAAAATCCCTTTATGGATGCTGTAGCATATTTATCAGATTTTCATTTTTTTGTTTTTATTAATTTTGAAGATAAAAACAGTTTTATGATTTTCGTAATCGTAAAAGTATGGGAGCATAATGTTTATGTTTATCAACTTAGGCACAATATCAGTTATTTCCGGGATGGTTTTCTTGCAGCTTAGGACAACAGAGGTCCAATCAAGTAAAATGATTTTCTAGTAGGATTTCTATTGTTCGATATTTTAAGTTTCATCAGAAGATTATTATTTGTAAAGATTTGCTTCAGTTTTAAGTAATACTACATTTAAAATATTTCCGCGTGTGTATTTTAATCTAAGAATAAATTAACTTAAGCAACTATTTAAACTGTAGAGTTTATTAGGCATTTAACCTCGGAGCAGGAGACTTAAAAAATGTGCAATGTCCACGCAGGGATTCGAACTCCGGAATTTCTTCCGATTGCTAGCTGGATGTGCTTCCATTACATTACAAAAGGGAGAAAATACCTTACGAAACGATGCAAATTTAGTTTAACAAGTGAATAAAACTTAAATGCAATTGCTAAAAGGAAAATTAGTTCACAATTTGGCTAAAGTGGGGTGTTAGTGTTCAATCTATATGCGACTTCAAGAAACAGAGAAAAAAAAAAAAAAAAAAAATTCATGAACTTTGCAAAACTGAAGCTGCGACAAATACAAGGAAGTTAGTTAAATTTTATTTAATCGAAAACCTTAATTTAGTTGAAAGAACAAAAGAGAAGAAGATATTCCTATCTTAAGCCCCAAAAATAGATGTTACTTAATGCAAAAATGTTACATATCATAAATGTTTATTAGAATTTTTGCAAGTGAACAAGAAAAGAGGATGTAGCAGCAGACGTTGCTGAAACAATTGCTGGTGTTCTTAATTTTAAAATATAAATGAAGAAAGCTTAAAAGAATTTCTGGAAAATGCAAAAATGGTGAATGTTGTAAATTCTACTCAGATCAAGACATTGTTTCAAAAAATGGAATTAAAGAATATTGTAAAGAATATTGTATTCTTTTAGCATTTTGTGTCATTCTTGACCTACTTGCCCATAACAAAGGCTTAATTAGCCCGGATAATCATGAACTGGATATATATGAGAACATTTATGATATGTAACATTTTTACATTAAGTAACATCTATTTTATTTATAATTTTCATGATTTTGTATACTTTCAGAATTAATTGAGATTTAGATTTCAGAATCTCAACTATTTCATATAATACCATTGAATACCATATACGGTATTTCCTCCTTCCTTTCTGCATGTCTTCATCGTGTAACGGTAGCACACTCGGCGCGTATTCGAGAGGTCCAGGCTTGACTCCCGGCGAGGGCATTGCAAATTTTTCATGTCTTCTGCTTCAAAATAACCTAATAGACTTTAAAACTAGACATTGATTTACTACAGTCCTTTCCACTTAATATTACTAGAACCTTAATTTATATAATTCTTTTTATCTTAACAAGAGGCTCTGCCCGGTGAAAAGTCGTTTCTTACTAACTGTACTAATCTTTCTATATTACACAATCTTTCTCTTACAGACTTCTTTATGTAGTATTTTTGTCTTCCAAAGAACATGAAATGAAAGTGAGAAAAGCATATTTTTTATTAAAGGAAATCATCTCTAGCATAACATCATTTTCATTTCAGCAGTTTATGAAAGTGGCCATTCTAGTTGCTATAGTAAGAATTTCGAGAGAAATGTTTAGATTTGAAATCTGGGTGTTTAGGAAGAAATTCGCGTATTTAGAATGTAAGATAAATCTTAAGCTTATTTAGCATTACATGTTTCAGCAAAGAGGATCTAATGAAAAAAAATGAAGCGCTTATTTATAGGTCACGGTGCAAAAAATCTATAAAGATTTTCAAAAATTTGGTTTTATTCATCGAAAGGAAGACTTTTTATTATATTTATGCCAGGGTACTGAGATTACTTTAAATAAATAAAAAGAGTTTTCCTTACTTTCCCTGTTCATTAGTTTTTTTTTTTTTTTTTTTTTTTTTTTTCGGGGGAGGGGGAGGTAAATTTTCCTCATTTATGAGAAAATGAGAAATAAAAAAATAATATAATTGCGATTTTTCGATTTTTTTGTGCAATATATCATATAGGAATTCGCTTTTCAGTATAAAATGGTGATAGTCGTATTGTCAGCAGCTTCTGCAACTATTTATCAGGCAGTTTTAATAAACCTTCTATTTTAAAGTCCTGATAAATCTTATGAGATAAATTCAGAAATTAAACGTATATTGTAATCAAGGTTAAACAGATGTAAAAGAACTCGTATTTCTTATTTAGTCTTGTGGGAAACTAAAACATATCAAGGTAACCATTATTAACCTAAGCTGCGTGGAACAGTGAAGGTTAATGATTCAATAGTTTTTCAAAGCAAATGCTTTTTTATTTTAATAATTTTGTTTACAAAATTATGATAAGTTAGTATATGAATTCCAAATTTTGCTTGCAACCTCTTCAGTTATTTCTTGGCTTAACGATAGAGTATATATAGGTATAGAGTATAGAGTATGTATAGATATAAATTTTCTTTCGTTACCGAAATTTCTAGGTAACTTCAAAGAGGAGATGTAGTGTCTTACGTTATTATTGAAAATTTTGTTTTCTTCTTAAACGTCTGAAGGAAGTTATCCAGATATTTGTTTCCTTGATTACGTTATTCAGCTCCGTCAAAACAAGTCTCTTTAGAATAAATTTCTCTTTAGAACAGAATCAAGTTTCAGAACTATCAGAAAACATAAACAGAATAACTTCTCAACGTTTGGTGGGAAGAATATATCTAATAAAAAAAACTGGAGAAAAAATGTAACAAATAATTATTTTCCTTCTATGTAACGTATTGAAAGATTTTCTTTTATTGCGAACGTTAACACAAATCTTCCATACCGAAATCGGTTAGAGATATAAGTGTTTCAAACGTAGTACAAGAAACTGTACATATAATTGTAAAGTAGCACACATTTCCAGAGGAAGCAGAAATAGCTATAAAAAATATTGCAATCACAATATTTTAGATAATAAACAAAGCTAATTATTGCAGCATTTGCAAACTAAAATGAGACTGTAGCTACTTGCAGAGTTAAAAAAATAGCCTATATATTTGAAGATATTTCTGTAATACTAAGCAAAAATTTATAGTTAGAGATCCAGTAAAATGCACATCATGTAAAAATGGTCCTCAAATTTGTAAAATTTAATAATTGCTACCTTAAGGTACAACACTTGAATTGAATGGAAATCGAGTGGTAATTTTGTACTTGAATTCTGTTTCAGCACATCTTCATCTCTTGCATCAATGTCGCCGACAGATTACATTTTTAGCATCAATTGCCTTAGGGGCTTTCATTACAAAAGTCATCAAAGATTCACCGCTGACTCCTTTACCCATGCCACCAGTAGAAGAACCAGTGCACTGGAATCTTGTCAAAATACCACTTCATGTGCCCTCACATGTTGTTCAGTGGATGCCGCTACCTTCTACATCGATGTCGATAAATCAGGTATTTTTAATAATTGTCTCATTCTTTTAATGGGAATTGTAACATAAGTAATATAGACTGTTTAATATAAAATTCAATCCATCCATTAAAATTATATTTGGATTAATACCGAAAATTTTAGAGTATTCTTTCTTTGATTGGCGATGGAAGTTGAGACAAATTTTTGTACAGATACATTATTGGTAATATTAAAACTGATAGGTTAAAAATGGACAAAAAGTATTAAAAAAGATTTTACTCATTTACATTTACCAAAAATTTTAATGTGGATAAAACTAAAATTTATGGCAACTGTTCCGGATACAGAGAAAATTAATATTCACAAATTTGACATTATAATTATAAAATTAAAAGATCTTATTGCACTAGCAGAGTCTTGAAAGATTAAAAGAAAAGTAGCCCCGAAGTCTAGAGGAACTCGTCGGGTCTAGAGAGGTCGGGGTCAAGAAGATAATGCTAATTTGAATTAACTAAGACCATAAGTTTAACAGTTTTCTAACAAGATAAAGAAAACATTTCGATGTACCAATTTCAGTTACTAAGCGCCTTATCATTTTTCAAAGTAAGGCAGTCAGTCAGTCTGAAATCACATTACTGTTCTTGTGACCCCTTTACCATTTTACGTTGCTTCTTGTAAACAGAGGCTATGTACCTGAATTTCATTTTGTTGTTAAGTCTAAATAAGTTTAAATCTAAATAAGTTAAGTTTTTGTTTAAGTTTAAATAAGAACCCATTATTCTGGATACTTACGAAAAATAGATTCTGGGGTTCGGATTATAACAATTCAGACAATAATAAATTAGAAGGCATATCGAAATAAGCTTCAAAGAGAAAATGTTAAAATATGTTATTATCATATGGACATGTATGACGGGTGTCTTTGATGGTCCTTGGTCGTCACTGGGGTACTTAAAATCAATTAGGGCCGCTGTGTTCGATATATTGGTTAGCGTTGCTACCTGGCATTTCTCTGGGCTCGGGTTAGAATCCTACAGAATGCTTGGTTTTGTAGAATTTATAGCACAGTGGAATTTAAAGAACACAGCGAGGCGAAAATTCTGTCTAGTGGCCTGATGGTAGAGGAAGAAGAATGATTGGCCTCGGGGCTTCTCAAAACTGGTGCGAAACTGGGAAGATCACAGATTACCCAATGTTCATATCAGCAACATACGCAATCCTACACCTCTAGCCACTATAAAATTTCGAAGATTTGCTCTGAGTTTTCTGTCAGGCAAGTTAGATAAATCAGAACACAATTATTCGAACCAGTCCACTTGATCTTATTAAAATACCACTTCTTATGCGTTACATGCTGTTTAACAAGAGCAGCAAATTTATGCAACATCAATGTCCATAAATAAGTTTTTATAATAATTGTCTGATTCTTTTGGTTCCATATTCAGCGTTTATTTTATTTCGTGTTGTGTACATATATTTACTAAGCCGCAATATAGTACAAAGTATTCTGTAATTTGCTAACATAAAAATGAAAAATAAACTATAAGATATCCAAGTTATTATTTGAAATTTAATGTGATTTTTGGCATGGACTATTTTTGTCTCATGTTACTTTTAACGCGTCATCAAGAAGATAATCAGTAAACCAGTTTCTGTATAAACTCTTCACAAATTTCATTTTAGAATAGGATGATTCAAAAAATATGTTGATGCAAAAAACGCGAGCAACCTTACATTTTTTTGGCACTAACTTACGAAATTGAGCATACTTTTCTCTTTTCGTTCATTGAATAAATACTTCGTTTTATAAATTCATTGTAAAAATACTTAGTTCCTATTCAAACTCAAATATTAGTGCAAATCGCGCATATATGACCATTCGACAGCTGTCAGTATTTTAACAGTTGTACCAGTGGCGTCGAAAATTAAAGCTTTCCAAGACATGTAAAATATAAATTTTAACATGCGTTTTACATATTTGATATTTTACCACAGATCCCTAATCTTTGTTTGTAGGAAATGTAAACTAATTCCATTTCGGACAGAGTATTTACGCTTGCTAGTTCAACCATGGGCGCAAGTTGAGTATGGATGCTTTGTGACATTCTAGATCAAAACTGAATTATAGTTGAGCTGCTTCCCTTTTTATACTTTATCATAATTAAGTAATGCAATCCAAATCAGTCATGTTTTGTGAAATCATCTATTGCAACGTATTTTGATCAAATGGATGGTTTTATTTTACGTAGGACAACTTTTTTTTAAAACACAATAATGATATCTGTAGGTACAGTCTCTAAGCCTACTATAATGAATCTCCGGATATAACAAAACGAAACTTTTGGTCTCGTCCATTTTCCTACACACTTACTTGTTGTAATATATTGTTTCTTTGATGTTATTTTCTTTTACCTCCATCACCACTTTCCTCTGTGTTCTAAACAAAGATTTTGTGAGACAGGAGTGAGATCAAACTCTGGGAGAAGGAAGATATAATAAACATATTTTAGTTAATCAAATGGTGTATCGTCTAACGAAAAAACATTAATGCGTTCTCTGATTCCATTCAAGTTCTGCGTTTGAGCTGCCAGACAAAGCGAGATTGACACTATGATGGAAGTTTTGAATTCCCCGGCTCAGGAAGTAGTGAATCGTATGTGCTTGTATATTTCAGTTGAATCTTCTTTTATAGAATGAACACTTTTTTATCTTTATCGGTTCTTTTTGGTTGAGCGTAAATGCTCTCCGAGTTCTAGAAAAAGGATTTTGCATTATTTAGGTATTTTGCAAGACATTATCGATTCTTTACAAGCATTATTAAATCTCCGAGTCAGAGCTATACTTATCTTGAGGAAATTGACTGAGCTCTCAATCGACATTGGGTTAGAACACATAGGTGGCGAAATCATCTTCCTTTTTCATACTTTCTAGAAGAGCAAAATTCTCGCATATTCTTTAATAAACTCTCTGCACTCTATTTTTTGTCAAAAATTCATATTCAAGGCAAGCTATAAACTTAAACTTTTACTTTTATGATAAGATTGTAGAGACATTAGGCATATTTCGGAGAGGAGAGATGAAAAATTAGCTACCGCAGGGATCGAACCGCGGACCTCTCAATTACGCGCTGAGTGTGCTGATCACTACACCACGAAGGCTCGCTAAAAAGGCGGGAAAAATACCTTATAAGATGAACAGTCTTCGAAAAATACAAAATAAATGCAGTCAAATAGATATCTGCCAGAAATACAGTTTGCCCAAATCTACAGCTGGTATCATATGAAAAAAACCAAAACTCTACAATTCTGCTGTTGGAAAAAATTTGGATACGAAGAAAAGTTAAGAAAAAAGAGAATAGAGATGTTGAAGAAGCATTTATGAAATCTTTCGCTATTCAAAAAAGCCATAATTTACCAATGCCTGGACAAATACCAATATCTGACAAAAGACGAATGAATTTGTCACACGCTTTGGAAACATGAAAAAGAACGAACAATAAATGAAATAGCTGAGAATAATAATAATTGCAATTAAAAAATAATAGTATGTTTTTAAAATTAGTTTTATTATTCACTTCTTCTGATGCACATGACAGTGTAACTTTATTCATAAACTAGGCAGTAGGTTGGGTGTTATATTCAAAATCTACGCGATTACTTTTTGCCTAATTTTAAATATTGATATGATATTAGTCTTATAATTATTTTAAGCTCACTTTTCTTTTGTAAATGCCCTTTGCTTATGCAATATATCTATTTATTTTAACTAATAGTTAATTTTAAGTTGAGAAACCTTTCCTATCAGTCTCTTTCATCCACGTTTTTCACGCCAGAATGTAAATGAGATAGCGAGAGTTTATTCATATTAAGGTAAAATGAAGTGCAAGCAAGAGTTTCGGAAGTTATTTTCAGGGGTTTGTCCGCCTATTCCAGTCCACGTTAAGCTGGTATTATTAGCGACTTGCGTTAGCGGCGTTGAGTGTTCCAGCCATTAGGGCTTGTGTTGCGGCTTTACTATAAACCAGAGTTCTTCCGAGACTGAAAGTATTCTGTGAGCCGTTAGGCTAATCTATCACACCTTGAAATTAGTATTTGTTCCGTTATTCTGTTAAGCCAGAAGTGTGTGGCTTCTTGTAACCCAAGTTGGGTCATTGTTAATTTTATGTTTGAATAAAAGGGTCTTAGAGACCTTTCTCCTGATTTCTGTTTTGTTTCACAAGGTTAGAAGATAATTCTTCAAGAGTCCTTTTAAAAGTTTATGTTCCCAAAGAGATATAGATTTTACACGATATGTAATGATTAGTGTATGTTCAAAAGTCAGTGAAAGTTTAATAAAAATGCTAAAATGTAATTTTAAAATGCTTCCAATTTTTATTCTAGGTTCAAATAAGAAATATCGGGAAGTTTTAGCTCGATTAAGGAATTTGAGTTGAAAGTTTAGTATGCACCATTCTTAAATTACCGTTTTTAAATGGAGATGCATTCCTCCAGCTTAATAGTGCATTTCGACATAAATATTAAAAATGAGCCATGAATAAGGTTTGAAAAAACTGCTTTATATGCATTTTGCTATAAAATAAATTTGAACTATATTAATGACACTTAACAAAATATATATCATTGGAATAAGAAATTAAAACATTAAGAATTAATAACTATTTAACGATCGTGAGTAAAATCGTTAAGCAGTTAAAATTCATTGGTCCCATGTAGTAAATTCCTAATTATTCCATTTAACAATAACACTTACACTTTTCTAGAAATGCACTGAAATTTATTTTTAACCCAGAAAGGCTGTTGGTCTCGAAACGGCATTTTGCATCAATTCAATTGTCGGTTCACTTTTCAAATTGTTGCCAACAAATATTATCACCCAGTGTTATATTTAAAGAAATTAAATAATGAAGAATCTGCATGTACGTATGCATGTTTTTAGCATTGTAAAAAAAACAACGGAACCTAAAGGCTATCAAATTCTGAATAACTTAGTCCCCCACCCGAATATGAGCATCTGGAAGCCAAAATTTCAAATTTCGAATTTGCTTTATTGTGCATTTCATATCTTGTAAAACTTTAACGAAATGTTTCATTAACAAACTCAACGACTTCTAAGCGAGCAATGGTAACAGTGTACGGAAAAAAAAAAAAAAAAAAAGACATTTTCATCTCCATTGCGCGAGAGTGTCTATCGGAAATTCTAAAGATATGCAGTTTTTAAATATTTTTAGCCCAAAGGGACATTAGCCCAAGTGTTCTTAAAACGTCTATGTGTGTGTAAATGTAAAAAAAGTCCTCTTTGGGCGTAATATAAAATCTGAAAGCTTTCATTATTATTATTATTATTTTGCTTTTACTTTTAAAACTTTATTTATTATAAACTATCTAATTTTAATTATATTTATCGTTATTTTTTTCTAAATAAATAATAGACAAAATTTCTGTATTGCATCTCAAATATTTATTGTAGATATTTTAAATATGGTAATCAGTAGTATAGAAATTAAACAGTGCATATAAATGAAATAATAAACAAATATTCTAAAAAAATTTCCAATTGTTTTGTACTAATAAGAAATTTAATTAGATTTTGTATAAAAATCAATGCATCAACTATAGTTAATTATAGTCTCTCTATTCAGTAGGTGTATTTTTTCATTCAGTTTAAAATAATATGTTATATAATCATAAACTTGAAAATGTGCTTCTTCGTAATAACTGCGTTATTACCAAAGTTATTTGGCTATTAGCATTAACTGTTTGTTTTAATGTTTTCTAGGGTTTTAAAGTGAAGCCTCCTCCTTGGATTTATCGTCGATCACTCACAGTACCTGAGAAACAGCCGAATTTCCTCATACTAAGGCTTCAAGAACAACTCACCAATTTATTGAAACCATCACCAATTTTAGTGGGAAGTGCTGTACGTCGAACTATGCGTTCTTTAGGGTATGAAAATTTTCCGTTTTGTTTGTTTATCACAGTATGGCCAAGCACACGAGAGTGAAATGCGCAAGACTTTCTAACCGAAATAGGATCTCATTTACATTAGACATGGGAAAAAACGGCGAAAAACTTATGCAGGCGGCTCCCTTTTGCCGGAATTCGAACCTTGGCAAAACTACTAGTATTTAGAGGAATTAGCCACTGGTTGGGTCTTTCCATTTTTCGTGAAACGTTTATGCGTTTATGCGTGTAGTTTAAGTGTGTAATTCCACTCACTGTGAAATACCAAAAGCTCATAAAAATAGTATTTCATATCAATATTTTCCTAAAGTCTAAAATCTGACCACTGGCATACATACTTTTGGATGACAGGATTTGCCAAACATGTATTCTGTGAATACTCTCTCTTTCTAATGAAAGAAATTTATAAAGCTTCGCAACCTGAGAGCTTTTTAATGATAAACTCGAAAATGAGTTTATCATTAAAAATTTAAAACGGAAAATTAAAAATACAGGCAAATTGGAAAATATGAAATTTTATGTATATATTTCTCTTCTGTTCTTGAATAAAAAATATTAAAAAATATTTACTGCTGCCCACTTTTTCAACTGAATATATACTATTGAATAAAATTAAAACTTAACTGAAAGAGAATTTAAATTCTAGAAATTCCGGCGTTTATATCTACATTAAGAAATATGAAAAAAGTCTTATAAATTTCATGTTATTACGTAGAATGGCCTCCCAACCGTTAAATTTTGCTTTTTTTATCATGACAACAACAAGAATTCATTTAATCTGGATATATTTATTTATTTTTACTCCATTTTTGATAATTAATTTAGTGAGTTCTTACGTCTATTCATTAAGGATTTAATGCATAGCTTTTGATATTGAACAAACTTTCACTTAGTCTGGAAATAATCCGTTTAAAAGATTTATAGTGTTTTTTTTTCCCTTTTTAATCCCACCGATTTGTAGATATGCATCTTTTTCTGCACCAATCTTTTACCTTATCTTTACTGATATTCTTATTTCCTTTATTGACTGTAAGCTATCGATAATTCCGCAATTATTTAAACTCGGGCAATATAATAGCCGAGGGCGATGACTATGATGCTCTTCTTAAAGCATGGTTATTTCTATGTGCAGATTATTTTTCTGTGGGTTGTTAACCATTCCACAAGACATAAAAATTTTAATGTCTTTCAAATTATAATATTACATTTCTTGTAGCAAAGAGAGTTAAAACTTTTATGCGTACTTATTATTAGTACTATACAATAAGCTTGACTATTAAACTATTTTTCTAGCTCAGTATGTCACATACTTCCCTCGCTGAATTTTTACTTCGCACAGTGTTATACAATTTGGATAGTTTTAGATGGCTACAAATTTTATTAAACTTTGATGTCATTAATACACAAATACAATCAAAAGTAATAGAGTCGTTCATAAAATGACGCTATAAAAAGAGCAGGTTAAAATGCGGAGAAAGAGCAATGTTGTGCAACAATAACAAAAACTAATGTAAATATTTTGAAACAAATACTGCTCTTCCCATTATAAATGAAAGTGATTCAGAATAATTACCCTTAATAATGTTTAAGTAAGAAATGATATTCTGTTAGAATGTAAATTATTTATTCTTATTTAAATGCATGATATAGCACAGAAATTTCAATAAATTAAAAATCTTTATGAAGATCAATAAGGAATGAAAATTTTGTTTTAAACATTCAGAAAGTAGACATGTTTTCTTCAGTTTTTAACAGTTTTGAAAAGTGGAGTAGAATATGACACACAACAGTACAGAATGTGATGAAACAGCTAAATTTCCCCTTTTATTATTTTTATGTAATGTTGGCATGCATGCATCCAAAAAAAAATTCTTATCGTTATTTAGCCAAAGAAATAATAATAGTGGTTACTATGCAAACCAGTGAATTTTTTAGGTGGTGCTTCTAACAAGACTGTGCTTTATTGTAAGCAGATTACATTGTTTCCTGACGTTCTTCAAAAATGATGTTAGGTATATTCCAAATTTGAATCATCAGAAACTATTCATTAAGTAAGCCTTTCGGCGCATTTTGCGTGATATGTTTGTATTATTTTTTAGAGTTTTTTTAATTATAATATTAAAAACTGGCTCAAATTAGTTTTTCATTAAATTTCAACAACTTGTATTTTGGATATTTTGCCTTTATGTCTTTATTTGAAACATTTGAAACATTGATGAAAAAAAAGCTTTGTAGAAAGGCTATATAATTGCTTTTTACTTATAGATTTACAATCGTTTTTCATTTTGGTTTAATTTGAATTTGTTTTAATTTAAAATAATATATTTACGTTTATTACCAAGGAGACGATGCAAGATTTTCATTTACAATGAAGACATTAATTGCTTAAAAGAAGATTTAATATATATATATATATGTAATAAAATATGATTACACAAACAATTATAAATTAAAATAATAAAAATAAAAGACATTACTTTATTGACAATGATTCAGAAGGGACGCCGAGGACGTGATTCAGATGTTAGCGCTGTGGACGCATCTTTCTAATGGTCTTGCGTTTTCTGTGTTGCTTCTGGTTTTATGTGTGTTAAACTTTTTATAAAAGTAATAGGAAATGACCGATAAAATTTTTTCTATCCTCTTGAGTATTGTTTCCCATAGCAGGCTTTAATCGTAGTTTTTAATAATCGTCTAAATCATAAAGAAAGCATATTTTTCTTAAAAGTTAACATCCAAACAGCAATTACTTGTTTAAATTACACATATAAATAGTTGAAAATCAATATTTAAAAATATAAATTAAAATTTGTTTTTCTTTTAATAGCTACAATATGATAATCAAATTTTAAAAATATTTTATTTTTTCTAGATCTGACGTACCACAAGATGCTTCCACAAGGCAATGGTTGATGCGATGGTGCCATTAAATATAAAACGTTGACTCAAATTCGCAGTAATTCCGAATGATTATGAGAAATATAATGACAGATGTTGCAAGAGCTGGTTCTATGCTGCAGCAAGATTTGATATATCTTGCAATGTTACAAAGAGCTTCGTTAATCAGATGTTTTATCGTTGAGAAATGATTGTGTTCAAAACAGATTATGTTCCTCCATGTTTTCAATATTTAACTATATATTTTATTTTTTAAAACGACTTTTGTGCTTATTTATACATAAAAATCAACTACGTTAATAATACGTAAAATTCAACTGTGTCCTTGCTGAGTTTCGTGTCTTGTATCTTGCGACGTTGGCTGACGTGTTAGCCACTTAACACTACGAAAACACGCACACCAGAATGCAATATTTCTTTGCAATCTTTTCCTACTTAAAATATGATTGGGGAGAATAAAGAGACCTAGTCAACCAAATCCATGTGTTGGCAATTTGTCATCTACCATATTTTTATTTTGGGTGTCACAATTGTAAGGAGACCACTAGGATTTTCAGAGCAGAAAACGTGAAAAATTAACTGTGCTGTCTCCAAGGTTCGAACCACGAATCTTCCACTGGGATGTTTACTACATGGACGCAAGAATGTTATGATTCCTCATGTTCCTTTCACCCAACAAGCATGATTTTCATTCTAACTTGAGACTTCTCTCCTTAGTTCTGTTTAGAACCTTCACTTTCATTGATTCTTTTGAACATTTTCTTCAATACCTAGCCATATTCTTATTAAATAATACATGATTTATTTCAGTTATCATTTTAAAAATAATTTGAAATTGAATGTACGTTCATTTAATTATTTTTTCAAATGCGTTTACATCTAATATACTTTTTTAAACATGACTTTTTTAAACACGACTGATAGAAACCACTTATCTATATTTTTTGGAAAGAAAATACAGGTATATTTTCAGTCTCTACAGAAAACTGGAGTTGTGTATTAGGATATATATAATACTGAACATTTTTATATTTATCTTAAAGAGTTATTAAGCATTTTTTGAAGCAGAAAACGGTAAACATATGCAACGCTCTCGCCGAAACTTGAACCTTGGACCTCTCGAGTACACGTCGAGTACGTTTCCGAATTCCCCACGAAGACATGCGAAAAGGAGGAAAAATATATCCCTCTTTATATACTCCCTCTTTTAAAGGGCGACTGGAGATTAGGGGGCCCAATCGCCAAATCTTGGTGATGACGAATTGTCGTCCACCACTTTTTAATTCGGGCATCACTTTATAGATTCATTAGGTTTTTTTGGTGCTCGAGACGTGAAAAATGAGCAGTGCCCTCCCCGGGACTAGGACTTCTCGAATGCGCAATGAGTATGCTTCCAAGTACTCCATGAAGTCATGCAGAAAGGAGGGAGAAAATACCTAAATGCTTCTAAATAATACTTACATATACTTTTCTGCCTACTTAGTATTATGTTGGTCTTTCATATTCATTTCTTAAATATTCTAATGTTTTAATCCCAGAATGAATGAATTAAATGGAAGACTACAAATATAAATTTTAACGGTTTTCTATTCCTAATTTTAGCAAAATCCCTAATTGCTCGTATAAAGATTGTATGCTTCTGCGTTTTTAATAGGGAAAGTAATATTCAATGACACTTGTAAAATAATCGTCCCTATTTTGATACTTTTTATTCAGTAAAAAAGTACAAGGGTATGAAAACAAGCTTGGTGCTAAATAATAATAATGAATTACTCTAAAAATTGAACGCTTGCATTAATCAAATAACTTCGTTTGAAGTCGTTTAAAAATGGCTGAGAGGTAATGGCTGAGAGAAAATGGCTTTGAATGTTAGTGTTTCGACCCAGGTTCAGATCCTGTCGAATGGCTTAGTTGCATTGGAGTTTTTGTGACTTTTCCTATGTAACAGGAATAAAAGCCAAGTTTCTTTAAAGGGTCCTCTACAGAGGCTTCTTGAGTGCTGTGCCATTATCTAATCTCCTGGAATACTTAGACTAATCTGTTGGATTATAAACAGCGTAAAAATTGCATACCCTGTCCCAAAAGAAATGAGATTGATGTTTTTAGGCAACGCAAAAGGGTCAAGCAAGTAAAATGAGGATCAAAGCAGGTAGAAAAGGAAGCTTTGTTATATAATTTGAACTTCCTTTGTTGAACTGACATTTGTAACAGATGAGTAATAACTTCTGTGCCTTGTTGTGCAAGTTACAAGGCAGCGTTACGAGACAGAATTTCGTGTGTGACTTGAAAAATTTAGTTCTAGCTGGAGATAACTTATTAGGGAAATTTTTTATCTTCAGTCCAAGTCTTCATGTCTTCGTGGATAGATCAACGGTGAAGACCAAAAGTCTTCATCAACGGATGAGTTACTAACGTTGAACAGATCGCCAGGTGCTCTTCGGCTTAAAATTAGAACGGTTTCAGTCTTACAGGTACAGCTTCTAAGATGTACTGGTGCATTTGACAAAGGGATTTGCACGCCACTGTCGTGAAAGTGGAACAGGTTGTTCCTTCACAAAGGCAGTATTCCAAATCCCACATACCTGTTAGGAACCTGTTGTTATACCTTTTAGTGAAAATATTGTTAAGAAATGTACAGGCGCGGTGGGATAGCTTTCCCGCAAAGCAGGTTTAGGGTTACCATAAAATAGCAAGTAAAGGCAGGGTTGCCACATTTGGCGAGAAATCGCCCATTTGGTGACATTTGCAGACAAAACTGGCGATATACTATGGACGGTTGGAGAACCTTCTGGAACGAATTTTTACCGGTTTAGCCTAGAATGTTCTCGAACCCAAGCCGAAAGCTATATAAACCCTGCTGGCCCGCAGTCAGTGTGTGAGAGTGTGCCTCGTCGAGAGGGCGAGTCAGAGTGTCTCGTCTGGAGTGCGAGTTAGTGTATCTTGAGTTAATCCGTGCGGAGTTGGTCGAGTTGACAGCTGGGCAGCGAGTGCCGAGTGGGTCGTCGAGTGCACCGAAGGAGTCTCTTAGTGTACCGCAGTTAGTGCATCGTCGAGAGGACGTGTTGAGCTCCGGGAACGAATGAACCGAAGAGTCGGGAGCTGTGCTCTGTGTGTCGTCGAGTGCATCGCAAGTTGTAGCGGGGAGAGTTTCGAGAGTACGTGGAGTTCCGAGAACGACCGAGCAGAGCTGTTCTCTGGTGCTTTGCAGTGAAGCTGTTTCCATCGTTATAGCCTGATAACCTGAAGGCTGTGTCGCTGATCGTGTCAGCGTATTTATAGTAGTTCATCGATGACTGTAAAAACGTGTTTTGGAGCTGTTCTGACAATTCTGGCGAATAAAGTGTGTTACGATACTTCATCAAGTAATATTGTCATTATTCACTCCAAATTCGCACAAACCGAGTACGAACGTGAAGGAAGAAAATAACATAACAATTGACGTCAGAAAAGAAAAACATAACAATATATTGCAATCCTTTCTCATCTATCGTACATTTCTGATTTTATGCAATTTCTCTTATTCTTCAAGGTCAAACCCTATTTTAAATGGCAATATTTGGAGACAGCTGATAACTTTCGGGCACTTGTGCCAGGGGTTTGAACAATATTTCAATCGAAAACTTTTATCATGATGAAAAGTGACAACATTGCTGAAATTATTGCATACGACAACAAGGTGTCTAATTTAAAGATTTTAAATTGCAATTACATGTACTTGTATGTTCAACAAAATAATTTTTACTCTTAAAGCAAAAAGTTTGTTGTTGGAAAATAATTAATATATACTCTTTGGGAAACAGTTCAAATACTGAGTGCGGGGAGAGTGAGCCAAAAAGCAAATGTATCTTGAGTCTGAAATTTCTTGAATGCTAACATGCATTCGATAATTCACTTCATTCTTCTCGACATTCTGCTTCCAAATATTGATTCTCTAGTGGAAAAAATTCAAAATACCGAAATAAAAGCAATACTAATATTTTATTGACTTCTTTATGAAGTACATTTGTTGCCTTAGAAGATAAGAAATGATTCTGATTTTTTATTTCGATAAATGTATATGTAGTAAACGTATTCATTGTAAAACGCATACGTAACATGTGAGAAATTTTTTAGATAGGAGCTACAAAGCAATATACTAATTTGAGCACGTTTATGTTCACAGACGATAATTACTAGCAACAACTGCAGTTTATCGTTAAATGAATTTTGAAAGAAAAGAGAATAGAGTGGAAGCTAGAATATTATCGTGCTATGACTTTCTATAATTTTAAAGAGGGACTACATCAAGAAAAAGGCATTCAACGTCTACAATTAGCACATGGAAATGACGCTCCATTTCTTGCCACTTTATGCAAATGATTTAGAAAATTTCTTAAAAGCCGATTTCTCCCCTGTATAAAGAACACATAGAAAATATTTGTCAACTTTATTCCCAGAAAATACGTTAGCCGTACGAAAAATGTCACTCAATGATAATCGCTGTACCTACCAAATGATGCAAGAGGAAATTACTATTCAATACGCAGCTGTACATAAAATCATTTTGGAAAACATTAGTTTGTTGTTGGATTCTTCATCATTTAACAGAGCACCAAAACCAGAGCGTGTCAGAATCAATAAATAAACCTTAAAATTACTTACAGCACTGTTGTACATGACGTTTTCTAAAATCGTAACGGCCAATGAAACGAACATACTGTTTTTTGATGTTCTAACAAGTCTGAGTAAAGTTTGAGTCCTTGAAGATGACTCCAAACCAACAATGGTGAAAACACAACGAACAACGGAAAACGTAAAGCATACCATTTTCTTCAGAAATACAGGACTAATCAAAGCCTTAAAGTTCGAGTGACAGAAGACATTTACTCCTAAACTAACTAACAAAGTACCTTTCAGAAATTCTTCAAGAAGTAAATATTAGGGGACTCATGATTCACCTTCATAATGCATCTTTTCATTGAATAAGACTCTCAATACAATTTATTAAATAAAAACAAATCAAACTGACAGAACATCCATGCTTTTCTCCTGATAATTTTATATGTTACTTTCGGCTATTTTTGAATATAAAGTAAAATTTAGGTGGCAGTCCTTTTCATTCTGAAAATGATTCTGAAAAAGCTACAAAAGCATATTTTCAATAGATTCGAAGAAATGGAGGCCTTAAGCATCCATTTCTTCGAAAGTCAAAATTCGTTTACAAAACTCCAATGATGTTAGAGGGAACTACTTTAAACACACTTACGATTTGGTACGTTTAATCGATGCCAGTCAACATTATATACAAAAATCGGAGTGAACCACGCAATACTGTTTTTCGGAAAATTTACGTATTCTCATTCGATTTTGAAGGCTATTAATCAGAGTCAAAACATTAAAACCATGTTTCTGGATCTATAACAGAGTTTCCCAACGTTGACGTTATCGCCTACTGACGTAAGCTAAGAAGATTTGGAGAAGACGGATTAGTGGCGCAGGGGTCAGTAGAAACACTTAAAGAAACAAAACGGCAACAAGAACTAATTGATTTATTTGGTTGATCAAACATTTTTGAAACAAAATTTAAATATTCCCTTTATTTTCAGACAGCTTTATGTGAAAACGGAGACGTGAAAAAAATGCAGTGTCTTCATCGGGATTCAAATTCAGGACTTTTCGACTGCTACCTGGATGTGCTTCCAATTACACACAGATGGCACGCGATAAAAAAGGACATAATAAATCATAAATTACACAACTATTACAGTCATGCATATTTACAAGAATGATGTCAATCAAACCTTCATACATGTTGATCCAAAGTAAATGTAGATTCTTTAATGTTTTTATTTATACAAAGGAAACGGAACATCTGTCAGCCTAAAATTCTTAAAATATGCCACAATGAAGTTATATTAAGCATGTAGTATATTTTGTCCACATATTCCACTGTACTGCATGTTTTGCAAGTTCCTTTTTATAAACGTTTTAAGAAATCTTTAGCTTATAACATTTTGTTTCCATACAGTAAGGAAATCTTTCATATACTAAATCTTTCATATACATTTTCAGTCTCTTAACTTGCATATTACCTTCAAAAGATACCTAACTTATCAGTGCTATAGGGATACCAGGCGTTGAAGAAGCTTGTGAAGGTCTTCGCGTAAAATAAGCCTACCTCAAAAAGGAGATCGTGAAATACTAAAGGCACGGAAACGACGCTCTTCAAGAAACTTAGGATTCTTTTAATAGTAGCATTCGATTTTGACATCACAAAATTTACCATATTCTCTTTCTATATATGCATGATTCTCACACAGTAACTTGCTTAAAGAAATAGTCTTTGTATGTGCTTGATTCGCTTCAAGTTCTAAAATAAGCACACAGAGATAGAATCTTGGCAGCAAATGTTCAAGGATGGAATGGGAAAAGTTTAACTATCTTGGGTACCATACAGTGTTAAACTCTATGTAGATGTTAAACGACTTATCGCAGCAGAAACATGAGAAGGGTGTAAACGGCTTTTTATTTAAAACTAAATGAGTTGAACCGAAGGCATTCTTGGTCCTCACAGCTCTGACAGAATTTATAGCGACAAACTTCAAAAAGCATCAAATGTAAAGCTGTATTTAAATAAGCTGTTAGCCAAAGGCTACACAAAGTAATTTAACGTGAAGTTGGTCAAAACTTCACCGGCATGGATTTCAACTATAGGCAGTTATTATGCAAGGCCGAAGACAGGAGTAAATGTAAATGTAAAGTAACATGGCCTCAAGAGGCAGAACTCGGTCTGTCTTAATAGTCTCAAAACCTCACTTAAACACATGTGAACTGATTTGCATTCTGGCGGGGAAACAGAAAGAAACAAGTGACAGTAAAGACTGAAAACAGAAAATAATATAGATTTAAAACATAAAATAACTGGTTATTCAAATTAAAGGAACCTCCCAAATAAATGGAATATGACAGATAGCAAATTTATCTTTTATCTAAAACACCCAGCTCTGGTTTTAAATTACTGATATGTATGCTGACGAAACATTTTGAAGCACTGACATGTAAATACCCTTTTATAACGTGCTAAAGGTGGATATTGTATGTTATTTTACTTACAAAAGTACATTAATTCATTAAAAATAAAGATTTCATTAATTTTTGAAAGACTGATTGAAGAACAAAAGGGTAAATTGAAAAAAAAAATGTGAGTAACCATAGAAAAAAAGTATAATAAAGATAGCTAAGTAATTGTTATTAGTTTGATTTTTAACTTTGGTTTCGAAGACACGAACTGAATTAGGTCTTGAACTTGAAGCTGCACGAAAAGGTACCAGAAAGCAATGGCAACGTAGAAATAGAATAGTGCCCACCTGCATAGAAAAAAAAAAAAAAAAAATTGTTGAATATGTGAATCTTGTCTTTTCTAGGTTAAAAGTGCAAGGAGAATATGTGGAACAATCATAAGTAAGTAATTTTTATGTTGAAAAAAAACAAAGTCACAGAGAATAAAGGAAAAGCCGGTGTTCACAGAATCCTATTGTTAGGATAAGGTGCTCCATTTGCGATAAATGGTATTTGGACCTATGAGAGTCTGTATAATAATAAGGTATTTAGACTTTAGACTTACGACAATCATTCGAGATATAAAATTCTTTATCATAACTCTGGAAAACCAATGATGGGAAGAACATTCGGTAAGAGTTAGTTTCAACGTGATCTCAGAAATATAATATTCTAATTTATATTAGCTATCTTTGAAGAAAAACTAAACATGACAATGCTTAATCAGATGAAACTCACTTTTATAATTCCCGCAGTGAAAGCAATCGATGCAATTCCCTTTTTTTTTTTTTTTTCCAAACAAACGTGATGCAAAACTTCAAATAAAAGATAATTGCTAAAGCATTCATAAAGCTGTGAATTTTCCTTGCCCCAAAATTCTTAATGAAAAAAAAAAAAAAAAAAAAAAGGAAACTAGGTAATAAAGGACTTCGATCAAGTTTCTCTGCATCTCCCTAAAGAATCCATATTTTCTTCTTCATTCCTCACCAGAAAATTTTCATCTCAAGGTCAGTAAATAGACAATTCCTTTGCAATGCTTGAATTCAGTGACGCTTCTTTACATAAACAAATGGCAGAAACGAAAATGAATAAGAAGAGTTACTTTAGAGTAGTACAGTGAACTGTAAATAATTGGAAGAAACAAATATATAACAATTTTTATCCTTGAATTGTATATGTTTGTTATATGAATAAATTTAAAAACGTTGTTAACTCAACTTGTGGGCGATAGACACTGTTAAAGAAAGGAAGCATTGATAAAACTCCTCAGCAAGGAGAGAAAATCTGTGTTGCTGTAACATTTTAGCACCAAACTGGTAAGACCACCTTTCTTCATCAAGACGACTGCAGAGCTTTGAGGTAAAGTGAGATTCTGGATCTGTTCGAGGATATTTCATGGAGTTGTATCTGTATAACTACTCCACATAGCTATCTTAATAGGCTAGTGTTACTCAGCCTCTCTTGAGCCATTTATTTTTCAAAGATTTTCTGCATGATTTAAATATGATTTTTTCCTAGGCCGTGTCAATGCGTAGATTTGTTGTGTATTAAGCATGTTCTTACTTAGGAAGCGAAAAATGGGAAAAATAATCGCTATATGTCAATTTTTTGTACAATTAATTTAAGACTTTTGGCATTGTTACACGGAACAGAATCGTTTTTACAAGTGTCAGATGATGCATGTCCAAATTGCTGTTGAATAAAGACAACAATTTGTGCCATTATATTTCTGCGTAGACTTAAAGAATTGATAAATTCAAATCGACCAAATCTTTCACACGAAAAACATTTCTAGACATCTGAGACTAAATGCTTCTCTCTGGTCAAGGCTAAATTCGTTTCATTATAGAGTCTATATCGTACTTATAGCTGATCATTTGGATCTCTCACGTTAAATTTAGACTCATCCGAGAATATATCAGTTCTCCATTACAACACATCGTTATATGAAGTACTGAAGTTGGTTTTCTATTTCTAAATATGAGACGAATCTGAGTTTCCGTCCTTTGATTGTGTAAATTGTTTTCGACTCACACTATTGGCCTTTTTCTATATAATTCAGGTTTGACAGAATTTCGTCAAAAAACATGTCTCACTGTTTGTGTAATAGCCAATTCTTTCTGGTATATGACAAGCTGAAACTTTTCAACAATCAATCAGCCTTTTGTTTATGGCAAGATTTTTTTCAGACATTTCATTTGTTAATTGTATAAGCCAATTTTTTATGTTGATACAATTTTTTTCACACCTTTGAATATTTATTTAATTTGAATACAAATATTTTATGTTAATTTTAATGTTAAACTCATCATTAGCATCCATTAATTAAAAAAAGAGTATGTTTTGGGATTAAGGGACTCCCAGCTAACGTTTCATAATGAGATTACTTTATTGCTATTTCATTACAGTGTCACTTGAAAAGAATATCAGCGTAGAAGATGAGTTAGAGATAGTTTGCAGCTACTCCCAGAAATTTTGCAGTAATAATGTAGATTATTTGAAAATCAATTTTTAAAAGGAAGTTCAAAGTTTTGACGATTATTTGTAACCGTAATATTTTACATAAAAAAATCTTTACATTTGCTAAGTTGTAATGCAATAAATTTTATGTCTATAGTCTTTCACGGCTTTATGCTCCGACATAGATGGTGACGTCAGATTGGGAGATTTTTGCAAGTTACTCGTAGCTTCGAGATTGAACATACAGGAGTGCACAGAGGACATACACGAGATTGAACACACACGAGTGCATATAGGAAATTTTTAGAAATCCATCATATGCGATAACCCTATACAAGGCATTAGGGATTCTTTTTGCTGTCCCAGAGTCTTAGTTCATGACTGTTTTAGTGAACTATTTCACTTCTTTTCTGTAAACTTTAAATTCAGTTTTTGGGCCCACCAGCGGCCGAGCGGTAAAGTCGCTGAAAACTGGTAGTTCGGTCCGAGGCTCGAATCCCGCGAACGGGCTGGCTGCATGGGCGTTTTCGTGGTTTTCCCCATGTGTAACGTGTATACGAGCCAGTTTCCCTTAGAAAGTCCTCCACGAAAGGCATTCCTCCCCTTAGGCAGATAGCCCTCGTGTGCTTTGCCATAATTAAATACACCAACACACACCTAAATTCAGTTTTGGTTCATTCATTGATAACTCAGATTCTCTAGGGAATAATTTCAGTGAATAAAACGGAGAATAAAGATTAAGGATTTTTTTTCTCTTGTTTTTATATGTGGTAATGAAATTCTGCGTTAATTTTATGCACTGACTCTGTTCTACGGATAGCTTTAGAAACTGCGGAAATTTTTTTGTCATTATTTTCAGACATTTCATATATAAAATTATATATTAATCTCTGAAAGTGTAATAGCGTTAGAAATATTTAGAGTATTAATATTAAGCTATTTATAGTAGCTTATTTTGTGATCCTAAAAACTGATTTGACAGCTCTGTGCGTATCACTGAAAAGTGAATGAATGTTCGGAAGCTCGGTAAGAAATGATATAAAACAAAAATCCATATTGATCAACAGACTGTAAAGCCTAATTCATAAAATAATTTTTTAAATAGTAAATTTAAAATTGATGTAATCAATAGATGACACCACTATAAAAACCTTATTGAAATGAACATTTACCGAAACAGTATTTTTGAAAACATATTTAATCAATAGATGGCACTACTATAGAAACCTCATTTAGCTAAGCATTTCTTGAAGCAACATTATTAAAAACATATTTAATCAATAGATGGCACCACTGTAGAAACCTCATTCAAGTAAGTCTTTATTGAAGTAAACTATTTGAAAACATATTTAATGAATAATGGCATCACTATTAATTTTCCCCGGAATATCTGATCTACATTATACAGTTTTAAATTATATGCATGTGATTTCCTGGTATTATTATGGAATATTATTGCATTCAGAGGAAATTTGCAGCTAGGATTTTTTTTCTATATATATATTTTTAAATTCTAGTATAAATTTACAGAGTTATTAGTAATATACAGTGTACCCTTTATGAAATGATCATTTGCGATTCCAAATGATTTTAGCTTTCTTAGACTTTAGAAGTTAGTTTCTAAGAAAATATGCTTAATGATCAATTAGCATTTTCGATTTGCACTATTTAAGAGCCTATTGAATCTGTTAAAAAATATTGGAATAGGAGTACAATGTGTCGGTTTATTAGCATTTTTATATTGGCAAATTAAGAATAAATTTTAAATATGAGTTACAAATGAAAAAAATTAGAAAATAATTTATCTTAATTGTTGTAAGGAAGTAATACTTTAAAACATGGTGAAGACATCTTATGTGTAGGGGAACATTAAAAACTTTACATTTAAAAAATATTGTCAGTTATGTCTCACATCAAAACAAAACACAAACTCGACGAAGGGAAACATAAAATTAACAAAGTATCAGCCTTATGTTTGGGGTAGATTTAGTTTTGCATTTGCAGATTACTTTGCTCTTGATGAAGAGGGGCCTGTACCTGCTTGTTCTCGAAATCGACTGAGTTCTTGACTAAATCTACGGCAAACACAAAGTTGTTGCTCTCTTAATTTATGTTTAAATCTCCCGCATGTAATGCGATATCATCTGCGAAAGGGGCCACGTTGAAAACGGTGCTGCCATTCGAAGATTTTGAAATTGTTTCAGAATAAAAGTAACCATGAGAGCTCTATTGTTTTAAACCATCAAAATCTCAAGCACATACCTTCAAGTAACAGTATCTGAAATTTCTTTTCGATTGGTTGTGTGGATAGGCCGCTGGGGGTACATATATCGGTGAAGTTTATTTGTCACTGCCCTGTATATTGTACATTTATGTCTACAGCGTTTCATGGTTTCTAAAAGACAAATGGCTGTACATGCACTTTCGTTTTTCTATACTTCAATTATTTCTTATATTTTTCATAGGTATTTCTATATTTTCTGCGATTCCATTCCTTGCTTCCAACTGAGATTGTCACGCGACTTATTGCCTTGTCTACATCAATAAGAACTGTGTGAGAAGAAGGTTTAAACAAAACCTTTTATTTACAGTTACAATGCCCAGCTTGCACTTACAAATAAATCTCCGCTGCTTGCGGGATTTCAGTAACATAAATGGGAACTTCAAATAAAAAACAATTAGTACCGGAGATGTCACAATTACAAAAGCCAAACGAGCATTGGCTCACTTCTAGTTATCGTCTAGAAAATGCCAAAGGCTTTCAGCTGGGTAAGAAATCGTCATTGTCAAAGCACTCTAACTTTCAAGAGCTCTGTTCTTATATACACACTCTCATTTATATTCTGGTGAGAGCTAAAGAAAAAGAGAAGTAGAGATAAAATCATAAAATAATGGGTTAATTAAACTAAAATCCTTAGAATTTTTGGCTTAATTAACACATTATTTTATAACGTTGTACTGATATGCGCTTTAAATGGGCAAGTCGCTTAATTCCTGGTGTAAAGTTAAATAAAGATGCACATGTAACTAAAAAAGAGCCTGCAAAAGATAAAATAATAAGCATAATAAACTGTTAATAAGTAAAACCTTTATCCTTTTTTGTTTGTATTATTTTGTCAGCTAATATATTCAATAATTACAAATGATTTAAAAGGTCTTACTGGTTTCTTTAATAAAGGCTACTGCTAAAGTGCTTCTTTGCGCATTTGTTTCCGCCTACTTGCTGATGTGCGAAACAAGCTTAGTTTCATAAAGAGTTAGGTCATGACATTTTAAACTGCATTCATTAAGTACCACCCGCTGCTACGCCAATAAAGACTTTAGTCAAGGAATTGAACTTTGGAAGCAACTGAAATAAATGTTCATCATTCTCCAAATTTGCAATTTTCGTTTGCAGTTTTTTTCAAATCCATTTCTAAGTAATAGTGTTAAAAGGAATCTTATGCCGAAGCAGCAAAAAAGGAGAATATTTAGAACATTTCATGCATAGCTGAAATAGATCGCCTGATCAGGAGCTTTTCGGAATCCATTTCTTGAAAATTAGAAAAGTGCTTTCTTTGAACTATGTTATTTTCTGTCTGTGCATTAGATAAATAAATTCTGCATAATATTTTTAATGAGTGACAAAATATTATGGTATGGGGCAGAATGATTCTACAGAACACAGAAGTGTACAGCTTTGTTCTAAGAATAATTGTATTTCGTATGTAAAAAGTCGAATGTTTCAGCAAAACTTCATTTTCTGTTTTCAAGGATAGGACTGCTGATTTTAAAGTACAATAAAATCTCTCTTAATCGAATGGCACTTAATCGAAGCCCATCCTAAACGAATTGATGAAAGGTAAAGTTAAATAACATTGAATTATTGAATATAAAAAACTGCATATCTCCAGTTTTTCATTGATTTTTTTCCCGTTTTTTTTTTTTTTTTTTTTTTTTTTTCTTTAGGAGTGTTAGCAAAGACATTTTTAACGAAAGCAAGTTACAAGTTACATGTGAGGAATTTTTTAATCCAAAGGCAGGATATTTGCTCTGGAGTAATTCGTAAAAAACGACTTATCTGGGACTGTTTTAACCGTCCCATAAATGAACATGTTATGTTGCCCAAGGTTAACTATAAAAGGGAAACAGCTATTGTACTCGTGCGTATGGATACACATAAAATATCAAGCCCTACATGCGAAATAAACTGCATCTTAGATTTCGAATTATTAGAAAATCTCTGCTAGTCACTATGCCGTCCAATCGATTGGCATGTAAGTAGAATGCGGAATCTTTGTCCTCTTTTGATCAGTTAATTTCTGCTAGCCACTATACCGTCCAAGCGATTTGCATATAAATACAATACAAAATCTTTGCCCTCAGATGATATTTAAGGATCTGTATTCACTGACGAATAACAGGAATTAAAATTGTCTTTATACTGTAAAAACTCCCGAAAATTTTTTAATTAAAAAAATCTTTAATGTATTCATCAACGGTTATTATAAATGATAAAACTAAGCTTATGTGTAAATCGCATATGAACACTGCAATTAGATAAAAATAGCTTACAGTACCATTGAAAATGTTACGGAAGAGAATTCCTGAAACAGAAGTATATTGTTCTTATGTAGCTTCCTCTATTTTTTGCTTTCTGATGAGCTTTTCTTTAAGGAACATTTAGATAAACAGCCTACAAATTCATATTTATAATTACTATTATTATTACTCCCGTACTTTACTGGCATTGTGATATTCACCCCGGAGGTATATGTGGTTTTAATCTTCTTTCAAAGAATGAAGTCGCGTTAATTTATTAACTAATTTATTGTTATTTTTACCTTTTCCCTTTACTTTTACATGTTTCAAGTCTCATTAACTTATCAATCAGCACATTTTCATAACATGTGAGTAAGCATAATACAAAGATTGTGAAAATAGCATGCTCTTAAAAATGTTAAAAAAATGCCTTTCACGTTTTAAAACATGTGCTCATTATTTTTGCTTTGTAATTATATTTCACTGTGCGTACAAATTCTAAAGAACATGGCATTTACAAAAACTCTTTTGACAGCGAACTGAGCAGGATGATGTTCTCTTTCTCGGGAATTTCCCATAATAGCAATTCGTGAAAAGAATTTACTTCTTTTCTTCCGTCAGAGCCTTGATGGAATGATGACTGCCACTCAGATATTTCATTTCCTTCCCTCTCTTGTTTTTGAGTCCATTTTCGGTGCATTTATTAAGCGAGGTTAACTTTTCTTTGATGCGGAAGCATTTCAATATCAGTCAAAATTATGGATTAAAATATCAGACACCAAAAAAAAAGTTTTAAACTTGCAGCGCTCTAAATATGAAAAAAATATGAGGTTCTAAAAACACTTGTGGGCCATTTCTGTCAGTTTTCATAAAAACTAAAAAAAAAAAAAAACATGAGTCCATAGGCAGATGGATAATCTGCTACATATTAGCCAGACAGTAATCGTCAGTGTCATATGCACTTACAAACAATTTTTCAAATTTTTTTTAAAAAAAGAAAAAATGTATACCGCAAAAATGTCAAATTGATATTTTTGCAAGACATATTTTCATAGATCAGAGATGCAATATTGACATATAAGCAATAATAATATTCAAAATAAAACTTTCAGTTTCGTTTGTTTACTTCACAGCAATTTTGAAAGTTATATAAATATATTTTGACCATAATAATGTTAGCAATGTTTTGTTAATCTAATTTTCCAATAGATAAGTTATGATTTAGAGTTCCACAGAAGCAAACTATAGATAAAATTGTTATATGCCGAGGTATAAATGTTAATAAAAAATATTGCCATCGAAAAGTACATAAAATGTATAGCATAGTACTAAAAGTATTCTATAACGAAAGTACTACATACAATACGTATTAGAAAGATCGTAACTTTTCTGTTATCGGAAATGGATTCCGATATGTATGTATACATGTATGGATGGATGTATATATGTACGTACGCGTGTATGTGAGTATACATAAAAACATAGACATACACAAGTGCACACATACAAATGTTCCCGAATCGGTCTCGATAACAGAAAGATCTTTTATTAATATGTTCCCACCAGCGGACGAATAGATCTGACTTCTGAATACTGATAGTTCCACCTGGGTTCAAATTCCAGTGACGCGGCTTATAACAGGAGCCTTTTTGTAGCTTTCCCTAGTGTAACCTAAATATGACCCAGTTTAATTTAGAAAGACATCCTTTTATGTAGGCAGATAGTTTTGTGAATTTTTTCATAATCATTTAATCCAGTTATAAATAAACTACATAAATTACATTTGTAAGCATAATATTTAATGTATTTTGTGCAACAGGAAGGTATTAAAAAGTGAATCATAAAAATTATGTTTTACTTTTTATGTGTGAGACATAATACAGTTATCCTCTTAAGGGTAAGATGCTTATATGGAGGATTCTCGTAGGGAAACTAGCCCATATTTGGCAACACTAGTGCAACAAGCCTGTTTAACGATCCAGAACAAAAGACAAATTTGGGTTGCGTTCCTGTTTGACAATATTAAAAATAAGATTCATTTTTGTATCTCACGTGAATTTACTACCAGAAGTAGCTTTATTTATAAATTTTCCAAAGCATGTTTAGAAAATTTTTCTTAAGATTGACAGGAATGTTGGTAAAACTAATTAAACAATATAAATAAGCTACGTTATTCAGTGAACTCGAACAGTTTAGCTCGAATAAAAAGCCCTTAATTTACAAAATGTGGCCCACAGCTTTCGAAATCAATATTTTTGGGGAAGCACTCGAAAATATGCATTAACCGGTCATTATATATTCTGATAGGGCTTTATGGTGTTGCTTATAGACAAAAATAACAAAAATGGTTTTTTTTTCGTACAGTGTGCGATTGCTCGTTTTGAAATCGTTGAATTTGCTAATCTAAAATGCGAGTGTTGCAAAATATGGAACAGATAATAAAACAAATTCAAATTTCTATATTTGGGCTTTCAGATGCCTATATTCGGGTGGAGAATTACGTTATTCGAAATTTCATGGCTCTAGGTACCATTGTTTTTTATCACAATGCACGAAACATACATTTATACAGATTTTTCATTATTTAATTTCTTTAAATATAATACAGGGTGATAATATTTGGTCGCAACAATTTGAAAGTGATTAAACGCGTTTAAGTTTTCAACGCAAAATGCCAAATCAAAATTAATAGCCTTTCTGGGTAAAATTGCCCCTTTGGTCTATAAAAAGAAAAAAAAAATTGAGTGCAAAAAAAGAAGAGGCATGTGGCCGATAATCCTTGAAATCGACAACCTTTTATTCTAGAACCTACACCAAAATTATGTCTCTTTTTTCCTAATTTTAAATTTCACACTATCGTGCTTTCTTCCATTTGAACAAGAAGCATTAATTACCCATTTTACAATAAATGAAGAGGCAAAAATTGAAAATCTGGATCGTAATATAGTAACAGAAAAAGAAGAAAACAAAAATGAAGATGAGCAATAAATTGAATTATTAAAAGATTATGCAAAAAAAATATTAGTATCATTAACAAATTTTGTTGTTGAACTAAATATGGATCAGCATACGACAACAATAAAAACAAAAGCGAAGGCAAACAACAGCATTACTTTAAAAATCATTTTTTGAAATTGCGATATAGTATCTTTATGGCCAAACATATTACTTCGATTACGCAATATATTATAATACACGTTAGGTCAGAAGCCTGCTCAGTGGTGATAAATAAATAAATATATTATAATTAAAAGCAAATTGCTATCAAACGTATTTTGAGTAAATGCTTCGAAAGTAACTGTTAGAGAAAATGAAAATTACCAAATCGTTAAGAAAAATCTATTTTATTTTATTAAATGAAAGCGGTGGAAATAAACTGAAAGAAAATGGTTAGTGTCTGAATGATCACCCAGGAAGAGTATTTTGTACTAAATATATCAAGAAAAAAGTACCAGATACAGAAAGAAAAAGTGCTTATATTTTTACTGTTTTTGTTTTCTCCCTTTACCCTATTTTACAACATTACTATTTTATGAAATGAACACAACGTAAAAAACAATATGTGTGACAGAGAATGATGAAAAAAAATATTGTTTTTTGGAGCTCTGAAAGATATGGAGAAATTCTGTTTTTATTATTTTTATTTCTGCTACCTTTTTAAAAAAACATTAATAAACGGGTTACTTATACAGTAGACTGTTTTGTAGTGTAGAGCAAAGTTTTTGTTGTTTAGAGTTTTGTAGTTAAGAGTTTTGTGGTTTTTGTAGTTTGTTTTAGTTAGTAGACTGTTTTTTATATTTTTGTTTTTAGTTCTGTAGTTTACTGTTTTGCAGTTTTTTGTAGTGATGCGTGCAGAGATAAAAATATATAAATATTCTAATGGCCCAGAAAATCATATCTCTCATACTGAACGCCTTGACAACCAGATTACCCAGAAATTCCAACTCATGTTCTTCCTTTAATAGTTAAAACTTTGAAGCTTAATGTCTTCAAAAAATTTGAATATCAAAACGATCTACATAATTCCATGCATCTGATTGATTGTCAAGCAACATTTCATGAATTTTATTCAAACTGATGTAGTGTTCATAAAACTGATTTAGTGTTATTGCTTTCCTCTCGTGATTCATCTCTTGATAATCAAACAAAGAAAACATTCCATTACAGTTTCTAACATAGGCATTCAATAGCATGTGTTTTTTCTCATTTCAACCGTTTTCTCATTGATAAAATGTAACATCGCCTTTACTGAAACTAAGTTAAAAGAAATTTAAGAAACTGGTCTTAAACAGGCTAGCCATTTATAGAATACTGAAAATACGTTTACACAACTCTGCTTACAATGACATATTTAACTTAAATGAACAATAAATCATTGATATAAATTCTAGTTTATATCTTACTATATATATAGTATATTTATAGTAAATCTTACTATATATATATATATAGTAAGATTTTTTGAAACAATATGTTCCTGACTTTTAAAATCGCTACACAATTGTTCCCACAACTAACCTCTAAACTCTAATTAGAAGATGAGCAAGCAAAAAGAAATTATGGTACACCCTTGTTAAAAAGGCCACCGTCTGTAACAATGTGCAAATTTCAAATGCCGACAAAGCTCTATGCTGTGGCCTCTTTAACGCGGAAGTAAGTTTTACTTGTTATTCGTTCAACAGATAGTAAGTACTCTAATATTTAACGAGATTTCTCAATGGTAACACTGTTATTAAAAACAGAAGACTCATAATAACTTATAAATATAATTATTGTGAGATTTTTAATCCGCAAATACATTCGCATAAAAATAAATAAACGAAATTGGACTAATGGAGCTGCGCAGTTGTCGAAGGTACGGGGCGTCGAGATAAAATTAGCTGTCAAAAGAATTTATGACTTAAAATTCATTCTTTTGATTAAAGTAATAGAAGCGGTTTTGCTTGCTTAATTTACGATTACGTCTTTTGAAAATAATACATTTTTTGAAATTTAAAGATTAACCTAAGGTTTTGAGAAGTGACAGAATACGTACCGGAGAAAAAGGACATTTCAATTTTGCAGCTTGTTAATTCGTCTATAATTTAATTACACCTGCGACACATAAGATTCAAGAGCAAGGCAAGTAAGTAATAAGCAACTTCAGGATATTGTATTTTTCGAACATTTTAGATATGCCCAAACGGTTTCGAAAAACACATAGATTTGTTAAACAAAATACTCCAAGCAATTTTAGTTCTTTTAAAAAACCCATGTCATTAAATGCATTCTCTAAAACAAGCTTTTGTTAAATTTATTTCTATAATATATCCTTAAGTTAAGCAAGATTATATATTTCCCTTAATAAAAGAGTACTTTCAGCTGGAGGCTATCAAAAAGTAATTTCAGAACTTCAGAAACACGAGACTCAGATGGGAGAGGGTAGAAGAAAGAAAATTTCTTTTTTGCCTATTAAAGTACTTTTTTTATGTGCTTTAATGTAGCATGCAGCTGCCATTATTTTAGAAGAAGCCTCGGCGAAAACGTTACATTAAGTTAAATTAAACATTAAGTTTTTTTTCTGATGAATATGAAAAATATTAATTTTATGTTCAATGACTTAATATTACTACGGTCTCCTTTTCTTTTCTTTACTTTTTTCTTCTTTCTCTTCTTTTTTTCTTCTTTCTCCTCTTTTTCCTCTTTATCCTCTTTTTTTATCACTTATTACTCATTTTAACTACTATTTTTTATTATTTTTAACTACTATTTTTTATAACTTACAATTTTTAGCGGAAGCAGTAACCTGACTTACGATATTTCTGAAAAATTTTATTGCAAGGAAAATATTAACGTGTGAATTAATAGTGATTTAAAGTTTCAGTTTCCGTATCATTGGTTAAAACACGCGAAGTTGAACGCAAGCCTATATATATACAGATTATAATACTTAATACAAAGAGGTATTTTTAATACTATCTTTCTTTTTCATTGTATAAGACTAAGGTTATCTATGGAATAATAAACGAATTTTGAAGATTTGTAAAAATGCGCATCAAATTCCTCTTTGAAATTCATTTTGATCATATTTTAGTTTTTAACGGGAAAATCTAAATGTTGCAAATGCTCTCCTTACTTCTATAGATAAATTTGTTTATCTTACTACGTAAGAACCCAATACTTCTTATGCGTTAAATCGTGAAAACCTGATTCTACTTTTTAAATTTATTAGATAAAGCAAATTTAAAGATTAAGACAATTTTTCGTCATGAAACAAATTTAAACGAAATCATCGAAATTTAAATTCTGCGAAGCTCGGGTAGACGAAGAACATTAAACAGAAAAGTATTTTTGGATTCGAATTAATAAGATGAAGGAAATCCTTCGTCAAATGAAAATATTAGACAAGACATACATAATTCAATTTTTTAGTCGATATTGGATGAACGTACGAAATCTGCATTACAGACATATTTTCGAGCTGCAAGTATAAAATCCTCTAACTTTCGGAATGAAAAGTGAATTTTTGAACACAAATTTAAAAGAGATACCTTGATCGTCAAAAAGTGCGATGCATAAGCGTGAGTTTAAAATCTTCATTTGTAGAAATGTTAGTTAAAAAAATATCTAACTACAGATAATTTTTCATATAAAACTGAATCCTTTCAGGACTTTTAAAAAGGTAAGTAACAAATTAGAACATTCTTCATGGATCAACATTATAAATATCATATAACCTAAATTATCGTAATCTTGAATTTCCTTTACTTGATTCATTTCTTTTATTGAAGTCATTAGTAGCAATTAGTTCTTCGAATTTTTCTCTGAGTAAAAATCAAGAGGTAATAGACAAAATAAATAAACTAGAAAATTATCCGCGCTCCATAAGTTATTAACAATATTTATTTTAATGCCGAACTGTTAAAATTGAATACATTATAAATCCTTATAATTTATTCTTTAGGTTTTTGATTGAAAGAAGAGGAATAAGTATAACAGACAATTAACAAAATATCAAAAACTCAAACCTCAAGTAAAATGTAAGCACTGCATTTTATATATACCTAATATTCGTTATTCCGTTACACAGCTCTGATAAAAATAAATAAATTTTTGGATCATACTATAAAAACGAGCAGAAAGTAGAATAATTAAAATCCTTATTTTTAAAATTATCACCTATAACCTGAAATATGTTCAAGTAATTTCCGGAAGTCTCTGTAACTATATCCATATGTCTACTTGAGCATCCAATAACTGAAAAATGACTCTGATAAGTATCAAAATATATTACAACAGCCTCTGGCTTCATGAGTTTCAAATTGAAGTGATCGTTATGCGGGTGTAATAATTAGCAGTTTATGAAGCTTAATAATAATAATGATAAAAAATTGCCCAGACCGGAAAGTGATTAGTGAGTCTGACTGCCGTACCGAAGGGCCCGAATTACAAAAAAAGAATGGATGTAATTGGTCCGTTTCTTGATAGAGGCAACGGTGACTCACCTATAAGTGCCTCCATAATAAAGAGAACGCTGCTTCCGGGCTTAGTAGTGGCCAACGCCTATAAACTGCTAAAGCCACTATTGGCTAGGGAAAAAATGAAAAATTAAATTAAATTAAGTTGAAATATAAAATAATGATAATAAATAAATGAAATGAAATTTTTTAAATTGTATGAAAGGGCTCTGATTTTAATTATTGCTTAAAAGACCTCTTTTAAAACTTAATTTGGTTTGTCAGCAGATTATCAATAGACATAGCCCAGATAGAAAAATTAACATTTTATACGATATTAGATGAATAATATGCATTTAGATTAATATGGAGATGTTATATATCTTTCATAAGTTTGAAAAGTGAAGAAATATACAATTGTAACAGACCTATTTAAGTGTAATTGAACTATTTTATTCAACGCCATGAACTCATGAACTGTAACCGAACTATTTTATTTAAATGTCATCTTGTGGCGATATGAAAAAACCGTCAGTCGACCTCCAGCCGCCATGATGATAGTTTACTATGTTATTCAAATGTTTGATGTTCCATTTGATATGTTTCATTTTTATGTATATGTCTTTTGTTTGTAACCGTTCCTGTGTGCTCTGTTAATAAATCCTTTTAAAGCTAGCCGGCATTAGTGTCTATTGAGAAACGGCTACATCACATTGGCGCCCAACTAAATTTGAATCCAAAATGGCGCAAGAAAATGATTAGAATTTCTGTTTGGCTTTAACAAGAGCTTACTCCCGAATTTAACTTTTAGTTGCTGGAGATCGGCTCAGTTTCTTTTCAGGTGTGGATTGCTGGTCAAAAATTCTGCAAACCAATTCTGGAATTAAAATTATTATGCCGTGCTGCAAGCACATCGAATCATCAACTGGACAATTTCAACGGAAAAGATAAGTTTCGTTTACATTATCGTTTAATCTCAGTTTAAAGTTCTTTTAAACTGATTATTTATTATAAACTGCTTCTTAAAGCAAATGTAAATTTCTTATTGAAATCTGATTTTTTGATACTACATAAGAGTATTAAACAAAAGCAAACGGCTTTCTGTTAACCAAACGTTATTTCTTGAACTGAAATTTGTTATTTTAAAATGTTAATGCGCATATTAAATTAATTTGTAGATAATATTGTTTCACTGAATACATGTTTTTATGTTAAAGTTTGAATATATTCATGGACGTTGTTCATTAGAATTTATTAGTTTCGATTCTGACATACAGCAGCAGATGTTTTTTCCCCGCGGAAGGTTTAGACTAGTGACGATTTATGATGTGTTTACGTCAAATCTTTTATTATTTTTATTTCCTTTGAGTGCTGTTGTTCCTCATTAAATGTTTTATTCTACATAAAATAAAATATTGTACTTGTTGATTTATCTTTCAACGAACATTTTGAGAAAATACTTTATTGTTTTACTTTAATGAATGCATGTCTTGAAACATATTTCTTGAAGCGAAAGAAAATAATTATGAATAAAATCAAATGACTATTTAATTAAAGTAAAAGAGTTACTAAATGTGTGTTGCTTAATTAGCTTAATATTTTGTTAAGATTAAGATTTCGAAGAATTCAGCTTAAATATAAAAGCTTATGGTACGACATTTATGTATGTTTTTGTATGTTTTGCTAAGTAGTAAACAATTTTTGAGCAATTTATTACATGTTATTTTCTGGATACAAGTTGAATTTATGAGGGCATTTTATGATATTTTTACGACTCAGAAATAATAAACTTTGGGAGTATTATTGTTTATGCTTATAAATGCTGTTTAATAGTGGTATATAAATGTACGAGTAACATTGTTTACATTTATACATGCTGTTTAATAGGAGTATATACATTTTACTTAAAGGTATAATTATTAATTCTAAAATACTGTATTGTGAATAAAATCGAAATAACAACAAATTCAACTTCATTTTTCCCTCCCCCCTGACCTCTCAGATAATTATGGCTTACCTTGCCAAAGCACGAAAAGAGGATTTAAAAATTCTCGCTACAGAACTGGGTTTCACTGTAAACGACACTATGCGAGTAATAGATCTTAAAGATCTTATCGTCAATTCTGACACTTATGATGAGGCTTTTACCAGAAATCTTCTGGAAACTTTAATCGAAACTAGACAACAAAAACAACGTGAAAGCAACGATCTAGAGGCACGTCAAAGAAAATAACAAGAACTTTTATTAGAATTGGAACGTTTAAAATTAAACGTGGCAGCTGCTAGCTCAAATCCTAACTATGCCGCCTTTGCTTCAAATGCAGCTATTGAAACAAATATTCAACACCTAATCCCTAAATTTACAGGAACTTCTGACATTGCAACCTACCTGCAAATTTTTGAAAGACAATGTGAGAAAGTTAATATAAAACAAAAAGATTACATCACTCATCTCCTATCTCTTCTGCCTACAGACATTTCGCAAATTATTTTAAGAGAACCAAAAGATAAATTAGAAGATTATGCTTACATCAAGAAGATTCTGCTACAAAGATTCAAATTAAATGCTAAATCATTTCGAGTTAAACTTACCACACACCAAAAACATGCTGGGTCCTTATGGAAAGATTTTGCTTACGAATTACGCAATTATCTCGAAGAGTGGCTTCATAGTCTCGATGTTACAGACTTTGAATCACTCAGACTTGGTCCTGACGGATCAGCTTAAAAGAAGAGTCAGTAATGATGTTAAGGAGCATTTTATTGATACTTGGGGAAAAATAAAGAGTTCATCTGAATTAGTACAGAAATTGGATGATTATGAAGCTGTACGTGTTAAAAATACGAACTATAAAACTCCACTTCCTGGCAGGCGGAACTATTCTTACAAACCGACTAATCCATCCAAACACAATGTAGAAAGTCGAACAAGTGACGTACAGGAAACTCATAAAACCTTTTTAAATCGTAGTCAGCAACAAACAGAGGAAAAGCGACCTCCTTTAACATGCTATGGATGCGGTAAAACTGGTTTTATAAAGTCTAAATGTCCAGACTGTAATCCCCCAAAGACTTCAAATTCATCAAATTTTGGCACTATCCAAATCCGATCCTGTTTATCTTCCACTCGGACTGCTGTATTTCGAATTAGTATTGGTGGTGTTTCCGGTACAGCTTTCGCCGACAGTGGTGCTAGTCACTCAATCGCAAGTGAATCCCTCTATCATATTCTGCAGAAACAAGATGCAGTATTTGAAAAGAAAACACTGTAGGTGTCTTTCGCTGATGGTTTGGTATCTGAAAAAGAGGTACTTCGCACCGAACAAATTATTCTTCTCGAAGGCAGAGAGATCAAAACTCCGCTCCTTGTGTTGCCTGATGCCCAAAATAACTCGACTCTGTTAGGAACTGACTTTTTTCAAAAAGCTAAAATTGTTTTAAATCTTGCTAAAAATAAGTGGAACTTTTCTGATGAACCTCGAAGAAAATATAACTTCGTGAAACCTTATCAATCCCAAGTACTGGAAGAAACCCCAGTTGTTGTAAACAACTGCCAACTACGAGAAAATGAAGGACAACAATTAACTACAGCCCAACGGCTTGCAACTGATGCATTGCTTAACAAATATCACACTGTCTTCAAAGTAGGGGAGAAGCCACTAATCAAAAGCCATCTGGCTTACTTCAAACTCCAGTCTATGCTCAACGTTTTGAGACCTTGTCAATTGATCTTTTCGGTCCGCTTCCTGAAACACCGTCTGGTGAAAAATGGATTTTTATTGTGCAGGACTGTGCTACGAAGTGGACAGAACTATTTGCTTTAAAGGAAGCCACGGCCAGAGAATGTGACACTATTCTTTTGGAGGAAGTCGCCCTTCGATTTGGATTACCCAGGAAAATAATAAGTGATAATGGTACCCAGTTTACTAGTGCTGTTATGCGACAACTATGCTATATCTTGAACATTGATCAAAGTCTTACTCCTGTCTATCACCCACAATCTAACCCAGTTGAAAGGAAGAATAGAGATCTGAAACCACGTTTAGCAATACTTGTTGGTAACGACCATCAGTCATGGAAGGATAAACTGCCATTAATAAGGTTTGCTTTGAATACAGCCAAATGGGATTCAACTGGACATTCTGATGCTTTTCTTCAATTTGCACGAGAGTTACGAACTTTAGATGATGTAAAGCATGATATAAAAGCCGTAATTGAGAACGATAATTTTGTTCCCGAAATTACTCCATATTTGAAACGTTTTGCAAGAAATGTACAACAGGTACGAGAAAGAGTCGAAATGCATCAAGATAAGCAGAAACGTTATGCTGACAAAAACGAAGAGAAACACCGAAATTCGTTCCTGGAGATAAAATTTGGGTCACCCTCCAACCAATCAGCAAAGGTCCACTGAAGAACACTGCTAAATTCATGCCCAAGAGAGATGGTCCTTATGTGATAGTGACTAAAAGATCTCCAACCACTTATGATATTGTCGATCCTCACGAACCAGATAAAATTCTCGGCAAGTATCATGTTTTAACCTTGAAACCATATCAAGATCGAAATAAGTTTCAAAACTCAGCTCGTGTAACTCCAGTGGTTCCCTTAAAGAAAAGAGGACGTCCGAAACGTGTAATACCACCCGAATCTGCACCTGTTGCACAAGGTGCTGGTGACGCAAAATCTACTGCTCGTCAAACTGGAGCCCGTCCATCTGATTCTCCACCTGCTGCACGAAATAGACAAATGTAAGTTCCTGACTTCTTGCCGAGACGTCTACAAAGTCAGAGGGGGAGGATGTAACAGACCTATTTAAGTGTAATTGAAATATTTTATTCAACGCCATGAACTCATGAACTGTAACCGAACTATTTTATTTAAATACCATCTCGTGGCGATATGAAAAAACCGTCAGTCGACCTCCAGACGCCATGATGATAGTTTACTATGTTATTCAAATGTTTGATGTTCCATTTGATATGTTTCACTTTTATGTATATGTCTTTTGTTTGTAACCGTTCCTGTGTGCTCTGTTAATAAATCCTTTTAAAGCTAGCCGGCATTAGTGTCTATTGAGGAACGGCTACATCACACAATGCAATTCTATAAAAATATTTAGATAAATAAAATAAAATAATAAAAAATTAATAATAAAATAGTAATAAAAATAAATAGATATATCATGAATTAAATGCTACTTTATTTAAATCAATCAGATTAAAAAGTAAAAAAATATATTTTTAAGAGTTGCATCTATTGCATTTAAACAGTTTCGTTTGTTAATTAATAATAGACAGATTTAATGTAAAAGAATAATATCTTATATTTTTCTGAATGGCAAGAGACTAGAATGAAAAGTAAAACAATGCATTAAATTGAATTAACGAAAAATCATGTTTTGAGACTAATACTCCTTTTTGGGGTAACAATGGTTGTAATAATCTAATGATTTAATAATGATTTCTCTTCTTTACTGTTTTAAACCTTAGAAAATATGCTTGAGAAGTGCATTGAATCTAATATATTATGCGCAAACATTTATTGGGTTATTTCTTTTAACGGTCTGAAACTTCCTATACATTCGTTAACTACACTACATATTCACTAAATAAATTTACATTTATCAGTTATTCGAAGCTTACTCAGTAAATCATTCAGTCACTAAACTCCGAATAAACTTCTCAAAATCAGTTTATGGGCAGATTACAATTAAAACTGTTAAAATTAGTCACATTTGCTCTTTGCATTCTAGATCTATATGAACTCATTCAATAAACAGACAAATTTTATGTTCTATATCCTGATTCCCATAACAACTTTCTCAGTTAATCAAATGCACAAGTTTTACTCATCTGCCTCGAAGTCTACATGGACATGTAATTCACTCACTGATGAATCAAGCTTAATTTATATTTCATAACTCAAGATACCCCTTGAATAATTGAGTCATCCACTTAAATCTTTAACTTCATTTATGTACTCAGAATTCAAAATCCATTTAAAATTCTGTTCTATCAGTGGTTTTATTTATTTACTCAGACTCGAGCTCTTCAAGGTCGTAAAAAGATGACAGACTTCTAGTTCGCTGGAAAATGACAGTTTGGCCGTTTCGAAGGAAACCATGTTACATTTGGAGCATAATCTTACTATTTCAAAAAATTAATACGCTTCGATAACTTTTTTTATTTGCTCGTATATTACAGTGTAACTATTGAAACAGACCTCACGGCTCCAAGCGATGTCGGCTTCTGTGTCCTTTTCTATTCCGTAAAGAATATAACTGCATGGACCTTATAAGAGATAGACTAACCCAGTGGGCGGGGCGCGCGTCACCGACATGTCGGCAAGAAAGAGTAGGGACGATCTGGTTTACTTTAACACTGAAACCTATAGCGTTTGTATCACATAACCCTTTTTAAGTATTAAATGTATAGTGATGAGATTATAAAAGCCACAGTTTCTTCCAAATAGGATTTAATATATCTCATTAAAGCACTTTTTACTGCATTTCGCCCATTTTTTTCGCGCGTAGTTCTTGTATAAACATCTTTGGTAAAAAACGGTAAAAACTCGAAGCACAAAATTTATGAACTTAATTTTGCGTAAAAATAAAGTAAAATTAAATAAGATTGATACTACGCGATACTTTGAAATAAATAAGGTAAAATTAAACAAGATCTGATGATTTTTTTTTCTTTAATTTAATGAACATTTTCAGGCAGTGATTTTCCAAACTATAATAACATTACAAAACGATCATTTATTTCATTCTATGATCATTAAATTATTAACATTAAAGTGGATTAGTTATTTTAATATTCATAAAATTCGGAGCATAAAATTTTCTGAGCGTAATGAAGGAAAAGAAAGATAAAATAAAATCTAGAAGCACTCATTTTATATTACGCCCAAACGGAACCTTTTTTAAAGTTTGTGTGTTACCTATATTTATTGAATATCATGTTCTTCGCCCGTAAACCACATAAAATTCACTTCAACAGCAATATCACAAAATATTTGAAAGCAGCATATCTTTAGAATTTCCGCGCTGGAGATAAAAATGTTGTTTTCCGTACAGTGCTCGCTCTGAACTCGTTGAGTTTGTTAATCAAAAATTCGTTAAAGTTTTACAAAATATGAAATAGATTAAAACAAATTCGAAATTCCGCCGTCCAGATGCCCATGTTCGGGTGGAGGATTACATTATTCAAAATTTGATGGCTCTAGATACTGTCGTCTTTGTCACAGTGCGAGAAACATACATATATTCATGCAGATTCTTCATTATTTAATTTCTTTACATATAATACAGGACGATAATATTTGGTAACAACAATTTGCAAGGAGACTCTGACATTTATAGTAAAACAGCGCAAAATGCCGCTTCGAAACTAACAGCCTTTCTAGGCTACCGCTCCTTTGGGCTAATAAATTAAATTAACAGTAAATAATAAACATCTTATGCAGAACTATAAATAAATTTTAAAAAATAGTCACTATAAAATGCAAGCAAAATTAATTATTACAGTTAAATACAATTTTAATATTAGAATTAAATGTATAAACATTTTTAAGGAGTCAAATGTGTTTATCACTATGATGTATTACGAAATATAATTGAAATAAAATTCCTTTATAGAAATTGTGCTATAATACTCATCTATAATTTTAAAAAAGCAGCACAATTTAGAATTTTAACACAACTTTCAAAAATCCGTTTTTAAATATTTTAGTATTTTTTACTTATTTACACCAATAAAAAGCATAACAATTGCAAGAGAAAATTGCTTGTTTGAAATTTTCTATTAGTTCAGATTTAAAATATTATTTTCTAAGAGAAGTAGTTACAAATTTCCTTACAGCATAGGAAAAGCTAAAAAAATATCCAGGCCTGAAAGCATGCAATAGCTTTATAATTATTTGGAGCATTAATTAGGCTTGATAAATATACTAAATTTTTAAAAATCAATCGCAATTTCAAAAATAAAAGTATGTAGAAATTCTAATTTGTGAAATGAGGCGCTACAACCAGCTTTTTCTTGACAATTACACACGCTGCAATAGGCAACCACTGTTAAATTTCTGCAAGTCGTCCCTATTCCTCCGGATGTGATCAAGGTGACAGCCGGCAACGCCTCAGACGAGGGAGAAAATCCGTTTGGGTTAGTCTATTTCTTATAAGGTCCATGTATAACTGTAAGTGACGTCCAGAGTCACGTTATTTATTTATGTTCTCAGAAATAACGCCGTTTTTTTAAATGATGCCGTGAGTTATTCCTTTGCAATTATCGAAATATATATTATTCCTACAGCAATTATTAACAGTCAAAGCAGTTCTGGTATTAGTGCTACAGACTTGAAAGAAACGCGAATGTTCCTTTTACGGGAACAATCTGTCTCCATATTTCGCAGTTGATGTTTCGTATTTGAGCAAGTGCTAAATTTTTCATATGTGTTTCAAATCTTTTGAATAGTTGAACTGAATAATTTTTTATGAGATAAATATTATTCCTCAAAATATTTTCTTTTTTAAATGCAGCTTTCCTCCAAGAATTTAAATTCTAAATAATTTTTAAAAGGAATAAATTTAGAATTTTTCAGGCGGTTTAATTTCATTTTCCTAGTGCGGATCATAGTTGAAATATACATGCAGGAAAACCGTCTCAAATCAGTCTTTTTAAGGATCTCGCAAATTCTCTAAAACATAAATATTGAGAGCACGGTTATTTGATTATTAAATACTTTTGCTTCAACAAAAATACCTTTATGAGAATACGGAACAACAATAAAAATTCTTGAAAATTTTATTTACAAAATCCATAAATATTTAGAGAAAACATTTTCGGATAAATCTTGAAACAAGACATTGCACTGTAACATGATGCTGCCCCCATAATCTCAGACGTAGGTTCGCTTTATTGAATGAAGATAAAATTTTTATTCTTCTTCTTAGAATTCTCCATGCATCACTGAACATCTTTCGAGTTTCGCTGTATTTTATTATAATTAAATGAACTGATTTTTTTATGTTGTCACTTAGCTTACTTGTATGACCTAATCAGGAGTCTCCGAACTCTATAGCGTCTGACATTGGCGTGGGCCTTGAGCTCGATGTGGGTGATCATACAACTTTGCTCAACTCCATGCTAATTTTGAGGGAGAATCTCCAAAAGACAGTTCCGAGGGTCTTCCACCCCTTTTCCCTACCACCCAAGAGGACTTTCAGCTCGTCATGTATTTTGAGTATCCCTATGCCGTAGAGTCACTGACAAACACCCGCGCTTTCTCCGGAATTCGAACCTGAGTTCAACGATACTGCAGCCAGAAGCACCAACCACTACAGCGATCAGGGCTTCTGATATTTGTATAACATATAATACACGCGTACAGACATATATCAAAATACTGCGTCTTGGCGCATGACTTCTTGACATCTTCTTCGTCTTGGCGCCTCTAAAATTAATCATTTATAATTTTTAATTAGATCGAAAGACATTGTCTGCTTCTTTCACTTATAATAATTGCACAATAATATACACTCACTTCCAAAAGTTAAGCATTTAGTTAAGTTACTGCTTTGATTGACACAAAATTCATCAGGAAAGTAGCATATATATTTATGCATAAAACAAAATCAATAATTATATACAGAAATGAAAACAATATTAAATTTTTGTAAGTTATCAGATAATGACATATTGGAGACTTAAACAGAATTATGTATAAAGTGAAAATAAATAGCATAAAATGAAAAAAGGACATTAATAGGGTATGTGATTCCCCCTCATCTGTATACAAAGTTTACACCTTGTGAACACGCTTCCAATTAGGTGGTCAACCACCGCAGAATTAAGCAATCGCCATTCTTCTTGTAGAGCAGTTTCCAGCTCAATAAGAGTGGCTGGAGGTGGGAAACGTAAAGATACAGCAGGGGCCGAGATCATCCCAAAGATTGTCAATGGAATTAAGGTCGGGCGAATATGCTGGCCACACCATACGCGCAATCCGTTCACTCTCCAGGTAATCATCGACGATGTCAGCTGTATGGGGACGTGCGTTATCGTCCATTAAAACAAAAGTAGGGCCAACTGCTACAGCGTACTATCTCACAATGGGTTCTAGGACTTCGTCTCAATACTGGACAGCCATCAAAGAACCCCGTTTAAAGATGTGCAGGTCGGTGCGCTATTCTAATGAAATTCCTGCCCACACCATAATGTTTCTGCCTCAGAATGCATGATGTTCGTTGATGTTTTGGGACTGATTGTGTGTTCGTTGTTCACGCCATATCCTTATACGCTTGTCATCTGGCTCCAGAGCAAATCTTGACTCATCAGTAAACATGACATTGCCCCAGTCAGACACATTTCAATTGACATGTTCCCGGCACCACTGTAATCGTGTCCCTTTTGATTGGACGAATAGAGGAACACAAACTCGAGGTACCGGGGCGTACAGTCTACTCATATGTAATCTTCGGCGTACAGTAGCTCCAGATATCGCTTTACCAATGGACACTGTAACCACAGATGTCACACGTGTGGAGGTCGCTCTGCGATTCCGCTTGGCTACAATAGCAATATATCGATCTTCCGCGCGGGTTGTAACCCTTGGGCGACCGGCTACGGGCCTTCGGACAACTGTCTGTGTGGTTTGGAATATTTTCCATAAACGTGAAATTACAGAATGATGAATGCTGAAGAAAATAGCAACATATGTGATCGACTGTCCTACTTCAATGCGTCCCACAGCACGCCAGCGCTCAGAATCAATCTTCCATTCGTCTTCTGGAAGTCATAGAAACACGTATGTCTTGGAAACAAATTGTACAAAAGTTTTAAACACCTTCTATCAGCGCTTACAATTAACTTCTGTAACCTTTCATAAAGCTTCTTATAAGACTGCCTTTCTTGCATATTTCTTGACATGAAAGCGCGATTGGCTGTTACCTAACATATTTGCATACTTCCATCTACCTCTGCAGCGAATTGCATCCTCTTCAATTCTGATTGGCTTCCGGAAATTAACATTTTCCTCTCCGTGCTTAACTTTTAGAAGTGAGTGTATTTTGTGCTTTTTGAAGATATTTTTATATAACCCCAGATTCAGGTAGTTGAGGTGAGGTGGTTTATTCAAATCTGAAGATCACCAATAAGGAAATGAAAAATAAAGATGCTCATTATAAATTTTATGCATGCTTACAGTTCATTTCAATTTTGTTATAAGTATTTTCTTTACTAATATGTTTAGAATCATATTCTTTTGCATTGTTGTTTATAATCGTCGACCATATAGATCGAAAAGACAACGACTTGTATTGGATTTAGATTTTTTTCTGTCTTCAGCATCCCTCCCTTTCTTCTCAGATGCCTTTATCTTATCATCACCGTTACTGATTTAACTAGCTGCTCAGTGAAAATTTTGTAGGTATGAACATTGGCCCTTTTGTCCTTTGGAAATGCCACTCAGTTTATGATTCGTTTGCTCTTACTGCACTGCAGTCATCTTTCTATCCTTTATACAAACACACATCCATTCCTTCGACTACCTTTTAATCGAAATGAAAGAACCAGGTTTCATCCCATTTGATGACTGTATGAAAGTATTCTATACAATCCTCAGAGAAGCTCTGAAGAAGATAATCACACACGTTCTTCTAGATTTCTATCGTCTATCTTATCATGTCATTTTGGAAGAATTCTTCAATGACTGATGGCTGGGACGATTGACGGTATACTTAACCGTGGCTGGTCCTGGATATTGCAATCACTACACCAATACCTTTGAAGCTATTCGCGCGCATTATCTCGATTCAATGTGTTGTCTTCATAGACTAGCAACAGCTTACTGTGAATCAATGTTGCCGAATTATCCCAGATTTACAGACGAATTCTATCACTGCAAGTTGGAATAATAGAGCTTCACGTTGATCATCCATGCGGTGGTTTGCGTGAAACAGTAGAAAATAATTAGGTACAGTCTGTCTATCCTAAGAAAAGCCCTCGCCAGTTAGTCTGCAGCTGTCTGTAGGGGTGTCTTGAAGACGAATGATAAATCTTTTCCCCTCAGCCAACAATTCCCCAAAACAAAATAACAATAAAGCAACCCTTGGTTCGCCCCTATTTGAAATGTACTAGCTTTGTTGCTATAGCGAACGCCACCCGCCAGACACTATGGCGGGGCTATGTAAACAGACAGTACTGTAGGTTAGGTGATAAAAGACAAATGTTTTCACTTACAAATTTAATTTATTTTGCCTTACTTTTACCACAGTGCAGAGTTGTTTGACAGATCATTATAAAATAGACAAAAGCTCCGCTTATGGATTGTATCAGTAACGGATTGGTACGAATTTCCAGTTTGTAAAAATGAAACGCTGTGTACGCAAAAATTAAATAAAAACAGATACACCTTTTATATATTAGTGAAAAAATTTATGTTTCTTATTTATCTTTCTGCTTCTTTGAATAATAAATAATAGAGTGTAAAAAATGCAAGGTAATTTGTCTATATACATTTTATATTAAATTAAGTCATTTTTAGATTGCACTGGAAAAACATTATGGCACGTATTTGATACACATAAATAATTCCATTTCAAAACAAAAGTCTAACAAGATGTTTAAAGTTTAAATATAATCTAAATGATTAAGAACTTTTATGCCAAGTAAACAACGGTAAATGCAAACATAAAACAAAGCAAATGTTCTGAACTTAACCGCTATCACAAACCTATCATTACAGTTTGGAGATTTGAAAACGTTGCAGGATACCAAGCGGAACAAAACGAAGCAAAATAAAAATATCCGTAATTTGGAATTCATCCCGTCTGCAAATCTGTGTTGTTTTTTGGAATAATAGCAATAAAGGGAATAAACAGGTAAAAATCTCCCCAGCTTTTCTCAAAAGTACAGAATTAAGAAAACGAATTCGTCGTTTCAGGAACGTAGTTGTTAAGATATCCGCCTGTAGGATCGGAAGTATTATGTTATTCATTTCTAAACTAAAGCAATTTTGCACAGGATTTAGAAATGTTTTAAATTAGAAGAGTAAAGAAATATATTAAGCATAAGTTTGCAGACATGTAGAATAGGCATTTTTCAAAGAACGGAAAAATTTTATTATCTGTTGATTATTTGGAATAAACCATTTGCCTTCAATTGTTCCAATGAAGATTACTTATAAAAGAAATCATTAATTTGTTTATTTTCGAAATTTATATAATAATTCTTTTTATTCATTCGCTACCTGGATGAAAATGACTTACAGTTAGTTAAATTAAATTTAAATTAATTTGATGTTTATCTGCTCCTTAATTTCTTCAGTTTTGAGGGAAAAAAGAATTTCTGCATTATAAGAAACAAACTGCATCGCTCAGGAGGAAGTACACAGAGTCAAATTAGAACTCGCGTGTACTACGAACGCCATTATTGTGTTTAGTACACATAACAAAATGCTAATATCATTTGTAGAAACATTAGGTTATTTCAAAGCAGCAGAGATGAAAAATGAGCAATGAGCCGAGACTCCAACCACGGACCTCTCGAATTCGCTTCGAGCGTGCTGACCACTACACCACGAAGGCATTCTAAGAAGACGGGAGAAATACCCTATACATTTACTGGTATCCTTGAGGTGTTAGATGCCTGCGGCACGGATATGAATATGGAAACTACGTAACAAGATGGCAGTATCCTTGCAATAATGCACCAGTTAAGAGCAATGAAGTGTAATGAAAATTTTGTTGAAGGAAATATTCACAGTTTCCCTCACTTATAAGAATTCAGCGCATGTAGGTATATGAGTCCTTCTTGAGTATATGAATAAATTTGTAAATGGAGATGGGTGTCATTAGTACGGAAGGTTCTTTGTCCAGCCCAACAGTAACGAAAGGCAATATTGCAGCCGTGGAGAATCGATACGGAAAAGCCAGTATATCATAACCAAGCAGGTGGCATCATTTTCAGACATTAACGCCGCATCGGCTCATCATTTCATTAACGACGGTCTGATATCCATCAAAACGCGCAAATAGATACTAGAGGACATAACCCTACAAAAGGAGAAGGACATATCCAAGAATTTCTCCTTCAGTATGAAGCTGATGGTGAGGCATATCTGCAGCGCATCATCACTGGATATGAGGACAGGGTTCGCTTCCTGTTGGAATGAGGTTCTGCTTGGAAGTGAACTTTGAGAACCTCATATTAAAGTGAACGCCGATCAAACCTTAATAGAATGACGAAGCTTCATACTCATCCATTAGAGAGAATTCATTTCGCATGGTATCCACCCGCTTTTTAAACACTGCCGAAGATATGTTGAGCTAGATAGAATTATCTTGAACAGATATATTGTGATTATTTCAGTGTTTGCAATATACTTTCTTAAAATAAAATTTCTCGTTTTATTCTGAGCATAGTAATATTTATTAAAATTGTTATTTAATCGTCAATAATCGCTTATCTTTATTTATTATTATTTGTCATTCAAATAATTTCTTCTAGGAAGCTTCTATCTCTTCATTTTCTTTTCAGAGGAAACTGAACACATGTGATTCGCAAAATATTGAGCCAGTAAGAAGGACAATTACATTCCTAAACACTGGAGAAGCAGAGTTATATAATGTATAATAGCTAGGTAAACTGGAATTAATGATCTCGAAGTATAATGATTTTAATAGAGAAGAGAATGAGAAATTCATTTATATTTAAAGTGTAAATTCAAAAAACTTAAAAAATAATATCTGAAATTTGAAATTCCATTTTATTGTTTAACTCCTAAAAAATTTACTTCTAAAAATTTCCAAAAATTTAAGAACATTAAAAAAAATATGCAACTATAAATATAAACAACGAATTACTTTTCGCATGCCAATTTCAGGTTGATATCTGTATAAGGCATTTTCTCCCTCCTTTCTGCGTGCCTTCGTGGTGTTAGAGTAGCACACTCGACTGCGTATTCGAGAGGTCCAGGTTCGATATCCGGCGAGGGAGTTGCTCATTTTTTTATGTTTCCTACTTTAAAAATCCTAATGACATGTGCAGTGGTGCCCGAACTAAAACATGTGCTGGGTGATGTTCATTCTTCACCGCCAGGATTTGGCGAATGGGTCCCCTAATTTCGAAGCGGGAATATATATGGTAGTTTTACCTCCATTCTGCATACGTTCGCGGTGCAACGGTAGTACACTTGGTGCTTATTCGAGAAGTTCAGGTTCGAGTCCCGGTGAGGGCATTGCTCGTTTTTCGTATTTCCTACTTCAAAATTCTTAATGACTTTACATCTGAAATAGTTTCAAGCTGAAATTTACTATGCATTTACGTTTTTAAGAATTTATTCTCGGAAGTTCAAAATACAGGAAATAAAACAGCATTTAAAGCAAGCTATTCAAAATCGCAATGCCAAACGCTTAAAGAAATTGCTGTGATATTTTCCATCTTGAAATAGCATTACACGATGTCTTATGCTAGTAAAGAAAAAGTTATAATTATTTAAGACTAAATATTTTTCTTTAAATTGTTTCTAGAGTCTGGCTGTAAATGTTCTTCACATGCAGCGCCCGCGTTACGCTTTTCGCCTCCCTGTGCAAACTCTGTGGCTCCAAAATTTTGTCATCGGATGCAGTTAAATTGTGCATCTCTATTTATTTATTTATCTTTATAAATTTTTTAAGTTTTGTCGTTCTTAAATATTGCCGCTCTATGCGGTTGCAAGGGCTCTGGCACCTGCTTTGCCTGCAAGTGAAGCAAATGAAATCTTCGAGTTTGTGAAAATCCCAGGTTCATGTAGACAAAACCTTATAAATTCTTCGAGGTGTTGAAGATTCTGAATGTATAATATTATTATGCTGGATATAGAATTTTGATGAAGCCTATGATGAAACGCTTTTGTGGGTTGATCAAAATTTTTGAAATTAATGCATCACATACTAAGCAAAAACTTGTAGGATTATCAGAAAGAAAAGGCTTTCAAAAATAACAAATGCTGACTTTAATAAAATCCATAGAGATTTTACTATATATATTATGTATAGTTAATGCAGATTGAACTATGAGAAATATAACAAACAATGGTCTTATTTCACGGAAACACCATGCAAATAAATAGAGATGCACAATTTTTCACAATAATAAAATAATCTTAGTTTTTATGTTTTTGTTTGTGGCCATATTCTTAATTAGCGATACTTAATCATTCTATGCATATCAATCTCTTTAAAGTTTCAATTCCCGCATGTAAAGAAAGACATAGAAAATATTTTTCTGCAGACAGCATTCGAAACACGTAAACTCATAACCGTAGACCCAAGTTAGAATTTTTAGAATTTTAGGCAATTTTTAGAATATGCACTAGACCTTGCCACATAGTTTTGTTAAAATTAACAAACAAATGGTCATACCGAGGAAATGTATATAGTTTCTCCGAGCTTGCTGTAATCGATTTCTGGTATTGTTTTAGGAACTGTTAGCAAGAATTTAATTTTAGAAGAGGATCTGGATAAACAGATTCTTGGTAGAATTTAGTATTTATTGGTAACTTCCCACTCTTTTCTGTTGTTTAGAAAGAAATGGTTTCCGTTAAACAACTAGAGTGAATAAAAGCCATAGCTTTTCTATAAATAAATGGAAGTTTAATGGCTAATTATCAAGGTTTTTTCTTTTTTTCCAACTAGCTTTCAAGGGACACATTGCAATTAGACATAAACAACGGCATAAATATAATCTAGGTAAGTTCAACTCTCATTTGCACATGTTATTTGCATTTGTTCTTAGTTAACCTGTTATTACGTGGCTAGCAAAATGTATTTTGACTTGGTGACTTTTCTTATTGTATGTTTGCTCTGCTATATATCCAGAACTGGTTTTGTTTTCTAGGTTTGCCTACTTTGAAAGTTCATCACTTGTTAACTTGCAATTAGAAATAAGAAATAATTCCAATCTCTATGCGGTTGTTTGTATCATTAATGAGTAATATGCTTACCACTTTAACATTATTTAATTGACTTTTACAATTATTCTTCGATTATAAGGGAATGTATACTTTAAATTCACTCTGGTCTAAGTCGAGAACTTAATTAACATAACAAAGATGCAACATTGTTCATTTCTTCTATAAATAGCTTTCTTTCCAATGACATAGCTGTTAAGTGCTTTATATGTTAGGATATATCTTAATTACCATTTCTAGAAGTCTTTTTACAATGAAATTTCCTTATATAACATCGAATGAGTTATTAAAATGTTTTTGAAACACATTTTAAGTATGTATATTATCTTATGATTTATTATAATTGCCTAAAGTACCATAATCTATTCTAAATATTAAAAAAACAAGGCCTAATTGCTGAATTTGTTCAGAATTACTATATTGATCTAAATAGTATAATAAACGAGTTAAACGCTAAATCTTAGAGTTGAAACAAGGTATACAGAATAAAGAGTGATATTTATTTTACAATTATGCAGGGTCTGATTAATATCTAGCCAAGCCTTAGGCCCAGCAAACGCCAACCCTAAAGCAAGTTGTTTTAAAAAGTTCCAAAATGATCCTGGATTTTTCCACATACCTGTTTTTTTCACTGTCAAAAATGTTCATTCAGAGCACATGAAAGATTATTATGCTTAATGCCCCAGACCTTTTCAATCAACCCTATAATTACAATTAATAAACCTGAACTGTTAACTTACGAAAAGTCTTCACATTTAGTGACATCGTTACGACAAAGAATACAACAAAGAGTAATAAAATGGAATCACAAAACTTACATTAGCAAATGTACAAGAAGAATGGTGAATATTTGACATAGTAGAATGAACTACAATTATTCTTTTGCATACCTATATACAGTGTGGAATGATTTCTTTCAGGCTACTAATCTTAATACAAATGTTTTACTGGCTCAGACTCATTCATAGCATCTTCCATTATAAATAGAGGTAGTTAAAAACCCGGAAGTAATATTAATCTTTTAATAGTGGAACACCTTTACTGACTTAAATGTAATTCTATAAAGCCTTCGAACGACCAGACGATTTGAAGGTAGATGATTTGAATGTAAAAAATTCCCTTTGCATCTTCATGTTAAAAATTTACATCAGATGAATGGGCCCACCAGCGGCCGAGCGGTCAAGTCGCTGAACACTGGTAGTTCGGTCCGAGGTTCAAATCCCGCGAACGGGCTGGCTGCATGGGCGTTTTCGTGGTTTTCCTCATGTGCAACGTGTACACGAGCTAGTTTCCCTTAGAACGTCAGGCAGATAGCCCTAGTGTGCTTCGTCATAGTTAAATACGCACATCAGATGAAATTTGTAGTAGAACAGGCACAATATTGACTGTCTTTACATCAAATTTTATACGTAATTTCAAACCAAGCGTAATAACATATTCAATCCACATGCATCGAGTTTTTATGTTACGACTTATATTCCAGGATATAATTCACTATTATGATACGCAGTTAGTTTTTCTTCAGGATATATTTAGTATTTAATATTTACTTCTATTTACGAATCTCATCATTTCTTACTGTCCTTTTATTTCCGATTTAATATATATAACAGTTGTTGTTGTCTTGTCCATATTACACGGAACAGTGGTTGCCAGAGCGTACTCTAAAGAGAAATACATATATAAAGGTAAAATCTTAAAATCAAAAACATAATAAGTGTTCGTTACGTGTTAATAAGGCAGGCGGTCTCAAATGTCAGTGCAATGGATATTGAAGTAACAGGTTCGAAGAGAATTGCAATTCGAAGAATGAAAACATTTTACTTTAACAAATGGAAAATACAGTGATTCTCTTCACCTAAAAACAAAGGATTTATGGAACTAATTAAAATCACAAATAAAATGAAATGTATGAACAATATTCTTGTTAATCCGGTTTTAACTGGACATGGTAGGTTTCCGTTCTATTTCAACCGATTTAATCTGCAGGAAAATAAATTATGTAATAGTTGTCAGGTTGATGGTGATGCTAGGCATTTCGTGGTTGATTGTAGTTTAACAGACCCTATTAGACAGGTTTTTAACATTACTGATTTTAATGTAAGTGTCATTAATTTTTAAGTTTTTAAATCATATTCTATTGCTCTAATGAAGTTTATCAATAAAAAAAGGGCGCTGGTAGGAATCTTCTGTTAAAATTGAATTTTGTATTTATATGGGTTTTAGATATCTGTGGTGTTCTATGTTGTGGATTTGTGTTTATGGATTTTTTTGTTTGTTTGTTGGTCTGTAATTTTGTGTTAGACGTGCTTACGTATTTTTGATTTAGTATTTTTGTTTGTTGTTTGGGGGTGGCTGGGTTACTGGCTGCACTCCTTTGTGGAGATACCCTTCTTTTGAGCTATGGGGACACTCGTGTCCAGGTGGGTTGAAGGGAGCCTCTAATTGTTACAATTATTACGTGTTAATAAGTATGAAATTTGGCATGTTAATCTTTGGCCAAATTAATATGTATATTGAGATGAAAAAAATATTAGAGAAATTAGTACATAGACAAGAATTAAATGTGAAAGAAATATTAAAATTTTTATGCAATTTAAAGCTGATATTAACTTTAAAGAAAAGAAGTTTTAATCTGAAATTTCAGATTAATTTTTTAAACGACAAAGATGCACATGCATACACAAACAAACAAACATAAGGAGGGGAAAAAGAATATTTTTACAATATTTTTATTTAACTATGTTTCCTAGTTTCTCCCCCCCCCCGATTTATTTTTATTAGAGACAAGTTTCGAAATTATTTTGTTACCCTTTTACGGATGTTGGTCCCATCAACGGCCGAGTTCAGACTGCTGAATGCTGATAGTTCGATCCAGGTTCCAAGCAAATCGGGTACATGGTTGGTTTTTGTAATTTACCCCGTGTAACGTGAATGCGAGCCTGTTTTACCTGCGTATTTCTCTAGGAAAACATCTTTTTCTTAGCCATATCTTCTTCGTATGTTTTGCCATATTCAAATAACCTAGCCTAGCCATCTACAATCATCAATTTTCCAGATGTTTTATATACTATATACGTATTTATGATTCTATCAATACTACTCAGAGATTTTGTTATAAATATCGTTCTTTTATGTCGACTTGTATTCAACACGCATACTCTGTTTTAATCATGAAACAACACCAAAGAAACGCTTTTTAAGAATCTCTAAACTGATTTACCAGCTTTGGAGAAAACATTAAAATTTTATCTATTCTGCAGGTGCAAACAATGACGGATTTTTAAATAGAATGATATAACTGATTCATTGTTAGCTTTCTTAGAAGTTTTAATTAAAGAATTCCATTGTACTTAGGCCCTAACACGATTTTAAACAGCAATAGAAGTGATATAAGTGACGAATGTAGTTATTTACTACATTGAGTGCAATTTTGATTCAAGTATCGCCGTTGGTAGCGCTTCCGTGATATTACGTTTAGTCATATATAACCAAGGACTTGACTCTCGTACGAAGAAGGGTATCTTGCGAGTCATATAAATAATTTCATTCTTTTTAGGAGACTTAGATCATTTTCTTATATTAGGTTACATTACTAGTTATTTTTGTTACATCCATATTGTCCTTTATTCCGAAGTAATATGTTAGTATGTCTTTGATGCTAATTATCTGATAACATGATTAATAGAGTTCCATCAGAGTTAACTCTTTTGCAAGAATCGAGATAAACATTATCAGTTGTGTAAAAATTTGTAAACAAAGTTTATCTGAATTCGCTTATTGTGTGAACCGTATGCCTTATAATAAGGTAACCCTATCCATACAGTTTTAGTTAAAAAGTCCAATTAAATTCAGAATATAAGATTATTCAGCCTAATTCCTAAATATTCACTTTATATTTAAACCTTAAATATGGCAATTTTGCTAAAATTTTCAGTACATTGAAAGAAAGTGCATATTTTCGTATATAAGCTGAGAAGTTTTAGCAAAATATTTTATTAATAATGTTTGGAGTAAGATTATATTCTAGTTAAAAATATTTACGAATAATTCGATCACAAAATGATATAATAGATCGAATGGGTGGAGAAAAAAGTAATTTTATTTTACTCAATCCTAATATACATTAATCAATCTTTTTAATATTGGTATCTGACATGGAATTTCCGAGCAGTTTTCACTGGTCTCTCTTTGCTAGAATGTCACGGTCGTTCCCCCGACCATTAATACCATTATCAAGAGTTTTACAGATAATGCCATCTTCATTTTTGTTCATAGCATTTTTCAGTGAAACAGATAAACTTTAATTTCAAACTATTAAAATTATGCAGCCTTTCTTTTGTCCAGAAGTCATTCAGCATGTAGCCAAAAAAAAAATTGAAATTTTATTCCCGAAAACAAGAGCGTAACTGAGAAGAGGAAGAGGAAGGATTTAGCAATTGTTTGAGGGTATCGCAACCGAGAAATAAAGTAAAATCTGCTATATTATTTCCAAGATGCCAAATAGCACAAAATGCTTTAAAGCATGAAAAGTTAGGGAAGAGAAACTATTGTTACCAAAGTGCCGTTTCATTCTACATTGCTCTTGCTCCCGTGTTTGAGATCGAGAGAAGGTGAAATGGTGGGAATGGTTTAGGTAATTTGGCACTCATCCCTTCAGATCTTCCGATAGATGGATAAATTGATAGATAGTTGTATAAATTGGTCGACCAGTTATTCGCACTTTTGGCGATGTGAGATCGAGAGAAGGTGAAATGGTGGGAATGGTTTAGGTAATTTGGCACTCATCCCTTAGATCTTCCGATAGATGGATAAATTGATAGATAGTTGTGTAAATTGGTCGACCAGTTATTCGCACTTTTGGCGATGTATATATAAATTGGTTTATATGCGTATATATCGCGCTATAAATCCATCTATAGGTATAAATTATAATAATTTCTACATATAAGGTCTACTGTAAAATTCTGTTCGTTTGAGAAGTGAAAGATAATATTTATTATACATTGTAATTTCTGTGGTGATGAATTAATGGTAATCTGAAGATAACATTTTTGAAAAAATGTATCGTAGTTTGGAGAAGAACTCAAATAATGATCGTCTGATATCTGCTTGTTTTCAATTTTTTCCCCTTCACAAAAATTTGCAAAGAGGAAAATAAGTGCTAATTGGAGTGTTCTAGGTCTGGAGAGTATGGCGGATGCTTTAGAATTTACCAGCCTAACTCTGCTATTTTCTGACGAGTCGTCAAAGCAACATGTAGTCTGGCATTATCATGATGCAGAATGATGTGCTTCTTATTGAATACCGTCGGCTTCTTTTCTTTGACTGCTTTGTTTAAATTGTCCATTTGCTGATAGTATCTTTCCTAATTGAGCTATTGAGCTTATTTTTAGGTTTCAAAAGCCTGTACATTGGTCCTTGCACGCCTTACGATCTGCATAGCATTCTATTATTCAGCTCAAACTCGATTTAAAGGTGATAAGGGCAGGCTGCCCAAGTTCACAGTATGCTCTTTTCCTAACGATGTTTTCGTACGTAATCCGCCTTTCTTCACCAGTTATTATCGGGTCGAAAAGGATTCGTTTTTCTTCAATAGCAGAGGTATGCATGTGATGTTCAAGCAGAGGTATGCATGTGATGTTCAAGCAGAGGTATGCATATGATGACTCGATCATGCAAAATTTTCTCGCGTAACTCATTAGGCACCCATCTAGAATATATATAAACCAATAGTAGATTCGCAATATGATTCAAAATCGCATGTTCAGCTGAATTAAGCTTTTCTACAATCTCCAGTATTGCTAAAAAACAGATCTTGCTTTATCATGGTGTTGACAATATCATCATCGATCAAAGATAAGCTACCTTGAGCTTGGCTTATCATCAAGGTCGAAATAACCTGCTTCAAATTTTTCAAACCGTCTCCTGCACGTTCTGTCTGAAACTGCATCTCCACTAAAAACTGCGGCTATAGCTGGGCACACTCCCGTAGCATTTCTTCCTGGTTGGAATTCGGACAAAATACAGCGTTCTTAATGAACTTTATCGGTAATGTTTACATGACCGCATCTCACTTAATAATAATATGAGACAGTTTTATTTCAATTATTTAAAAGAGCAGATGTCTATAAATGCAGTGATGAAGACAGATAGGCACATATGTCTCAAATGAACACATGCATGCGTCCTGAAACTTGAAACAGCATTATCAGACAGAACTTTCAGGTTGGCATTATGTGGCTTTACAGCGCGAATTTTAAATTCAGCTTGCAAATGGGTTGAATTTCAGCAGCAAATTTATCGCTTGTTTTAAATACGAATCAGCTTAATATACGGTAGTTATATCACGAAACTGAAAATTTTCTAATTACATTGTGTGTCCATATTGCAAAAGTAAGAATGCAGTGGTTGAATTACTTGATAAATGAATATTCATTTATAATTTAAATCAAATTTTCAGATGGAAATATAAGATCTAAACTTATAACGCTTGTGCATAGTTAAGCATACTATCCATTTTTTGAACAGCGCATATTAATAATACGCGCTGCTTTTACCCTAAACTAACTATATATGGAGCTAATTAGAAAAATAATTTCGTACGAAAATGAAACTAATGTTACACGAAACAGAGGTAAACCCTTATACATGGGAGTGCGAATTATTTACATATTTGTATATTCAGATAAAATTAACAAAACATGCACAATGATTAAAAATCAAAAGCTTTATTCACATGCATAAATAAGAAACATATAAATACAGGTTGAGCTCCGTAACTAAATTTAAAGGAAGTTAATTAAAATTATATTAATATAATATGTACTGAGTTCTATTTTACCTTAAAACATATTTAAATCATCAGTTATGCATTTTACTCTAAATGAATTTTGCAAGTAACTGAGGATCTTTGTTTTAAAAATTCTCGATATATATGAAATAATAAATGAACTCCAAAAAATTAATGATTATATCATATAACAGTAAATGATAAATTCTGAATAAAGTTAGCAAAACTATTAAAGCAAAGATAATAAATAAATTAAAAATTGAAAAATAAATAAAGCAACATTTAAAAAAATAAATAGCAAAAATTATAAGCAAAAATTTTAAAAATTACTCAGAGTTTTATCTTTTACTGATCTATAACGTTATCGCAAAACTTTTTATCGAATTCTCGTTTTGTTAGATTTCTTACTTTAATTTGAGCAGCACTTATAGAGCTCCCAGGATGTCCAGCCATGTCTTTTGTCTCACTTATACTATTATTTCATTCACTTGTATTCAACCAGTTGCATACATACATATAACATGAAAATATGCTGAATAAGTTTCAGAATATAAGGTTTATATTCTGAATTTATAGAAACATTAATTTCAGGAAGTTATAATGCTTTTCTTTTATAGTAGTTAATATTACAAGTTTAGTTTCAAGCTTAAAATAAATACTCAGCGTAGTTAAAGGTTCTCACGCACAACAGATATCTTATACAGAAACCATAATGTTGTTTTTAATAAACTTGAAAGTACTCGAGGTTTTAAACTAAGAGTCTGAATCCTGTAAAATAGATTTATAATGACCGTTAAACACAGCAATCAGAAAGAATATCGCAAGAAAGCCAAATATTAAAACATTACTTTATTTAAGCAATGAAGCTTTTATTTTGTGAAAAATAATAATTATTAATTAGTACACAGTAACTTGACCATTATTACAAGAATCTTTTCTACAGCTAAGGAAATCATACGACCCAATTAAAGCGCAAAACAAAAGCATGTCAATCATCTAAATATGTAAGCATAAAAATATTTTTACTCAACCATATATCATTTCGCTAAAATTAAGTACAGCATTATTCCTTACTGTATTCTGTGCTTTATACTTTAATGATGATATATACGAAGATTATGTTCCGTACTCAGTTTTTTAAATGTAAAATGTAATTTAAAGTAACAAGGTATATTTTATTTTTACTTATATTTTTACTTTATATATTTTTTTACTATACTTCTCTTTATATAAAATCATACGACAATATACAATTATGTATATTGAACAAAGATCGTTGTAATATTCAAGTTAACTGTAAGAGAACTGATGTATGGTCTTTTTATGCATTCTATCTACCAGTATAAATAAAACTACTACTAATTATATTAGCAATAACTAAAGGAAATGTAGAAAAGCAGTTCAAGTTTGAGCACATTACTTTAGAAGAATCAATTAAGATACTGAATTAATACATATAATATTTACATGAACGATATATTCACAACAACACAATTAAATAAAAACTTCACACACCTCGGTAGTTCTTTCTAAGACTTAGGAACATCCTCATAGAGTGTACATTTAAATTAACTTTGGTACAAAAATACATTAGCATATACATAAAACAGCAATATCAAATCATTTGAATAAATTATGAAAACATCAGATAAAAACATACAGTAATAATGTGACGTTCTCTTAATATGAGATTTTAAATTAGGATAACACTGATAACAGTGTCAATGAATAAGATCAATTCTTTTCTATTTTTCACTCCACGCAAAAAAGCTAGAAATATCGTTGCAAGGATTTCAAAATTCGCTGCAGGCATTTTCTACTAAAAGATAAAATGTCTGCAATAGTCTTTATTATGGATTTTCCCGCTGTCAATATCTTGCAAACCTGTATGCAATTCAGACGGGTTCCAAAACGGACAAAAAATTGTTCAAAGTCAATCCTTGACAAAAACATATCAGTATTAAATTATACTTGGCATTTATCAGTAGTTGCTCTAATGAAATCTCCAAGTATTTTCATCACTTATTTTTAATACTGGTGGTACATGTACTGCTATTTCCCTCTTCGTTCTTAATTTTCTTCGGTTAAAAATACTAGGTGCGAAGGCAATTATATTATTATCCTCCCATCCAGTTTTATGCTTAAAGTCAGCGTCTGGAGGGGAATCATTTCTTCTGGAAGGTCGATCAACAAATAAGTTCCAAGGCTGTCTAGAGCCCTTAGGTGATCTTTGACGTTTGCAGAAGATTCTAGAACACCTCTTCTTTTTCATTCCCCATATGAGTGCATCCCAGTGAGGTTCATTTCCATAACTTCTGAAATAAAAATGCAAACAATTTTTAAGAAATACATTCTTGTTTTGATAGGAAAGCATTATTTTATTCACAAACATATTTAATGCATATGGAGATCTAAATACGCCATTTAAGAGGAAATCAAGACTTCATTAGGCGGACTACAAGTTTAGAAAAGTATAATTACGTTTGAACATATTTGAAAACAAGGTCAAAAGCATTGTGCAATTGTTAAAGTACACATTTTGTAATTAAATAGATTTATCAATGGCAACTACGAACTTCATTTTAAGTTAAAATAATCTGCATATTTTCTTTGTTTTCTCAAAAACAAATGTTTAGTGATCGCCCCACATGCGAAAAATACTAGTGTAAGTGAGTTAAATAAAAGTTATGGAAAACATGTGAATAATTCTTAACTGAATAATAATTCTAAAAATAATATAAATAAAAATTTGTTATTACTTAAGAGTAATTAAAAGAGAATTTTCTGACACGGCTTGAAATTTATAAAGACAAATTAAGAAATTCAAGAAAAGACTTTTTTGCAGTGTTTTTCGAAATATATTCAAAGAATGAATGATTTTCGAAAGACGTTAGGCAAAGATTACCGAACATGGTTTTCGAACTAGAATGTCGAATTGTGAAAATTATAATGTTTGATGTTAGAACAACACTTTCGTAGAATAACCATACCGTACTATATGATATATATTATGCAATATATTATTCATATACCATATTATGAATCATATATCATATCATCTTATATAACACCTATCATATGAAACCATATAACATGATATCACATTATACATATAATATGTTGTAATAATCATGCCTATAATGTGATATCATTTATATCGTATGATATACCATAACATATAGGATGATCAAGTTTAATTACAAAATTACGCAGTTTTCTAAAATTCCAGCATCACAGTTCCCGATTTCAAATACATTCTACATTTTTCATGCGATTTGTTTCCATAAAATTCTTTTTAAATACCTTGTACAAATATTTTGTTATTGCAATTTTATTAAAGTTTCACATTCATTACTTTCTTTCAATATTTCATTTACACTCGTACAGATACAATAGAATAAATTTTGGATGAATAATTAAGGGTTTTGAAAGAATAACATTTTTATGTGTTATACATCACACTGCAAATTATGTAAGCATCATGTACTGAATTACAAAGCATGCTGAACTAAAATTAAATATGGAATATATTTCGAAACAAATCTACTATTTTTTCCCGTTTTCCTTAGAGGAAAAAAAAGCTTTGAATACCGCATGCTTTTCAGGTATCTCTCTCTATTTTACACTCTAGAAAGAGATGTAGTTGAACAAAGGAAGCACCAACCTTTCTAAAAAATTCGATTAACATAAAAATTCAGAGGGTACAGTAATCCTCAAATAACTGATTTCTGGAATCTATTCAACGGAAACAGATATACTTGGAAGAATTCGAAGTACTCCAAAATGTAACACAGTTTCTCATTTAGATTTTCTAAACAAATGTCTTATGTTAAAAAATATCTGAATCAATTTCAAAATCGTTTGATTCAGAGTGCACTGAAATTTGCTATAAATTTCATACATACATTTTATCGCTTGACGAATTGTTACGATGAGGGAAAGGAGAGAGAGATCTTTTATACTTATTTCTAATTAATTATTTTGCGTCAGACATGGTGTGAAGCGAAGGACTCACGTGTCTGAACTCTTAAGAAATATCGCTAGGAAGTTTACAAAAAATTTAATTAAAAAAATTTGCTTCTAAAAAATTAAATAGAATTAAATATTCTCAGGTATTGTGAATAAAATATTGGAACAATATTCTAATAGCCGCATCTTTTAAAATAACAGTGGAAAAGTTCGTAAGCTAATGCAGCTACATGAAAAGATAAGAGGAAATTGAAAAAATCGGGATGAAAAACCGCTTTGGAAATATAAGGACATTCAGAAGAGATGAAAGATTTATAGACGAATCTACGTAATTCTACAACTGCATAAACTGAGCTTTAAATCAAGCATGAATAAGACGAAGCGGTTTGCAGCTCTAAGTAAAAGGCAGATAGAGTACGATGCGCAAGAGAAGACTGTTATGGGGTCAAGAAGGGCTGAAGTTTTCAGCCTGAAAGTATAATTTATATGATCAAGGTCAATGAAGGATACGTGTTTGGATTCTCAAGTAAGAGACATTTGATAAGAAATGCATCATACGTTCAGTGAAATTTGTGACCTCTGTCATCGTGATTGCAGAGGGTCCTTGACAAAGGCCACAAAACAGCAAGAGAAGGAGAAGGCCATCTGTTTTGACTGACGGAATAAGTTCCTAACTGTACCTAAATTCTTGAAGATTTTATGGACATCGAAAGATTTATATGATGGTGTTTCGTTCATCAACTGTTACCAGGTAGATCTAAGGTGAATCACCTTTAATAGCTCTACCTGGTAACAGATCTATCCTTAATAAAAAAATTCACCAGTTTTAAATCCTAAAATCCGATTTCAGGAAATTATCTTAAAAAAACATTCTTCAATACTTTCCCCAGAAAGCAAAAGTGATCCAGTAGAACACATTTGAATGTTTTGATCAAATTGTATTAACATCTGGTAAATAAAATTTAGTTCGTTTGCACATTATCATAAAATTTAAAGGTTACAACGCGGTTGAACGGAAATTATCCGGATTAACTCCGGATGTCCTGTCGCCCTTTAAAAGGGGGAGTATATCTGCGCGCTGAGCCGGTATTTCAGAAGTGCGTGGTTCGATTCCCGGCGAAGGCGGTTGCATATTTTTCATCTTGCCTGCTTCCAAAAAAATCCTAATGTCTCTATAAAGTACCAAATCATTAAATGCAAGTCTTAGAAAATTCATGTGAAGCAATATGGAAATGTGTTTTTAACGTTTTCTAAAACTTTTGTATCAGCTCCAAATCTAACGAAACAGACAGGGCAAATATTGTTAATTTTTAAACTTTTAAAATACATTTCTTTCAAATTTATTAAGACTTTAGTCTGACAAATGTGGAATACACAGATATGATTTATTCCGAATCTATATGTGAAAATCAGCAACAGCGTGTTTTAATTTTCAAGTTTCGTGAAAATTTGTGACAGTAAGCCACATATATTTTTTTAATCTTCAATACATTGCAAATTTTTATATTAGCTTAACAAAAAATTCTATTTAAAATAAAAGGACCTTCATTTTTTCAAGTATTAATTTATTTATTGGCAAATCTTTAATAACACTTAATGGAGCTATAAAAGTGATAATGTACTCTTTTGTTGTTACAAATATTTGCTCAGAATCAAATTATTATCTTAAAACTTACTTTTAACTTAATTTTAGTTCAAATACTTCATATTTGATTTTTCTTTAATTTTATTGGCAGTATTTTTTACTGTAATATTTAAAATTTTTGCCATTTTAAAAATATTTTCTAATTGTATAATAAAAAATAACATTTGTAATACATAATATTAGTTAAAGATCCGAAAAATTTTGAAAATAATGGTTATCTTTTAAGTTACAAGGATTTTAAAGCTTAAATTAATGAAAAATTCAAGAAATGTATTTAAAGAACCTTAAAATATGGACAATAACTCACAAATGCATTTCTAATATACGTTTAAAGTGCGATACAAATACGGTATTTACAAGATAAATTTATTAGCATATGTTATTGCAAATACTTTGATTACAAATTTAGAGAATTGACATTTTAAGAATTGTACCAAATTTTTTGTGTGCCACTGTAAATTTGTTTTCTTAATAGCAATTTTAGGTTGATAGTCTACGAAGCGTAAAGCATATTTAACGCACTATAAAAATTTTCAAACTACGTTTGGAACTTCTATTTAAAATTAAAGGAAAATGTTTTATTATAAGCAGAAAGCGGTGTAAAGCTCCTTCTAATAATATGAATGTTTCCACGTTTGAAATGTATATTGATTAAATAGCCAAAAGATATGTTTATTTATAAGACATGGATTTCATTTTAGCAGCGAAAGATTCAGTTGTGAATTAGTATGGGTAAATTGCTTCCTTTTGTGCAAAAATTATAAATACGACCGATATTTCATTCAGAAGAAACACTACAATAACATTCTTTCGAAAAATTCCATATTTTCAAAGTTCATTCGAAGATTATATCCATTACAAGCAACTGACATAGTTGCTAAGCATTGTAAGCCAACGCGTGCAGGATTTTGTAATTTTCGATGAATGAATGCTACTCAAGGATATGTTTAACTGAAAGCTAAATAACATAACACTTTAAAATTACCCTATAACTATGCAAAATAATTCAAGGTAGCTTATTTGTTACTGAATAAGTTTAGAGGGTTTCGGTAGCACATTTCATCTGCGTAACAATTTTTAGAAGATAGGTTTTGATATATTCCCTTTATGGCTTGTTATTTTGCCACTTATAGCTTCTTAGCAGGATGCCAGAATAAATGTTCTTAAAGTTTAAACTAGTTAACGCTGGAAAATTGCAATAAAAAACAATGAAGCGGAACTTTTGAGAGAAAATGTTTTAGCATTAATTTAAGCTAAAGTTTACACAAAGAGAACGAGTAAGAACTATCAACATTATCATGTGAACCGTGAAAAGCATTCTTTCAGTAACAGCGATATCAGTGACAAAGAACATACGGTTTCTCACTCACCTCAACTGAAGCGTAATCTCTTCCACTGATGGCAATCTTGAAAGCAGCCTTCCGGCGTTGCAGGCTCTCCTCAGGCTACAGTAATCTCTCTTGCTGTTCTGTGGTCTCTGTCGAAGTGTAGCTTGCCATAATCTTTTCTCCAGTCTGTCACTGCTTCGTTGGTCTAACGATCGTTTGCTACGTAAAGCATGTGGCTGAATTTTAGATTGGACATAATCTTGCAACAACTCTTCTGCGATTTCAGCTGCTTTTTTTGTGAAAACATTATTTCTTTCAGTATTTTCGTTCATAGACTCAACGTCAGATGAACCTTTTTCTTTTAGCATACTGTCCCTCATATTATTATTTTTCGTAATTTCTGAATTACTGCTATCGCTAATTGAGGCTACAGATTCTTCGGAAGACGTGGCCAAGAAAGACAGAAAGCGTTTAAGAAATTCATTTTCTATTGTATTGTTTGGCTTAGTGACATCTCGCTTAGACATTTTGTCTGAATCAGTTTTGGAATCAGGAAAAATATAATCTAATATTTCATCTAACCAGGTTCGAGACTCAGGTACACCTCCTTTTTCTTCAGAGAGATATTTTAGCAACTCAAGTTGATTAGTAGAAGACAGTGTTGAGAGAATAAGGTCTCTAGCTGGAAGTTCTTTAGGTTTCGTATCTGCAGACCTTCTGAGTCGTACTATAGGTGTCGCAAATGTTGGTAACACCCAGGTGGGTGCCAATAACACATCAGACGATCGCCATTTGTCATGGTCATCATCTTTATGAGCGAACATCTTTTCAATTATTTTGTCAACAAACTGATCGACTACCATTCGTACCATTTTCATGAACATTTGTTCCCAAGGTGCTTCTTCAACCATACTTTTAACGAATTTCACCATTCTGACAGGAAGAATATCGTGAATGGATATTTTTTCATCGGGCATAAGATCTTTGCCGTAAGGTAAGAAAGGATGAAATAGAAACTGCCTGGATGTAGCCACTAAATTCCTTTTAGATTCGGAAGAATTTTCATTCACTTCGTTCCCAGAACGTTTTGAGGGTGAGGAGAATAAGCGAAGTTGCTTGTGTAAAGTATTTGTAGTTTCCTCCATCGAAAATATATTAGATTGAATGTCTGACGTAGAAACGACAATTGAGTCACCATCCTCAATTTTAAAGTCACCATATAAATGATTTTGGTTTTTATTAAGATTCTCCATTTGTGACGACTTCTGCGGTAAGCCTGAATTTCGATCCGTAACATGATCTTCAGTTTCATTTTTCAACGGAAGTGTTGATATTTTTGAAACATTTTGTGTTTTTAAGTCAATTTCATTCTCTTTACTTTCTTTCACATTAGGCTGAACATGAAAGATAGTAGGGTTTTGCTGAAATTTCTCAGTCATATTGTATATAGGGAGTTCCACAGTATGCGATATGTTCGAAACCGACGAATTCTCTGTTCGTGGAAAAGTATACTTTCCCGCGTAATGATAAAGATTAAAGGAACTGCAAGGTTTTAATGTTCTTCCACTCAGCATTAAAGTCCACATAAATAGTGACAATTTTGTAAGCATTTTGTATGAGCACGAGGAATGCATTGATACAGCAGAATTAGAAACCTGTAATAACAAAAAAAAAAAAAAAATAAAAAAAAATAAATAAATAAATAAATAAATAAATAAATAAAATAAAATAAAAAAAAGAGAAACTTAAAAAAATACAACTTTCTATTCTTTTATATTTAACAAGCATTAATATTTATTAACACTGGAAGTCATATGTAATTCGTGAGGTGAAACAAAAGTAGCACGTTAAGAAATGTTAAGTTGTTGGTATGTTTTTGTATAATGTTAGACGTACTGCAAAGAAGAATAAGCGTGTTTGAATGAAATAAAATGAAATAGGAATGAAAATAGTATATTAACTAAGTAATAAAGAAATTAATAATAATTTTAAGGCTATTAAACAGGATCTGGATCCTACTGAATGGGTAGGTCCTCCTAATGATATTCTTGTGGAGAATATATTAATATTAATATATTCCGCTGCTTGTAAGTAGTAATGGAACATAACGTTCAATAACTTAAACAATAAATTTCCCCACAATGAAGCCGATTACTCAATATAAAATAAAAAGTCTACCTCTCTCTGACTGAGGCTTTCTAGATTAGTTAGTACTTAAATAATGATTCTTCGGGAATATTCTATAAATAGAAAGTTGTTCCCAGTTACCTAAAGAAGGTTCCATAAAATATAAGAATCTTCTTACCCCGAATTTCTGGACTTTACTATGATATCTGTTTATTTTATTATTATCATTAAATTATTTTATTAATAATATTTTACCATGAACCTTTTAGCTTATATTATGGAGCTCGAAATGCTATTTTTTCTAGTGGAATACTAAAACATTTTATGGACTCATAGGAGTCTACTTAAACCCCGGTTCGGAAAAAACTCGGGGCATTTTAAACATGACTATGGGAATGGAGTTTGAATAAATAACCAATCGTGTTATAAGAATTATGTATATTACTGTAAAATTTGAGAAATGTTTAAATGGAGCAGTACTTTCTAATACGCACCGATTTCTAATTCGGTAACAGTCCGAAATATGAAATCTTCTTACTGATATTCTAAGTTTTATTTGAGGACGTTTTTACCTGTCTAAATTTACCAAACAGCCTTGATAAAAAATAAACATACTTACTGTTTCAAAATAAATCTTACTAATATAAGTTACTGAAAAAAATTTAGTTTCCAAAAGCTTAAATTTTTTTAATGATTTTATACAATAAACTGAATTTATTTGAAAATTCTTATATTGCAATTTCGTTATATCGTTATACATTACGTTTATTCCTTGCTTAGATTTCGAACCTCCTGATAGCTACGAACTTTTATTTGTACATTCCAATAGGCAAAAAATTTTTGCACCCTGGTCCTCAAATTTTAAAATGATTGTGTTTGAAAACTTTACAACAATTATGCCTAAGACTTTTTGAAATTGACCAAGTGCTTTTTCTTTTGGTTACTCCATACATCGATTTTGAAATTTTGAATAAAATGTTTTCAGAGCTTCCTAATATTATCAAAATAAAAACATTTAATTCGACAAAAATTAATGCAGACGGCTCACTCAGCTCTTTCCAAAAGCAGAATTTAATAATAAAAAATTTTGCAAATTTTGATGACAAAGCAGCAAGAATATTTTCATGATTTATGAGTTGCATATCGAATCTATTTGGAATTATGAATTTATTCCATTGTGTGAATTAATTATTATTACCACACCTTTTTTTATTATGCTTCTTTTGACACAACTAGTATACATGTAAATACAATGGATGGTTGATTAAACAGTCACGTTTTTATACTTGCCATTCAATTCTATAATTAGCATACTTTGCACGTCATGGCTAATAGCGATATACTTTCTGCATTACCTTATTAAAACAGGTCGTGAAAATCAATACGATAAAGAATTCTTTCCATCCACCAGAATCGGATGATAAAATTTTCTATATTCAAGGCTAAAATTCAGAATATCATTTTATCTCAAACGTATATTATTAGCGCATTTTTGCAAGCCCTAATTTTGCATTTTTTACGTTGCTCAAAAATAATATATTATCTATTAATAAAATAGCTATCTTCATTCTTTTTATTGTACTATTCATAGATTCACACAAAAGCTGGTAAAATATATTATGTATAACTTCACTCATACTGATGAAAGAGAGAAATACTTACAATTACCACAAAAATTAAAACATGTTCTATGTGAAACACCCGCGTATGGGACCAGATTGAAATTAGGTGGAACTAGCTTTTGCCAATTTGTAGAGGTAAAGCTCGACGTTACCGAAGTCTTATTTTAAAAGCTCGAAGTGTAAATATTTTACTCCATACAGAATGTTCCAAAATTATTAAAAGAGTTAGATTAGACCTTTAAAAGAGGTAGAACACACCACACCAAATATTTTTCATCACAGAATACAGGGTCGGATTTATTAAAAGGTTAGGCACCATAAGCTGCTTTCTTTCCCCTCTCCCAAACACACATCTTCCGCGACGCAGATTCATAAGGAACCCCATCGTCATTCTTTTTGTATTTGTTTTATTTTTGTATTTTGTCATTTATGATTTGATTTTGTTTGTATGTGCTCCCCAATTATGGAATGGCCTTATTTCTCAGAAGATAATTTACATATTTGATATTTTTTATTCATTGTGGTCCCGGAGTTCTCCTCTCAAATCAACCAAGCAACTTTCGGCTAAGAAACGACGGTTTCATTTCTTTACTTCCAGATGTTTTTCCATTTAAACAGAGGAATTCTTAACTTCAAGCTTAATTACACATAACTTCAATAAGCCGGATATGTCGCGCTTCAAGTAATATTCGCTTTTAAAATGTCAGAATGATGAACCACGCACTGTCATTGTTGACAAGGAACCCATGTAGAAGACGGACGATTATTTGTTTCTGAGATGTAGAAGATATTCGTGTGAGAAAAAAAAAGCGTCCTCCAGCATCTAACCGATTAATGTAAAATCATACATTTTAAGATTTAAAATGTTTTCTTCGATGTGTTTTATCACTCCTTAAAGCTTGTTACATTAGTTTTGAAATGTCCTCTATACTGGACTTTTACCATATGATCTTAGCAAACCATATCACTAAATTCTAAGATTTACCATTCTTCGAACTTTACAATAACATATTTAAGAAAATCCATTGATAATGAAAATGTTGCGTTTTGCACATTAAAATAATTTCGCAACTAGAAACTCTTCCTCTGACATAACTATTTCATAGATCTCTAGAAAATACACTGGTGGGCAGTTGCTAAGAACGGATGACTAGAAACCATAAAATGGAAGGCGAAAAAATGTGGAAATTAACATAAGTGCAGTACACAATAAGATGCGTTGTGCCTCTGCAAATTCTGGATTGCCGAAAATGTTATTCACGTGATAGAACTGATAAGAGTTATAAAAGACTTGACGCGTGTTGACCGTTGTTGTTCCAAAGTAAAATTTTACGGGAAAGAATCAATTGACGCACTAGCAGTCAGCCACGGTGTTGTGTCAAGGCTTTGGAATTATTTCAAACAAATGTAATGTTTAGCAAACTTCACGGGTAAAGCAGAAGATAGGTACATAGTGCTATCCACAAAAAGTAGCCGGCGCACCACAGCTATTGAGGAAACAAATCAGTTACTGGCTGCTACTTGACAAGCGAATCTCCGGAAAAATTGCAGCTAAATGTTTGCATCAAGGAGGACTATACGCACGCCTTCCTGTTGTGTGCATTTCTGTTGTCTAGATGTCACTGCTCCGCCCAGTTACAATGGTGCCATCAGCATCACAATTGGCGGAAAAGCGACTTAACTTATGTACTGTTCTCATATGAGAGTAGATTCAGTCTGTCATCGGATTGCAGACGCGTGTTGATCTGCCTGATATTGGTATTGCACATAGTCCGGAAAACATACAGGAAAAGAACCGATATCCAACATGTAGTGTCATGGTATGGGCTGGGATCATGTTCAGCGGCAGTGCGTCGCACTGTGAGCTTCCAACTGGGATTATGACTTGCAAACTATACCTTAATGATGTTCTGCTGCCTCATGTTCTTATGCATCGTGGTGTTGTCGGTGATAAATTTGTTTTTATGGACGAAAACGCAACATGTCATCTGTCCAGTCTCTGCCCAGGAGAGTCTAGAGAGCGAGGATATTCAACAACTCGTATGGTCAGTATTTTCTCCAGATCTGAATCCCATTGAAAATGTTTGGGATGCTTTGGGGAGGAGTCTTGCTGGTCAGTGCCTTCCAATAAACAAGAACACTCTCATTCATACACTGGCAGAGGAATGGGACGAATTATCCCAACGGCTCCTGGGATAATGATGTACAAAGTATGACACGACGTGTGGAATCTTGCGTCGTTCTCAATGGTGGCTATATCCCGAATTGGCACCTTACGTCAAAATGCCTGCAGACGATAACTGAATTGTTTTCACTTTTACATATTCAGCAAAATATGAACATTTCGTCCCTTGAATACTTTTCAAAGTCTTCTAGATTTCCGAGCATAATAAAGTATCTTTATTGTTATGGCCTAGTATTCTGGCATTATTTTATTTCATTTAGCATCCAGCCCCATACATTTTACGCGCAATGTAACCGTTTGTGATCAGTCCTTAACAATTGCCCACCAGTGTATTTAAGATAAGAAAGATAAGATACTTTCAGTTCCTCTCTCCAAAGTAAAGAAAAGTTATTTTCAATTTCCTCATCTCTTTCAATTACAATCAGAAAAAGTAAAGCTTGATTCCAAAATGATTTCACTTCATTTTTCTGTTTAATTTATCATATTCGCCATACAGAAATAATGTATCGAGCTATATCGTTGTTTGAAAAATGTGGCCAACGGATAGCCAATCAATTAACATTCACACTTATCCATTATTACATGGTTAAAAAAAATAATCGTTGACATTCTTATTAGCCGTCTCTAAAATTAAGAAATGCCCAGCGTCGTAATGAACGAGAACAGTATTTTAAAATTAAAAACGATTTAAAAATTTGTTTAAAAAATGTACGTTGTAATAACTTAAATACAAATACATAGCTGTTAGATTGGTAAAGCAACAACGGTTTTAAATGCATTATATATGCAGCAGTATAAAAGTTCGAATACATAAATAATAAATAATGAAGAAAGAAAAGAAAAAATAACGAGATCGGTATATTATATGCAGAATATGAATGAAACATGTAAGCATATTCTGAGAGACAGCTAGAAATCATAGACAGAACAACTATAAAATCGATCGCTAATTTTCTATTTCTTCTTGGTTATATAATTTTTATAAGCAATAATGCTAACAACTACTTTCTCATCATCAGAATTAAATCCATAAATCTCACTCAACTTGACAGCTTGCAAATATTTCTACTTAATAGTACTGTCTGTAAATATTTTTGCCTAATAGAAAAGTAAAAAGACGAAATATATCAAATTCAACAAATCAAAAACAATATACTGAGCACGCCGAATAATAGTTTCACTCTACCAGTCTAATCACTACACATTATTTCATTTAAAGAGGAAAACAATAATTTTCATTTAAACAATTTTTAAATTTACTTTAAATAATTTATTGAAATTTAAAGAAATAAGCGGTGTGTGAACCACAAAATAAGCGATGTGTAAGCAACAAGATAGTACAGAGTTTCACAGGGGGGGGGGAATTACAGCAAGCAAAATGAACCCATTTGTTAACAATTCCTAACATAAAGAAATTTAAGTAATTATTTGAGCTGTTCAGATAGAAGTTTCATTACATATTGACGAAAACGAATGATCCTAGATATTTTATCATCCCTTGAAACTATTGATGCTATAGGTAAACGCACAGCAATTTCCATTGCTTTTTTGAGGAATAATCTAATGCATCAGACTGTCTTATTTTCATCCGTAAAAGAAAGAGAAAGAACAGTATAAGTATATAAAGTGGCTTATTATTGCACAGTATCACTACTTTATTTAAAACTGGCAGTATTTTTGTAGCAGTAAATGGTCGTAGCAGTAGAAGAAGAGAGTGAAGATGAAGGTGAAAGAACATGCTGAGTCTTGGTGATAGATAAAATGTGTAGACAAGATACCAGACAATATGAGTCAGAAGAAAAAAAAAGTTCAAGTTTAATGACGTCATTATTTCGCGAAGCATTCTTCAAAGTGTCAGAAAAAATTAAAGAATTGCTTGCAAAATAAAGAAATACAGCATACATCTTAAAAAGGGAAGTCTTCATAAGTTTCATTTCCATTACAATTAAGTATTAGGCTTAACAACACTCTGTATGACACAGACTCGACTAAAAAGTTCGAAAGAATTTGTTTTTAGCAATTACTAAACTGTTAATGGATTATCTATAGTTTCTAGTTAATCGCATATATTCTTGCAGTAATTATTATGCATAACTGGGAATTTGGTGCATAAAAGGTATTAAGAGAAGCACCAAATTTTAACTTAATTGGTACGCCTATATGATAGGTCATACAAAAGAAATAATAATAAATAATAGGGGAGAGTATAAGATAAATAATGTAATACGTAGAAAAGCAAATTTTTGTACCAAACCCCCAAAACTTGTACGCGATAAGTTCTATTTAAAGGGCAGATCATTTCAACACTGCAGTTCGATTCAAGAAGAGTTAATAATAAGTAAGTGCACAATCGTATGTTTTTTAGATCTGCTTTTTAACGAAATTATTTAGAATTTAAAATGCTAAGGTGAATTTAGCTAATCAACAGCAGGATAAATTATCATGATTAGTAAGAAATGTGGAAGTTTGGGAACTCTACTGATTTCGTTTATTGATCAATTTAGAATGCAATAATAGAAATCCTGAATTTTTAAGTAAAATTTATTTTTAAGCAAAATGAATCAAGAAACAGATTCCGTGGAAATGATTCTAAAAGTTTATATGAAACATTTTCTGTCAGATATTTCTTGTAATAAAGCGATCAGCGGTATCAATTTTTAAAACACAGCTGAAGAAGGTCTTTATGCATTCGATCGTATTTTAGTTACTCCATGAGATCAGATAAATAATGTAATAAAATAATTTTAATATTTTGGTTAATATTTTCGCAGTTAATCATTAATTTGTTTTTCAATATCTGACGGAGGAAATACGACTCAATTCGTGTTTTTTTCAGCTGCTACACCGTGGTTATTTTAGAAAGTTCAGTTGGTTTGGGAGGTCATCTGGGAAAGAGCTTCATTTTTACTTCGGGTGATCCCACGGAGGTAAAAATACTTACTACCTCCATGGGTGTTCCAAACACATTTTACTCTGATGAGGGTACAGAGTAGCACTGAGTGCTCTCCAGTTTTCCGCCATCTGTCAACATATGCATTCTAGACACCTCCTATACGTGGGAGAACCAGCTCATGAAAGAAATGTAGAAGGTATTTTTATAAGATATTTTCTCTCTCCTTTCCGCATGCCTTCATGATGTAACTGGAATTAGGCGTGTATTCGAGAGCTCCAGGGCTAGAATTGCGTCGAGAGCATTACGGATTTCTTCCCTTTTCTTGCTTTGAAAATTTTTTAAAGAAACGTCTACAAGGGGCGCCCGAACTAAAAGGTAGTGGATGATAATTTTTCACCCCCAGAATTTGGCGATTGCGTCCACTAATTCCCACTCGCACTTTAAAAGGGGGGTACATAAAGTACTTTCTCCCTCTTTTCCGCATATCTTCGTGGTCTTCGAAGCATAGTCCACGCGCATTCGAAAGGTCCATGCTTCGAGTTCCGGGGAGGGCACTACACATTTTTCACCCCTCTAGCATCAAAAACCCTAATGACTCTAGAGTGGCACCCGAACTAAAAGGTGGCGGACAATAATTCGTCACCACCAGGATTTGGCGACTGGGTTCCCTGATCCGTAGTAGTCCTTTAAAATGGAGAATATATAAGTTATTTTTTCCATTGTTCCAGTATGACTTCGTGGAGTAACGGTAGCACACTCCGCGTATTCGAGAGGTCCATATTCGAGTCCTGGCGAGAGCATTGCAAATTTTTCACATCTCCTGCTTAAAATAATCCAATGTCTTTACAAGGCACAAAAATTTATTTCCATTTCCTTCCCTTTTGCTTCGGCTTCGCACACTGCTTAAAAGTAGAACATAATTATTTAACCAATTAATATTCGAATGCAGTCACTCTTATTAGTGCAACTAATCTTACACAGATATCTAATTTATCTAATTACTGGTGCGAAAATCGTTCTTAATTGAAAGTTAAAAAAATACTTAAATTAAATTTTTAGCATAAATTTAGGTATTTTGCATAATGAAACTCGAAAGGCATACGAAATGAACGTGCGCCAAGGTATATATTGGTGAGAGAAAGTAAAGCTCGTGTGCAATGCAGTATATTTGATTTTCACCCTAGCTACTTGTACCTGGCCAAAGGTCTAATCCAGTAGTACTTTCTTCTCTTTCAGGTACGATGGTAAAGTATGTTCCTGTTTATTTTTCTTATTGCCTTATATAGGTAAGCCTGATAATATTTAGTACTGATGATGATTCTATGTAAGTTATTCTTTTGAATGCTTCAATTTTAATGTCCTTGAACATTATTACTTTTTGTTATGCTTAAGTTAAGCAAAATTATCCTACTTTATTAAATAAAGATTTCGTAGTTAATCTTTTGACTTATGATTCTTTAATTCTGTGCTTGAGGAAACGTACTCATTACGCCTTCAGTGCTAATGCACAACCAACAAAACTATAAAGTATTCACTCTGAAATCTGAGATGTTATCTAAATCTATTTATAATATTTTAAAAACCTTTGCTTACATTTTATTTCATCAACTGAGAGACTTTTAGAGAAATCTCGTCTGATGTTATAGTGTTACTCTTTGGTACTTTTAGAAAAACGCTTATCAATGACAATACTTAAAAATAAAAACAAATGCATTCTTAACTAATGCATTATTTTCCTTAACTAGCTATTCAACAGTTCCTACACATTCAGTTCTTATGATTTTTCATTTTAGGGCACTGAGTTTCTTTCTTTTCTATATTTGAAATTGTTTAACTTCGAAGAGATCTCGGTATATGTATTAGTATTAGCTTTGCAGCTCAGCATTTCTACTGTTTACCCAGATTTATCTTTGTTTTAAAATCTTTTTTTATGTTTTTATTATTTTTATATTACACTAAGGTAGAGTTTTGAGTTCGGAATTTCATAATAAATTTTTACTTTTACGCCACTTTTGCAGTTTTTAGCTGTCATATTTGGCAATTTTTTTTAATTTATGGTAAATATTGAGATTTATTTATACTCTTGTGTAGTTTAGAGATTTGGTTGATAAAGATATCGAACCAGATTGAATCAGGAGTTTGAATATGTTCATTAATAAGTCAATAAATGTGGACAAGAATGAAACATAAATGCATGAATTTCTTAAAATATAGCTAGCGACCGTTATTAGTGAAACACTCACAGCCTTTTATAGACGTTCTGCATAAATGGGACATACAAGATATGTTACTTGATCAGACACGCATCAAGCTTCCGCAACATTTCAATAAAGCCACGGAAACATTAATTGATAGTTTTAAAATCTATTCAATTTTTTAACATGTATTTTTAACGTCACTGTGAAAACCTTCAATGTCAGTTCAAATTTACATTTATTTGATAAGAATTCCCATTTTTAATATATTATTTATTTTTGTCTGCAAATGACTTCCTTTGACATTGTGATTACGTTTTAGTTGAGCTCAGATGATTTCGAAATAAGTTAAAATTATTTTACCAGACTCGTCTTATTTCAAGAAATTCGGCAGGAAATAACCATTATCCATTTAATTGTTACGTGCTTTATTTTTTCATAGCGTAAAAACAAAGATAAATTAGGATTTCCTAAATAAAAATGAATGAAGTATACAGTGGCCAGAATGTGATATCATTATTTAAGGAAATAATCGAAAAGTAAACTGAAGAAGCTTTTAAGGAACTTTAAGCTTTTCAACAAACCTTTTGATTCTGTATTCTATTTGCAAAACTTGCGATTTCATCGAAGACCAATATATCACTCCCGTAAAAGAATTAGTAAGGAACAATTAGTACTCTGCAACAATAATTTGTAATTATCAATAATTATTATAATTACATCTGTCAATATTGCATGGTAAGTTGTGATTGATAGAAAGTGTACAAAACTCATCAAACAGAACTTCAAACAGAAAAGGTTTTGGCTACCTTTCGAGAATGAAGTGACGTTGTGACCCTTATACATATTTTCCTTTATATTTTATATTCCATTCACTATTTTTCATACTAAGTGCAAAAAAAGGGTTTCCTACTATAGGAAATAATTCTGATATTTCCAGAAATAAGATAAAGCGAATATAAACTAAACAAATTAACTTTTTAATTTTAGTTTTAGCTTAGAAGACTATATCAGTGATTTTTCTCTGATTAAAAAGCCCAATACATTCCTTGCAATACTATAAATGTGAGCGCAATTCTGATAAAAAATTAAAAGTTTTATATTTTTAAATTAAGTTTAGCTGTGGGCTGGAAGCTCAGTAAAAACGTCCATTAGTTGAAGTAACAGAAATTGATTAAAAAATATAAAATAAGTAATAGACCGTAATTATCGAAACATTTCATGAAACATCTATTGTTCTAATTCTATTCCGAGCACTGTCTTGTTTCAAAATAGCTGTATACCCGAAAGGAACATCTTTAAATTATTTATATATTACCCAAAATCTTTCTGCTACCGTCCAGCATCAAAGTATCGCTGCAAAATTTACAGAAATTTTATAATAATCCAGAACTGAACGGAACTGGGATACAGTTTACTTACGTGTATATTTCCAATATTTTAGCTCTAAAAACGGTAGACAGTTCAATGTTTTCATAAAGAATCAAATTTATGTTTCATTTGGAGATTAAAACTAATAATAAAAAAATTACCTACGTTATTTCCATTTGAAACAGTAATTACATGTATTAGGACGCAAAGTAGCAGAGACCGGTCCTAATGAGCTCAGTTGGTATCCATTTATTGCACTCCAAAGGTGAAGAGTTTTATTTTTGGCATACCGATATAAGATATCATTACAAGGTATTAGAATAAAAAGGGTATCCGGTAAGCTAGTTAACGTGTTTTCTCAACCCTCTGGGTTTCCCATATAGGAAACAAAATTGATCTGTTATCTATATTATTGTGGTAAATCTCTTCTGGCTGGTTTTTAAGTTTTTTTAGAACTTAAAAGCCAGCTATTCAACAAATTCAACAATTCAACATCGAATCCTAAAATATATTTCACAAAAACAAAAACAAAAGTTAAAACTTGAAACTTAAAAGGTTTTTTTTTAAAAATGTTTGGACACGTGCTCATCAAGCATAAATTCTGGAACTAATAAGAATGAAATGATACTGAAACCCACCTTCTTTTCAAAATTGTTTGCCCAAAGTTCATTATGGTGTATTAAAAACGCATTTCAGGCTAACAATATTTTCTATCTAGTGTTGTGAGATAGTTAGCGACAATAAAATTTCGCACAGTAAAATCCAATTATATCTTTTAATTCTTAGAAACTTTGCTATTAATAATCTGACTGCAATTGTACTTATCACATAAGCATTCCATTAACAATAGTTTTATGTTGTATACATATTATATATAGGATTCTTGCAGTAAAATATACATTTATAAAATATACTAAAATAAAAATAGTTCAAATGGTGCTCCTTAAATTTCTAAAATAATCTTTTCTCTTTAAAGAAGTCTAGAAAATACTCTTTTGCTTTAAAAAAAAATGAAATATCTTTTACACTATGTTTTCTGATTGGAAGGTTTACTTATACTTTCCTACATGAATACTGTGTTTTTTCATGCTGCACATAAGTATGAGGCAGTTTCCTTTAGGCAGCCCTCTGTTAAGAAGCCTCTCCTTCTAGGAAAATAACTCTGTTGGGTTTTGCCGTAAAAAAACTATTCAATCCTTTATTGTATGTATAATACAGAATACTACTAATGTTATATTTATTACTAACACCGAAAAGAAAAAATGGAAATATGGCGTAACTGAGTAATTTATAGTTATAGATAGAAAAATTCATATTTCGTTAATGAAGCAGTCACACTATGGTTGCTTTAAAATAGTAAATACAAATAACGTAAATGGTTCCTGTGTGTATAAACTATGTATTCTTGTGCAAGATATCTTAACAGTTCTGTATAGCATACACTATTATAATTGTTCTCATAATGGAGAACTGGAAACATTTTGTCTTAAAACTGTATAGAATATCAATTAAGTATTTCAGCTCTTTGCAACGCGGTGATTGATTCTTCGGCTTACACAATTAGTCACGTCAGCTTTTGAGTTTACTTCAAATCTAACAGCTACAGGTGAGTGAGAAATTTTTGCGATAGCATAATAAGTACTACAGCAAATTTTGTACACGTGCCATTTAATACTGAATCTTAATGTTTGTTTACATTTCTTGAATTGTGAATAGTGACTACAGTCTGTCAGTATTTCTGTGGTCTTAAAACTTTTAGCTTTTTATAAGAGAGAGATAGTAATAAATAATGAAAATTTCTGGCATTTAGGTAAAAGTTTTTGCTTTCATGGCCATATTATAAAGGTCTTCCCATCCTCTTTAAATTTGACTGGGCAAGGAATTTGTCTGCTTATGTTTTCAAATTTTCGTAGAGCTCCAAATTTGGTTAGCTTAAGACCCGCATTATTCAAAGGTCGTGACAGTTTGTTAGATCTCATAAATCGCAAAATTTACTCAACAAACCCGTTTCTAAAAGAGGAAATGTAAATATGCGTATCGGGTCTCTATGGTGCGCTGCGAATAAAATGAAGCACTGATATCAGTAATATTCAGGAAACGTCTTAGCAAACCTCTTCAATTAACTAATCATGATAAATTACTTTTATTTCATTGACACTCCGACATATCATAAGTGTTTCTTATTAAATCATTTAGTTTAATAATTTGAAATAAATAAGAGCTATTATTTGCTTTTTAAAAGAAAACACGTTTCTTGAGAAATTCTACTTCTGAAAAGATTCTTTATTAAAACATTTAATGGTCAGCAGTGACAAGAAGTATTGGCTCCTTATTAAAAGAAAAAAAAAATCTGAAAGATTTCAGATTTTAAATTACGTCCAAATGGGCGTTTTTCGAACGTTTTGGTTGTTACCTTTATTTATTAAATATCATGTTCTTTGCACTTAAACCATAAAATTCAGTTCAACAGCAATGTCGCAAAATAATTTTAAAATGAGCGTATCTAATGAATTTAAATGAGCATATCTTTAGAATTTCCGATACACAGTTTCGCGCGCTGAAAATAAAAAGTTTTTTTTTTTTTTTTTTTTTTTTTTTTTTTTCCCCTTTGCTCGCTTTGAAATCCTTTATTTTGTTAATCAATAATTCGTTAAAGTTTTACAAAGTATGAAATCAATAATAAAACAAATTCCAAATTTCATATTATATTATATATAAATTAAAAATTGAAGTAAATGGGAAAAACTGAAGATAAAGATACACCGTAAGACAGAATACATAAATAAAGTACAATGTGGATCAACGCTGTCGTGAAGAATGCAAATGCAGTGTAGTTCATACTAGCTGAGAATTTAGCGTTACTCAAAATCAGTAAAAATATAAAAATCTTTTGATAATAGAAATTATATTTCATGCGCAAGGCAAGACACGCGGTCATCCAGTCAGTTTCTCAGTGAACAATTTTAGCAAAGTAAGGTGAAAAGGCAAATAATAAATTAATAAATGTCAATATAAGGTTAGGAGCTATCATAAAGAATTGGATCCTTTTTATGGAATTCGTGATCTACATGATCGTGATTCGTGATCGTTAAAGTTATGAAACAAAATTCGTAAAAATTATGAAATCTAGCTGTTTATAAATTTTTCGCTCTATAAGCCATATTTAATAAAAACGTTACAAGAAAAAATATTACTCATTACAAGAAAAAAAAAAGAAAAGAAAAGAAAAGAAAGAAAGAAAAGAGCAGAGATGCATAATTTTTGAATTTTGTATTTTTGCTATCATTTTCGGCTTTTCTTGAGGGGACGGTTAAAAAAATTAGCATATTCAACATTGACTTTTTTCCGCTCATCGTCATTCGTTCCCTTTGAGATTTATTTTATTATTTTTGTTAAATTTGGTATGCCGAAAGCATTTTCATGCAAATAGTTCACGAGTTTCCAAATGTTGAAAATAATACTTAGACCTAGTTTTATTAATTTAGAATTCACAAAATATTCACTGGCGTAGGAATATTCTTCAATATCAGTTTATGCAAATAATATATTCGAATAGTGAAGTTTCCCCTTCCCATTTTTTAAAACACAAATTCTCTGATTTTCTGTGAATAAGATCTCCCTTCTAGGAAAAAAAACTTGTATTAATGAAATTCTTTCCTATCAGTCTGCAGGGATACTCACGAAGTAAATCTTTTAACAACAGAACCCATTTACTAATATTTCATTTTTAGTCACTTGCAAATTTAAATATTTCACTCTTCAGTTTGTGTACAATCCATGAACATTATCTCAAACTTTAAAATTAAATAATTAAATATCTTCGTCAAGTTTCGTCATGGGGGGTCAAAGTCTTGTGTTTTACTTCTTTAGAATAAGTACAACATTTTACTAAATATACTTGTAGACATCGGGGACGGAGGAACGTATAAAACGTTAGCTCATTCAAAAATTCTTTAACATGAATATTTTCCTCATTTAAAGCAATTTTTATACATAAAAATTTTATTAGCAATCAGTAGTTTATCTCCTTTTGCTGAATATCACAAGTACAAGTAACCATACTTTTGCAACATGTACTTGGAAATTGTTACAAAGACTGGAATTGTTACATTCTTTACATAATTTGGTATGTTTGGGCTCAATTATGAGTAATATACAGTTCTGAAAGGTCTATCATGAATTCTGTGCAAATTAATAAACTACTTCTAATCTTGGGCATAGAAATGGCAGTATGCATATTTTAGATGCATCTACCTAGGATTTTCTTTGCTCAATTGCATATACTGAGACCTGTTTTAATAGGAGGAAAAACCTAATACAGCATCCAGTTATTGACGTCAGAGTACAGTCTGGATTAATAATAACGTTGCTTTGCAATTTGACCCTTGTCTGATAACTATCTACGGGAGAGTTAGAGGGAAAGTGAATCAAGTTCAAAATTCCAGGTCCGTAGCTATAACTAAAAGGCTGCTGAGTTACTATTACCACAGAGCCGCTGATGTTATCTTATTTCTGTACAAAGTAAGTCCTCATTTTTTTTTTCTTTAACCTGTGGAAATATTTGACCTGTGGAAAGAAATAGGGAATTAAATTAACAAAAAATCAGTGCTTCTAAGAAATTTAAGAAAAACAAATGCAACGTATTACAGCTCTGTACACTTAGTCCATTTCTGCACTGAAACCGCAGTTTACGTCAATACTATTATGTCATCGGCGGCTATGTTTTGTTTTTTTAGAGGTGCGGTTAGAAACGAGGGGCGGCGACCTCCGATTACTTGAGGACAGCAACGTAAGGTAACTGGGGATTTCTATTGACGTCATACGTTCACCTTTTTGGTATAAGATGTCGGGGGGTTGATGATCCATGGATGACAGCTAACAGGTTTCAATAGCTTGAAGAATTTAACCATCATCTAAATATATCTCAATGTTTTGAAAACCTAATTCATAACATTTTGAAAGAAACTAAGTTTTTAAACGTAAGTAGAGGTGAAACGCTTTTGTTTTAATCACTTCGCATAGATGAAAAAAAATAGATGAACAAATAAACATCAGTATGGTCTGATTATTATCGACGCTCACAATAAGGTCAGACCTAGGGTTCCAGGCAATGCCAGATTTACCGTATAAGCTGAACAAGCTGTAGCTTAGGGCTCCCACTTTCTTGAGGCCGTTCCCCAAAATTGTACCCATCCCGTTAAATCTACATGCGGTCCTGGTTCCAAGTTTCAAAAGTCCCAGAATCATTCTATAACTCCTCATAACGTCGTTTCCCTATCTTTTAAACAAGGAAAATGAGCACCAGGGAATCATGAAAGGACGTTATGTTTAGTAGTCTAAAAAGTCATAATCGGGCTTAGAACGTGAGAATTTTACTCAGCATTTGAAATATGAACATTAAGAAATTCAATAATTAAATTTACATGGACAACAAAATTTCATTTCCTTGATGTTATAGTTAGATTATTAAAATTAGCTTCTGGAACAGAAAGGAATGCTTGCTAGCGTTGGAATACTTGCTCGCTGTTTCTTAATAATTAGAATTTTAGAAGCGTTATCAAGTTTACAATTACTTACAGAGTGCGTTTTTGCGAGTTTCAGAGATCAGTGTTATATTTCTCGAGAAAGACAGAGGTTATTTCAAGCACTCCTAACTTTTTCCGCTTCGCTTCTGCCAGTCTCGAAGAAGATCCATTTGTAATTTCCATCCTAAAAATCATTTAAACTGATTTTCTGCACAGTCAAAAGTTTTAAACAAATTTACTGAATGAAAATGTAAATGAGTGAAATAGATAAAGTTATTCTTTTCCTAACGGCAAGGCAAAATACGACAAGAAATTCGAAAACAGAGCATAAATGTATTCAAACATAGTATTAATTCATTATAATCAAATATAGCATTAACTATTGTCAAAGATCTTAGGTTTCTGTAACATATTGATTTCTAATGGCTCTTTTTATATGGTTACTAATTCAAATTATGTTTAAAAAAATCATATTTTAGCAAAACTATTTTTTATAAAGAATTTTTTTCAATATTTCCAAGTTCCAGCCTTTATTAAACATATTTAGCTAGATAAATCACTAAATAATAGATCGGCACCGCACAGAGACTAAAGGCAATAAGAGAAAAGTTAAAGAGAAATAAAATAAAAGTAAATAAAACGAAATCAAAATATTTATTACGATCTATGACTGAAGCTAAATAGAAAGAAGAGTTAAATAAAGAATCCTCTGCGACTTTTGTAGCATAGCATACGGATTATAAGTTCAGCAGATAAGGTAATTAGTTAATTTTACCGCTTTCGGTTTTAATCAGAAGGATGGCTAACCTAATTAAAGGCATATAAATTTGTCACTACGTAGTAAATTATGCAAACGTGAGGTCAGCTTTGCTGCTCAGATGATTACTAAATCAACTAATAGGCAAGCGCAGGTTAAAAAAAATGCGAATAAATAAATAAAAATGTAATAATAACTGCCTGCTGTGTATACAGACGCTCCACGAAAACATCAGCCTGCTTAGACAAATATCCGTCACGAACTTTGTCGCAATTTATTAAATAAGTAAACAAACTACCTGTTTACCTCTATATCTCCAGGCTTATTGAAGCTTTTAATATTCGTTAAATCTTCGGATACCTCATCCTGAATATGTCTGATATATATATAATATATATATAGAAAACCAAGTAGATAGTTAAATTAAAATTTCCGCATTTCAGTTTGAAAATACTTATAACACACATAAGAGCAAAAATAGCTTGGATATTGTAGATGATTATTGTTTCTCAAGTTAAGACTCTGAGGATGAAGAGGTTGAATGCTAATTGTTTAATCTGAGTTATTAAAGGCTTAGCTTCCAACGGGATTTAAATCCTGGTCTTCGCCTCTGTTCACAAGCAGAATGTTGCTGCGCTTTCAATACCTGTAACTTTCTTCTCCTAATTTTTGGATGAAATATGATCTAGTACCTTTTATTTGAGGTCGTCAATGTCTCATTACATAAGACTTCTGAGCACTGGTAGCTAGACTCGTGTTCGAACCACGACGAACGAGCTGGCTGTATGAATATTTTGGCAGTATTGTTAAATGAAAAGGCGAACCGATTTCTCCAAGAAAATCTCAACGAAAGCATCTTTGCCTTAGGTAGATAACTTTCATACAATTTGCCGTGCTCAGTTAAGCAAACAACTATTTAAACTTAGAGTACAATTTGATTGAGAACAAAGCTATGTGAGGAATCTCAAGCTGATATCAGAAAAGCTCACACGTCAGGGGAAAAAAGGTCAAAGATTTGTCCTAAACAGAAGGCAAATATAGTAGGAAACTTTATAGAACCTCTTAAAAGTGATTGATGCAAATGATTGTGTATAAAAAAAAGGTTTTAATAACAAATGCACAGCTTTTTAATTCCTATAGTTTTGTTTAACTCAATACCATAAAAGCTAAAAAAAAAAATCTGAAAGCTTTCAAATTTTATATTACGCCCGAAGGGGCGTCTTTACATTTACATACACATACACGTTTCGAGAGCATTTGGCCTAACGGCCGCTTGGGCTAAAAAGATTTATAAACAGCATACCTTTAGAATTTCCGATAGACAGTCTTGCGCGCTGGAGATAAAAATATTTTATTCCGTGCAATGTTGCCACTCTTTGCTTTGAAATCGTCGAGTTTTTATTCAAAAATTCGTTAAAGGTTTACAAAATATGAAATAGATAATAAAACAAATTCGAAATTCAAAATTTGGTCTTCCAGGTGCCCATATTCGGATGGATGTCATGTAATGATGACCTCAACAAACTCAGCCTACGTTATTGAAAACATGATGGCTCTAGGTAACATTGTTTTTTCACAATGCGAGAAACATACATATCACATTCATGCAGATTTTTCATTACTTAATTTCGAAACTAATAGTCCTTCTGGGCTAATGCCCCTTTAGGCTAAAAAGAATTATTAAGTAGTATTATAGATCAGTCAGTTAGTATATGAAGTAAAATCTGAGGTAAATTCACGGTGCAGAAAGGTCAGGGATTAAAAAAAAAATGTGGCTTCATCTAAGTGGAGGAACTTATAAAACCAAAAGGTACAAAAAGAGCAGAAATTTTAAATAAAAATTTGGAAAAGAAACAATAAAAGCACTTACACAATTACTTTCACGGATTTTGTGTTTAAAATTATATCTTGCATAAGATAAGATTTTTGTAAGAAAAGAAAGAAAATGAGATGTAAATCGTGTGCACAGAAGAAGAAGACCTAAAAGGGAAATGAATAGTTTCTTCAAAATAAGAGAAATGAAAGAAGAAATTCAAGTGCAGACTCAAGGCTATTTAGCCAGACGATAAACAGAAAATGAATAGCATGGAAAGTATATTAAAATAATTACCTCACGAGAGGGGAATATTAAAAAAGTTCAAAGAACAGTTATTCAAAAAATATATAGATAAACAAGATTTGATTCACAGTTTAGAAAATTTTAAGGAGGTGTTTAAAACAGCAAAATAAATCAGAAGCGTAATTATACTAATAATGCCAAATTATACCCTTCACATTATGCGACTAAGTTGATAAGAATACAAATAAACTGAGAAATAGAATGTTTTAAAATTAGAATTAGAAAAACAGGACAGTGCTAGGAATCATTTTCTGATTTTTGTAAATGATCGTTAAAAAAAAATCAATAAAAGTCAAACAGAAAATACATCTTAAAAACGTGATAAACATTTGATTTAAATTATTCTTTCCCATACCCAGTATCAAGTAACACTCTTTATCAGGATTACTCAGCTTAAAGCAGAATTGTCACTGAGCAGAAATTTCAAATTTCTTTTCAGCAAATACTTTCTTAGACGCATTTTTCTAAGATGAAACAGCTCATCTTTCTTCCAACAATATTAACATCAACTGCCTTGTCCTTCAACAACAGCAAAAAGTGTTATTCTCCTAGATCCAGTTTGCTCTGCATGTCAAAGTGAATTAAAAGTCGGGCAATGAGTCACATGGAACAAAGCTTTCAGTCAACGTGCTGATAGCGTGTCTTCATCCATTATGCTATTTCTTTCTAACATTTTCAGTTCCGTTTAATATTCCATTCTCAGAAAAAAAGGCAGGAGAATAAGAAATGGTACAGCTTTTAAATGTTAAACAGAATAAGCTTCAGCGCATTTTTTGCTGAACTTTTGTACATAAAACGTGCTATTTTCTTTACCCTAAGTGCTGAATGTTTCATTCGGAAGCTACTTTAATATCTCTTGTTCATATTATTCACTGCGGATGACAGCTATGAGGAAAAAAATCAAATAAATTTAACGTAACAGTCTAAATTGTTTTTAAAAATATTTCAAAGAAAACGTCTTTCAGATGTTTCACTTTGGAAAATAAAACAGGAACATAATTATTCTCTTAGGGCAAGTAAGGAATTTTTAATAAAATAAATGTATTTTTTAATTTATACCTCTTATAGGTAATTAATATAATATTAGAAAATTTTGATACACCATAAATCCCATTTCATTATTGAAGTTTCTACTTTTATTTTCTCAAGTTGTAAAGCCATTGCATCTATTTTAGAGTCGGAAACGTCATAGTTATTCTCTTGACAAATCTAATATTCCCGTACTCAGATTCGATCTCCAAAAATTTCCGACTGCTAGCCGGACGTACTTCCAATTACAGCACGATAAAGAAGCAGAAAATTTCTAAATATCCTCCGCCACTTAAAGGACAACTAGATAGGAGTGAAACCTAGTCGCCAAAATCAGGTGCTGACGAATTATTCCCCCCCCCCTACCTGAGTATGGCCAAGTCGGGAGACACCGTAGAGCGATTAGGTTAGCGGTTAGGTAGAGCGATCAGAGGGGGAAATACAAAATTTAGTAATGCCTTCGCTGGTACTCGAACTCCAGTCTTTCCGATTGCCAGATACACGTGCCTTCCAATTAAATCAAGTCATTACCGGATTATTAATTTTAATATCAACATCTTCATATCAGAATAAAATTTCACTTCCAATAGTTTCTTTACCCTTTTGTCAGCTCTTTTTACTTAAAATATTTAGATTAAAATAATCACAGCAGTTTTCTCCAGAAATGAAAAAAAGAAAGAAGATGAAGTAAAAAATCAATGAATCTTTGCAAATTAGTATACGGCCTCTTTAATGCAATTTTTAAATTGGAACATATTGCTCATTTAATTATAATGTTATCGGTGTCTATAAGATGATTAATTATTTGCCATTTGAACTATGACTTCACAATTATTTTTTTCACAGTTATTCTTCAAAATGGCAGTAATAACTAATATTCTATTAACATAAAAACAAAGAAAGTAACGAAACCACAGCTCAAGTGACGATAAAGCTACTATACCCATTCAGACAAGAAACGTTTTAGTCGAACTAATTTTATTTTATAGTTATAAAATGATTGGTAAAGTGAATTGTGTGCCAGTGAATTCCTGAGCATATGTTTACAATGCATATTTTATTCTGTAGTTATAAAATATGAGTAGAAGTGAAATATTAAGCGTTAGCAGGATACTGGTGAGCGAGGAAGTTGCAGAAATGAATAGATTGCACAACTAAAATGATGTACAGAAAATATAATAAGTGTAATTAATTTCAATGAAAGTACAATAAGTGGCTAAAATGAGATTATAAATCATGTGTATAAAGTTTTTTGACAAAGAAGGTTTTTGAAATATCTAGCACACGTTCATACCAATAATCGAAACATAACATACATGCAATCACATGAGTAAAAATTTATCCCTTAAAAAATTATTATAAAATTTCTCACACGGTTTTTAATTTTGCGATCGTTGTTCGTAGACATATATACTTCCAGTTACCAAAATTACTGTAATAACGCAAATAAAAATTGGTTTTGTAAAAATTATAGAATCTGACGTTTTATACGTCCAAAGGCCCACACAGTTATATTCATTAGAAGCGTGCATTCATTTAAAAATTAAAAAATAAGGAGTTTGACTCTTATTGAACATAAATTGACCGATATATTTAATTTGAAATTTTGAAAATTCAGAGATTCTATGCAAACTGAAGAGCGAAATATTTTTAATTTGTACAGAACTAAAATCTAAATATCAATTTATAAAAATTTCTGATGTTCATAAATTAAGACACGAGGAACGATACGTAGACTTTTATAAAAGGTTTTGATCCCAAAGAGATCATTCGAGTTCTAGAAAACAATAGGAGCTTCAAGTATTGCGATATCAGACAACTCGTAACATTATTTGCCTAAATTAAAAAGGAAAAATACTTCCAGTACAGTGAATTCTTTCATATGATTTTTTGATTATTATCTTAAAGTAATAATGCTGTATTATCGTATTTTTAACATATGAAAGGCTTTAAATTATTTCTGTGAAAATGCTCTTAGCATATCAAATGTAACAAAATTACAAATTAAAGAATGTTATTCACTAATAAATCATAAAGGAATTTCCTTGAATGGTATTAAATGGGAGAAAATATCAACCTTGACTTAGATTTATTTACTTTTTATCCAACTCCTCAAGGACAGAGATAAATTATGTTTTCTGGCGTTGAAAAATTTACAGAAATCTTTATAATTAAATAGGTCGATTAATTTCGTGGGATGGAAATGCAAACTTCGTGGGATGCAAACTTTTTTGTTTTATTTATTTTTTTTAATAACATTTACTAAATATAAGCATATGAACCGGGAGACCGTATAAAAAGTTAGAAACCACGTTTTTCACAAAACTGAGTTTTTAAAATTTAAAAATACCATAACTTAAATATTTACGTAATTTAAAATATTTTTTTAAGCAGGAAGGAGCACGTGTCTATAGCAACCAGTTGCGAAAACAAAGGTTGCTTAATGACTTGCAATTAGGATGTATGTACTTCCTCAAAAACGCACGCAAATTGGTTAAGGATATGTCGAAATATATTCGTCATATTAACTATGAATTGATAAAATATAAATTAATTTCCTTTTGCTTACATGCAAAGTAAAAAAGCGAAAAAAGAAAGAAACGGTTTCAGATTTGAAAAGGAAATATTGCGTTAAAATATGACATTTTTATGATAGTGATCGCATTCTGTTTTCAGTGTTATTAGAGTCATTCAAAATCTGAAATGGTTTTATTTTCCAAAGATAAACAATTGAAGTTTTCCTGTGTTGGCGATTAGAAGTATTACTCTGAAAAAAATGTTATGAAAGCAGTCGGAAATGTTAAATTACGTTTAGCATAGTCATAAAACTTCATACTCCAAAAATTTCATATCATGTTCTTAGTATGTATACTATACTATTCAGGATTCACGAAGTGACTGTTCTGTACAATTAGGTATACAAAAATTGAAACATATCATGCTTTGAATATTTTAATATTTTATGTTTTTAGAATCATATAATAGCAAACAAACATAGCACAAATAATTGCTCACATAAATATTCTCGTTCTTGATCGAAGTGAGGATTTGCTACATTTGAATAAAGTTTTATGTTTTTATTTTATTTGATGACAATAATAATAATATTAACTGTTAACTGAAAACTTCAAGCTACAGATAACATCTTGAAGAGTTTACCATTGAAATATCAGAGTTGGGGGTGGGGAAATGTAAAAATTATAACATTTAAAAGGAAATGAAATCTTGATCTTGGTTTGCAGATCAAGATGTTTCAGTTTAACATCTGAAATGATTTTTAAGCTAAACAATTTGATAAGCCTGCTAAGATTAACCCCATAGAAATTTAAAATATGGAATATACATTTATATATTTAAAATGAGTTCTTTAAAATGGCTAAACCAAATGGCAGAAAAAAACTACTATGATACTATTTCACTGCAATGTAATTTAATGTTACATGATCCATTATTTAAAAAAGAATGCATGATTATTATGGACGAAATTATGTATTTATTGCACTGGATTGCGGATCGCTTTAGCGCGAGACTTGCTAGAAATATTTCTTTTCAATTTATTTTACTTGGTTACCATAGCTTTGAACTGAAAACAGTGAAAATAGTAAACAGTAAACAATGAGGTTTTCCTTGAAATATTTGTAATCAATGAAAGTTGACAGTCTCTCCTCTGAAGCTTGCAGTACATGTGAAACTATAAATGCGCTTAGACTATTTTGTAAAACTGTATATGCAAGAAATAAAAATATATACCAAAAGGAACTTAAATTTTTAAAATTCAATTTCTCGTTATCGTTTATGCACACAATAGTGCACTTTGCTACGGCAATAGGAGAGTCTTCTTTAACAGCAAACTATAATAGTCTCTTTTCGTCGAAAGAATTTGCGTATGAAGGAGAATGACTATGACCTCTGCTTTTGGAAATGAATTGAGGTCTTTTATGGCAAATTGGGGCGAAATGAAAGCTGAATTGTAACACTCATTAAACGCTTAAAATTCAGCCTGTTTAATGATCGAGAAGAACATTTTAGAACTTTTCTTTATATAATATATCAAGAATATTTTACACTTTATTAATCTATTTTAAGCTGCTATTTTGCAGTTGCTATATTTCACTGAGCCGCCTTGTAATACAGAAATCAGTAATGCGAAGTTCACATAGGATCAATGCATAATATACATAATACAAATATCGGTTGATTAAAAATATGTAAAATAATTTTTTCAAAAATCTAGGATTTATTCCTCTTACGTATATTTGAACAAGAATAGCATATTTATATCTTACTTTGCATATTAATAGCTTACTTCATTTACTTTGTATAAACATATTTAATCTAAACAGATACGTAATTTGTCATGAGTATAGAAATGAAAATACTATCTTTTAGTCTTTCAAACATTTATACGCAGCTATAGTTCCACATAATTATCGCTTTCTATAAATATTTTCATATAAACTGAACATAAAAAGCGGACAGTTTTTAATAATTGCATAGAAATTTATGTATTACAGTAAGCTTTTTATAATAATTTAAAATGTTAATTTTATAAGTTTTTTTACAATTTGCTTCATTTTAATAAAGAAATGAAAGTTATCTTAAAGAAAAAAGTGCATCAACATCAATTTGACATTTACATTTGTTTTTTTAACACTGTATTTCAGTAGCGCTATGCAAAATTCCTATCCTTAACAAACCAACGAAACGTAAAATTGAATAATCATTGTTATTGCTGCTGTTTCATTATTATGCTTATAGTATGAGTCATTAGTTCTATAAATTAAAAATATGAGTAATTTTATTCAAAGGAAGAAATTTAAAGCAGTGCGTTTAGAACAGGAATAGAATCACGATTTAAAAGTGATTTGCCAGCAACTGATAATCATAAATTTATACAAGTTTAGTTTATTAAACGAATTAACTCTTAAGCAACCGAAGAACCTAAATGTCTTATTCGGCTAACCGTCTGTTTTTCTTTAATTTATGAATTACTTAATTGTTTAAGTATTTTACAAATTTTGTCATGATTTTTTTAAAATCGGTTATATTGAATTTTTATAGTTATGTTTTCTGAATGAATTTATTGAGAAAATTCGAATATTTTCCTAACTATCAATCTTATTTCACGATGTAAACACAATCATCAGACTGATGAGAAGAACAAGTTTTCTGTTCTTTTCACGATGAAAAAAAAAACTAATTTATTTTTCAACAAAAGCGAAAATTTAATACAGAATGATTCTTTAAAAAACGAAGAAATTAAATTCGGAAGCGGCATTAAACACTCTTTACTCACCATCAACAGACACATTTCCGCGTGCAGTTCGTCATGCGACAGTTAGGCTTGGCCTTGACCTTCTCCGACTAGCAACATATTGGAGCAGCGGCTCAAACTGAAATGGCAGCATCCATGGCAGCTCGAATATCTGTGGGCCATAAGAAGGCCCGAGGGTGCAGCATCAGGTTGGTTTTTCTGACCTCCTCTACTAGAAAAGTAATCGCGCAGGTTTCTGGAAACTCGGTTTTAACGCCGATCATTTGGCGCGCGCGAAGCATTTGCTTTCTTCTTCCCTCAAAGAATCAGGTTTTCCGACAATTTGAAACGCAAGCGTAATTTTTCGTTGGTGGAGGATTGGATAATTCCCCGCCTTTGCGATGAAAGCGTAATTAATATCGAATTGAGGCTGAACTGTCAATATGTCTTTTGAATGGCTCAAGAAATAGAAGGTAGATTTAATTCACCTAGTTTTCGTCAACGTTCGTTTTCCTATTTCGGTGGAAAACTGAGCCTTGTTTATTTATTTCTATACACATTTTTTTTTTTAATCAGAAGTTTTGAAAAATATTTTATTTGAAAATTTAGCAGCTGTGACTGCAATATTAAAGAGGAAAAAGTGCGACAAATAGAATTTCTGCATTTTGTGGGCCGGGGGAGGTACTGTAGATTGCATTGGGAGTAAAGATAAATTTCTTTATTAAAATTACATTTAATTTATTTATTTATTGTCATTTCTTAGTTATTTCAAAATGAAAGAATATTTTGTTTACTGATTTTTATTTATCCCTTCTTATTCCAAATAGCAGAACTCTAACATTTAATAAAATGTAGGATTTCTTTGTTTTGCTTTCCATTTTGTCATTCGTATTTCTTTTCCTATGGCTTTTCTTTTACATGAGTTTTAATACTATTTGACATTTTGCTGCTCTGTTGTAGATTAAATTTAACTTTTTTTCTATTTCTTGTTTTCTTTGATAAATTATTATAATTTAAGACACAATAACACGCCGAATAAATACTAATTCAGAAGTCAAACAACAAAATTTGGTAAATATAACGCTGATTTTTTTTGTTTGACTTCTGAATTAGTATTATAATTTGATATGATGTTTCTAATTCAATTCCTTTCCAAATCTTTCAATGCACATTCAGTGTTTTTACGAAACTTAAGAAAGTTATTATCAATTTTAGACACAATACTTAATTACCTTCGCCTCGTGCTGCTCCTATAATGGCTTTATCATCATCCGAATTATGATGTGTGTTGGCAAAAGATAATTATTGACATCATTTGAGAGAATATCTGAAATCTGCGACGCGAGTGGATATTCATATAAGATGAAGAGATGGTGAGTTGATGCAGTGATTACCCTGGTCTTCCAATTTAATCACATGTGCCTTTTTCTTGAGAGATTTGTCAAGAATATTGTCTTTATTCCTGCACTCCCAGCTAGCGTTCACAGTTTTGAAAACTGTTTAACTCACAGTTCTCAACCAAGGGAGGTAGGGAAATTTCATAGTCTGAAGAGGGATTGCGATGAGCCTGACTCAAAATATTTCCTGCTCTGCCGTTAAAAAATTATCTAAATCTAAAAAAGGCGGAGTGATTTTCAAGCAATAATGAAAGGAGTGCATAGGAAAAAAAAAAAAAAGGTTGAAAACCACTGTTGCTATGCTGTGCTAACTGTGCTATACTGTGGCTGGGCTCGACCGCGACATATTGATACAATTGTGGGACGGAGGGGATTTTCGCATAAATATCTACTGTTTCAGCAAATGCGAACGCAATGAATTTTTATGAAGGATGTAAAAAATTGAATTTCGCTTCCTTTTCCGTATAGGAAAATTTGGTATTAGCTAATTAATTTTTCTGTAAAAAAATTTTTAAATGTTTTTAACCTTATGTCAAGATGTTTATGAAGTATTTTTAGAATGAATAACTCTGCATTTACATGGCTTTAAATGAATGGGAAAAATTAATAGTTCATATCACTTATTTATTTGTTTTGCAATGGATTTAATAAATAAAAATTTAGGTGATTTTCGAGCATACTTCTTATAATAAAATAAGCAAAAATTTTTATAATATTGTTACGTAATTTCTCTTTCTTCTGATTATTCTGACACCAGTTGTACATTATTTTCTTCCTTCACGTCAGTCCGGGGTTCGTAGATTTGGGGTGAATAACGGCGACGCTTGATGAAGTATCGAAACACACTTTATTGGCCGGTATTAATCAGGACAGCCTCCAAAAACACGTTTCACAGTCGTCGAAGATCTACTATAAACACGCTGGAACAATCAGCGACACAGCCTTCACACTGTTAGGCAATAACGGTGGAGACAGCTTCCTGCAAAGCACCTAACTCTGCTTTCCGGAGTACAGCTCCCGACTCTGCTTGGTCGTTCTGGGAACTCCACGTACTCTCGAGACTCTCCACGCTACAACTCGCAATGCACTCGACGACACACGAGCACAGCTCCTGACTCTTCGGTTCAGTCTTTCCCGGAGCTCAACACGCTCTCTCGACGATGCACTAACCGCGATACACTAACAGTGGACTCTAGTACTACTCCTTCAGTGGACTCTACGACCCACTCGGCACTCGCTGCCCGGCTGTCAACTCGATCGACTCCGCAGGGATTGACTCGCTAGACGAGGCACACACACTCTCGATGAGAGACACACTTACTGACTGCAGACCAGCACGGTTTATATAGCTTTCGGCTTGTGTTCTGGAACATTCTGGACTAAGCCGGTAAGAATTCGTTCCAGAAGGTTCTCCAACCGTCCATGGTATATAGCCAATTTTGTCACCAAATGGGCGATTTCTCACCAAATCCGGCAACCCTGCCTTCCCTTGCCATTTTATGGCAACCCTAAAACTGCTCTGCGGGGAAGCCATCTCACCGCAACTTTACATTTCGTAACAATATATAAGCAAAAAAGGGCACGATTTACAGCAGTAATATAGCGCATCTCTCAACTTTTTTTATATATATAATTTGCTATCCTTTTGCCAATTATTTCAAAATAGTTCAGTTCTTGATCAGTGCTGCCAGTTCTTGCTATTTTTCGCAAATTTGCTACTTCTGGCAAATCTATGCTACTAAAATTTATGTTTCTGCGATTTTGCGAATTTTATCCTACTCCATTATTTTCATGTTTTACTTTTTGATACTTTATATTTTTTAATGTGCCATAAAATGTGTACCTGTTAATATAATGCATCTATTAAAATTAATTTATAATAAAACTTAATTATTTATCTGACTCAAATAAAAGATGGCACTTAGCAATCCTATGATTCCGACTGTATGCTATCATCCGATTATATCCTATGATTAGGAATCTGATATTAACCATTACCAGAAGATTTCCTTTTTTAAAAACTAATTCGAAAATTATACAAGTTGAGAAATAAAAAAATCCCCAAATCTTATTTTTTTATAGCAGATTCTTGAAAGGAAATATTGTGTTTTATTTCGTTCTTTCATTTATTCCCTGAAAAATTAGCTTTGGATTTATGAAGTTACCAGAATCATATTTTTTAAATAGGAATTCTTTTTTTTTTTTTATTAAATTTTGACTCTCAGTTTTATAAGGTTAGGATATGTTCCGTGACTGATAATTATTAAACTTTGTTCTTTCCCTCTCTGTTTCGCTGCGCGCTGTGGTCCACAGTGGACGGTCACGGCCATTTGAAAATGAAATCATTGACGCAGCTATTTATTAGTAAATACTCGTTTGTCAAAATAATACATTGCTATGTTGTTGCCGGGTTGAATAGAAAACTCTGACCAGAAACTTCGTGGGTGGTTTCTAATCATCGTCATTATCTCCTATAGCGATCTTGACAGGATGTGAAGGGTTGCATTAGCTTTATAGATTGATTTCGCTTATAAGTTTGACTTCGCTTTCACTTTTTCAACTAATAGTCAAACCCAAGTTTTAAGATTTTTAGAAAACGATTTTTAAGAGTCTAGCGATGCTTGTCGTAAACTAAATGGCCCATCTTACTCTAATTTAATGACAAACACTGAAAATTTAAAACTAGACATTGGTACTTACTTCTTAAGAGATTAAGGGTGAAGATCGTCATGTAACGTTATCGCCTCAGAATCCGATTAATAAATATGTTTCAGTTTGCATACTTAATCTGCAGTCGAAATCTCGACGTCAAGCCATCTAAATTGAAACCGGTAAAATGTATCAGCAGGAAAGCTTGCAAGAAAGATATCACTGTGGTTGTAATAGGATGATGGGATAGCATCGTGATTGATGGACGTTACAGATGTTGAACAATGCCACATGTCGAACAACTGCTGTTGTAAACAGATTATTGAATGACATGCTCGTTCTCAAATGGGAGACTTTGCTAGAATCCTCTATGAAAGCATCCCTTATATAGGAAAATACAACTTAGTGCTGAGTTGTGTACTCTGTTCAAATGCAGTAATTTAACTCTGTAATACTCAGGGTGTCACACCCTTGATTGAAACTGTATTTAAAGATACTACGTCTTGAAACTATATATGAGAGCTGGTTTCTAAGTAAGGTCCGTTTGTAAATACAATCTGAATCCTCGCGTATGCGTAGAAATAAGTGCGCGCATGGGTTTCTGACGTTTTTTGCATACAGTCGAAAGCCACTTGCATTCATAGTGTCTGTCTGTAGTGCGAGGCAAATATTTTTTCTAATTTATTGAAATTCTTGATTTTTCTGTTTCTAGTACTTGATTCATTTGGGCAACCTTTTTTAGACCAAACCAAAATTAACTGACATAATAAACAAAGATAGTTGACAACCATTTTTCGAACAAAGATTTCCAAGTTCAGTTTTATCCTTCAATATCCTAAGACCTTTTCTTCCTATTATAAAGCATGTATTTTACCTCCGAAAATGAAGCAAGTGAAAAAATATGCTAACAGATTTTTGTTGAGAATGATCCTAACTATAATACTATTACTTTTTTTTTTCGAACACCAGTTGTTACGTTATTTTCTTCCTTTACGTTCGTACGGGGTTCGTAGATTTGGAGTGAATAACGACGACACTTGGTGAAGTATCGAACACACTTTATTTAGCCAATATTAATCAGGACAGCTCCAAAGTCACTTTTTACAGTCGTCGAAGATCTACTATAAATACGCTGGAACAATCAGCAACACAGCCTTCAGGTTATAACGGTGGAGACATCTTCACTGCAAAGCGCCAGAGTACAGCTCCCGACTCTGCTTGGTCATTCTCGGAACTCCATGTACTCTCGAGATTCTCCACCCTACAACTCGCGATGCACTCGACGACACACAGAGCACAGCTCCCAACTCTTCGGTTCAGTCGTTTTCGGAGCTCAACACACTCTCTCGACGATGCACTAACCGCAATAGACTAAGAGACTCTTTCGATGCACTCGACGACCCACTCGGCACTCACTGCCCGGCTGTCAACTCGATCGTCTCCGAATGGACTAATTAGATGAGACACACTAACTCTCCGCGTACCAGCAGGGTTTATATAGCTTTTGGCTTGTGCCCGAAAACATTCTGGGCTAAACCGGTAAGAATTCGTTCCAGAAGGTTCTCCATCCGTCCATGACATATCGCCAATCTTGTCGCCAAATGTCGTCAAATGGGCGATTTCTCGCCAAATGTGGCAACGCCGTCCTCCTTGCCACCCCACGGCAACCCGAAAACTGCCCCGCGGGAAAGCCATCTCACAGCGCCTGTACATTTCGTAACAATACTTTAGTATAATCATCTTATTCCTGAAAGCCGACGTGTTGAATTATTTGTGCGGGTATCACTTTATTTCAAGAAAGCTATATGAGTACAAGATCCAAAATTCGAATTCATACGAATTTTTGAAAACTTCATAAAGAGACTTACATTATTTTAATTTTCTTCCTTTTTCATTTCCGTTCATTGCTTTTACCTATTAGAAGTTCTCTTGAAATAATGAGTGATGAAATAAAGCATTTAGATTCATTATTTTCATTTCGTTTACAGAGTACTACTTGGCCTACTCAGTCAGAAAAGGATTTAGATTTTAATTCTAGAAATTCTTAGCTGTCTTAAGACTTCCCCCCCCTCCTTGCCGACTTTTGCGCATCGCTGCATTTAGATGCGGTAATCTCCTTTTACAGTTCATCTTTATTTGTCCTAACATAAAACAAGTTATCACTTGTTTTATGTTAGGATGTTTTATATTAGAATAAAGTAGATACATATTCAATTATCTAATTATAAAATTGGCATAGTAAGTAATTTAAATATACTGAAGCTCTTTTTATTTGGTTGAAGATAAAAGCCGTATTTATTGAAGAAAATCTCTCTCATTTAGTTGCATTCATATGCACGTTAATGGGAACTTTCGTATATCAAAATGAACAAACACACAAGAGGATATATTAAAGCCGTAAAAAGTCATTGGTAAAATAATTCTGTGGAAATTGGAGCTAAAGAAAGTCTTGTATACAGAAAAAGGATAAATTAAGAAGTAAGAGTCGAACTATTTATTTTATGAAACGGCTATTCCTTAGACATAATGTTTGACATTAGAATAACTGTGCAAGTATTTACAAAGTAATTTATAAATAATTACACATATTATAGTAATTCATAAATACGAGTATTTACACATATTATAGTAATTCATAAATACTTACACATATTATAGTAATTCATAAATATTTACACATATTATAGTAATTTATAGATATTTACACAGCTTATAATAATTTACAAATATTTACACATATTATAGTAATTTATAAATATTTATTTATTTTATATTACATTTATGTAAGTTATTTATAGAAGAAGTTATCAATGACTTATGAACATTTTGCGATTGTAAATATTATCGAGAGAAATGTTTCCCTGTTTTTAAATTTCTTTCCATATTTGAAAATTTTCAGTAACAAACTGAGAAACTTAAACAATAAAAAATTATGTTTATTAAGTATTTTACTGATGAGCCCCTATTTTTCTTAAAAGACTGAAGATATACTGTTAGAATGAAAATAAAAACTTGAACTGGTAATTTAGTAGGTCGGATAGATGTTGTTGTTGCAACGTAATGAGACAATCAGACGTATTATATTACAAATGGTAGAAGAGTTCTTAGTTTTTTCGTTAAATAAGGTGCCACTCACATTCCGTTACTCTACATATCTTTTAAAGACGACTTTGCATCTCTATACTTATATTGATTACCTTAAGGTTATTGAAAATTATGACCTCATGTATCTCTCTATATTTTGTTTTCTAGTTAAGGTACCTTTCACAATTGTGGGATGCTTAATTGCTAACACAACTGAGGGTATATTTGATGAACTGTCTCACTCAGCATTTCGCCTGGACGGAGACTTGTGTAAAATTAACGTTTTCTTTGAAAAAAGAGAAGTGTGTAATCCATTAATATTCCGAGACAGCAGAGAGAGGAAATACCTCAATTGCTAAATTTGTTTCAGCAGCACAATTAATTTCAGATGACATTTGTGATACAGGTATGCTTCAATCAGAAGGACATCATGGCATTTTGTGATATTAATTCTTATGGTAGTGCTTTCTCCAGCCGTTAGATTGAAAAGACTGACGAAGAATATGAGTCCATATTCATCATACTCGATACCTTTTTTTATTTATTTGATTGTTTTTTATAAAGTCACAGGTATAGAAGATGAAAGTTACAAGTTCTCCCAAAACATAATTTTATTTTTGCTTCAAATGATGGAAAAACAAATTACACTTCTTGCGCTGGAACAGAATTTCAAAATAACTTAGGAAATGGGGAGAAATTTAAGTAAAACTGGAAAAAAAATTTACTGAATGTCTTTAAACTCTCCGTATATATGTTAATCTTCTGAACTGTTATTCCATCAATAAATATCTTTGTTTCATAAAGTATACCGAGACTTTTGAGATATCACGATTAGTTGTAATTTGAGATATAAATTAAAGGTTTTATGCCTGAGAAATAACAGTAGCTCTTAGAAATCAAGTATGGCCCATGTATGATCAAACGAATGGAAATGGCAAATTTTCAGGCAACCTTACTTATTGCACTGCAATCTTAATTTAATGTAATATGATCAGAGATGTAGAGCTAAACGTTTCTAGCATAAGAAAAAATGTTACAGAAGATCTAGAACTCTCTATAGATAATTTGTTCTGTCTCCTTGCGACAATGTGCAAATGTGAACAAAAGGTGCATGCGATATCCGGATGATATTTTCGTCAAATACGATGGATACTGAGGCCAGGAGAAAGCGGAGTCTGTCTGTTTTTTTAAATTTTGTTTCTTCTTTAATTTAGTATAGTTAATAATGGGAAAAGAAAATATAAATATGATAGCAATAATAATTACACTGAACATCTAACTGAGAGCAACTGGATATTCTCAGATTCCATAGAAGAATACTTTCTATTTGACATTGCCACTGCTTATGCGACAAAGAGCTGCAATTTTATAATGTTGTTTGGTCTTCTGGATATATTAATTTTTTAAGACCGTTGTAAGGTATATTTTAATTTTATAACAGTTATTTTAATTTTAATGTTCTTTCCTATCGATTCTAGTTTTGCATTACAACTCCCTACCAGAATGAGTTTTCTAGAATCGCTTTGAATGCAAAATAGTGTTTAAGAAAGGTTCAACTTACTTTGTGAGAGAGCTAGGAATCCTGAGTAGCGCGTTTTTGCCTTCGGGCTAAGTATCTCTTGAAGGTGTTATTACGTATATTACGTGTCTTTTGGTATTGGCCGGCTAGTTTAAATTCAGGGGCAACTATGTTAGATAATTGTGTTAGCTTCGACTAAGTCTCTCAATTCGTTCTAATTTAGTTCGTATTTCTTATTTTGAGTTCAAGTCCGAGCGGAGGCTTTGTTGTAAGTCCGAGAAAGGGGCCAACTGTTCTTCTTATTTTGAGTGAAATAAAGGGTAGTTAACCCTTCCGGAGTCTATGTCTTAGTTGTTTGAACTCAACGATAAGTCGCTAACAATTTCACTAGGTTCCTCAGCGTTCATTTTAGTGCAAAAAGATTAAGGAACTCTAAAACCGTTAAATTTTGTTCTGATCTCATAAGACAGAAATATTGTCTATCTCTTCATTACGTTCGCTTCTCAGTTGGATAGATAACTTTATCGTCTTAAAGCTATAAAATACATAAACATTTGTAACATTCAATAGTAACAAAGGCAATTCCTTTTTTTAACTTCATATCAAATGCTTTTGCACTAGGAAAGGGACTCGTTCTTTCTCCAAAACGGAATTAGTATAAGACCATGTGCTTTTCTGAGATTATAAAAAATAAGAAAAATTTTTGATCGCACTTGAATTGTAAACATTCGGCAATGATTCAAACAAACTTAAATTTAAGATCCGATCGAAATAAGGATTCTAACGTTTACATCAAAATCAAAATATACGAGCGCAGTTTTAAGAAGTCCGAAATTTGCATACTGTTTTCGTATCATACGTTTGTGCTTCAAATTTATTATTCAATTATGAAATTCTAAGAATTCTGATATTAAATAAAATTCTGATATTTTGCTCTTTCCTCATACACAGGCGATCAGAGAAAACATAAGTAATTTTTTTTAATTCCCAATCTTCTGTCTCCACATACAGCAAAACAAAAGTAAGAAGCATTTATCAAATGAAAAATATGTTGAAAAATATGAAACTTTTGCTGTTAAGTGTTTTAAACTTTGAACAGCTTTTGAATTGGCAAAATCGAAGATATTTTATATATCTAAATTGGTGTAACCGTTACAGTACTTAATTTGATAAACGTTTGATCCTAAAAAGACGAAAGTAAATCGTCACCTGAAGAGACATCAGGTTAAATCTGATTAAAACCTATCTTAGTAATTTTAGATTGAGTCACATTTAATAGTTAAATAATTTCCCATACAAAGAAATAACTAATTTCTTTATTTCTTCAGAATTTAGGTTTATTTGTGGCTTTTTATAAAGATAAAGTTCCGAACTCTGAATAATAAATACGAACTATTTTTACTGTTGCTGGTGCATTTATAAGGTATTTTCTCCCTCCTTTCCGTATACCTTCGAGATGTAATTAGAAACATACTCGATGCGTATTCGAGAGGTCCAGCGTTCGAGTCCTGTCGAGGTCACTGCACATTTGTCACGTCTTCTGCATCGATAATCCTAATGACTCTAAACATAGAGCTTCTAATTGTTCTTTAGTCTAAATAATCGTGTTTCGAGAGGTGGGAGAAAGAAAAGAAAAGATTAAAGAATGTGAGTAAGATGCAAAAGATGCAGCATACGTTTCTTAAAAGAAAACTGAAAATCTAAATTTTTCTATTATTGCAATGAAATCCGATTTTAAAATCCTAAACAATATCTTAAATTTTGGAACCCATTTTTTATAGTGCGATAGAGCGTATGTGGACTGCTTGCTATTGCCAGTTTCCATTAAATTATGCAACTATCGTTTTTGTCTAAATTAAAGAAAAAGTACTAAAAGTTAGTTTGCCGTATTTCTGTTGTAAGTTAAAAAAAGTTGATAAAAATACTATAATGTACTGCGAAACATTAAGCGCGCTGTATGCTTCCAAATCTTCTCGTAAAACTATGTCACCAATATCATTAATTTCACATATATTTTTTATATTCTATATTTATTTGTGCATTCATAGCTTTACTTATCATAAGCATCATTTCAATTTATTGCTAACAATCTGGTCTTTTCGGTGTCATGAAAGTGGAGTAATGGAAGTAAAAAAGTCTTCATAAATGGAATAAGCCACTTCAAAAATTGAAGCATTATTACAAATAGTGGTACTTAAGAGTGTGAAAAACTTGTCAAGCTTCATTTAATACAGCATTTCTGCATTACAAACTTCAATCCAAAAATCATCTGGAATCACAAATATATAATTACTCTGTTTGAAGCTAGACTGAAAATCAAGCATAAGAATTTTAAAACGGATATGCAAAATCAGTCTTCGTGATCTCGTTCAATTAGACTAGAGTTAATAGTCCTGAACGGAAACATGGAAAAACGTGTAAGCCTTTTAAAACGTTGATTAGCAATAATCCCGAGGAGAGAAACTTCTCTCCGCTTCGGTTAAATGTTAAAGAATTTGGCAACTTAGGCTTTTGTAAAAGGATTCTTTCAGGAAGTGCTCCCTATAAATTAGATTTTATTCACTGTATACCACATTTACTGACATATTACTCACTGACCTAGAAAAAATGTTAAAAGATGCCTTTACACTGTTTTGACTTTGGGCTTAGAGTTAGAAATAATGTATGCATTAGAGTTTTCCGGATGACAACACTCTTTTCCGAAATCGTTTCATCTGTTTTCCGAAATAGGTAATTTGTTCATGAAATGATTAAAAAGTACTGCATTTTTAGTTTTTTCAAGTGAGTTGTGGGTTTTGTCAAAAGCGGCCGAACACGCGAGAAATATTACGCCTTTTTCCTGGAGTACAGAATGATTTCTTACAGCCGCAAGAGTTGTACTTCTTAATTGCTCTTAAAGAGATTGAGTTGGATAGTATGTTATCATTTTTTGAGATAAGTATGGTAAAATGTTTTTCTTAAGAAACACTGGAAATAAACACATATATTTTTACTCGAATGCCATCCATTTTCGTATGTCTCAAATTCTTAAATCTTAATGAAACTATTACCAAAGATAGCATTTTTCTATCAAATCTTTTTGTAATAGAATGGCAGCTGTGATTTTGTCGTTCTTTGGAAGTTCAAAACATCAAAGATCTTCGAAAGAGGCCCGGTATCTATTAATAGGATACGCAAAACGATTTTAAAATTCAAAGGAGCTGGTTCCTTGGTCAAACATGGCAGAGAATGGAAAACATGGGCTTAAGTACAGTATATCACATTTTTACAGAGGAAAAAAACTGGAAAACTATATTGGCAGTACTTTTGAAAGCTGTCAGGCAAGAGGAATAGCCTGATATTTTGTCTGAAAAGCAAAATAAATAAATCTAAAGCATTATAAGATATCCGAGCTCATCAGTTGCTTCCTTCTAACAAAAAAAGGGCGCGAAAATTCTGGCTATTATTTCTTGCTGGAGTGTAAATTGATAATGAATGGCCATGATACATTCTGTGGATAGAAAAAGTCCATTTCAAACCGGGTGGTAATATTACGCAAAACCTCAGAATTGGATGGGACTAAAAATTTTTCCAAGCTTCAAAACATATCTTTTATTATCCAAACCTTACAATGTGTTGTGAGTTTATAAAACGGCTTTTTTAAAAGACTACTTTTTACTGCATCTCCATCCAGTGACTCTCATTATTTTCCCCCTCAATGCCCAAAATTAGACAAGTATTTTACAAAATCATCAGGTTCCAACTTTTGAGCAGGTTTGCTGTTACTAAAGCTAAGTTCATTGCGTAGTTTTTATATAGGAATGTGCTACTCAACGGATAGCAATATCTTCTAGCTCATTTTGGAAACAAAAAAGTAGCCAGTTATTGTTTTCTTGCAATGGGGATGTACACTCACCGTCTATAAACCCTTTAACTATGGAGAAGAAACTTTGTATTTAATGGAAAATACCTGATGAATCTGAAATCTTGCATTACGCATCTCACAAGTAGAAACTTGGATTTATTGCTGATTTAGCAATTTTTTAGTTTGAAGTAGAGCATGGAGAATAGTAGCATACTGAATATCCTTTGTAAAGTAGCGTTTCAGTTTCCTAATTGCAAAAAATATCCAGTTTTTCTCTAAGCAGATTTCATACCTAATATTTACTTCCCAAAAAATATTCCGTTGTTTTAAGAATTCTCAAAATTTTTAATATGTATTGACCAATAGTTTTTCTTTCATGGAAATATAATCTTTAATTTTATACGCTCTGTACAAAGTCTCCAAAAAGGCTGCAAAAACAACACAATATTTCTGTTTCTGTTTTGATACATGGTATCAGCAGGCAGATTCCCCCACCCCACCCCAAAAAAATTACTTTTTTAAAAATAAAGACACTTGCCGTTAAAATATGAATCGCATTTAAATAACATATATATATATATCACAGATTGAAATAAATTAAACATATTAATAAATCGTAATACATTGCTTAATAATACTTGCGCAAAAGCTGCAAAGTAATAAAATAATAGTCTATTTACTGATGGGTTACGAAATGACCGCTGTTCTAGATACTATAAATTGTAATTAAAATGATTTGTGCAAAGGTATCTGCTAATTCAAATTGAATTACCCAGGGCAGGCGGCGATGACGCCCCTTTGCTTACTGCCCCACGGGGTTTTCTACTTGCTTAATTAGTTAATGAGTTATTTTACTCTGATTCTGCTTCTTGAAGCAATACATTGGAAACCCACAAAAATAAACAATATTTCTTGTACTGAAAAAAAGAGAAGAATTTTTTAGGCCTAATATTATGTATCTTTTTAAATAACAGTCATAGTTACAGTTTATAAATAAGTCTCTTTGTAATTACATTTTATAACTGTAATAAATCTACAGATTTAATTTTACAGAAAAGCAGTTGAATAAATAGTCCTGTAATACGAGTCGGAATTATGTTACTAAAATCAGATCCGGCTCAAACATGGTATTTCTCCTATAGTTCCAAAACATAATTTCTTTTCCAGTGGGGATGCAGTCTTAAAAAAGCGGAAAACTCTTCCTCATGTGTTATGGAAAAAAAATATTCTTAATCATCTAATTCTTAATCTTTGTGTTTAAGAGACATTGCAAACTCTCCTTTTTTTCCGAAATTCAGAAACATTTTATGCGGCAGAGCGTGTTTTCAGTCGATTCTTATCAACTCAGTTCCTTTTGCAGATATCTATCACAGATCGCTCCGGATATCCATGGCGTTTGCATATAACATATGCTCCAGAAATTCTCTTACGGCTGAAGGAAACGAAACGTTTCAGGCTACAAGTCTTACCTCTGGGATCTCTAGGTGACATAAATACATCTAAAAACTTATTCACTGAGACACATGCAAAAGGAGACACATGCAAAAGATTCATGATCAATACAAAGCGAAAGGTACTCCATAACCTAAAAAAATGGCACACTTTTATTTTTAAGTAGTTTTTCTAAGATTCAGATTAAATTGTGTTAATAAGAGGAAGATTTTCTCATCCGGTTTATGATTTATGGATCTTCTTCCAAAAGACAATATTGCGTGATAATTGGTGGCAGAAGTTCTAAGAAATTCGGTCCATAGAACACACTAATGGTTTCATTTAACCTTGCCAGCCCTTCCCCCCCCACTACATACGTATGTGGTAAACATAAAACTTACTTATTGCTTTGTTATTGAAAACAATTCTTGATAAAGAGTCGAAAGGTTTCTATTACATACGTTCTATAAAATGGTCCAATGGAAAGCTGTTGATAACATAACAAGATATTATTGTGTTATTTAACCACAATAGTAACATCCATCCTAAACTGCCCAAGCTGTGGTTTTTCACACTTAATTGCATAAAGCAAAAACAAGCAATTCAATAGCAACAAAAGCAAAAACAATCAGGGAAAAAGTTTAAAGTTGGCGATGACAAAAACAACGCATTCAGATAACTTTTTGAAAATTAAAATCTCAAACTTTCGAAAGTCCAGACAAACAACAAAGTAGTAAGTTTTGTTTCTTGTCTAGATATCTCAGCGAGTTGAACAGAAATTTACACGAAACACTGACAGTAAACAATGAACGGTCTAATCATCATTAATCGGTAACGATGAACTACACGATATATTTCGTGTATTTGCTGCATTTAATAAAAGGAAAAGCAAAAGAACTGAAATTCTATAATTTAAAAATATATTTAATTAAATATTTATCCTCATACTTTTTGCCTTATAACGAAAATTACATCCTCATACTATTGCAAATTTTTAATTAAGCATGTCTTTGTTCACCGCTATTAAAATACGAGTATATAAGGTATTTTCTCCCTCCTTTCTGCCTTCCTTTGAAGTGTAACAGTGGCCACACTCTCCTCGTGTTCGAGTCATTACTCATTTTCATGTCTCCTGCTCCAAAATAACCTAATGATTCTACAAATGTATTTATTTTTTACTAATGTGTGGCTCTTTTTATTCAATTGTTTATTTATTTAGAGCATTTTTCCTTATTTATTAAGTATTTTGTATAATCTTTAATAGCGGTCACTTGTTATATTTTCTTGTGCTTCATTCAATATTTCTTTTCAAAGCTTTTAATTTTGAGTAAACTGATTTTTAATCCTGAAAGAAGAACCTAGGATACAGATTATTAATCCTTACCGAATCTTATCAGCATTTGCTTATTTCTAGCCAACATGGCTGCATTTTAGATGTTTGAAGAAGTTATGCAAGCGTTTCTGTACGATTCGAGAAGTATCCTACATTCATGGGGCTATTATATCGTATAAATAAAAGATTTTGACTAGCTTTGATATTCTGAGCTTATCTTTTTGCTCTCCTTAAGCTATTTTTAGCTACGAAATAAAACTTCAAGATTTCTGTACAATTCTGTAAATTCTAAAATAAAATGAAGACGATAAAAGAAAATAAAAATCGCGTGCCACAAATAAAGGAAATAAAGTTGTGCTTGGTCGAAATAGCATTTTCAAAAGAATTTTCTAAGGATTTGATACAAAAATTATAGTTTATTTTAAGATGGAGTAATAACATGTTTGTGCTTTCAAATGTCTAAATAAAATTTATTTTTATTTAGTTTTACTTTATTTAAAGAACGAAAAGATGAATTTCATCTCATCACCTCATGGAATTAAAACCGTACACCCACGGTACACCACGAAGGTGTCCTTATTCCATGAGGTGAGGAACCGTACACCTGATGGAATAAAAAAGTGTACGGTTACTATTATTTTGCATTAACCAATTATCGATAGTTGCAGCCTTTACTATTACTTCTGAGCGTTTCCTCAATAAAGTGCAAAAAAAAAAAAAAAAAAAAAAAAAAAATCGGAGAGGTTTCAAATTTTGTATTGCTCCCAAAGAAGCGGGTTTTTTTTTTTTTTTTTTACACACACATACATGTTTCGAGAGCATTTGGACTGAATCCCCTTTGTGTTAAAAATATTTAAAACAGGTCTTTAGAATTCGGGATAGACAGTCTTGCGCGTTGGGGATAAAAATGTTTTTTTTTTTTCCGCACAGTTCCCATTGCCCGCTTTGAAATCATTGAGTTTTTTAATCAAAAATTTGTTAAAGTTTTATAAAATATTAAACAGACGATAAAACAGATTTAAAATTTGAAATTCTGGCTTTCGGGGGCTCATATTCGGGTGGAGGACTACGTTATTCAAAATTTGATTACTTTAGGTGCCGCTGTTTTTTCACAGTTTGAGAAACACACATACATTCATACAGATTCTTAACCACTTAATTTCTTTAAATATTGATGACTACAATTTGAAAAAGTGATATAACGCTTTTAGTGATGATTAACTTCATGCAAAAAAAAATGTCATATCGAGACTAATAGCCCTTCTGGACTAACACTCTTTAGGCTAATTAGTTTCAGTCGAGTTGTTTGGATTGTAAAACGGAGCGTATTTTTGCCTCTCGAGGTTATATACCAGCTATAAGATTGTAATCATTCCGCTTTGCTTTATAGTTGGCGGCATATTAATTGTATCCCCGTGGGAAGTTCTGGGTCAACTTAGTTTTAAATTAAATTACGTACTCTTTGACTGCTGAGTTAAGTTTTAGTTTGATACTGACTATTACTTTAAGTTACATCGTTACAAGTGGCGGTTGATCTTGTCAATCACGTGAAATGTGTTTTGCATTCGAGCGGTGATTTGATAAAGTTTTGTTTTAAACCTTATCAAGACTCTGCAATTCTTTTAAGCCACAGCGATAAATCGCTTTAACACCTATTAGGGCTATGAAACTAGTTTATGTTCCCAAAGAAAGTCAAACTTTATAAAGGAACACCAAACCTTACTGACGCAATCTGTAGAACTAGTGATTTTAAAAAACTCAAAATTATTTTTAAGCCTTTCTTCTCATCTTTGTATTAATATATATCAATTTAAATTATATTTAATGCTGCGCATCAGTGCTTTAGAACCGAACTTATAAATAGTTATTTTTTTAGCTCCTTAAAACACATCATACGTTACTGAAAAGAATTTGTTACGTAGTATATTCGTATTTGCTATTTGTATTTATCTTTGCTATCGTGCTAATTTGTATCTACTTCAAAAGACAAATTTTATTTAAAATTCATTTTAATGAAATGTACACCAGTACCAAACGATTTTAAACATAATATTTAAACACACACACACAAAAAGAAAAAGAAAATCGGAAAGGCACATTGTGCCTGTGTATTCATGAAAATGAGTGTATAAATAACACTCATTTTCATGAATGGCACATTCGTGCTAATACTACAGTGAAGCTTGCATATCACCTACTGCAAAGATCTTTCAGACTCTTATATATCATATCAGATAAGGTTACTTCTTGAATTTTCTGCAGTCACTGCGGTTTCATCGCACATAGCTCCTGAAAGTCGGAATACATAAATGATTTATCTTTCAGAAAGGTCAATCTAAATTCCTTGATACTAGACTCTGAATGAATTAACAGAGGAACTCCTGGTTCAAAAAAGGAAAAGCATAATGTATCTACAAGTGGTTGATGAAAATTTCCGATACACAATTAGAAAACAAGTTCGATGAATGTGTAAGTACTCGAGCAAACTATAAAAAAATGGCTGTAACAGTTCCACAACTGAAGCATCCCGATAAATGGCGGCTTCGTTCATCTTCAAGACAAAAACCCGTCAAGATAATAAAACTTATTTCAGAATCAAAACTTTCAGACACCACCAGTTATTCAACCTGCGAAATCTGAAATACCGAAGAGAATAAGTATATCTTTGTGTTATTCATGTAGTTAAGAAGACCATAATCCTCTATTTTGTTCTGACAGAAGTTATCAGAATCAACCTGTTCTCACCAATAACAAGAAGACCTCAAATTCTGATGATGAAGTTAATCCATCTCTATTAAATGACAAAAGAAGCTCCAGTAACATCACTAAGTCAGTGACACTGAAGTTGCAAAAATTATGCCGTCCCCATCTTGCACGGAATAAATGTGCTAGAGGTGATAATAGATTCAGATACTCAAACTTCGGTAATACATGAAGATTTAGTTACAAGTGTATCTCAGAATGGAGAAGGACGAACTGAAATAAAATCGTATTTGGGAAAAAAAAAGAGATAAACCCTTTTCGAATCATACAGATGGCACATAATAATGGATTGCACGCAAAAGTCCCAATAAAGTGCGCTATCTGAAAGAAATTGTAAGCGATCTGCTGTTAAGCATAAGACCCTTTCAAAAGATGTGCAGCTACACTGCTCTAAAATAAATAAAGGAATGGAGAAATATTGCTTACATGAATAAGGGGTAGAGAACTCGAAGGATGATGAAAACCATAAAGATTCAGGAAGAGCAAATGCGACTTTGAAAACCAAAGACATAGTGAGTACTTTGGTTTCGTCTCGCTCTAAAAATATAGGATCATCAACCGGAGTCATAAAAGCATCATACACTGATTTCGGAAAATATATGTGGTGAGAACAATACAGCAGAGTGTATTTTAAGCCTGTAAGAGGCAACATGTTCTTAGAGAGGGCCGCTCGATTCCTTCTTAGAGAGGGCCGCCGATAAGGCTGCGTTCAGACGGTGGTATAAATGTCACAGAGGCATAGTCATATGGCATAAAATGTGGGAGTTCAGTTCACACCTACGAAGCAGGGACTAAGCCATAGCCAAATAGAAAAGCCAAATTTGCGCATGCGTGGATGTGTCTACATCTTTCCGCTGTGTTTTTCCGAACAATAGGTTTCGTACGTTCGCTCTGATTGTCGATTCTTATACCATGTCGGCATAAGGTTGAAAACTTCGAACTTTTTCCCAAAACCCTAAGCCATTTTTTTTTTTTTTTTTTTGTTTTTGTTTTTTGTGGCGTAGCAAGGTCTGTTTACCTAGCAACGAAGCTCGGCTTGATCTAGTTATGACATTTATACCACCGTCTGAACGGAGCCTAAGAGACTAAAATACTAAACAACAAATCAAAGTAGAAATATCCTAATTATAATTGTGATTTTTTGTGATTTTTCTCAGTATTCATGTTATTTTAATTTTTTTTTTTTTATTTTCTTGATGTCTATTTTATTTTATGTCTATCTATGATTTTTTTCTTAGCCTATATATCATATTAGGTAATGTGTATTATTTTTGGGGGGGAGGGAGGTGAGTTTGCATTTCTTTGAGCTCTCTCGAGGTTCTTTTCGTTTTCGTTTGAGTATATAACATATTTTAGATCAACAGGATTGTGTCTGAAAGCGGCGAATGGGCTCTCCAAGAGGGACGTGTACAGCTCTGTGAATTGTAAAATCAAAATGATTCTTTTTGACAATAAAAGAAAAGTAAAGTTCACGAGCCACAGATAAAAGAAACAAAGTTATGCTTGATCGAATGGCAAATTCAGAAAAATATTCGATACTTCCTTATTATAGCTACGCCCAATATAAAATCGCTAGTCAACTCAAATATCTCGCCATATATTCTTACACTTAGCTACCTGTTATATCTCCGTTAATTAGCGATGAAATTTTGTGGGCCACTATAACAAGGAAGTATCGAATGTTCTAAGGATTTGATTAAAAAAAATAAGGCTTTTAGTCTAGTTTAAAACGAAGTAGTTATATGTTTGTGCTTTCAAAAGTCTAAATAAAATTTATTAATGATATCAAAGATCGATTTTTATTTAGAAAAACTTAGTGTTTACTTTATTTTAGTACGCGAAGATGAATTTCATCTAGCGTTAGATGATGGAAGATCAAGGAAGGTTACTATTTTGTTATCATCTGATTTGCTTGCTTAAATAGATCTTGACGAATCTAAAGCAGTATCATTTATTTCTGACCATTTTACACGTTATTCAGTTTTATGTACTTTATTATATTTAAATATCATTTGCAGTATGAAGATTTATGATATTTAGTTTTCTAGAGATTATTTGAAAAATGCAATTTAAATTTCAAATGCGAACTAAATTTAGATTTTTGTGAAATATAAAAATGCTTCTTCAAAATTTTAAGAAATAAACATCAGCTAAGTTTAAAATGGTAGGATGGGTTGTTTTATCCGAAGGTGATCCAGATATTATTCGATTATCGTAAAATATTATGCTATTATTATTTAAAGCCATCCGAAATTTCTATAAATTTTGTACAAATCTGAAAATAAATGCTTTATATATCAAGGCTGAATGTTTTCATGACCTCACTTTTAAATGTTTAGTCACTCCAGCAATCTATTAGTTTTTCACAAGGTCAGTTTTTAGTATCTATAAGTTCTTTTAAAGTGTTAGCAAAAAATATCCAGCGCTTTAAATTATTTCTAAATATTGTTACATTTTGAAGTTTGTGAATGATCTGTCGAACGGTAGCTCAAATACGTGTGTGGAGTTTAGCGTGTTTAGCTACCATCTAATTTGTCTAAACTTTTGGTAGACATTAAGCGAATTATTATTAAATCTGAAATAACAACTGAAACTTGGGAAGGGTGTAAAGGACTCTTTATTTAAAATTAAATAAGAAATTCACTTTTTGCTTACAACTCATCAAAACACTTGTGGCTTAAGTTAAAGATCAAACAAATATAAAATTTAAATTAAAATAAGCTAGTATCCGAAGGCTATACAATCAATTTAACGCGAAGTTGTCTCAAAAAGTAACCGGCGTGGAATTCAACTTTCGGCAATTATAATGCAAGGCTGAAGACAAGAGCTGTTATCTAAGATAACAACCTCGTAGCGTGGCTGCGGTAGGCAGAACAAGCTCTCATTTACAGTCTCAAAACACTAACCTTAAATAAACGCAAACTAAACTTGCATTCTGGGACGAAAGGGAGTAATGACAGCATAGATTCAAAACATAAAATAGCTTGCTAATTAACATAAAGGAACCTCACACATCGTCTTCGTAAAATAAGCGTAGTACAGATCTATATAAATAAAGCAGATAATATAAATTAGAACAAACAGGCTCTCTATCTATTAGGCTCGAAAATTTTAATATCAGTCACTGATAAATCTCTAAAATAGAAAGACATTTTTAACTCGACGAAAATTATGTCCTGAACTCTGAAGACTCGAAGGCAAAAGCATTAAAAGAAAATGAAAGCTGATGCACAGTTTAAAAAAAAATAGCTTTATTGCACAAAACTCGAGAAAACACTCAACCAGGTCTAACTCACATATTCATAGTGAGTAGTCATCAAGATGAGTATATCATCAGTAGTGAGTACTCCTTACTCATCTTACATGCCAATCTATCCTTGATATTTCAAATTAAACTATGTAAAATTAATAAGACTGTCGAATAATAAGACTCAATCATCACCATTCATGACGCAAACAATCCATCCGAAATGAATATTCTTGTAGCTTACTTGTGAGATAAAAATAGGAATTATTTGTTTGAGAAAAACTATCTCGTTTCCTTATAAATCCGTTGGTAAACTAATTGAGTTTTGCAGATCATCAAAAATATCTCCTAGTTTGGAAACGTATAACCAATTTGATATGATTTTCTGTAAAATAGATATCTTCTGATTTTATTGAATTATACCACAACCTGAGTCTAAAAAAGGAAACAATTTATTTCTCGAAATGCAGTGAGATTTTCCGTATAATTTTTGTTTGTCTAATCTATTAAGACAAAGAAATGGAGAACTACCTACTTAATGGGAGGGGCGCCTTCACGGATGACTGTACAGAGGAAACAGTGCAGATGAAACAACGAAAATTCCCTTTGCAGCCAGTCTGCTAGCGGGAATTCGAAGCCGGATCAAACAACCAAATTTCAGACCTATTATCCATTGAGCTACTGTTAAGCTAAATCTAGCATATAAAATTAATACCCACATATACACATACACTTGAGACCAATTATTAATTAACGTTTGAGAGCATATTTTCAAGGTCGTGAGCATTCATTTTCTCTTTGATAATCAACTTAATTCGAGACATTAAAATACTGCTGTGTGTCTAATCATTCAAACATTACCTAGGTAATAATAATAATAAATAAAAAAAAAAAAAAAGTTAACATAATTTTTTAATTATTTTGTGTGAAATCTTTAAATGTTTTTTTTAATTTTTTATGTGCAAAACATTCACGTGCTATATTTTTATTATTTTCGTTGTTTATTTTACGTCACGAACGCAAAATTGCGAGACAGTAACCTAAAAACAACTTATAGAACTACAACTTACAATTATCTGCGCTTTCCGGTAGTGTGCGTACCTTAATAAACTGTTTAAAGTGGTTAAACTGACCATTTATATCTTCGCTAAACCAAGCATGGGACATCACATTTATATCTGAGCGTAAGGCGCCGACAAATTGCAGCAATCAAAACAACTACGCATGAGGAAACAGATGATAAAGATCGCCTGTGTTTTCTTTTGTTATTTTTTTTCAATGCATCTTAAACAGTGACAATAATTTTATTTACGATGCTCAATGATAGGTGGCACTGTAACTCTGCTGTTTGTTTTTCCTTTTGTTTATAAATCGGTTGTTTTCTTCTACTTTGAACTACTAGCTAATGTTAAAGACAGTAACGTTTGCCTGACTGCATTTAAACTTCGAAAAAAAGCTACAGGTTGGAAAAAAACCACCTGTATCAGATATTACAGCTATCGCTTTGCCATGCCTAAAATGAAACACCAGGGTTTTCCTATTCATGAAAATGTTGTCTCATGAATATTTATCAGGCTACATTGTAGAGACATTAGGATTTTTTGGAAGCAGGAAAGATTAAAAATGAGCAAACGCCTTCGCCGGGAATCGAACCAAGGACCACTGGAATTCGCGCCCAGCGTGAAGACCACCACACCACGAAGGCATGCCAAGAAGGCGGGAGAACTACCTTATAGTATATGAGAGAGGTAGACAGAATAGATGATGAGATAGTCTTATTCCAAATTGATAGGTCTTAATTCCTTTCTTTCTTAGAAATGTGTGTAAATGCATAATACACATTTAAAATTCACTAACTGTTACCGAAAACTGAGGTCTGTATTATGAAACATCATTAAAATTATCTGTAAGATTTCAAAGTTTATTAGAGGATCTTTGAGACTTAGGCTAAATAAAGAGTTTCAAGCTAGTGTGTTGCTGTTGTTGTGACTTATCTCACTTGTCAGAGAAGTAACATCAGGTAAGCCCACAAACGTCATCGTGGCAAGGGGTGCAACATTGCGTCTGTCGTTGGCAAGAGCCCTGAGCACCATATAGGTGACAGTAAGACAGTTCAGCTCAGTTCCGCCCGCCATTTTTATGGAGAGCACCCCGGCGGCGAACAGGTCCGAGGGTCGTCCACTACTCTTCCCCTATCACCAACCTCTCAAGAGGACTTTCGGCTCGTCTAGAGTATCTCCATGGCGCACATTGCTATACATTTACAAACGACCATGCCTTCTCCGGGATTCGAACCCGGGCATTTCGGTACGGCAGTCAGCTTCAGTAAGCAATATTCGGGTTGGGCGGCTCAAACCAGTGTCTAATGATCTGCCACACAGATTGCAACAAAACTGAGAAAATCGATGATGTTTTCAAACCCAAATGATTTCAAGACAAAATCAGTTTTCAGAAAATAAATAAATAAATGAACAAATATGATGAAATAGTTTCTCGTGCTTTATTCGCAAAAAAAGAATTTCAATTTTAAAGGACGACCATTGCTTTTATTTTTTTATTACAAGTTGACTTTTGAAACACACAGAATAATTCCATTTTTTATGTGTTACATTACATTAAAATACGTTATCCTGCCTGAGTTGACTTAAAACTGGCCGAATTGTAAAATCGTTGGTTAATGGTTGTTTGATGTGACGAACAGGCTAGCTGCATGGAAATTTTCATGTCTCCCCGTATGTAGTATTCAATAGCCAGTTTTCTTTAAAAAGAAGACACTCCTCGCACGTTTTACGACTAATCCAGCTGCTACAGGGTATTATTATCCAAACGTCTTGAGCATAAGGCATATGATTTTGAATTTACCTTCCATGAGGTAGGACTCAGACAGCCATTTCTCAGAATGCTGTCACTCGACGCCTCATAATGACTTATAATTTAATATTTGAAAATAGCTATATTATTTAATTGTGGTTGTTTAATAAACTGATAAGATGATTTAAAACTAATTAAAATACTTGTTAATAATATGCATCCTTATTATAATTCTTAATTATACAGCTGATTGGCATCATTTCCGATAAATTAAATTGATATAATTTATTATATTTCAAGTGATAATGTTTGTAACCATTAACGTTATTTATTATTCACCTCGTTACAAATTGATCATCAAGTTTTCTTAATAAAAAAGCAAATCTCTCGGTACACTTAAGATCCTTATAAAATTTTTGTGCCCATTAAATTATTACCAAACCAATTTTTCTGCGGGAAATTCAAACATTAAAATTAAAGACAGATTCTGTCTGAAGTTAGGTAGTTAATTGGATAATTAATTTGAATTGTCAGTTTTTTACAGCCTTGAGAATCTGTCACTGTTTTTTTTTTATTATTTGTTTATTCTTCAACACGTGCACAAATTTTTTATGATTATGCTAAAATTTAGTGCTTAAATGTAAAACGAAAATTGTCGAGAATATTAAATATGGTGGCGTCATCTATTGAGAAAAATTGAAAACAGTAGCAGACGATAAAAGAAATTGCTATCTAAAAAACTTCTGACTACAGCGTTTAACGTTACGAAAAAGTGTTTATAATTAAAGAAATTAAAAATATAAATCTAAAAAATGTTAAAATATTGCTATCTGATCTTAGTATTTAGATTTCAGTTTAATGCCAAAAACAGTTTTAAGCTAAATATTTATGATAAATGGGTAAATCAACTTGCTGGATAATATTCTGTTCTAAATGACCTCACTTGGGGATTTTTGCAAAATAAAAAGTTTAATTATTCAAGATGTAACTGTGCCTTTTTTTTTTTTTTTTCACTGGATCACTTTTGCAAATACTTTCGAGTAATAATAAGAGTTTTTACAAATATTTTCCGCAAATAAAGTGACAGGCGTGTCTAGTTTGCCGGGACAAGAAATATTTATAATGAAAACAATAGAATCTTCTTCGATGTGTTTAAAAGATGCATTTTCCTTTTGAAAGGATCTAAAATAATTATTTGAGCATTTTGGGGGAAACAGGAATAAGTCAAATATTATTTGTATCATAAAAAGTATAAGTGTTTTTCCCATTTATGCTCAATTATGGGAAAAACACTTATCTTTTTATGATAGATGGAAAAGAAAAGAACTGAGTAAGCTACAGAGCAGCACTGATTAAATTCTTAATAAAATATTTATTATATAAATGTCTATTATATAAATTCTTATTAAAATATTTATTAATAAATATAATATTTAATAATAAATAATAATATTTAAATATAATAAATAATAATATATAATATTTAATAATAAATAATAATATTTAAATATAATAAATAATAATATATAATATTTAATAATAAATAATAATATTTAAATATAATAAATAATAAAATATAATATTTAATAATAAATAATAATATTTAAATATAATAAATAATAAAATATAATATTTAATAATAAATAAATATTTATTATATAAATTCTTATTATGAAAATGTGGGAAGGTATAATCTGCACGGTCAGACCTAAGAAAAAATAGACCTTTTTAAAGTAGTACATCGTACAATTTTACTTGAAAGTAGTTAGAAAGTGGTACATCGTACAATTATACTTAAATAGATTTCATAAAAAAGATAATTTACATGCTTCTTCCAGTAGTGGTACTTTGTACATCCGTTTTAAAAGTTGTGCTGTGGCTTGGCATCTTTAAGAGTATGCTTATATAAAGTAATAAGAGTATATATAGAGTATGCTTTATATAAGTAATAAGAATATATTTAGAGTATGCTTATATAAGTAATAAGAGTATATATAGAGTATGCTGATATAAGTAATAAGAGTATATATAGAGTATGCTAAGTAGAGCTGAAGAGGCCTTCAGAATTGAAAAGTTTTTAAAGGCAGATAAGTATTTCTTTAAACTCCTTGTATACTGGGAACGACATGCATGGTTAACTCGAGGGCAATGTTAAAGAAACACAGTTAACAGAAATAAATTATATTATAGCAGAAAATACTCTTAGTAGTTTATCTACATTTTTAAGCAATGTAATCTGACGATTCGAAATGTTATTAAATATTCATGAAGTTTGTTGAACATCTAAGAGATGTACGGAGACCGGGTTGTTAGCAATTTTTTTACCTCCTTGGAGCGTTCCTTCGTCTTGAAATGGAAAGCTCATCTCCCTGAGCAATAGCGAAGACCAAAGTTCGAATCCCAACGATGGTATGGTACAGTTTTCGTATTCCGACTTTGATAAACCTGATGGTGAGAGTAATTAAATATAGGTTCAATTATCTGGTGATATAGTTAATTAAAAATACTTATTAAATATCTCTGAACCTGAAATAATAATAACAATTTTACAGCAACAAAAATAATGATGACAATTATTACATTTAATGATATGTAATTTATTACAATAATTTTCCAGTAGAAGTATAAACAGTTCTTTTAAAATAAATATTCCTTTTTAAATTTAAAATGTTCACAAATCGGCGAGTTTTCTCATTGCACGTAAACCAACTGAAAAGTTGTGCCCTCTATATGTAGAAAACATAACTAAAAGTTCTGGATCATGTAAAGAAATATTCCAATGCTAAGGTATAACTTCCATGCGAATGTGATTCCGTCGATCCATGTAAATTGTACCAATGCCTTGCAGATGAGTTCACAAACAGTATGAGCGTATGTCACCATTTGAAAGTAGTCTAGAATAAGAAGAGTGGCCAAATCGCATGATCGCTAGACATTTGGTGCTGTCATTCGACAATGTTGAATGTGCAACAATGTTATCATTTGACGACGTTGGTTGGAATGGGTGAGCTATGGCCATAGAGAGCATCAAGATTGCAGCGTTCGAGGATAGAGTGATCGTCCGATCGGCGCTCATAACTCCTGATGCGTCTTTATCAAAGATTCGACATGAAGCGGGTCTCTAGTGACTGCTTTAACCATTGACAAGGCACTCAGCGAACTGGGGCTGAGGTCACAGAAATCACTGTGCTGACTGCCCCTCACCCTTGTACACCGCTGAGCTCATCTGCAGTAGTGTCGGCACCACATGACCAGATATATCACAGACTGGAGTGGAATTATTTTCAGCATTGAGTCCTAAAATGAGTCCAGACATGTCACCGCAGGTCTCTGATGACTTGCGGTGACTTGTCTGGACAGTCTAGAGTATGACTTATCTAGGGAAGGGGGGTACTCACCTGATTGTTTTTCGCCATACAACCCGACAGCCGGCAGTTATGGCATAGAGTGCCTTTCCATTTCATAGCCGGATGTTGCCAACCGTGGCACTCTTACAGCAGGGAGGTACATTGACGAGTTCTAGGCCCGTAATGTTGGCCTTACTTTCGCACACACCTGGGCTTACATTTACCCAGCCGCACATGGAACGTCTTTCTATTATTTGTCTTCGTTCTTCTCCAATACTTCCTGGCCGGCACAATCGCCAGATATCTTCATAATTCAGCATACTTGGGTTCTGATGAGCAGACATCTCTGATCGACCTTGGTTTGTGGCGGTCTAACTTGACAATATTACGTTTTTACTTATTTATATTTTTTGCTGTTTTTATTGTTGTATTTACGCTTTTTTGCAATAGTAAATCTGTCTCTGGCTGAAGGAATCTCACGTTATTTAGTACAGTGGAACCTCTGATAACGAATTCTTCACTTCTCTAACAATTCAGTTAACGAACAGTTTATCTGGGCAAAAACACTGCTCGAATGACGGACGGTGTCTCGAGTTGCGAACACTCATCTCGGCAACATATGATTTTCAAAAATATTTTGAGGTAATTACAGCCCAAAATCAACACTCATAGATTTCTGAAAACATCATTTTAATACTTTCCATTGCTTAAGTCTAATAAAAAAAGCAGTGTTTTACTGGACCAGGAGTTAGGCTGGGAGAAAATTATGGCTAGATTGGGTTGCAGGTATAGAGGATGAGCTCTTTGACATTAATGAATTTTTTTTGTTTTTCGTGATACTGTATTGTTAAGTAAAACCATGGGATAAGAAGTTAACGAAGAGAAAATACTAATACTGGAATTAATTACTGGAGGACTATAAAAATGCGTTCAGCAAGAAAGAATAACAACTTCAGCAACAAAGGACGATTCTGGAGAAATATATGCAGAAAAAGAGAAAGAAAGGAAAGTTATTGTAGTTTTTGAAATTTCTGCGAAATGGGGCAAGATGCAAAGTTTTCACTTAATGATATCACCGTGGTACAGCCGTAGCAAGCCATAGTACAAACATTTTTCAAATTCACTGCCATAGCTCATTTGAGAAATGTTTGAAAAAGTAAGCAAACTACAAATCATGACAAATTTTGAGTAAAACAGAGACCCAGTGAGTCTAAAGTAGAATGGCGCTTAGTGACAAATAAAGGATAAAAGAATGTTACTCCTAAAGAAGTTACCTAGATTATTTTGTGGAATTTAATTTTGTATCCAAATCATAATATTTTCCTTGGCAAAAATATTACAAATAACAACATTGTTCATTCTTCTTCGTAAAGGTACAGTAAAATTAAGAAAAGTTTTTATCTATTCCATCTGCTTAATATTGTGTTTATTTAATTTTATGTGTTTATTTAATTTCTCATATTTAATTCTCTAGCTGTATCCGATAGACGCTTTTATTGCTACAAATAGGAATTGCATATAATTATGTTATTGGCCATTTCTTCAACAAGAAAACATTTTATGCAATTATCTCCTTTTGGTTAGGTGTTTGGTTTGGTTTGGTTTAGTTGATTATAGTAAAGCACAATAGGACTATTCGCCTAAGGCAGGAATGCCTTCGTGATGGACTTTCTAAGGGAAACTAGCTTGTTTACACATTATTTTATATGGGGAGAAAACCATGAAAATGCCCATGCAGTCAGTCGTTCGACCGTAAACAAACCTATATCGGAACTACCAGTGTTTAGCAATTTGACTACTCGGCTGCTGGTGGGCTATAAGTATCTTGATATACTTAAATTTATGCTTATAATAAACGAAGCCGATAGAGTTTGCCAACTGCATTCAATTATTTTTTCTAATTGGAGCTGCCTGACATAAGCATAATTTTATGGGAAGGCCAGAAAGTTATATACGCATGGATCTGAAATGCACATTAAAGAAGACTGTGGAATCTATCAAAATAAAGAGCATCCTTAACGTGTGAATTCGTCAACAGTTTTGAAACTGTGAAAGCAGATTACTGAACAGACTACTAAACAGATTTAGTGATGAGAACAATTTCCAACGAGAAGTCAATAAACGTAATTGTACATTTTTTCTATACTTCTCCGAAAGACTTTCTGTAGTAAAGGTATTTTGATTATGTTATTAAAATAACTTTACTACTGTTTATGTGAGTATCGTTTGCTTCATTTTATTGTTGCAAACAGCGTAAATTTCTTTTGTTTTTCTTCCTTTAGTTTTGAACTTTATGTGTGGCAACAAGATAATTGATTGATAGAATTGTGTTTTTGACAGCCATGTAGAATGGCTCGTTTATTTTGTATCAATTATTTCGCATCGCTGACATCTTATTTATAATTAGTGTAATGAAATTAAAGTGAAGGAATACAGTCCACGTGTTACGTATTTATTGTTTGTGAAACATATTAAGTAATGAACATTTATTATTGGTCAAAAGTCTAGCCGGAGTGCTAGTGAAGATAGTGACTGTTCTAAGCGCATTGTAACAACGCAAATATGTATATGGTTGGTGAAAAATTACTCCAATTTGTGAGGTAAGTGTATTTTGAACATTTATATTCTACTAAAAGTTCGTTTATAACTGATTTTAAGAACAATGTTGTAATACAGCATAGAAAAGTGTTTCGATTTAGTTTTAATAATAGTGTTAAGTGATTTAAGAACAAATTCTGTTTTTAAATTGATCAATTATGAGTGAACTTATAACTTTTAAAACAAAAAGAACTGTTTTACGCAGGAATGTTACTAATTATGTAAAGAAAATTGAAACTATTTAAACTGTAGATGAAATTAATTTAATAGAACTAGAGGAATGTGTCGAATTATTGAAACAAAAAGAAACTGAGTTAAGGAACTTGATTCTGAAATCGAAAGTTTAATTACAGATACTAAAGAATTAGAAAACGAAATAGGTAATGTTTAGGAGTACACAGATAAAATTTATTTGTGGAAATTTAAAGGTGAAAAAATATTAAAAAATCAAAATAGTAAAAATAATTCTAACAGTGTAATTTTAGAACAGGTTCTTGACAATATTAAATTACCCAAGTTAACATTACCGTCTTTTGGTGGTAACCGTCTTTTGGTGGTCTTTTGGTAGTAACATTACCGTCTTTTTACAGAATGGATAGCTTTTAAATATCTTTTCAGTGCTTGTGTAAGAAATAATACAAATTTATTTAATGATCAAAAATTGCTGTATTTGAAGGCTTCGTTGAAAGGTGAAGCATATCGCATTATTCAAACCATTCAAATTTCGGATTGTAATTTTGAAATAGCATGGAATCTGTTAGATGAAAGATATTCAAATAAGAGAGAACAAATTTTTGCATATATTAAACGTTTTCTAAGCTTACCAACTATTCAAAATGTATCAGCATTTGCTATTTTAAGTTTAGTTGACAATATTAATGAAGTAATTCATTCTTTAGAAGTATTGAATCAAACCATTGATAATTTTTGGTGACACTTTAATGACTTTAATTTTGCAAAAATTAGACCCTTCTACAAAATTATGGTGGGAACGCCAGTTAAAATGTAATGAGATTCCAAAACTTACGACTTTAATTGAATTCCTAAAAAACTATGCAAGAACACTTCAAAATAGCGAATCAACAAGTAATAAGGTACCTAAATCTGTGTTTCAAAATAAGAATAATATTCTGGTTGCTACTTTGAGTTGTGGTTATTGTAAAGAAGATCATAGTTTAGCCGAATTTTCGAAATTTCTAAATTTATCCGTTCAGCAAAGAATCGAATTTGTAAAATCTAATCGTTACTGTTTTAATTGCTTATCTAATATGCACTTGCTCAAAAAATTCAAGAGTTTAAATAATGTCAACATTGCTTAGAAACGTAATTGTACATTTTTTCTGTACTTCTCCGAAAGACTTTCTGTATGCACTGTTAACAACGACCTTTCCCCTCCGCCTACAAAGCGCATGCGCGCTTGGCACAGAACCTGTTGACACCTGTGACATTAGAACTTTTTACCGCGCGGCTTTGTTTATGTTTCGAACTTCAACTTTGTCATTTATTCGCCCATTCATGTTTACGTTACAATCTTTTTATACTTTATAGATGTAAATTTATTGATTAATGAAATTTACTGATTGTATTATAAATTACTGACTATTGATATAAATTTAATAATTTTGTGTTTGCACTTTCTAACCTTTTTTTTTTTTTTTCCTCTGTCTCTTTCTCCTACTAAAATGTCTGTATTTTGTGGTTTAAGTTACGGGTAGTATAAGTTCTCAGTCCAACATTAATTTTATTTCCTCTATGACTTTCTAGTTAAGCTGTCTTCAAGCCTTTTCCCCTCTTCTTTCCCCCTTTAACTGACTTCCCCTTCTTTTTATTTCTCTGATAACTTCGCTTCTATGTAACTTAGCGGCCTCAAACTCTTCTTTTCATCCCCTTGTTATCCTGTTATTCCCTTTTAATTTCTAAGTTTTCTCCTTAACTACATTAGATAGCGCCCTCTTTTCTTTTTCCCCTCTTGACACTTTACCTTATTTTTTTTTTTTCTTTTGTTGACCCCCTCTTTCTTTCCACCCCAACCCTCCGCACACCTTTTTTTTCTTTCTTTCTTTCTTTTTCTTTTTTTATATATATATATATTTTAATTAATCTTTTTTTTTTACAGTTTCCTCTAGTGGAAACACCTCCACATTCTTCCTGTTGTAAACCCGCAACCTCTTTAAGGTCCAGGCTCTCCTATTACTACTCTTTCTGCACCTGCGATTCTCCTTCTGTTCACGTTTCAGCTATTCCTTACATTCTCCCCCATTTTTCATCACTCATCTCTTCTCTTTGCTATCTTTGACTTATTAACATTCTTCGGGCCTCCGGCATACCACTACAACCTCTCGGTTTACGTGTTTATCACTTAAATATATGTGTATACTTACAAAATATCATGTGTACTGCTATTTACTGTGCTTACTGAAACTTTTGTGCATTAATAATTAATTATTTCCATCACACATTTGCTGTGTTGTGTACTGTAACTCTCACTACGTGCTCAGTTTCAAGTTCTGCGCAAGTGATAATTTGTGTGCACTTTACATTGTAATTCTTCCTGCGGGCTCAATTTTAAGCACTGCTCAAGTGAACTACAGTTATGCAGTGGCTTTGTGATCTAGTGTATTCAGTGAATTAGAGACTCAGTGCCTTAATATAGAGATCTCAACAGCTTCCTAATATAAGACTTCAACAGCAGTGCTTTAATACAGAGATTACAGTGCCTTAAGATAGTTCCTTGTTATAGTGCCACAATTTAGTGCTCAGTATAGTGCCTCTAATTGCCATAATATAGAGATTTCTACAGCATTCAGTGAGATAGTCTACACAGTGAAATTAGATACTTAGTGCATAATTTTAAAGATTCCAATAGCAATTAGTGACTCTGTGGAATAGCAGAATAATTTATATATTTTTTATTTATCATTAGTGATTTCATACAATAGACTCAATGCAGTATGTCTGAAATGCAGAGTCAAATGGGTTCTCGAGTGTACCACGGAGAGCTTTGGAATCGCCATCAACATCAGACGTCTGTTCACAGCATGGCAGGCTCATACTATCACGGAGTTCTTGGGAATCCGTAGATGTTATAGATGCCAGCAATTCGGGCACTCCCAGGATCTCTGCCGCAGCAAGAAACAGTTCTGTGCCTTCTTCGCTGGGTCGCACAACACCAAAGTCTGTCAAGCAGAGTCACCAGCCTGTCATCAACTGCGGGGACTGTAACTACCGCAACGGCACCTCCTACTACTTTGAACATCCGGCATACCACCCGGAATGCCCGATATACCAGAGAGCCGTCTACAACACACGCTGCAACACACAATACTAAAGCTATAACATCACAGCAGCCTACCAATGCTATGTTACTACCTAATGCGTCTGAAGAAAGCAACATTTTCTCACAAGAGATCCTACAAATATCGACAACCCAGTCAACCTGATTCTAACTCATTCTTCAGCAGGCTCCATAAAATGCACGCAAATTAACCTCCAGCGGGCAGAAGCAGCTAATACTCAACTAGTGCAGCATGTCCTCGATCATGAGATAGATATCATTCTTCTCCAAGAGCCTTACTGCAGAAATGGCGCAATAGCCTGCCTACCACTCTCATGGAAGATCTTCCAGCGGAAAGCGCAACTTAACGAACTACCCCCGAGAGCGGCGATCATTTGTTGTAATCCACAATGATCCCCACTCATTATCAAGCAGGCACGAGATCATGTTGCAATTCTTCTGAATTATAATAACTCCCAGATTATCCTATCATCCGTCTACAGCTCTCCACCAGAAGACATCAGCAATGCAGTAGATAGTATAGCAGAAATACATAGAAAACATACTACCATTCCTCACGTAATAAGTGGAGACCTAAATGCGCACAACGTCATTTGGGGATACCCAGATACCTCACCGAAAGGAACAGCGTTAGAAGAATTTATAATGACAGCCAATCTACAGTTAATAAATACTCAGAATGCCCCAGCGACGTTCGACAACTCATACAACAAAGGATGGCCTGATTTAACAATAGCTACAAGTAACATAGCCAACAATATAACAGATTGGAGGGTCACAGACGACGAGAGTTGCTCTGATCATAAATATATCCACTTTTCAATTAATACCGACACAAGCATCACTATCCTTAAGCGCTACAAGATCCCAGGCAATAAACTGCGTGCATTAACAAAGGCTTTCTCGGATACCCTACAGAGTGAAGAAGAAGTAATAGACCAAATAAACAGCCCAGAGGAATTAGACACTTATACAGATCATCTCCTCAATACATTGCGATGTATTTGCGACAAGCTCCTGAAGACTCGCACTGCTAAACGCATACAAGGCATATGCTGGTGGACTAAGGAACTACGCCAATTACGGCAAAAGTGCAGAGCCCTAAGACGGCGTCTCCGAGGTGTAATGGACGAAGCCACCAAACTGGCATTGCTGACCACATTCCGCAGGGAAAGAGCGCATTATAAAAAATGCATACTACGAGCCAAAGTCAATAGCTGGCGGAAATTTTGCACAGCTAATACCAACGTCTATGGAATCCTGCATAAACTAGCTACAAATAAAGTTTACAAGCCTGACCAGCTTTATGCCCAATCAGCCAATAACTCAGACAACACCAATCTTGCAGAAACCACAGCATCTGCTATCCTTAATGCAATCTTCCTAGCAGATAACCCGGATGATGACTCAGCAGAACAACAGAATATACGGGACAACCATTCCATTCCTAACACACCAGACGACATACCCTTCGACTCAGCTGAAATACAGCATATCTTCCGTTTTCTTCCCATAAAAAAGGCTCCGGGACCAGACGGTCTAGATTATGCAACAATAAAGGTGGCTTACACATCCCGCCCTACCTTCTTCGAGAAATATTTCGGCAAGCTCTTAAAACACCAGATCTTCCCTACTGCTTTCAAAAAAGGAGAAGTGGTCCTGTTCCTGAAGAAGCAGAGATCCCCAGATGACCCAAGCTCGTTTCGGCCAATTTGCTTACTTTCGTCTCTGGGAAAAATTTATGAAAAATTACTGGTAAACAGACTTAAATTCCATCTCCAGCAGACCAACTTCCTCAGCCCACAGCAATACGGGTTCCGAACTGGCTTGTCAACCACGCATGCCCTGAGTCATCTTAAAGATAGCATAGAACAAAATAGAGGCAGAAATCTTCACACGGCATTCATATCCCTGGACCTGCAAAGCGCCTTTGACACCCTCTGGTGGCCTGCTATAAAGCAAGCACTTAGAGAGGCACAATGTCCCAAAAACATCTTTAACATCATCACGGACTATCTACATGCACGTAGCCTCATAGTAGCCAACAACAATGGCCTCACTATCAAGCGGCAGGAAAGAGGGTGTCCACAAGGCTCTTGCGCCGGTCCGTTGCTCTGGATAATCACCTTTAACTCCATACTACAACATGAATGGCCTTTGCACACAGACATCATAGCATACGCCGACGATGTAGCTCTTCTGGTGTCTGGCCGCACAAGAGATGAACTGGAACGGAATGCCACAGAAACCTGCTCGATATTCACGGACCTATGCAATAAACTTAAGTTAATCATCTCTCGACAGAAGTCCGCAGCCATCGTAATTCCACGTCCTGGCACAAATCCCACAAGACGTCCATGTATAAAGCTACTGGGCAAGAACTTAAAAATAACGAAGACGATTAAATATCTAGGAGTCACTTGGGATCAAAGACTCACCTGGTTACCGCACCTCCAAGAAATACGTACAAAAACATCGACCATCGCAAGGAAAGCCAGGCAATTTCAAGGGAGAAATTGGGGACAAAACCCCCATATCAGGAAACTATTGTATCTAACAGTGGCAGAGAGAATAATTCTCTACGCAGCAGTCATATGGGCACAACCAATGAGCAGCCGAAAGACCAAGCTGCTGACCACAATTCAACGGCCGTTTGCATTAAACATCTGCGGAGGTTATCGCACAACAGCGTCCAGCGCCGCCACGATACTTGCAGGCCTGCTGCCATTACACATAAAGGCAGAGGCAGAGGCTACCTATGTACGAATCACCCATCACAGACAAGAAGCCACATATGCAGGAATTACGTTCAGAACAACAGACTATGAACTCCCTGGCAGTGTGCAACACATCCACCCTGCCATCAAAGGTAGAGGGATCCATGTCAAAATCCAACATCAGCAATCGCACTCCAGACAACGCACTTCCTCTGCGATTACACAACTGTTCACTGATGGATCAAAACATGATCAGGGAGTGGGCTGCGCGTTTGCTCACTACGAACATGGCACACTAGTAAAGGAATGGAAAGGACATCTCACTAACAGCAATAGTATCTTCCAAGCAGAGGCACTAGCAATATTGAATGCGCTACGACATGCCCTCAACCTTTCCGTTACCAATGCGACTTTTTACACGGACAGCATGTCAGTGCTACACGCACTCAGGGATCATCACCACACTTCACCCATCATCATAGATATACTGCAACTTTTACGCAATAATCATCAAGCCCGCTTTAACATGGTATGGGTGAAAGGACACTCCGACAACAAAGGGAATGACGTCGCAGACCGTCTGGCTAATGAGGCTGCCAACAACATCCACGCTCAAACTATAAGAGCCCCTACCCCCGTCTCACACCTCAAGAAAACTCTGCGTAATATCTGTAAAGAAAAGTGGCAAGAAGAATGGAATAGTTGCGACACAGGGAGAAGGACGTATAACTTCCTACCAAAGGTAGACATGGAACGTCTTATAACAATAGCCCCACTGACACAGTACATAACGGGTCATGGCCCATTTCCATCTTATTTTATGCGTCATGGCATCTCAGCATCTGACAATTGTGTCTGTGGCATGCTAGGTTCTCCCGAGCACTACCTATTTGACTGTGGTCTAACAACAAACCACCACTTACCACATCCAACGAATGATAGAACACTTTACTATCGTTTCATAATCAAACACCCGCCAGCTATAAGGAGTATCTGCGCAGTTGTACAGCAAATCAACGCCCTAGGGCAAGACATTTGCGAGCCACAGTAGCATGGTACTGCAGACAATGTACTCAACGATTAGATATTCGCAGTATGTACACATTCTGTAATACACATTCCACATTCAATTTCGAGCCTCGTGTTAACATCCGCTTTCAATAGCCACCAACTTGCAGAAATAATGTTACTGACATGTTTATCAGTGTAAAGCACTGGGCACCCAATGGAATGATGTGTTATCGTAAATCGAAATATATAATATCTGTACAATGCACGAATGTAGTGTATGCAACGAAATATGTAATTCATGCAACAGAAGCCCCTAATGAAAGTATGTACATTATGTATTATGTGAACTGAGCATATTTCCGCACAGCGCTACTGCTTTACGCACACGTTACTATGTCTCATATGTTTCTTCTGTGTGTAATATTTGCATTTATGTGCTCTACGTGTTTCCATATGTATTCTGTGTGTCATGATATGTATTCTCGTATGTGTTTTTATGTCTTTATGTTACGTAATAACGAGTGTGTTTTTATGCTTTTACGTTTAATTTTGTATATCTATGTGTTTCAGCTTATATGAGTGTTTTAGTGTTTTAATGCTATCCTTTATATTCTTTTTTAAGTTACTTTGTGTTATTAACAACGTCCTATGTAAAAACTACCCGACATCTAGCACTTGTATGGCCATGTAAACTCCCGGTGCAGCCTCACGGGGCTCCAGCGAGTTGCTTCTTCGAGATAGTGGAGGACGTGGGACATATGCCTGTTTACCTATGTTATACGCCAGGCGTCCCCGTCCTCCGTCACCTGTCACCTGTATGCACTTGCTCAAAAAACATCACAGTGTTTTGCACATTGTAAATAATTCAAAGAATAAAACTCAGTTAAACAGTATATCTCCGCCTACGCAATATATCCCTAAAAGAGATGAATTAACGAGTCCTAAGGATGTTTCAGCCACAGTTTGTGCCTCTCATTATGATTCGAATGCAAAAAGTAATCACATCAGTCACATTTTATTGTGTACTGCTTTAATAAAAGTTCAAAATTCTGAACAACAATTTGTGAAGTGTAGATATTTATGTGACACTGGATCTCAGAGATCATTTATTTCAAGGGATTGTGTGAAGAAATTAGGATTACGACTGAAAGATAATTCCATTTCTGTGTCATGTCTAGGAGAATTTAATACTATAAGTAATGGGGAAGTCGATTTAGTATTCACTTCTGATTTTAAAAGTGATATTCGTGTATCAACATCAGCGTTTGTACTGGACAAGGTGACAGATAACATTCCCTATTTATCTTTTCCATCAATCATCTTCGATAACTTCAGTGATTTACAATTAGCTGATCCATTATTTTACAAGTCACAACCAGTTGACATTTTATTTGGAGTAAATGTATTTCTGCATTTAATGACGGGAGAAATTGTCAAACGTGGTCCTGATCTACCATTTGCTCTAAATTCGAGGTTGGGATGGATAATTTCGGGTACTACAAATTTTGAATCTACAAATTTTGAGCCAGTATATCTAAATCATTTGAATACAAACACAGATAAGTTAGTAAATTCTTTCTGGTAGTTAGAAAAGTTTCCAAATGTACAAACTTTAACAAATAATGAAACTTAACAAATGAAGAAAAACTTTTTGAAGAACATTTTAAAAACTCGCATTTTAGAGACACATCAGGTCGTTATTCAGTTGCATTACCATTCAAACATAATAGAGATATTCTAGGTGACTATCGTGAAATGGCGCACAGAAGATTTCAATACTTGGAGAAGAGGCTGTTATCTATGAAAGAAATTTACAACCAGTATATTCAGTTTATGATAGAGTACTTTTCACTAGAACACGTAGAATTAGTGCCAGACACAGATTATGAATTAGAGAATAAACACTATTATATCCCACATCACTTCATGTTGAAGGACTCTAGCTTAACAACAAAATTGAGAGTTGTTTTCGATGCGAGCGCTAAAACAACCACAGATGTTTCTTTAAATAATACGCTAATGATAGGCCCAAAAATACAAGATGACTTGATTTGTATTTTATTAAGATTTAGATTTCATAACATTGCAATAACCGCTGATATTAAAATGATGTACAGACAGATAAAGGTTCATGAAAAAGATAGAGGTTTTCAGAGAATATTATGGAGAGATAGCCCGTATAAACAAATACAAGTTTGTCGTTTGGGAAAACAGTTACATATGGAACTGCAGCTGCTCCATATCTTGCAACCAAAGTTTTGAGTCAGTTAGCGATTGATGAAGGATTGAACTTTCCAAAGGCAACGAATATAGTTTTAAGAGATTTTTATGTTGATGATATGTTAACTGGTGTAAAAGATAGTTCGGAAGGTATTGCATTGATAGACGAATTGCAACAACTGCTAAAAAGGGGTGGCTTTGAGCTTCAGAAATGGTCAACAAGTGAACCGTCATTGTTAAAAACCTCTGTGTCACAGCTAGTGACAATATTCATCGTGTAATAGAAGATAAAACATTGAAAGTTCTGGGATTGGAATGGCATCCGGACAATGATGAATTCAAATGTAATGTCGATGTAATAGAGTATCAAAGTGTTCCGACTAAAAGGATTATTTTGTCATTCGTAGCAAGGCTATTCGATCCATTGGGGTGGAAAGCTCCGTTTGTAATTCTCGCTAAAATGATCCTTCAGCAATTGTGGAAATTATAATTATCATGGGATGATCCTGTAACAGAAGAGATTGATCGAAATTGGAGAAATCTATGTAGAGAAGTTAAACTTTTGAATTCTATAAATATATCTAGGAAAATTCTGCTACCTGATTATTTTCGATGTGAACTTTACGGATTTTGTAATGCATCTGAAAGGGGTTATGCAGCAGTTATTTATATCAAAACTTGCAATAACTCTGACATTAATGTTAAACTTGTAACAACTAAAACTCGTGTAGCACCATTAAAATCTATTACGATTCCAAGACAGGAATTATGTGCAGCAGTGTTATTGGCACGCTTGATTCAGTCTGTAAAAGCTGCATTAGTTATAAATTTTGATTTAGTGCAAGCTTGTAGTGATTCACAAATCGTGTTGTCATGGCTAAGGTCAGGTCCTAAAAAATGGCAAGTATTCGTATCCAATAGAGTTTCTGAAATACAATCCATCTTACCACCTGAGAACTGGAGTCATGTTAATGGAAAAGAAAATCCAGCTTATTGTGCTTCACATGGGTTATTTCCTGCAGAACTACTATCTCATCAATTATGGTGGAATGGTCCTTCTTGGTTAAAGTGAAGTGAGATTGCTTTGTCTAAAAATATTCTTATAGATGAAGAGGCATTACCAGATGCACGTAAAACAGTCTCATTTGTAGTTTCTGAACTTGTACAAGTGGTGTGGTGTGGTGTATTTAATTATGGCAAAGCACACTAGGGCTATCTGCCTAAGGGAAGGGATGCCTTCGTGGAGGACTTTCTAAGGGAAACTGGCTCGTATACACGTTACACATGGGGAAAACCACGAAAACACCCATGCAGCCAGCCCGTTCGCGGGATTCGAACCTCGGACCGAACTACCAGTGTTCAGCGACTTTACCGCTCGACCGCTGGTGGGCGAACTCGTACAGGAATTTGCTATTATATCAAATATATCTTCATTTCCAAAGTTACAACGCATATTTGCTTGGATATTAAGATTCATATCGAATTCTAAAGTAGCATATCTAGAAAGAAATACGTCTTTTTTATCTAGTAATGAAATTCGAGCTGCAACTTTCTGTATTGTCCGAATAATACAGCAATTTCACTTTTTTAAAGAAATTCAATGTTTGGAGTTGGGAAAGGACTTACCTACAAACAGCAACCTCCTTAGCTTGTGTCCAATTTTAGATGACAACAAAGTGTTACGTGTAGGAGGAAGACTGAAAAATGCGCAACTATCAGAAAATGAAAAACATCCAATCTTATTACCTTCGAAACACAATCTGACAGAAATCATAATTAGACACTTTCATGTCAAATATCTGCATGCAGCACCGGAACTTCTTTTATCTTTAATTAGACAGCAATTTTGGATCATAGCTGCTAGATCTGCTATCCGAAAAATAGTAAGATCTTGTATCACGTGTTGCAAACTTAGAGCTAAAACTGCAAGTCAAATAATGGCTGATCTACCGGAATCTAGAATAACACAATCGCGACCATTTCATCGAACTGGAATAGATTTTTCTGGACCGTTCATGATTAAATATCGTGCAGGACGTGGACAAAAATCATTTAAATGTTAGGTATGCTAATTTGTGTGTTTTGTAATCAAGGCAGTACATCTTGAAGTGGTAGAAGATTTGTCAACAAAGGCATTTTTAAGTGCATTGAAACGATTTATTGCAAGAAGAGGGAAACCATTTGAGATTTATAGTGACTGCGGTACTAACTTTAAAGGTGCAGACAAAGAAATAAGAAAATGGTTTTTGCAATGTAAGCAAAATCAAGAAATTCACAAATTTTTGTCTTTAGAGGAAATAAAATGGATATTCAACCTGCCATCATCTCCCCATTTTGGTGGACTATGGGAATCGGCAGTAAAGTCAATAAGATTACATCTAAAAAGGACTGTTGGTGATACTGTGCTGACCTATTCGGAATTTCAGACCTTGATAGCGCAGGTTGAGGCTTGTCTCAACTCTAGGCCATTGTGTCCAACATCGGCTGATCCAAATGATTTAACTGCATTAACAGCTGGTCATTTCCTAATAGGAACATCTTTAACTGCCATACCTGAACCAGACCTAAATTATAGTTCCTTCAATCACCTTGACAGATGGCATGTGAGACAGTTTAATTTTCAGCACATCTGGAAAAGATGGAGTCGACTATACCTGTCTCAGTTTCAGCAAAGACCTAAATGGCAAAAAAGTCAAAACAATTTAGAAGTCAATGACGTAGTCCTCATCAAAGAAGACAATCTTCCACCTCTTAAATGGAGGTTAGGGAGAATAATTGCTGTTCATCCGGGCTCAGATCATAGAGTCAGTGTTGTTAGTATTAAAACTGGTCATGGTGTCATAAAACAACCAGTCGTGAAATTGTGTCCTCTTCCTATTCAGACTAAAAACTATGAACTGCTTCGCATATAATATTTTGTATTATTTTTCTTATGTTTATCTTTTATTACAGACTAAGAAGTTTCAAAATGTGTTTATGTGAGTATCGTTTGCTACATTTTATTGTTGCAAACAGCGTAAATTTCTTTTGTTTTTCTTCCTTTAGTTTTGAACTTTATGTGTGGCAACAAGATAATTGATTGATATAATTGTGTTTGTGACAGCCATGTAGAATGGCTCGCTTATTTCGTATCAATTATTTCGCATCGCTGATATCTTATTTATAATTAGTGTAATGAAATAAAAGTGAAGGAATACAGTCCATGTGTTACGTATTTTTTATTGTTTGTGAAACATATTAAGTAAAGAACAACTACTATAAAACCTTTATAAACATCAGGAACTTCAAAGTTTTTAGTTTTGTTTAGTGCTGTTATAATGCTGCCAAAAAATTTCCGAATGCCTGCCATACGTTTTTTATGACGTTTTGTAATTTCTTTTGTCAGCCTAATTTGTGTCTCGCGATTAAATACAGCGAAAGAATTTTAGAAAAATCTGCATTAAATTTAGTTGAAGAAAAAGTTGCATATTTCTTATAGCAAGAAAGAAGAGATGAAAGTATATGGTGTACAGCTCTGTGAACATTCAAATTTTTAGCTTTTGAAAGCACTGTTTTTTGTGCGTATTGTTGTAATATTGGGTTATTTTTTTATTTATTTGTTTAATTTTTGCGTTTTGGGGAATAATAATGTTAGAATTTATTTTAGTGTAATTAAATTTGAGGTCATATGCTCTTATTACTTATTTACTTGTTTCTAACACAGTGTTGCAGACCTGATTTAACTCCGAAAACGTTTTAACTGTAAAAGTAGCTGAATGGAACGCGAGTAATAGGCAGAAATACTAATCCTAAATACAACTTTTATCACCAAGCTCGTGAGATAGTCGTCAACTTGGCGATTTTTTAGAAGTTATTGGTTAGTTAGGCAATTTAATTACGGCAAAGCCTCGAGGGCTATCTGCCTAAGGGGAGGGATGCCTTCGTGGAGGACTTTCTAAGGGGAACTGGCTTGTATACACGTTACACATGGGGAAAACCATAGAAGTTATTGGAAAACGCAGTTTCGATGTTCTAGGAGCGATTTTTCCTAAAACTCGTGTAACAACATCGTTGCAGTATGACTTTGCCATCCAGCAATATCATGTTATTAGTCAGCTTTAAGAGACGGCGGTTCAAAGATAAATTAGATGAATTATCATTTTAGAGTGTACTCTGCCAGTGATATTGGTAATTTGGGATATTTCTCGTGCCTAGGACATTTGCCTAATGTCTATGCCTCCTTAAGTTATATACAGCTATTAGGTTTTTGCTGTGCAATATTATTTCTTCCATTCCAATAAACTGTCAGTTTCTTCTTACTGATCTGAAGTAATTTTTAAAGAGATATCCATGAGCCCGTGTAGCTCGCAACAGTTTGAAAATTCTGCATAATACCACACACATCAATATAACAGCTTCAGTTCTCTATATATTTAATTATATTATTTTATTAGTATACTTTCAAACATTTTCTATGACTTCTCATTGTTTCTGTGTTTTTACACAGCGCTCGACTTATTTCCAACTGTAGTAGAAAAAAGAAGTAAGTGAAAAGAGAAAGTAAGTTAAAATCTACTCTAGGCAAATTTAAATCTCACCGTTCCTTACGGCAGATAAAAGGCGAAAATTATTTGAGTGAGATTAAAGTAAAATTAATTGCTATTTTACTTTTTATATTTAAATTTAGCCAATCGTGATAGCAACAGAATTTCTGCAAACAACCATAAGCTTGTTAACTGTTTCTTGCCAGTTCCTAAATTTATTATTATTATTTACGCGTTCCGCTTTAAGGTACTAGACGGAAGAGAGGGATGCCTTCGTGGAAGAATTTTTAAGGGAAACTGACTCGTATTAGCACGTTACTTATAGGGAAAACCGCAGACCATGCAGCTAGCCCGTTCGGGAAATTCGAACCTCGGATCGAACTAACAGTGTTCAGGAACTTTACCGCTCAACCGCTGGAGGCCAGTTACCCAAGTTTGAGTAATGATTTCAGTTTCTTAGATCTGATTGTTTTTATATATCCTTTCTGAAACTGTAAACTCCTTCGATTTTCAGTTCGATTGTTACCCAGTTATATAGAATATAGTTTACATTCTGTGTTAGGAAATGCTTCTTAAAATTATTAAAAAAAAACTATGTAAAATTTCTGCTTGCGTAACATAACAAAAATGTGCTGTTGAGAGAGGTAAAATAGGTAAAAATATATAGGATAAATTTTGCTGATTTTTCTGAATTAGATTTAATCATTTTATTTGGAACATTTTCATTATAATCCACATATTCAATTGGAAAATATCGCTACAAAAAAATTTGGTGATAAATTCTTCACGCTAATTACACTAACATGTTCTGGTGGAATTAACCTTTTCATTATAAATTATATTTCTCATGTATCGAAAGAAAGACATGTAAATTTGGTTTTAAAAAATATAATTAATTGCTTTACATATTGTGCATCAAATGTTATTGTTCTGTGAGTCAGAAATAAAAAAACGACCCAAAATTTGAAATGATTTATTCTCTAGATATTCAAAATAAGCATTATATTCAACAGCTCCTGAAAACATTTATGAACTGTAAAATAATTATTACTAAAATGAATTTTTGGACTGCTCATAATTACTACACAATATAATTTTAATTAACCATTTATCAGTAATTTATTTCTCTATCTATGGCAAACTATAACTAAGGCAACTACAGGAAGAAATTGAAAACACATATTTAATTGACATATTCAATACAGCTTTTCGATCTTAATTAACTCTCCTTCACTGAAGTCCGTTTTAAAGATTTAATAATACATTTTATTGCCTTTTTGAAGTATTGCCATTCACTTCACACAGAACTTTTATTGCTTTAAGATAAAAGAAATGGCAATCTTTAAAAATAAATTCATTTTGATGCTAACAAAACAATCTTTAAAATTATTATTCAATAAAGGAAATTATTATTAATTAATTAGCCTAGGAAGTAATATCAGGAAAAATGTGGAACACACTTCTGAAGGTAGTAATATGAGCAGTTCTGTAAAAGCATGATAATTAAGTAATAAATATAAATTAAGCATGGTGATAATTAGTTAAAAAAGAAAACATCTTCTCCTCTTTTTAGGATTCCTGATTACACTAATTAAATGTAACAAATTAAAAAATAACTTAAAATTGAAATTCCAGCTACATATATAATGTAAATGTAATGCAGAAATATGTCTTTAAATACAAAGTTTCTAGGAAAAGTTATTACAAAATAGTCACTGTGATAAAATACATGGTTCCTATCATAAGGCGATCCTATGATCTAGCTAGCACAGATAACAAAAAAATACAACAGTAATTAAACAATCTATAAATAGAATTAAGCACTTTTGCTTGTTGAAATATAGCATTTGTTTGCTCTGAATGAATATCACAAATTTTAGCCTTGTTTAATGAATATTACCCTTCAATTGACACAACAAATGCGAAATTTCTTCGAACAAAAGTCTTATTTGGATGAAAATAGAATAGTGATGGTGCAAGCGATTTACCATTACGAAATGCTATGACGCCATTGTTCTATAACACAAGAAGAAAAATAATTATTTACTGATAATTTTTCATATAAATTATTTAAATAAATTAATAATTTAATTAATTACTTGAAATATAAACTATAAATGGCACTAATATTTGAATCTTTTTCAATAACTTACATATGTGTAATTTTAACTAGAAAAATACATTGATTCTTTGTTAGAAAATGACATACCAGTAAAACCACAGATAAAATTTAAAATTCTGTGAGTTTTCACATCATCACAAATATCTAGTCATAGTAATTTTACACAAAAGAAGATCATTGTGGTGATGTGAAAATAAAAAAAGTGATATGACAAATATTGTACAGTGCGTTCAGGAAACTTCTGTATTCAAAGGAGGAATGTATGTAAATTGAATGTAATAAAAATGTGTAAATGTATAAATGTAATAAAAGAAATTAAGCTGTCTAATGTGGCAATGCGGCATATGACGTAATTATCAAAGTATGGTTTCTAGGTGTTTGACTCTGTAATGTTTAAACACTAGTTTGTAGACTCCTTTGCCTCGATTACATTTGAAAGTCAAAAAGACTTGAAGGTGTATGAACATGTATGTCCAAGTCGAGGAGTGCCACCTCAGACAGTATGGTGGCACAGGATAACGGAATTTACCATGCCAATTAATCTGGATTGGAATGCTGAGAAAGGTATGAATTGAGTGTCTTTGTGGCACAGTCGTCTGTGGAGCCGCAAGTTCTCTCGAGATATCGCTAATAGGGATAAAAGTGTACCAGACCCTCAGATTCCTTATCCCGCTGCCCTTGAATGAAATTGGCATGACTCTTAGGCAAACAGCCCTCATATGCTTTACCTAAATTAAATAATAATCCAATACAGAAGAAAGAAGCATAAGCACATAGGGATGATCTGAACAACGATCCAAAAGACTTCAATGGATTACGTTAACGTTTAAGTTTTTATGAGGTACAGAATCTTCCCAAACGGACTGTAAAAAAGTTCTTAGAGTAAACATTGAATGTTTCCTGAATTTAAATATACGAAAATGTGTATAAAAAACATGCAACCCTCCTTTGTTGTTTAAGAAATGGTTATGCTCAGCGATGATATCAAACATAAATGCAACGCTGGTAAAGTGCACTTAGACAGACGCATTTAAATGTTGGTTGATTCTTAGAAACAAGAATAAGCCTTGTTTCCTTCATGATAACTTTAGAAATAAAGTCTGGTGATCACAGTTCATTGGCGACTGAAAAGCCACAATGTTAAAACAGTTGACAGTTATGGTTAAGAGCATCCTTTTGAACTCTAACTCAACCCGATTGATCTGAGTAATGTTTGTCCCAGCGTGAAGGGGCACGAAGAAAAGGCGTAGCTGCAATCTTCATTTGCCAAGCCGCGATAGGCTGCATCTAGGTATTTTTCCATCCCAGTTATCTTTTTGCTAAAAACAGAGATAACAAAATTAAATTAAATTAAGATGCAAATAATTATATATAAAAACAAAATATTGATAATAATTGTTAGTTTATTATTCATTCACTTTCTTCGCTTCGTTCTCAAGGCATTTGAAAATAAGATTCATAAGGTATGTTCAGCATGTCCCAGGAATTACAGCTTAGACAGAACTTTCTGAGGATATTCTGTGCTATGGCATTGGCGTCATTCAGTCGCTTAATATTTTTTATTATTCAAATGTGTGCAGTTTCCTTTCAAAGTGACGATTTATACTGTATGATTAATAATAATGAGTAAAATCAATGTTATTTGTACCACGATATAGAATTAACAACAAAATGAAATTATTTTGCTTTGCAATCAAATCAAAACATCTGGCTTACATTAGATTGGTCTGAGGCGATATTTTTTAGAAATTCATTAACATTCAGAAATAGCCAAACCCTGCATACCCCATCCACTTATCTATAATCAAAATTAAGTTAATAAAAGAAAACTTTATTAACTTAATTTTGTATAAAGAAAACTCAATAATATTTTATTTAAAACTTAAAAGAAAACTAAGAACAAATAATTTTTGCCGTCTGATACACTATAAAAAGATATTCCTAAAAATTAGTATTTTAAAATTCCATTAGTGAATAATGTTGTACCAGACAAAAGAATACTTATAAAGCCAATTAACAATAACATTACTCATTTTATACCTAAATGTACGTCTACTTTGTTGTGTTAAATGGCTAAAATGAAGAGTTGACATTAATATAAGTTCAACATTTTAAAAGAAAAGTATCAATATAGGAAAAGAGGACAATACTTAAGAAACCCTATACTTCATTTTAAAATATAAAGTCGCATATTGTGCTGAATACAACTAGACAAAACTTTGTTTTATTTATTTTAATCTGACGTTTCATCCACTTAAGCTAAACATAAAAATAATAAGGTCATTCATAAAGAAATAAATATGACAATTTTTGTCATGTCGGTAATGGAAAACAATATAATGTTCAATCGTTTTCTCTCTTTTACTACTTGAATAAAGTTTATCGATTGATTCATGGTTCTGTACTTTCATTACAGTCAAGATGACTAAAGTTGTGTGATAAAAGTCAAAAACTATTTCGATTTCTCCATTCTTTGTATTCTTTGTTCATTCAAAAATTTTTACACTTTATTAGTTGCTGAAATTATTAAAAATATATAATAATTTTTGAATGATAATCCTGATATATATTTTGATACAACCATTTAATAAGATAGTCGCTAATTCCAAAATTTCATGAAGCCTTTCTAATACGAGTAACTTTCTAATATATAAAATGGAATGAAATTTAAGGAGAAATATTAGCTTACTTTTAAAGTGTAAGTTTCAAAGATATATGCGACACTCAGAGTAGCTTTAGAAATTGATATACTTTTACATGAATGAAATAATACATAATGCAAAATAAATTATTCGAAGTAAGTAAATTTTTCACTAGATAAATTTTAAATAAGTAAAATCTTTAATATTAAATACGCTTCATAACCGCGTCAAAAAAAGCATATTTTACTTACCTCACGCCTTTTAGAATGACAGAAGCTATTCCTTTCTTGGCTAAGAACTTTTCGAACTCGCACACAGCTCTTTGTTTGCAAGCTTCGTCTTTAATCCTGAGAAGCTTAAAAGATGCTTCTGGATAGTTAAAACTTGTTATAGAATTAAACATCTTTCCAACGTCGTAAGAACCGAAATAGAAATTGCTGCTGTCGGAAGACTGTCGTCGATTATAACCACCAGCAGCAGCACCAACAGGTCCGTTAACATTAAGGTGCTGAGGTGGGGCATATTGATGAGGAGGAGCTGAAAACGCATGTTGGTAGGCAGTGTTATGGGGATCCATCATGCTTCCAAAGAGAGCAACCATGGTCACATATGTAAGATAACCCCCTCCAACAGCAGCGAGTAGGCCAGTCAACGAAGCCATCGTGTCAGAGACTCCTCGAAACGAAAATGGTACTTTCATAACGCTTTGAAATCGAGACACAAATTTTTGAAGAGTTTGAATACCCTTGAGCCCTTGCTGAATGCCCAAAGCAGGACTAGTTCCTCCTGGAGCACTGGATGAACCTCCGCTAGACTGGCTACCTCCGCTGAAAGCTCCTAACAAACCACTGCCAATATTGCTCAATACATTCAGACGTTCTTTGCGATGTGAAAGAGTTTCTTTGGATAAAGCCGTTTCGTTCAGTGAATGGGTAGGCTTTTCGGTTGCACATGCCAGTAATGCTGTAGAAAGCACCAAGAGAAATACTGCTTGAGTGTAGCCCATTTTTCTAGAAAAAAAGAAAAGAAAATATACTGCAAAATTTACGTTCACCATACGAGAATTGAACGCGAGTGATTTCTTTGTACTTGTATTAAAAGTATACTTCAATAAAGATGAAATACTTAATACTTTAAAAGCATACTTAAATAAAGATTAAATACATAATTTTAAGAAAATAGTTATGCATTGGGTTTAAATAAACAAACAAACTCATTTGATTTTTATCTCTTCACTAACAAAATTATTCAGCACAAAATAAGTAACTCATAGCTTTGCAGTATACGATTTCATTCTAACAAACATTTTATATAATGCAGTGCCTATTAGGATAAAAATATAACGGAAGACTTTCTCCAGTAACCTTTCCTATGAAATTATTCTTGTGAGTGATGCTATTTAATTAATTTCATTATGTAACATAAACATCAATACTTAATTTATAATTTGAAATCAGCGTGCTCATAGCTAAATTGATAAAAGAAGGAGACAGTATTTTCAGATCTTACAAGTCAGAAGGTAGGTCTTGAAATTTTTTATGCCATTTGTAGAAGATAATATTTGTTTGAATATATTTTTTGAGTTTCCTTACTCAGACGGCTGGAAAAATGTTAGAACTTCATTAGAATTTTAGTAATATTTAAGTAAATATACGCTTAGGCGAGAATGCTTGAAAATTACAACTACTTCTCCGTTCTATATAAGTTATTAAAAAAATATTTTATACATTGTTTTTTTATTGCAGGATACAAGCCTCAAGTTTTACAAATTAAATCACTGATTATATCTAAAAATAAAACTTTAACTGATTAGCCTATAATTTATTACTCACGAATATCTGTCCTCTCGAGCTATATAAATGTTAGCTTAATTCCGGCTTTTTATTATGCAGAACAAACGCAATTTCATGACCCGTCACCTCAAGATGGTAGTAGAAACCTCCCTCTGTCATGGAAAAGCAGTGATTATACAACACGAAGTTTTCCAGTAATTATATGCAAGGTTATTGACTCTCGGAAACCTTGGAAGGTTACAAACGCAATATATACATATCCTGGGGGCGATTCTACGTCATCAAATACCTGTGTTTTTCACCCATTTGGAACGGAAACACACAGACGCAAAAAAATTCCAAATTGACAGCTTTATGCTCAGTTAATCAACAACTCAACCTGACAAAGGCCAGAATCAATTTCTACTCAGTATTTACTGCTAAAAGAACATCATTAGACTCTTTTTCTCTTCTTTTTTTTTTTATCTTAAGAGCATTTTAACTTGACAATGTTTTTTTTTTTTTTTTTTTTTTTTTTTTTCGTGAAGCTAAAAAAAAAAAAGACTGTAAAAAGAATTAGATCTGTAGGTTTTTCCCTGCGGTTAACAGCTGATGGAATGCTTTTCGACGAGAAGTGCATGTTGATGAAACGTTTTAACTGGTTTGACCATGGCTACTTTCAACAGCTGACCAATAACAGATAACACTCCTCGAATTCAAATTACATATAAACGTTGTTTTTGCTTTTTTACAAGCTCAACAGCCATTTTAAATGGTTCTTTCGCAAGACCATGTTAGTATATTATACAGCTGAAACCATTTTATAAAGTGGTGCTGCGGGCTAAAAAACATATCGCGGTATAAGGGAATTCCGTTGGAAATCCTAGTCATATTTCTGATTTCAACTCATATTCGCAATAACGTTTGGACGCTTCTTTGCTTTTGCAATCTGTAATTGCAGTACTACAGAACAATAATAAAACAAACATAATTCAATCTTTTTTCTGAAGCTCAGCACTGTAAGTTTAGAGAAATTGAATTTCAGCTCGTCAATGGCTGGTATTAAAAAAAAATGTAAAGGAATTTTTCTTTTTCTTTTTTTTTTTTTTTTTCTTTTCTTTTTTTTTTTTTTTTTAATGTGAAAGCTTTCACATTTTAGATTACGCCGAAAGGGGCATTCTTTTAATGTTTTGTGTGTTACCTTTATTTATTAACTATCATGTTCTTCACACGTAAACCAATAAACTCAATTCAACAGCAATACAATAAAATGTTTAAAAGCTGTATATATTTAGAATTTCCGATAGACAGTATCGCGCGTTGGAGATAAAAATGTTATTTCCTGTACAATGTTGGCATTTCTCGCTTTGAAATCGTTGAGTTTGTTAATCAGAAAAAGTTTTACAAAACATGAAATAGATAATAAAACAAATTTGAAATTCGGGTGTCCAGGTGCCCATGTGCGGGTGCAGGATTACGTTATTCAAAATTTGATGGCTCTAGGTACCGTCGTTTTTTCACAATGAAAACATGCATACATTCATGCAGATTGTTCATTATTTAATTTCTTTAAATATAATACAGGGCGATAATATTTGGTGGCAACAATTTGAAAAGTGAAATGGACATTTACAGTGAAACAACGCAAACTATTCCGCTTCGAAAAACTAACAGCCCTTCTGAGCTACCGCCCCTTTGGACTAAAAAAAAAAAAAAAAAAATTAAAATAAATTAAATTAAATGCGGATAATTGCAAAATTAAACATTAATAAATACAAGAATGTTATTTTCCCATGAAATGAAGTTAAATGTATAAATAGCCGCTTTATTAATTTGCTTTATATAGTATTAATTTTACTGAAATACTTCAGAAATGTTATATAAACTTGGAAAAAATGGAAAATATGTTGCACGTCGTGTTATTTAATAAAGGGAATAAATGAAAAGGATAAAAATAAAAAAATGGTGGTGGAATTAATGGCATATCACCTGAGAAAAGAAGATTAATGCCCCAATTGCATGATATAATAAATTTTAAGGATAATATGTATGGTTTATATACATATATATATATTGTGTGTGTGTGTGTTTACGGCAAAGTAGGTGAGGGCTTTCTGTGAAATGGGTGGGATACACATACGGAACACCTCGAAAATGGCCATGCAGGCTAGACCGTTCGCCAGTGTTTGAAAGCCAGGTCGAATTACTTTTGTTTAGTGACTTCAACTGCTCAGCCGCTGCCAGCTCAGAATCGGTATGGGAGCATAATGAAGTGAAAATTATTAGCAGGTATTCGAAAGAAATCCACATTCTGTTTCATTTATTAGCAAAAATCACAGTTTAGCTAAATTCAACTGAAATTCAAGATTGCATCCTCTCATTAATAGAGTCTTGGTGTAATGAGTCGCAGTATAAGAAGGTTATGATAAAATACTATTTTAAAATACTTATAAAATGAAATGTATTATCGTGAAATACTTGTACAATTATTTGAATTAGAATTTCATTTTCTGATTATAATGCATTTATGCAAATGTCAAATTAATATTTTAAATAAATGAAGATTAACTGCATTGCTTAAAAGTATATACGGACTGTTTTCTGTAATAGCACATGCTTCGGTCGCAGAACTAAGATTTGGTTAATTAATTTCTTCTACTTAATATTACCTTATTCACTAATTATTCAGAAAGCCTTTTTAAAATAACATCGTTGTGAAAATATGTTTTCGAAACTTTTTCTTGCTTCGCAAAAATTATAAAGTTGTTTCCTATATACTGAATCCCGTTGCATTTTAGAAAGAAATGTCTTGAAAATTCGCGATATTTTTATTTAACTTTATGCATGGGAGTAATACTGCAAGATTCATTTTTACTGTCTTTTAGTTTCTCTCAACAGCTTAATTTAAGATGTAATTAAAGTATAGAGAAATGGCAACAGTATGTATAATTATATTTAAAAATGGAGCTTTTAGATGCTGTAATGCATATTTTATACTTTTCATTTGTTAAAGATATTTTGGAAGGTGCACTGGTGAGCGAAGACTGAATGAGTGTCACGTCGCTGAGCGTGGTTTGAATCCCAGGCTAAAATCTGCCCATCCGAAAGTTTTCCCGAGAGGCTAGTGGAACGGAAGAAGGAACCAAGTAATATGCGGATTCCCTCTTCAGGAGAGCTTTCAGGCAAAACTGGGATGCAGCTTAAGCAGATAACCATCGTGTGCAGTCATCGGTACTTAGATCCATTCTATTCCAATCTTAAATTTATACTCACCAGACAATTTGGAAACATTCTCTTTTCATATTTACGATAAATAGCTAAACACGGTGTCATACAGTAACCACACGAAATTTTTTTAGATTATATTAGAGCTCTGAAATAATTTGCTGCAATTACAACCTTAGTCATAAGCAGCAAACAAACTATCTGAACTTAATTAAGACACAATAACACGTCGAACAAATACTAAGTCAAACAACAAAAATCAGTGTTATATTTTCAAATTTTTACAGGACTAGTTTCGATGGTTTTACCGAACCACCATCGTCAGCTGCAAAATCGCAAATGAACGAGATAGGATATACTTCACAGGACTAGTTTCGATGGTTTTACCGAACCACCAAAGTCTTTCTGTTCTAGTTAACGATCCTAATTCCAATCCATCTTTGCCTTCGGCCTTTAAAGAAATTTTTTTAGTTCTGGTTTCATCAACAGATGGCGCCACTAGCTTATTTTCTGTCCAGGCTTTCTTATCTTATCTGACCATTATATCCTATCTCGTTCATTTGCGCTTTTGCAGCTGACGATGGTGGTTCGGTAAAACCATCGAAACTGGTCCTGTAAAAATTTGAAAATATAACGCTGATTTTTGTTGTTTGACTTCTGAATTAGTATCTGAACTTTTTTTATAAATACACCCTACATTCATTGAATGAAAGATTTCCAGTATCAGTCCTTTGATTTCCCACGTTGTTACCAGCGGACTTCGGTCGCTCTGATTGTTTCAGTCCTTATGCGAGTTGCGATGTTTGTGTGATGCACCATTCTTTACTGTTAAGTTCAAATAATTTTGTAGGTAGAAAAATGTAAATTTATTTAAGAATAAAATCACACTGTGAATGAATAATGTCAATAAAAAAATTTAATGATCCACATTTATGTTTCATTTTTAAAAAAAAATTAATTCATTTTTTTCATTTAAAAAATATTAATTGATTTTTTTCCTTTCCTTGCGTTTAAAAAATTCTTCGGAGGCGAACACACCTATGGCACTTGCTACCGTGCTCCAAATAAATTAACGACCCTGTGAAATCAGTCTGAAATACATGACCTATATTCTCAAGAGAGGTTTCCTAATCTTCTGGGGGCGACTCTTGGGCTCATTTGAGAAATTATGTATGGAATGTAAGTGAGTTTGCTATTCGCGACCTTAAATGACGAACACTTCTTATTCCCACATGCCCTTCAAATATCATTTACCTATCTGATTGGCCCCTTCTTAGAGGCCCCCCCCCAAAAAAAACTACTACATAAAAAAATCTGAAATAACAGTCTAACCTTCAGATCATGGTGACTAGATTTTTTTCAATGCTAATCTAGAAAAATATGACTTCAAAAATACTTCGTGCCTTTTATTTCAAATAATTTATTTCACAATTCTTGTCAAAATATTTTATAATACAAATAAGAAAGCCATCTGTCAGGCAAAAATTATTTATTTTATATTCTGTTTGATTTTACCCGATACTTATTTACTTATTTTAGAAACCCACATGTTATTTACACTGGAAAATACCGGCACTTTTGCAGCGTTTGCTCCCGACAAGCATAAATATGATTCAGTTACAGATTTACAATCATTAATTTGGCAGATTTAGGAAATTATGATTTACTCTGTAAATGACATTAAAAATTAACATTTCACTTCGAGTTTCAGCCATTTCTCAATTGATTGATGGGTTACAAATCATTTCATGTACAGTAGCTCTTTGGGTAGTTCGTTGTCAGATAACTGTCGTCTGTAGTATTCTGTCCCGGAGTAATTAATTATGTCTTTATTTATCTTCCCACTGCACCATATTTGTTTTTTACTTGACGCTTTTTAATTCTGTATCCAAATGAATTGAATTTTCTATTTTACCACAAACGGATAACAAAAGTAAAACAGAAAATCAAACATTAGTTTTATTCTTCTTGTGAACTGCGCGAGTTCTATAACAAAACTTTTTCTGTAAGTATATCTATTGAATCATTGATATATTTCAATTTTAAACCTCACAAGTTTCTCATCTCTTTTACAGGCTGCTACTAGCAAAGTTCGCATTGCTAGCTGCAGCCTGTATGGAATAGAATCTGAAACATTTTCTAAGGCAAGCAATGAAACGTAATAACTGTACTAAGTATCAGGGACAGACTTGCACTATCACCGACGTCTGGTCGTTTAAATTTTTGAAATCACTATCCTTGTTGGGCGGAAATCCGCAGATTAAATCACTCTAGTTTTTATCTTAATAATGTTTTACAGGAAATAATTTTTAAATCCTTTTTTTACAGTGATTCTCTTTTATCAAAAATAAAGTGATAAAGAAAAATGCATTCGTAACAAACAGTGCAATTTGATTAAGTTCCTTACAACGCGTCTAATTTTTCTTATTCTAACAAAGAACGTGAAGGGGAAAAAAAGAGGTTAAGGAAACAGGCGTCAACAAAATACCGAATGTTAAGAAAGGTTATTTGAGGACATGTGATCATTGATTTAACCTACAGACCTTTCTTTTTTAGAGTCATGCGTGGATGGAATAAATTAGAGACTAAAATAAAGCATTTAAAAGAGTAAAGCTTGTCGATCTAATTCACAGAACTTGAACTTAATTTGACATTTTATTTTAATTTAAAATGGTATCAATTAGATTAGCAGTAGGCATTTGAAATGCTGGCAGATTAGCGATAGATACGTATTTATAAAAATCTATGTACATGCCATAATTAAAGTAAACAGTTGTCAAGCCATAAAAACAAAAATGATACTTCAGATGTTCATCATTTGAGATTTTGATTATTTATCAAATTACTTTCATTTCTGCAATTAGTTTCGGTGATTTAATCGTGCTATAAAATACAATTCTAATAAAGTAACTTTTAATATCGTCTTCATGTAAGTAAGCAAAAGAATTTCTAAACTAGAAGGTAGTTGTATAAACAAAATTATTTCAGAAGATTATATTAAATATTTTAACTAAATAAATAAACTTAAGTTGATACTAATGAGTGAGCGAATGAGTGCGCTGCTGAGATAGGTTCCGACCACGAAGGTGAACCAAACGGAATAGTGTACCATCTCACCCGGAAATCTATTACCTCTCCAAATGCAGCTCAGGGCCAGGTTTACAGAGCAGACGACTAGTATTCTTTTTCAGAAGTTGGTATATTGGTATTGGAAAAATGTATTTTTTATTTATGCGTGTACCCATGTTTTACTTTAATAACTGCAAAATAATAAATGAAACAAAATGAAAACAAACCATGAATCAACAGCGCAGAAAAACTGCAGAAAATTTAATGGGCTTAATACAGTAAAGAAAAAATTTAGCTTTTTTTGGCAACAATCAGAACTTGATATTTTAAAGTAAAAGGAAAAAAATCGAAAGGTGTTACGTTATATGTAATTACTTGTTTTATTTTTTGAATTGTTTTAATTATTCCATTTCTTTATACTCTGATAATTGCGTTTTTTGCATTTAGACCATTTAAATTCACAGTATAATCACAAAATATTTAAAAACAGTAGATTTTTGGAATTCCTGACAGAGTCAAAACAGAAGAGAAAGACACCAAAGTAAAACATAAAAATTAACAAAGCAGCAACCTTGTATTTGGCGCATATTTAATCAAGAACTCTATCGATTTCGAGAGCAAATAGGTACATCAGATACAAAGAAATCTGCCACATCATCATTTCTTTGCTCCTGATGAAATGAGGCCTGTACCTGTTTGCTCTGGAAATCGATAGAGTTTATGACTAAATCTACGTCAAACACAAGGTTGTTGCGTTGCTAATTTTATGTCCCGACAGAGTGTTAGGGGTTGCCACTCTTTTTTTTTTTTTTTTTTTTGTAATGTAATTACATTATAAAAAAAATTAACTGCATAGCCAGCTACCTAAAAAGTTATTAAGATAAAGAAAATGTTATATAATGATATTAATGAATCCAGCTAATGTCATATCATACAAATTTTTAATTTTCTGATTAGATATATCATGATTTAAGTGCACTCTTATTTAAATCAATCATTGTAAAACTTAGATAAAATATTCTTAAAAACTATGTTTATTGCTTTTAAATCGCCCCTAGTTTATTACTCAATAACCTTCCAGATTAAATCCGAAAGTTAAATATCTTAGGCTTTACTGAATGGCAACATGTTGGAGCGTGGAAAATGGAAATAATTTATTCCTGGCAGTGGCAATACATTGCTTTCATAGCTGAAAAAAGTTTTTTGATTTAAATTGATTCATATGTCAATTCATAAACATTTTACATTTTGCCAACTGACAACAGTCTATCCCGCTGGAAATAAAAATGTTTTATTCTGAATTGTATTGCCATTTCCTATTTTTAAATCACTGAATTTGTTAATTAGAAAGTTATTAAATTTCGAAATATATGAAATAAGTAAAAATCAAATGAGAAATTAAAAATTTGGGGTTCGAGATGAATATGTTCGGGTGGAGGACTTACATGCATTAAATATTCGGCAGCTCTTTAGTTGCCGTTGTTTTTCTATAAAGTAAGGAACATACATATATGTCCTTCATTATTTAATTTTTATTAATACATGACGATAACATTTGGTTGCAAAAATTTGAAAAATGATTCGAACAAAAAGTATGTTTCGAGACTAATAGCATTTCTGGTATTAAAAATGAAACAGTAGGGATGCAAGAATAGCTGCTATGGCAAAATGAATCAGTAGCTTGTGTAGACAGTTTAAGCTACCGGCTGATCCAAAAAGAAACAAAGAACAATAGCAAAGACAAAGAAAAATAACTTTTCAACAAAGAAAAATATTTTTATCTGCTGTTACACTCTAACTAATTAGTAATTTATGTATATAACGATTTCAGATCTCTTTCATCTTTTAAGGTTGCAGAGAATAGCTTGTATTGAATTTTAAGTATTTAACCAGTTCTTTATAATTTCAGCTTTTTTTATAACTTCTCCTTTTCGTATTCTTCACAAGAATGCAAACGAGTAATGACTATTTAAACTCAAGGTTTGAGATTTTAAGACAGAGCGTGTTTCTGGTATCGCGTGCATGCTATGTGCTAGTTTCCTGTCAGCCCTGATAGTTTCAATTGTTCGGCTTTGCTCGCTGCTGACGTTTTAATTCTGACGCTCCGGAAGAATGGTGAGCCAGATTGTACAGATAGCCAGATCTAGTATTGTATCTTATTGCGTAGTCCTTAACTACTGTTCAATGTTTGAATTAAGTTGAAATGTTCCATTTTATTTTGCATCACCAAGAATTGTGGAAATTGTAGCACAAGAAAAATGCCTTTGAATTCTAATTTCTGCTAAATAATAAGGTTATTTTTAACCTTCTCAAGACTTCACACATAGCAATAATTCGCTTCACGTCTGTTAGGGTTATCGGAGTAATGAGCATTGCTAGATCATCTATTTCTTTGCAATCCTTTTAACATTAGATGGAACAGAAAACAGATGATGTTGCAATCATAATACAGTGCACGTTTTTCAGTTGTTTAGAATTAGCGTTTTTATAACTGGTCGAAAAGAGTGTAAAAATCGTAGTCCTTCTTTCTTTCATTCTTAAAGCAGCAGAAGCTGTCAAGAATAACAGGGAATAAATAATACGATGAAAATATTTCCATTTAGATTCTGTTGTGGACATTTAGAATCAAATTATTATTGACAGGATCATCTTCACACTACGGCACATCAAATCAGAATCCTATTCAGAAGAAAATCAGCAGGATGGATCTCCAGGTAATAGCTAATTCATGCATTTAATAGGTGAAATCTGATTAACTGTTCTCTTCACTGGTCACTTAATTTTGGCAACGTATTATATTCTTCAAATTAAAAAGGCAAGGGGAGAAACAGATAAAAGGTTCACAGAGATTTATGACGCAGAGTAAACTTCATAATGGACATGTATTAGATTGCAGCTTTATTTACAGACAGAAACCACTAATTGGAGCTAAAAACAGAAAATTTCTGAAAATATCTTAGAGGTGGAGTGCGAGAAAAGCAGAAAAGAAGAATCTTTATTTAATGTAAATTTCAATGTATTTTTAGAAATGCTCAAAATTTTATGCTACATATATCAAAAAGTTAAACATGTGTAAATTTTAAATTTGTATTAACATTTATTGCTCACAGCATAGCTCGTACATGTAGCTTGTTATAATAATCTATTGTGCTATGTAACTCGCTGGTAATTTTCCTTTTTTAGCTTCTCAAAAAATATTTTGTACCGAAATATGATTTCATTTAACTACCCATTCTGCTACACATACATTATATTATAATGATAAAAAGGTTCTTATCAACTAAATCTCTGTTGTAACTAACAGCTAATGATTTACTTATATAAACCTCATTACGGGCTTTGTGTATATGAAACTTTGCAGAAGCAACATTTAGTACATCTTCTAAATGTAACAGACAAACAATTTAATTTATTTACAACAAGCATGACAGAAAACATGGCTTCTGTCTTAGTCATTCATTTTACGAAAGGCCTCACTGTAGATAATTTTATACGATAATTTGCAGTGCAAAGACTAGTAAACTGTACCCTGTCTGGGGCAAACGCCGGTATCTTTGTTGTGTCGAATGAATATGCTCCTCATTACAGCATAAATGTGAACTACAAGAAACATTTTCATTCCCCATCACACCTTAAATGCGACAGAGAAAATCTGATTATTCCTAACTGACCGATTCCGGTTACTGTAAATTATAATCTGCCATTTTAAATGTGCTTCAGATGTACAAACAGAACAGTTGGACGCCAGGTGCAGTTGAAAAATAAACCGTTCCTTTTCCGAAATCTAATGCAGGTTTTCGGTTTGCCAACCTGAAATGCTAACTATTTCACTTTAACAGTACATTAAAAATGTCTTTAATTTCTTACAATAGTATTATATTTCAGTTAATGTTTATGAATTTAGTGAACATTCATCTAACTGAAAAAGAGTTATTATTAAGGCACTTAGTAAATTTTTATTCTGAAAAACCTGATAAGGTTAATAAGATACAGCCCGACTACAAAATGTTATGAACCAAGAAAGTAGCTGACAGGTAACGATATACAGGATTATACGAGTGCTCTAAAAATTCAAGTTCTGTAGATAGGCTAAAATTTTCAGAGCGAAAAGTGACTTGCATGGAATACGCCTGACCTTCGTCGTATTTTAAAATTCCTGCAGGCAATTCCTTTCGACGTGAGCGAATCGGAAGCATCATATCAATCGGGAAATAAGCACTCGTTAATCCAGCAACATGGTAAACTTGGTGATTGCGTCATCATTTCACTGGAGTAAGACGGAATTAAAGTACAAATCAGGTTTAATGGTCTTGCCACGCACTATTAGACACAGCATCCGTTAATAAAAACATCTGTCTTCTAATAGTAAAGAAATTTGTCAGACTGAAAGCTATTGTTCTACATTCGGGAACATACAACTCTGGCAAACCTGTTGTTATTTGTATTGTAATTTCTTTGTTTATATCATTTTGCTTGACAACTGCATGTATACAAACTAGTTCACTGAAATCATTCTTCTGACTGAATGACATCAAATGCTGTTTAGAAGATTTCTGGTACGCATCCAAGTCAAAAACAGACCAATGCACTTTTGGGGGCTATTCAAATTATTTAAATCAAATAGTTTGAAAAGTCCCATTAAAATGCGTATATAGCTCATCGAAGCTAAAAGTGTCTATATGTGCACAAATTCCAAACTTCTGTACTTATTGCTTTAAAGAAAAATTTCCAAAAAAGGCTAAGATGAATACGACGAATAGTTTATATGACGAATTCAGTGCTTTCGATAGCAATTGTTCCATTAATAAATTTAACATGCTTTTGTTTGCTCAAAATAACTTTTATCATGCTTGCAGAAATGAAGGAATAAAAATAAAACTGATGCAACTTAAAAAAATTTATATTTTGATTTCTGTTATATATCATCCCATTACGACAGTTCAATTAAAATGAACAAATAAATTTAGTTTAGTTAATTATTCAGTACTGAATTAAATTCTGATTTCTCAGATGTGGTTTATTTAAATTTTTTTTTTAAATTTACTCATTTGGGTTTAAAAAACGTATATATATATATATATATATATATATTTGTTACTACACAAGCTAAAAGTGATATTTTTATCTCAATCATACAATTCTAATCTTTTATTGTGCATTTCAAAAAAATTGCGCTTTGAGAATAGATCAAAATCTATCTATATAACCTATATCACTACAGTGTAAATTTATAGTTGAAGTTTAGCGAATTCATCAAACATTTTCAAGTAGTCATTAAAGAAAAAACAATGAAATATGTGTCGATTACAAAGTAGCAATTATTAAAAAGGTTTTAATTTCCCTTAAATTCATCAAAATATGTGTTTCTATCATAATCACTATTTAAAAATTATGAAGGTGCAACAAATTAATTCTCAAAAATCTCTCTAAAGACACTAAAGCATTGGGAAATTATTTTAAACTACCGTTTCCAGTACAGCGTTTTAAATTTAACTAAATTAATCAATCTGCATTACGAATAATGCAATTTTGAAATATTTTTAAATTACATTAACAGAGCATAAAAATATGCTCAAAGTGCATAGACACAAAATTCAAATGAAATTTTAGGACACACTGGTGAATATTTCAGGTAAAAGTTTGCATTTATTAAAGAAAGGAAAGATATAAATGTTTGATTGAATAAACTGTCAGCAATCTTATATAAACCTTGTTAGTGAAACTTCAGGTTTTTACCTCATATCATGTTTATACAAATAACTTTATGTGTCTAAAAAATTTACCGGTCAACCGAACGGTAAAATCGCTGAACTCTGGTAGTTCCGACTTAGGTTTGATGCAAGGCGAACGCGCTGCCTGCATAGATATTTTCGTGGGTTTTCCTATGTGTAACGCGTATACAAGCCAGTTTCCATTAGAAAATCCCCCGCGAAGGCATACATACATTTAGGCAAATAGCCATAAGGTGTTTTACAATAATAAACTAAACCTAAAAACATTATCAAAAATGATTGTATGATAGCTTAATATTTTTATTTATTTTAATCACAATGCTGACAGTTTACTGTCTAGTAAGCATACAAATATACATAAATCAGAAGAAGTATATGTACGTATAGTATATCTAAGAAGAATATATATTACACATACCCATATAGCATGTATGTAGTTATTAAGAAGAATTTAAGGCTAATAATTTGCACCAAAATTTCGAATTTGAATTCCATAGTCATTATTAAATTTCGTGTGATTCCAAATTAGGAACAAAATCATATATCACCAATGCATAATTCAATTTATTTCTTACGATTCGGAACTGAAATAAATTTACATCTTGATGTGTTATAATCTTAAATTTAATATAGTAGAGTAACGTAATGTAGACCCCATTCTCTTCACAGTAATTATAATCAATGCAATTTTTAGTTCGGAAACAATGATTCCCACTTCTTATTCATTGAAAACCTGTCCCAATTCCACTTACTGTCTATGCTTGGCTTGTTATAGAGAGGGCTGTGAAGAGAGGTGATGCTATCTCAATGATATACTTCATGTATTCTCTCACAATGACGACCCTTGACCAGGAAGAATGCTGAATTACTTCCTGATGGGCCATCATACAGAATCAAAGGCAGTTTAGCGAATTATTGCATCTTACATCAATTTGATAGAAAATATATGTAGTTTACTTCTTAACTTATTTACGAAATCTTACGGTCATATTGACTTTTAGAAAAACTTATGAAATACTATTATAAACTTCCCATTATAAATTTTCTTCATTTAACTTTTATTAATTTTTCAAAATTTTTAACAATGAATTCTGAAATAGACAAACTAGAAAAAAATTAATTTTATTAATTGTCCATAGATGGCAGCACTAAAGATTACGAGCAAGCTGTAAGAGGGAATTACGAAATAGCCAGTTCCGCGCTAGGAATACTGCTGTTTCTGCCTTCAATATTAACTTCAAAACTACTTCAGATATGCAGTCTTATATCCATTGAATTGTTTTGCTAGTGTCAATAAAAGCTATTTTTTTTCATTTCCGAAAGCAAATTTCTGTTATATAAAGAAAATTTTCAGCCACCATAAAATAAATACTTGTCTGTAAACTTTTAAATATTCAGAATTCTTCAATAATATACTTGCTAACAAAGGCAAGACATATGACTATATTATTTTGAAAAAGGAATTTTATTTTCAGAAAAATTTATGTGTTTATGAAATATCAATGAATGAAATATAAATAAATATATTACGCTTTGGAAATATGAGTATATTCTCAAAAAATAAAACTGATTAAATTTAAGAAATAAACAGCTTTCTTTTACAACGACTAACTTAGCTCTTCGTAAAGAAACTATATTTATAAAATAATGTTTTAAATTACTATCATTTATAAAAAATTGAAACAATACAGGGACGTTAATTTAGAAGAAAGTTATATACCTTTACAATCAAGACTGTTCATTGATTTTTTTTTATTATTCAATAACGTGATTTTACAGAAATTAATAAAAATAGCAAAGAAAATAACAATTATTTTTGGTTTTCGATTATCTTTCTTATTAAGATTGTTTTTGTTTATTATACTTTTATTAACATTACTTAGATTTTTAAATTTGATATCCAACCTCAAATTATTATAAAAAATGAGTACGCAGACTCTATATCTATACGATGGATCTAAAAGTATTATAAAAATAGAATTATTTATTTTTATTACACTGCAAATCATTCTATTCAGTTTCATTTGAAACACTAAATTCTTTATTTAAAAGTTAATTTATCATTTCTTCCTTTTTCAAATATATATATAGTTCAAAGAAGGAAGGAGGAAAAAATATTGCACTAAATTTCGACAAAATTTTGAACTACACATTTGACAAAATTTGAATTTCATTACAAAAAAATCAAAAGTTACCATTTATTTAAAGTATTTCATAATGTAAAATGAATTTTTACCATTACTGTTATAAAATATATCAATATAGAAATTTTATAAATTATACTGAATATAGCATCTATATTCATTAACTTACTACAGCATTGCAAGAATCAATAAAAAGTTTTAAATATTATATAGTTTTCTGTATGGTCATACCTGCTCATCAAAATCCAATTCTAGATATTAATTTATCTTCAGATCAAGAAAGATTCTTTTAAAGAAGTTTCCTTCGATATTGCAGCAACAAATAGCTTTGAAGGCCAAGGTCAGTCTTCTTTATAGCGCCAGTCACGCCTGCTTGGCAGCCTACCTGCGCTACTTTACCGATGCAAAGAAGCAGCAGACACCCACGCCACGCCGGTGTTCTCTCAGAAGAAAATAGTGCGCAGAGTAGAGATGGTTGCCATATTTGGCGCATTATCTCTCGATATGGGACGATTTCTCTTCCGAGATTTCATTCGGTGCAATTTCATAATTTGCTTATTAAGCCGCAATTGACTTATTAATTAAATTGCATAAATGTGAATGCAAGATTTTCAATATTGATAACTTAAAGCATACTTAAAGAATCCGGGATGAGAGTAATTGAAAGAGTATGTTGCTTATATATCGTAATTTGTAGTGTTTGCACTTTTAAACATCCCTAAGTATATTGGATTTTTAATAATTTTTGCATCATCTATTTTAAATGGAACTTAAGAATGTCAAACATCGCAAGTGAATATCATTTTTTGCAAAATTTGAATATGGAATGATTTTTCTTAACTACATTGGTTGATTACTTAGAAATAAAGATTTATTTAGTAGAAAATGAATGGCAGTACTCAGTAAATGATTTCAGTCATCGACTTTACAGAGTAAAATATTTTTTTCAGAGAAAATAAATCAGAGTTCACTGAATTCCCTTCTCTCTCCCCTTTATTGCGTTGAAATTATTTGCATTTTAATAATACATGACGTTTAAGAAGTTTTTTTGCAATAACTATAAATACTATACACAACAACTGCAGTATTCCAAGCTTTTAATGTTGTTGTCGCACCACGATCAAACTGCATGAGAGGTAAGTTTCTCTGTTACGGAATGGCAACGAGAGAGATTGTTGTTCAAAAGATGGATGATCGAACTCCGTTATAACGATCATTTTGTGGATGTTGCGTATTTCAAAATGAACCTATTACACTGCGCTAAATAGTATTAAAATGCTATATATTAAAAGATCTTTCATCTGATCTAAATTTTAACAAACCGCTCATTATTTTCTCTTAAACTCACAATGTTCACGACAGTTGTTCTATATACCACAGTTTCTGATATTTTTCCCGAAATTACGTGTAAATAGCTCAGAGAAAACAAACAATAATTCCTTAACACTGAAGTCTACCTTCTGAATAAGAGATTTTATTAAATACACATAACTTTCCTCTATCGAAATTTTAATTTTGGAAACATAAACGAAGTGAAAGCTTATAGTTTGGAAAATGTTTTTGATATAATTTAAGTTTAGGAAACATGCATGCATACCTTAATTTTTCGTATAAAGTAAACTAGTTGTATGTAAAACAATATGACATTACTTTATATACAAAGATTTATTTTATTTTTATATATTTACTTTTTATGCGGTGTATTTTATACTTTACCGAGCCCTTTTTTTTTATTATTTTGTTTGCTTTCAATTTAAATAATTTTCTGATTGATATGCATAAAAATGTTTTTTTAAGTTCATTATTGGTTAAAGAAATATAGTATACATAGTTTTTTTATTATATTGCATAAATTATTGAATTTTTTCATTGGTAATTTTTATTTTTTGTATCATGTGGCTTTGATTCTGGCTTCGCATCATGCATTATGCTGACGACAGAATTATATAAAAAATTATATCATCCCTTCATATACGCTGTCATAGAATGTAAATAGTAGCATGAAGATTGGATGATCTGTCACTTGAAATTTGGGGAAGAACACAGTTAATTTTTCACTCTTCCTTACATCCAAAACATAATGTCTCTATAGTGGTGTTCCGAACTAAAAGGCGGTGGACGATAATTCGTTACCACCTTTATTCAGTTGACTGAACTTCCTACCTTTCTTTAAGTGAGGCGAATATAAAGACTTTTCACATCCTCTCCCACGTGCTGTTATAATATAAATAGAAGTACATCTAGCTAGCAATGGAAGATCCGTACTTCGGTTACAACCGAAAACATCGCGAACCCGTTGTTCGAATCTCTGCAGAGTAAAATTTATTTTTCAAATTTCCTGCGTTCAAAAAAATCTAATATCTCTATGATTACGCTTAAATATAAAAACGTTCCTTCATTTCAACTTCCTTGTGCGAAATAAAGGAAATATTGTAAAAGTGAAACCTTTCCGGTATCACATTTCAATGGAAATATCCCTTTTCACCTATACCGAATCCATTAGGAGGATTTTTTTGACATCTATACATACGGACAGGATAAAAGACTCTTTTTTCCAAAAAGAATTTCAAAATGGATTTAAAACGGATTCAGAGGGGATTTTTATCGTGACGTCTGTAGATACGTACATATGTATCTCGCATAACTCAGAAACGATTAGCCGTAGAACGGTGAAATTTTGTACATAGAACTGCCACAAGATTTAGTTTTGCACCTCCCTTTTTCATTACAATCGGCAGTGCCAAACGTACGTATATAATCAAAATAATGAAATGAATATAACTCATATATATATATATATATATATATGTAACACGGCAAGGAAAAGCCGGAGCAATATTGATGCGTAATACCCAGCTAGGATAGATCGCCTATTCATATTGAAAGGGAAGAATTCTGATTGCGTAGTATGCTAATGTATTGAGATCGTTACATCTAAGAAACTTGGCAGTCGAAGCAGTTTCAAGTCCATTTTTATTTGCAATTGACATTTTGTGGCCACAATCACTTGTCACCCTAGTCGTGAGTGTTCAAGAAAATTTACATTTTTGATATTGTTGAGATAGAAAGTAGACCAGCGAAATTACATCCTAGCACAGCAGAGAGCGAAGCTAAAGTGCGTAGTTATGCAAGATGGAAGCACACGAAGAGAAAAGTTTTGTTTCGAGTTAAAAAAATTTCAGTTTCCAATTATTACGTCATCAGCGCTGCGCAGGCCATGCAAAATAGAATGATTTAGAAATGACACAATCCAGAGAAGTTATTACGATTTTTAGTGCAGAGAGGAAGAATTAAAGAGTTTACCCCGTTAGTTTTAATTACATTTTTGATATACATATTTTTTATCTTACATATATATGTAACAGGATGACTTGGAGAAAGTTGCAGCGGATTAGCGATGGTTCTTTGCATTATAACTAGGAAAGGCTTTACTGCATAGTTAAAAAGATGACACTCTAAGATGTAGCTGTAAAATATATTTACATATACCCACATTCTTTCCCGGTTAAACCTGGCCTTTATTTTCGTTATCATTGGTCGTAATCATATACTTTTATTTACAGAAGCGTTTTAAACGAGAAAAATATTCAACTTTCGGCAATATCAAATTTTTAAAAAATTCATTTTCGACAAATATTGAAATCTAATTTTTAATGCGATCTTCCGGTCGCTTATACTTCGGAAACTTTTATACTCATTATGAAAAGTAGAATTATTACTGCCGTACGACAAAAATTGACAAAAGTATTTAATTTCAAAATTTCCAATTTTTTAACGTCATTTCCAACTTGCGTTGAGATATCGATTAATTAACTTAACATAGTTCGAAGAAATAAGTTTAAATCAAGAGCAGAAAAATGTGTACAATTTAATAGGCCGTACAAGGAAGTCATGTGCTATCCACATCCTATTTTCACTCATATACTGAAGGAGATGCCGTAATTAAATTACCATATAAAAATTAATTTCATAGCGTAAAGTTTTGAAAGGAGAAAACTATTCTTGAAGAGGATGTATAGTTAACAAGCTCATCTTATACTAGCTCAATTAATCCGTTATTATGTTAGGAAGACAGTTTTCTGCAATTCAGACTACAAAAAACTGTGATACGGGATTTAATCAAAAAATATTAGACTACTAGATGAGGCATTCTTTGACGATTTTATGATCTAAATCAGTGGTATTCAAACTATGGGCCGTGACCCCATTCGCGGTCGCGAACATTTATAGTGGGGTCGCAAGGTGGATAAAATTCTTAAAAAATGTGAATTGATGGTACATAACTAAAGGTCGACGCTCTAAGGGTCGTTTCCTTTTTTATGGGCTTTAAATACCGTAACTTTTAAATATCACTGGTATGAATGATTTTTCAGAGCCTTAAATCATTGGCTAGTTGCTATTTTTTAGAATTTATTTATAATTAGAGCGGAGTAAGAATATAACACAACGTCCTCTTTTTCATCTTTTTCTAAATAGATGTTAATAAATTCTATCTAAAAAATAAGTTGAAAGGATCTATATTGGCTTTAATTGCTACTATAAACAATATTGGACCAGTGGGAGAATTTAAACAAAGCAGTGTTGACTTTGATTGTGTTAAATTCCCTTTAAAATTTTATCTTTATAAATTTTAATTAAAGTAGAAATTTATTCCTCGCCAGAATGGTTTTTGAGGAAGTTTATGCCTGAGCGGGTATGCCTTCGTAAAGGACTTTCTGAGGGGAGTTGGCTCGTATTCACGCTACACATGGGGAAAACCACGAAAAGTTATCACCAAAAGCTTTCACGAGAAAAAAGCTTTACATTATTCTTAAATTCCAGAATTTACCTTTAGCTAGCACATAAAAGTTCACATTTATGTACTAGCTTATAATGTTACCACTTATGAACCATCTATTTTTCAAAGAAGAATACTCATCAACAGATACACTAAAATTCTCCCTCTAAGTTCGTCGAATTTTCATTTTTAACTTCTGCCTTGATTGTGTTATGATCTTTATATTTAAGATTTATTGCAATGCTAGGATTAATATGAAAAGTGCAACTTATGACTCGCATTGCCTTTACTATAAAATTTCTTTTCATAACTATGTTTACAATAAATATACGTAAAGCAACAAATTTTCCCACATTTTTTCGGGTGCTGTCAAACTATGGTTACTTTAGCGCACTACCTTACTAATAATCTCCAAATTTTCAAAATGTGCCAAACTCTAACATTATTATGCGCATAATAATCTAGCAGTTTTAATGAAAAACGTCGCCATTTCCAGGTGCGTTCTTAAAGTTCTAGCTCTTGAAAAAACAATTCGTGATATTTTTTGTAAATTTAAAATACGCTTTTCTGTAATTTACTAGAAATAGGTAAAACTGAAAATTTCCACAAGAATACAGTATTTTGCTGGAAACTCGTTAAAAGGAAAAACTGCACTGAATTCTTTAAGCGATCATCACAAAATTTCCAACAGAACAAAAGCAAAAAAACCTCACTTGTAAATAGGTTTATTGATAATTGTAAGGATAAAATGCCAACTTAAAACATAAAATATGCATATAATAATATGTATCTATCTATCTAATAAATACTTTTAAGCAATTATAAGTTATCATTCTTTTATTCTGTCAAAAAAGGGGCCACGATAATTGCGTTAATACGTAATGGGTTTATTATATCCGCTTAATCACGGCGGAATAAAAAACTTTCAATAAAAATGCTTTTCTTTCATCATTAATTCGAACAGATGAAACAACTACATTCAGCGATTTGTAACACGTAGGTAGCCGCAGTATTTTAGGACGTTGGGAAAACAATTGCTCCGGCGACTCTGTTTCAGATAAAAATGAAAGCAGAGGAACTAGTCTATTTTTCTCAGAAAAGTTTCTTAGTATGGTGAGCGTCGGCAAAACTCGTAAAGGTTTACGGAGTAAAGTACGTTAATAGTACACCCCGCGTTTGAATCAAAAGAGCATACTATACTGCTCTCAAATACTTTGCGTTTATTGAAGCTGATATATTCTTCATTAGTGCTCACGTTACTTACAGAATGCGTGTGTGTTAAATGTTGAATCAAGCCACACACGTTTTAGATATTTCGCTCTTTCTCCCTCAGAATTCTTTTTTGGAATATATTGGAAATTTAAGATATAAATTTTTGAAATATAATGCATAAATAAAATATAAATTTTTGAGATACTCTCCACAATTCATAATTTCCGAAGTGATGTATATGAACTAATGATTAGGAAATTGCAGTGAAAAAATCTGAATGATTTCAGGTTTTAACGGTCTCCCAATAGGGCTTGTTAAGGTTTTTTACGTTGATATCGCAGCCTACTGTTATATTCATTCCCACTAACTCCTTTTTCGTGCTATTTTAGCTTTATTATTTTTCATAATTTTCTTCACATTTATGACAATTCAATTCAACAGCAAATTACAAAAATTTTAAAAGCGGCGTAGCAGCATACGTTTAGAATTCCCGATGCAGCGCTAAGTGTTGCACATTTTTCTGTTCCCCCCTCCCCAGGCTTTTCTCAGTTCATCATACCAATGTTCAGTTTTCTTACCAAGATGGCTTTACATAACTTTTGTTTGTCTTCTTATTATTAACGTTTTGTGTGTTTATTTACTAAGTATCACATTTTGGCGCTTACGCAACATAAAATTCGATTCAACAGCAAAATTACAAAATATTTAAAAACAGCATACCTTTAGAATTTCCGACATACAATCTCCGTCATTGCAATAAAAACTTTTATTTCGTATGTTTTTGCCACTACTCGCTTTTAATTGGTTGAATTTGTTAATAAAAAGTTCTTTAAAGTTTTACAAAATATGAAATTAATAATAAAACAAATTCGAAATTCGGGCTTCAAAGTGCCCATGTTCGGTGGAGGACTACATTATTCAAATTTTGATGGCTTTAGGTACCATTGTTTTTTAACACTGCGAGAAACATGTATGCATGCAGATTCTTCATTATTTAAGTTCTTTAAATATAATACAGAGCTATAATATTTGGTGGCAGCAATCTGAAAAGCCATACAACGCATTTAAGTGTTTCGATGCAAAATACTGTTTCGAAATCAAAATAAAAAAAGACTATGAAAAATAATCAGGGTATACGTTAGAAGAAAAGGAGAGCTGCTAATTCCGGCTTTAGGAGGATTTCACCCAACCAAGAAGAAAGTAGGACACTGAGGATTCGTCTAGAGGTCAGAGGTGACAAGAAATTCTCCCGTGGATGAGGCGTTGGGGGTCAACAAGTTCACTCACCTTAGGAATGGCATTCTCACCTTTCCGACTGCTACGTAACCCCCACAGAAAACTGAATTAAAAATACTATGTTAAATTATGTAATTGTGTATGTCTGCCGAAGTTAACGAATGTTATAAATTATATACAAAGTTATATACGGTATGACAAGTGATATCTGCTATTTTGACTCCACTACGCTTACTTGTAAACGAAGTGCTATGTTTATTAAACATTTCTCTTTATTTAACATTTCCTTTCCGCCTGGAAGTCAGAATACTGTTACTTCTTGAAGTACTGTAACTTCAGTCTTTAATTTCATTTTTCCTCGAAATGCATTACTCCAATTCAAAAAATTAATGAAATATGAACATAACGGAAGAGGAATTCAATCAACTTATTACGATCAACAGCAAAATAATGCGAATTTGTCAGGTGGGAGAAACATTGAAATCAATTGAAATCTCTCTTCCATAAAATTTATTGCTTTTCTGTACCCAGAATTAGCCGATGAGCCATTTCAATGTATTTTAATTATAATACTTCACCCAAAAATTCTGACCCTTCCCCAAAGCAAGGGGAAAAACAAAGTAAATTCGAATTAGAATCTTTTTTTTTTTTTTCATACAGTTAATTTAAGATTGAATTCTATCTAATTTTAAATTTATTCACATTATATCACATGTTGCAAAGACAGAATATTTTCATCTTCTTGTATAATTATCCATACTGATTGATCAATATTGCTAATAGTAATTCTATTATCAGTATTGGCAAACTTAGAATTAGCTTTAAAACACATGAGTTAAGTCGGAAATCACCTAAAGAAATTTAACATATTAGTTATGTATTTCTTCTCTGTCTGATATTTACTGTGATCACAGAGCATTATATATCCGTTATTTTTCTTAAGAAACCAATTTAGAAAGCAACTGGAATACGACTTACTGGTTATGAATTAAGCTACGTTTCGAGTTACTTCCTGAGACTACATTAAAACGTAATCGAAAACCGTGATTTGTGCTGAAATTCAATATATTAAATATAAAACATAAAATGGAATATATATATATACTTTTCTCAGCTTCAAGTACGAAATTTTCTCCTTTTCATCTTCAGATTTCTTCATGTTTTCATTTCAGTAATATTTTCCCCCAGTCACATTTAATAAGATTTATATGCTGTCATAAATCTTTGAGGTTAAGTCAGTAACATGTTAATTTTATGTATTTCTTGATTATGGATGAATTTAATTTGTTATACGTAACAAAAACGAGTTTCGTTCAATTTAATATTTTACCTTCTGCTTATGTCACCTGCACCTTAAATGAAAATACCCATTTGAAAATAGCTGAAACATATGCACAAAATTTCGAGCAGTGATGTTTGATGCTTTATATGTCATAACGGAAGATATTTAAGATTAAAATAAAACAAAAGTTTTGTTCAAGAATTCTAACTAGTACATTTTAAAGAAAAGAAATTTACGCTTAACGCACTTGAACAAAGAAATTAAACAATCACTCCTTTCGTTATCAGCACTTTTTAACGAAATGCGATCTCTTCCAGACAAAATGAAATTCGAGTATCAAAGCTTAGAAAGGAAAAACCCGTATCAAAGAGAATGGATAAACTCTTAACAAAAAAAAAAAAAAAAAAGTACCCTCGGAATTCTACACAGATAAAATCAGGATAAGATTCACGAGGTCCAGAACATTCTTCCTTTCCCAATGTCAAGGTAATGTCCCAAATCTGGCCCAGTTAACCCAATTTATGCCAAATTAGGTTACAGAGAGCTAAATAGGGTGTGGGTAGTTGGCGCAATTCTCGGTGGTCTAAGAAAGAAGAGTTTGCAACCCTTCTTCAAGATCGGGATCATTTCCTGAAGATGTAAGGCAGTGAGTGGTGCAACGACAACACACCTCCGTTGTCACGATTTAGCTCATTGCTTAGCTGGCACACTTCTATCGATTTTCTTTGACCATGCAGGAGACTAATTAAACGCAACGACCGCAATCATTCACGTGAAGTTCTTTATTAAAATCCTATTTCTGTCAGAGTTCTGTGAGAAATAAGATCTACTCTAACTACCGGAGAGTTATAAAGTTTTCATTTAGGACACTAGGGTTCAAAGCGTGGGTCGCGACCCTTGAAATAATTCTAAATAGAAACCGACCGTAAGAGCGAAAAGGAATTAAAAAAGGTCGCAGCATCTTTTCTGATTTTCGCAAAGAACAGTTGAGCTCTAATAAAAGAATATTTATCGTTATTTGATATGGACACTACGTGACTTCCTTGTTCGGCCTATTAAATTATACATGGTTTTTGCTGCACTTCATTTAAACTTATGTCCTCGAATTATTCTCATGTAACTAACCGATTCCCCAAGGCAAGATTAAAATGACATGAAAAATTGCAAATTTTGAAATTTAATACTCCGGTCAATTTTTGTCGTACGGGAGTCAAGCTTCTTATCATTTTATTTTTTCATATAAGAAGTATAAAACTTTCCCAGATATAAGTGTAGGAAACAGGAGACCGATTAAAAGTTAGATTTCGTTATTTGTCGAAAATTATTTTTTTAATATGACATTGCCAAAACGTGAATATTTTTATCAATTAAAACACTTCTGTAAATGGACATACAGGACTATGATCAACATTTGCCAAAATAAAGGCCGAATAAGGACTTTTGAGGCCGGTACTTGAAAATTTTCTCGATTACAATACTTCCTTTAATTCGTATTAATAAATTAACATATATATTTTGATCCAGGACTTCTTTGATCAAGATTGGGTGCACTTTCAAAAGCCCGTGGGATTCTTTTCATCCTTTCTGCTTCGTTAGATGAATTTTAACGAATTTTTCTTGCCTTTATATGTGACTATGATTTCTAAGAGAATGCCATATTCAAAATTCTGCTCATCTATTTGGTGGGACTGCGCCATTAAACCTCTGGGGCTTTGACTAAGATACCAAAGCGTAAACACCTTATATAATTAAATACAGCAGTTTATATACTTTTAAGTTAATTTACTGAATCATATTTTCCTTAACTTTGCCATTAATGCTTTGTATAGGCATTAGGTATTTTTGGAAGCAGGAGACATGAAAAAATGAGCAACTCCTTCGTCGGGAATTGAACCACGGACCTCTGGAATACGCGCCCAGCATGCAGACCACTACACCACGAAGGCACGCTACGAAGGCAGGAGAAATACCTTATAGCTTGACAACAAATTGGGAAGAAACACTCCAAGGTGGAAAAATTTTTAGTTTTCTACCAAGGTTCTCTAATGGTTACTCTAATTAGTTTATACTAGGTCACTATCCGTTTCCCTCTGTTTTAACTTTTAAGAAATCTCTCTCTTCCAGAGCTGAGCATTTGCGTAGATAAAGGCGATTCCTTTCGCTTTTTTTTCTGTCATATCACAGAAAACCTTCGCTTCAAAAAGCTGCCTGAAATATGTAATTAAAATTCCCTTCCTTCACCAAAAATCTAATGCTGTTATAAAGGAGTCATCAATGTTTGGAACGGATAAACACTAAATCTAGCGACTGTGAGTTCTTTTGAAAATTATATAAATTATTCAGAAAACATTTATTAACTTTTTGTAGGAACTGTTTCATTGTTTATACATTTAAATTTTAGACTTTTGTTTTGTGAACATTTTTTTAAAGTTACACTATTTACTATTTTTTATATTGCATAACCTCAAATACATAGAAATTTTAATTTTTTTCACATATTATTGCATCTAACATATTACATGTTATTTATTACATTTCTTATTAAATGTCAAATTACTATTTTTTTTATTTTATCACGATCTCTGAAGTTACTCGAATCCTTTAAAATTTCCTTGTAATGTCCATTTAACATATTGTGGTTAATGTACCACATAATCTGAATTATTTTTCAAATTGATAAACGAACAGTGAGTACAGACAACACCTGCTGACCAATGGTATCCAACTTCCCCGGTGTCCCTATTCACTTACACATATTCTTGTAATATTTATACTAATTTTTTTATGTTTAACGAATTGTGCTTGTAGATGCGACCGTGATCTTATACTTCATGCACGTACCGTAGTATGAAGGTCAGGAAGTGCTTAAATTGCACCGGAGCTCTAAATAAGATGAGCTCCGGTACTTCTTTTTATAAAACTGAGCCACAGTTTCAAGAAAAAAAAATTAGAATTCCTAACGTTTTAGTTTAACAATAAGCAAATCTTGCAATACTCTATTTCCCTAGAAATACGAGCTCATGAGAACATGAGATATTCAAGTAAAGTCCCCTCACTCACATGTGGGAAAACTTTCCCTTTAAGAAGGGCAATAAATTTGGGGGAGTTTGTTTAGGAACGCATAATTTCTCGCCATGTCATCGTATCTAGTGTATTGTTATCGATGGTTACAGTTAGTTATCCTCGCAGGAAGGAAAATTTGTGTTCTTAAATGTGCGTTAAGTGACAGCGAGTATAATAAGAGTGAAATACTGAGATAAACTGCTCAAGTAAGTCCTATACATCGTCTTCCCAGAGTATCCACTAATGTAACCAAATACGGGGGGGGCGAAACGCGTAACCAGCAACTTTACATTCATCCTTAGAAGTCAGATCCAGGACTCGTTTTACCCCTGACACACATCCGCTTGATCGCTATAATTATATCAGCAAAGAGCCGCGGTCAAAGAGAATGTTCTCTCTCACCAAGATTCCCCTCATTTTTTTTCCACCCACTCACACCCTCATGCCCTCATTCAGTTTTTCCCTCTTTTTAGCATTATCTGAATTTTCATCAGCTATATTTTAAGTATATTTAATTTTTGTGATGATAAAAGAACTCCCCCCCCCCTACGATTAGAGCTTAAATTGCGCTGGAGCGCACCCGATCCTGGCTCCGATGCTTCTTAGTTTTTGAAATAAATCATAATTCTAGCCGAGGCGCACCGGAGCCCTAAATAAGAAGGTTGCGGCACTTATTTTATGTAATTGAATAACAATTTCAGTAGAAATTTTTATCTCGAAAATTTTATTTTAAGCAATAAAATTACATTAAAAATCGCTTATTACATTTTCATTTATCTCTTTACATTTAATTTAATTTTAATTATTTAATTATATAATAATTATTGATTAAATAACAATTTATAAATATTAATTAAATAACTATTAATTAATTTAATAGTAATTAACTATTTAATTTTAAAATTATTAATGAATTTAATAGTCATTTTATTTATTTATTTACTCTTGTTCCTCTTTGCTGACGGTCTTCCATAGGACTCCGGCACTTCTAATTTTAGAAATTAAGCCCTGCAGTCAGCTTATTATAATTTCTACTTGATTATTTGGATTTTAGAGGAATTTTCGCATTGAATTTAAACTCGACTGCTTTTTTTATTGTCAGTGTTCTTTAGATTTTTCATCTGATTATGAATGTTCATACATTTTTAGATTTAGAGCAAAGACATAGTATTAAAAAATATGACTTCGCTCTAAATCTAAAAATATACTACAAACACAGATCATACCGAATGCAATATTCTGCATTTTTAATTACGCCCATTACAGGTGGCATGCTTGTTTATCCTTTTACAGATTAAGATACAAAATACGGTGTTTGCTTTAAATATGAAAGATACAACAAAGTAAAAAACGCTTCATATAAATTTGAACTAAATTTAAAGAAATTGCCCAAAAGTTTTAGCGATGTTCCTCTTTACTCATTATAACTCAAGTAAAAAGTCTTGCTAAACAATAAAAATACTTGCTAAAGAGCTTTCTGAAGTGTAATCTTCAATCTATACATGATGCGAGATCCGGACACTAACGTAACGAAAGAAAGTATCCTAAATTTTTAAATAAGCATTTGCAACCCTCTTTGTAGCAGGTACAGAGATCCATTTCAAAATGGTGAGTTTAAAACAGAAAATATTTTGTAGTATAGAATTTTCAAAGTATTTATTCATTGTTGCTGTGCAGCATGCTTTTACAAAAACGTAGTACTATGAAAACCAAGCCAATAGAGCCTTTTGCGAAGGTATGAATATTTCAAGAACACTAGTTGGCTATGTAAAGACAGGATGACAAAGTATGTCTATTTAAATAGTTGAAAAAGAAAACATTTCCACAAAACTTAGCATAGAAGTAAACTTGAAATTCCTCTTCAATCATTTAAAATATTTTGCAGTGGGGACTGCTGTAAAACCACATCGTTTGCAGCTATTGCAACATTTAATAGCCAAATGATAACAGAGATACGTATTTGTAATCATATTCAAAAACGTTGTAAAGAGATGATTTTGGCCGCCTCTCTTAATATTCAATTTGAAAGCGACACTTCATTTATACGAAATGGTAATCCGTCACGATATCAGGATATGAGGCAAGGAAAATTGTCATGTTCTTACTGAACAGAAACAGAACTCACCGAACTAAACTTCTGCGACATTTCAGAGATAAGATGTGTGGGCCCATTTGTTTTCTTCAGAACATTACGATGGGTATATCATATCTTGATATGTTGCAGTTAGGGTTATTTTTTAAAATGAAAGATGGTTTCAAAAATTTCATATTTCAGCAAAATGGGACTCCACCTCGTTGTGCAGTGAGGTATGTCGTAAATGGTAAGTTTCAATGTCATTGGACTAGTAGACATGGAGAAAATAACTTTAAATTCTTCAAGCTCCCATCAAAGAATTCCAGTTTCATACCCAGAAATTTCTACCTTTACCAGAAATGTTAAAAAAAAATTGATTATATGCCCCCATATAAGCAACATTAGAGGAACTCCAGGATCGCATTATAGCTACTTTGGTGAAAGTCAGTGGAGAAATAGTATTATAAAGCGTTTATGTTAAAGCGGAATAACATGTTGAATATGTGTCGCGTGACAAGAGTAGAGCACACCGGATATTAATATTATTATGACTAGTCATTTTTTCATATAGTACTAATTTTAAATCTTCAGTACTTTATAATATGCAGCATTTAGAAATCTAAACAATCATTGACAATAACTCGGTATTCAAAAGTAGGCAGAAAAGCAACTTTAGATTGGCACAAATCAAATTTTAAAAAAATTCTGAAAGCTTTCACATTTCCAGATTTTTCAGATTAAAATAAAAGCTTGTTTTGAGAACGTTTGCGTAATAGCTATATAAAACTGCAGAATATCTCATCATTATGTCACAGATTTCTGTAATGGATGCTTAAATTTTAAATCAATTCAGACTGTTATACGCCACCAATCCCCATTTTATTTATACTAAGTGTAATATAGTTCTTTTTCTTTTTATTCCAATGAAAGTAATTTGGTGTTCAAAATTAAGAGAGTTTTTGTATTTGATAGATTATCTCTAGAACTGACGAATAGAATTTAATGAAGTTTGGTATGTGCGTAACTCGATATAATTCAAATATGTAAAAATCATGTTAAACACGCAAAATCCTTCGTAAGGCTAACTGGAAAGTAAATTTCAATATCAAACAAAAAAGGAGACTAAAAATGGTACGGTCCTGTCTAACGGTAATACTCTCACAGTGTGATTTATGCTGGAAATGAGGCAGTTTCACGCATCTCGGTGACAGTCGGTCTCTCTCTTGCAACAGCACTGTTTTCCGGTTCTGGAGAACTCTGAGACAGGGAAGGTGAGTTGCAGTTTGCCTTTTTAAAAGCATCTGCTATAGACACGTTCTATAGCAGAGGTTCTCAACCAAAGGGTACTCCCCTTGGTGGTCAGACTTTCATGCCTTTACTAAATGTAGTTTGTGGCAAATCCTCAGTAAGACTGTAAACGACTTATATCTATGTCTGAGATGAAAATAGAAACGTAAGAAGGGCCTAACAGACCCTTTTATACAAAACTAATTAAGTTGAATAGAAGGCTTAACTGGTGTTTACGAATCAGCCAACATTTATGACGAGGGCTACAGCCGAAAACATGGCGGCAAAAACATTGCGAACGAAAACGTCATGGAGAAAACTACGCTAGGCAAAAACGTCGTGGACAAAACATCGTGGGTGAAAACGAAGCAAAGAGAAAACATCATGGTACAAAATAAAACTTCGCAGTTTAAAAACATCGTCGTCGAAAATATCATGGTAAAAATTAAAGCACCACGGCGATAACATCGCATATATTCGTTTTAAAGGCTTTAAAAGTTGAAAAATGGATATTCGCAGAATGATTTGTGAGCGCAATATGGAATAAAGGGCAATTTTTACGTTCACGTTTTTTTATTAACTAATAAATTTTTGCTGATAAGTAAGAAGGAAGCTTAAGCATAGAAAATTAACTCAAATTATAGCACTTAATAGAATTTTAAACTTATACAGTTAACCAACAAATTTCATTAATAAATTATTTTTTATAAAGTTTTACAAGCAATTTTTGATGAAAAATACAATCTAAATAAGATTAGAAAAATGAAGATAAGTAGCTGCACGAGCTTATCTATAAAAAATTGCTTAATTAATTATCAAATTATTTTCTTCCACTTTTGTTAATCTGGTACTCTTATATTGAAAATTATATCTTGTTTTGTTTCAGTTTATCCTTGTTGTTAGTAAGTGTTATTAAAAAGCTAATGTAAAATATCGCAGTTTTTAACTTTGAAAACTATCTACGGTCGAGGCACTTCGATGAAGTTTTTATTGTCTGAGTGGCCGAGCGTTAAAGCCATCTAACACTGGTATTTCGACTCGGCGAACGAGCTACCGGCATGAGATTTTCTTAATGTATAATATGGATATGAGTCAGTCCCTGAAAACATACTCCACAAAGGCATCTCTCTCCATTAGCCCTAGTATGCTTTGGTATAATCGAATAAATCCAAATCCACTGCCGAAGTATTATGTAGCTGATTTTCATCACAACTAACAACGACATCGAAGTAATTAATTGCACTTTGTACATGAAAATTTTAATGATACTTTAAATAATTGAATAGTAATACTTAATGATACTTTAAATAATTGAATAGTAATACTTAATGATACTTTAAATAAGAATAAATTGAAACAAAAGAAGATATAATTTTCATTAAAAGAATATCAGATTAACAAACGTGAGAGAAAATAATTTGATCATTAACTAAACAATTCTTTTAGAAGTAATCTTATGCAGTTACTTACGTTCCTTTTTCTAATCTTTTTTAGACTATATTTCTCATGAACAATTTTCAGTAAAACTTGTGATGTTATCCTCATGCGATAATTTGTAGGTACTTTATTTTTTACAACGATATTTTTAAACTGCGAAGTTTTTGAACCGCTTTATTTTCGACGACGACATTTTGTACCACGTTGTTTTAGAAGTGCGATGTTTTCTTTCTGCTTTCTTTTCTCCCATGATGTTTTTTACCAAGATGTTTTCGCCTTTTGTTGTTTTCTCCGCGACGTTTTCGTCCGCAATGTTTTGGCCGCGATGTTTCCAGCGGACACTATGGCAAGAACTTAAATTAGAATTTTAAATTTAATTTAAAATTCTAAAAACTAAATCTAAGTATCTATTAACTAAAGGCTACGAAGATAAATTTAAACTTGAAAGTTGGCTCTTATGCTTACCTATGTGAAAGTGCTATCGAGAAGAATAAAGCAGCGACGATGACAGAAACATTTATCTTAGAATAGGAAACAAGTAACGTAGCGTTTGGCAGGCAGAACGCACTCTGCCTAAACAATCTCCAACCCTCATTTAAATACGCGGGACTTAATTTGCATTCTCGCAGAAAAACGGAAAGAGAGAATTAAGATTACAGGTTCAGGACATAAAATAACTCAACTCGTTAGTTAACATAAATAAACCCCAAAACTTTCATTAAATTAACAAAGCAACAACCTTGTGTTTGGCGTAGATTTAGGCAAGAACTCATTCCATTTCGAGAGCAAACATTTAAACATCCCTCTTCATCAGGAACAAAGAAATTGGAGATGATGAAGAGGAGCTTGTACCTATTTACCCTCGAAATCTATTGTATTTGTGACATTCATGCTAAAACCAAGGTTTTGGCTAAGTTAATCTTTCACTTCGGCCTTTTTTCTCTTGGGTTTTTATTTACTTATAGTTTATGAATATAAAATACATATCTTATTCAAGTTTGGTACTTATCAACACTTTTTACAATTTTGTTATTTAAATTATAAAATAATTTATAAGGTATTTTCTCCAATCTTCTTAGCATGCCTTCGTGATGTAACGGTAGCACGCTCGACACCTATTCGAAAGGTCCAGGTTGAAGTCTTGGCTAGAACATTGCACATTTTTCACGTTTCCTGTTTCAAAAAAAGTGCCACCAGAATTAACAGATGGTGGACAGTAATTTTTCCCCACCATGATTTGGCTATTGGGTCACCTAATCCCCAGTCGCTCTTTAAAAAAGGAGAGTTTATAAGGTATTTTCTCCCTCCTTCCAGGATGCCTTCGTGGTGTAACGGTGGCCCACTCGGCGCGTATTTGAGAGCTACAGGCTCGAGTTCCGGCAAGGTCATTGCACATTTTTCACGTCTTCTGCTTCGAAAACTCCTCATGACACTACAAGTTTAAAAAAAATCCCAATTTAAATAAATTTATGTATGTATTTTTCGCGTTTTGGAAACGAAGGGTGAAATGATCTTTTAGTAATGGTGAAAAGGGTACAATGACTAAAAAGACTGAGAACCAGCTTTCTATATGGCTTAGGTCTGGAGGTCTGTCTTATGAATCCTTTCCGTTTATATCCTCTCTTTCCCGAAAACTATTCTCTAGATCAGACTTAGAGGACAAGTTTTGCCGTCCATAAATATTAGTGTCACTAATCTTCATATAGTTTAAGTAGTGATTAGTTAAGTAATTTAATTCTCCACATGAAGATCCTGACGACTGAAAAACTAGTTTTCTAAATGTGAAAGCCCAAGCCATCGGTTACAAGTGAAAACATCGCAATAAAAATATCGCGGACGGAAAGGTGGCAGATAAAACAACGCAAGACGGGAGAAAGCAAAGAAAGGAAACATTGCAGTACTAAACGCCGTCATCGAAAATAAAGTTATTCAAAAACTTCGCAGTATAAAACCATCGTCGTCAAAAATATCGTCGTAAAAAATAAAGCACGTACAAATTATCGTATGACGATAACATCGCAGACATGCATCTTTCAGGCTTTAAAATTTGTAAATGCGTTATTTGCATAATGATTTGTAAGCGCAAGAAAGTGTGTGTGTGTATTTAATTATGGCAAAGCACACTAGGGCTATCTGCCTAAGGGGAAGAATGCCTTCGTGGAGGACTTTCTGAGGGAAACTGGCTCGTATACACGTTACACATGGGGAAAACCACGAAAACACCCATGCAGCCAGCCCGCGCAAGAAAGAGTAAGGGATATTTGTATTTTTATATTTTTGAATAAATTAATAAATTTTTACTGAAAAATTAATAAGCATTCAGAAAGTTAAAATGAGTAGAAAACTAATGATACTTACAACAGTTGGAAGAATTTTATAATTTGATAATTAATTAAGCAATTTTAATAGAGGTTACTCACCTTCCCTTTTCTAATCTTTTTTTGCATGAAAAATCACAAATAAAACTTTAAAAAAGAGATTAATTAATTAACGACCTTCATTATTAAGTATATAAATTTAAGAATATTAATTAATTAATTATCTTTATTATTATTATTAACTATATAAATTTAATATTCTATTAACTGCTATGTCTTGAATTATTTTTCTACTCATTTTCAGTTTTTGAACTTGCGTCTTACTTTTTTAGCAAAAATGTATTATTTAATTCAGTAATTGGAAATATAAAAGCAAAAACATTCCTCATTCCTTCTTGAGCTCGTAAATCATTATGCAAATTAAAAAAATAAAAAATTTAAGACTCTAGTGTAGAATTGGGTGCCCCTTCCATTGGCGACACTTTTTTTTTTTTTTTTTTTTTTTTTTAATTTTGGCGATGAAACCTCACTTCTGGTTACGACGATAGTTTTAACTTTGTTTTAGCTTCCCGATTTTATTTAAATGAAAATAGATTGATGTATAAATGGACATATTTAAGGCAGTGCGCAATGCCTAATTTGTGCAATTCTAGGATGTTATTTTAAGTAAAAACAGATCGATGTGTACATGGACACAGATCTGGTGCAATTCTTTGAGTTCTTATTTTGGTTTTGTGTAGCGGCCATCTTGAAATTGTGCCTTCCTGGCGCCGATCTTGGTGTCAAAAAAGAATCTCCAATAAACAAGGGGCACCCAATTGTAAACTTACACCAAATTTAAATATTTTACAAATTTGAAACATTTTATTACATCAAAAGACACGATATATATAGAGAGAACTCTAGCCACAAGAATTGTTGAACTGCCAAACTGGAAACATCAAAGATTTCAAATAATCATATACGGAACAAAAAGGCTTCCTATAAATTTTCGGAATATACTTTTTTTTTAGGGGGGGGGTCTGTTTAAAGGGTAAAATGCTTTATTTCTATTTATGATGTATCATTTCAAAAAAGAAATAAACGCCGAGATTTTTATAATCAGAATTCTCTTGTTAGTCTAGTTTTAATTTTACAAAATTGTTAGTTTTTCGTGTTGCTATTAGTATGTTCTAATTTTATCACTGCGAAGAGGCCAAATATTTTTATAATATGCTATATGTTTTTCAATTTTTGCACATTTTAATTATCTTTTAAAACTTTAAGCATAAACTCTTTTTTTGAGTTGATGTACTGCTATTTTATGCTCTTCTCTGTTATTTTATAATCAGATAACATTTTTTTTTTAAATAGTCGCGCATTTAATCTACTGAACTGATAAATTCATCTCTTTCGTCTTTAGCACATTAGTTTAATACAGGGTGGGCCAAATTAGACCTACCAATGTTAAATACAAAAAACTTTTTTATTTTTTATATAATTATTTTTTGTAGGTTATAATTGAATTCTTGAAAATTTATGGAACCATACAGTACAAAACAACGAGTTAAAATTATCGAGTTCTTCCTATTCTTGTCAACGATCAACTGCTATGACGCAGCGTAAATTTCGGCAGTATTTTAATTCAAGTGTACTGTTTGGTGCGATGTTATTGCCAATAGAGTTTATCGACCCATATTTCTTCGAGAATGAGGATGGAACACCGGAAACGATTTCTGGAGCTTCTTACAGAAGAATGATTGAAACCTTTTTGCGGCCAATGGCGGAGCAGAATCCTTTTTTATGAAGATATTTAAAAATGCATGATAATTATCCAGAGACTATTAGACAGCTGAAGCAGAATACTCGAGACGAAATACTGAGCCTTCAACCAGAAGCATTACGTGGTGTAATGGAAAATGCGTTAAAAAGAGCCAATCTCTGTATCGAGAAAAATGGTGGACATTTATCTGATGTCATATTTCATACATAATTTCCATAAAATATATTTAATATATAAAAAATCAATCAAAATAAATGATTATTACAATAGTTATCCGTGTTTAACATTAGTAAGTCTTATTTGGCCCATTCTGTATTAGTTACATGAGATAATAGTAACAACAATTAATTAAATTGTAACCATTCAAAATAAAACTGCTTTTAGTGTAATTTTAAATTTTACATTAACATGTTTCTCTTTTATTTCATTCTTCTCTATAACAATTTTTTATATTTACACTTCTTTGTGGAACACTATTTTATATGAGAATTAATATTTATCAGGAATTGTAATAAACTTGCATGAAGTTGAATTTTAGTTCACTTTAAAGCATTTATTTATTATAAAGCTGTAATAAATTTACTCTTTGTTTTGCATTCGATGCTAAATTACTGCACCTTTCTCAGACCTTTGTGTAATATTTGTTTAAAAGTCAAACATTTTGTACACAGAATTAAACCTCTTTGACCTGAAGAAAAATTATCCAACAACATGTGTTCAATAGAAGGATTTGACTTCCTTTAGTTCAGATAAATGGGGTTCCATTCTGCTGTGAATAAGGATGGCATCTAATAACAGAATTCGTAGTTACGAAAAAAAATCTGTGCATACAAAATAATCCGATGAGTGTAAATCATACATTCTGCAATCGCTAAAACGAGATTGAATAATAAAAAAAAAAAACACTGCATAGACTCTCACCGATAAATCTCAGACACTGAAAGTCATTGAATAATTCTAAGTCAATAAAAATGAACCGTAACCGTACGTCGAATAACACTTGCACTCGAAAGAACAATGGCGTTACCCTTCTCTGCAGCATTTATTCACCTTTAATAAAAACAAACAACTTTCTTGAAACATGCAAAATAGCAGCAGACGCATGTATGGATGTATGGATATTTAAATGCTAAGCAGTAGCAGTTGTTTCGTTGAAACAATTCTTTCCACGCTTCACGAAATAGTTTCCCATGCATCCTTGGATATCCACTTGGGAAAGAGTGGATCGGTAACGAGGTTATACGGTCGTCCACATGGGCGCATTCCGAGAGTGAATACTCAGAGAAGTATACTGTTGTAGGTTATCAAATGTATCTATTCTGAGGAAATTCCTGAATTTTTCTTCTTTACGATAGAACTAGATTAATGATAAGAAACTGCACAATGAAGAAATCTATTTTTGAAATCCATTGATTTGGAGTACTCTGAAAACAGTTATGTATTTAAGTTACCTTTAAAATAATAAAATAAAAGTGAGACTTGATTAAAGCTATCCCAATAATTCTAATTCAACATAGCGCAATAACATCAATTTATTTTTTTCTGTCCCAATCCTAAAACTATGATTAATTAAAATTGATTTGTTATAACTTAGCGATGGGACACTGAAATTTTCAAATTTCGTATATCTTGAAAGATTCGCAAAACGAAACTTAGCAAAAATTAGTTTTGTTGATAATCAAAAGTGGTGTTTTTTTTTTTTTTTTTTTTTTTCTTCTTTCTTAATCTGATCTGGAAACCACGTGACATCCTCGTACGGCCTTTTAAATTGTGCACATTTTTGCTGCATTTCATTTAAACTTATTTCCTCGACTTATTCTAACTTAATTAATTGTTTACTGAAAGAAAGTTGATAATGACATCCAAAACTGCAGGTTTTGAAATTAAATATTCCGGTTAATTTTTGTCGTACGGAAGTCAAACTTCTTATAATTTTTATTTTTTCAGAATGAATGTAATGTTTTCCCAAATAGAAGTACAGGAATTAGCAGATAGCATTAAACGTTAAATTTCATTATTTGAGAAACAAAAAAAACTTTTAAATTTGACATTGCCCAAACATGACTATGCGGAGTCCGGCGCATGTTATGGTGTATATATATATATATATATATATATATGTATAATTGTTTCATAAGAATAAATTGAATTTAATTAAAAAATTATTTAAATATTTAAATAAAAATTTAATTAAATATTCTTTGCGCCATTGCTGTAAGGAATGAAATTTAAATTTAAACAAATTTAAATTTAAATTTTAACAAACACGTATAAAAGTAAAAAAGTAAATTTAAAGCCTAAAAAAAGAGAAAAGGCCAAACTAATTAAAAAAAAAATTTTTTTTAAATGTGCAAACATGTAAAAGATTGAATTCTCGAACTAATCTACAATATCATTTAAATTCAGAAGCATAAGCAAATCAAGTGCAAAACCAATCCATGAAAATAAATTCACTAATTTAGCAAATTAAAATTAAACTAAACAATTTTTTTGAAAATGCATAAGTGAATGACTGTTGAGTAGGCAGGAGACAGACTTATCAAGGGGAAGTTGCCTCCAAACCTAACTCTCCAATCATTCAATTCGTGTTTCGTCATTCATACAGGCAAGGGTAAAAGTCAAAACCAAAAGTAAAAAGAAATACCAATAAAGTGGTACCCTTAGAAATTAACATTTAAGAATTAAATTTAAGAATAAAACTCTAAAAGGAAAATACTAATGAAGTCTTTTGAAAAACAAGCAAGTAAAGTATTAAATTAAACTTTTTTTTAAAAAATTAAATTTTTTAAAAACTTAATTTTTTATAAAAAATAAAAAATAATCTAGAAACCAATGTATTTTAGAAATATATATATATATATATATATATAATTTAGACCCATATACATACATTCAGGGTTCTACGGCTGATCGATTTAAGTCATGATAGATATATACATACATGCATACATACATATGTCCAGACGCCACCGAAAAACTCCCTTTCCTTTTGAATCTATTTTAGATCCATTTTACAATGCGATTTCGAAATAGATTCCTTTATTCGGTTTGTGCGTCTCATTCGTTCGTACAAAAAATCGCGCAAATGGATTTGGGAATGATCAAAATGAATATTTCCGCTGAAATGTGATGCCCGAAATTTTTCGTGATTACAATACTTACTTTACTTCGTACAAGGCAAAAAAAAAAAAAAAAAAAAAGGAAAGCGATTTTTGACGTTCTGTCGGTATATAAATCGGCAGTATCATCTTGTGATACCCTGAGTACCACACTGTTTCTATATGTCATTTAACGAAGCCTGTCGCAGTTTTTAAGGCATTTGGTACACTCTGCTTTCTCGAAATTCTGGAAGCTAACTAACTCTCTAATGATTCTAAAATTCTGGATATGGATAACCTACTGAATTGAGGTTTAATAGATCCTAAATGGTTTTAGCATCTTGTGTCACGTATACGAAAATAACGGGTATGAATGTAATGGTCAACCAACTGAGCTACTCAGCTGTGGCTGCTAAATTTCAAAATTTTAATTATGTTTTATTTGAAATCTTTTCACCTGAAATTAAAATTTTTCTCTTTTATACTTCTGAATTTTATTTGAAGTATTCGAAAAATTCAGAACTTATTAGGATTTACAACTTGAAATGAATGAAGAAATTAATGAAGAAAATTAAGAACTGGTTCCATCTTTTATGGTGCGGATATGTAACATCCTACATTCGAATCTCTAAAATTATCGAGTTTGTACCGATTCTTTACTATCAACTTTTTCGAATATCGATTAAGGGTAATCGAATCGCCTGGTTATCAAATGATTTCAATCAACGAAACGATTAAACATTTTCCAACTGTCAGACTGATAATAGTTTTATTCGATAGTTTGCATTATATACTACAGGCCGAAAAGAGAGAAATGGTGTACATCAGTGAAGTAACACAGTGGGTTTCAAAGCCCCGAAGTAATTGCGGTCCATGAAGACGTTTCAGTTATGTATTTGTTGTAAATACGGTGTTGGAAAGATTTAAATCTTTTTATTTCAAATCAGAGTTTTTATTATTTCCATTTTCATTAAAAACGAACATGAATAACGAACCAGAAAATCCGCAAATGGAGCTAATTAATTTATAGTCTGATACAAATTTGATTCAAACACTTATTAACTCATTAATTATTACTTTTAAAATTATCACTTAACTCTTGACTGACTATTTAATTCGAAAAGATATTAGCTGTAATTTGTTTCAGTATTGACGAAAAACTGGGTTTCATTACTTAATTTGAAATTGTTTCAAAGCAACGGATTTTAATGTAATATAATGTTATATCAGATTTAAAATTTGAATTCTTCTTATGAATTTCTTGCATTTCTTCATTTACAGCGTTATTAAGTATTCTTCGATATATTCTCTTAGTTTTTTTCCTTGTTCATTTTTATCATAACATTAATAAATTGTTATCAGTAAATCATTTTTAGTGTTTTCATTATTTGTTCCATTTTTAAATAAGACGGAAAAGTGTTTTATTGTTTGGTATCATAAAATTTTTCAGTTGCGCGCCGGAAAAATCGACCAACTAACCATCCAACCCCTTAACATTAAAAAGAAATTTTAATTTTATTGCACACTCTAGTAATATAAGTTATATCCGGGTTTCATTGCTAATTTGCTTTGAGTCCTTGAGATATCTTTAGAAGTTGTATCTCTTTGCCTCATCTTTGTTGAACTATATGAACCCAGAAGCTTTGTATTATCGAATTCCAGTAGTTTATAGAATTAATCAGAAAGATTAATTGTTCAGAATCCAGGTGACATTGAAGAATTAACATATTCGGATAAATGTAAGACCTATGTTAAAAAGGGAATTTTCTTCAAAAATATGCAGAAACAGGTAGCATTCATCATTGTCTGTTAAAAAGGGTGAAATGTTTTCAGTGCGATGTGTATATGATTTAAAAGAAAAAAAATGATAATTTTCAAAGAGAAAGTGTAATATTATAATACTGATATTTTTGAAAAATATTAAACATTTTATATTTGAAGATTGTTTTACCAAATTATTTGAAAATGTTGGATATACATAGTATTTTTTCCTTAAAACATTTGTTAAATGTGAAATGTAACAGCAAATGCAATGACATCAGTAATATCGCTTGCGAACTTTCGAAGAATCACTTTCAGCCAAAATTATAAAATTCTTATCGAAAGGTTACGCATTTGAAGGCTATTACGTTACTCTGCGTACCCTGATTGTCGAATGAGCTCAACTCTCTCAAAACTAAATACTTTCTACGTTTACGAAAAACACTTTTCATCAAATATTCATTGCCGAGTGTTTTAAAGGTAATTCCATTGTTATCCTTAAAGGCATCAAGAAAAGTAGTAAATAACCACTTTGCGTGTCATTTATTCCGCTCGATTTCAATTTTACGATCTTCAGAGTATAATACCATGTAATCTGCAATAATGATAGAGTCTTGAATACAGGAATACAACCCAGATAAAATAACAAGTAAACAACCAAAAGCGAAACAATTTTATTTTCTTTCTTTGCCTTATCTACACTGTTCCTGAATAGAAAGCTTTACAATATGACTTTCATATGTTTACTTCCAAAATTTGAACTTCCTAGCAAATTACAAAACAATTTACTATAAACTCAAGCGCATCACATGTAAATTAAACATAATTTAGGTTAATATGTCATAAATAATTAATTTTATTTTTAATTTCAAAGGCCAAATCTGGAATAAGATAAAGCACTTGTAATAGTCTATGAGTTAAGATTCCCATCTTGATAGAAATCGAATTTAAAATCAAATTTTATTAGGTAAACAGAAGGATAAACGAAAACATTCTGCGTATTTACGAAGCCTTTATAATGGAAGAACCTGATTATTTAAACAAGCTTTCCAATTTGTTCATCTTATAGAGGAAATGAAAAAAAAAAAAAAAAAAAAAAACATTATAATGAACATTAGCAATTCTACTCCTCACCAAATGTACTTGATTTTTAAAACCAAAGTCTATTTTTATAACCTAGGTCTACTATTTCGTTATAGATGCTTACAAAAGGATTGTAATTAATTGTTCATCAAGTGTATAAAAATTCAGTAAATCGTACTAAGTTCAATTAAGAACGGAATGTAATTTTTAATTTAGAATTTTCTTTCAAAATTATACCAAATCTGCCTTTTTTCATATAATGTCATAAACACTACACTAGTATATATTATTGCGTGCGTACGGGCTCGTAATAGATCGAATGCACAAAGAACCGATTGTAGCTTGATAAAATTTATTTTTACCAACAGAAACACTTTACAGTTCTGGAACTTTCCACAAAAGTATTCTCACACCTCTTCTTAGTATTCCGAAGCACAATCAGTAGTTACCACTTTAAACTACTAATAACGTTAAACACACTGCAATGCAAAGGCGAACATCTTACAGATATCTCAGTACTCCGAAGTCGCTCTGAAGTAATGAAATTGAGAAACTGATGCTCTCTCTCTTAGATAACTTTTCCCCGGTCACCAAGAAATGTATAGTAATTTCCACTTCTCGAAATTACTGGAAGGCTTCTGAAGACTGGGTATAGTTACAGTCACATATAGGATCAACTACAATTATTCAATTACAAAGTTTACGGAGTTATACGGAGTTATACGGAGTTAACTGTCTCCAGTTATACGGAGACCGGACCAAAATATCGCTTTTTGTGGAATTGTCGCCAAATGTGGCGATAAAATTTAGTCGCTGAAACCATCGCCACCTTGGCGATATCTCGCCAATTTACAAAGAGATTATCAGTTGCTTCAATGTTAAATAGACTTTCCCCTTTACTCTTATTTTTCCAGCACAGCTTCGTCTCTTTCAAGCATTTCATGTTAGATTATACAAAAAATACTACAACTTCTCACATAATTTCACTAAAGTTATTTGCATACATACAAAATACGCAACAATGCCCCCTTACCCTAGGACTGCACGTTGCAAGCAGTACAATCCTTGGAGAAGAATCCATACTCACAACTAAGTAAAATCAATGCAATACCAAGACGATAATTTCAGTAAATATCATAAAACAAATCGAATACTAAATCAATGAATAAATGAACGAATGTAGAAATTTACGTACAAAGAGAACAGTGGCCTTAATATACTATTTACATTATTTATTATTTGTATTATTACAATTTATTATTACTATAGGGGTCTACGTACTATGTCCATAAAAAGGGAACAGCCTGTCGTAATGAACTATTTGAGGCTTACTTAGAATTTGATGACTTATGGATCTGAACTAAGAAGTCGTTCAGGTTGTTTATGACTGTTTAAGTACCGTCCCAGGGTGATCGTAGTTTAAGAAAAAGTTATTTCCGTCGAATAGGATTCCATAGCTGTATCTTGTCAGTCAAATTCCTGCAGCCCTCGTGCCGTATCCGGTCTTCATCTTCTCCGTAGCCAAGTTAACTCGCTCTCGTGCAAAATTATGCATCACTTCAAACCATGTCTGGAGATACTGAATGTACTCCCCACACACTTCGATCTTTTCTTGGAATGCGAAAAGGTATTTACCAGCTGCCTTAATTGTCCCTCCATCGAACATGTCACCTGAATTCAATCCCACTTCTGACACCCAAAATTGTTTCTTTCGTTCCTGTTTGTAATAGATTGAATGCACAAAGAACCGATGATAGCTGGATAAAATTTATTTTTACCAAAAGAAATACTTTACATTTCTCGAACTTTCCCCAAAAAGACTCGTTTATCTCTTGTCAATATGCGAAAACACAATAAGTAAAATAAGTAAACTACTAATAATGTTAAACACAACAGAGTGCACATCTAAAAGTAACGCAGTGCACATCTAAACGCCACGCAGTGCACAATAATGTTATACACAACGTAAAACACATCTAAAAGGCAAACCTCTTACGGATATCTCAGTACTCAGAAGTCGCTCTGAACTAACAAATTAGAAATTGATGCTTTCTCGGAGCTTACATAATATTTTCTCCCTGGCCACCGAGAAATCTTTAGTACCTACCACTTCTCGAAATTATTGGAAGGCATGTGTGGGCCGGGTACGCTAACAGTTACGTATTATAGTTATTACAACACCAATTACAGCTATGAACGGACCGGACCAGAATGTCGCCAAGTTTGGCAAATTTGGTGATTTCTCTCAATTTGAGGGCAAAAATTATTCGCCCAAACCATCGTCAGCTTGGTGATATTTTGCAAATTTACGACAAAAATTATTCGCTTAAACCATCGCCAGCTTGGCGATATCTTGCCAATTTAGCGAGATAGCCATTTATCTCACTGCTAAATGGATTTGTCCCCGTAATCTTATTTTTCGGACAGAGCTTCGTCTTTTTTCAACCATTTCATGTTAGATTATAGAATAAAATGCTACAATTTTACGTCTAATTTCACTAACGTTATTTACATATATACAAAATCAGCAACAATATTATTTGCTTTTTCATAAAGAAAAACGTTTTCAGCTGATTTAAACAAATACAGATAAATACAGAGGACATTTTTTTTACTTTTTCTAATATGACAAGCTCTTAATTTAAGCTCTTAAATTTTAGGCTCTGTGCAGACTGCTTTTCCTGATTTAATTTCTTTAGAACGAACATATATTTTTTTCAGCGATTGGAAATATAACCATTTTGTCAAAAACGAATAGACACCAACCCAAAAACTTACATTTCTTAAGTTCAGAATCGATATACTCATGTAATTTTCTAAACTCTTACTGAAAATAAATATCATAAAATATTAACGCTGTATACCGTGCAACTTTGCTACATAATTTCTGCTATGCCGTGCGTGCGTCATACGTTTTGAATATTTTGGATTGATCGCCCATTTATTTTATTAGCATTTAAGCAGTTTCTGCAGAGCGCTTTTTTGTACACTTAAAAGTAGTAGTGTACTCTATCTGTAATGTTGTACAAGAAATGAGAATACATGCGTCACTATTATTTTTCTAAGGTTATACCATTTAAGCAGAAAATGAAAGCTTTTCTTTTCCTTTTTTTTTTTTTTTTTAACTAACTTTTTTTAAAACTGATGATAATCACTTTCTGAAAACGGATTATCAAGTTTTTTTTTATTTCTAATTTTTCTTTTGATTTTGAATTAATGGGTGCTGTTATCATGTCTGATTTGCCTTTGAATCTACGAAAAGTAGAATGTTATATTTTTTTTAATAATTCCTTTGGATATACAGAATTAAAAAAAAGGCTTAGATACTTTTTGTTCCTAAAATACTGTCAAAAATTTAAAAGTTTTAAATTGAAACTATAAAACGTTCCCCCCCCTCTACGTACTTGTTTACCTAACCTTTTTCCCAAATTAGTTAGTTTTCTAAGAATAAAATATTAAATTTAAAATAAATTAATACTTTATCCTTTAAGAGGATAAACCATGTCACAAAACTGACTGAGCATTTTCCTATCCAATAGCTAATCAAAAATCAATTTCTTATTTTTTATCTAATATCTTGTTGGTGATGAACTACTTAATAATGAATGATACTTAATAATGAAGAAGCTGCATAAACGTATGTATGTTTCTCTCATTGTGATAAAACAGCGGTACCTAGAGCCATCAAATATTGAAAACGTACGTTTTCACCTGAATATGGGCATCTGGAAACTCAGATTTGGAATTTGTTTTATTATTAGTCCAAAGGGGCTTTGTTCCTGAAGGACTATTGTTTTCTTTTTGCAAACTTTGAGTTGAAAACTTTAAAAGGCTGTATCGCTTTTCAAATCGTTGCCACCAAATACTATCGCCCTATATTATATTTGAAGAAATTAAATAATGAAGAATCTGCATAAATGTATGTATGTTTCTCGCATTGTAATAAAACAACGTTACCTAGAGCCATCCAATTTTGAATAACGTATTCCTACTGCGAATATGGGCATCTGAAAGCGGAAATTTGAAATTTGGAATTTGTTATATTATCAATCTCATGTTTTGTAAAACTTTAACGAATTTTTTATTAACAATCTCAACGATTTAAAAGCGAGAAATGACAACACCATAAGGGAGGAAACCTTTTTATCTCCAGCGCGCGAAACTGTGTATCGGAAATTCTAAAGATATACTCATTTTAAAATTATTTTGCGACATTGCTGTTGAACTGAATTTTATGGTTTAAGTGCAAAGAACATGATATTTATTAAATAAAGGTAACACACGAAACGTTAAAAAAACGCGCCTAAACGCCCCTTTGGACGTAATTTAAAATTTCAGACCTTTCAGATTTTTTTTTTCTATTTCATATTTTGTAAAACTTTAACGAATTTTTTATTAACAAACTCAACGTTTTCAAAGCGAGCAATGGCAATGAAAAAAAAAAGTTTTATTTCCAGCGCACAAGACTGTGTATCGGAAATTCTAAAGATATGTTCATTTTAAAATTATTTTGCGATATTGCTGTTGAACTGAATTTTAGAGTTTGAATGCGAAGAACATGATATTTAATAAATAAAGGTAACACACAAAACGTTAAAAAAACGCCCCTTAGGGCGTAATTTGATCTGAAATCTGAAAGTTTTCAGATTTTTTCTTTTTTTTTTTCGTGACATCTGTACGTACGGCAATGTTATGATTTTTCCTTTGAATATTATGTTGCGCAAGAATAAAGGACTCATTTTCCCCAAAACGGATTGTAAAATGGATTTAAAATGAATTCAGGAAAGAATTTTTCGTGACGTCTGTATGTACGTATATATCTCGCTATCTTGCATAACTCAAAAACGAGTAGCTTTAAAACGTTAAAATTTTGACTACTGTAACATGTAGTTGTGCTCTTCCCTTTTAAATTGCAATTTGCTGCGTCAAAAGTATACATATATAATATATAATTCATAACAATTTATAATAAGAAATCTTTCCATATACCATCTCCAAGGAGCACAAATTGAATTTAAAACCATGAAAGAAAAAAAATTTTTTAAATTTAAAAAGCATTTTAAATAGTAATTTCAACTTCCTGTTTACAAATCGGCAAAGAAAAATCTTTAATTGCAAAAAATCCAAAACCAAAAGTAAATTTTAAATATTGAATAAGCAGCTATTTTCATTGGTCGCTTATTAAGGGTATAAACCATCAATTAATAACAATTAAATTAAGATAATGTTTCATCTTACTTCCGAGTAAGCATCAAATTATTTGCTAGATTCAAACCATAACTCACAATTAATACTCAATCCAAATAAAGACATTAGTCCATTTAAGCCATAAGAATCTTGTAAAACAAAATAGCAAATAACCTTAAAAAAATAAAATTACTTTTTAATTACTTTATTTTGAATTTATGTAATATATATATATACACCTTATATGTACACCCGGCTCGGTGAGCTTAGGGTTTTTTTTTTTTTTTTTTTTTTAATATGTGGGTTATGTGGGTGCACTATGTTCTGATTTATGTTGTTCTCATATTTCGGTTAAGGTGTTTATGACTTAAGTTAATCTGCGTGCAATAGTTGTAGAATTATCAACACTTTAAAAGTTGTTTAAGTGCTTTTAAGTTTAACGAAGCCGCCATTTCTTTACATTTTAAACTCTTGTTTTGTTTGAAGATGTTTTGAGTTTTTATGTACTTTTGCCTTACCGCGAGGTGAGAACTGAATTGATTGAATGAGAAATATACCTCTAATGAAATTCGAGGAAACAAGTTTAAATGAAGTGCGGCAAAAAATCTGTGTAATTACATAGAACGTATGAGAGATTCATGTGTGTGTCTCATAAGATTTTCTATATAGAGTGCTGCTGTGTTTCACTCATTGTAAATTTAGAAGCAGTTATATAATGTTTATAATATCTCTTCTAAAGAATGTGCATGATAGGCAACGTATTTTTAGATTGGCTGTTATATAAAATAGTTAATGTGTATGTTATTTATTACTTTAAATTTTATAAAATTATTTTAAATAAACTCCTGGCGGGCCAGATTTAATGCTTGCGGGCCAGATTCGGCTCTGAGGCCGTAGTTTGGAGATTCCTGCTTTAGAAAAAGGAACTCAACATAGCTTTTTAGAATGCAAAGGACAAAAAGTTCTCATTAACAAATTTCAAAAAAGGTCAAAATAAAACTACTTCGTCATTGATTGCTGTGAGATGAAAATAGACAGGTCATTAGAAAGGTTATATTTATTATTCCCATTCATTGTTTCTCCTCTTCTCCGAAAAGAAGCGAGTGCTGCAGCCCAGTTAGAAAAAATCCTAACGGATTCCTGTCGTCTCATCTTTTTACAATACGCGACCCGTTGTATGCGCTTCAATGGGTGCAGGAAACTTCTATCGAAGAATGAAATTCGAAGATCAGCAGATAAATAAATTAATAAACAAAAGTTATGACACATCTTTAAGTGCGAGCAAACCAGAGCGTAGCGAGAATTGCGAAAATCACCATTCCTTCCGCACCTCGTTTGAAAATGAATAAAACATAAAAAGCTAGCGTAAAGTGACTTGGAAACGTTTTATTTTAAATTGCATCACCTATTACTGGCAGCCATAAAGGAAATGATGAATAATTGACGGTTACTTGACCGTGTTGAGTTTTTAAAGATTTGTATAGTGTTGTTAATAAATATATCATGTGTGAAGAGAGTGATTTCAATGACCCGTTGTGAAAAGTTTAATATTTTTTTGCGATATAATATTAGAAAGCGATGAATAGCAAGAGAAACATTGACTTTTTACTTCCCGTATTTTATAAACTAGTAGTCAGGAAAATTACTGATTACGATGTTTTCAGTGATATATTCCGTTAGAAATCGTTGATTTGTACATCGCTTATGACAATGATATCTGCATTGCACATGTATATTTTAATGCCTGTGTATATAGTATATGTGTATGTACAACTGTGTAACTATGTATAACTATATGTTTTTATGTAGAATGGAAAATGGAAACAGTTTACCATTCAACCTCAAAATTTTTATTATCATTAAATATATTCCATTAAGTTTTTATTGAAGTTAATAAGAAAAAAAGGCAGCTTTTTTTTAAAACCGCATGTTTTCCCTGTCCATGTTGCTATTGCCATTTATATAAACATTCTGTTATACATTTAGTGACTACTAAGAAAATACAAGAGGCCAATGAAGAACAGACACCTATCATTCCAATCTGCTAGAGACGTGCCTGCCTTTGACTTGTACATGTATCGAACACATGCTAGACAATCCGATAAGATAGCCATTTATGAGCTAAAACTCGTATATGTAGTTTGCATCACATATTTATAGTTTAGCTTAAAATATGCATTCAATCAAATCTAAAATATGCAAACAATCAAAGGTAATAGCTTTGCGTAACCATGGAGTGACATGTTATTAAAGCTATGAAGAATGGTCATCATCACTTGGCATTTTGCAGGTGTATTAATTGTTTCATTATGACAAACCGTTCGGAAAATCAGCATCTATCGATCTATAGTTTAAACTCCTGCATTGTGCAGTGAAAAATACTGCGGGAAGATAATTTTGTATCTTGTGCCGAAGTTGCCGAAACAATTGGTGAGCCATCCGCTCAGCATATGCAGCCCATTAGTGTGAGCTCATTAACATTGATTAACCGCGCTCGACTGGAAATTTAGTTAACCTCGTCAACGAAACCTACTGGTCATAAACATGTAGAGTGATAACATAATAGAGTAAGGAAGTAAAATATATACAGATGGAAAGTAGACTTGATACAATTGCTGTTTACAAATGTAGATAGGACATATTATAATCTTTACTTGCTCTTAACTACTTGCTAATTCCCTCATGTAATATTATTAATTATTTATTATTAATTATCTATTTTATTACACTGTGCCTTCGTTTCAATAATATATTTCATAATTTGTTGAAATGTGGAAACACATTTTGTATTGTAGAATAAATCTTTTACTAGAATTTTTGTTGCAAATCCTGGTAAATGTTTTTCTCCAATAATTTAAGGTAATGGACATTGCCAAATATAATGTTCAGAATCTGCTAGATGTACTGATGTTCCGTACCCACATCTTAATTTTTTTGTTAAGAATCGCTGGAAATAAGATGAAAACTGTCCATGATTTGTTGCTAATTGTACTAACAGGAAATTTGTTTTTATTCTTCTTAGGGATACTTCTGGAGGTATTCGTGAGTATTCTGTATCTGCCTCATCCCATCCTCTTTGCCAATTTATTAAAACTTGTTTAGAAATGTTATTCTTGATTTTAAATGTTGAAATAGGAAGATGGATATGAATCATATCTTTTAATGTAGTAACATATACACACCTCTGACACACAGGTGCTTAATGAGAAGAACTTCCGTTTTCGTTCAGAGACTAATCGTCAGTTAGAACTTTGAGAAAAGGTGTTGCGGAAATATCCTGGTGCGGTTTCCGGACATAAGGGACTTAGTAATTACCCCATTTCAGGTATTTCCGATAAGACTTTTAACAAAACGAAAGAGAGGGCTTTGTGTGTGAGTTTTTTATGTCGTGAAAGACTCGGAAGAAGACGCAATCCAGCGTCGTGGCTGCATCCAGCGGCCATTGTGTAAATTATGGCTGTAATGGTTGATTATGTTATTTACTACTAATCCAGAAATTCTTACTAAGATTTTAAAATAAATATTTAAAAGACAACTGTTCTTTTCTTTCACTCAACACGGGTGTTCAGACGTTACAGCTTTATTAAAATGGTGGCAGCGGTACAGATGAGAAAATGCCTGTAGAGATTACAGAACATCAGGTTCTGAATTTCCACGAAAAGTTCTGAGTATCAGTTCGAAAAAGTGAATACAGTATTCAGTAGGCAAGTGTGATTAGGAAATCCACGAAAAGGTTACGGACGACAGTCCGGTTAAAGTGATTACAGCTCTTCGAAGCAGGTGAATTCGCAAATCCACGGGAAAAGTTACGGACGAAAGATTTTCGATCTACTGAATTTCGGCTGTGTCCAGATATCGTCAACAATTTTTATAATTTGTGCGATCATCTTTGTGCCCGAGAAAATTTAGTGCAGTGAAGCGTGTGGGACAGTCATTGTCGGAGGATCATCAGATTATTGTGAATTTGTAGTGTAGTGATAAAAGTGATATAGCTGTCTGAATCATCAGCATCTATATACCTGTGGCGAATTGTTGATGTGTGTGAAAAGTGATAAAAGAGTCAAATATCATCAGTATTCCACCAGAACACCAAGTGTTGCAAATCCAGGCGGGTAAGTACCTTGGATGTTTTATATTGACGCAGTGAAGTAGTTTAATTTAAGTATTTCTGTAAATTAACTGTTCAGTCGACACTGTTTTCTGTAAAACTTACAGAAAGGTGTTGTTTCGTTTGTTTTTATATTAAGAAACATAAAATGTAGGTTTGAATCTATGTTCGTAGATAATTAATATCTAAAAGGTTACAAGTTGTGCAGTTTTAAGCTTATAAAATTGAATGTTTTAAATGTTAATATTTTCAGTAAGGTGTAAAATGTTATTTTAAGGACTGAACATATCTTCTTGGTTCTCTGTTGAGCTGGTAAAAAGGGAAAGCTAGAAACCCCAGTGGTTTAATTTAAACTGTATATGCGAAATCAATGTTTAAATTATGAGCATGTGGATATGTATTGTGTAATTTATTATACTTTTGAATGCATATTTTAACATATCTCAAATTTTGATGAAGGTATAAGGTTTTATCATAAGCTTTTGAGTTAACGCAATTGAATTTTAACTTTGTAAAACGTTAACAATATTTCTAATCTGAAACTCTCAAGTAACAAATTATAATGTCCATATTATGGTGTAAATTGTTTTGCATTTGTGTTTAGATCAATAGAAAAAAATTCAAAAAAATTAAGGTTTCAATTTTACTCTCTCTTTGTGAAAACGATATTTGTTTAAAGCAATCTTATATATAGGTAGTGTGAGGGTGCTAAAATTGTTAGGTTGTTATTATAATTTCGTCTAATATCATGGCATTCTTAGCAAAAGTTAGGAAAGATCTTAAAACCTTGGCTGAAGATTTAGGGGAAAAATTCAGCCCTGAACTTAGGATAATGGATTTAAGACAGCTGATTATGGGAAATGAATTCTATAAGGAGGAACTAGTGAAAGGCCTGTTAGAAAATATCACTTCAACGAGGCTTGAGAGAGAAAAAAAAGGAGCAGGATAGAATTAGGAGAGAAGAAAAAGAGAAGCAGGAAAAAATTAGGTAGGAAGAAGAAGAGAAACAGGAAAGAATTAGGAAGGAAGAAGAGAGACAGGAAAGAATTAGGAAGGAAGAAGAAAGAATTAGGAGAGAAGAAGCAGAGAGGCAGGGCAGGATTAGGAGAGAAGAAATGGAGTTTGAATTATCGAAATTAAGATTACTAGCGCTAACGTAAATGACTCTGGAAATGGTGGGAATGAAGAAAATGGACTTAAGAAAAGCTGTTACGATCTGAAAAAAAAAAAGATTCCAAAATTTGATCCTGAAAAGAACGATATTAGTCTGTATCTAGTTATGTTTGAGCGCCAAGCAAAGCGTGCGAATCTTCACCAATCAGAATGGGTTTCTGTTTTATTGATAATTTTGCCAACTGACATAATCAGCTGATTATACGAGAACCAGAGCAGCAGGCTTATGACTACGCTTACATAAAGGGGATATTGCTAAAAAGCTTTAAGCTTAGTCCAAAAAAATTTCGCATCAAATTTACAGAATCCCAGAAAAACACTCAAACCACATGGAGAAATTTTGCTTTTGAATTAAGGAATTATTTTGAAGAATGTATTGCAATTTTGGAAGTTACAGATTTTGAACTTTTAAAAGATCTCATGATAACAGATCAAATGAAGCGTCGCGTTAAATGTCGAAGTGCGGCAGCATTTTATTGACGAATGGTCGAAGATAACCACTCCAGATAAATTAGCAGAAGTGGTAGAAGAGTATGAAAATGTACAATGAACCCCGGAAGAAGATCTCTCCTGTTCATAGTTCGAAATCACAACGGGGCAATAAAAACCATTCAAATTCAAGAGAGTCGCAAAAGTATCACCTGTCTGGAGGGGAAGATAGATATGCCTCTGAAAAAAAGGAAAAATCTCCGAAATCAGAATGAGAGTCGATATGATATAAGACCACTTAAGTGTTATTCTTGTGGATAAAGCGAACACTTAAGGCCTCAATGCTCGGAAGTTAAAAAGGATTTCAAATCACCATTTATTGTAAATAGAGTTCAGGAGATTGAAGAAGATTGTTTATTCCCGTATCTAACGATGGCTAAAGTGAACGGTTTCGATCTCTCAATTTTGAGAGATACCGGATCATGCATTGACATAATATGCAGCAAATACATCACTCCTTCGATGCTGACGAGACTATCTGGGTAAAACAACCGTTTTATGCGTCCCCAATTGGCTTACACTTAGCACATGTTAAAATAGAAGGGGAATTTGGACGGGTAATAACAAAAGTAGCGGTCATTCGAAACGAACTAGATCAAGGTCAGTATATGTTATGGAACCGTACGGCTACGAAAATAGAAGCAGATCAACAGGACAGACTTTCCTTTCAAGTAAACGCGGTGGAGACTCGAGCTCAGAAACTCTGTCAGCCAAAGAACGAAATCGGGGCAAGTTATCAACAAGAGTCTGAACGCAAACCTTAGCTGCTGTATCGGCAAATTCATTCCCTATTATACTCGTATGTTCTTTTGTCCAGTTTAGGCTAATAGAACGAGTATTTATTTCCGTATTTATTGTTTCTTGAAGAACTTGAATAAGTGAAGATCTTTTCTTCGTAGAACATGAAGCTTTGACTGTCGGTATAAATGCTCGTATATTGTGACTTATTACTTGGCTTCCTACAAAGCTATTGATTCAGCTAGGTAAACTGTGCTTGAGTCATTTAATCAAAATTTTGACACATTATAACTTGTTTGTCTTCGAAGCTATAAATGCAGCTCCAACTTTATCTTGAACCATTGATCCCTTTGTAAAACTTTCTATTCCCTTTTCTTTGGTAATATTCATATGGCATACGATTAGTGGGGACTGAGCTATTTGTTCAATTTTGAGATTTTCCACTATAGGACTTCGCATATTTAATTCATTTATAATACAGTCCTCTTGAAAGTGAAAGAGACGGAATAACTTTGATTCCTGGTTTGATTTAATATCTAGTGAAAGCGTACAAACAAGGATTTGAGCAGCCGTTGTTGGGGTAGTACAAAACATTTAATTTATATGTGGCAATATTATTCGTTGAATTTTGAACAACTTATTTGTTACTCTTACCGTGCTGTTGTAATGCCACTATACAGGGCAATAGCATAGCATTAATCTTTCAAATGTTCTAAGTTACAATTCTTTTCATATTTTCCAAGTTCCCATTTGTGCGTCAAAGACGATTTAAATAGTTTACAATTGCCTGTGTTCGATTTCGAATTTCAGAAAGGTGCAGTATCCAGGTTAATTTTTTATCAAGACCAAGCCCTAGATATTTTAATATATCATTATTTCGAACAGGGAGATTCTGCCGTCGTAATCTTGATGGATATTTTTACCAGTTTTGAACCCTTAGCAAATGTTATCATTTTTGTGTTAATGCTTTTAAAACTAGATTCATATTCAGTCTTCAAAAGCATTGTAAGTGTCTGACTGAAAGAAAACAATCTAAAATTTTCTGATCTACACAGAATATTAATAAAAACAGCATCAAACGTTCAAAGATGGCTAGAAACCATAAAAAGAACTTTAAAATTAATGGTGTAAGGTCACCTAGAAACACAAAATCATAACTCCTCGGTTTGAGGCACAAAGTATCGTAGGCTCAATATGAGCTGCAGCTGCATAGCAGTTCATGTTGTGGGCAAAGTTAAATGCAAATTCTCTAATATACTCAGATACTGAAGATAAAATGCTTCCTTAAGCTATTGGTTTGTTTAGAGATAGCAGTTTCATCGTACGACAAAATCTAAAGTACTTGAATGAAACTGACATAAAACTTGAGTTCAAAGAAGCTATTGAAAATATAACTAATTGAAAATATAATTTTATACTGATATAATCTAACACGAAATATTTCCCTTGAAATGGCTTATGAGCAAGTCTTAGGTATTGCGCCTTAGCAATTAGTAACAAAGGTAATAAGGAGTTAATTATACGCCTTAAACAAATGTAAGGTTTATAAACTACATATAAAATTTTAATATGTTTACTTTTTAGCTCTTTTTCTTTTCCCTGATTAAAATACTGTCATAAATGGATTTTTATAGTTCACAAGAAAAACAAATTCTTCCTATTAACTTTACTACTCATTTAACACATGCAGAACAATGCGCCTATTTTATATTTTAAAAGAGTTTTGAGTTCTTAAAACTGACTTTTAAGATGGTGCACTGTTAATTATACTTAAATAAAGGCGTTACTCTTCTAAAATAAGTTTAAATGCTCAAAACATAAAAAAGGCGTAAAAAACATAAAAAATTGCAAAAGGCGGGGCTGGACATCTGTAAGTTGAACCAGTCATCAGCCTATCATCGCGCTTTGCTCCCAAAGTGATCAAACACAGTAAATGGAGTACATTCTATTATTTTTTAAAAAGAATAAAAATCTAAAGGAACTAATAACTAAGATAAAAGATGTTAGGTGATGCTATTATGTTAATGATTAAATAAAGGTATGTTCTTAACCTTTTGAGTCTAAAAATAAGCATTATTTCAAGATCAATGATTTCCAATCCCGGACAACAAACCTAATTCATTGCAATATATTTTCGCACATTAAAAATTAATCTCAGGAAACAATTAATAAGAATTATATCACTAAAACATATTAAACACGAAAAGGGGGGGGGAAAAGAAGAATGGAAAGTTTTAGACAGTATGATGAAAATAATTTCTACAAGTTCCAATGAGAACCCAGAAGTTAGAAGTTCAGACAGAGCCAATGCTGGTTATAGCTATCGTTTCATTATAACGACGAGTGTATATAAAGTCCTTTGCTGAAGAGAATGCATTAAATCCACTTTCGTTGTAGTTTATCGCTCATTATGTTTTTCTTTTACTTTAATATGCGAAGAATCCTTATAAGAGGAGTTGATTGTGATAGTGATATTAAATCTCCTTTTAAAAATTTTCTAATATAATTTTTAAATATCTCAATCTCAGTAATTCGCAAAATTTGCCAGTTATGTCATTTCGTTCCTTCCGTTAGGTATGAAATAATTTCAATGAAACAAGATACTGTAAAGATAAAATTAATTTTAAAATAATTTTCTACGTAACACGTACATAAATTGTGCTTAAGACTCATTACAGAATAAGGAACAATACTCAATTTAAATCACAAAATATAGTCCCTGAAACAGTTTTTCTGAAAGAGTGTTTAAAAACAAAATGATCTCTTCCAAGTTCTTAGTCACAGAAAAGAGGGAAAATAGCTTTTAAACTGTCAAGTTTGTTTCAATTTCCCATTTTCATAACCCCCGAAAATAAAACTTTTCTGTTCCATCATACACTTTTGTGAGGTAGTTCGCACTGCCATTTGTGGCAAGCTTGGTCGATGGAGTGAAACAGATGACACTGGATCCGCTCGCAATCGGACAGACATCCGTCTTGGGTTTTTCTTGCCTCTCTGAGCCTCTTACTGTATCGACTTTGGTTCCGCTAAATTTAAGTAATGGGTCACTAGGGATATTTTTTAGGGAGTGTACGTTTTGGTCAAGCGATTTAGATTATTATGACAACCTATGTCCGCATTTCAAGGAACTGCTCTATTTTTGGGTAGCATCCCTTCCGAGCATATGTATATACTAACTGAACATCCTTTGGTTCACTAATCTTCAGCAACAAATATTTTGGTAAACATCATTTATAAATAAATATTCACAAAGCAAATTACGTGCTTAATACGTCAATGAATATAAATTTAAAACAACAACAACCACTAATTTTTAATGGAAAAATTAGGCGGCGCTAGCATAATATTAATGCTGAACACGTGTAACGTATGCGTTTAATAATTCATTAAGTACCAGTAAGATGAACTGCAATACAATAAGCAGAAAAGAAAGATGCAAAAGTTTGCAGATGTGTTTATTGGGTCCCTGATCCACCATTTCATAGGTCTTAGAAATGCACCTGTAACTCTTAACTCAAAGATGTTTCAGAAATTATGAATCTTTCCAAGATCTAGAAAGTTTCGACTAAAAGTGGAAAAAAAAAGTTCTTCCTGGAATAAAAATTACAAGCACCTGGAAAAACCTAATGATTTATATGAATCAAAAATAGTCAGCAATTACTTAGATCTTTTCAAGCAGAAGACACGTAAGTCCATGGAAGGTACGCAGCCTTGTTAGGAACTACACAAAAGAGCCATGAATATGGTCTAAGTTAATTTTATTTCGGGCTTTTACATATAATTGTTAGTTCAGTGTGTGACCACCTGCCAAAAATATCTCAAAGTTCACAAAGCCTCGAAACTTCGCAAGTAAATGTTACGTCATTCATACGAATTAAGAATACACTGGTGGTCGAAACTTCTAGAGCATATCCTTCGAAAGGTTATTTAAAACATTTAAAATACCGATATTATTAAAAATTTCTACCTATTTGAAACTTTGCAAAGGCATTGTGACTAACTCAGGTACTTTGATTTCAAACGATCTTTGTTTTATTTTTTAAACGGCTGTATGCTTTATTATAAACTAACCATTTCAATCAATTTCGTATTATCGCATTTGAATTCATTTCTCCGATTCTGAAAGTCACCGCAGAATTGTTTCCGTTTTTAATCTATTCAGTTCAAAATATACCGTGGAAAAACACGATAAGAAATTACTTATATTAAAACAACATTATCTGATAATACTCATATAAGAAGATAAATTTCTCTTATAAATATCTAAATTTGATATAGATTGTATATAAGACTAATTTCTTATATAATGTGCTATTTTTAGGCCAAAAGGTATCTTAAAAATATATTGTTGCCTAATTAGGAGTAATTTATTTCTTCTAATTTTAGGCAGGCAAGAATTACACCAAATAAGAAATTATTTAAATTACATTTAATGATAATTCTAAGAAACACGATATTTAAAAAAATTGAAATATTTTCTTAAATTAATAGTTAAGTGCATATGTACCTTAATTTCTTACTAAATTATCTTAATTTCTTAATTGGCTTAATCCTGTTAAGAGTTTTTTTTTATATAAGTATAAAAAAAGATATAACTATTTCAAACTATTTAAATTTAAAAAACAACTTGTGGAAGCCAGATAAATTTAATCACCCTACTCAGAAAAGAAAATAAAGAATTTCTATATGGATGTTATCATTAGTAATCACGAAAGGGAAAGCGAAGCCTCTGGTACAGAGGCGTAGCTAGGGTTTTCAGCGCCCGGGGACAATTGAAGATTTTGCGCCCCTTTCTCTGTGCCAAGAACGGAAAACATTTTATTCTAAAATTTCGTAACATCAATTTGGCGCCCCCTGAATGCTGCGCCTGGGGACAGCTGTCCCCCCTTGCCCTACCCTAGCTACGCCTCTGCTCTGGTACTTCTCTTGGATGTATTCGAAGTTAAGTCTTCTTAAATTTTTCCTTGAAGGATTCGTTCACTTAAATCAAGAATTATTTCACCTAAGAAACCTGAATTCCAGAAAGGATCTGTAAAAATAGCTCACGCATTTTAAAACATTGCTTGACAACGGTCAATCAATGTTTCAAAAATTTTATGTTTCAATCTTTCAAAAATTTTATGAATTTTCTATGGCACTCGTTAAAACGATTCATTGCCTCTGCCTTTAAATGATACTTCACTGAGAGACATGGATCTTTCCTTCGTTCTCATAAGAAGATAGTTTTGCATACTCTTACTGTAATCTTCGGAATAAATAACTTCCAAAAATTATGTGTCAATAATATGGACATATTGCTAAAGAAAATCGGTATTTTCTTATAGAAGTAGAAGAAGGAAGTTTAAAGAATTTTTTAAAAACATTTTGTGCCAGAAAAAAGTCATTTACGAAAAAATAAAAACATAATTACAGAACAATATTTGTAATGAAACAGTTAGTTAAAGATAAATCATAAGTTTAATTTTTTTACATGCACATTCTTGATTTTGAAGATCATTTCACATATCTTAACATTCTCAGTCTTTTGTGACCCAGATGCGGAATTAGCAAACATTATACCCGATAAGGAATTACTATTCGTGATAAATTATTACCTGCGGATTTTTCAGCGAATGAAATGCCAATAATCAATATAACAGATACATCACGTAGGGTTAAAATTCAAAAGTGACGACGTAGCTCAAATAAGATAATAATGTAAGGAATACTAAACCATACTTTATCCAGATTATACCAGAGTAGTGGGTGAATACTACTGCTGATAAATACTCCCTACTCTAGCAAAAATCCAAGTTTTACGTTAACGTCTTTCCTCTTTCTTACGTTGCTGAGTATGGCTCTCCTCATATGTCTTACTTACTTTGAAAGCTCGTGATCGGCTCGCCATTATTAAAAGAGTAATCCTCGTCTTTCATCGACATATTGAAAAACCCGAGCATTAGGCATCAGCTAAAAAGATCACCCTGAATGCATCATATATAAAAAAAATTTGAATGTCCTGAATTTAACGTATATTGTGAAAAGATTTATTTGTCTTTATATTTGTATCATAAATTATTTATGAATTAATATTTCAGAGAATTTAGTTTTGTTAAAAAAGTGCTTACATGCACTTAATTGGTTGTATTTCTAAAATAAGGATTTCTTTTTGTTTTATTACTGCTATTCACATTCACTGTAAATAAGTTATTTTCACTTTAAAAATACTATCAGAAAGCACTGAAATAAATTATGAGTTAAGAGAGGCTATTTTTATATTTGATAAAATTATTCAAAATTTGACTCAAACGATCAGGCACTTGGCATAGGAACAAGATATATTGGCTTTGATTCTAAAATAAAACAAAACTGATTTGCAATCTGAAAAACCTTGGTTTATAGTGTAACACTTCAAAACATTCTTTTTTCTACAGTGGCGGACTTGGGTTGTTTATAGGCGTTGGCCACTGCTAAGGCCGGAACCGGTGGTGTTATTATTTGTGCACATAAATAGACGGGCCACTGTTGGCTCCTATGAAGGGACGGACAAATAACATTCATGCCTTCTCCGGGATTCCAGCCCGAGCCTTTCAGTACGCCAGTCATAGTCACTAACCACTCTCCCATCTGGACGGCACATTTCGAGACGTTTACCATTGAATTTGCAAAATGTTAACAACAAAAAACAAAAAAAGAAATATATATATATATATATATATTTGAAACTTTTCTTCAAAATGTTAAATAAATAAGACTGGAATTAAACTGCAATCTTACCTTGGTAAGGAAACTTCAGTTTAACATATGAAATAATTTCAAGCTAAACAGTTATGATAGATCTATTAATTCCATTAGCCCAACCTCTCCCAGAAGTTAAAAGATACAGAATACAAATCTTACATTATAAATAAGATGCACAAAATGTGTGTGTGTGCGATTATGGCAAAGCCTCGAGGGCTATCTGGCTAAGAGGAGAGATACCTTCGTGGAAGACTTTCTAAGGGAAACTGGCTCGCATACACGTTACACATGGGGAAAACCACGCAAACGCACATGCAGCCAGCCCGTTCGCGGGATTCGAACCTCGGACCGAACTACCAATGTTCAGCGACGTTACCGCTCTGACGCTGGTGGGCCAGATGCACGAAATGACAAAACCAAATAAAAGGAATAAATTTTGCCAAGATAATCATTTCATCATAAGCTAAGTCCTTATTTATACCTGTGTACGATAAAGAAATAAAGTCTAAAGTAATTCTGTCTTCAATAAAGAAAATGTTTAATAATTGATGGAGTAGCTGTGTACTTTTTCACTGAATATTTTATACCCGTGATTTGCAACAAAGGGTGAAGTGGTAATATTTTTCTAATTCTCTACGATGCTAAATCCGAGAACTGAAAACAATAAACTCCTCGAAAAAATTCCGTTGAATAAACAGAACATTCTATTCCCAAAAAACAATAAACATTATATTCCCCCAAAAAGTGTTCACTCAAAAAATTCGAAATTATATTTGTTGCAAGAATGCTGCATATTAAAATGATTATATTCCTTATATTATAAAATAAAAGGTTTGGATTATTTCGCCTCTTTCTTTTGTTTTCTTAATAATTACTTTTTAAATGAGTGCTGATCTTATCCATCTGCTTCTGTCGAATGAACATATTGTTTTTCCAATTAACATACTGTCCGATGAACATAATGTTTGATAAAAAGACGCTTTTACCAATTAGCAATCCCACAAAGGCGCACAGCTGAAGAGATGGAAACATTTTTTTTTTTTTTTTTTTTTTTTAATTTGTAAAAAAAGTTTTTATTGAAAGCTTAATAATATTTGACTAAAGAAGAAAATAATTTATCATATAGTTCGATGGGAACAGTTGATTAAAAAATTTCTTTACAAAATTCATCTACCATTTTATATTAAGAACAATAAAAGCGTTGGGTACCCTTGATAAATTTATATACATAATGGCTTATATTTTGACAATGAAATTTATAATTAATAGATTTGTCATTTAGGTGCCCATGCTTAGTCACTAATCTTAGAGCCGATGCCTTCTTAGCATTCCAGATTTCTTGGAATTATTCATTATTCCAAATTTTTTTAGTGTTAATTTAAATAGGTAGATTATTGATTTTAAATAAGTCGCTTATTATTAAATGCTAGGATTAAGGTCTCCTTTCTCTATTAATTTTCTGAAATCAAGCGCTTTTTAGAATGGAAGAAATGTGGTATACACATTTTCAAATTAATGCCATGCACGAGAAAAGTAGCTTGTAAGAGAATTTTCAGTTTCTGTTCTATCTATAGGTAATGAAATTCTGCTATAATACTTTGAATTGCACGTTGTCAAAAAGTGATTTGACTGAAAAGTTTTATCTGACAAAGGATCTTTCCATAAAATAATAATGGAAAAGATGCAGAATTGTTCAGAAAGTTCAACAAAAATCCGGAAACAAAACTGAAATGGAACAAACATTTTTGCATTTTCGAAGTAATATCTTTTCTTTTAAATCAGCAAAAAAAAAAAAAAAATTAAAAATTGAATTATATCTTCGTTTACAGGAGGAACATTATCAACAAAACTTTATGGTTTTTACTTAAAGTGGTTCTTAAAGTTTAAGTGGTTTATGAAAAAATCAAAAATGTTGTTGGAATAAGACTTGTTTGAAATAAAAAGTATTGTTCCAAAATCCACATCATATATTTTAATTAATTTATTTATTTATGAATACTTTTAAGTCATTAAAACTGTCTAATTCGGAAAAAATGTTGCTAAATTTGTTGTTAAAGCGGTCTAAATTCGGAAAATTTCCTCACCCCATTTATAATTACCCGGTATTTTTATCACTTAGAAATTTTACAGGCGCAACAATACCTTATTCTTCGCTTGTGATAATACAGGTAACTTATCAGAAAAGAACAAAACTGGCCTTTTCTTTTTAGTATTGTTCGCAACATTTTCAATGCCGTGGGAGAAAAAGCGGATATACCGTCCACGCTTTTTTACTGTCCATTGACACAGTGATCCAGATTGGCCTACGCAGAAAACGAGATCTGTGCCCTGAAAACGAGAATTGTTGACAATAAAATTCTGCTGGTTTGGAATTTAAAAAGCTTTGTTTATATGTACGGTTTGGATCATCACATCATAGGCAGACAGAAGAAACGGGCTATTGGAACATTCAGCTTTTTAATTTTTCTTCTTTTTTTAAAAAAAAAAAAAAAAAAAAAAAAAAAAAAAAAAAAAAAAAAAACATCTTTTTTTTCAGCAACTGGTATTATGTTAAAAACATTCTTGTCGCGTCTAAATGTTGTTTAATTTCGCATTAAAATGTTAAAATATAGTGTCGCGTTAAAAAGTTGCTTAATACAGGATGCTTCATAACATTATACGGGAAATAGAAAATGTACAATTCATCGTCTATGTTTAGATTTTTTATTATTGAACAATATTAAATCAATTTACATAACGATTTGCTCAAATATTCTCTACAAGTCTGCCAACCTTGCCAACATTTTTTTGGAATCCATCTCATATTTCAGGGGTGTATTTCTAGTGCTATATTGTCTAGAACAGCTTCCATTCTTTTATTTTGGTTCACAACATTACATGGTTTCGTTGCATAAACATGTTCTGTGACCATTATTTACAACCAAAAATCACATGACATTAGGTCGGGAAAAAGGGATGGATATTCCAAGGATTCTTTTCTTCGATTCATCTGCGTTAGAAAAGATCCAGTGAGCCAGTCACAGACATATCTAGCGAAGTGTGGAGTAGCACCGTCCAGATGAAAACATCTACGTTAAAGGAGCCACCCAAACGGTATAGTGGTTAGCGTCGCTGACTGCCGTGTCGAAGGGTCCGGGCTCGAATCCTGGAGAAGGAATGGATGTTTGTAAATGTATAGTGTCGGCGTAGCATGGCGGCACTTTAAATACGCGGAGAGCCGAAAGTCCTCTCGTGTGGTTTGGTGGAAGGGAAGAGGGGTGGGAGACTCTCGGACCCGCCCTTCCTGTGGTGTTCTCCATCAAAATTGGGGGCGAAACTGAGCAAAATCGCAACGTTAAAGGACATGTAATGGTACGCCTTAAGAAGAAGTTTTCTTTAAAAAGTTTTCATCTTAAACTTAAGAAAGTTTTCATCACACTGAAAAAAAAAAAAAAAAAAAAAACTTTTTGTAATGAAGTTTCCGTCCTTTAAACAAATTATTTGTTCCTCAATGTAGTGTTAACATTTTTTTTTAATCATCGTAATACTAGAATACCGATCATCTAAAGTAATTAAAGTAATATGGACTGATGCTACCTTGTATAACATGCAATTCGGATAATACTGCAAGGTTAGAGCTATCTGCATAAGGAATGGGATGCCTTCGTGGAGAACTTTCTAAGGAAATCTGGCTCGTATACATGCTACACGTAGGGAAAACCTCGAAAACGTCCATGCAGCCAGTCCGTTCGTCTGGATTCGAACCCAGATTGGAACTGCCAGTATTCAGGCCGTTTGTATGCCTTCAATACTGCAAGGAATTTTCTGCTTATCGTATACCTTTGTAGCGTAATTGAAAGCATGCTTGGTTGACAAGTGGGAGCTCCAGAATTCGAGTCTCGGCAAGGACACTGCTGATTTTTCATGTGTCCTGCTCAGAAATAAATGTATTGACTCTACAAAAGAAAAAAGCTAAACTAATTTAGTTAAAAACCGAACAACACATAAATTATTTTCTGACGTTATATGACAAGTACAGCTTTAAAAACTCCATTCGTATCTCAGTTAATTTAATGTTTCACTATAAAAATAAAACCAAAAAGTTCCCATTCTTAGTTATTTTCTATGGAATATCGCTTATGATATAGCTGATAAGAGTACAGTAGTTTTAAGAACAAAATGATATATTCTTATAATCGCACCACAGTGTGAATGGTTTATAATCACACCGAAATTAAAAGTGAATAATAAAAAAACACTGCAAGCAAATCACTTCGTGATACTGGCTATTCCAAAATTCAATAATATTTTTTAAAAATTATTTCAACGAATTTATAACATATGAAAACGCCATCTGTACAGAATGGAAAGGCGATTAGTATATAATTAATTCATAACATATGGCAGTGAATTTGTTCACAAATATGCAAAATGTAAGGATTTTCTTTTAAAGGAATTTTATTACGCAAATTTTTAAATGCAATTAAGTCCACCATATAGCTTTATGCTTGTTGGAATTTGGATTATAGTTGAAATAACTCTCTCAAAAGTCAACATTATGCTGATCTGTTACGAAACAGCAATATTTCTAACGATATAGAGACATTACGTATTTTTTTGGAAGCAGGAAAGATGAACGCCTTCGCCGGAAATCGAGCCGCGGACCTCTCAATACGCGCTGAGCGTGCAAACTACTATACCACGAACGCTCGTTAAGAAGGCGGAAGAAATACCTTATAAAGAGGGAGAAACGCATTCATTGAATTTTATAACATTCATTCAGAATGTAACGTCATTGTAACGCTGCTTTTCTATTTCTCTCAATATCTGATGAAAAAGTTGTAATAAAATCTGCACTTGCAATATGAATAGCTATTCGGATCTCCGCATCTGATAGGTGGCGAATTCTGGTTATAGGACTACATGAAGTCGCAGATATATCGAGAGCATATAGCGTCATGGTAATGTTAAAAGATGCTATATGACTCCATGCATCAATGATTTCGTTTACAGTGTAGTTTTGCTGCCCATGCATATTAGTTCGCTGTCAGAACGTGCACTATATCGCAAATACGGCCTTTATTACAAGGTTCTATGTACTCTTTTATGGCTCCAACAAAATTTCGAACATAAAAATTGATATATAATGCTAATAATAATCCTATTACATCAAACGATATACTTTATGTTTAACTTCCGTTAAGATACATTTCGAGGAAGGCAAAAGAGCTTTAGATTTACTTTTAAAAACATTAGCCTGTACGTACTGTTACCTTCGTTGAGATACATTTCAGAAATAACCAGTTTGACAAAATATTTCCGGATTTCCGTTACGAACTGAGCCAGTGATCTTCAGCTGTCATAGTACTTTCTCTAACACTGATCATTCCAACTCGTCAGGAGACGAGAATACCTTTCTGACTATCATCATATCTAATATTACAGACTTTTGTCCTGCATCCTAGTTAATTTTACGAACACGTTTCCGAATTTAAACAAATCTTCTAACGATTCAACGAATTTCAATTGATATTTCATGAAAGGTACTGAAAGGTTGAAAAAAAAAAAAAAAAAAAACACTAATTTTCGACAAAGCAAATAGAACTGTTTCCTAGCTCAAAGATATTATTTCTTAATGTTGTTTTCCAGTCAGTTACCATTCATTTGCTACGCTTGGTTAAATTTAATGATTTTTCATGAAGCTACAACATAATGTCTCTCTAATATTCTCTGTCTTTTCTCACTATTACAGACGTATTTGTCTATCGGACAGAGAAGCTCTGAGAATGTTGGGGAACGATTTCTTTAGCTTGAGTTACCATTTAAAAATGTGAGCAGTAAATCGACTGCAGGTTCTTAGGTTATATCGATGCAGAATATATGAAAAATGTGCTATTCGAACTCCGGACATTACGATTACATGTCGAATGTACTTCCAATTATACCATAAAGACACGCAGAAAGGAGGGAGATATATATATATATATATATATACCCTCTCTTAAAGAGAATGACTAGGGATGACAGGGTCCAGTCACTAAATCCTGCTGGTGACAAATTATGGTCCACCGCTTTTTATTTCCGGTGCCAACTGTAGTCATTTTAGAACTTTTCGAAGCAAGGTAATCAAAGAGGTCCGCAATACTCTCGCTGGGATTCGAACTACGGAGCTCTCAATTACGCTTTAAATGTGCTTTCAGTTACACTACATGAAAAATAATGAATGATTTGGTCTGGTCTGATCTGTACCGATATAGCCGAAATGTCGCGTAATAGCGCAACTTGTCCGGCTCATGAGAGTAAGCCCAGTGGGCACATGACTTTGAACATTCTTGACGATTAGTAGAGGTCAAAGGTGGTTTAAAGGGGGCGACCATGTGTCGCAAAGCCATTGAGAGGCGAGCGCAGTGAGAAATGCACGAAACAGAAGCCGTGAGGGTACTGTGTGACATGTTTGTGTTGTTGCATTAAGAAAGACACAGACAAATCCGACAATTTCATTCAGGACATGTGAAATACAATGCATGATACATAAAAAGTGCAATAGTGAAAAAAATTATCTACAATTAGGATACATAAGATGAATTATGAAATTAAAAAGATACAAATTAAGAAGATACAAAGATACAAATTATTGAAATTAAATACAAATGAGAACTCAAAATATATACACTATGTACAAGAACTCTGCACAATTTGTATGGCAACTTATGTAGGAAAATTTAAGTCCCGGGCGAGGTGGGCTGCGAGTGGTCGTAACGAAGCATCTTCCTCCAGAATGACGTAATTTAAGACATTAAGATCGTTCAAGTGATTACAGTCCTGCGCCTTTCTAAAGAAATTAATTTCTAAAGAAATTTCTAAAGAAATTATGCAAATACATTTCAATTGAGTCCATCTTTAGGTCTCGATGTAGGGTCTGATTTGAGACGTAATAGTGGGCGTTGGTTATCATCCTTAGAACTTTGTTTTGAATAATCTGAAGTTTGCTCAACTCCTTCTTTTGAACCGTGGCCCAGGCGGGAGACGCATACGCAAAAATAGGCCGAATTATGGAATTATAGATGTGTCTTTTTCGCTTCGAATCCAATCTAGAAGTTGCAGGCAGAATTGGTATGAGACTTTGAATGACACTAATGGTCTTGCCCCTGACGTGATTTATATGATCCTTCCAAAGGAAATTTGAATTGTATTTTAGTCCTAAATACGTGGCGCTTTTGACCACAGGAACTATGGTATCAAAGAGTTTCAGCTGTACAGTCAAGGGATGGTTCATCTTATTTTTCTTAAAAATAATAAGATTGGACTTATCGGCATTAATTGCGATTTTCCACATAGTGCACCATTGCTCAAGCTTGAGCATAAATCTTTGAAGTTTCTTTAAGAGAAGTTTTAAATTCGGCTATCCAGACTTAACAGCAGAGGCTGTGTCGTCTGCATAGCATCCCATGAAAAAGTTTTGATCCAGATGTTCTGCAGGTAGGTCAGCCACATAGAATAAATAGAGCACAGGTCCGAGAATAGATCCCCGCGGAACCTCGGCCTTCACATGCCTCTTATTTGAGATACTATTACCAATTTGAATAAAGAACGTCCTGTTGGACAGAAAAGAGTGGATGATCTTTATTAACTCACTGCTGAACTTTAAGTTAATTGTAAATAAGCCCCTCATGCCAGACGCGGTCGAATACCTTCGCCACGTTCAGCATGAGTAAGGCAACTTATCTTTTGTTGTGCAGTGCTTTGCCTATGAACTCATTCAGTCGTACTAGCTGCTTTGTCGTAGAGAGGGCTTTCCAAAATCCGAATTGTTCGAGTGGTAGCTTTTCAAGATGGGGCTGTATACGGCTGAGGATGATTCGTTCAAGTATCTGGGAAGCAGGCTGATGGGCCGGTTATCCTTCCGGCTTCGTCAGATTTTTCCCCTGCTTGGGGAGCACAATCATCTCAGCAGTCTTCCATATCCGTGTAAAATAACTATTGTATAGGCAGGCGTTTAAAATACCTGTGAGACGATTGACCATATTAATAGGCAGCCATTTCAGCGCCACATTGTTCACATTATCTTGCCCGGGGGCCTTTCTATTTCTGAGTTTCTTAATAATGTTCAAAATTTCTTGAGGCGAAGTGAGTTCTTATCGATTATGCGTGACGTTTGTACGAATCCAGTTAGTCACCGTGGAGCTGACGATAGTTGAAAACTCCTGGTTGCACGGGGCGGTATTTGGGGCGAACTGTTTATCGAAGTGCTCTGCAAGAGTGTTACTTTTCTCAATGTCTGTGAGTGCAATGCCGTGTTCATGATAAATTGGCCTATTGACAGTAGTTTTATTTTTTAAACGTCTTACTAAAGACCAGAAGGAGCTACTTCTGGTCCTTCTGGTCTTTAGTAAGACGTTTAAATCTTTAGTAAGACGTTGGTTCATTAAAGCTCTCGATCTTCTCATCCCAAAGTTCTTTGCGATGCATAGTAATCTGCTTTTTAATCTCTCTGCTAAGTCTATTCATCTTTTTCTTCGTATTCGGATCACAGGTAAGATGAAACCTCTTCCTAAGTTCGTTTCTATCTTTGATGAGATTTTTGATCCTATTAGGTAACTTATTAGTAACTTGCCGTCTAGGGATTTTTCTAGTAGCCGATTTATAGGCATTTTGAATATCTAAAGTAAGCTGATTGGCAGCAAGTTCGATGTCGTCCATCGTGTTAAGTCTAAAATTATTATTGTGACATTCAGTGAGAATTTCATGAAAGACCTTCCAATTTGTCGTATTGATATAATCATCCAGGATATCCTTGTTCGTACCTAGGGTCGCAATGACCGGGCAATGATTCGAATCTAGCTCTTGAAGTACTTCTAGATCGAAGGTGAAAGAGATGGTGGAGAGGAAAATATCCAGAATGTCTCCAGTATTTGGATTCTGCGGCAGATACGTGTATTCACTAGGAACATGAAAATAAATTGGATTATTTTTAATGAATTCAGATAATTTAATTCCATTTCTATTCGTCCTTCTACAACTCCATTCCTGACTTTTGGCATTTAAGTCACCCACAAGAATGACTTGCTTGTTGGTGTCCAGAATTTTGGCCAGGTAATTGATATCAAGGATATTTTTTGGCGGGTTGTACATTGAATTGAAATAAACATTTCCATAGTGCGGAAGGAGGGCAGACACAGTGACTAGCTCATGCCCGTTATAGCGCTCGTCATTTATCATACAGGATTGCAGAGAGTTACGGACATAAATTGCGACCCCCCTACCTCGGTGACTTAGACGGTCACATCTGTAACAGTTAAAATTCGGAATCCTCATGTTTGTGCTTGGCGTAGCAAAGATCTCAGTAATCATCGCCACGTCTATGTCATGACACGTAAGAAAATTTAAGAGTTCCGCGATCTTGTATTGAATGCCTCTTGCGTTCCAAATCATAATAGAGATGGGAACACTTGTAGGTCTAAAAACTTGACCCATTATCAGCAGTAGTAGAGGTTTTTAGCTCTTGATTAGTTTGTTTAATCTCTTTGACGTGCTGCGATATTTGAAACCCAGCACTTTTAATGACGGAAACGAGTTCCGCAAGGTTACTGAAGACTTGCTTTGCTTCACTTAGAATATAGGCCTGTAGACAGTGCCTGCAAATACGATTTACTCTCAATTACCCTACTGGGGTAGATGTTAGGTTTGTCGGACTTCCTTTTCGGAAATTTCTCGCAAACCCTGAAACTGGAAGTGTGAGAACCCCCGCAGTTTACACAGAATAAGGGCTTTTCGCTGTTATTCTTATCTGGGCAGTCCTTAACAAAGTGTTCGTTACCGCATCTGACACATTTGGGTGCATAGTTAAAACCCGCTTGAGTGTGGTTAAACCCCTGACAACGAAAACTTTGCAGGGGTGCTTGCTGCCTAAGTATTCTTTGAATTTATTTTTTGAAAATTTTCCGTTGTAGATTTCCTTTGACTTTTCATTCTTAGGAAGAGATATCAAGAACAATGAACTTCTCCACTACGGCGTCTTTGGTGACTTCTCCACTACGGCGTCTGGTCATCTGTTTGATATCTTTGATCTGATAATTAAGTTGTTCTAATTGGGATTTAATATCCTCGATCAAGGTGTTTTCAGTGAGTTCCCTAAGGACAACTTTTAAATATCGATCCTCTGGGAGCACGTAAGAATGATGTTCTACCAGTTTTTCTTTTAATATTTGGACAACGGTCCGATAGTCATCTGGAGATTCAGTTATGAGTTTAATGCTACCATTGCCTATGTTTTTTACATGAAATTTGATTTTTTTCTCTCGGAATATAGCGCTAATTTCGCTCCAACGTAGTTTGTTTTCTTTGAGTGTAATAGGAGGAATCCTAGAATTTCTATTGTTTTGTGTCTGATTATTGGAATTATCGGTAGTTGATTTTTCATTTTCAGCTGGTGTAGTGTCCATATTTTCATTATTTTGATTCTGTGTGTTATCACTGACCGCTACTGAGGTAGCTTGTGTGTTTGAAATGTTATCCTGACAGTGTGGCCTTTGTGGTGTATTTTCCGAAGGAATACTAAGCTTAATTTTCTTAAAATTTAGTCTTTGCGTACGTTTTCTAATTGTCTGATCACCTTTTGTCTTTGGCAGGTCATCATCAGAACTCGTTGGTTGATCCAAAGATATTTCATTTAATGGATTATTATGTAATTTAATCGGACTTCTGTCCCTATCATTTTCTACGTTACTACTATGTATCAAGTTATCCGAAGTTTTATATAAATCCTGTTGTGTTAACCCCAACTAGCATATCAAGCATACTGAGTAAGAAGTTGTGCTTCTTACCTTCTGTGTCAGTAAATGTGCCATTTTGTTGGCGAATAATTTCGAGTTCCTTGATTTGAACCCTCACGGCATCCAGAATCGTATCCATATTCGCAGTCCAGAAATCCTGCGCCAAAATCAGCAATCTAGAGTCCCGGAACCGGGCCCAATCGACGGTGTCCCGGCAGACGGATGAGCGGGCGGAAGTCTACTAGGCCCCTGACTCACACCTAACAGCGTGAGCTTGGGGGTAACTAAGCAGACTCAGCGAGCAAAATCTAATTATTACGCGCACGCAAAAAATTAAATTAAATCCGAAAATTAGTTTAATTAATTAATTAATTAACGCAAATAAGCGCCGCAACACGCGGTAGCAAAAAGGCGAGGTATCACACGTGCCAGCAATTAAGCGTAATTCGCAAAAAAAAAAAAAAAAAAAAAAAAAAAAAGCGAAAAATAATTTCTAAAATTATAAAATAAATCAAAATAATTAAATAATAAAAGCATCAAGGCTTTTATAAAATAATACCAACCGTCGATTAGCATTTAAAAATGCTGATGCAAGAAGATTGGCCGCACTCTGCACCCCACGCTGAATCAGACAGGGCGTACACGCAGCAACAGGATCGGTAGCAGTCACAATCTCGACGACGAACCTATTCCCTCGGCTTCCACCCCTCGAATAAAATGCTGAATGATTTGGGGGAAAAGGAAATATTAAATACGAAAGAGTTTTAAGCCAATAAATAACTTTTCTAATTTTTTATTAAAAATATTATCCGAATGTAAATTGTAGTGGAAAGGAATGCGATCAGGATTATTCATCCCAAACCAGGCAGGTTAGGAAGTACATATTACTAGATATTCACAAAAATTCATATTAATGTAGTTAAGTTTTCGTATGTACAGTACTTCTTTGAATTTAAAGCATACGTTTCCACCACATAAATGTCAGTGAAAATGGTGTCTACCTTAGAATTACAGATTTTTTCAAATTTCCAATTTTCTCAGATAATAAGTTTTCCAAATTATTAAATTTAAAGAGGAATACTATTGTTGCTGATTCCTAAATTATGTCGAAAATTTCGACATATTTTAGGAAAATATACTTTATTATAAACATATCTGCTAGAAGTTACAAAATAAAAAAAGTTCCTTTTAGCCAAGAAAACTTATTTACTAATGTAATACAGAATAGTTCTAAAATATTATGCAGATTTCTATTGATGATCTAAATTCCAAAGTAAGTTCTTTTTTAACATTTTTACATCGGTTGCCATTTGCAAAAGTCTAAAATGTTACAAATATATAGAGATGAATTTCGTTTATTTTTGAAAAAAAAAAAAAAAAAATAAAAATAAAAAAAAAAACTTTTCTTTGTTAGTTAGCTTAATGTTATGTCCATTTTTAGAATTACAGAAATATGTTATTTCTATACTGAACACCAAAGGCATATATAAAGTCCTTCTCTCTGTTTTTCTTTTACCTTCTTTTAGGAAAATGAGACTAGACAACTGAAGACTCTTAATTGAAAAACATAAATATGTATTTATGTACTAAGAAGAGTTAAAATATTCTTTGATTATTTGCAAGCAATTTATAACTGGTTAATTTGGAATATTTCAAAATATATTAAAATTAATTTGAAGTCTTATTATCTAATTAATATTAAAAGTTAATTTATGAAGTAATTTTGTTTACTAAATTCATAATTTATGTTCATAAAATGCTAAAAATTATTGAACACTATTTAAATAATCTGTAAAGCTAAATTGTAAGACTTAAATTAAATACAGTTACAGATTTAAATATTCAGATACTGATCTGAACATAGGCTCCTCTTCTCTATAAAATAAAATCTAATTTCACTACTATACTACCAAGTTTATCAAGAAATTATTAATCATTTTTATAGACTGCCAATATATAACAAAATAATTCTACTTTTCCGATATTCAGATGACTTTCATTACAAAAAGAATTAAAATATTCTTAGATTGTTTGCAAGAAATTTGCCTTATAATTGCTTAACTGAAATAATTCAAAAGATATTAAAATAAACTTAAATTCTTATTAATTAATTATTATTAAATGCTGAAAACTATTGAACAGTATTTAAATTATCTGTAAATTTAAAGCTAAATTATAAGACTTATATTGCATAAAGTTTATAATATATTGATGCAGCTAAATGTAGTCCCTTCTCTACAAAATAAAATCTAATTTCACTGTACTCAAGTTTATCTAGAACTTATTAATCATTTTCATAGATTGCCAAAGAGTAATGAAATAATTCCACTTATCCAATATTCAAATGATTTTCTTTAAATTTTTTTATAATTAAACAATGCACTTTTTCTTCATAATAAAATTTTTAGTCTGCCACAAAATTTCGGTTGATCAAAACCCTATCAGCCTTGCCTTTAGATATATATTATGTCTATAAATTTTAGGATTGAGTTACTGATAAAATCGAAATTCGAAGAAAGCAACTGTTTTATTCTTTAGCCTTCTATATACATTCCTTCTAATGCTACTGCTTTTATTACATTCAAAGAGCATCTAGATACCTTCAAGAAGTCAGCCGTTGAAACCCTTTATCAGTTCCTCATTATGCTTTCTGAATTTTACAAACAGTGGGAAAAAGGATCCTTTAAGATGAAATTTCTTCACAGGGAATGAAAATGACCCACAGATCTCCAATCAAGATAATAAGGGAATTATCGAAAAAAGTTACACTTTGCAAGAAATTGGTAAAAGATAGTGAGCTGCAGAATGATATATTTATTGTTTCTCAGTCTTTGAATCCATGACAATGTATGCAATAAATAAATAAATAAAATACAAAATTCCGTCTAAATTTCATTCTGCGAGTATATGACATTTTATGGAATATAAGCTGAGATGCATGAGTAATCTTTGCCCCAATTTAACGTTTGGTAACTTCTCTAAGACTTGTTGAAAAAAACTAATAGTATGAGTGAAGAGCTTCAAAATGCACTAAGAGCTTCAACTATCTGATCTTATTAGAACCAAAGACTGGTATATATTTTCCCAATAAAAAGGGAAAGGGGGCTATTTTATACAAATAATTTACTTATGGATATTTAATGTATCTTAACGAACTACATAATTTTTTTCAAGGATTTATTTATTTTATAACAACATTAAGTTACATTTTTCAGTAAAGCAAACATAAACCTGCACATTTCACTGCAATCATTTACTGATTTCTATTTCACTAAATTAATCCTTCATTCTCTGAGCAATGCTTTGGAATCACATAAAAAACATTTAGCTGCATACATCAGACCTCGTTTTTTTGTCTTGGCACAAGTAACTGGAATATTAAAGGCATGAAAATTGTCCACGGTGGCCAAAAAATTGAGTATTTTTTGTAGCACCAACTGCATTATCCTCTTCTTCCTCAATTTCATGTCTCTCTATCATTGAGTGAGTGCAATTACTTAATTATCAGTCGGTACTTCAAATGATTACGAACTAATGTGGTTACATGCAAATAAAAATTCCAAAATTAGATTATCGAGTACTGCGGGAAGAATGATGCTAAGATTTCAAAGAATTGCGCTCTTCATACCTGTGCCATATTTCCAAGCATTTCCCATAAATTGTGATGATAACTGTTCTTTTAAACTGTAAAGAGACTTGGACTCCTGACAATTCAATTAACGATGTTCCGAAAAATAGGCTATACTTCATATCTAAAGAAGACTGAGAATTTACACTTTTTGCAAAGTAAAACACTATATTATTTTAATTGTTTGATGACAAACAATTACAAACGAAATGAATAAATAATTCTTAATTTTTTAAAATATATCAGTAGTACGATCTTAGAAAACAAGAATGTTAAACATATTTCAAGCTTAGCTTAAATGAAGGTTTTCCAGCAAATTCTAGGATCTTGATTGTCATGTAAAATAAATAAATAAAACAATAACTAAATAAAATCTGAAAGCATTCAGATTTTATATTATGGCGTTTTCATTTATTGATATATATACATGTTTCAAGAGCATTTGGACTAAAAATATTTAAAAACAGCATATCTTGAGAACTTCCGATAGACAGTCTTGCATGCTGGAGATAAAAATGTTCTATTTCCTACAGTGTTGCCACAAATCGCTTTGAAATTGCTAAGTTTTTAAACAAAAATTCATTAAAGTTTTACAAAATATGAATTAGGCCAGCAAGGCAAATTCCAAATTCGAGCTTCCAGGTGCCCATGTTGAGACAGAGATTCAAAACTTCTACCGTGACTCTAGGTACACCTTTGTGTTTTTACAGTTCGAGAAACATACAAATATTCATAATATTCGCCCCTATGGGCTAATAGAGACAGAAATGGAATATTTTGATCATTACATATTTTTGCAATACTAAAGTTCATGAATTTGGAAATACAAGTAAAGGAAAAATATAAATGAAGAAAATAATTCACAAATATAAATGAAGAGAAAGTTACTGGATATAATATAGCAGTTATAAACATATATATAGTGTTGAAATTTAATTAGAGTTGATAAGAAAATTTAATTACGGATTTCAATTATTTCTGTAGACGAGATTATTTTTAAGGAAGAAAAAAATATTTTTTCTATGTTTCATATCAGTATATACTTTAAGATTCATTTCCTAGTTATAATAGTATTATAGATATACCTTAAATGCATTAGGAAACATTTCTTTTCCCAGAATAGGGCATTCACCAAAAATCTGGCTATGTAGATATAACAATATTATTGTAATAATAATATTTCACATCAATTTCTCATACTTATTATGCAAATATATACTCTAATATTAATGTTATATAATAATCTCTAATACATTTACCGATTTAAATTAATATATTAAACTATGGAAACTCTTTACATAAAAGAGTGTTTTCTGCATTTTTTAATTTATTGATTACATCAAAATTTAAAAATAAAATTGAATCGTGGAATACTTTTTTTTTGTTTTTTTTTTTGTTTTGTTTTTTTACAATGTAATAATTCAATGTGAATATCATTCTGCATTGAAAAGTACACTTTTCCTTCTCATTACATTTTGAGTGCTTCTTAATATATTCCATACCGCTAAATCTGCATATGATGTTTTAGTTTTAATAATTGTGCTCCAGTTTTAAGAAAGACAAATAATTATATGAAGATCAAGTTTTAATTAATTAATTTTTTATGTAAGCTAAATTACAGATACGTAAATTTAATTGATCATTACTGCCATACAAGTTGTTTTAAATAAATCGAATTATAATGAAGGTAATTTTATTTTCACACATTTTATCTTCTGCAGGACAAACTCGGATTTCTTGTATTAGTAAATAAGTGTCCAACAACAATCATCATCACATATAAAATCCATACTTCACTCTAGCATTTTTGTACATGGCTAATATTTTGATGAAACTTTTTATCTTGTGTCTCTAAAACAACTTCTTCTTCTTTATCTCGTAGAATTTTTTATAAAAAAATTAAGGAGTTTCGTTGTTTACAAAGGATCATCACCCAGATTAAGTATTTTCTTTGAGACTCAAATTTTAACACTCAAAATTTCTCAAACCACTTTTGAACTGAGTTATCACAATTTTACAAGCAATCCAAATACCATTTTTTTCTTTCTCAAAATAAAAGAGCATATGATGAAAATGAAGCTTTGCATTCATTCTTAGCACTACACTGAAACAAAAGTTACGCTACAACACAGGTTAGAATTACACTGCATGAACAAAAATGAACATATTTAAACATTCGCTTTGATTAATGTCATTCCATAATAGCAATAACAAAATAATTACAAGAAAATGCACTTCAATTTGAAAATCCACAGAAGTTTACCTCTGATCCAATAGAAATAATTTATTTATATAAACATAGATGAAAGGAATCAAAAGTAAATAAAACACATACAGACTGAAAGAATTTCTTTCAAAAATTTTCCTTTTAAACACTTATTTTCAAATTCTGCTTTTTGGTAAACATGTGGGAAAACCATTTAACAAGCCCACAATGTTTTGTTTTTCCTTATGTAAATAATAAAGCATTCTTAAAAAAGTTAAAAGATTTCAGTATTACCACATATGTAATGATGGGCTTCCTAAACAGCCTGCTATATATATGTTGTTTTAGGTAACTCATAACTTAAATCAGCGAAGGCATTTAGGGAGCAATCACACAGAAAAATAATATTCACAAATGACATAAACAGAACTTCCCTTCTAAGCAACTAGACCTTTCTATATCATAGAAATTGAAGTAAAGATTTTGCCTAAATGTTCCAACTTTTTAATTTTACACTAATGGCATATGAAATTACTTCTTGTAAGCACAGCAAAGAAGCTGAATACCTGTAGACACATTCTTGCACATGCAAATTTATCTTTCCAGATTACTTATGGCTTAGACCCTGTTTGACAAAAATGAATGAAACTAATGATGTTTAAACCTTATGGCAATTGACAACTGTGATGTTTAAATCATCATGTGAATGTTCCCTCAGTCTACAGGGGTTGTGATTTAATGTAAAGAGCATCGCTATTAGACACTTAACTACGTGGTCTCATAGGTTAACTTGCATTTCAGCAATAAGCAACTCTATGTAAAAGAAGCATCATAAAGCTATTAATCCATTTTGTTAGCAAAGGTGCCATATGCATGTGGTCATGTTTATGACATAGAATATGTTCTGCTAGAATCATTAGTTTACTAACTTTTATGAATATTTTGCTCCCTAGTGATAATGATTTATACCAGTAGAACTGGACTGGATTATTTCATTAATATAAATCAAATGAGGACTATCTGTCTAACACTCACAAAATTTTGATCAAGAACATCCCAATAATGAAACAGCATAAAAATTCCACCACACCTTTACACATGGATGATATAACATTTCTCTGTGCTTTTGTAGGCACTTCATCAGTCTATGCAATCCCCAAAAGAAACTCATTTTGTTGCATGCAACTACAATATTTATTCACATATCTCTCTTACCAATTTTAGAGTAATAATTAGGAACTTATTTATAGATTTTACTTATTCACTTTACTTTTATATTACTCCCTGTATTCAATATATGGACTCCTTCACAAAAAGACATTTCTTGGAGTACTTTAAATTGTTATTCTTCACACACGCATTTTAAGTCTGCTCACTCATTTCTTCAAAATCTTACTCAAAACCATTCAGCACCCTCTCCCACAGAGATAAACAGGAAAATGAAATAGACACAGATTATAAAATCCCCAGTGATGATTAAATCCCTAAAAGTGTTAATAAAGTTGAAAAAATTCTACAGAAGTGAACATCACCTCTTATCTAGAAAGCACAACAGTTGAATGTTTTGCCAGTGATCAACCTCTAATAGCAGGTTACAATAGGATATTATGAACAAATAAGACACACACTACAATTTTCACCTTAGTTCCCTAAAAAATTTATTTCCATATGCCTGTAATGCTAAAAAGATTTAAATTACATAGCCTAACATAAAATTCTTCTTTTATTCACAATCCAAGGAAATCCAATATATAATGTAGAAGTATATATTATAATAAAGATAATAGTCATTGATTCTAACCAATAATTAACCATGAAACAATAACTAATAATGTCCTCAGTGTGTTTTTTAATAATCAAAAATTCTTTTACCACTCCCATCAGAAGTAATCTACACTGCACAATTTTCCCTTTCAATTTTCAAGTTACGGAAAAACAAAGAAAACCATGTATGTAAATACACTGTTTTTCTATTGACTGCTGATAATATACATGGGAAGAACGATATGCCATATATTACATGAGAAAAACAATGTGCATATGTATCATGTGAAAGATATATACGAGGGCAATCCCAAAAAAAAGGTCTCCTATATTTTTAGATATACAAAGAACCGTTTATTTTCTATAATTGCTACATCACTTTAAAGATTGAAGAATGCTTTATTTTTCAACATAATCGCCATTTCGGTCGATGCATTTTTGTAGACGCTGTGGCAGTTTTACAATGCCCATGTCATACCAGCTTGCCGCCATGCCCTTCAGGAAGTGTTGAGGAGCTTCAGGAGCATCCAGATGATCCTCCGATTTTTACGTATTTTACGAACTCAACGAATACGAACTCAACAATCGACTCAACTTTCGCAATTGTCTCGTCGGCAATTGACGGCCTCCCGCTCCTTTCTTCGTCATGAATTTCAGTACGACCGGCTGGAAACTCTCTACACCACTTGCGAATGTTTTTGACATCCATGCACAACTGTCCATACACTTCCGTCAATAGGCGGTAAATTTCAACCGGTTTAATGCCTTTTGCGTTCAAAATCGAATAACTGCCCGCACTTCGCACCTGGCGGTAACGTTTATCGGGAGCTCCATTTTGAATGGCTGCCAAGCCAAGACTGAGCATCCGAGCGAAGCGCCTGCGTGCTTATGTGGTAGCGGAAAAGGCACCACTCACAACAGTGTTGCCAACAACCGTATTAAAACTTTCTCTACATCCCCAAAAAATAGGAGACCTTTTTTTTGGGATTGCCCTCATACATAATTATGGAAAACTTTGAAATTAAAATACTATTGATACATGCATTTATAATACAAAAGAAAACAAATTCTTGCTTTAAATACTTTATTTTTAAGGAGCTAAATTTTTTTACACAGAAAAAAGACACTCTGATAGAAATAAATCTACATGCATAAAAAATAAGAGTCCAACTTCACATTAAAGGCAGATAAATGCAAACTCTCAATAAAAATCGTTATCACATTATACATAAAACATCTGAATTCACAGAACTGTTATGTTCCATCTAAAAGCCTTCCGTATTTCTTAAGTATTTTTTTATTAAAAAACAGATGTTTGTATACTGAAGAACAAAGCTGCAACACTTTCTAAAAAAAGAATTCTGATATTCCATAACAGCTAGTTTGAATTCTTACATTACATTTTTCCCCCATCTTAAGAATACCAACGTAGTAATAGAAGAGTATATAAAAAGTATATTCATAAATATATTTATACTAATAGAAAATTATTTAACATTCTTAATCACACAAGAAATTATTGTCATAAAAATATGAATTTTTAATCAAAAAAAAGGGAACTAACAGAAATATAAATTACAAACCTAAAAAGACTTCAAAAACAACTAATTTTCATGGGAAGAAACTATCATCACGATTACATTAAAGAACATTTATTCATACCACTTCCTTACTGTTTTTATGCAAATTCTCTACAGGACAGGACTTGAGTGTCAAACATTTAAAGCCCCATTTTCTTTAAAATGGTTTTAAACAGAACACCAAACATGCATGAGGTTAACTATCATTTACTAAACTTAATCATAAGTTTTAACTAGATTATTTATTCAAATACTTTCATGAAGTTGTTAACTATTATCAGTTATGCATCATTCATAGCAAAGATTTGACAACTCAAAGGCTTGAACAATAATCTGCTAAATATAGAAATATAATAATAATAGCAGTGCAGAGACAGAAAATAATAAAAAGTAATAATTAATTAGAAATAAAAGAAGCTAATTTCTTAAGACATATGCATAACTATACATTAACAAAGAAATAAGCAACTAACTAGTACACAAACTACACACTTTTTTCACCATGAACTACTGTATTTGGAACAAAATTAGATATTTAAAGCAAATTCATGTTTAAAACTTAAGACGAAATTTCATACATTACACAAGAAACAAAATTTTATAACTCTTTCTTATACTGGTTTTACATTGCTTTTATAGAAGATCAATCTATGAAAAAAAAAAAAAAAAAAAAAAAAGGGGAAAAAAAGGGACTTTGGGGAACTGCAGAAATTCAAGTAACTACATTAAGTTGCAAATCTTTGCTAATATGCAGATATCTCTACTTTTTAAATTTTATTCCTTTTTCCATGAACAATTGTAAGGAGAGATACAAAAAAAATTTCACAAAACATTCTTACTAATTAATCTAAAATTTTAATTATAAATTCATTTCCAGGTAAACTAATCTTCACATATACTGAAATTAACTAATTAAATTCAGCAAGAATAAAAATTAAATAAAAAATTAGTACAAAACTTGACTTTAAAAAAATATCCCCTACAAGAATTTACTTCTATCTCAAACTGTATAAATATATATGTAAAAAAAGTTTACAACTAAAATAGTATCATCATTAACTTCATATCAGTACAAATTTATATGAATATATATCATCGGAATTTTAAAATATACAATTTTAGGATGCATTGAAAAAAGATTATTAACAATAGAACTCTAGCTTAAAAGCATAAATAACATGTTTGCTGCAAAAATATTAGTCAACTATAAAATTTATGAGGTTTTTAATATATATATATATATATATATATCTATATATATTAAAAAAAAAAAAAAAAAAAAAAAACCTCATTTCAATGACAATTAGCATAGTTAGAATATTTATTTTATAACTACATATGAATGAAAAAACAGACATAAAAACAAGATAATAAAGTAAAAAATTTGAAAACATACATCAAATTGATTTAATTTCTTTCAATTAATTTCATTACTAATTAATATTCTACATTCCTTATATGTCTTAATGTAGCTAAAAAGTTCAAAAATCCATTGAGATTTTAATAAACAATTGTAATATAAAAGGACCAGTAGGAAAAGAAAATTTATTTTTAAAGTAGCCATAAGGATATAATTTACATTGAATAATCTGTACCATAGGAGGCACCTGTACATATCAACTCTGACTTTAAATCAAACTTGTTACGGATAACATAGATGTCATGAGTAAAAGAAGGTTATGATGCACATACCTGCAAAGAAATAAAGAATTCAAGACTGATGCATACATTTGCAGGACAAAAAAATTAAAATTTTTAAAATTTTTTAGTAACATAATTAACATAGTAATTATTTAACATAATTTTGTAATAATTAACATAATTAACAAAAAAATTAAAAAAATTTTTTGCAAATGTTACTTTTAAAGACGAATGTAAATAAACAAATATAAAATAAAAACTAGTACTACTCTTTATAGATTAATTCTGGTTGTAAATACAATGAACAGAAAGTAACATTTAAAAAATATTTTATTAATAAAAGTTATGCAGTCAATTTATATGTCAGTTTCATGCAATATATTACCAATTAGATCATTACTTCCAAAATTTTAAAAGGGTGTGTAATAATTTTTTTTAATTAAGAAATTTAAATAGATATTTTTATAAGAAATATTTTTACACTAAAAACTGTTTTGTATATCTTAAATCTTGCAGTATCTTAAATTTTCTCAGTAGCAAAATTGTAAATACACCAAGAGAGACAATTTTTATAATTATGTATCATTATGACTTTACTAACTTTCAAAACTACAGATAAAATGATGAAATTATTTTTCAGAAAATTTGCATGAGACAAAGATGAAAGTTATTGATTTTAATGCAATTAATCCGATGAGTTTGGAAATATTTTGGTTAAATTTTTATATCATGAATGGATTTTTGTGATATGTGAAGAATTAAATTCAACAATTACAAACAAATTGTAACTTAATTACTAACAACACACTATACAAAAGCTCAACAGGTGCATCTTAACCATACAACATGAAATTATAGATCAAGTGAAATTCTGTGTTACACCGATTTGCAACACATTAATAAATTTGTTTGTCTTTGATATATACAACTTTTTCTTACATTTTTCCTTTAATTAACTTTCCAGAACTTCTAAAAAGAATGGCAAAATCTAAATTTTTATTCTGACAAAAATTTCATTTACTTTATTATTTCAGGAGAAGCCTATTCATGTAATTGTGTTTGTGCATTACTTGACCACACAGCAACACAATTACATGAATAGGCTTCTCCTGAAATTCTATTTTTATTTTACCTGATCAAATTGAACAATTTTCTTGACCACACATAATGAATTAATTATCAATTATGAGTAACCGAATAATTTAATATATTGGCTACAAAATATGACATATCTAAAAACGCTACAAAAATCTTAATTCTGCTTACTCAAGATTGAAAAGCAAATGAAAAAAAAAAAAAAAAAAAAAAAAAAAAAAAAATACATGTACAAAATATACATCTAAACTATGTGTGGGCATTAAGTTGATCATGATCAACCGGTGGACTACCCAAGACACTTTCGGGTGACCGCCTTTATTAAAACCTAAGATGCGCATACTAAAAGAAATAAATTTATGTAACATCAATGCAAGCTAGACTGTAGAATCGATCTTTCACAATTGATGCGACTATGTTTACTTAATCAAATGATTCGATGAATGTGTAGACGACACATGTACCTTCATTGGAAGTGCACGATAACTGAAAATACAAATTATATATTCACTTTATCTCCTGGGAAAAACTAAGTTTTTCTCCTTCAAAATGACAAAATTTTAAAAACATGTAGTTCAGAAACTAAGAATAACTTTTGGAATTTAATGGACGAAGTAAAATATACTAATTAAAAAAAAAAAAAAAAAAAAAGTCGCATTTCATTTAACATCATTCTTTGGCTCTACCTACCTGTGTAAATCTGCATTTCAATGGTGAATATAATTAAGACAATGTCATTCCCATCTCACAGACGACTGCTTAGAATCCAGTGCAAGTTTAGCAGTTAGTAATTATATACCAAGGACTCAAGGTTGGTGGAGAGTATACGAACTGTCTTCTACTATCACTACAAGAACTAACTTTAGATGAAAATTATTTATTTTTTAATGCATTTTGAATTGTTTGATAAGAAATGTATCACTTGAAATTATTACATTTGTGGCTATTATTATTATGTTTGTATCTTGCATTTTGCTTTAAACATGTTTTTAAAAGATTAATTTTTATTTAGGTAGGGTTAGGTAGGTAAGTATGTATTCCGTATTTATTAATTAGTTACAATAAATATTGTACACCTTTCTTTTAGCTCACCTCACCTATGCCACTGAGTACACCGCAACACCTAGAAAAAATTAGTAGCTCGTACCCTGGAAAGGTCTACCCACCCCTGATCTAAACCATTCAAAAAAGTAGATAAGGTTTCTGAAAAGAATTAATTTCAAATTTATTACAATAGATCATTCAAAATAAATGTTATTCCTAAGGTATTTTAGAATGAAATGCTGAGAATTACAATAGATTGAAAAAAGAGTTTGATAAATAATATAGTTATTTATTATAACATAAAATATAATCATAAAGTGTAGTGAATGGCAATTATACTTTTAAAGAAAGGGTTTCGTTTATTTAATTACGGCAAAGCACACGAGGGCTATCTGCCTAAGGGAGGGATGCCTTCGTGGAGGACTTTCTAGGGGAAACTGGCTCTTTATACACGTTACACATGGGGAAAAACACGAAAACACCCATGCAGTCAGCCTGTTCGCGGGATTCGAACCTCGGACCAAACTACCAGTGTTCAGCGACTTTACCGCTTGGCCGCTGATGGGCTTTAAAGACAGGGACTAAAATAATAATAACATTTCTAAATAGAAAAGCGAATAATAGCTCACTAACAACTTGACAAAAGTGATATCGATTGATAAAATTAAATCAGATACAAAATGAGTAAAATACTTTGTGCCAAAATAATAATAATAATAATAATTACAGTAATTCTTTTATCTCTTTTCTTTTAAAAGAAGGCAGTTTTGTTTACTGGTTATGAATGAAATTTTGTTATTTGAGAGGACTGATCTCTTTCTTTATACATACACATGTAAGTGCATGTGTCTGTAAGATAATGAATAGGTATGATAAGATCTAATTTTAATTTGTTGTGTTTTCAGGAAAATTATTTCATTTTAGCTATTCTTTTCTGGAAATAATCAGTCTCATTTTTAATTTGGTTATTTTCCCTATCTATTTAAAAAGAATAACGTGCTTATAATAAATCTCCCCAAACTGCATCAAACTCCCTATCATATAATAAAAATTACTCGCACTCATGTGAATCTTATATTACATCATAATTTTCCTTACATATACACATATAAAACGTCCCTGACTTTTTGCGAAAAATTCCTATTAGTGCAAACGTTTTGAAATAAATTTATATTTTCCCCACTTATTTTTCATTTTCCTGAATTCTTTCAGAATTTTTTAGATGTGTAGAAACCTTAGGATAACACATCTCAGTTAATTTATATACAGTAAATATATTCAAAAATATTACGTAGTATACCTCGAATTACGTACGTATACCTCAAATGACTGAACATAAACTCAAGTTCCAATTTAAGTAATTAAGCAGATTTTCAGACTTCAGAAATTTTGTTTACACAATTTTTCCATATAAAATATGCAAAACTTAAATTTTCATATGACTTCGAAAGAAAAAGAAAATTTTCAAACAAAAATGTTTTACATATCAAAATTAATTAATTAAATAAAATGTCAACTCCTCCATTCTTACACTATCAAAACTAGATATCATTTACACCATCAAAATTAAATATCATTTATTAAAAGTTTAAGGATTGTACACAAATACTTTTAAAAATGGCATACGAAATCGTAAAAGATGCCTTTTATCTCAGGAACACAGATTTCAAACTTTTATTTGCAAGCTAAAATTGAAAGCCCTTCTCCAATATAACACAGCCTTATATGATTCCTAAAGGAACACCTACATTTTTTTTTTTAATTTTTATTTAATTAAAGTATTTTCAAATTGCATAAATTTGACAATTTTTTCAGCACCAAATTTGCATGTTCAGAATATTTTAACAGTCTTGGACGGTATAATAAATGAAACTGCAATTTTTTTTAATAGATCATCTTGTAAAAATTCCAAGAAATTTAAATTTCATCTATTTTTATGAAACTGTGACAACCAAAATTATCATAACTTCACAGCGTACTTCATATGATTGATTTCTTAGATCAGAAATTATGGTTTAATACCTAGAATTAGAGATACATTTTAATAATTCTGTATGTAAATTTGAATAAGCTTTACATGGATTTAGGATAAATGGATTTAATAATCTAACTGCTATTATAAACTTAGAACTAGATTTTTATTTGCATTAGGATTTTATTACCTTATGCAAAAATATAAAATATTGCAGACAATAAATATTTAAGTAAATTGTAATTTTATACACTTTCATGTTGATATGACTTAGCATGAACTGAAAGTTTTTCAGGGGCAGGAGGCAGACTTGTGCCAAGTTATTGATAGCACTTCTTGTCAGTGCTGTAAATAAATTGGTTTGTACTTTAGTGCTTCTTGTCAGTGTTCCAAACCAAACGTGCTGTAAAATTCACAAAGAACATGGATCTTATGTTTGAAAAAGGGAAACAAATAAATCATATATTGCACAACAGTTTTAGTCTACTAACTATAAATTCAGCTTTGCTTCTGCAAAAATCAACCAAAAATATCCATTATTGGCAAATTAGATTTCATTAGAAACTGCAATATCCATAAAAGCATCTCTGCATTAGTAAAAAGATTTAAATTATAATCTTATTTTTCTCCAATCCATAAAGCGGTGAATTTTGAATATGATTCCATTTTTCATTCCTAGATGCTATTACTTGCTTTGTTTCTTTCCCTTATCTTACTTTCTCCCCTTATTATAGATATGCAACAACTATGAATTCTTGAAAATTCCTTGATCTTATTCTGTTTTTGATACTTATCTTTTCATTTAGTTGCAGCTGAAGAAGGCAATATGTTCAATTTTTGAAAGCACTTCTAAAACTAAATTTCACACCAATTAATACTGTTTCTTTGCACTAATCAAGGGGCTTTCTACAATGCTAAATTACTCTCCTCCTTTTCATTTAGTTGCAGCTGAAGAAGGCAATATGTTCAATTTTTGAAAGCACTTCTAAAACTACATTTCACACCAATTAACACTGTTTCTTTGCACTAATCAAGGGGCTTTCTACAATGCTAAATTACTCTCTTCCTTCGAATTCATGTACAATAGAAAACTACATATTAAATAACTGTAGCAGCTGTTTACACACTTAAAACGCTTTGGTCCGTTATAATTTTTTTAAACCAAATTCTTATTTTTTCTTAAAATAACATTTGTTCCCTTCCTAGTTCTTCACCTAAGGCGAATGTTTTACTTGTCTTCTTGCCTTAATCTTAATAAAAAATCTGAGTTTCAAATATTCTGCATAAAAAATTTCTTATAGCATATTTAGACATTTAGCTTCGTTTTACATAAAGAAATTTTCATCATGTAGCCACAGATATAAATATATATATATATATATATTTTACCCAAAACCACAGCAACTGTATACTTGCTCTCAGGTGACAGCTTTGGAAGTAGACACCATGGATATTGTTCAATATTATCCGGCAGCCACAGAATTACTAGGAGTATGATTATTACCACCAACAGAATCTGTATCTTGGTTGTATTTCCTAGAATTCGAATTCATTTCTACATTTTTAAAACATTCGTATTAAAAAAAATAATCAAGAATTTTTTAATTACCTTCTATACAAATTATTCCCAACACTGTAATTTAACTACATTTTAAGAGATTATAATAATCAAATACAATTAAATATCAATCATCCCATTTAGTCAGTGGATCAAAAATATGAAATTAATTATATATTGAAACCAATTAAAATTTTATTGTAATATTTCTGGAAGAAATTGATATAAAATATACTTAGTGCCTTCTGCTAAACTTGACAACTTAGTTTAAAAGTAATAAGTATATGACAATTGAGATCAAAGAATGGAAAAGGGATTTTAGGGTTTCTTATGCATTACAATGTTATATTTAACAGTAGCAAGAAAACAAATGGATTTTATGGATTTCAAAAAATCTGTATCAAAACTGCATTAATAAAAAGAACATAAACATGAAACACATACAACCTCTTTTTCTATAACACAGTTCTTCATTTGCTCGCATGCTTACTTTTTCAAAAACAACTGCTTTAATAGTTGGTTAGCAACAGTGGAATTCATAACAAAAAAACAAAGCAGCAATAGCAGAGCGATAATCAAACATAAAAGAGAAATGCAGTGTTTGAATCATTAAATCTTGTTTAGTGGAACCTCAGATCACAAATGCTTCAATTCACAAACAGTTTGGTTCACTAATAAATTGAGGAATAAATAACTTGGATAATGAACATTCTCAAGTTACAAACATTCAAGTTGACAACCTTTGTTTTACAGCGATGCTTTCAGGTAACTTGTGCCATATAATTAACTCTCAGTGCCTTTTGAAGAAAATCATTTTAAAGTTTCCCTTTGCTTAACTGTCATTAACAAAGCCTAGCAGCAAGTGACTTCCTGGATCATGATTTTGGCCTAGAGAAAAACTGTGGCCAGAGTGGGTTGCCAGTAGACTCTGAGCACTTAAGACAATTTTGTTGTCTATGATATTGTGTCTCCAGGAAAAACCATGAGACCATGAGCTTAAGACGTTAACAATGAAGACATGCATGAGTTACTAGATCATGATAAAAATGAATGCAGTAAGAAAGAATTACAACTTCCAGAAGCAGCAATTGAAGGTGAATATGGGAAAAATGTCTGCTGAAGAAGATAAAGAGAGAAAAATGATCCTAATTCTCTGACCTGGGGAATTGGTTCCAAATGGGGTAGAATGCAAAGCATCAGTGAACTACACCACAAGCATTTTTAATGATAATACCATGTTTAACTTTAGAAATATTAAATTATGTTTCTGTCTATTTTATCTGTTTACCATTGTGCTTGTTTTTTTACATATAATGATTTCCATCGGTTTTTGTTTGTGCACTAAAAATACTGTAGTAAAATTTAAATAAGCAATCATGTGTGGTTCAGGAAAGAACATTTCAGTTTACAAAAGGCCTTTGGGAATTAGTTAAGTTCGTGAACTGAAGTTTTACTGTATTACATAATGAATGCTACTAAATAAATAAATATATATATATAAAACAACTAAATAAATAAATAAATATATATATAAAACAACCTTTTTCGTGGATACCTCTAAGCAAAACAAAGCAGCTACAGTAATCATGACTTCATTTTTTATCAAAACTTTTAGAATGACACAGCACATTCATACATTCCAGCCTAGAGCCTAATTTGTATTCAATGTGTGAACGACATTTTATACACAGTGCATATTTTTTATTAACCAATCCATATTTAACTTAGAAACTATAAATATAAAAAAACTTAGCAAAATACTTAAATATATGAAAACTTCTAAATAAACATGCAAATGATTGAAAAATTTAAGTTACATCATATTTAATTAAAAATTTTCATTTTATTACTCAAGCAGACACTAAATCTATTTTTGATGAATATTTCAAATCTCAGATAATCATATAAAGGGGAATCAGAATTTCATAAACCATATAGTATCTGTACAAGTTTTGGGGATTCTGATTTCTGTAGGAAAATAATTAAAATTCTATATAGGAACAAGAAATATGCATACAATTATCACCAAAAATATTTATAATTTATTTATAAATTGTGAAAGTAAATGTTTATAAGTAGTGTACTTAGCAATACTAAACTATTCGTTAATATCGTAAATGTGAACATTTTTGAAAAAACTATAGACGAATCACTGACTACACGGTACAATCTATTTCATTTTAAAAAGTAGATGAAATTCAATTACAACAAAAAAATTACCGGTACTTACATATTAACGCAACCAGGCCAAAATTCGCATAAATCGCCAAATCTGGCGACCCTACTTACAACAACCCTACGTGTTTAGACGAAAGTTTATTTGTAAAAAGAAAAAATAACACTGGGCGTGTACTACCATATGGGTTTTCGGCAGAATTTGCCGAGAAAAGAAAGAGACTTTTTTGGTTACTGTACCTAACAGAAGCGTCGTCACCCTCATGGAAAAAATTTGCGAAAATATCAAGGAAGAAAGCATCATTTATTCAGATTGCTGGAAAGGATACAATACAAGTGAGTTCGAAAATACTGGATTTCTGCACGGAACTGTTAATCACAAATATAACTTTGTGGATCCCAACATGGGCGTTCACACACAACATGCAGAGCGCATGTGGGGCTCAGCCAAATGGCGCAACAAAAAACAGAGGAACAGCCCATTATAATCTTGACTCATATCTTATCGAATTTATATGCCGTCAAGTTCAAGCTGTTAATGGCGAAGACGGTTTTCAATCAGTGCTAAAAGCAATAGCCAAAAGATTTCTGCCGAAAAAATAATTCTGCAACTTATTCAAATTCGAAACTGGAAGGGTTTAATTGCTATTTTATATTTTAAAACAAAATAATATAAAAAACTGTATTAAAAATTATCTGTAATTAATAAATGTACATTTTCTTTCTATTCATACTTTTTTACTCAAACTTACAAATTGCGCCAACCTGGTTGCGATAATACGTAAGTACCAAATAACCTTTAAAAGTAACTTTCTTGAAATAACAATAGCTCAGATTTGCATACATCTGACATGTTATTTCTGAGTTATTAAGATCAGCTTAGAAAATTCGGTGCAGTTTATAGATAAAAAGTATGTACAATACAAAGCCCAAGATCCAGAATCGGTGGAACTTCAGAGATTCTGGATTATTAGATCTGAGTATTAGATCATTAGTTTACATTTAGTAAATGACATGTAAAAGTTATGAATTGAAAATATGAAATAATGAAGCATTTATGACCTTAATGAAATTAAAATAATAATAATAATAAATGAAATAAAAGCTTGGTATTCATTTGCTTGCTTTCTTAAATATGTCTTTCAAAAAAAATTTTTTTTTTGTTTTTGTTATTGATATATAGAGTATTATTTAGAGTATCATCATAGTTAAATTAAATGTACCAAATATTTTATTCTTACAATACAAGTTAAGTATGATATGGCGTAAAGGAGTCTTTACAAAGTGGAAGCTACCACATTTGGCAAATAGGCCAGGTTTCTTTGGTCATGCATTTATTCCCTAATTCCTTAATAACACTGCAAACATAAAAAAAAAAAAAAAAACATTTAAAATTGGGTTTTGTTTACCCAATAAGGAATGAAATCTAATCTCTGGGAGGTACCTGCCCATTAGGACAAAAAGAGTTTTAAAAAAATGTTTAGACAGCTGCATGGGGTAATGAAAGCAAAAAATAATAAATAATGATTCACCAGGTTTGCTTCTGTCAAGGATATAAATTATTCAGCAGATGTAAAATCAACGATGTTTCAACATAAAATGCTTCAGTTTGACATGTACACCAAGTAAAAAAAGGCAGCCATGAAGCCAAATCATAGATCATACTGAGTTATGCTAATAAATGATTGTTTATTCAATCTTTCTTGTACTTTACTTTGTGCTGAAACTCTGGACATATTTTATTATGAAAAAGTATCAGATGCATAAACATAAAGCATACAAAAAAAAAAAATTCTAAAAAAGGGGGGGTTGCTGGTGATTCAGAAGTCTGGATATTGGATGTACGAATTTTGAACTTTGTACCATATTACAATCAACCTTCTATAGTGCAATTTACATCTCAGACTGATTTTATCTACATGAAAAAAAAAAAAAAAAAAAAAAAAAAAAAAACATTATACTGGTAGCTTCAGCACTTACCCTGTTCAGTATGGGTGTGCCACATGTGCATCAGCAGTGAACATTACCTCATGGCCAGGTGTGTGATATTTGAATCACCATTTAATTCACTCTATGGCCGGGTGTACTACATTTGACTTTTTAGACAGAATGTTTAATTAGCATTTTTTGTTGTCACCAGATGTAGCTGTATGTCTGTTATGGAGGAATAATCGAAAGTTAAGTATGTGTACCATCATTCCTATGCAATTTTTTTTATTTTTGCTATTTTGTTTCGGTACCAGAGGGAGTTTCGTGGGTGGGTGTTGAGCAATGTAATGTCTCTTTAACTGCCTCATTTGATATAAACAAATGTAGGTGTTCTCCATTTTTTTTAGGTACTTTATATTTTTATTTTTGCAATACAGGTATTTGAACGTAGAAAAATACACACAAATGCTAATTCGTTAGTGTTGAGTAAAGTGATGGCTTCTTACTGCGTCATTTCATATAAACAAATGAACATGTTCTTGATGCTCTGGAATACTTTTTAATTTATTTATTATGTTTCTTTTTATTTTTTTATCCCTGTATAGTGGAGTAGATGTTCTATCATTAGAGACTTTTTTATTACTCTTAGATTTTTCCGGCATTGAGACGAATATTTTGTATGGCTTAGCAATTTTTTTTTTTTTTTTTATTGTTCCATTGCTGGTGTATTATTTTTTTAATGACAAAACAAAAGCGCTATCTGACTGTAGAAGATACACAAATGCTAAATGAGTCAAATTTGCTGATATTCTATTCACGTGACATTTGCAAAGTTCATCATACACTGTCTCTTTTTTGAAATATTGCTTCCTTTTCGTTGTTTGCACATTGAATTTTTATGAAAGACAGTTTTAATATTTTTTAATTTTAATTATGTGTTGTGCTAAATAAAATCTGTGACTGTTTGGATATTTTTTAATATACAGTCAAAAGTTTTTAATCTGAACTCATCGGGACTTCGGCGATTTTGGATTATCGGTTTTTCTGGATTATAGATCATCAGTTTAAATCTGGTAAGATGGCATGCAGAAATTATAAAATTAAAAATATGAAACCGTAATTTATGAAATAAAGAGCAATTATGATCTAAAGGGTATTAAAATTTACAAAAAAAAAAAGCTTAATATTTATTTGTTTACTTTATTAAATACTTCTTTCAATGTGTGCATACGTAAAACATACATTATGCATAGTCGAAATTAGAAATTGCAACCAGAAAACTATTTGATGTGTAATCGTGATATTTATAATGACGAGGAATTTGATTTAAATCATATCAAAGACAGAGTACATAAAGATGAAATACTACATTTAGTAAGGAATTATAAGCCAAATAAAATAAAAACATCTGCACTGAAGATAAGGATAGTGCTGACAAATCAACTTCCAGTTCATTGCGCGGTGCGACGTCTCCCCCCCCCCCTGCAGAGCAGCAGCGTGAAATTGATAAACAGATTTTGGAATGGTTAGAGAAACAAAGGATATGCCTTTATCCATTTTTTGCAGCAATTCCACTTTTTGTTTGATGGACATCAAAACATGCTTTCGTTTTGTAGATCCTTTGGCAGCTCCAGAATCGGAAATTCTTTTTGACATAATCGAAAGTTCAAGCTTACTTTTATAAAATTGCTCTAACAGTCTGCAAAAAATAATAAGTCGGATCCAATTAGAAGATTAAGGAACAATGCAATCTGCAATATTAACTGAAATAGATAATTAGATAATTTTAGCTTAGCTTATACCGTCCGTTACACATTAAACGCACATGCGTAAAGGTATTATACACATGCTTAAATGCATATGCACATACGTAAACACATTATGTGTTTACTAATGTGCAGAAAGTTTGTAGCTTTGAGGTCCGATTTTTAAGTGAAAATCTCTACGTTTTATTATGAAAAGAAAAATCAAATGTGCATGCGAAAAGCAAACATCTCCCCCCCCAAAAAAAACCTTTGTGGCTTTGAGGTCCGGATTTTAGATCATTCCGGATAATGGACGTCCAGATTTCGGACTTTGTACTGTATTACACTCTCATAGCCAAGTTTGTTTATTAAATGAGATAAATTAATATAATTGCATTTTCTCAAGTGGCAACACAATTTTTTTTATCGTCAAGTTTTCTGATTCAATTTAAAATATATATATCTTATGCTTTGCTGTGTGGCAATGTAAAGCTTTTAAAATCACCAAGTTTTTAATTAAAAGTTCATTAAATCAGAGTAAAATATATGTATATAAAGAGTACAGACCCATTTGAGAAATTTTATGTAGACAGTGGACCTTCCTCTTGTTTTGAAGTTCAAGTGTGGCAAGTTTCATAAAGAATGGAATTAAATTGTATATTTGTATAAAAGCCTAACAAACAAACATTCACTTTTATATACACAGATTTCTATTTTAGTAGGTTTGTTTTTTAAGTGTAGCAAGTTATAACTGCAAATTAGCTTGAAAATTAATAAAAATTCTTACGTCTATGATTAAATGGGTTTTGCCTCAAATGACCATGAATAGCAGCATCTGCTTCCAGTTGCTGGAAGCATTCAGCTTCTGAAGAAGGATCAGTAGTTCTTTCTTTTGGCACACTGGCTAAAAGTGTGATGTTAATATCTTTCTTCCCTGCAGCACGAACTTGACCAACTCCAAATAACTGGACACGAATTTTGTCTGATGCACCAAAGTTAGCAGGTGTAATGGCTTTATGTTGAAGTATGCTAAAATAAAAACACTATTAGTAAAGTACTTTCTAATCTTGATATATTTTTGTACATTTAAGAGTGATAAAGATGTAAAATGCATACTATATATATCTATTGTTAAACAGAAAAATTTAAACATGAATAGAAAGATTAAATATTAAAATGAAATAAAGCAATAATGGTTTTAAAATAACATCAAAATTTGGAAAAATGCCATGAATGAGCATGAATGGAATATCATTTTCCACTGCTGTATAAAATGGTTTTCAAAAATTACGGATCAATTTACCCCTTTAAGAACACTTACATAATTTTTATAAAAACCATTACGGAAGAAATTATTTCTTACTGAGCAAATTTAACAGCAACCATGTTTCTAAATGAAATGCATGATTAAAATTATTATTTCATTTAGAAAGCTAATGCTGTTATTTACTTTTTTCTAATAAGTTTAAATTTTAACAAGCATGATATATATGAAGTTATGACATAAAACACGTCTTGCAGAAAAATTATTGCCAGATAAATTTTTTGAACAAGCTCCCAGCGATATCATTTAGTTCTTTTGGGCAGTAAAATGAAACTATGTTCTTAACATAGTTCATGCTTTAATGTTAAGTTTTAACACTATCAATTCTTACATCACAGTTAAATGTGAAAATTTTATGAGGTTCTTGTAGCAATACTATGATATTTGACCAAATAGCCACATTAACAACATATAGTCTGGATATACAACTTATTTTTTATCCAAAATACTAATTAATTTCTTTAAATAACAATAAAGTAATTAGTACATTTTTGCTCCTGCCAAATTATTGGCATGGAAAAAAAATTTTCTAACTACTTTCCACTTTCCCTTTACTTAAATCAATAAATCCCAAAATTAGACATTTATAATTTTTAAAAAAACACTTTTCTCCTGCTCATTATTCAAAAGTAAATGGCTTAACAAAGGATCTCAGCACATTTATGATGAGGGTCTAGGCAAAGGGGAAGGAAAAGTTACTACGAAATCTCCATCCTGCAATTACCCTTTAACTATCCACATTCATTAATGTATTACGTCAAAATTTAAAATTTGCCTAGTAATAAATAATTTTGTTGAAAGTGAATAAATTACTAAAGATGGAAATATCAAATATTTCAATACATATTATTAAAAAAATAATACTTGAAGCCTATCCCAAATGAGTACTACCACTTTATTAGGAATGACACCTTTTTGCAGAAAGATCAGTAAACTCCACAATAAAAATTTAAACTTTCAGGGTTTTATTACTAACAATATTTACAAACACACATAATTTTTCTTTAAAATTTATATTTAAAAAAAGTAAGTTTAAATTAAAATTTTGAATTTATTTCATTTCAATAACTTAGAAGGGCTATTAATTTCATTTTGTGTTGAAAACTTTAAATGCTGGTTCACTTTTCAAATTGTTGCCACCAAATGTTATCACCCTGTGTTATATTTAAAGAAATCAAATAATGAAGAATTTGAATAAACATATGTATGTTTCTCGTATTGTGATGAACGGTATCTAGAGCCATCAAATTTTGAATAACGTAATCTTCCACCAAATATGGACATCTGGAAGTCCTAATTTGGAAATTGAAATTTGTTTTATTATTGATTTCATATTTTGTAACACTTCAACGAATTTTTGATTAACAAACTCAACAATTTCAAAGCAAGCAATGGCAACACTGTACCGGGGGGGGGGGGCATTTTCATTTCCAGCGTGCAAGACTGTGTATCGGAAATTCTAAAAAATGCTCATTTTAAAATTATTTTGCAATATTGCTGTTGAATTGAATTTTTTATGGTTTAAGTGCAAAGAGCATTAATAAATAAAGGTAACACACACAAAAAAAAGTCCCTTTGGGCATAATGTAAAAAATCTGAAAGCTTCAGATTTCTCCCCCCCCCCCGTTTTTTTAACAAAATTAAAAGGGAAAAAAAAAAAAAAAGAAAGGATGACTATAGATTAGTAGAAATTACTCCTACTTAATTCAAATAAATTGCATACTATTGTATTAAGTGCACTGAAAAATTCACAAATTTTTCTTTAAATATGCATGAACCTTACAATATACCTTATTTTCTCCAATACTTTCAAATAAATCCCTACTGCATAGAAACATTGATTTTAATGCTATTCCCAAAGATAAAAAATTTAAACCATCTTTTGATATAATAATTAGCATCAACTGTGATTCTTTCTAAATTTTATTTATATAAATTTCCAGAGGTAAAAGCTTCATTTGCTTCACCTTTTCAGTTTGATATTTTTTATCAGATAATAGGGAAAAGTTTCAAAGAGATAAATCTGGTGAGAAATGAGAATGAAGCACAATCAAATTATCAGATATGAAAAACATTTGCCTGACAGATGTACCTGTGGAATAAATTTGTCATTAATCCATACATTGTTCCTTCAATAAACTCACTAGGTTTGTTCTGATTTGAGTGTGCCAAAAAGATCATCGTCTTCATTTCATACTCGAAACTTTTTAACAATTAAATGGCTAATGGTTTACCATTTGGATGAAAAATTCATCAAAAAATTGCTACAAAATTTTGTGGGTTTCTCAGTCCTATTTATTAAGTCTGTAATGATATTTAATGCATATATACTGTTCATATCAATATGTGGCAATATATATACTGTTGCAATATCTGTATTTTGGGGGAAAAAAATTTTTTTTGGTATCGTCTCAGTTTATTTCTTACCTGCTAGGGACTTAAATGCACATTTATTTAGATTGGAAGAGATTTTAAATATATATGATGATGAAAATGATTTTATTGTTATAGGTGATTTTAATTCAAAACATTTTAGCTGGGGGGGACACCTATTGTAGATGCAAGGGGAGTTTTAACCGACAACTTTATTGCACAAAATGGTTTAATTTTAGTAAATGACTCAGATTCTAAACCTACATTTTTTACCTCAGTGGGAGAAGGTTGGATGGATTTAGTCTTGGGTTTGCCAAGACTTGATACTCAGGAAGTTAATAGGAATATTTTGGATCAGGTTTCTCTTACCGACCACAGATATATATGGATTGAAACAGAACTAGGGTTGAAAGTGATAAGAAATTTATTACTACTAATATTAATAGAATTAAGAGATTTAGTCGAAATATGAAAAGGGATTTATTAGAAATGGAAAATGAGATACTGAAATCTAAGAATGAAGAGGAACTGAATAAAGTAGTTTCACATATTGAGAATCATATTATAACAGAAATGTAGAAAAAGCTGAGAGTGCAGAAGAAAGAGAGGGAGGAAAGAACTCCCTGGTAGAATTTGTAACTGGATCAAATAAGAAGACAAGTAAGAGCAGCATGTAAATGGACACAAATAAAAGGATTGAGAGATGATATCAAGATTGCACAAAAAGTCGAATATAAAAAAAAAAACCTAGCAAACTATAAAAAACTTATCAGGCGAATGAGGAAAGAATATAAAAATTATTTGTTTATGAGAGATGTGAATTATTATGATGGATTCTTTAGAGTTGCCACCGCTAAAATGAAAAAGAAAATGATTATTGAGGGAGATAGTGAAGCCCTCGATGACATCTATTGAGAACAATTACAAATAAATTATCGAAGATACTTTATATCTTAAGAATTTTAATGATAATATAAATGAAGACGAAATTATTATGGAGCAGGATGAAGAGGAGAAAGAGAAAGACTTTGTTTATAACAAAATTTTGATTGTGATGAAAAGTCTACGGATAAGGTCTACTCCTGGGTTGGATGGGGTCGGAGCCACATTGTTGAAGATATTGTTTGAGGATTGTCCTTCCTTTTTCATAGTGTTATATAGTAGATGCTTGAATTTGACTATATTTCCAGATGTATAGAAAATTGGAAAATTAATGTTGATTTCCAAAGGATAAAGGAGGATTTCGTCCAATTTGCCTACTGAAAACATTTGCAAAGATTTATGATAAACTTTTAGTTAATAGACTGCAATATATTTTAAATAAGAATAATATTATTTCTGAAAGGCAATTTAGTTTTAGAAAGGGAAGGTCAACTGAATTGGCTCTTTATAGAGTCATATCTGGCATTAGGGAGAAAAGAAAGACTACACATGTGGCTCTGGTTTCATTTGACACCAGGGGTGCTTTTGATAATGTAAGGTGGCTCTCCTGATGTGACACTTGAAGAATATTGGAATTACTAAGAATATTTATGAGATTATAAAAAGTTACTTTAAAAGGCAAAAGATGGTTTTTAAGGGTCCATCTGATAATTTGAATCTGGTTTTTGACATTTACAAAGGATGCCCCCCCAAGGCTCTTCTGTTCTGGGCATCAGTGTTAATGACTTATTGCAGAAAGTAAATATTTTGATTGTGAGATTGCCTGTTATGCCGACGATATTTTGTTTATGGTGGAGGGAGATTCTCTTGAAAAAATGGAGAAAAGTATTTCAAAAAGTAGAAAATGATTTGAAACAATGGAATGAAAGAAAGAAAATATATTTTAATAATGAAAAAACTTGTGGACTTTTATTTTTCCTCAGTCTAGAAGAAAGACTAGACCCCCACAATTGAAATTTAAGGGTAATCGTATCAAATTTGGTGAAAATATGAAATATCTAGGAATTATTATTGATAGCAAATTAAGTTTTTGGAACATTTTAAGCATATACATAGAATTACAGATAACATTTTAAAATGTTATAAGTATAATTTTAGTGCTGTTACTTTCAATAGAAAAGGTTCCACCCTGAGAGAGAGATTTAAAAATGTGATCATCCCTTAAATATGGAGTCGGAGCTTGGGGCTGCCAGGCGGAGGAGGTACTTGGAATTACAATAAAATTAGACACCCTGCAGAGAGGCTAAATGCTTGCCATTAAAAGAGCCTTCAGAAGCGTTTTGACTGAAGTTGCCTGCATCCTTGAGGGTGTTCCACCCCTCTCGATTTTATACAAATTATGCTACAAAAAGTTTCTATTAGCTAATAAAATTATTATAGAGACTGAAATTGGACAAAAAGTACTCACAAGTAAGGCCTTTCAAGAAGAGAATGCAGATATTATTCACCCTATGACACGATTTGGATTATTTTATGATTTTGAATTTTCTTCTGGTGGCGAAATAGACGTTTTTACAGATAGTTCTGGAATTCATGGGGGAGTGGGTAGCGCTGTGGTAATTTATTTTCATGGAGTGAAGATAGACAAAGGAAGAATAAAACTTAAACAAATGAATTCAGTTTATCAAGCAGAACTTTACTTTATGCATTTACAGAGGCTTTGAACTGGATTAATAAAAAATTAACGGTTTGATGTTTTATAAATATTTATACTGATGCCCTATCTGTGCTTCAGGCACTTGCCCAAAAAGATTTTAAAAATTGACTGATTAATGAAATAAAAGACTTGTTTAAAAAGGTTGAAAGAAAACATATATTACACTGGATGAAAGCACACAGTGGAATTGACGGAAATGAAAAAGTGGACACCCTTGTTAAAATGGCGGCACTTGGGGATCGGATTGATAATTTTGATATTCAAGATTCAAGAAAAACGACCATTGCTGAAATGGAAAACTAGATTTATATAGAATGGAATTTTCGCTGGGAGTTGTCTAAAAAGAAAAAAGAGTTAATAAAAAATATAAAGTTAAACAAAAAGATGAATATTATAAATGATGTTGATATAAATCATGTTTTGACTAATCATGTGCATTTCACGGCTTATTTTAATTGGTTTCATCTACAGAATAATGATAAATGCTTAACTTGTGATAAGCTGGGGATGACAGGCACTTCATCGATAAATGTATGCTTATCCAGAGTGCAAGAGAGATATATAGAAAGAATTTTAAAAGGAACTATTCAAATTTGAAAGATTTTGCAGAGACAATAATGAAGATTATAAATACGAACAAAGATAGAATTGGAATTCGGCACTGAGACTCAGATTTTGGACTTTATCTGTTTTTGGTTATATTTGTTTTTTTCTGGCCAGTCCCATTTTTTTATCATACGGCCGGCTTGTGTCGGCTAGAAGGATTGGGGCTATGCCCTTATAATAAATAATAATAATACTGTTCTTCATATCATCTACCTTCATGCATAATATAATCAGAAAACAAATTTAGTGCAAAGTTTAAAAAGCAGAAGATTGCCTGACATGGATCTGCAGAGTAGCCTAACCTAGAAAGGGTATGTATAGTATTATTTGAGCAAATACAAAACTTTGAAAATCTACACATTTTTACAAAAATTTAGGCACCACGTTATAAAATCTGGAGCCTAACAAAATGTTTCTGAATTAAATAATGTACCTTGGCCATTATTAAATTTTAGTTCCGCAAATTTAATTTTTAAAAATTAAATTTAATCCTTATTATGAAATTCTAAGCATGTAATATAATATCAATACACAAATTTTTCAGATTTGTCCAGTAATGGAGATTTTATATATATATATACAATTATTGAGATAAAAATCTACAAAAAACATCAATTACATAAATTAAATAAAACAACAAAAGAAACACAAAATTAGTCTTATTTTCAAAAATGATTCCTTTGTTTATTGGTGAAATTATGAGATAAGATATTCTATTCATCCTATAACATAAAAGCTACTGAAAGAAATAGAAAAAAGAAAAAAGATTTTACTTACACATCCACACTGTGGTTGGATTTTATTGTACCCTGAGAAGCTGAAACTGTGTATTTGCTGCAATCAGTGGATGATACTATAAAGTACATGGGTAAGAAAGAATAAGTATAAATAGTATTCTGAATCGGGCACTTAACTGTCTAAATTATTACATGATAAAAAAATACCAGTAAGAACTTTTAGGTACTTTTGTAAAAGAGCAATCACTTTGGAGCAGTTTGCAGATTTTTTACGAAAGAAAAAAAGATTGATTACTGATAACTGCAAAAAAATTACTTGTTATATGCATAAATATTCCCTGTTTTAACTAAGTATTTATCCTGAAAATCAATTAAACATACTTGTAAGCAGATTTTTTATTTCTTTTGAAATGGTAGAAATTTTATAGCAATTTCTTTCAGATTACATTCAAAGGAACTGTTCCGTGTAGCGATTTTACAGCAAAATATTGTACATCAGCAAAAATTTTATGCAAATTTCTCCCACTACAAGGAAATCCCACAAGTGCATTTAAAAGAAAAAAAAAAGGTCAGGATTTGTTTATAAAACCCCCTGGAACTTATAATTCAACAACCAAAATGAGAATGACAATGTTGCCCGTTAAAAATGAACTGAAGAATTACTACGGACAAGGTTGCAAGAGTTTAGCACATTTTGAAAATTTGGTATCCTATTAAAATGGTTACATTAATACGTAAGTACCCTCCTCTTTTTCTTTTTTTATAATGCACGTTTAGAGAACCCGTTTTAAAAATCTTTTACACTTGAGATTAAAATAAAATACTCCTATACCTAGTAGCACTAACCAAAGTAACATTAAAAGAAGTAAGGTCTAACTTAATTTTGCAATACCAATACAAAGTCCGAAATCTAGACTGATCTGAAATCTGCACTTCTGGATCAACAGCAACTTTTTTATTTTAATGCTTTATGCTTGTGCATTTGACATTTTTTCATAATAAAATATGCGGACAGTCCTGATTCTTGGTTTCACTTCAGCTCTGACATCAACCTGGCAAATCATTATACAGTCAAAAGTCGTTAATTCGGACACCCATAATCCGGACCTCAAAGCTACAAACTTTCTGCGCATGCCTCGCGTTCACATACGCACAGGTGTTTACGAGAGTGCGTAAGACCTTTACGGCTGCGAATATGTTTGTGCGCATGCGCGTTTAATGTGTAACGGAGTTATACGTTAAGCTAAAATTATCTAATTCAGTTAATGTTGCAGATTGCTTTGTTCCTTAATCTTCAAATTGGATCCGGCTTATTATTTTTTGCAGACTGTTAGAGCAATTTCATAAAAGTAAGCTTGAACTTTCGATTATGTCAAATAGAATTTCCGATATATATTTACTAATATGTAATTTTTATCTACAAAGCGAAAGTATGTTTTGAAATCCGAAGTCTGTTTATCAATTTCACACCCCGGATTGGAAGTTGATCTGTCAGCACTATCCTTATCTTCAGGGCAGATGTTTTTATTTTATCTGGCTTATAATTCCTTACTAAGTGTAGTATTTTATCTCCAAGAAAGTGACCCAGTGGTTATTGAAAACGAAAACATTTCTATTGACAAATTAGTCGGTATTCTCAACAAGCAATTTATAGTACTTGAACAGCGGAACTTTGTAACTAAATAAGAAATTATGTCTGTTTAATAGAATTAAAGAGAAAGTATTATCACATGAAACAAAGCAACTTACATTGAAGGAAATGTTTAATAAAGTAAACAAATAAATATTAAGCTTTTTCTTTTTGTAAATTTTGATACCCTTTAGATCATAATTGTTCTTTATTTCATAAATTACGGTTTCATATTTTTAATTTTGTAATTTCTGCATGCCATCTTACCAGATTTAAACTGATGATCTATAATCCGGAATCGCCAAAGTCCCGACGAGTCCGGATTAACGACTTTTGACTGTATATTATTTTTTGCTTTCATCACAGCTAGACTATCAACAAACACATATTGCAACTTGAGAAATGACTCCTGCAGCGATGTCTAAATATCTTTTTTTAAACAATAATAACTGAATACCAATGAGACTGGAAACCTTTTATGTTGACATTACACTTGGCAGTGATTACAAACTTCAGCTAATCCGGTTCCAAAGTGCATTGGCAAGGAGAAATTTAACAGAAATATCTTTCCATGTCCCGTAATTGATTTTGTAGATAAAACTCGTAGGCCAAATGATTACATTTAGTGGTGTCTGAATTAAGAATACCTGATTTGTTATTCAGATAAGGCCAGGACCAGCACAAGAGCAAGTGTGGCCATACCAAGGGCCAGAACTTAGGAAAGGTAAAATTTTTATAAGTTAGAGAAGCACTGTGCAACAAAATTATGAAATGACAGAACCTTAGAACTAAGATAAGGTACAAGGATGTAAAATTTTTAGAATTTAGAGAGGCACTTGGCAGCATAATTTCAGATCTGCAAGAGACTGCACCAAGCTGCAAACTGTCTAGCTCCAGCCCTGGATAAATCTTTAAATATGTATGAGAATTTACTTATTCAGAACTCAGATAAGCCTCAAACATGTGCAAGAAACAGTTGTAAGTATACTAAATAATTAAACTAATACAATTCAGGCTTAATTTCATCAGCATGCAACAGACAAAATTTAGCAAAATAACATGACTTTCTTCACCAAACTCGTGATAATAAATGGCAATAATGTATAGTGGACGTTAGCTATGTTTTATGATGATAGCAGTGAATTTGAATGTTTTCAGATATTGCAAACAAAAAGCAAAATTTTCCAATTAATGAAATTTATAAATAAATATAGAGAAGCAGTAATAAATGAAGATGATATAACTGAGGTTTTCCATTGCTATGAACAATATCAATCAACTAATGGATGCTGAAATCCATAGTACAGTGCTAAATTCAGAAAATATTTCCACCAATAGTGAAGAAAGTGACACAAAGGTTCCAGTATTCTTCTGCTATCGGGACAGGATTCAAAAACATATACATGCATGTATATATGTATTCATGCTTGCATGTATGTATGTACATATGTATGTGTGTATACACTCACATATATATAAATTCCTTTTTCCAAATTATCCTTTACTTTTGTGCCGCAGTGTGTGTAGAGTAGTAAAGCCGATCAAAATCAATATAGATTATTTTTTGATGGTCTTTGTATTTCTTTGTATGGCTTATTGCAGCCATGGGGGCACATACACACATGAAAACATATATACATTTCCAATCTCAGGTCTGATAACAGAAGAATAGCAAGGTTCTTGAGAATGAAAAAAATTTCAAATGATAATTTAATGGATGCAGCAATTACAGGAATGAACAATAGAACTTTATAACCGAACAAGAAATTATGCCTGTGTACAGAAGTAAAGAGAAAGTTAAAACAAGTTAAACTACTCACATTGAAAGAAATGTTTAATAAATAAATAAATATTGCCCCCACCCCCTTTTTTGTAAATTTTGATCTCTTTAAAGTCATAAATGCTTCCTTATTTCATAAATCACTATTTCACATTTTTAATTTTATAATTTCTACATATCATTTTACTAGATTTAAACTGATGATCTAGTATCCAGAAATTGTAAAAATCCCAATGAAACCAGATCTTGGGCTTTGTACTGTATTAAGTGATCTCCTAAGATAAAATAATTATGTTAAAAATTATACAAAAAATTATTTTACTATGATGCATCTTCATTAGCAATATATAAAACTTATTTTACAACATAACACCAGGATATTTTTTAAAAATAATACCTATTATATATTATTTAAAAGCTATTATAAAAAAATATGAATTATTAATAAAACAAAAAATAAAATTTTTAAATAATAGAAATATAAATTATTTACTTCTGAACTTAACAGGAAAGTCATATGGATTAAATATAGTCAAAATTTGCTTGTGTGTTGAAGTATCATCTGCATAAAAAGTAATCTGTTGTTGTGGTGTAGTGAACACTGGCAGTTTGTTTTCGTACCCACTCTGGCCAGGCATTTGCAACTGATGTACCAGGTGATGGACATTGGCTATACTAAATTAAGAAAAAATATTTATTGCATATCATAAACTGAAGTTCAAAGCAAATAAATATAAAAAAGAATTTTAAAACCTACCATTGAATAATTAACAGTTTTGTAGCAGCTACTATGAAAGAAAATCACCACCTTTATGATAAATAGACAAATATGATTGCTAACGGAAAACCAACCTTACTTAGCACCTCTTGTACATAGCCTGGTCTTTCAAGACATACACTGCTCTCTAAAAGGTCAAGGAACAGCATGTTTTTTCAGTCTAATTTGAGAATGAAGCAACACAAAAATAAGAAATTGGAGGACATGTTCACTAAACAGTTCTTTAATGAATGTGACATTAAATGTTTCTAAAGTTTAACGCAAACATGAATTACAACAAAAAATTGCACTTTTGGCAGAGAAATCCAGTGCTGAAGAAAGGGTGCGTCACAGTTTTTTGAGGAAAAATATGTGGTCACATTAGAAGAATGCTTTCTAGTAAGGAATGTGTCCACTCCTAGCTGCAACACACTAGCAGCAGGTGACATTCCATGCTGTCAGTTAAGTTGCTGGTCAGTGAAATGGCAAGGAATGACAAGTCACGAAGTAATCCTTGTTCAAGCACATCTAACAACCTTGGAAGAAACTGCAACCTATCTCCCAAGGTAGTCCCAAAGATGCTCTATCGGATTCAGGTCTGGGGATTGAACTGACAAGGTATGAAGTGAATATTCACCATATTCTCCAGACCATATTCATGGTACTCCCTACCGTGATTTTCATCAGAAGAAATCCAGGACCAATAGCAGTGACATATGAGAGAACATATTGATCAAATATCTCTTCTTGATATCTCACATTGGTCAAAGTTCCTCTATGGAATATATGCAGGTTGGTGTCATCACTGAGAGATATCCCCGCACCACAACATTATTCCACCACCTACCTAACTGTGCCTTTCCACAATGTGAGATGTGAGATAGGTTTTATCTGGTGCATTTCCAGATCAGCTGATGACCTGACTCACTCTCCAGTATGAGCCTGGAAGAGAACAGATGTCCACTGTTGACTGGTCCAGGTGATGTGCTCTCTTGCCCAACATTAAATGGGCACCTGTGTGTCCTCGGGTCAAGGGGACACAAACAACTGGTCATCTTGCATACAGACCTGTACTGTGCAGGTGTCTGTGCATTTTAGTAGCTGAGATTCATGTTCCTGTTGTCACTAAATCATCTGCCATAAGCTGAGGCACACTAATGTTGCTTCTCCTTCAGGCCTAAAATCCTAAATAACGGTCTCCTGCAATTATTGTAACTCTTGGTCTCACAGGAATATATTTTCTTGACACAGATCCTCAGATTTAAACTGATTTCATAGTCGGTGGACTACATGATGAGAGACACTGAGATGTCTAGCAGCATCACCTAGTGACAACCCTATTTCCATCCACTCGATCACCCACCAACTCAACGAATTGGGTAAATGACTTCTCCTGGAAATTAATAGACTCTTCTGAATGAAAAAACTGCTAATGACAACAGAACTCATGCACAACAACTCATAAGCAATAGTACTAACAATTTTTGTATTTTCCCTCCAACTCATATATAAGCATTAATTTCTATAAAATAAAAGTAGTAGCTATTGTTTTTGCATATATTTTCTTAAACTTCATTACTATCATACATATAAATTGTGAGTTTAAATGTTTCCGACATTTTTGTAACGGTGAGCTTTGTTCCTTAAGTTTTGGAGGGGAGTGTATATTTCACATATCACAAACAATCTGGAAGATGCAAGGATAACTGTCTTAATTCTTTCAAATTTGTAATATACGAGCAATTTTCAATTTACTGAGAAGTTAGAAAAATACAGTAGTATTCTTTAAAGAAAAAAGCATTTTACCTTGTTACAGAATACATAAAAAGGGTCACAAATTGCATTTAAATATCAATATTTGAAGATATAATGTTAAAAAGTATAAGTGGAAAGGCATTATTAAAACTATATGAAAAAAAAAAAATAATTTTCCTGAATTTACTTTCTTCATAAAATTTTTATTATCATGTTTTCTTCTTGGTAGCTTTTTCCTGCTGCAAATTTTATATTTGATGATTTTTTTTCATAACGACTTCATTTATTTTTCTAGTTTTGGTATATATTTTCAGGTTTCTATAATTTTTAGTTTTAATTTCACATTTCTTTAATTCTTATTTTGTATATTTATAGGATAGTTCGAAATTACGTAAAAATTATTATTGCTAATTATGATCTAGGACTACCTTGTCTACAAAGAAATGATGTGATATGTACAAAAATAAATAGTGCGAGTATTCGAATTCAGTTTTGCCAACGTCATCTTCAGCCAATACAATTGATTAAGCAGCAGGCATTAAAATATCTATCAAATATATATATATGTTACTGGCAAAGTAAGAAATCCAGCATTTTGTAGAATGCCCAGGCATTTTATAGAATGCTGAAAACTGGCCGGCAATGTATGAAACGATTAAACATTTCACACATTGCCTAGACATTTTATGGAATGTCAAATGACAAACCGGCAAAATATGAAATACATCTGCAATTCTTTTCAAATAACCAAAACTACTTACCAGAATAACTTCTGGTAAGTAGTTTTGGTATTGTAATAAATGATGTAAAAAAGCCAAAATGACTACTAAGAAGGAATCATGAGCCTACTGGTTGCTGAATCACTATGTTATGATGTTTGTGGAAAACAAAAGTAAACTCATTTATCCTGTTAAAGAAGGCATCAATTATTTCACGTATTTCATGAAATTCATTTTGCTGTTGGGCAGTGAGGATCTGACAGAATGTTGAAGGAACTTTAAACCAAATACCACGGAATGATACTGAACTGCACATCCGACTTGGAATTTCTGAAGGAATTTTAAAATAAATATATGCAAGATCACAATTCACTTTATGCCCTAAGAACTCAATTAGAATTAAAGATATTCCTGACTACAAAATTCCCCTTCGATCAATCTAGTGAAAGCAGTCAAGGATTCATAAGATGTATATGTGAAACAAAGTGCCAAAATGTGAAATGTCTTTGCATGAAAAATGTACTAAAATGTCATTCAAGCCTACCATTTTGCAACAAGTAAGTTAATTTTAATTTCTAACTTTTATATGAAAATTTTATTTCCTTTAATAAGAAAGACATAAATTTTGTTTTGCACAACTTTCATATTTCTTAATATATTTTGAACAAATTTTGTTTAGCGGCACTCTCATTATTTTTTTCAGAATAACATTTGTATTTTTGAGGAATGCATGTCATTTTATATAATAGCCTTATCAAGACCTTTTTCATATTTTACCTAAATAGCATTATTATCATTCTATAGAATGCCTTGGTATTGCATATTATGCCTAGGGAAAGTATGTAATAATTCTCATATTTCATACTTTGCCAAAAAACGTCCAGCATTATATACAATGCTGGCGTTTCATACTTTGCCGGTAACATATGTAAAGAATATACAAAAAATAAAAAGTGTTAAAATGAATGAAAGGAGCAAAAGAATATTTCACAGAAGCTGAATATTGTACACTGAGGTACCAAAAATATTGATACAGCTGTTTCTACTCAGAATACACAGTAATATTATTTATGCACAGTACTGCTTGTGTCCACCATTGCATATGCATAATAATAAACATTTGAGGAAGCTTCCAGAGATTTTTCACTCCAAAAATGGTAAGTTTTTGTTAGTATGGCAATTTTTAATGCCATATAATAAGTAGAGCTTCTGTGATGAGTACTTCAGCACCGAAAGTTTGAATTTTCACTGATTATGATTATTTCACTGTTATTATATTCAACAGCATCAAACAGTTAAAAAGAACTAGCAGCGTTATTAAAATTGTAGTACATTAAGATAAATGTATTTTAAAATTACACAAGTTCAGCTATAACATTCAAGTTTATTTAAAGGTTACTGAGCAGCAAATTCCAAAAAATGAAATACTTTATAAGAATATATTAGAGAAATAAACAAAAGGAGCTGATTTTATATGAGAAGCTATGATGTAAGACACAAAAGGTGGGTTTACAACACGATGTGTCATAGTACTGTCTTTCTGTTCATTCCATAAGATAGATCTCACTTACTTTTAATGACTTATATATGATAGAAAAGATCACTGATTGTCTGTCTAAAACTGCTTTTAACATTTTTTTTTTTTTTTTATCTTCAGAAGTCTCCATAAGATTATCATCAGTCATTAGTATCAACAAATTTCACTAACATAACTCAGTTTCTGGATTAGATTTAGTGCAATGGTTATAGGTTTTAGCAAATATAATAACTATTATACTTCTTTAATAATCATGACATTATTTACCATTTCAACCACTTCTTTTTTTCAATGATTTGTAAATAGCATGGACAAATGTCTATAAACAATTCCAAGTGACTTGTGATTGTTTTCCCTTGTATTTCTAGTTTCTAGCATTTCTTGTTTCGTATTTCTCTTTTCAAAGCATCATTTCTTTAAAGAAAGTGATGTGAGATAATTTCTGTAATATTTCTCAACAGTTACTTCATTACAAATTAATCTTATACACAAATTTCTAAAAAAAAAAAAAAAAACTGAAGACATTTACTCTTTTTTTCATTACTAGAATTATATGCTCATTAAAGCAATAATTACTTATTTTCATTACTAATGTATTAATTAAAATATATAAAATTTTTAAACCTAAAAATAATTTAATAAATTACTAAGTAATATTAATTAATACACATTCTAAATATTTTACCAATTCCTGCCATTTTTTAGATTCAACCAGTTATAACCAGATGCTACCATATTCTGCCAGTTTCAACTGGTTTTAACCAGTTTCTGCACCTTTGAGGACAAAAATTCAATTCTGCTTTGTATTCCACTGTAATCATTTAAACCTTGCAACTTATAAACAACTTTTCTATAATTTTAACCATGTAAAAAAGTTTAATCATACCAACAACAGGCAATCCAAGCTTGGTTTCAAACATATTGTATCGAACAGTAAGGAATGTCCAATAAATTATCAGTTTGAACTTTAATTTCACTAGCTCCGAATTATGTGGGATTTCTAATGCTGTTAGACTCATCACAAAAAATACTTAGCAACATGTGATTCAGAGGAGAGCAGATGATCTGAAGCTGATATAACTTTAATTTTACTAAATCAATTAGAAATACTTCAACATTGCAAAATTCTGAACTTATTTACAATGAAACAGAAGAATAAAGTTAGTTATTACTTTATGGTAAAGATATATTTCATACTGTAAAGATATGCAAGTGCAAGGCAACGAACTTTGCGTAAAACTGCTCATAACAGCAGTCAGAAAGTTCTATTGGCCTAAGAGGAATATGATGAAAAATATAAACATTCAATACATTTTTAGAAACAAATAGATTTGTAAGGAATTTTTTTTTTTTAAATCGTACCAGTCTGATTCCCCAAGAAGAACCTTTATTTACTTATATAAGAGTACAATACTAAATATTTAAATACAACATTTAAAAAAAGGTCCTTTCGCAAAACATAATTCTTCACCCCCCCTTTGCTTTTAATCATACCGATTAACAACCGATAAGGAAAAGATTCAATATGTTAGTAGTCCTTTAGCAAATTTCAGAATCACTATGTAGAAAGTTTGTAACTGGTTTTTAACTTATCTAGCATGATCGATTATTTAAAAATTATTTACAGACGTATACAAATTATATGCATATTTAATTAACTAAATTTAAGATCGAAATGAGAAAAGTCCAAACTCAAACTTTTAAATTTTACGTAGTAATCAGGGATGAAAAAGCGTAAGTTAGACATAAAATGAAGCTATTTACAACGGAAATGCATTCACTGGTCATTTTTAAAAATAAAGCCCTTACCTATAAACACTACGCCGTACTACTGTTTTCCTTCGTTAGTTTTTTTCTTCGCTTTGTTTGGAAACAGCTGACTAGCATGGCTACATGTTTGTCAGTATGATTGCATTTTTCCTGTGCTTGCCAGATGTACTCGGCCTTGAAAACTCAGTTTCCGATACCATAGAAACAGGGACTGAAGATTGGAAACTAGGATTCTCATAAGAAATATTTAAAATTTTTATCTCTTATAACTGTTTAGCTAACTAGAAACCGATCAATAAAAATAAGACTTATGAATTATTCCATAGAATTAATGTAACAAAATAATTCCGTAGTTTTTAACTAATTTTTTTTTTTGTTAAGGTTTTTTGTATTAATGCTAATTGTATTATATTTGATAAATTGTATTTTATGAACTTTTTAATATTCTTAAAACTTACCATAAATATATTGCGATTTTCAACAAATTATTTCTGTCCTAAAACTTTCGGTTTCGAAAACCCCTCTCTCTTAACCTCCCCCAACTTTCCTAGATCTAAGGATCGTCTTCTCTCTTCGACAAAATTGTTTATTTTGCACTTCTTTTAGTAAAAACTATAAATATGCTTACTTACTAATTAATTCTAAATTATTATTCATATTTTGAAACAATTTGTCATGTATATGGATCATTTTTATCACATTTTATCAAGAAAAATGTCCTGTAAGGACGAAAGAAACATTTGGAAGCACTTGCCTGAAATTGTGGATTTCATTTACAATAGATCAAGTATCTACGTTTCAAGAACACATTTCATTAATTAAAAAAGAAAAATTTTTAGTTACAGAAAGGCATCTTCTCAATTGATTTACGGGAGAGTGAAATATTTGTTATTACTGATATCAAGGAGCAAACTAAAAATGTTAGCAGACTCAGTTAAAATTAATAAAGCAAGCTTTTCGAATTAGTTGAAAATTTCTGTGCAATTTAATTAGAACATAACGGGTGGCGGTATAATTTATGAAATATTGAGAAGTCGAAATGGTTGAGGAAGACATCTGAGGGCAAAAACTTAAGGAAGCACTCATCCCACCAATCAAATCAGCCAAGGACCAAGGAAGAGTTCTTAGGCATGTAGCCTTTATCCCCACATCGCCATAGAATTATCTTTATCGCCAAGAAGAGGGTTTCGCAAAGAGGTAAATTTAGTGCCAAAATGTTAATTTAACAAAAAGAGTAACTGCCTTCCACAGTGAAAAAAGGTAAAAACACTGAAGGACTTCAGGAAACTGAAGGGAAACACTCGCGAAAAACTTCATGTCGCAAGAGCTTCGGGACTGGGGGAGAGGAAAAGGGGAACTCGTTAGGCGAGTTTGAATTAAAGAGACACGGCAGCAATGCCTCTGAGGAAAAAATTTTATAAATATAATAAGATTGCATTAACTTTAAGTATTATGCTAACTAATGTAAAAGCATTAAATTCTCTTAAGAGATTAAATTTAAATTAAGTAATCCTTGCACCAGAACCCTTTTAAGAAGGGAACAAACATGTGCTTAGACCCCGATAACAACCGCTTAAGTTTGAAAGAAATGAGATTGCTCGATTACGGGACAAAGAGAGAGTGATTCTGAGGGAAGCTGAAAGATCAGCGAATTCACTCAGGCGGGGGGTGGGGAGGCGAACGAGTCTATTGAGACCTTCGAAGCGTCTCGTCTCCATAGCAAGGCCTGTTGGGGAAAGGATGCGCATTATATGCGTTCTCCAGAATAGCTCTGGGTCTCTTTTTTGATGATGCCATTCCCGGATGATAAACAGGGATGCTGTGGAGTACAGGATTTCCGATCGAAGGAATCTTTTGGAAAACGTTAGCCGAAAGTCGCTGTATAAAGCGATTTATGGGAAGAATTTTGGCTGCATTATGAAAGTCCTCGTTCGTAACAAACCAAGGAGCTTTATAAATTTGCCGTAGCATAATGTGCTGAAAATTCTGGATTTGTTTCCTGTTAGTAATTGCTGCTGTGCCTCATACCGGGCTAGCATATGTCAGAATTGGCCTTATCATTGATTCATAGAGCAAAATCCTGTTTTTCGTGGACAGGTCGCTATTTCTAGCGAAAAAAGGCAGTAATTGGTTTTTGACAACCTTCGCATTGGAAATTGTTTTTTGAATGAAATCAGAATTTACGAAGGGTTTACCTCCTTACGAGAAGCGGGTGTAATGAAGCCGTCCTCATCAATACTTTGCCCTTTACGCTTACGCGCTAATTTGAGCTTGCCCACGCTAATAGCTTTATTTAATTTCTCCTTACGGAGAGCTTCTTTCTCTTTAGCTTCGTTAATTTTATCTAGCTTATCCTGCTCCATCATTTTCATAAAGTCATCCCTGGTCGGCGGAAGGTGAAAAATTTGTATGTCAAGGGTATTAGCAATTTCATTAATTTTGAAAAATAATGTGCTACCCAAGCAGTCAATTTTCTCGTATCCATTAGCGTCCAGCGGCGTTGAAGAGCGCTTCATGAATCTTTTTTGCCATTGTATTTCTTCATATTGCTGTTTCAGCTTGTAGAAAGTCACAATCAGCTTTGTTTTATTATGCAATTGCACAGGTGAAATTTCCGCACAAGTATCCACACTGTTCACATTCACATCACTCTCAATATTCGATATATCTATGATATTATTCTCATTATTATCGCTAAAATCCCCAGAAATCGGCTGCGTTGGCGGGAGTGCATCAGACGCACGTCCTACCTCCTTTGCGTTCATCCTCGGAATCCCCCCCAATCAAATCAAAGTGAGATTCTTCTAATCTATCAATGGATCGCCATAAAAGTTTTTAATTATGAGGCCATAAAAGTTTTTAATTATGATGTGTGGGATAATGAGAATATTCGCGTATCTGTTAAGAAGTTACAGATAATTTTAGATGTGAAATGAGGAAAACATTGCTCATATATTTAAGATTTTTAAAATACTGTAGAGTTCATTCTGAGTCTCGGACTACTCCATTGGATATTGGCTCCCTAAAAACCAATATAAACACCGATAATGCTGATGAAAACTTCTCTAAATTCCTCCATAATGCTAAATCTCAAGTCACAAGAGGTTCATCGACTGCAGAACGAGCACAAACTCCTGCCGAACATCAGGAAGATTATCTCTTAATTATGACACACAACCAAGCACATCTACACAACGAACACCTCCACCACAACAATAAAGCTAAAGCAGTTCCGCTCGTAAAGGTCAAACCACCAGAACACATCAAACATAATGCCTACCTTAAGCAACTAGCTAGCCAAAGCTCCACCAAGTTCTTCGGCAAAGTCACCGGTTCCCTAACCTACCAGATGACCATAGAACACTTACCCAATTTCTAAAAGATAACTCCATTGAACACTACCTAATTCATGCACTCCACCAAAGATCCGTTAAAATTGTCATTCGCGAACTTCCAATTGAAATGGAAACTACAGAAATCACTGAAATTCTTACAGAACAAGACAACATTGTACACAAAGTCGTTCCAATGACTAGAAACCGCACCAGACAACCTATGCCACTTTTTTAAGTTCAACTGCTTCCTAAACCTAATATTAATGAAATTTACGATATTACACACTTCTCATTATTCATAGTCCAAGTTGAAAAATACAACAGCAAAAATATCATACCACGATGCCATAACTGCCAGAAATGGCACCACTCCCGCTACTCTCACGAGGGTATATTGGAATACATCCTCGTGAGTATATTGAGTATTCTCACGAGGGTATATTGAAGTACGGGTCTTCATCGTCAACACTAATAAGCACTTCCAACCAGACGAACTTTTGCCGTCTTATCGTTCGATTTACTATTTTGTTTAAGACTTTTTAATTCATCAGTTTCCTGCACTTTAGATAACATTCGAAAAATGCAAAAAGTGTTTTACTGGGATAGGGCTATGCCCAGGCGCCCAAGGAAACTGAACGAGAGTTCACCGAAATCGTCTCCGTAAAGACTTTGGCAGCACTTGCGACTCCAATAACAAGACGGGGATTAACCGGCTTAATCGCAAAATTAAACAGCAAAGCTAATAGATTAAAGCTCATAGAAGTAGTATGTGGCAAAATAAAATTGAGTCTTTGAACTACGACGCTGGCGCCATCTGGTGGCTGACACTTAAACAGCCAAGCACATGCAAAAACCCTCTGAAATGCGACATGGGCCTCATTTATTCTGATAGAGAAAGGACTTAACTTTTTGCCGAACTCTTTTCCCACAGAGAACGAGTCGGACACAGGAGTTCTGATTTCGTCCAACGTTGGCTCAGCTCGCCTAGTGCACATAACAGCAGTAATTTCGCCTCTCCATAAAGCTAATACTATAATTAAAACCCTGAAACTAAATAAAGCCCCAGGAAAAACGAAATCACTAATTAAATGCTACAAAAATGTATCGTTCAAGCTTATTTACAATATACAATATATAATTTGCATTTTCAATGCTTGTATCCACAGTTATTATTTTACGTAGGCCTAGAAACAGGGTAACATCTTTATGATTTCTAAAACAGGAAAAACGCAAAATATCCCGGCTAACTACAGACCAATATGTATTTGCTGTCTTCACTAAGCAAAATTATCGAGCGGCTAATTTGTAATAGAATGCAGAAAATCTGGACTTTTCTAGCTGATCATCAACACAGTTTTAGAAAAGGCCTCTCCACTTCTACCCATTGGTTCGCCTCACGGAATTCATCGTTTTTGCTCTACCAACAAAATGAGTGATGCAATCCTGATGCTAGGCGTGGCGAAAGCTTTCCACCGCGTCTCTGAGTCTTGCTTCTAGGACTTACTTACAAATGGATTCATCTCAGATTCCCCCGGGAACTAATTTTAATGATAAAATCATTTCTAGAAAATTGGACTTTTACGGTTGCATACGGGAAAGAAATCCCCAGTGTCAAGTCTATTCACGCAGGAATTCTTCAGGGGTCAAATTTAGGACCGTGTTTTTATATTATTTACACAAGAGACTTTCTTGATTTTAATGCAAATGCTAATACCCTTCTGGCCTGTTACGCTGACGATACGGCTCTCGTCATCAAATCGAGAAGATCAAACCATGCTTTAGCAAAAATACAGGAGAAAATTCTAGAAATCGAGAGATGGAGCAGCAGGTGGAAGACGTGAATTCAACCAGAAAAATCGAAAATACTGCTAATAAGGATATATAAGAAAAGGGACACTCTTACGTCAGAAGTTAAGCTCTTCGGAGCCCAAGTCCCGAGGATGAATTCTGCTACCTGGCTATCACCTTCAACAGAAATTTCACCTGGTCTGACCACACGTGCAGAGTATGTGGCAAAGCTTATGGCATTGTATTCAGGCATTTTTCCCTACTAAAAAGCGAACATCTTTCACTCAGCTTGAAAAAGAGACTATGCTTTCATCATCCGTCCCACTATTACTTACGCGTTCCCCGCATAGGCGAACGCCAGTGAAAACGAAGTTAAACGACTTCAGACTCTTCAAAACAATGTTTTACGTTTTATCACCAATGTTCTCTGCTTTCTCAGGAATAGAGGTCTTCACTCGGACCTTAAAATGGAAGCAATAGAAGATTTCATCAATAGACTGAATGAAAAGTTTTACAACAGGACCATAAGCAATAACCCTGCAAATTTTGCGAATGTTCTAGCCTACGAAATTTAACCAAAGGATAAGAAAATCAGACCGTTCACTGCACATATTTCGCATTTTGATCTTCGTGACCAGGCAAACCAATCAGAAAGGAAAACTTCACGAACTGACTTCCCTCAATCATAGATTTTATTTTCTCATTTTCTATTCAGTCTAGGAATTCATTCAATACTCCACACATAGACTATAATTTTGTAATAAAATGTTTCGGATTTTTCACTCCTCCTCACGTGAATAGTAAACTGCTTTCTAAATCTCTCCTTACCTGGTACTCCAGTCAGGTATCTTCTCTAAAAAAAGCAAGGTGCTTCACATTCTTTGCTCCAACTATTTCTGCCTTCCCTGGAGAAACCTTCGCTGATGTTTTCCACCTCTGCTAGGCCTGTTTGGGACTCATTAAGGAACTGGTTAGAGCAGTATAAGAAATCTCCTGCTGTGGACCGGTATGACGCAAAAGTATCAAAGTATTAGCCACGGATGATGAAGGACTTGTGCATGTGAACTTTCAAGCAATAACCTGTTACAAGTTTATTTCTTGACGCCGAGTACTTCAAATTGTAATGGGCTTTGAGGTTTACTTTCGAACTGTGTATTTTTCAACTCGGCGCATTGAAATTGAAATTTTGTGATTTCGAGCTTTGATATCGATTATACTCCCGCTGAAATGAATCAGGTTTTAACAGATTTATTAAAAAAGGAACATTATAATCAAGTGAAGTTTATAAATACCGTAAACTTTCAGAGAAATGCGCAGGACCATATCGATTATATTCGGAATATGTGTGATGCGCAGACTAAGGAAAAAGAATGATAAAGAGGATGCAAACCAGCATTCAGCGCTATTGGATTTTGAAATTACTGCTACGCAAGATAGGATTATTGCAAGGTAAGTGTAAAATGTTTCAGGCAAATCTCCTGTAGATTCAATATGTTAATATTCTTAAGAGTGCTAATTGTGGTAAAAATTCTAGTGGTCTTCTCAGAAAAATTCTGATATTGTTAATAGTGTTGAAATTTCCAATGCTGTATATTGTAGTAAAGAATTCTGATGTTGATAACAGGAGTAAAATTTAAAATGTTACTAGTTCTAGTAAACATTGGGAAGCATCTGTAAGTGCTAAAATATCTAATGATGGTGACTTTAGTAAAATGCATGGAACTGCTGTGAAAGAAAGTTTGCCTAAAAAATCGGATAATACAAAGCACATTCCGCACCACTGTAAAAATCGTGGTTCGAATGACATATTGATCGGTGACGACTTTATCTTCCCACACAAAACTGCACGCTTTTTCAAAAGCTTAAAAAGCAACAGTGATATTAACACTGTGAATAAATTTTCGCTTTTTGTTAATGGTAATGAGAAAAATCCTGAAAATGTTACTGACGAGAATATTGTAAATAACGATGCAGAAATAGTTGTTATGGGCATTATAAGGAACCCAGAATTAAACCGATTATGGTGATACTACCGTTAAAATTAAGCGAATTTATCATGAAACTTAAAGGTGAGAGTAATGCTATTTTTACAGTCCAAATCTGCGGTAAATTTCTTAAAATTTTCTCAGTTGATGCTGATGGTCACAGAGAAGCTACATGGTACTTAGAAGTGAATTGTGCTGAACATTATGTTGTGCTTGCCAAAAGAAAATTAAACGGTTAATATATTTTAGAGAGGATTACCTTTGAAGCTTCTGTTGATATAAAAACCAAATTCATTCAGGAAGTTTTTAACGTAATCAGCGTTTCTAATATGATTAAATTCAGAACACGTGTTCCCATACCACAGTTCTAGGCTCAGTTAGTTAACGAGTCTAGGACAGAAAGAATCTATTACGTTAAAAATCTTTTGCGTTTTTATGTCTCCGTAAAAAGTTATTAAATTAAAATTGGTATTTCACAATGTTATAACTGCTTGCATTACTTCTCGGCAGACTGTAAATTCTTGCCGAAGTATGTGAAGTGTGCATACACCTGCACGTGAGGGAAAGTGGATAAAAATCTTACTATCAATCTGAGAAATTTGAATTGTCCTACGTGGCAGGCATAGATAAGAAAATTGATCCTATATCTTCTATTCTTAAGGGGAAAACTGTACAAAGTTCTGAAAACCAGTTAAAAAATCTAGCAGATTAATTCCTGATGATAAAAATGCAGAACAACCGAAAACACATTTTTTAAAATCCACAGTAATCTAGAACTGGCCTAAAAACGTGTTCATGGAAAACAGAAAAATTCGGAATATAACTCAGAGACATTTGATTTCTTTATAACACGATGTAAACGACAATAAGCGGCTTAAATTGCGCCGGAGCCCATCGGAGCCCGGCTCCGATACTTCTTTTAAATTTTGGGTTAAATCATAATTCTAGTCGGAGAGCACCGACGCTTCTTTTGTGTAACTGAACAACAATTTCAGTAGAAATTTGATCTCGAAAATTTTTTGTTTGCAATAAAATTATATTACAAATTGCTTATTAAATTTTAATTTATCACTTTACATTTTATTTAAATTCAATTATTTAATTGCTTTAATCTTTAATTATTTAACTATTTTAACAATATTAATTAATTAATTTTATTTAATAAAATAATAGTGACTAATATTAATTATTAAAATTAAATAAATAATAATTAATTTCGTAATAGTTAACTTTTAAAATTTTTAATGAATTTAATAGTCATTTCATTTATTCCTTTACTTTTGTTCCTCTTTGCTGACGGTCTTCCATAGGGCTCCGGCACTTCTAATTTTAGAAATTAAGCCCTGCACTAAACAGCATGTTTGTTTACTTTTTAATGCTAGATGTCATTATCTCAATAGTTGCGGGAATGTCAGAGGTCAAGGATGCCCCGGTACCCATTAATAAGATATTCGTTTTGTTCTCTATCTTCGAAGATATTTTTAGTATAAATGCATTCCTGCATACAAAATAATTCTAGTTTTCTCATTTCTATCTTATTGCGTATGATACTTCCTTTGGATTTTTAGTTTAATTTTTGATTTAGCACGTTTGAATATTTTTATGGACTTTCCTGTGCTTGGTATCTTTTGCTCTTTAATTTTATTAAATGTAAATTATGTGCTTTTGAAGTTTCATACTAACCTTCTACCAATTAAATTTCTAGTAATTTTTTAATGTCTATTACACCAGCTCAACATCCTACCTTTTTACATTAGGAAAGAAATTGAAGTGCACTGCTGTGTGATTATAACATCTTCAAAAATTTATGCATCTTAAAAAGCTTTTAGCATCACTTATTGTTGACACCTTCATACATGTTACTTTTCGATGGGGGTTATATCTCCGAATCTGAGTATCCCGATGATGAACCACTGTTATCCCACATAGAGTTCATTTTTCATCTTCCTGAAAGTGCTACACACATGGAAAAGAATAGCATCTGCTTTGAAAAGAGTGTGATCAATTATCAATATATGAATCTAGGACTACTCAGACCGGCGACTATACCGCTCGGCCACTGATGGGCTGACTTTTATACAACTTTGATACCTTCATGCATACTTATTATATCAGACTTCTGTTTGACGTGCTTACTAGCGTAATTACATGAACAAGCCGTTTAGACCATGATAGTGATATCATCAGAATTAGGAACCCTATGAAAGGAGAGTTTTAAGAGAACAAAGAAATGGAGCAAAAGATGACTTTCTTACATAATGCAAAATAACTCATGAATTAATGCACCGGCGAAAATGAAAATAAAATCTCTTACCCAATTACAGTTAAGTCAAAAATTTAAATCAATTATAATATAATTATGTACGTCACTATGTTGAGAAACTGAATTCATCATTTTTAAGCTGATACGTCTGTAACCTTTTGCTAATTTCCCGGTCTCGATTCTGCGAGTATGTTATTTACCGACTCGTTTTATCGCTTGTTATAGTGATGTAAACATGCGATTGATAAATTTTTAATTATTGAACATGATTTCTCCTCTTGCTCTAATTTGGCCATACATATTATTTCAAAATGCTATGCCAAAAAATACAGAGTTGTATTAACTGGCTGAGACTCTTTATTCTTTTTTACGCACCAACTCCAGCATCACTACTATCATGTCACATACACATAACTCCATTATCGCCCTCACACCATCATAACACAAGCACACACACACACACACATATATTTAACTTATTTTTTATTTATTTATTTATTTTAAGATTTACATCATCATTATAATTCATTAAAAGTCATTTCAAGCTTCATTTGTTATGTACTTTTTTGTACAGTAACCGTTTTCCATCGCCTAGTTGTGAATTTGCTGCATTTCATTTCAATTTAGAGAAATTTTTTCCTTATTGCTGCATCTACATGTAATTATTTATTATAGTCTTTAATTCGGTGACATTTCCCCGTCTGGGTTTTTCTTAGTCAACAATTTTTCCCCCTCTCCCTTCCTTCCGTTCACCTTCTCTGTTATTTTTCTCAACCAGCCACTCATCTGAAACTTCCGTAAAGTCTGCAACAAAAGCATTATTATCAAGTCCGCGCAAATAAAACCCCATTAACCTTCAAGAAGGCTATAAATTATTAAGAATATATGGGAATAAAGTTTTGTCATAGCAAGAGGAGAAATCTTCACATCTGCTGAATAGTAAGAGACACAAGAAAATTTAATTCTTTCCAAGAGTTCCTTTTCTAATTAAAAACGCCGTTAATTAAAAATCGCTCAAACATATATATTAGAAGTTCTACAAAATAAATAAATAAAAACAAAAATAAGTAAAAATCTGAAAATTTTCAGATTTTATATAACGCCCAAACGGACGTCTTTTATTTATACACGCATATACGCTTCCAGAGCATTTGAGCTAAAAGTATTTTAAAACAGTATATCTTTAGAATTCCCAATAGACAATCTGGAGATAAAAATCTGTTATTCCGCTTAGTGCTACCACTGCTCGCTCGAGATTTTCAATCAAAAATTCGTTAAAGTTTTATAAAATTTGAAATAGATAATAAAAAAAATTTCGAAATTCAAAATCCGTCGTTACCATATGACGTCCAAAATGCTGTTTCTAGACTAATAGCCCTTGTGGGCTTTTTTGAGGCTAAAAACAAACTTTCAGTATTTCTGAATTAGCGAGCTGACGTTTAGTTCTTTTGAACTTAAATTGCGCCGGAGACCATAGGAGCCCCTCTCCGAGACTTCCCAGTTTTTCTCGTAAATTGTGTTGTGTGTTGGACTTATCTCAGTTGTCTGACAATAATATCAGAACAACCCCACGAAATTCATCACGGCAAGGAGTGCACCATTGCGCCTGTTGTCGGCAAGAGCCAAACGGAAACTAGTTCTTTTTATATCAGTCATTGCATGGTTCAAATTGAAAATTACAGCCAGATAATTTAAACGCAGATTTTCTTTTCTTCTCTCTCTTATTTATTTATTTATTTATTTTTTTAGAAATAATATATAATTACAGTGAACCCCCTCAGAATCACTGGTATCTTCCTAAGACGACCAGTGTTTCTGATAGCAGATGTAATCGTTACTTTTATTCCTTATATAAGATAACCACATTCAAGCAAGATTGGAAAAATATGGTATCTTGAGTGATCGGTTTTAAAGATTATTCTTTATATTTAACTTTACGTTTAGAGATTTCTTATAAGCACTTTAAAAGTGTTATTTAATTTTGAGGATATATTTTATTCGAAATTTTTTTAGTTATTGACCGAAATTTATAACATACAGAGAACCATTTTCTTAAGACGAACACCTCTATAAATGACCAGTATAGTTTTGAAACTTTGGCATTTAATCTCATCTTTCTAAGACAACCAGCTTCATAGAAGAGAAAAGCACTTCGATATGTAAATGGTCGCTTTAGAGAGGGTTAACTGAACTTAGCTTTGACATTTAGGTCGATTTATGCCCTTTAGTAAACATTTAATTTTATGATTCCTTTATGTGAAAAAAAGTTGAACTATTTCTTGTTCTTTTTTAAGATGCATTTAATCAATCTGTAGTAAGTGGAAGTGACCAGTAATTTGTTTAAGGGTGAAAAGATTTTTCTACATGTTGATAGATAGGTATTTTATTATGTCTGCCGCTAAACTGTTGTGGAATTACCACTTAGGTTTAGTTTGGTTTATTTTATAATGGCAAAGCACAGTAGGGCTATATGCCTAAGAGGAGAAAAGCCTTCGTGGAAGACTTTCTAATGGAAAACGTCCATGCAGCAAGCCCGTTCGCCTGGATTTGAACCCAAGTCGGAACTACCAGTGTTCATCAGTTTTACTGTTTGGTCATTGGTGGATCTGTCTATTAGGAAATGAGACTTAGTTAAGAACGTTTCAAAGAAAACTGGATTATTTTAGTATTTAGAACAAAAGTACTTACTTACTTACCACCAGCTGAGTTGCTGTACTGTCTGTTATATGACTATCAGCATTTGTACTCCATTGGTAGAGCATTCTATTATCGCTAAGCCTAGCCAAAAATCTCTATAGAATACTAAAATTTAATTAAAAGTTAAATAAATTTGTAGCTGAATTTATAAAATGGCTTCGCAAAATAGGTATTTGTGACCTGTTGGTTATTAAAGAGACTCTGTCAAGACTTTGACTGTGCTGAATGATTTGTTTGTTTGTTTGTTAGATTGCTTTTAGATTTTCGCAGTCTATGAGAGTTTTAAGTTTGTTTCATAGTAACTTAATCTTTTGGAGTTATTTCAGCCGTATCTGGGCATTTTCAACTGTGTTAGACCGGAAATGTAGGTCTTTGGTGATTTCACATTCGAACATATAGAGATCGTTGGTACCTGTTGAGCTGCATATGCATGAGTCTGTGTGGTGCAATTCGAAGCGAAACAGATAGGATGCGAAGGGGCTATGCGCCGTCAAGAAATATGTCATTGCTCTGCCTGTAGTGGTTAATTCCCTTGAGGACACCGGGAGGAAATTAAATGTCCTCCTGCCTGTTAGCTCTTGTGTCCAGTTAGTTTCCCACAGGGGCATAAGGTCCTGTTCCAGTCTTGATTTAAGACGTAATAATGGATTTGACAGAGAGATGGCTGGGGCATGTTGTCCATTTGCACTATCTCTTGCCAGCTGGTCGGCTGCTTCATTATTCACTGTGCCCACTAGGACGCCCATCCAGTGAAGCTTGGGACGGGTTTTCTCTGGGAAATAGGATAGTAAGTGCTGGATTTCCCTTACTAGTGGCGAGTGGCTCAGTCCGATTATTGCCTGTAAGCTTGAAGCACTGTCGGAAATTATAACGCTTTTTTCTTCTTGTTTCCTGGCAAGTTTCACAGCTTCTCTAATGGCTAACAGTTCAGCTTGGAATACAGAACAAAAGTACTGGCAGATGTCTTTTATTTGCCAGATGTACAAGATATTATCGCCAGATGTAGAGAATAAAAGTACTGGCAGATGTCTTTTATTTCGCCGCCCAAATGATATAGTGGTTAGAGGAGTCTGACTGCGAGGTGTAAAATTGTCTGTCTGTTAATAGGAGGTAGCAACGGCCGCCTATTAGGTAACTCCATAATGAAATGGCCACCACTTCTGGCCTTAGTAGTGGCCAATGCCGTTATAGACAAGTGTCCGCCATTGGAAAAAAAGTCTTTTATTTTATAGTCATGCTTTTGCTCGGTGTTTCTTAATTTATGCGTGTCAAAAATCTATAGCAAAATTACATTGATATTTCTAAGATTTTATTTTGCGGCGACTCTTTGTCCTCGGAAATTTTTAACTAGAAAATCTGAAACGACTATCTGTCGCTGCAAATTTTTAATTAAGATAAAAATTAGTAAAATAAAAGCTTCATCATGCTGGCCTTAGACTGACACTACACTAGACAGTTGACAAGGACAGAAAGTACACATAATTAACTCTGGCTTTTATTTTCAATGAATGAAACGTTTCAAGTACATCTTTGTATTTAAACGGAAAATTGTTTGGAATAAGAAAGTGTATTATTTTAAAAGTTTTTATAGGCATATGGTTTTGAATATCAATCGCAGCTACATGTAACAGCAAGAACATGTAAAAACAGAAGGCGAAAAATTCTCTTTTGCAGAAGAAAATGTGTGTGTGTGTGTGGGGGGGGAAGTAGCCTCACAAAATAAGAGAAGTAAATAAAGATAAGATACGTGGAAGTACAGGAACAGAGGCATAGAAATTAATATTTATTCAGTGCAAAATCTAGTAAATAAATGAACCTAAACTGTTGAGGTCAGTTTTAATCAACAGTTCGTGATCATTCATGGAAAAATTTCTTAAACTGACGTTTGGTCTTCTTCACAGAGTATGGAATGTACAGGGAGGAAATGAAAGAGTGGTAGAATGCAGTGTCCCTCTCTTTTTGAGTTAACTACTTCGATCTACATGTCATGTGGAAGGGAAAAGAAAATCGAATTGTTCACAGAATATCGAATGTACAGGGAGGAAATGAGTTTGACGCGCAGAACTGAACGACAATTCATTCAAAACACACAAGGAAACAAGTACGCAGGGTCGACAGAGGATGAGGAAATCATTAGAATTGACAATGGCATGGAAATGAATTCATAACAGGTTCGAAAAGAGTCAAAAAAAGGGCGTGAATTCGGTACCAAACGCCAGTAACGAAGCGCATTTCAATGCAGCTTTTATGTGCGTCACGCAGAAGTAAAGAATGAACACAGTGTCCCTTATCTGTTCAGGGTTTCTTTCAGATGCAAACAGAGTGGAAAAAGAAGTAAATGAATGCAGTTTCTTTCTGAGGAAAAAAGAATGAAAATAAAGTCTGTTCAAGGAAATAAACTTTTAAATAATTAGTGGAAAATGCTTACACCACCTTTGAAAGTGGAATGAAAAGTTGAAATACTTTATCGGATATTGTTCTAATTCAACGGTGAGAAAGCTATGAGAGTTACATCAAACTGTTAGCAAAGCTGAACTGTTGAAAGGAATTGTTAGAAAAGCAAATTCAACAAATGTAAATAGAGTTGAATAAATGTGAATGTTCTTTCGGAAACTGTAACGGGAGCACTCAGAAAGAGTTGTGCTTGCTATAATTTTTGAAATGGAATCGAAATTTTTATGAGAATAAAGAGTTGTAGAAGCAGTGTATCACAAAACTTTTTAGAATTGCCATAACTTGTTTTTGGAATATAGTGATCGCATCGACCGCAGTGCGGCGAAGCCGCAGTGAGGTGATGGCGATCAGTCGGTTTAGGCAAAGTCCCCGGTTTGTGTGTTTGGCCCCCCTCCTGGTGCGCGCCGAAGGCGCGCACATAGTCTCCCCGCAGGGGCCAAACACGCTAACCGTGTAAAAAATTTCATGCTTTCTTGTTTAACGCGAAACTTTTAAAGTTTTGAGTTCTTGTTTTTATAGTATCAATTTATGCATAGTGATTGAACAGACTGGTTGCATGGGGTTTTCGTGGTTTCCCTCATGTGTCACGTAAATACGGACCAGTTTTTTCAAGTCATTTTTGTATTTTATGTGAGAAGACCTCCACGAAGGCATAAAATAAAGTTGAATGTAAATGAACACAAATAAATAAAACTGAAAACAAACATGTTACAGGGAGGGAGACACAAATGCACAAATTCAATAAATATTTAAATAGGAATTTAAGTGAATATACACACATCTATATAAACACATGCTACACACATTATAATTTTGAAATTAAAAGAACATAAATAAAGTAGAAATATACATATAAAGAACATGCAACAGGGAGCGAAACACGTATGTAAAATGTAAGGCTTATTTCACAGCACACACTCGGGATTTCATAGCTGCACTTGCACTCATTCAATAAATATTTAAATAGAAATTAAATTGAATACACACACATCTGTATGAACACATTAATTGTTAGAAGGAGTTACATTAATTGTTAGTATTATTGGAGTTAAATTAATTGTTACATTAATTGTTAGTATTATTGGAGTTACATTAATTGTTACATTAATTGTTAGTATTATTGGAGTTACATTAATTGTTAGAAGGACATTGTTAGAAGGAGGGAAACGCATATGTGATATGTAAGGCTACTATCACAGATTTTCGGGATTTCACACATGCAATAAATCAATAAATATTTCAATAGAAATTTAATCAAACACAAAAAACACATCTATATACATGCTCTCTCTCTCTCTCACTCACTCACTCACTCACTCACTCTCTCTCTCTCTATATCTATCTGTCTATCTATCTATCTATCTATCTAACTCTATCTACCTATCTATCTGTGTCTGTCTATCTATCTATCTATCTATCTGTCTGTCTGTCTGTCTATCAATCTAACTCTATCTATCTATCTGTCTGTCTATCTATCTATCTATCTATCTATCTATCTATTTTTATTCGAACTTGTGAAAACTACTGAATATGCATATGTTGTAATTTTCGCTCTCACAACTTTTCTAATCATAATATATACATATTTGTATGTATATATTATGATCTAGTTGATCAAAAAACTGTAAGGAACATTTGGAGAATCCTATTCTAGAGATTACATGTTATGCAAAGTTCAAACTATGTTAAAACAACAAATTGCACTCGAAAAAAAAACCCTACATATTACAGAAGGACAACTGCACAGCAAACTCAAAATAGGTAGGCGAAAAATCGTTGGACAGGCCTTGTGAAAACTACAGGTCCATTGAGACTGTAATTGGCTTTCCTAGTATGAAATGTAAGTAAAAGTTTGAAATTAATTATTTTTATTTATTATTAACGATGTCTCAAATGATCTGTCCCTTTTCCCAACATGGCCTGCGCGTCAGAAAACACAGAAGTGAACTTAAAAAGTTAGAAAACAGTATTTTAGAATATAAACAGTATTTTAAGGGACTAGCCCGTAAGCGCAAAAAATAAAAACTTTATTCTATTGGAAAAAAAAAAAAAAAAAAAAATGAAGAGAATGAGGGGTCCCGTAAAGACAAAAAGCTGAGCATTCGTGATGAAAATGAATGAACAAAAGAGCCACATACCTGCGTCCTTTTACGTTTGGTTTCCAAAATTAAATTGAGCGAAAACGTGTTAAAAGGTTGCCAGAAAGTAACGAAGTCACCTTAGGAGTGCTACCAGAATTAAAAAACAGTCACGTGGAAGCGCCATTGAAATGAAAAAGGAATTTGAAATATGTATGTATTTAAAATAAAGTAAGTAAAAGTATACATACATAAAAATATTACTGTAATGAACTGTTAGTTATGAAAAAGAAAATGATACTCAAAAGAAGTGTTAGGTGTTAAACAAAAATTATAGCAAAAAACTGTGATGAAACCTAAACAGGTATGTAACGAAAATTTAAATTAAAAAAAAATATGAACCGAAATGAATTATCCTAAAAAATATCCGATGGAATTCATTCATGTATGTTACGAAAATTTTAATTAAATAAAAAGAAATCTTACAGGGAAACTGGCGGCGCAGCGGTCGGATCGCTGAATATTGGTTTCATGAATTTGTAACATGCATAACAGACGTCCGTCCCTCATGCAGGTAGCCGGAGTATTACCTAACCAAACAAAAAAAAAATGAATTGCTTATTTAAGAACATCTTAATAAAGAAAGAAAGAAACAGAAACGGAATTAAGAAATTGTGAGGTCTTATTAATGGCTAGACACCCAATAAAATAAAATGAAATCTTTAATTAATCAAAATACGGACATGGGAATAAATAACAGGAATCTCAGCGATGAGTAAAACGCGTACAAGAACATGTAAAAACAGAAGGCGAAAAATTCTCTTTTGCAGAAGAAAATGTGTGTGTGTGTGGGGGGGGGAAGTAGCCTCACAAAATAAGAGAAGTAAATAAAGATAAGATACGTGGAAGTACAGGAACAGAGGCATAGAAATTAATATTTATTCAGTGCAAAATCTAGTAAATAAATGAACCTAAACTGTTGAGGTCAGTTTTAATCAACAGTTCGTGATCATTCATGGAAAACTTTCTTAAACTGACGTTTGGTCTTCTTCACAGAGTATGGAATGTACAGGGAGGAAATGAAAGAGTGGTAGAATGCAGTGTCCCTCTCTTTTTGAGTTAACTACTTCGATCTACATGTCATGTGGAAGTGAAAAGAAAATCGAATTGTTCACAGAATATCGAATGTACAGGGAGGAAATGAGTTTGACGCGCAGAACTGAACGACAATTCATTCAAAACACACAAGGAAACAAGTACGCAGGGTCGACAGAGGATGAGGAAATCATTAGAATTGACAATGGCATGGAAATGAATTCATAACAGGTTCGAAAAGAGTCAAAAAAAGGGCGTGAATTCGGTACCAAACGCCAGTAACGAAGCGCATTTCAATGCAGCTTTTATGTGCGTCACGCAGAAGTAAAGAATGAACACAGTGTCCCTTATCTGTTCAGGGTTTCTTTCAGATGCAAACAGAGTGGAAAAAGAAGTAAACGAATGCAGTTTCTTTCTGAGAAAAGGAATGAAAATAAGGTCTGTTCAAGGAAATAAACTTTTAAATAATTAGTGGAAAATGCTTACACCACCTTTGAAAGTGGAATGAAAAGTTGAAATACTTTATCGGATATTGTTCTAATTCAACGGTGAGAAAGCTATGAGAGTTACATCAAACTGTTAGCAAAGCTGAACTGTTGAAAGGAATTGTTAGAAAAGCAAATTCAACAAATGTAAATAGAGTTGAATAAATGTGAATGTTCTTTCGGAAACTGTAACGGGAGCACTCAGAAAGAGTTGTGCTTGCTATAATTTTTGAAATGGAATCGAAATTTTTATGAGAATAAAGAGTTGTAGAAGCAGTGTATCACAAAACTTTTTAGAATTGCCATAACTTGTTTTTGGAATATAGTGATCGCATCGACCGCAGTGCGGCGAAGCCGCAGTGAGGTGATGGCGATCAGTCGGTTTAGGCAAAGTCCCCGGTTTGTGTGTTTGGCCCCCCTCCTGGTGCGCGCCGAAGGCGCGCACATAGTCTCCCCGCAGGGGCCAAACACGCTAACCGTGTAAAAAATTGCATGCTTTCTTGTTTAACGCGAAACTTTTAAAGTTTTGAGTTCTTGTTTTTATAGTATAAATTTATGCATAATGATTGAACAGACTGGTTGCATGGGGTTTTCGTGGTTTCCCTCATGTGTCACGTAAATACGGACCAGTTTTTTCAAGTCATTTTTGTATTTTATGTGAGAAGACCTCCACGAAGGCATAAAATAAAGTTGAATGTAAATGAACACAAATAAATAAAACTGAAAACAAACATGTTACAGGGAGGGAGACACAAATGCACAAATTCAATAAATATTTAAATAGGAATTTAAGTGAATATACACACATCTATATAAACACATGCTACACACATTATAATTTTGAAATTAAAAGAACATAAATAAAGTAGAAATATACATATAAAGAACATGCAACAGGGAGCGAAACACGTATGTAAAATGTAAGGCTACTTTCACAGCACACACTCGGGATTTCATAGCTGCACTTGCACTCATTCAATAAATATTTAAATAGAAATTAAATTGAATACACACACATCTGTATGAACACATTAATTGTTAGAAGGAGTTACATTAATTGTTAGTATTATTGGAGTTAAATTAATTGTTACATTAATTGTTAGTATTATTGGAGTTACATTAATTGTTAGTATTATTGGAGTTACATTAATTGTTAGAAGGACATTGTTAGAAGGAGGGAAACGCATATGTGATATGTAAGGCTACTATCACAGATTTTCGGGATTTCACACATGCAATAAATCAATAAATATTTCAATAGAAATTTAATCAAACACAAAAAACACATCTATATACATGCTCTCTCTCTCTCTCACTCACTCACTCACTCTCTCTCTCTCTATATCTATCTGTCTATCTATCTATCTATCTATCTATCTAACTCTATCTACCTATCTATCTGTGTCTGTCTATCTATCTATCTATCTGTCTGTCTGTCTGTCTGTCAATCAATCTAACTCTATCTATCTATCTGTCTGTCTATCTATCTATCTATCAATCTATCTATCTATCTATCTGTCTGTCTATCTATCTATCTATCAATCTATCTATCTATCTATCTATTTTTATTCGAACTTGTGAAAACTACTGAATATGCATATGTTGTAATTTTCGCTCTCACAACTTTTCTAATCATAATATATACATATTTGTATGTATATATTATGATCTAGTTGATCAAAAAACTGTAAGGAACATTTGGAGAATCCTATTCTAGAGATTACATGTTATGCAAAGTTCAAACTATGTTAAAACAACAAATTGCACTCGAAAAAAAAACCCTACATATTACAGAAGGACAACTGCACAGCAAACTCAAAATAGGTAGGCGAAAAATCGTTGGACAGGCCTTGTGAAAACTACAGGTCCATTGAGACTGTAATTGGCTTTCCTAGTATGAAATGTAAGTAAAAGTTTGAAATTAATTATTTTTATTTATTATTAACGATGTCTCAAATGATCTGTCCCTTTTCCCAACATGGCCTGCGCGTCAGAAAACACAGAAGTGAACTTAAAAAGTTAGAAAACAGTATTTTAGAATATAAACAGTATTTTAAGGGACTAGCCCGTAAGCGCAAAAAATAAAAACTTTATTCTATTGAAAAAAAAAAAAAAAATGAAGAGAATGAGGGGTCCCGTAAAGACCAAAAAGCTGAGCATTCGTGATGAAAATGAATGAACAAAAGAGCCACATACCTGCGTCCTTTCACGTTTGGTTTCCAAAATTAAATTGAGCGAAAACGTGTTAAAAGGTTGCCAGAAAGTAACGAAGTCGCCTTAGGAGTGCACCAGAATTAAAAAACAGTCACGTGGAAGCGCCATTGAAATGAAAAAGGAATTTGAAATATGTATGTATTTAAAATAAAGTAAGTAAAAGTATACATACATAAAAATATTACTGTAATGAACTGTTAGTTATGAAAAAGAAAATGATACTCAAAAGAAGTGTTAGGTGTTAAACAAAAATTATAGCAAAAAACTGTGATGAAACCTAAACAGGTATGTAACGAAAATTTAAATTAAAAAAAAATATGAACCGAAATGAATTATCCTAAAAAATATCCGATGGAATTCATTCATGTATGTTACGAAAATTTTAATTAAATAAAAACAAATCTTACAGGGAAACTGGCGGCGCAGCGGTCGGATTGCTGAATATTGGTTTCATGAATTTGTAACATGCATAACAGACGTCCGTCCCTCATGCAGGTAGCCGGAGTATTACCTAACCAAACAAAAAAAAATGAATTGCTTATTTAAGAACATCTTAATAAAGAAAGAAAGAAACAGAAACGGAATTAAGAAATTGTGAGGTCTTATTAATGGCTAGACACCCAATAAAATAAAATGAAATCTTTAATTAATCAAAATACGGACATGGGAATAAATAACAGGAATCTCAGCGATGAGTAAAACGCGTACAAGAACATGTAAAAACAGAAGGCGAAAAATTCTCTTTTGCAGAAGAAAATGTGTGTGTGTGTGGGGGGGGGGAAGTAGCCTCACAAAATAAGAGAAGTAAATAAAGATAAGATACGTGGAAGTACAGGAACAGAGGCATAGAAATTAATATTTATTCAGTGCAAAATCTAGTAAATAAATGAACCTAAACTGTTGCGGTCAGTTTTAATCAACAGTTCGTGATCATTCATGGAAAACTTTCTTAAACTGACGTTTGGTCTTCTTCACAGAGTATGGAATGTACACGGAGGAAATGAAAGAGTGGTAGAATGCGGTGTCCCTCTCTTTTTGAGTTAACTACTTCGATCTACATGTCATGTGGAAGTGAAAAGAAAATCGAATTGTTCACAGAATATCGAATGTACAGGGAGGAAATGTTTTTGACGCGCAGAACTGAACGACAATTCATACAAAACACACAAGGAAACAAGTACGCAGGGCCGACAGAGGATGAGGAAATCATTAGAATTGACAATGGCATGGAAATGAATTCATAACAGGTTCGAAAAGAGTCAAAAAAAGGGCGTGAATTCGGTACCAAACGCCAGTAACGAAGCGCATTTCAATGCAGCTTTTATGTGCGTCGCGCAGAAGTAAAGAATGAACACAGTGTCCCTTATCTGTTCAGGGTTTCTTTCAGATGCAAACAGAGTGGAAAAAGAAGTAAATGAATGCAGTTTCTTTCTGAGAAAAAAGGAATGAAAATAAAGTCTGTTCAAGGAAATAAACTTTTAAATAATTAGTGGAAAATGCTTACACCACCTTTGAAAGTGGAATGAAAAGTTGAAATACTTTATCGGATATTGTTCTAATTCAACGGTGAGAAAGCTATGAGAGTTACATCAAACTGTTAGCAAAGCTGAACTGTTGAAAGGAATTGTTAGAAAAGCAAATTCAACAAATGTAAATAGAGTTGAATAAATGTGAATGTTCTTTCGGAAACTGTAACGGGAGCACTCAGAAAGAGTTGGGCTTGCTATAATTTTTGAAATGGAATCGAAATTTTTATGAGAATAAAGAGTTGTAGAAGCAGTGTATCACAAAACTTTTTAGAGTTGCCATAACTTGTCTTTGGAATATAGTGATCGCATCGACCGCAGTGAGGTGATGGCGATCAGTCGGTTTAGGCAAAGTCCCCGGTTTGTGTGTTTGGCCCCCCTCCTGGTGCGCGCCGAAGGCGCGCACATAGTCTGCCCGCAGGGGCCAAACACGCTAACCGTTTAAAAAATTGCATGCTTTCTTGTTTAACGCGAAACTTTTAAAGTTTTGAGTTCTTGTTTTTATAGTATAAATTTATGCATAATGATTGAACAGACTGGTTGCATGGGGTTTTCGTGGTTTCCCTCATGTGTCACGTAAATACGGACCAGTTTTTTTCAAGTCATTTTTGTATTTTATGTGAGAAGACCTCCACGAAGGCATAAAATAAAGTTGAATGTAAATGAACACAAATAAATAAATCTGAAAACAAACATGTTACAGGGAGGGAGACACAAATGCACAAATTCAATAAATATTTAAATAGGAATTTAACTGAATATACACACATCTATATAAACACATGCTACACACATTATAATTTTGAAATTAAAAGAACATACATAAAGTAGAAATATACATATAAAGAACATGCAACAGGGAGGGAAACACGTATGTAAAATGTAAGGCTACTTTCACAGCACACACTCGGGATTTCATAGCTGCACTTGCACTCATTCAATAAATATTTAAATAGAAATTAAATTGAATACACACACATCTATATGAACACATTAATTGTTAGAAGGAGTTACATTAATTGTTAGTATTATTGGAGTTAAATTAATTGTTACATTAATTGTTAGTATTATTGGAGTTACATTAATTGTTACATTAATTGTTAGTATTATTGGAGTTACATTAATTGTTAGAAGGACATTGTTAGAAGGAGGGAAACGCATATGTGATATGTAAGGCTACTATCACAGATTTTCGGGATTTCACACATGCAATAAATCAATAAATATTTCAATAGAAATCTAATCAAACACAAAAAACACATCTATATACATGCTCTCTCTCTCTCACTCACTCACTCACTCTCTCTCTCTCTATATCTATCTGTCTATCTATCTATCTATCTATCTAACTCTATCTACCTATCTATCTGTGTCTGTCTATCTATCTATCTATCTATCTGTCTGTCTGTCTGTCTATCAATCTAACTCTATCTATCTATCTGTCTGTCTATCTATCTATCTATCTATCTATCTATCTATTTTTATTCGAACTTGTGAAAACTACTGAATATGCATATGTTGTAATTTTCGCTCTCACAACTTTTCTTATCATAATATATACATATTTGTATGTATATATTATGATCTAGTTGATCAAAAAACTGTAAGGAACATTTGGAGAATCCTATTCTAGAGATTACATGTTATGCAAAGTTCAAACTATGTTAAAACAACAAATTGCACTCGAAAAAAAAACCCTACATATTACAGAAGGACAACTGCACAGCAAACTCAAAATAGGTAGGCGAAAAATCGTTGGACAGGCCTTGTGAAAACTACAGGTCCATTGAGACTGTAATTGGCTTTCCTAGTATGAAATGTAAGTAAAAGTTTGAAATTAATTATTTTTATTTATTATTAACGATGTCTCAAATGATCTGTCAATTTTCCCAACATGGCCTGCGCGTCAGAAAACACAGAAGTGAACTTAAAAAGTTAGAAAACAGTATTTTAGATTATAAACAGTATTTTAAGGGACAACCGTAAGCGCAAAAAATAAAAACTTTATTTTACTGGAAAAAAAAAATGAAGAGAATGAGGGGTCCCGTAAAGACCAAAAAGCTGAGCATTCGTGATGAAAATGAATGAACAAAAGAGCCACATACCAGCGTCCTTTCACGTTTGGTTTCCAAAATTAAATTGAGCGAAAACGTGTTAAAAGGTTGCCAGAAAGTAACGAAGTCGCCTTAGGAGTGCTACCAGAATTAAAGAACATTCACGTGGAAGCGCCATTGAAATGAAAAAGGAATTTGAAATATGTATGTATTTAAAATAAAGTAAGTAAAAGTATACATACATAAAAATATTACTGTAATGAACTGTTAGTTATGAAAAAGAAAATGATACTCAAAAGAAGTGTTAGGTGTTAAACAAAAATTATAGCAAAAAACTGTGATGAAACCTAAACAGGTATGTAACGAAAATTTAAATTAAAAAAAAAATATGAACCGAAATGAATTATCCTAAAAAATATCCGATGGAATTCATTCATGTATGTTACGAAAATTTTAATTAAATAAAAAGAAATCTTACAGGGAAACTGGCGGCGGAGCGGTCGGATCGCTGAATATTGGTTTCATGAATTTGTAACATGCATAACAGACGTCCGTCCCTCATGCAGGTAGCCGCAGTATTACCTAAACAAACAAACAAAAAAAAAGAATTGCTTATTTAAGAACATCTTAATAAAATAAGAAAGAAACAGAAACGGGATTAAGAAATTGTGAGGTCTTATTAATGGCTAGACACCCAATAAAATAAAATGAAATCTTTAATTAATCAAAATACGGACATGGGAATAAATAACAGGAATCTCAGCGATGAGTAAAACGCGTACAAGAACATGTAAAAACAGAAGGCGAAAAATTCTCTTTTGCAGAAGAAAATGTGTGTGTGTGTGTGGGGGGGGAAGTAGCCTCACAAAATAAGAGAAGTAAATAAAGATAAGATACGTGGAAGTACAGGAACAGAGGCACAGAAATTAATATTTATTCAGTGCAAAATCTAGTAAATAAATGAACCTAAACTGTTGAGATCAGTTTTAATCAACAGTTCGTGATCATTCATGGAAAACTTTCTTAAACTGACGTTTGGTCTTCTTCACAGAGTATGGAATGTACAGGGAGGAAATGAAAGAGTGGTAGAATGCAGTGTCCCTCTCTTTTTGAGTTAACTACTTCGATCTACATGTCATGTGGAAGTGAAAAGAAAATCGAATTGTTCACAGAATATCGAATGTACAGGGAGGAAATGAGTTTGACGCGCAGAACTGAACGACAATTCATTATAAACACACAAGGAAACAGGTACGCAGGGTCGACAGAGGATGAGGAAATCATTAGAATTGACAATGGCATGGAAATGAATTCATAACAGGTTCGAAAAGAGTCAAAAAAAGTGCGTGAATTCGGTACCAAACGCCAGTAACGAAGCGCATTTCAATGCAGCTTTTATGTGCGTCACGCAGAAGTAAAGAATGAACACAGTGTCCCTTATCTGTTCAGGGTTTCTTTCAGATGCAAACAGAGTGGAAAAAGAAGTAAATGAATGCAGTTTCTTTCTGAGAAAAAAGGAATGAAAATAAAGTCTGTTCAAGGAAATAAACTTTTAAATAATTAGTGGAAAATGCTTACACCACCTTTGAAAGTGGAATGAAAAGTTGAAATACTTTATCGGATATTGTTCTAATTCAACGGTGAGAAAGCTATGAGAGTTACATCAAACTGTTAGCAAAGCTGAACTGTTGAAAGGAATTGTTAGAAAAGCAAATTCAACAAATGTAAATAGAGTTGAATAAATGTGAATGTTCTTTCGGAAACTGTAACGGGAGCACTCAGAAAGAGTTGGGCTTGCTATAATTTTTGAAATGGAATCGAAATTTTTATGAGAATAAAGAGTTGTAGAAGCAGTGTATCACAAAACTTTTTAGAGTTGCCATAACTTGTTTTTGGAATATAGTGATCGCATCGACCGCAGTGAGGTGATGGCGATCAGTCGGTTTAGGCAAAGTCCCCGGTTTGTGTGTTTGGCCCCCCTCCTGGTGTCTCCGCAGGGACATAGTCTACCCGCAGGGGCCAAACACGCTAACCGTGTAAAAAATTGCATGCTTTCTTGTTTAACGCGAAACTTTTAAAGTTTTGAGTTCTTGCTTTTATAGTATAAATTTATGCATAATGATTGAACAGACTGGTTGCATGGGGTTTTCGTGGTTTCCCTCATGTGTCACGTAAATAGGGACCAGTTTTTTTCAAGTCATTTTTGTATTTTATGTGAGAAGACCTCCACGAAGGCATAAAATAAAGTTGAATGTAAATGAACACAAATAAATAAATCTGAAAACAAACATGTTACAGGGAGGGAGACACAAATGCACAAATTCAATAAATATTTAAATAGGAATTTAACTGAATATACACACATCTATATAAACACATGCTACACACATTATAATTTTGAAATTAAAAGAACATAAATAAAGTAGAAATATACATATAAAGAACATGCAACAGGGAGGGAAACACGTATGTAAAATGTAAGGCTACTTTCACAGCACACACTCGGGATTTCATAGCTGCACTTGCACTCATTCAATAAATATTTAAATAGAAATTAAATTGAATACACACACATCTATATGAACACATTAATTGTTAGAAGGAGTTACATTAATTGTTAGTATTATTGGAGTTAAATTAATTGTTACATTAATTGTTAGTATTATTGGAGTTACATTAATTGTTACATTAATTGTTAGTATTATTGGAGTTACATTAATTGTTAGAAGGACATTGTTAGAAGGAGGGAAACGCATATGTGATATGTAAGGCTACTATCACAGATTTTCGGGATTTCACACATGCAATAAATCAATAAATATTTCAATAGAAATTTAATCAAACACAAAAAACACATCTATATACATGCTCTCTCTCTCTCACTCACTCACTCACTCACTCACTCTCTCTCTCACTCACTGACTCACTCACTCACTCTCTCTCTATATATATCTATCTGTCTATCTATCTATCTATCTATCTATCTAACTCTATCTACCTATCTATCTGTGTCTGTCTATCTATCTATCTATCTATCTGTCTGTCTATCAATCTAACTCTATCTATCTATCTGTCTATCTATCTATCTATCTATCTATCTATTTTTATTCGAACTTGTGAAAACTACTGAATATGCATATGTTGTAATTTTCGCTCTCACAAATTTTCTTATCATAATATATACATATTTGTATGTATATATTATGATCTAGTTGATCAAAATACTGTAAGGAACATTTGGAGAATCCTATTCTAGAGATTACATGTTATGCAAAGTTCAAACTATGTTAAAACAACAAATTGCACTCGAAAAAAAAACCCTACATATTACAGAAGGACAACTGCACAGCAAACTCAAAATAGGTAGGCGAAAAATCGTTGGACAGGCCTTGTGAAATCTACAGGTCCATTGAGACTGTAATTGGCTTTCCTAGTATGAAATGTAAGTAAAAGTTTGAAATTAATTATTTTTATTTATTATTAACGATGTCTCAAATGATCTGTCCCTTTTCCCAACATGGCCTGCGCGTCAGAAAACACAGAAGTGAACTTAAAAAGTTAGAAAACAGTATTTTAGATTATAAACAGTATTTTAAGGGACTAGCCCGTAAGCGCAAAAAATAAAAACTTTATTCTACTGGAAAAAAAAATGAAGAGAATGAGGGGTCCCGTAAAGACCAAAAAGCTGAGCATTCGTGATGAAAATGAATGAACAAAAGAGCCACATACCTGCGTCCTTTCACGTTTGGTTTCCAAAATTAAATTGAGCGAAAACGTGTTAAAAGGTTGCCAGAAAGTAACGAAGTCGCCTTAGGAGTGCTACCAGAATTAAAAAACAGTCACGTGGAAGCGCCATTGAAATGAAAAAGGAATTTGAAATATGTATGTATTTAAAATAAAGTAAGTAAAAGTATACATACATAAAAATATTACTGTAATGAACTGTTAGTTATGAAAAAGAAAATGATACTCAAAAGAAGTGTTAGGTGTTAAACAAAAATTATAGCAAAAAACTGTGATGAAACCTAAACAGGTATGTAACGAAAATTTAAATTAAAAAAAAATATGAACCGAAATGAATTATCCTAAAAAATATCCGATGGAATTCATTCATGTACGTTACGAAAATTTTAATTAAATAAAAAGAAATCTTACAGGGAAACTGGCGGCGCAGCGGTCAGATCGCTGAATATTGGTTTCATGAATTTGTAACATGCATAACAGACGTCCGTCCCTCATGCAGGTAGCCGCAGTATTACCTAAACAAACAAAAAAAATGAATTGCTTATTTAAGAACATCTTAATAAAGAAAGAAAGAAACAGAAACGGGATTAAGAAATTGTGAGGTCTTATTAATGGCTAGACACCCAATAAAATAAAATGAAATCTTTAATTAATCAAAATACGGACATGGGAATAAATAACAGGAATCTCAGCGATGAGTAAAACGCGTACAAGAACATGTAAAAACAGAAGGCGAAAAATTCTCTTTTGCAGAAGAAAATGTGTGTGTGTGTGTGGGGGGGAAGTAGCCTCACAAAACAAGAGAAGTAAATAAAGATAAGATACGTGGAAGTACAGGAACAGAGGCATAGAAATTAATATTTATTCAGTGCAAAATCTAGTAAATAAATGAACCTAAACTGTTGAGGTCAGTTTTAATCAACAGTTCGTGATCATTCATGGAAAACTTTCTTAAACTGACGTTTGGTCTTCTTCACAGAGTATGGAATGTACAGGGAGGAAATGAAAGAGTGGTAGAATGCAGTGTCCCTCTCTTTTTGAGTTAACTACTTCGATCTACATGTCATGTGGAAGTGAAAAGAAAATCGAATTGTTCACAGAATATCGAATGTACAGGGAGGAAATGAGTTTGACGCGCAGAACTGAACGACAATTCATTCAAAACACACAAGGAAACAAGTACGCAGGGTCGACAGAGGATGAGGAAATCATTAGAATTGACAATGGCATGGAAATGAATTCATAACAGGTTCGAAAAGAGTCAAAAAAAAGGGCGTGAATTCGGTACCAAACGCCAGTAACGAAGCGCATTTCAATGCAGCTTTTATGTGCGTCACGCAGAAGTAAAGAATGAACACAGTGTCCCTTATCTGTGGTTGGGTTTCTTTCAGATGCAAACAGAGTGGAAAAAGAAGTAAATGAATGCAGTTTCTTTCTGAGAAAAGGAATGAAAATAAGGTCTGTTCAAGGAAATAAACTTTTAAATAATTAGTGGAAAATGCTTACACCACCTTTGAAAGTGGAATGAAAAGTTGAAATACTTTATCGGATATTGTTCTAATTCAACGGTGAGAAAGCTATGAGAGTTACATCAAACTGTTAGCAAAGCTGAACTGTTGAAAGGAATTGTTAGAAAAGCAAATTCAACAAATGTAAATAGAGTTGAATAAATGTGAATGTTCTTTCGGAAACTGTAACGGGACCACTCAGAAAGAGTTGTGCTTGCTATAATTTTTGAAATGGAATCGAAATTTTTATGAGAATAAAGAGTTGTAGAAGCAGTGTATCACAAAACTTTTTAGAATTGCCATAACTTGTTTTTGGAATATAGTGATCGCATCGACCGCAGTGAGGTGATGGCGATCAGTCGGTTTAGGCAAAGTCCCCGGTTTGTGTGTTTGGCCCCCCTCCTGGTGCGCGCCGAAGGCGCGCACATAGTCTCCCCGCAGGGGCCAAACACGCTAACCGTGTAAAAAATTGCATGCTTTCTTGTTTAACGCGAAACTTTTAAAGTTTTGAGTTCTTGTTTTTATAGTATAAATTTATGCATAATGATTGAACAGACTGGTTGCATGGGGTTTTCGTGGTTTCCCTCATGTGTCACGTAAATACGGACCAGTTTTTTCAAGTCATTTTTGTATTTTATGTGAGAAGACCTCCACGAAGGCATAAAATAAAGTTGAATGTAAATGAACACAAATAAATAAAACTGAAAACAAACATGTTACAGGGAGGGAGACACAAATGCACAAATTCAATAAATATTTAAATAGGAATTTAAGTGAATATACACACATCTATATAAACACATGCTACACACATTATAATTTTGAAATTAAAAGAACATAAATAAAGTAGAAATATACATATAAAGAACATGCAACAGGGAGGGAAACACGTATGTAAAATGTAAGGCTACTTTCACAGCACACACTCGGGATTTCATAGCTGCACTTGCACTCATTCAATAAATATTTAAATAGAAATTAAATTGAATACACACACATCTATATGAACACATTAATTGTTAGAAGGAGTTACATTAATTGTTAGTATTATTGGAGTTAAATTAATTGTTACATTAATTGTTAGTATTATTGGAGTTACATTAATTGTTACATTAATTGTTAGTATTATTGGAGTTACATTAATTGTTAGAAGGACATTGTTAGAAGGAGGGAAACGCATATGTGATATGTAAGGCTACTATCACAGATTTTCGGGATTTCACACATGCAATAAATCAATAAATATTTCAATAGAAATTTAATCAAACACAAAAAACACATCTATATACATGCTCTCTCTCTCTCACTCACTCACTCACTCACTCACTCTCTCTCTCACTCACTGACTCACTCACTCACTCTCTCTCTATATATATCTATCTGTCTATCTATCTATCTATCTATCTATCTAACTCTATCTACCTATCTATCTGTGTCTGTCTATCTATCTATCTATCTATCTGTCTGTCTATCAATCTAACTCTATCTATCTATCTGTCTATCTATCTATCTATCTATCTATCTATTTTTATTCGAACTTGTGAAAACTACTGAATATGCATATGTTGTAATTTTCGCTCTCACAAATTTTCTTATCATAATATATACATATTTGTATGTATATATTATGATCTAGTTGATCAAAATACTGTAAGGAACATTTGGAGAATCCTATTCTAGAGATTACATGTTATGCAAAGTTCAAACTATGTTAAAACAACAAATTGCACTCGAAAAAAAAACCCTACATATTACAGAAGGACAACTGCACAGCAAACTCAAAATAGGTAGGCGAAAAATCGTTGGACAGGCCTTGTGAAATCTACAGGTCCATTGAGACTGTAATTGGCTTTCCTAGTATGAAATGTAAGTAAAAGTTTGAAATTAATTATTTTTATTTATTATTAACGATGTCTCAAATGATCTGTCCCTTTTCCCAACATGGCCTGCGCGTCAGAAAACACAGAAGTGAACTTAAAAAGTTAGAAAACAGTATTTTAGATTATAAACAGTATTTTAAGGGACTAGCCCGTAAGCGCAAAAAATAAAAACTTTATTCTACTGGAAAAAAAAATGAAGAGAATGAGGGGTCCCGTAAAGACCAAAAAGCTGAGCATTCGTGATGAAAATGAATGAACAAAAGAGCCACATACCTGCGTCCTTTCACGTTTGGTTTCCAAAATTAAATTGAGCGAAAACGTGTTAAAAGGTTGCCAGAAAGTAACGAAGTCGCCTTAGGAGTGCTACCAGAATTAAAAAACAGTCACGTGGAAGCGCCATTGAAATGAAAAAGGAATTTGAAATATGTATGTATTTAAAATAAAGTAAGTAAAAGTATACATACATAAAAATATTACTGTAATGAACTGTTAGTTATGAAAAAGAAAATGATACTCAAAAGAAGTGTTAGGTGTTAAACAAAAATTATAGCAAAAAACTGTGATGAAACCTAAACAGGTATGTAACGAAAATTTAAATTAAAAAAAAATATGAACCGAAATGAATTATCCTAAAAAATATCCGATGGAATTCATTCATGTACGTTACGAAAATTTTAATTAAATAAAAAGAAATCTTACAGGGAAACTGGCGGCGCAGCGGTCAGATCGCTGAATATTGGTTTCATGAATTTGTAACATGCATAACAGACGTCCGTCCCTCATGCAGGTAGCCGCAGTATTACCTAAACAAACAAAAAAAATGAATTGCTTATTTAAGAACATCTTAATAAAGAAAGAAAGAAACAGAAACGGGATTAAGAAATTGTGAGGTCTTATTAATGGCTAGACACCCAATAAAATAAAATGAAATCTTTAATTAATCAAAATACGGACATGGGAATAAATAACAGGAATCTCAGCGATGAGTAAAACGCGTACAAGAACATGTAAAAACAGAAGGCGAAAAATTCTCTTTTGCAGAAGAAAATGTGTGTGTGTGTGTGGGGGGGAAGTAGCCTCACAAAACAAGAGAAGTAAATAAAGATAAGATACGTGGAAGTACAGGAACAGAGGCATAGAAATTAATATTTATTCAGTGCAAAATCTAGTAAATAAATGAACCTAAACTGTTGAGGTCAGTTTTAATCAACAGTTCGTGATCATTCATGGAAAACTTTCTTAAACTGACGTTTGGTCTTCTTCACAGAGTATGGAATGTACAGGGAGGAAATGAAAGAGTGGTAGAATGCAGTGTCCCTCTCTTTTTGAGTTAACTACTTCGATCTACATGTCATGTGGAAGTGAAAAGAAAATCGAATTGTTCACAGAATATCGAATGTACAGGGAGGAAATGAGTTTGACGCGCAGAACTGAACGACAATTCATTCAAAACACACAAGGAAACAAGTACGCAGGGTCGACAGAGGATGAGGAAATCATTAGAATTGACAATGGCATGGAAATGAATTCATAACAGGTTCGAAAAGAGTCAAAAAAAAGGGCGTGAATTCGGTACCAAACGCCAGTAACGAAGCGCATTTCAATGCAGCTTTTATGTGCGTCACGCAGAAGTAAAGAATGAACACAGTGTCCCTTATCTGTTCAGGGTTTCTTTCAGATGCAAACAGAGTGGAAAAAGAAGTAAATGAATGCAGTTTCTTTCTGAGAAAAGGAATGAAAATAAGGTCTGTTCAAGGAAATAAACTTTTAAATAATTAGTGGAAAATGCTTACACCACCTTTGAAAGTGGAATGAAAAGTTGAAATACTTTATCGGATATTGTTCTAATTCAACGGTGAGAAAGCTATGAGAGTTACATCAAACTGTTAGCAAAGCTGAACTGTTGAAAGGAATTGTTAGAAAAGCAAATTCAACAAATGTAAATAGAGTTGAATAAATGTGAATGTTCTTTCGGAAACTGTAACGGGACCACTCAGAAAGAGTTGTGCTTGCTATAATTTTTGAAATGGAATCGAAATTTTTATGAGAATAAAGAGTTGTAGAAGCAGTGTATCACAAAACTTTTTAGAATTGCCATAACTTGTTTTTGGAATATAGTGATCGCATCGACCGCAGTGAGGTGATGGCGATCAGTCGGTTTAGGCAAAGTCCCCGGTTTGTGTGTTTGGCCCCCCTCCTGGTGCGCGCCGAAGGCGCGCACATAGTCTCCCCGCAGGGGCCAAACACGCTAACCGTGTAAAAAATTGCATGCTTTCTTGTTTAACGCGAAACTTTTAAAGTTTTGAGTTCTTGTTTTTATAGTATAAATTTATGCATAATGATTGAACAGACTGGTTGCATGGGGTTTTCGTGGTTTCCCTCATGTGTCACGTAAATACGGACCAGTTTTTTCAAGTCATTTTTGTATTTTATGTGAGAAGACCTCCACGAAGGCATAAAATAAAGTTGAATGTAAATGAACACAAATAAATAAAACTGAAAACAAACATGTTACAGGGAGGGAGACACAAATGCACAAATTCAATAAATATTTAAATAGGAATTTAAGTGAATATACACACATCTATATAAACACATGCTACACACATTATAATTTTGAAATTAAAAGAACATAAATAAAGTAGAAATATACATATAAAGAACATGCAACAGGGAGGGAAACACGTATGTAAAATGTAAGGCTACTTTCACAGCACACACTCGGGATTTCATAGCTGCACTTGCACTCATTCAATAAATATTTAAATAGAAATTAAATTGAATACACACACATCTATATGAACACATTAATTGTTAGAAGGAGTTACATTAATTGTTAGTATTATTGGAGTTAAATTAATTGTTACATTAATTGTTAGTATTATTGGAGTTACATTAATTGTTACATTAATTGTTAGTATTATTGGAGTTACATTAATTGTTAGAAGGACATTGTTAGAAGGAGGGAAACGCATATGTGATATGTAAGGCTACTATCACAGATTTTCGGGATTTCACACATGCAATAAATCAATAAATATTTCAATAGAAATTTAATCAAACACAAAAAACACATCTATATACATGCTCTCTCTCTCTCACTCACTCACTCACTCACTCACTCTCTCTCTCACTCACTGACTCACTCACTCACTCTCTCTCTATATATATCTATCTGTCTATCTATCTATCTATCTATCTATCTAACTCTATCTACCTATCTATCTGTGTCTGTCTATCTATCTATCTATCTATCTGTCTGTCTATCAATCTAACTCTATCTATCTATCTGTCTATCTATCTATCTATCTATCTATCTATTTTTATTCGAACTTGTGAAAACTACTGAATATGCATATGTTGTAATTTTCGCTCTCACAAATTTTCTTATCATAATATATACATATTTGTATGTATATATTATGATCTAGTTGATCAAAATACTGTAAGGAACATTTGGAGAATCCTATTCTAGAGATTACATGTTATGCAAAGTTCAAACTATGTTAAAACAACAAATTGCACTCGAAAAAAAAACCCTACATATTACAGAAGGACAACTGCACAGCAAACTCAAAATAGGTAGGCGAAAAATCGTTGGACAGGCCTTGTGAAATCTACAGGTCCATTGAGACTGTAATTGGCTTTCCTAGTATGAAATGTAAGTAAAAGTTTGAAATTAATTATTTTTATTTATTATTAACGATGTCTCAAATGATCTGTCCCTTTTCCCAACATGGCCTGCGCGTCAGAAAACACAGAAGTGAACTTAAAAAGTTAGAAAACAGTATTTTAGATTATAAACAGTATTTTAAGGGACTAGCCCGTAAGCGCAAAAAATAAAAACTTTATTCTACTGGAAAAAAAAATGAAGAGAATGAGGGGTCCCGTAAAGACCAAAAAGCTGAGCATTCGTGATGAAAATGAATGAACAAAAGAGCCACATACCTGCGTCCTTTCACGTTTGGTTTCCAAAATTAAATTGAGCGAAAACGTGTTAAAAGGTTGCCAGAAAGTAACGAAGTCGCCTTAGGAGTGCTACCAGAATTAAAAAACAGTCACGTGGAAGCGCCATTGAAATGAAAAAGGAATTTGAAATATGTATGTATTTAAAATAAAGTAAGTAAAAGTATACATACATAAAAATATTACTGTAATGAACTGTTAGTTATGAAAAAGAAAATGATACTCAAAAGAAGTGTTAGGTGTTAAACAAAAATTATAGCAAAAAACTGTGATGAAACCTAAACAGGTATGTAACGAAAATTTAAATTAAAAAAAAATATGAACCGAAATGAATTATCCTAAAAAATATCCGATGGAATTCATTCATGTACGTTACGAAAATTTTAATTAAATAAAAAGAAATCTTACAGGGAAACTGGCGGCGCAGCGGTCAGATCGCTGAATATTGGTTTCATGAATTTGTAACATGCATAACAGACGTCCGTCCCTCATGCAGGTAGCCGCAGTATTACCTAAACAAACAAAAAAAATGAATTGCTTATTTAAGAACATCTTAATAAAGAAAGAAAGAAACAGAAACGGGATTAAGAAATTGTGAGGTCTTATTAATGGCTAGACACCCAATAAAATAAAATGAAATCTTTAATTAATCAAAATACGGACATGGGAATAAATAACAGGAATCTCAGCGATGAGTAAAACGCGTACAAGAACATGTAAAAACAGAAGGCGAAAAATTCTCTTTTGCAGAAGAAAATGTGTGTGTGTGTGGGGGGGGGAAGTAGCCTCACAAAACAAGAGAAGTAAATAAAGATAAGATACGTGGAAGTACAGGAACAGAGGCATAGAAATTAATATTTATTCAGTGCAAAATCTAGTAAATAAATGAACCTAAACTGTTGAGGTCAGTTTTAATCAACAGTTCGTGATCATTCATGGAAAACTTTCTTAAACTGACGTTTGGTCTTCTTCACAGAGTATGGAATGTACAGGGAGGAAATGAAAGAGTGGTAGAATGCAGTGTCCCTCTCTTTTTGAGTTAACTACTTCGATCTACATGTCATGTGGAAGTGAAAAGAAAATCGAATTGTTCACAGAATATCGAATGTACAGGGAGGAAATGAGTTTGACGCGCAGAACTGAACGACAATTCATTCAAAACACACAAGGAAACAAGTACGCAGGGTCGACAGAGGATGAGGAAATCATTAGAATTGACAATGGCATGGAAATGAATTCATAACAGGTTCGAAAAGAGTCAAAAAAAAGGGCGTGAATTCGGTACCAAACGCCAGTAACGAAGCGCATTTCAATGCAGCTTTTATGTGCGTCACGCAGAAGTAAAGAATGAACACAGTGTCCCTTATCTGTTCAGGGTTTCTTTCAGATGCAAACAGAGTGGAAAAAGAAGTAAATGAATGCAGTTTCTTTCTGAGAAAAGGAATGAAAATAAGGTCTGTTCAAGGAAATAAACTTTTAAATAATTAGTGGAAAATGCTTACACCACCTTTGAAAGTGGAATGAAAAGTTGAAATACTTTATCGGATATTGTTCTAATTCAACGGTGAGAAAGCTATGAGAGTTACATCAAACTGTTAGCAAAGCTGAACTGTTGAAAGGAATTGTTAGAAAAGCAAATTCAACAAATGTAAATAGAGTTGAATAAATGTGAATGTTCTTTCGGAAACTGTAACGGGACCACTCAGAAAGAGTTGTGCTTGCTATAATTTTTGAAATGGAATCGAAATTTTTATGAGAATAAAGAGTTGTAGAAGCAGTGTATCACAAAACTTTTTAGAATTGCCATAACTTGTTTTTGGAATATAGTGATCGCATCGACCGCAGTGAGGTGATGGCGATCAGTCGGTTTAGGCAAAGTCCCCGGTTTGTGTGTTTGGCCCCCCTCCTGGTGCGCGCCGAAGGCGCGCACATAGTCTCCCCGCAGGGGCCAAACACGCTAACCGTGTAAAAAATTGCATGCTTTCTTGTTTAACGCGAAACTTTTAAAGTTTTGAGTTCTTGTTTTTATAGTATAAATTTATGCATAATGATTGAACAGACTGGTTGCATGGGGTTTTCGTGGTTTCCCTCATGTGTCACGTAAATACGGACCAGTTTTTTCAAGTCATTTTTGTATTTTATGTGAGAAGACCTCCACGAAGGCATAAAATAAAGTTGAATGTAAATGAACACAAATAAATAAAACTGAAAACAAACATGTTACAGGGAGGGAGACACAAATGCACAAATTCAATAAATATTTAAATAGGAATTTAAGTGAATATACACACATCTATATAAACACATGCTACACACATTATAATTTTGAAATTAAAAGAACATAAATAAAGTAGAAATATACATATAAAGAACATGCAACAGGGAGGGAAACACGTATGTAAAATGTAAGGCTACTTTCACAGCACACACTCGGGATTTCATAGCTGCACTTGCACTCATTCAATAAATATTTAAATAGAAATTAAATTGAATACACACACATCTGTATGAACACATTAATTGTTAGAAGGAGTTACATTAATTGTTAGTATTATTGGAGTTAAATTAATTGTTACATTAATTGTTAGTATTATTGGAGTTACATTAATTGTTACATTAATTGTTAGTATTATTGGAGTTACATTAATTGTTAGAAGGACATTGTTAGAAGGAGGGAAACGCATATGTGATATGTAAGGCTACTATCACAGATTTTCGGGATTTCACACATGCAATAAATCAATAAATATTTCAATAGAAATTTAATCAAACACAAAAAACACATCTATATACATGCTCTCTCTCTCTCACTCACTCACTCACTCACTCACTCTCTCTCTCACTCACTGACTCACTCACTCACTCTCTCTCTATATATATCTATCTGTCTATCTATCTATCTATCTATCTATCTAACTCTATCTACCTATCTATCTGTGTCTGTCTATCTATCTATCTATCTATCTGTCTGTCTATCAATCTAACTCTATCTATCTATCTGTCTATCTATCTATCTATCTATCTATCTATTTTTATTCGAACTTGTGAAAACTACTGAATATGCATATGTTGTAATTTTCGCTCTCACAAATTTTCTTATCATAATATATACATATTTGTATGTATATATTATGATCTAGTTGATCAAAATACTGTAAGGAACATTTGGAGAATCCTATTCTAGAGATTACATGTTATGCAAAGTTCAAACTATGTTAAAACAACAAATTGCACTCGAAAAAAAAACCCTACATATTACAGAAGGACAACTGCACAGCAAACTCAAAATAGGTAGGCGAAAAATCGTTGGACAGGCCTTGTGAAATCTACAGGTCCATTGAGACTGTAATTGGCTTTCCTAGTATGAAATGTAAGTAAAAGTTTGAAATTAATTATTTTTATTTATTATTAACGATGTCTCAAATGATCTGTCCCTTTTCCCAACATGGCCTGCGCGTCAGAAAACACAGAAGTGAACTTAAAAAGTTAGAAAACAGTATTTTAGATTATAAACAGTATTTTAAGGGACTAGCCCGTAAGCGCAAAAAATAAAAACTTTATTCTACTGGAAAAAAAAATGAAGAGAATGAGGGGTCCCGTAAAGACCAAAAAGCTGAGCATTCGTGATGAAAATGAATGAACAAAAGAGCCACATACCTGCGTCCTTTCACGTTTGGTTTCCAAAATTAAATTGAGCGAAAACGTGTTAAAAGGTTGCCAGAAAGTAACGAAGTCGCCTTAGGAGTGCTACCAGAATTAAAAAACAGTCACGTGGAAGCGCCATTGAAATGAAAAAGGAATTTGAAATATGTATGTATTTAAAATAAAGTAAGTAAAAGTATACATACATAAAAATATTACTGTAATGAACTGTTAGTTATGAAAAAGAAAATGATACTCAAAAGAAGTGTTAGGTGTTAAACAAAAATTATAGCAAAAAACTGTGATGAAACCTAAACAGGTATGTAACGAAAATTTAAATTAAAAAAAAATATGAACCGAAATGAATTATCCTAAAAAATATCCGATGGAATTCATTCATGTACGTTACGAAAATTTTAATTAAATAAAAAGAAATCTTACAGGGAAACTGGCGGCGCAGCGGTCAGATCGCTGAATATTGGTTTCATGAATTTGTAACATGCATAACAGACGTCCGTCCCTCATGCAGGTAGCCGCAGTATTACCTAAACAAACAAAAAAAATGAATTGCTTATTTAAGAACATCTTAATAAAGAAAGAAAGAAACAGAAACGGGATTAAGAAATTGTGAGGTCTTATTAATGGCTAGACACCCAATAAAATAAAATGAAATCTTTAATTAATCAAAATACGGACATGGGAATAAATAACAGGAATCTCAGCGATGAGTAAAACGCGTACAAGAACATGTAAAAACAGAAGGCGAAAAATTCTCTTTTGCAGAAGAAAATGTGTGTGTGTGTGTGGGGGGGAAGTAGCCTCACAAAACAAGAGAAGTAAATAAAGATAAGATACGTGGAAGTACAGGAACAGAGGCATAGAAATTAATATTTATTCAGTGCAAAATCTAGTAAATAAATGAACCTAAACTGTTGAGGTCAGTTTTAATCAACAGTTCGTGATCATTCATGGAAAACTTTCTTAAACTGACGTTTGGTCTTCTTCACAGAGTATGGAATGTACAGGGAGGAAATGAAAGAGTGGTAGAATGCAGTGTCCCTCTCTTTTTGAGTTAACTACTTCGATCTACATGTCATGTGGAAGTGAAAAGAAAATCGAATTGTTCACAGAATATCGAATGTACAGGGAGGAAATGAGTTTGACGCGCAGAACTGAACGACAATTCATTCAAAACACACAAGGAAACAAGTACGCAGGGTCGACAGAGGATGAGGAAATCATTAGAATTGACAATGGCATGGAAATGAATTCATAACAGGTTCGAAAAGAGTCAAAAAAAAGGGCGTGAATTCGGTACCAAACGCCAGTAACGAAGCGCATTTCAATGCAGCTTTTATGTGCGTCACGCAGAAGTAAAGAATGAACACAGTGTCCCTTATCTGTTCAGGGTTTCTTTCAGATGCAAACAGAGTGGAAAAAGAAGTAAATGAATGCAGTTTCTTTCTGAGAAAAGGAATGAAAATAAGGTCTGTTCAAGGAAATAAACTTTTAAATAATTAGTGGAAAATGCTTACACCACCTTTGAAAGTGGAATGAAAAGTTGAAATACTTTATCGGATATTGTTCTAATTCAACGGTGAGAAAGCTATGAGAGTTACATCAAACTGTTAGCAAAGCTGAACTGTTGAAAGGAATTGTTAGAAAAGCAAATTCAACAAATGTAAATAGAGTTGAATAAATGTGAATGTTCTTTCGGAAACTGTAACGGGACCACTCAGAAAGAGTTGTGCTTGCTATAATTTTTGAAATGGAATCGAAATTTTTATGAGAATAAAGAGTTGTAGAAGCAGTGTATCACAAAACTTTTTAGAATTGCCATAACTTGTTTTTGGAATATAGTGATCGCATCGACCGCAGTGAGGTGATGGCGATCAGTCGGTTTAGGCAAAGTCCCCGGTTTGTGTGTTTGGCCCCCCTCCTGGTGCGCGCCGAAGGCGCGCACATAGTCTCCCCGCAGGGGCCAAACACGCTAACCGTGTAAAAAATTGCATGCTTTCTTGTTTAACGCGAAACTTTTAAAGTTTTGAGTTCTTGTTTTTATAGTATAAATTTATGCATAATGATTGAACAGACTGGTTGCATGGGGTTTTCGTGGTTTCCCTCATGTGTCACGTAAATACGGACCAGTTTTTTCAAGTCATTTTTGTATTTTATGTGAGAAGACCTCCACGAAGGCATAAAATAAAGTTGAATGTAAATGAACACAAATAAATAAAACTGAAAACAAACATGTTACAGGGAGGGAGACACAAATGCACAAATTCAATAAATATTTAAATAGGAATTTAAGTGAATATACACACATCTATATAAACACATGCTACACACATTATAATTTTGAAATTAAAAGAACATAAATAAAGTAGAAATATACATATAAAGAACATGCAACAGGGAGGGAAACACGTATGTAAAATGTAAGGCTACTTTCACAGCACACACTCGGGATTTCATAGCTGCACTTGCACTCATTCAATAAATATTTAAATAGAAATTAAATTGAATACACACACATCTGTATGAACACATTAATTGTTAGAAGGAGTTACATTAATTGTTAGTATTATTGGAGTTAAATTAATTGTTACATTAATTGTTAGTATTATTGGAGTTACATTAATTGTTACATTAATTGTTAGTATTATTGGAGTTACATTAATTGTTAGAAGGACATTGTTAGAAGGAGGGAAACGCATATGTGATATGTAAGGCTACTATCACAGATTTTCGGGATTTCACACATGCAATAAATCAATAAATATTTCAATAGAAATTTAATCAAACACAAAAAACACATCTATATACATGCTCTCTCTCTCTCTCACTCACTCACTCACTCTCTCTCTCTCTATATCTATCTGTCTATCTATCTATCTATCTATCTAACTCTATCTACCTATCTATCTGTGTCTGTCTATCTATCTATCTATCTGTCTGTCTGTCTGTCTGTCAATCAATCTAACTCTATCTATCTATCTGTCTGTCTATCTATCTATCTATCTATCTATCTATCTATCTATCTATTTTTATTCGAACTTGTGAAAACTACTGAATATGCATATGTTGTAATTTTCGCTCTCACAACTTTTCTAATCATAATATATACATATTTGTATGTATATATTATGATCTAGTTGATCAAAAAACTGTAAGGAACATTTGGAGAATCCTATTCTAGAGATTACATGTTATGCAAAGTTCAAACTATGTTAAAACAACAAATTGCACTCGAAAAAAAAACCCTACATATTACAGAAGGACAACTGCACAGCAAACTCAAAATAGGTAGGCGAAAAATCGTTGGACAGGCCTTGTGAAAACTACAGGTCCATTGAGACTGTAATTGGCTTTCCTAGTATGAAATGTAAGTAAAAGTTTGAAATTAATTATTTTTATTTATTATTAACGATGTCTCAAATGATCTGTCCCTTTTCCCAACATGGCCTGCGCGTCAGAAAACACAGAAGTGAACTTAAAAAGTTAGAAAACAGTATTTTAGAATATAAACAGTATTTTAAGGGACTAGCCCGTAAGCGCAAAAAATAAAAACTTTATTCTATTGAGAAAAAAAAAAAAAAAAAAAAAAAAAAAAAAAATGAAGAGAATGAGGGGTCCCGTAAAGACCAAAAAGCTGAGCATTCGTGATGAAAATGAACGAACAAAAGAGCCACATACCTGCGTCCTTTTACGTTTGGTTTCCAAAATTAAATTGAGCGAAAACGTGTTAAAAGGTTGCCAGAAAGTAGTGAAGTCGCCTTAGGAGTGCTACCAGAATTAAAAAACAGTCACGTGGAAGCGCCATTGAAATGAAAAAGGAATTTGAAATATGTATGTATTTAAAATAAAGTAAGTAAAAGTATACATACATAAAAATATTACTGTAATGAACTGTTAGTTATGAAAAAGAAAATGATACTCAACAGAAGTGTTAGGTGTTAAACAAAAATTATAGCAAAAAACTGTGATGAAACCTAAACAGGTATGTAACGAAAATTTAAATTAAAAAAAAATATGAACCGAAATGAATTATCCTAAAAAATATCCGATGGAATTCATTCATGTATGTTACGAAAATTTAAATTAAATAAAAAGAAATCTTACAGGGAAACTGGCGGGGCAGCGGTCGGATCACTGAATATTGGTTTCATGAATTTGTAACATGCATAACAGACGTCCGTCCCTCATGCAGGTCGCCGGTGTATTACCTAAACAAAAAAAAAAAAAAAAAAAAAAATGAATTGCTTATTTAAGAACATCTTAATAAAGAAAGAAAGAAACAGAAACGGAATTAAGAAATTCTGAGGTCTTATTAATGGCTAGACACCCAATAAAATAAAATGAAATCTTTAATTAATCAAAATACGGACATGGGAATAAATAACAGGAATCTCAGCGATGAGTAAAACGCGTACAAGAACATGTAAAAACAGAAGGCGAAAAATTCTCTTTTGCAGAAGAAAATGTGTGTGTGTGTGTGGGGGGGGAAGTAGCCTCACAAAATAAGAGAAGTAAATAAAGATAAGATACGTGGAAGTACAGGAACAGAGGCACAGAAATTAATATTTATTCAGTGCAAAATCTAGTAAATAAATGAACCTAAACTGTTGAGATCAGTTTTAATCAACAGTTCGTGATCATTCATGGAAAACTTTCTTAAACTGACGTTTGGTCTTCTTCACAGAGTATGGAATGTACAGGGAGGAAATGAAAGAGTGGTAGAATGCAGTGTCCCTCTCTTTTTGAGTTAACTACTTCGATCTACATGTCATGTGGAAGTGAAAAGAAAATCGAATTGTTCACAGAATATCGAATGTACAGGGAGGAAATGAGTTTGACGCGCAGAACTGAACGACAATTCATTCAAAACACACAAGGAAACAAGTACGCAGGGTCGACAGAGGATGAGGAAATCATTAGAATTGACAATGGCATGGAAATGAATTCATAACAGGTTCGAAAAGAGTCAAAAAAAGGGCGTGAATTCGGTACCAAACGCCAGTAACGAAGCGCATTTCAATGCAGCTTTTATGTGCGTCACGCAGAAGTAAAGAATGAACACAGTGTCCCTTATCTGTTCAGGGTTTCTTTCAGATGCAAACAGAGTGGAAAAAGAAGTAAATGAATGCAGTTTCTTTCTGAGAAAAAAGAAATGAAAATAAGGTCTGTTCAAGGAAATAAACTTTTAAATAATTAGTGGAAAATGCTTACACCACCTTTGAAAGTGGAATGAAAAGTTGAAATACTTTATCGGATATTGTTCTAATTCAACGGTGAGAAAGCTATGAGAGTTACATCAAACTGTTAGCAAAGCTGAACTGTTGAAAGGAATTGTTAGAAAAGCAAATTCAACAAATGTAAATAGAGTTGAATAAATGTGAATGTTCTTTCGGAAACTGTAACGGGAGCACTCAGAAAGAGTTGGGCTTGCTATAATTTTTGAAATGGAATCGAAATTTTTATGAGAATAAAGAGTTGTAGAAGCAGTGTATCACAAAACTTTTTAGAATTGCCAAAACTTGTTTTTGGAATATAGTGATCGCATCGACCGCAGTGCGGCGAAGCCGCAGTGAGGTGATGGCGATCAGTCGGTTTAGGCAAAGTCCCCGGTTTGTGTGTTTGGCCCCCTCCTGGTGCGCGCCGAAGGCGCGCACATAGTCTCCCCGCAGGGGCCAAACACGCTAACCGTGTAAAAAATTGCATGCTTTCTTGTTTAACGCGAAACTTTTAAAGTTTTGAGTTCTTGTTTTTATAGTATAAATTTATGCATAATGATTGAACAGACTGGTTGCATGGGGTTTTCGTGGTTTCCCTCATGTGTCACGTAAATACGGACCAGTTTTTTCAAGTCATTTTTGTATTTTATGTGAGAAGACCTCCACGAAGGCATAAAATAAAGTTGAATGTAAATGAACACAAATAAATAAAACTGAAAACAAACATGTTACAGGGAGGGAGACACAAATGCACAAATTCAATAAATATTTAAATAGGAATTTAAGTGAATATACACACATCTATATAAACACATGCTACACACATTATAATTTTGAAATTAAAAGAACATAAATAAAGTAGAAATATACATATAAAGAACATGCAACAGGGAGGGAAACACGTATGTAAAATGTAAGGCTACTTTCACAGCACACACTCGGGATTTCATAGCTGCACTTGCACTCATTCAATAAATATTTAAATAGAAATTAAATTGAATACACACACATCTGTATGAACACATTAATTGTTAGAAGGAGTTACATTAATTGTTAGTATTATTGGAGTTAAATTAATTGTTACATTAATTGTTAGTATTATTGGAGTTACATTAATTGTTACATTAATTGTTAGTATTATTGGAGTTACATTAATTGTTAGAAGGACATTGTTAGAAGGAGGGAAACGCATATGTGATATGTAAGGCTACTGTCACAGATTTTCGGGATTTCACACATGCAATAAATCAATAAATATTTCAATAGAAATTTAATCAAACACAAAAAACACATCTATATACATGCTCTCTCTCTCTCTCACTCACTCACTCACTCACTCACTCTCTCTCTCTCTATATCTATCTGTCTATTTATCTATCTACTATCTAACTCCATCTACCTATCTATCTGTGTGTCTATCTATCTATCTATCTATCTGTCTGTCTGTCTGTCTATCAATCTAACTCTATCTATCTATCTGTCTGTCTATCTATCTATCTATCTATCTATCTATCTATCTATTTTTATTCGAACTTGTGAAAACTACTGAATATGCATATGTTGTAATTTTCGCTCTCACAACTTTTCTAATCATAATATATACATATTTGTATGTATATATTATGATCTAGTTGATCAAAAAACTGTAAGGAACATTTGGAGAATCCTATTCTAGAGATTACATGTTATGCAAAGTTCAAACTATGTTAAAACAACAAATTGCACTCGAAAAAAAAACCCTACATATTACAGAAGGACAACTGCACAGCAAACTCAAAATAGGTAGGCGAAAAATCGTTGGACAGGCCTTGTGAAAACTACAGGTCCATTGAGACTGTAATTGGCTTTCCTAGTATGAAATGTAAGTAAAAGTTTGAAATTAATTATTTTTATTTATTATTAACGATGTCTCAAATGATCTGTCCCTTTTCCCAACATGGCCTGCGCGTCAGAAAACACAGAAGTGAACTTAAAAAGTTAGAAAACAGTATTTTAGAATATAAACAGTATTTTAAGGGACTAGCCCGTAAGCGCAAAAAATAAAAACTTTATTTTATTGAGAAAAAAAAAAAAAAAAAAAAATGAAGAGAATGAGGGGTCCCGTAAAGACCAAAAAGCTGAGCATTCGTGATGAAAATGAATGAACAAAAGAGCCACATACCAGCGTCCTTTCACGTTTGGTTTCCAAAATTAAATTGAGCGAAAACGTGTTAAAAGGTTGCCAGAAAGTAACGAAGTCGCCTTAGGAGTGCTACCAGAATTAAAAAACAGTCACGTGGAAGCGCCATTGAAATGAAAAAGGAATTTGAAATATGTATGTATTTAAAATAAAGTAAGTAAAAGTATACATACATAAAAATATTACTGTAATGAACTGTTAGTTATGAAAAAGAAAATGATACTCAAAAGAAGTGTTAGGTGTTAAACAAAAATTATAGCAAAAAACTGTGATGAAACCTAAACAGGTATGTAACGAAAATTTAAATTAAAAAAAAAATATAAACCGAAATGAATTATCCTAAAAAATATCCGATGGAATTCATTCATGTATGTTACGAAAATTTTAATTAAATAAAAAGAAATCTTACAGGGAAACTGGCGGCGCAGCGGTCGGATCGCTGAATATTGGTTTCATGAATTTGTAACATGCATAACAGACGTCCGTCCCTCATGCAGGTAGCCGCAGTATTACCTAAACAAACAAACAAACAAAAAAAGAATTGCTTATTTAAGAACATCTTAATAAAATAAGAAAGAAACAGAAACGGGATTAAGAAATTGTGAGGTCTTATTAATGGCTAGACACCCAATAAAATAAAATGAAATCTTTAATTAATCAAAATACGGACATGGGAATAAATAACAGGAATCTCAGCGATGAGTAAAACGCGTACAAGAACATGTAAAAACAGAAGGCGAAAAATTCTCTTTTGCAGAAGAAAATGTGTGTGTGTGTGTGGGGGGGGAAGTAGCCTCACAAAATAAGAGAAGTTAATAAAGATAAGATACGTGGAAGTACAGGAACAGAGGCATAGAAATTAATATATATTCAGTGCAAAATCTAGTAAATAAATGAACCTAAACTGTTGAGGTCAGTTTTAATCAACAGTTCGTGATCATTCATGGAAAACTTTCTTAAACTGACGTTTGGTCTTCTTCACAGAGTATGGAATGTACAGGGAGGAAATGAAAGAGTGGTAGAATGCAGTGTCCCTCTCTTTTTGAGTTAACTACTTCGATCTACATGTCATGTGGAAGTGAAAAGAAAATCGAATTGTTCACAGAATATCGAATGTACAGGGAGGAAATGAGTTTGACGCGCAGAACTGAACGACAATTCATTCAAAACACACAAGGAAACAAGTACGCAGGGTCGACAGAGGATGAGGAAATCATTAGAATTGACAATGGCATGGAAATGAATTCATAACAGGTTCGAAAAGAGTCAAAAAAAGGGCGTGAATTCGGTACCAAACGCCAGTAACGAAGCGCATTTCAATGCAGCTTTTATGTGCGTCACGCAGAAGTAAAGAATGAACACAGTGTCCCTTATCTGTTCAGGGTTTCTTTCAGATGCAAACAGAGTGGAAAAAGAAGTAAATGAATGCAGTTTCTTTCTGAGAAAAGGAATGAAAATAAGGTCTGTTCAAGGAAATAAACTTTTAAATAATTAGTGGAAAATGCTTACACCACCTTTGAAAGTGGAATGAAAAGTTGAAATACTTTATCGGATATTGTTCTAATTCAACGGTGAGAAAGCTATGAGAGTTACATCAAACTGTTAGCAAAGCTGAACTGTTGAAAGGAATTGTTAGAAAAGCAAATTCAACAAATGTAAATAGAGTTGAATAAATGTGAATGTTCTTTCGGAAACTGTAACGGGACCACTCAGAAAGAGTTGTGCTTGCTATAATTTTTGAAATGGAATCGAAATTTTTATGAGAATAAAGAGTTGTAGAAGCAGTGTATCACAAAACTTTTTAGAATTGCCATAACTTGTTTTTGGAATATAGTGATCGCATCGACCGCAGTGCGGCGAAGCCGCAGTGAGGTGATGGCGATCAGTCGGTTTAGGCAAAGTCCCCGGTTTGTGTGTTTGGCCCCCCTCCTGGTGCGCGCCGAAGGCGCGCACATAGTCTCCCCGCAGGGGCCAAACACGCTAACCGTGTAAAAAATTGCATGCTTTCTTGTTTAACGCGAAACTTTTAAAGTTTTGAGTTCTTGTTTTTATAGTATACATTTATGCATAATGATTGAACAGACTGGTTGCATGGGGTTTTCGTGGTTTCCCTCATGTGTCACGTAAATACGGACCAGTTTTTTCAAGTCATTTTTGTATTTTATGTGAGAAGACCTCCACGAAGGCATAAAATAAAGTTGAATGTAAATGAACACAAATAAATAAAACTGAAAACAAACATGTTACAGGGAGGGAGACACAAATGCACAAATTCAATAAATATTTAAATAGGAATTTAAGTGAATATACACACATCTATATAAACACATGCTACACACATTATAATTTTGAAATTAAAAGAACATAAATAAAGTAGAAATATACATATAAAGAACATGCAACAGGGAGGGAAACACGTATGTAAAATGTAAGGCTACTTTCACAGCACACACTCGGGATTTCATAGCTGCACTTGCACTCATTCAATAAATATTTAAATAGAAATTAAATTGAATACACACACATCTGTATGAACACATTAATTGTTAGAAGGAGTTACATTAATTGTTAGTATTATTGGAGTTAAATTAATTGTTACATTAATTGTTAGTATTATTGGAGTTACATTAATTGTTACATTAATTGTTAGTATTATTGGAGTTACATTAATTGTTAGAAGGACATTGTTAGAAGGAGGGAAACGCATATGTGATATGTAAGGCTACTATCACAGATTTTCGGGATTTCACACATGCAATAAATCAATAAATATTTCAATAGAAATTTAATCAAACACAAAAAACACATCTATATACATGCTCTCTCTCTCTCTCACTCACTCACTCACTCATTCTCTCTCTCTCTATATCTATCTATCTATCTATCTATCTAACTCCATCTACCTATCTATCTGTGTCTGTCTATCTATCTATCTATCTATCTGTCTATCTATCTATCTATCTATCTATCTATCTATCTATCTATTTTTATTCGAACTTGTGAAAACTACTGAATATGCATATGTTGTAATTTTCGCTCTCACAACTTTTCTAATCATAATATATACATATTTGTATGTATATATTATGATCTAGTTGATCAAAAAACTGTAAGGAACATTTGGAGAATCCTATTCTAGAGATTACATGTTATGCAAAGTTCAAACTATGTTAAAACAACAAATTGCACTCGAAAAAAAAACCCTACATATTACAGAAGGACAACTGCACAGCAAACTCAAAATAGGTAGGCGAAAAATCGTTGGACAGGCCTTGTGAAAACTACAGGTCCATTGAGACTGTAATTGGCTTTCCTAGTATGAAATGTAAGTAAAAGTTTGAAATTAATTATTTTTATTTATTATTAACGATGTCTCAAATGATCTGTCCCTTTTCCCAACATGGCCTGCGCGTCAGAAAACACAGAAGTGAACTTAAAAAGTTAGAAAACAGTATTTTAGAATATAAACAGTATTTTAAGGGACTAGCCCGTAAGCGCAAAAAATAAAAACTTTATTCTATTGAGAAAAAAAAAAAAAAAAAAAAAAAAAAAAAAGAGAGAAAAAAAAAATGAAGAGAATGAGGGGTCCCGTAAAGACCAAAAAGCTGAGCATTCGTGATGAAAATGAATGAACAAAAGAGCCACATACCTGCGTCCTTTCACGTTTGGTTTCCAAAATTAAATTGAGCGAAAACGTGTTAAAAGGTTGCCAGAAAGTAACGAAGTCGCCTTAGGAGTGCTACCAGAATTAAAAAACAGTCACGTAGAAGCGCCATTGAAATGAAAAAGGAATTTGAAATATGTATGTATTTAAAATAAAGTAAGTAAAAGTATACATACATAAAAATATTACTGTAATGAACTGTTAGTTATGAAAAAGAAAATGATACTCAAAAGAAGTGTTAGGTGTTAAACAAAAATTATAGCAAAAAACTGTGATGAAACCTAAACAGGTATGTAACGAAAATTTAAATTATAAAAAAATATGAACCGAAATGAATTATCCTAAAAAATATCCGATGGAATTCATTCATGTATGTTACGAAAATTTTAATTAAATAAAAACAAATCTTACAGGGAAACTGGCGGCGCAGCGGTCGGATCGCTGAATATTGGTTTCATGAATTTGTAACATGCATAACAAACGTCCGTCCCTCATGCAGGTAGCCGCAGTATTACCTAAACAAACAAACAAACAAAAAAAAAATGAATTGCTTATTTAAGAACATCTTAATAAAGAAAGAAAGAAACAGAAACGGAATTAAGAAATTGTGAGGTCTTATTAATGGCTAGACACCCAATAAAATAAAATGAAATCTTTAATTAATCAAAATACGGACATGGGAATAAATAACAGGAATCTCAGCGATGAGTAAAACGCGTACAAGAACATGTAAAAACAGAAGGCGAAAAATTCTCTTTTGCAGAAGAAAATGTGTGTGTGTGTGTGGGGGGGAAGTAGCCTCACAAAACAAGAGAAGTAAATAAAGATAAGATACGTGGAAGTACAGGAACAGAGGCATAGAAATTAATATTTATTCAGTGCAAAATCTAGTAAATAAATGAACCTAAACTGTTGAGGTCAGTTTTAATCAACAGTTCGTGATCATTCATGGAAAACTTTCTTAAACTGACGTTTGGTCTTCTTCACAGAGTATGGAATGTACAGGGAGGAAATGAAAGAGTGGTAGAATGCAGTGTCCCTCTCTTTTTGAGTTAACTACTTCGATCTACATGTCATGTGGAAGTGAAAAGAAAATCGAATTGTTTACAGAATATCGAATGTACAGGGAGGAAATGAGTTTGACGCGCAGAACTGAACGACAATTCATACAAAACACACAAGGAAACAAGTACGCAGGGCCGACAGAGGATGAGGAAATCATTAGAATTGACAATGGCATGGAAATGAATTCATAACAGGTTCGAAAAGAGTCAAAAAAAGGGCGTGAATTCGGTACCAAACGCCAGTAACGAAGCGCATTTCAATGCAGCTTTTATGTGCGTCGCGCAGAAGTAAAGAATGAACACAGTGTCCCTTATCTGTTCAGGGTTTCTTTCAGATGCAAACAGAGTGGAAAAAGAAGTAAATGAATGCAGTTTCTTTCTGAGAAAAAAGGAATGAAAATAAAGTCTGTTCAAGGAAATAAACTTTTAAATAATTAGTGGAAAATGCTTACACCACCTTTGAAAGTGGAATGAAAAGTTGAAATACTTTATCGGATATTGTTCTAATTCAACGGTGAGAAAGCTATGAGAGTTACATCAAACTGTTAGCAAAGCTGAACTGTTGAAAGGAATTGTTAGAAAAGCAAATTCAACAAATGTAAATAGAGTTGAATAAATGTGAATGTTCTTTCGGAAACTGTAACGGGAGCACTCAGAAAGAGTTGGGCTTGCTATAATTTTTGAAATGGAATCGAAATTTTTATGAGAATAAAGAGTTGTAGAAGCAGTGTATCACAAAACTTTTTAGAGTTGCCATAACTTGTTTTTGGAATATAGTGATCGCATCGACCGCAGTGAGGTGATGGCGATCAGTCGGTTTAGGCAAAGTCCCCGGTTTGTGTGTTTGGCCCCCCTCCTGGTGCGCGCCGAAGGCGCGCACATAGTCTGCCCGCAGGGGCCAAACACGCTAACCGTGTAAAAAATTGCATGCTTTCTTGTTTAACGCGAAACTTTTAAAGTTTTGAGTTCTTGTTTTTATAGTATAAATTTATGCATAATGATTGAACAGACTGGTTGCATGGGGTTTTCGTGGTTTCCCTCATGTGTCACGTAAATAGGGACCAGTTTTTTTCAAGTCATTTTTGTATTTTATGTGAGAAGACCTCCACGAAGGCATAAAATAAAGTTGAATGTAAATGAACACAAATAAATAAATCTGAAAACAAACATGTTACAGGGAGGGAGACACAAATGCACAAATTCAATAAATATTTAAATAGGAATTTAAGTGAATATACACACATCTATATAAACACATGCTACACACATTATAATTTTGAAATTAAAAGAACATAAATAAAGTAGAAATATACATATAAAGAACATGCAACAGGGAGGGAAACACGTATGTAAAATGTAAGGCTACTTTCACAGCACACACTCGGGATTTCATAGCTGCACTTGCACTCATTCAATAAATATTTAAATAGAAATTAAATTGAATACACACACATCTATATGAACACATTAATTGTTAGAAGGAGTTACATTAATTGTTAGTATTATTGGAGTTAAATTAATTGTTACATTAATTGTTAGTATTATTGGAGTTACATTAATTGTTACATTAATTGTTAGTATTATTGGAGTTACATTAATTGTTAGAAGGACATTGTTAGAAGGAGGGAAACGCATATGTGATATGTAAGGCTACTATCACAGATTTTCGGGATTTCACACATGCAATAAATCAATAAATATTTCAATAGAAATTTAATCAAACACAAAAAACACATCTATATACATGCTCTCTCTCTCTCACTCACTCACTCACGCTCTCTCTCTCTCACTCACTGACTCACTCACTCTCTCTCTCTATATATATATCTATCTGTCTATCTATCTATCTATCTAACTCTATCTACCTATCTATCTGTGTCTGTCTATCTATCTATCTATCTATCTGTCTGTCTATCATTCTAACTCTATCTATCTATCTGTCTATCTATCTGTCTATCTATCTATTTTTATTCGAACTTGTGAAAACTACTGAATATGCATATGTTGTAATTTTCGCTCTCACAAATTTTCTTATCATAATATATACATATTTGTATGTATATATTATGATGTAGTTGATCAAAAAACTGTAAGGAACATTTGGAGAATCCTATTCTAGAGATTACATGTTATGCAAAGTTCAAACTATGTTAAAACAACAAATTGCACTCGAAAAAAAAACCCTACATATTACAGAAGGACAACTGCACAGCAAACTCAAAATAGGTAGGCGAAAAATCGTTGGACAGGCCTTGTGAAAACTACAGGTCCATTGAGACTGTAATTGGCTTTCCTAGTATGAAATGTAAGTAAAAGTTTGAAATTAATTATTTTTATTTATTATTAACGATGTCTCAAATGATCTGTCAATTTTCCCAACATGGCCTGCGCGTCAGAAAACACAGAAGTGAACTTAAAAAGTTAGAAAACAGTATTTTAGATTATAAACAGTATTTTAAGGGACAACCGTAAGCGCAAAAAATAAAAACTTTATTTTACTGGAAAAAAAAAATGAAGAGAATGAGGGGTCCCGTAAAGACCAAAAAGCTGAGCATTCGTGATGAAAATGAATGAACAAAAGAGCCACATACCAGCGTCCTTTCACGTTTGGTTTCCAAAATTAAATTGAGCGAAAACGTGTTAAAAGGTTGCCAGAAAGTAACGAAGTCGCCTTAGGAGTGCTACCAGAATTAAAAAACAGTCACGTGGAAGCGCCATTGAAATGAAAAAGGAATTTGAAATATGTATGTATTTAAAATAAAGTAAGTAAAAGTATACATACATAAAAATATTACTGTAATGAACTGTTAGTTATGAAAAAGAAAATGATACTCAAAAGAAGTGTTAGGTGTTAAACAAAAATTATAGCAAAAAACTGTGATGAAACCTAAACAGGTATGTAACGAAAATTTAAATTAAAAAAAAATATGAACCGAAATGAATTATCCTAAAAAATATCCGATGGAATTCATTCATGTATGTTACGAAAATTTTAATTAAATAAAAAGAAATCTTACAGGGAAACTGGCGGCGCAGCGGTCAGATCGCTGAATATTGGTTTCATGAATTTGTAACATGCATAACAGACGTCCGTCCCTCATGCAAGTAGCCGCAGTATTACCTAAACAAACAAAAAAAATGAATTGCTTATTTAAGAACATCTTAATAAAGAAAGAAAGAAACAGAAACGGGATTAAGAAATTGTGAGGTCTTATTAATGGCTAGACACCCAATAAAATAAAATGAAATCTTTAATTAATCAAAATACGGACATGGGAATAAATAACAGGAATCTCAGCGATGAGTAAAACGCGTACAAGAACATGTAAAAACAGAAGGCGAAAAATTCTCTTTTGCAGAAGAAAATGTGTGTGTGTGTGGGGGGGGGGAAGTAGCCTCACAAAATAAGAGAAGTTAATAAAGATAAGATACGTGGAAGTACAGGAACAGAGGCATAGAAATTAATATTTATTCAGTGCAAAATCTAGTAAATAAATGAACCTAAACTGTTGAGGTCAGTTTTAATCAACAGTTCGTGATCATTCATGGAAAACTTTCTTAAACTGACGTTTGGTCTTCTTCACAGAGTATGGAATGTACAGGGAGGAAATGAAAGAGTGGTAGAATGCAGTGTCCCTCTCTTTTTGAGTTAACTACTTCGATCTACATGTCATGTGGAAGTGAAAAGAAAATCGAATTGTTCACAGAATATCGAATGTACAGGGAGGAAATGAGTTTGACGCGCAGAACTGAACGACAATTCATTCAAAACACACAAGGAAACAAGTACGCAGGGTCGACAGAGGATGAGGAAATCATTAGAATTGACAATGGCATGGAAATGAATTCATAACAGGTTCGAAAAGAGTCAAAAAAAGGGCGTGAATTCGGTACCAAACGCCAGTAACGAAGCGCATTTCAATGCAGCTTTTATGTGCGTCACGCAGAAGTAAAGAATGAACACAGTGTCCCTTATCTGTTCAGGGTTTCTTTCAGATGCAAACAGAGTGGAAAAAGAAGTAAATGAATGCAGTTTCTTTCTGAGAAAAGGAATGAAAATAAGGTCTGTTCAAGGAAATAAACTTTTAAATAATTAGTGGAAAATGCTTACACCACCTTTGAAAGTGGAATGAAAAGTTGAAATACTTTATCGGATATTGTTCTAATTCAACGGTGAGAAAGCTATGAGAGTTACATCAAACTGTTAGCAAAGCTGAACTGTTGAAAGGAATTGTTAGAAAAGCAAATTCAACAAATGTAAATAGAGTTGAATAAATGTGAATGTTCTTTCGGAAACTGTAACGGGACCACTCAGAAAGAGTTGTGCTTGCTATAATTTTTGAAATGGAATCGAAATTTTTATGAGAATAAAGAGTTGTAGAAGCAGTGTATCACAAAACTTTTTAGAATTGCCATAACTTGTTTTTGGAATATAGTGATCGCATCGACCGCAGTGCGGCGAAGCCGCAGTGAGGTGATGGCGATCAGTCGGTTTAGGCAAAGTCCCCGGTTTGTGTGTTTGGCCCCCCTCCTGGTGCGCGCCGAAGGCGCGCACATAGTCTCCCCGCAGGGGCCAAACACGCTAACCGTGTAAAAAATTGCATGCTTTCTTGTTTAACGCGAAACTTTTAAAGTTTTGAGTTCTTGTTTTTATAGTATACATTTATGCATAATGATTGAACAGACTGGTTGCATGGGGTTTTCGTGGTTTCCCTCATGTGTCACGTAAATACGGACCAGTTTTTTCAAGTCATTTTTGTATTTTATGTGAGAAGACCTCCACGAAGGCATAAAATAAAGTTGAATGTAAATGAACACAAATAAATAAAACTGAAAACAAACATGTTACAGGGAGGGAGACACAAATGCACAAATTCAATAAATATTTAAATAGGAATTTAAGTGAATATACACACATCTATATAAACACATGCTACACACATTATAATTTTGAAATTAAAAGAACATAAATAAAGTAGAAATATACATATAAAGAACATGCAACAGGGAGGGAAACACGTATGTAAAATGTAAGGCTACTTTCACAGCACACACTCGGGATTTCATAGCTGCACTTGCACTCATTCAATAAATATTTAAATAGAAATTAAATTGAATACACACACATCTGTATGAACACATTAATTGTTAGAAGGAGTTACATTAATTGTTAGTATTATTGGAGTTAAATTAATTGTTACATTAATTGTTAGTATTATTGGAGTTACATTAATTGTTACATTAATTGTTAGTATTATTGGAGTTACATTAATTGTTAGAAGGACATTGTTAGAAGGAGGGAAACGCATATGTGATATGTAAGGCTACTATCACAGATTTTCGGGATTTCACACATGCAATAAATCAATAAATATTTCAATAGAAATTTAATCAAACACAAAAAACACATCTATATACATGCTCTCTCTCTCTCTCACTCACTCACTCACTCATTCTCTCTCTCTCTATATCTATCTATCTATCTATCTATCTAACTCCATCTACCTATCTATCTGTGTCTGTCTCTCTATCTATCTATCTATCTGTCTATCTATCTATCTATCTATCTATCTATCTATCTATCTATTTTTATTCGAACTTGTGAAAACTACTGAATATGCATATGTTGTAATTTTCGCTCTCACAACTTTTCTAATCATAATATATACATATTTGTATGTATATATTATGATCTAGTTGATCAAAAAACTGTAAGGAACATTTGGAGAATCCTATTCTAGAGATTACATGTTATGCAAAGTTCAAACTATGTTAAAACAACAAATTGCACTCGAAAAAAAAACCCTACATATTACAGAAGGACAACTGCACAGCAAACTCAAAATAGGTAGGCGAAAAATCGTTGGACAGGCCTTGTGAAAACTACAGGTCCATTGAGACTGTAATTGGCTTTCCTAGTATGAAATGTAAGTAAAAGTTTGAAATTAATTATTTTTATTTATTATTAACGATGTCTCAAATGATCTGTCCCTTTTCCCAACATGGCCTGCGCGTCAGAAAACACAGAAGTGAACTTAAAAAGTTAGAAAACAGTATTTTAGAATATAAACAGTATTTTAAGGGACTAGCCCGTAAGCGCAAAAAATAAAAACTTTATTCTATTGAGAAAAAAAAAAAAAAAAAAAAAAAAAAAAAAAAAAAAAAAAAGAGAGAAAAAAAAAATGAAGAGAATGAGGGGTCCCGTAAAGACCAAAAAGCTGAGCATTCGTGATGAAAATGAATGAACAAAAGAGCCACATACCTGCGTCCTTTCACGTTTGGTTTCCAAAATTAAATTGAGCGAAAACGTGTTAAAAGGTTGCCAGAAAGTAACGAAGTCGCCTTAGGAGTGCTACCAGAATTAAAAAACAGTCACGTAGAAGCGCCATTGAAATGAAAAAGGAATTTGAAATATGTATGTATTTAAAATAAAGTAAGTAAAAGTATACATACATAAAAATATTACTGTAATGAACTGTTAGTTATGAAAAAGAAAATGATACTCAAAAGAAGTGTTAGGTGTTAAACAAAAATTATAGCAAAAAACTGTGATGAAACCTAAACAGGTATGTAACGAAAATTTAAATTAAAAAAAAATATGAACCGAAATGAATTATCCTAAAAAATATCCGATGGAATTCATTCATGTATGTTACGAAAATTTTAATTAAATAAAAACAAATCTTACAGGGAAACTGGCGGCGCAGCGGTCGGATCGCTGAATATTGGTTTCATGAATTTGTAACATGCATAACAGACGTCCGTCCCTCATGCAGGTAGCCGCAGTATTACCTAAACAAACAAACAAACAAAAAAAAAATGAATTGCTTATTTAAGAACATCTTAATAAAGAAAGAAAGAAACAGAAACGGAATTAAGAAATTGTGAGGTCTTATTAATGGCTAGACACCCAATAAAATAAAATGAAATCTTTAATTAATCAAAATACGGACATGGGAATAAATAACAGGAATCTCAGCGATGAGTAAAACGCGTACAAGAACATGTAAAAACAGAAGGCGAAAAATTCTCTTTTGCAGAAGAAAATGTGTGTGTGTGTGGGGGGGGGGGAAGTAGCCTCACAAAATAAGAGAAGTTAATAAAGATAAGATACGTGGAAGTACAGGAACAGAGGCATAGAAATTAATATTTATTCAGTGCAAAATCTAGTAAATAAATGAACCTAAACTGTTGAGGTCAGTTTTAATCAACAGTTCGTGATCATTCATGGAAAACTTTCTTAAACTGACGTTTGGTCTTCTTCACAGAGTATGGAATGTACAGGGAGGAAATGAAAGAGTGGTAGAATGCAGTGTCCCTCTCTTTTTGAGTTAACTACTTCGATCTACATGTCATGTGGAAGTGAAAAGAAAATCGAATTGTTCACAGAATATCGAATGTACAGGGAGGAAATGAGTTTGACGCGCAGAACTGAACGACAATTCATACAAAACACACAAGGAAACAAGTACGCAGGGCCGACAGAGGATGAGGAAATCATTAGAATTGACAATGGCATGGAAATGAATTCATAACAGGTTCGAAAAGAGTCAAAAAAAGGGCGTGAATTCGGTACCAAACGCCAGTAACGAAGCGCATTTCAATGCAGCTTTTATGTGCGTCGCGCAGAAGTAAAGAATGAACACAGTGTCCCTTATCTGTTCAGGGTTTCTTTCAGATGCAAACAGAGTGGAAAAAGAAGTAAATGAATGCAGTTTCTTTCTGAGAAAAGGAATGAAAATAAGGTCTGTTCAAGGAAATAAACTTTTAAATAATTAGTGGAAAATGCTTACACCACCTTTGAAAGTGGAATGAAAAGTTGAAATACTTTATCGGATATTGTTCTAATTCAACGGTGAGAAAGCTATGAGAGTTACATCAAACTGTTAGCAAAGCTGAACTGTTGAAAGGAATTGTTAGAAAAGCAAATTCAACAAATGTAAATAGAGTTGAATAAATGTGAATGTTCTTTCGGAAACTGTAACGGGACCACTCAGAAAGAGTTGTGCTTGCTATAATTTTTGAAATGGAATCGAAATTTTTATGAGAATAAAGAGTTGTAGAAGCAGTGTATCACAAAACTTTTTAGAATTGCCATAACTTGTTTTTGGAATATAGTGATCGCATCGACCGCAGTGAGGTGATGGCGATCAGTCGGTTTAGGCAAAGTCCCCGGTTTGTGTGTTTGGCCCCCCTCCTGGTGCGCGCCGAAGGCGCGCACATAGTCTCCCCGCAGGGGCCAAACACGCTAACCGTGTAAAAAATTGCATGCTTTCTTGTTTAACGCGAAACTTTTAAAGTTTTGAGTTCTTGTTTTTATAGTATAAATTTATGCATAATGATTGAACAGACTGGTTGCATGGGGTTTTCGTGGTTTCCCTCATGTGTCACGTAAATACGGACCAGTTTTTTCAAGTCATTTTTGTATTTTATGTGAGAAGACCTCCACGAAGGCATAAAATAAAGTTGAATGTAAATGAACACAAATAAATAAAACTGAAAACAAACATGTTACAGGGAGGGAGACACAAATGCACAAATTCAATAAATATTTAAATAGGAATTTAAGTGAATATACACACATCTATATAAACACATGCTACACACATTATAATTTTGAAATTAAAAGAACATAAATAAAGTAGAAATATACATATAAAGAACATGCAACAGGGAGGGAAACACGTATGTAAAATGTAAGGCTACTTTCACAGCACACACTCGGGATTTCATAGCTGCACTTGCACTCATTCAATAAATATTTAAATAGAAATTAAATTGAATACACACACATCTGTATGAACACATTAATTGTTAGAAGGAGTTACATTAATTGTTAGTATTATTGGAGTTAAATTAATTGTTACATTAATTGTTAGTATTATTGGAGTTACATTAATTGTTACATTAATTGTTAGTATTATTGGAGTTACATTAATTGTTAGAAGGACATTGTTAGAAGGAGGGAAACGCATATGTGATATGTAAGGCTACTATCACAGATTTTCGGGATTTCACACATGCAATAAATCAATAAATATTTCAATAGAAATTTAATCAAACACAAAAAACACATCTATATACATGCTCTCTCTCTCTCTCACTCACTCACTCACTCACTCTCTCTCTCTCTATATCTATCTGTCTATCTATCTATCTATCTATCTAACTCCATCTACCTATCTATCTGTGTCTGTCTATCTATCTATCTATCTATCTGTCTGTCTGTCTGTCTATCAATCTAACTCTATCTATCTATCTGTCTATCTATCTATCTATCTATCTATCTATCTATCTATCTATTTTTATTCGAACTTGTGAAAACTACTGAATATGCATATGTTGTAATTTTCGCTCTCACAACTTTTCTAATCATAATATATACATATTTGTATGTATATATTATGATCTAGTTGATCAAAAAACTGTAAGGAACATTTGGAGAATCCTATTCTAGAGATTACATGTTATGCAAAGTTCAAACTATGTTAAAACAACAAATTGCACTCGAAAAAAAAACCCTACATATTACAGAAGGACAACTGCACAGCAAACTCAAAATAGGTAGGCGAAAAATCGTTGGACAGGCCTTGTGAAAACTACAGGTCCATTGAGACTGTAATTGGCTTTCCTAGTATGAAATGTAAGTAAAAGTTTGAAATTAATTATTTTTATTTATTATTAACGATGTCTCAAATGATCTGTCCCTTTTCCCAACATGGCCTGCGCGTCAGAAAACACAGAAGTGAACTTAAAAAGTTAGAAAACAGTATTTTAGAATATAAACAGTATTTTAAGGGACTAGCCCGTAAGCGCAAAATATAAAAACTTTATTCTATTGAGAAAGAAAAAAAAAAAAAAAAAAAAAAAAAAAAAAAAAAAAAAAAAAGAGAGAAAAAAAAATGAAGAGAATGAGGGGTCCCGTAAAGACCAAAAAGCTGAGCATTCGTGATGAAAATGAATGAACAAAAGAGCCACATACCTGCGTCCTTTCACGTTTGGTTTCCAAAATTAAATTGAGCGAAAACGTGTTAAAAGGTTGCCAGAAAGTAACGAAGTCGCCTTAGGAGTGCTACCAGAATTAAAAAACAGTCACGTAGAAGCGCCATTGAAATGAAAAAGGAATTTGAAATATGTATGTATTTAAAATAAAGTAAGTAAAAGTATACATACATAAAAATATTACTGTAATGAACTGTTAGTTATGAAAAAGAAAATGATACTCAAAAGAAGTGTTAGGTGTTAAACAAAAATTATAGCAAAAAACTGTGATGAAACCTAAACAGGTATGTAACGAAAATTTAAATTATAAAAAAATATGAACCGAAATGAATTATCCTAAAAAATATCCGATGGAATTCATTCATGTATGTTACGAAAATTTTAATTAAATAAAAACAAATCTTACAGGGAAACTGGCGGCGCAGCGGTCGGATCGCTGAATATTGGTTTCATGAATTTGTAACATGCATAACAAACGTCCGTCCCTCATGCAGGTAGCCGCAGTATTACCTAAACAAACAAACAAACAAAAAAAAAATGAATTGCTTATTTAAGAACATCTTAATAAAGAAAGAAAGAAACAGAAACGGAATTAAGAAATTGTGAGGTCTTATTAATGGCTAGACACCCAATAAAATAAAATGAAATCTTTAATTAATCAAAATACGGACATGGGAATAAATAACAGGAATCTCAGCGATGAGTAAAACGCGTACAAGAACATGTAAAAACAGAAGGCGAAAAATTCTCTTTTGCAGAAGAAAATGTGTGTGTGTGTGGGGGGGGGAAGTAGCCTCACAAAACAAGAGAAGTAAATAAAGATAAGATACGTGGAAGTACAGGAACAGAGGCATAGAAATTAATATTTATTCAGTGCAAAATCTAGTAAATAAATGAACCTAAACTGTTGAGGTCAGTTTTAATCAACAGTTCGTGATCATTCATGGAAAACTTTCTTAAACTGACGTTTGGTCTTCTTCACAGAGTATGGAATGTACAGGGAGGAAATGAAAGAGTGGTAGAATGCAGTGTCCCTCTCTTTTTGAGTTAACTACTTCGATCTACATGTCATGTGGAAGTGAAAAGAAAATCGAATTGTTTACAGAATATCGAATGTACAGGGAGGAAATGAGTTTGACGCGCAGAACTGAACGACAATTCATACAAAACACACAAGGAAACAAGTACGCAGGGCCGACAGAGGATGAGGAAATCATTAGAATTGACAATGGCATGGAAATGAATTCATAACAGGTTCGAAAAGAGTCAAAAAAAGGGCGTGAATTCGGTACCAAACGCCAGTAACGAAGCGCATTTCAATGCAGCTTTTATGTGCGTCGCGCAGAAGTAAAGAATGAACACAGTGTCCCTTATCTGTTCAGGGTTTCTTTCAGATGCAAACAGAGTGGAAAAAGAAGTAAATGAATGCAGTTTCTTTCTGAGAAAAAAGGAATGAAAATAAAGTCTGTTCAAGGAAATAAACTTTTAAATAATTAGTGGAAAATGCTTACACCACCTTTGAAAGTGGAATGAAAAGTTGAAATACTTTATCGGATATTGTTCTAATTCAACGGTGAGAAAGCTATGAGAGTTACATCAAACTGTTAGCAAAGCTGAACTGTTGAAAGGAATTGTTAGAAAAGCAAATTCAACAAATGTAAATAGAGTTGAATAAATGTGAATGTTCTTTCGGAAACTGTAACGGGAGCACTCAGAAAGAGTTGGGCTTGCTATAATTTTTGAAATGGAATCGAAATTTTTATGAGAATAAAGAGTTGTAGAAGCAGTGTATCACAAAACTTTTTAGAGTTGCCATAACTTGTTTTTGGAATATAGTGATCGCATCGACCGCAGTGAGGTGATGGCGATCAGTCGGTTTAGGCAAAGTCCCCGGTTTGTGTGTTTGGCCCCCCTCCTGGTGCGCGCCGAAGGCGCGCACATAGTCTGCCCGCAGGGGCCAAACACGCTAACCGTGTAAAAAATTGCATGCTTTCTTGTTTAACGCGAAACTTTTAAAGTTTTGAGTTCTTGTTTTTATAGTATAAATTTATGCATAATGATTGAACAGACTGGTTGCATGGGGTTTTCGTGGTTTCCCTCATGTGTCACGTAAATAGGGACCAGTTTTTTTCAAGTCATTTTTGTATTTTATGTGAGAAGACCTCCACGAAGGCATAAAATAAAGTTGAATGTAAATGAACACAAATAAATAAATCTGAAAACAAACATGTTACAGGGAGGGAGACACAAATGCACAAATTCAATAAATATTTAAATAGGAATTTAAGTGAATATACACACATCTATATAAACACATGCTACACACATTATAATTTTGAAATTAAAAGAACATAAATAAAGTAGAAATATACATATAAAGAACATGCAACAGGGAGGGAAACACGTATGTAAAATGTAAGGCTACTTTCACAGCACACACTCGGGATTTCATAGCTGCACTTGCACTCATTCAATAAATATTTAAATAGAAATTAAATTGAATACACACACATCTATATGAACACATTAATTGTTAGAAGGAGTTACATTAATTGTTAGTATTATTGGAGTTAAATTAATTGTTACATTAATTGTTAGTATTATTGGAGTTACATTAATTGTTACATTAATTGTTAGTATTATTGGAGTTACATTAATTGTTAGAAGGACATTGTTAGAAGGAGGGAAACGCATATGTGATATGTAAGGCTACTATTACAGATTTTCGGGATTTCACACATGCAATAAATCAATAAATATTTCAATAGAAATTTAATCAAACACAAAAAACACATCTATATACATGCTCTCTCTCTCTCACTCACTCACTCACTCACTCACTCTCTCTCTCTCTCACTCACTGACTCACTCACTCACTCTCTCTCTATATATATCTATCTGTCTATCTATCTATCTATCTATCTATCTAAGTCTATCTACCTATCTATCTGTGTCTGTCTATCTGTCTATCTATCTATCTGTCTGTCTATCAATCTAACTCTATCCATCTATCTGTCTGTCTATCTATCTATCTATCTATCTATTTTTATTCGAACTTGTGAAAACTACTGAATATGCATATGTTGTAATTTTCGCTCTCACAACTTTTCTTATCATAATATATACATATTTGTATGTATATATTATGATCTAGTTGATCAAAATACTGTAAGGAACATTTGGAGAATCCTATTCTAGAGATTACATGTTATGCAAAGTTCAAACTATGTTAAAACAACAAATTGCACTCGAAAAAAAAACCCTACATATTACAGAAGGACAACTGCACAGCAAACTCAAAATAGGTAGGCGAAAAATCGTTGGACAGGCCTTGTGAAATCTACAGGTCCATTGAGACTGTAATTGGCTTTCCTAGTATGAAATGTAAGTAAAATTTTGAAATTAATTATTTTTATTTATTATTAACGATGTCTCAAATGATCTGTCCCTTTTCCCAACATGGCCTGCGCGTCAGAAAACACAGAAGTGAACTTAAAAAGTTAGAAAACAGTATTTTAGATTATAAACAGTATTTTAAGGGACTAGCCCGTAAGCGCAAAAAATAAAAACTTTATTCTACTGGAAAAAAAAATGAAGAGAATGAGGGGTCCCGTAAAGACCAAAAAGCTGAGCATTCGTGATGAAAATGAATGAACAAAAGAGCCACATACCTGCGTCCTTTCACGTTTGGTTTCCAAAATTAAATTGAGCGAAAACGTGTTAAAAGGTTGCCAGAAAGTAACGAAGTCGCCTTAGGAGTGCTACCAGAATTAAAAAACAGTCACGTGGAAGCGCCATTGAAATGAAAAAGGAATTTGAAATATGTATGTATTTAAAATAAAGTAAGTAAAAGTATACATACATAAAAATATTACTGTAATGAACTGTTAGTTATGAAAAAGAAAATGATACTCAAAAGAAGTGTTAGGTGTTAAACAAAAATTATAGCAAAAAACTGTGATGAAACCTAAACAGGTATGTAACGAAAATTTAAATTAAAAAAAAATATGAACCGAAATGAATTATCCTAAAAAATATCCGATGGAATTCATTCATGTATGTTACGAAAATTTTAATTAAATAAAAAGAAATCTTACAGGGAAACTGGCGGCGCAGCGGTCGGATCGCTGAATATTGGTTTCATGAATTTGTAACATGCATAACAGACGTCCGTCCCTCATGCAGGTAGCCGCAGTATTACCTAAACAAACAAAAAAATGAATTGCTTATTTAAGAACATCTTAATAAAGAAAGAAAGAAACAGAAACGGGATTAAGAAATTGTGAGGTCTTATTAATGGCTAGACACCCAATAAAATAAAATGAAATCTTTAATTAATCAAAATACGGACATGGGAATAAATAACAGGAATCTCAGCGATGAGTAAAACGCGTACAAGAACATGTAAAAACAGAAGGCGAAAAATTCTGTTTTGCAGAAGAAAATGTGTGTGTGTGTGGGGGGGGGAAGTAGCCTCACAAAATAAGAGAAGTAAATAAAGATAAGGTAGGTGGAAGTACAGGAACAGAGGCACAGAAATTAATATTTATTCAGTGCAAAATCTAGTAAATAAATGAACCTAAACTGTTGAGATCAGTTTTAATCAACAGTTCGTGATCATTCATGGAAAACTTTCTTAAACTGACGTTTGGTCTTCTTCACAGAGTATGGAATGTACAGGGAGGAAATGAAAGAGTGGTAGAATGCAGTGTCCCTCTCTTTTTGAGTTAACTACTTCGATCTACATGTCATGTGGAAGTGAAAAGAAAATCGAATTGTTCACAGAATATCGAATGTACAGGGAGGAAATGAGTTTGACGCGCAGAACTGAACGACAATTCATTCAAAACACACAAGGAAACAAGTACGCAGGGTCGACAGAGGATGAGGAAATCATTAGAATTGACAATGGCATGGAAATGAATTCATAACAGGTTCGAAAAGAGTCAAAAAAAGTGCGTGAATTCGGTACCAAACGCCAGTAACGAAGCGCATTTAAATGCAGCTTTTATGTGCGTCACGCAGAAGTAAAGAATGAACACAGTGTCCCTTATCTTTTCAGGGTTTCTTTCAGATGCAAACAGAGTGGAAAAAGAAGTAAATGAATGCAGTTTCTTTCTGAGAAAAAAGGAATGAAAATAAAGTCTGTTCAAGGAAATAAACTTTTAAATAATTAGTGGAAAATGCTTACACCACCTTTGAAAGTGGAATGAAAAGTTGAAATACTTTATCGGATATTGTTCTAATTCAACGGTGAGAAAGCTATGAGAGTTACATCAAACTGTTAGCAAAGCTGAACTGTTGAAAGGAATTGTTAGAAAAGCAAATTCAACAAATGTAAATAGAGTTGAATAAATGTGAATGTTCTTTCGGAAACTGTAACGGGAGCACTCAGAAAGAGTTGGGCTTGCTATAATTTTTGAAATGGAATCGAAATTTTTATGAGAATAAAGAGTTGTAGAAGCAGTGTATCACAAAACTTTTTAGAGTTGCCATAACTTGTTTTTGGAATATAGTGATCGCATCGACCGCAGTGAGGTGATGGCGATCAGTCGGTTTAGGCAAAGTCCCCGGTTTGTGTGTTTGGACCCCCTCCTGGTGCGCGCCGAAGGCGCGCACATAGTCTCCCCGCAGGGGCCAAACACGCTAACCGTGTAAAAAATTGCATGCTTTCTTGTTTAACGCGAAACTTTTAAAGTTTTGAGTTCTTGTTTTTATAGTATAAATTTATGCATAATGATTGAACAGACTGGTTGCATGGGGTTTTCGTGGTTTCCCTCATGTGTCACGTAAATAGGGACCAGTTTTTTTCAAGTCATTTTTGTATTTTATGTGAGAAGACCTCCACGAAGGCATAAAATAAAGTTGAATGTAAATGAACACAAATAAATAAATCTGAAAACAAACATGTTACAGGGAGGGAGACACAAATGCACAAATTCAATAAATATTTAAATAGGAATTTAACTGAATATACACACATCTATATAAACACATGCTACACACATTATAACTTTGAAATTAAAAGAACATAAATAAAGTAGAAATATACATATAAAGAACATGCAACAGGGAGGGAAACACGTATGTAAAATGTAAGGCTACTTTCACAGCACACACTCGGGATTTCATAGCTGCACTTGCACTCATTCAATAAATATTTAAATAGAAATTAAATTGAATACACACACATCTATATGAACACATTAATTGTTAGAAGGAGTTACATTAATTGTTAGTATTATTGGAGTTAAATTAATTGTTACATTAATTGTTAGTATTATTGGAGTTACATTAATTGTTAGTATTATTGGAGTTACATTAATTGTTAGAAGGACATTGTTAGAAGGAGGGAAACGCATATGTGATATGTAAGGCTACTATCACAGATTTTCGGGATTTCACACATGCAATAAATCAATAAATATTTCAATAGAAATTTAATCAAACACAAAAAACACATCTATATACATGCTCTCTCTCTCTCTCTCTCACTCACTCACTCACTCTCTCTCTATATATCTATCTGTCTATCTATCTATCTATCTATCTAACTCTATCTACCTATCTATCTGTGTCTGTCTATCTATCTATCTATCTATCTATCTGTCTGTCTGTCTGTCTATCAATCTAACTCTATCTATCTATCTGTCTGTCTATCTATCTATCTATCTATCTATCTATTTTTATTCGAATTTGTGAAAACTACTGAATATGCATATGTTGTAATTTTCGCTCTCACAACTTTTCTTATCATAATATATACATATTTGTATGTATATATTATGATCTAGTTGATCAAAAAACTGTAAGGAACATTTGGAGAATCCTATTCTAGAGATTACATGTTATGCAAAGTTCAAACTATGTTAAAACAACAAATTGCACTCGAAAAAAAAACCCTACATATTACAGAAGGACAACTGCACAGCAAACTCAAAATAGGTAGGCGAAAAATCGTTGGACAGGCCTTGTGAAAACTACAGGTCCATTGAGACTGTAATTGGCTTTCCTAGTATGAAATGTAAGTAAAAGTTTAAAATTAATTATTTTTATTTATTATTAACGATGTCTCAAATGATCTGTCCCTTTTCCCAACATGGCCTGCGCGTCAGAAAACACAGAAGTGAACTGAAAAAGTTAGAAAACAGTATTTTAGATTATAAACAGTATTTTAAGGGACTAGCCCGTAAGCGCAAAAAATAAAAACTTTATTTTACTGGAAAAAAAAAATGAAGAGAATGAGGGGTCCCGTAAAGACCAAAAAGCTGAGCATTCGTGATGAAAATGAATGAACAAAATAGCCACATACCTGCGTCCTTTCACGTTTGGTTTCCAAACTTAAATTGAGCGAAAACGTGTTAAAAGGTTGCCAGAAAGTAACGAAGTCGCCTTAGGAGTGCTACCAGAATTAAAAAACAGTCACGTGGAAGCGCCATTGAAATGAAAAAGGAATTTGAAATATGTATGTATTTAAAATAAAGTAAGTAAAAGTATACATACATAAAAATATTACTGTAATGAACTGTTAGTTATGAAAAAGAAAATGATACTCAAAAGAAGTGTTAGGTGTTAAACAAAAATTATAGCAAAAAACTGTGATGAAACCTAAACAGGTATGTAACGAAAATTTAAATTAAAAAAAAATATGAACCGAAATGAATTATCCTAAAAAATATCCGATGGAATTCATTCATGTATGTTACGAAAATTTTAATTAAATAAAAAGAAAACTTACAGGGAAACTGGCGGCGCAGCGGTCGGATCGCTGAATATTGGTTTCATGAATTTGTAACATGCATAACAGACGTCCGTCCCTCATGCAGGTAGCCGCAGTATTACCTAAAAAAAAAAAAGGAATTGCTTATTTAAGAACATCTTAATAAAGAAAGAAAGAAACAGAAACGAAATTACGAAATTGTGAGGTCTTATTAATGGCTAGACACCCAATAAAATAAAATGAAATCTTTAATTAATCAAAATACGGACATGGGAACAAATAACAGGAATCTCAGCGATGAGTAAAACGCGTACAAGAACATGTAAAAACAGAAGGCGAAAAATTCTCTTTTGCAGAAGAAAATGTGTGTGTGTGGGGGGGGGGAGGTAGCCTCACAAAATAAGAGAAGTAAATAAAGATAAGATACGTGGAAGTACAGGAACAGAGGCATAGAAATTAATATTTATTCAGTGCAAAATCTAGTAAATAAATGAACCTAAACTGTTGAGGTCAGTTTTAATCAACAGTTCGTGATCATTCATGGAAAACTTTCTTAAACTGACGTTTGGTCTTCTTCACAGAGTATGGAATGTACAGGGAGGAAATGAAAGAGTGGTAGAATGCAGTGTCCCTCTCTTTTTGAGTTAACTACTTCGATCTACATGTCATGTGGAAGTGAAAAGAAAATCGAATTGTTCACAGAATATCGAATGTACAGGGAGGAAATGAGTCTGACGCGCAGAACTGAACGACAATTCATTCAAAACACACAAGGAAACAAGTACGCAGGGTCGACAGAGGATGAGGAAATCATTAGAATTGACAATGGCATGGAAATGAATTCATAACAGGTTCGAAAAGAGTCAAAAAAAGTGCGTGAATTCGGTACCAAACGCCAGTAACGAAGCGCATTTAAATGCAGCTTTTATGTGCGTCACGCAGAAGTAAAGAATGAACACAGTGTCCCTTATCTGTTCAGGGTTTCTTTCAGATGCAAACAGAGTGGAAAAAGAAGTAAATGAATGCAGTTTCTTTCTGAGAAAAAAGGAATGAAAATAAAGTCTGTTCAAGGAAATAAACTTTTAAATAATTAGTGGAAAATGCTTACACCACCTTTGAAAGTGGAATGAAAAGTTGAAATACTTTATCGGATATTGCTCTAATTCAACGGTGAGAAAGCTATGAGAGTTACATCAAACTGTTAGCAAAGCTGAACTGTTGAAAGGAATTGTTAGAAAAGCAAATTCAACAAATGTAAATAGAGTTGAATAAATGTGAATGTTCTTTCGGAAACTGTAACGGGAGCACTCAGAAAGAGTTGGGCTTGCTATAATTTTTGAAATGGAATCGAAATTTTTATGAGAATAAAGAGTTGTAGAAGCAGTGTATCACAAAACGTTTTAGAATTGCCATAACTTGTTTTTGGAATATAGTGATCGCATCGACCGCAGTGCGGCGAAGCCGCAGTGAGGTGATGGCGATCAGTCGGTTTAGGCAAAGTCCCCGGTTTGTGTGTTTGGCCCCCCTCCTGGTGCGCGCCGAAGGCGCGCACATAGTCTCCCCGCAGGGGCCAAACACGCTAACCGTGTAAAAAATTGCATGCTTTCTTGTTTAACGCGAATCTTTTAAAGTTTTGAGTTCTTGCTTTTATAGTATAAATTTATGCATAATGATTGAACAGACTGGTTGCATGGGGTTTTCGTGGTTTCCCTCATGTGTCACGTAAATACGGACCAGTTTTTTCAAGTCATTTTTGTATTTTATGTGAGAAGACCTCCACGAAGGCAGAAAATAAAGTTGAATGTAAATGAACACAAATAAATAAAACTGAAAACAAACATGTTACAGGGAGGGAGACACAAATACACAAATTCAATAAATATTTAAATAGGAATTTAACTGAATATACACACATCTATATAAACACATGCTACACACATTATAATTTTGAAATTAAAAGAACATAAATAAAGTAGAAATATACATATAAAGAACATGCAACAGGGAGGGAAACACGTATGTAAAATGTAAGGCTACTTTCACAGCACATACTCGGGATTTCATAGCTGCACTTGCACTCATTCAATAAATATTTAAATAGAAATTAAATTGAATACACACACATCTATATGAACACATTAATTGTTAGAAGGAGTTACATTAATTGTTAGTATTATTGGAGTTAAATTAATTGTTACATTAATTGTTAGTATTATTGGAGTTACATTAATTGTTACATTAATTGTTAGTATTATTGGAGTTACATTAATTGTTAGAAGGACATTGTTAGAAGGAGGGAAACGCATATGTGATATGTAAGGCTACTATCACAGATTTTCGGGATTTCACACATGCAATAAATCAATAAATATTTCAATAGAACTTTAATCAAACACAAAAAACACATCTATATACATGCTCTCTCTCTCTCTCTCACTCACTCACTCACTCACTCACTCTCTCTCTCTATATATATATATCTATCTGTCTATCTATCTATCTATCTATCTATCTAACTCTATCTACCTATCTATCTGTGTCTGTCTATCTATCTATCTATCTATCTATCTGTCTGTCTGTCTGTCTATCAATCTAACTCTATCTATCTATCTGTCTGTCTGTCTATCTATCTATCTATCTATCTATCTATTTTTATTCGAACATGTGAAAACTACGGAATATGCATATGTTGTAATTTTCGCTCTCACAACTTTTCTTATCATAATATATACATATTTGTATGTATATATTATGATCTAGTTGATCAAAAAACTGTAAGGAACATTTGGAGAATCCTATTCTAGAGATTACATGTTATGCAAAGTTCAAACTATGTTAAAACAACAAATTGCACTCGAAAAAAAAACCCTACATATTACAGAAGGACAACTGCACAGCAAACTCAAAATAGGTAGGCGAAAAATCGTTGGACAGGCCTTGTGAAAACTACAGGTCCATTGAGACTGTAATTGGCTTTCCTAGTATGAAATGTAAGTAAAAGTTTGAAATTAATTATTTTTATTTATTATTAACGATGTCTCAAATGATCTGTCCCTTTTCCCAACATGGCCTGCGCGTCAGAAAACACAGAAGTGAACTTAAAAAGTTAGAAAACAGTATTTTAGATTATAAACAGTATTTTAAGGGACTAGCCCGTAAGCGCAAAAAATAAAAACTTTATTCTATTGAAAAAAAAAAAAATGAAGAAAATGAGGGGTCCCGTAAAGACCAAAAAGCTGAGCATTCGTGATGAAAATGAATGAACAAAAGAGCCACATACCTGCGTCCTTTCACGTTTGGTTTCCAAAATTAAATTGAGCGAAAACGTGTTAAAAGGTTGCCAGAAAGTAACGAAGTCGCCTTAGGAGTGCTACCAGAATTAAAAAACAGTCACGTGGAAGCGCCATTGAAATGAAAAAGGAATTTCAAATATGTATGTATTTAAAATAAAGTAAGTAAAAGTATACATACATAAAAATATTACTGTAATGAACTTTTAGTTATGAAAAAGAAAATGATACTCAAAAGAAGTGTTAGGTGTTAAACAAAAATGATAGCAAAAAACTGTGATGAAACCTAAACAGGTATGTAACGAAAATTTAAATTAAAAAAAAATATGAACCGAAATGAATTATCCTAAAAAATATCCGATGGAATTCATTCATGTATGTTACGAAAATTTTAATTAAATAAAAAGAAATCTTACAGGGAAACTGGCGGCGCAGCGGTCGGATCGCTGAATATTGGTTTCATGAATTTGTAACATGCATAACAGACGTCCGTCCCTCATGCAGGTAGCCGCAGTATTACCTAAACAAACAAACAAACAAAAAAAGAATTGCTTATTTAAGAACATCTTAATAAAATAAGAAAGAAACAGAAACGGGATTAAGAAATTGTGAGGTCTTATTAATGGCTAGACACCCAATAAAATAAAATGAAATCTTTAATTAATCAAAATACGGACATGGGAATAAATAACAGGAATCTCAGCGATGAGTAAAACGCGTACAAGAACATGTAAAAACAGAAGGCGAAAAATTCTCTTTTGCAGAAGAAAATGTGTGTGTGTGTGTGTGGGGGGAAGTAGCCTCACAAAATAAGAGAAGTAAATAAAGATAAGATACGTGGAAGTACAGGAACAGAGGCATAGAAATTAATATTTATTCATTGCAAAATCTAGTAAATAAATGAACCTAAACTGTTGAGGTCAGTTTTAATCAACAGTTCGTGATCATTCATGGAAAACTTTCTTAAACTGACGTTTGGTCTTCTTCACAGAGTATGGAATGTACAGGGAGGAAATGAAAGAGTGGTAGAATGCAGTGTCCCTCTCTTTTTGAGTTAACTACTTCGATCTACATGTCATGTGGAAGTGAAAAGAAAATCGAATTGTTTACTGAATATCGAATGTACAGGGAGGAAATGAGTTTGACGCGCAGAACTGAACGACAATTCATTCAAAACACACAAGGAAACAAGTACGCAGGGTCGACAGAGGATGAGGAAATCATTAGAATTGACAATGGCATGGAAATGAATTCATAACAGGTTCGAAAAGAGTCAAAAAAAGGGCGTGAATTCGGTACCAAACGCCAGTAACGAAGCGCATTTCAATGCAGCTTTTATGTGCGTCACGCAGAAGTAAAGAATGAACACAGTGTCCCTTATCTGTTCAGGGTTTCTTTCAGATGCAAACAGAGTGGAAAAAGAAGTAAATGAATGCAGTTTCTTTCTGAGAAAAAAGGAATGAAAATAAAGTCTGTTCAAGGAAATAAACTTTTAAATAATTAGTGGAAAATGCTTACACCACCTTTGAAAGTGGAATGAAAAGTTGAAATACTTTATCGGATATTGTTCTAATTCAACGGTGAGAAAGCTATGAGAGTTACATCAAACTGTTAGCAAAGCTGAACTGTTGAAAGGAATTGTAAGAAAAGCAAATTCAACAAATGTAAATAGAGTTGAATAAATGTGAATGTTCTTTCGGAAACTGTAACGGGAGCACTCAGAAAGAGTTGTGCTTGCTATAATTTTTGAAATGGAATCGAAATTTTTATGAGAATAAAGAGTTGTAAGGCGCGCACATAGTCTCCCCGCAGGGGCCAAACACGCTAACCGTGTAAAAAATTGCATACTTTCTTGTTTAACGCGAAACTTTTAAAGTTTTGAGTTCTTGTTTTTATAGTATAAATTTATGCATAATGATTGAACAGACTGGTTGCATGGGGTTTTCGTGGTTTCCCTCATGTGTCACGTAAATACGGACCAGTTGTTTCAAGTCATTTTTGTATTTTATGTGAGAAGACCTCCACGAAGGCATAAAATAAAGTTGAATGTAAATGAACACAAATAAATAAAACTGAAAACAAACATGTTACAGGGAGGGAGACACAAATGCACAAATTCAATAAATATTTAAATAGGAATTTAACTGAATATACACACATCTATATAAACACATGCTACACACATTATAATTTTGAAATTAAAAGAACATAAATAAAGTAGAAATATACATATAAAGAACATGCAACAGGGAGGAAAACACATATGTAAAATGTAAGGCTACTTTCACAGCACATACTCGGGATTTCATAGCTGCAGTTGCACTCATTCAATAAATATTTAAATAGAAATTAAATTGAATACACACACATCTATATGAACACATTAATTGTTAGAAGGAGTTACATTAATTGTTAGTATTATTGGAGTTAAATTAATTGTTACATTAATTGTTAGTATTATTGGAGTTACATTAATTGTTACATTCATTGTTAGTATTATTGGAGTTACATTAATTGTTAGTATTATTGGAGTTACATTAATTGTTAGAAGGACATTGTTAGAAGGAGGGAAACGCATATGTGATATGTAAGGCTACTATCACAGATTTTCGGGATTTCACACATGCAATAAATCAATAAATATTTCAATAGAAATTTAATCAAACACAAAAAACACATCTATATACATGCTCTCTCTCTCTCTCACTCACTCACTCACTCTCTCTCTCTCTCTATATATATCTATCTGTCTATATATCTATCTATCTATCTAACTCTATCTACCTATCTATCTGTGTCTGTCTATCTATCTATCTATCTATCTGTCTGTCTGTCTGTCTGTCTATCAATCTAACTCTATCTATCTATCTGTCTGTCTATCTATCTATCTATCTATTTTTATTCGAACTTGTGAAAACTACTGAATATGCATATGTTGTAATTTTCGCTCTCACAACTTTTCTTATCATAATATATACATATTTGTATGTATATATTATGATCTAGTTGATCAAAAAACTGTAAGGAACATTTGGAGAATCCTATTCTAGAGATTACATGTTATGCAAAGTTCAAACTATGTTAAAACAACAAATTGCACTCGAAAAAAAAACCCTACATATTACAGAAGGACAACTGCACAGCAAACTCAAAATAGGTAGGCGAAAAATCGTTGGACAGGCCTTGTGAAAACTACAGGCCCATTGAGACTGTAATTGGCTTTCCTAGTATGAAATGTAAGTAAAAGTTTGAAATTAATTATTTTTATTTATTATTAACGATGTCTCAAATGATCTGTCCCTTTTCCCAACATGGCCTGCGCGTCAGAAAACACAGAAGTGAACTTAAAAAGTTAGAAAACAGTATTTTAGATTATAAACAGTATTTTAAGGGACTAGCCCGTAAGCGCCAAAAATAAAAACTTTATTCTATTGAAAAAAAAAAATGAAGAGAATGAGGGGTCCCGTAAAGACCAAAAAGCTGAGCATTCGTGATGAAAATGAATGAACAAAAGAGCCACATACCTGCGTCCTTTCACGTTTGGTTTCCAAAAGTAAATTGAGCGAAAACGTGTTAAAAGGTTGCCAGAAAGTAACGAAGTCGCCTTGGGAGTGCCATCAGAATTAATAAACAGTCACGTGGAAGCGCCATTGAAATGAAAAAGGAATTTGAAATATGTATGTATTTAAAATAAAGTAAGTAAAAGTATACATACATAAAAATATTACTGTAATGAACTGTTAGTTATGAAAAAGAAAATGATACTCAAAAGAAGTGTTAGGTGTTAAACAAAAATTATAGCAAAAAACTGTGATGAAACCTAAACAGGTATGTAACGAAAATTTAAATTAAAAAAAAATATGAACCGAAATGAATTATCCTAAAAAATATCCGATGGAATTCATTCATGTATGTTACGAAAATTTTAATTAAATAAAAAGAAATCTTACAGGGAAACTGGCGGCGCAGCGGTCGGATCGCTGAATATTGGTTTCATGAATTTGTAACATGCATAACAGACGTCCGTCCCTCATGCAGGTAGCCGCAGTATTACCTAAACAAACAAAAATGAATTGCTTATTTAAGAACATCTTAATAAAGAAAGAAAGAAACAGAAACGGGATTAAGAAATTGTGAGGTCTTATTAATGGCTAGACACCCAATAAAATAAAATGAAATCTTTAATTAATCAAAATACGGACATGGGAATAAATAACAGGAATCTCAGCGATGAGTAAAACGCGTACAAGAACATGTAAAAACAGAAGGCGAAAAATTCTCTTTTGCAGAAGAAAATGTGTGTGTGTGTGTGTGTGGGGGGAAGTAGCCTCACAAAATAAGAGAAGTAAATAAAGATAAGATACGTGGAAGTACAGGAACAGAGGCATAGAAATTAATATTTATTCAGTGCAAAATCTAGTAAATAAATGAACCTAAACTGTTGAGGTCAGTTTTAATCAACAGTTCGTGATCATACATGGAAAACTTTCTTAAACTGACGTTTGGTCTTCTTCACAGAGTATGGAATGTACAGGGAGGAAATGAAAGAGTGGTAGAATGCAGTGTCCCTCTCTTTTTGAGTTAACTACTTCGATCTACATGTCATGTGGAAGTGAAAAGAAAATCGAATTGTTCACAGAATATCGAATGTACAGGGAGGAAATGAGTTTGACGCGCAGAACTGAACGAAAATTCATTCAAAACACACAAGGAAACAAGTACGCAGGGTCGACAGAGGATGAGGAAATCATTAGAATTGACAATGGCATGGAAATGAATTCATAACAGGTTCGAAAAGAGTCAAAAAAAGGGCGTGAATTCGGTACCAAACGCCAGTAACGAAGCGCATTTCATTGCAGCTTTTATGTGCGTCACGCAGAAGTAAAGAATGAACACAGTGTCCCTTATCTGTTCAGGGTTTCTTTCAGATGCAAACAGAGTGAAAAAAGAAGTAAATGAACGCAGTTTCTTTCTGAGAAAAAAGGAATGAAAATAAAGTCTGTTCAAGGAAATAATCTTTTAAATAATTAGTGGAAAATGCTTACACCACCTTTGAAAGTGGAATGAAAAGTTGAAATACTTTATCGGATATTGTTCTAATTCAACGGTGAGAAAGCTATGAGAGTTACATCAAACTGTTAGCAAAGCTGAACTGTTGAAAGGAATTGTTAGAAAAGCAAATTCAACAAATGTAAATAGAGTTGAATAAATGTGAATGTTCTTTCGGAAACTGTAACGGGAGCACTCAGAAAGAGTTGTGCTTGCTATAATTTTTGAAATGGAATGGAAATTTTTATGAGAATAAAGAGTTGTAGAAGCAGTGTATCACAAAACGTTTTAGAATTGCCATAACTTGTTTTTGGAATATAGTGATCGCATCGACCGCAATGCGGCGAAGCCGCAGTGAGGTGATGGCGATCAGTCGGTTTAGGCAAAGTCCCCGGTTTGTGTGTTTGGCCCCCCTCCTGGTGCGCAACGAAGGCGCGCACATAGTCTCCCCGCAGGGGCCAAACACGCTAACCGTGTAAAAAATTGCATGCTTTCTTGTTTAACGCGAAACTTTTAAAGTTTTGAGTTCTTGTTTTTATAGTATAAATTTATGCATAATGATTGAACAGACTGGTTGCATGGGGTTTTCGTGGTTTCCCTCATGTGTCACGTAAATACGGACCAGTTGTTTCAAGTCATTTTTGTATTTTATGTGAGAAGACCTCCACGAAGGCATAAAATAAAGTTGAATGTAAATGAACACAAATAAATAAAACTGAAAACAAACATGTTACAGGGAGGGAGACACTAATGCACAAATTCAATAAACATTTAAATAGGAATTTAACTGAATATACACACATCTATATAAACACATGCTACACACATTATAATTTTGAAATTAAAAGAACATAAATAAAGTAGAAATATACAAATAAAGAACATGCAACAGGGAGGGAAACACGTATGTAAAATGTAAGGCTAGTTTCACAGCACATACTCGAGATTTCATAGCTGCACTTGCACTCATTCAATAAATATTTGAATAGAAATTAAATTGAATACACACACATCTATATGAACACATTAATTGTTAGAAGGAGTTACATTAATTGTTAGTATTATTGGAGTTAAATTAATTGTTACATTAATTGTTAGTATTATTGGAGTTACATTAATTGTTCCATAAATTGTTAGTATTATTGGAGTTACATTAATTGTTAGAAGGACATTGTTAGAAGGAGGGAAACGCATATGTGATATGTAAGGCTACTATCACAGATTTTCGGGATTTCACACATGCAATAAATCAATAAATATTTCAATAGAAATTTAATCAAACACAAAAAACACATCTATATACATGCTCTCTCTCTCACTCACTCACTCACTCACTCACTCTCTCTCTCTCTCTATATATATCTATCTGTCTATCTATCTATCTATCTATCTAACTCTATCTACCTATCTATCTGTGTCTGTCTATCTATCTATCTATCTATCTATCTGTCTGTCTGTCTGTCTATCAATCTAACTCTATCTATCTATCTGTCTGTCTATCTATCTATCTATCTATTTTTATTCGAACTTGTGAAAACTACTGAATATGCATATGTTGTAATTTTCGCTCTCACAACTTTTCTTATCATAATATATACATATTTGTATGTATATATTATGATCTAGTTGATCAAAAAACTGTAAGGAACATTTGGAGAATCCTATTCTAGAGATTACATGTTATGCAAAGTTCAAACTATGTTAAAACAACAAATTGCACTCGAAAAAAAAAACCCTACATATTACAGAAGGACAACTGCACAGCAAACTCAAAATAGGTAGGCGAAAAATCGTTGGACAGGCCTTGTGAAAACTACAGGTCCATTGAGACTGTAATTGGCTTTTCTAGTATGAAATGTAAGTAAAAGTTTGAAATTAATTATTTTTATTTATTATTAACGATGTCTCAAATGATCTGTCCCTTTTCCCAACATGGCCTGCGCGTCAGAAAACACAGAAGTGAACTTAAAAAGTTAGAAAACAGTATTTTAGATTATAAACAGTATTTTAAGGGACTAGCCCGTAAGCGCAAAAAATAAAAACTTTATTCTATTGAAAAAAAAAATGAAGAGAATGAGGGGTCCCTTAAAGACCAAAAAGCTGAGCATTCGTGATGAAAATGAATGAACAAAAGAGCCACATACCTGCGTCCTTTCACGTTTGGTTTCCAAAATTAAATTGAGCGAAAACGTGTTAAAAGGTTGCCAGAAAGTAACGAAGTCGCCTTGGGAGTGCTACCAGAATTAATAAACAGTCACGTGGAAGCGCCATTGAAATGAAAAAGGAATTTGAAATATGTATGTATTTAAAATAAAGTAAGTAAAAGTATACATACATAAAAATATTACTGTAATGAACTGTTAGTTATGAAAAAGAAAATGATACTCAAAAGAAGTGTTAGGTGTTAAACAAAAATTATAGCAAAAAACTGTGATGAAACCTAAACAGGTATGTAACGAAAATTTAAATTAACAAAAAATATGAACCGAAATGAATTATCCTAAAAAATATCCGATGGAATTCATTCATGTATGTTACGAAAATTTTAATTAAATAAAATGAAATCTTACAGGGAAACTGGCGGCGCAGCGGTCGGATCGCTGAATATTGGTTTCATGAATTTGTAACATGCATAACAGACGTCCGTCCCTCATGCAGGTAGCCGCAGTATTACCTAAACAAAAAAAAATGAATTGCTTATTTAAGAACATCTTAATAAAGAAAGAAAGAAACAGAAACGGGATTAAGAAATTGTGAGGTCTTATTAATGGCTAGACACCCAATAAAATAAAATGAAATCTTTAATTAATCAAAATACGGACATGGGAATAAATAACAGGAATCTCAGCGATGAGTAAAACGCGTACAAGAACATGTAAAAACAGAAGGCGAAAAATTCTCTTTTGCAGAAGAAAATGTGTGTGTGTGTGTGGGGGGGGAAGTAGCCTCACAAAATAAGAGAAGTAAATAAAGATAAGATACGTGGAAGTACAGGAACAGAGGCATAGAATTTAATATTTATTCAGTGCAAAATCTAGTAAATAAATGAACCTAAACTGTTGAGGTCAGTTTTAATCAACAGTTCGTGATCATTCATGGAAAACTTTCTTAAACTGACGTTTGGTCTTCTTCACAGAGTATGGAATGTACAGGGAGGAAATGAAAGAGTGGTAGAATGCAGTGTCCCTCTCTTTTTGAGTTAACTACTTCGATCTACATGTCATGTGGAAGTGAAAAGAAAATCGAATTGTTCACAGAATATCGAATGTACAGGGGGGAAATGAGTTTGACGCGCAGAACTGAACGACAATTCATTCAAAACACACAAGGAAACAAGTACGCAGGGTCGACAGAGGATGAGGAAATCATTAGAATTGACAATGGCATGGAAATGAATTCATAACAGGTTCGAAAAGAGTCAAAAAAAGGGCGTGAATTCGGTACCAAACGCCAGTAACGAAGCGCATTTCAATGCAGCTTTTATGTGCGTCACGCAGAAGTAAAGAATGAACACAGTGTCCCTTATCTGTTCAGGGTTTCTTTCAGATGCAAACAGAGTGGAAAAAGAAGTAAATGAATGCAGTTTCTTTCTGAGAAAAAAGGAATGAAAATAAAGTCTGTTCAAGGAAATAATCTTTTAAATAATTAGTGGAAAATGCTTACACCACCTTTGAAAGTGGAATGAAAAGTTGAAATACTTTATCGGATATTGTTCTAATTCAACGGTGAGAAAGCTATGAGAGTTACATCAAACTGTTAGCAAAGCTGAACTGTTGAAAGGAATTGTTAGAAAAGCAAATTCAACAAATGTAAATAGAGTTGAATAAATGTGAATGTTCTTTCGGAAACTGTAACGGGAGCACTCAGAAAGAGTTGTGCTTGCTATAATTTTTGAAATGGAATCGAAATTTTTATGAGAATAAAGAGTTGTAGAAGCAGTGTATCACAAAACTTTTTAGAATTGCCATAACTTGTTTTTGGAATATAGTGATCGCATCGACCGCAATGCGGCGAAGCCGCAGTGAGGTGATGGCGATCAGTCGGTTTAGGCAAAGTCCCCGGTTTGTGTGTTTGGCCCCCCTCCTGGTGCGCAACGAAGGCGCGCACATAGTCTCCCCGCAGGGGCCAAACACGCTAACCGTGTAAAGAATTGCATGCTTTCTTGTTTAACGCGAAACTTTTAAAGTTTTGAGTTCTTGTTTTTATAGTATAAATTTATGCATAATGATTGAACAGACTGGTTGCATGGGGTTTTCGTGGTTTCCCTCATGTGTCACGTAAATACGGACCAGTTTTTTCAAGTCATTTTTGTATTTTATGTGAGAAGACCTCCACGAAGGCATAAAATAAAGTTGAATGTAAATGAACACAAATAAATAAAACTGAAAACAAACATGTTACAGGGAGGGAGACACAAATACACAAATTCAATAAATATTTAAATAGGAATTTAACTGAATATACACACATCTATATAAACACATGCTACACACATTATAATTTTGAAATTAAAAGTACATAAATAAAGTAGAAATATACATATAAAGAATATGCAACAGGGAGGGAAACACGTATGTAAAATGTAAGGCTACTTTCACAGCACATACTCGGGATTTCATAGCTGCACTTGCACTCATTCAATAAATATTTAAATAGAAATTAAATTGAATACACACACATCTATATGAACACATTAATTGTTAGAAGGAGTTACATTAATTGTTAGTATTATTGGAGTTAAATTAATTGTTACATTAATTGTTAGTATTATTGGAGTTACATTAATTGTTCCATAAGTTGTTAGTATTATTGGAGTTACATTAATTGTTAGAAGGACATTGTTAGAAGGAGGGAAACGCATATGTGATATGTAAGGCTACTATCACAGATTTTCGGGATTTCACACATGCAATAAATCAATAAATATTTCAATAGAAATTTAATCAAACACAAAAAACACATCTATATACATGCTCTCTCTCTCACTCACTCACTCACTCTCTCTCTCTCTCTCTATATATATATATCTATCTGTCTATCTATCTATCTATCTATCTAACTCTATCTACCTATCTATCTGTGTCTATCTATCTATCTATCTATCTGTCTGTCTGTCTGTCTATCAATCTAACTCTATCTATCTATCTGTCTGTCTATCTATCTATCTATCTATTTTTATTCGAACATGTGAAAACTACGGAATATGCATATGTTGTAATTTTCGCTCTCACAACTTTTCTTATCATAATATATACATATTTGTATGTATATATTATGATCTAGTTGATCAAAAAACTGTAAGGAACATTTGGAGAATCCTATTCTAGAGATTACATGTTATGCAAAGTTCAAACTATGTTAAAACAACAAATTGCACTCGAAAAAAAAACCCTACATATTACAGAAGGACAACTGCACAGCAAACTCAAAATAGGTAGGCGAAAAATCGTTGGACAGGCCTTGTGAAAACTACAGGTCCATTGAGACTGTAATTGGCTTTCATAGTATGAAATGTAAGTAAAAGTTTGAAATTAATTATTTTTATTTATTATTAACGATGTCTCAAATGATCTGTCCCTTTTCCCAACATGGCCTGCGCGTCAGAAAACACAGAAGTGAACTTAAAAAGTTAGAAAACAGTATTTTAGATTATAAACAGTATTTTAAGGGACTAGCCCGTAAGCGCAAAAAATAAAAACTTTATTCTATTGAAAAAAAAAAAATGAAGAGAATGAGGGGTCCCGTAAAGACCAAAAAGCTGAGCATTCGTGATGAAAATGAATGAACAAAAGAGCCACATACCTGCGTCCTTTCACGTTTGGTTTCCAAAATTAAATTGAGCGAAAACGTGTTAAAAGGTTGCCAGAAAGTAACGAAGTCGCCTTAGGAGTGCTACCAGAATTAAAAAACAGTCACGTGGAAGCGCCATTGAAATGAAAAAGGAATTTGAAATATGTATGTATTTAAAATAAAGTAAGTAAAAGTATACATACATAAAAATATTACTGTAATGAACTGTTAGTTATGAAAAAGAAAATGATACTCAAAAGAAGTGTTAGGTGTTAAACAAAAATGATAGCAAAAAACTGTGATGAAACCTAAACAGGTATGTAACGAAAATTTAAATTAAAAAAAAATATGAACCGAAATGAATTATCCTAAAAATTATCCGATGGAATTCATTCATGTATGTTACGAAAATTTTAATTAAATAAAAAGAAATCTTAGAGGGAAACTGGCGGCGCAGCGGTCGGATCGCTGAATATTGGTTTCATGAATTTGTAACATGCATAACAGACGTCCGTCCCTCATGCAGGTAGCCGCAGTATTACCTAAACAAAAAAAAAATGAATTGCTTATTTAAGAACATCTTAATAAAGAAAGAAAGAAACAGAAACGGGATTAAGAAATTGTGAGGTCTTATTAATGGCTAGACACCCAATAAAATAAAATGAAATCTTTAATTAATCAAAATACGGACATGGGAGTAAATAACAGGAATCTCAGCGATGAGTAAAACGCGTACAAGAACATGTAAAAACAGAAGGCGAAAAATTCTCTTTTGCAGAAGAAAATGTGTGTGTGTGTGGGGGGGGGGAAGTACCCTCACAAAATAAGAGAAGTAAATAAAGATAAGATACGTGGAAGTACAGGAACAGAGGCATAGAAATTAATATTTATTCAGTGCAAAATCTAGTAAATAAATGAACCTAAACTGTTGAGGTCAGTTTTAATCAACAGTTCGTGATCATTCATGGAAAACTTTCTTAAACTGACGTTTGGTCTTCTTCACAGAGTATGGAATGTACAGGGAGGAAATGAAAGAGTGGTAGAATGGAGTGTCCCTCTCTTTTTGAGTTAACTACTTCGATCTACATGTCATGTGGAAGTGAAAAGAAAATCGAATTGTTCACAGAATATCGAATGTACAGGGAGGAAATGAGTTTGACGCGCAGAACTGAACGACAATTCATTCAAAACACACAAGGAAACAAGTACGCAGGGTCGACAGAGGATGAGGAAATCATTAGAATTGACAATGGCATGGAAATGAATTCATAACAGGTTCGAAAAGAGTCAAAAAAAGGGCGTGAATTCGGTACCAAACGCCAGTAACGAAGCGCATTTCAATGCAGCTTTTATGTGCGTCACGCAGAAGTAAAGAATGAACACAGTGTCCCTTATCTGTTCAGGGTTTCTTTCAGATGCAAACAGAGTGGAAAAAAGTAAATGAATGCAGTTTCTTTCTGAGAAAAAAGGAATGAAAATAAAGTCTCTTCAAGGAAATAAACTTTTAAATAATTAGTGGAAAATGCTTACACCACCTTTGAAAGTGGAATGAAAAGTTGAAATACTTTATCGGATATTGTTCTAATTCAACGGTGAGAAAGCTATGAGAGTTACATCAAACTGTTAGCAAAGCTGAACTGTTGAAAGGAATTGTTAGAAAAGCAAATTCAACAAATGTAAATAGAGTTGAATAAATGTGAATGTTCTTTCGGAAACTGTAACGGGAGCACTCAGAAAGAGTTGTGCTTGCTATAATTTTTGAAATGGAATCGAAATTTTTATGAGAATAAAGAGTTGTAGAAGCAGTGTATCACAAAACTTTTTAGAATTGCCATAACTTGTTTTTGGAATATAGTGATCGCATCGACCGCAGTGCGGCGAAGCCGCAGTGAAGTGATGGCGATCAGTCGGTTTAGGCAAAGTCCCCGGTTTGTGTGTTTGGCCCCCCTCCTGGTGCGCGCCGAAGGCGCGCACATAGTCTCCCCGCAGGGGCCAAACACGCTAACCGTGTAAAGAATTGCATGCTTTCTTGTTTAACGCGAAACTTTTAAAGTTTTGAGTTCTTGTTTTTATAGTATAAATTTATGCATAATGATTGAACAGACTGGTTGCATGGGGTTTTCGTGGTTTCCCTCATGTGTCACGTAAATACGGACCAGTTTTTTCAAGTCATTTTTGTATTTTATGTGAGAAGACCTCCACGAAGGCATAAAATAAAGTTGAATGTAAATGAACACAAATAAATAAAACTGAAAACAAACATGTTACAGGGAGGGAGACACAAATACACAAATTCAATAAATATTTAAATAGGAATTTAACTGAATATACACACATCTATATAAACACATGCTACACACATTATAATTTTGAAATTAAAAGTACATAAATAAAGTAGAAATATACATATAAAGAATATGCAACAGGGAGGGAAACACGTATGTAAAATGTAAGGCTACTTTCACAGCACATACTCGGGATTTCATAGCTGCACTTGCACTCATTCAATAAATATTTAAATAGAAATTAAATTGAATACACACACATCTATATGAACACATTAATTGTTAGAAGGAGTTACATTAATTGTTAGTATTATTGGAGTTAAATTATTTGTTACATTAATTGTTAGTATTATTGGAGTTACATTAATTGTTCCATAAATTGTTAGTATTATTGGAGTTACATTAATTGTTAGAAGGACATTGTTAGAAGGAGGGAAACGCATACGTGATATGTAAGGCTACTATCACAGATTTTCGGGATTTCACACATGCAATAAATCAATAAATATTTCAATAGAAATTTAATCAAACACAAAAAACACATCTATATACATGCTCTCTCTCTCACTCACTCACTCACTCTCTCTCTCTCTCTCTATATATATATATCTATCTATCTAACTCTATCTACCTATCTATCTGTGTCTATCTATCTATCTATCTATCTGTCTGTCTGTCTGTCTATCAATCTAACTCTATCTATCTATCTGTCTGTCTATCTATCTATCTATCTATTTTTATTCGAACATGTGAAAACTACGGAATATGCATATGTTGTAATTTTCGCTCTCACAACTTTTCTTATCATAATATATACATATTTGTATGTATATATTATGATCTAGTTGATCAAAAAACTGTAAGGAACATTTGGAGAATCCTATTCTAGAGATTACATGTTATGCAAAGTTCAAACTATGTTAAAACAACAAATTGCACTCGAAAAAAAAACCCTACATATTACAGAAGGACAACTGCACAGCAAACTCAAAATAGGTAGGCGAAAAATCGTTGGACAGGCCTTGTGAAAACTACAGGTCCATTGAGACTGTAATTGGCTTTCATAGTATGAAATGTAAGTAAAAGTTTGAAATTAATTATTTTTATTTATTATTAACGATGTCTCAAATGATCTGTCCCTTTTCCCAACATGGCCTGCGCGTCAGAAAACACAGAAGTGAACTTAAAAAGTTAGAAAACAGTATTTTAGATTATAAACAGTATTTTAAGGGACTAGCCCGTAAGCGCAAAAAATAAAAACTTTATTCTATTGAAAAAAAAAAAAATGAAGAGAATGAGGGGTCCCGTAAAGACCAAAAAGCTGAGCATTCGTGATGAAAATGAATGAACAAAAGAGCCACATACCTGCGTCCTTTCACGTTTGGTTTCCAAAATTAAATTGAGCGAAAACGTGTTAAAAGGTTGCCAGAAAGTAACGAAGTCGCCTTAGGAGTGCTACCAGAATTAAAAAACAGTCACGTGGAAGCGCCATTGAAATGAAAAAGGAATTTGAAATATGTATGTATTTAAAATAAAGTAAGTAAAAGTATACATACATAAAAATATTACTGTAATGAACTGTTAGTTATGAAAAAGAAAATGATACTCAAAAGAAGTGTTAGGTGTTAAACAAAAATGATAGCAAAAAACTGTGATGAAACCTAAACAGGTATGTAACGAAAATTTAAATTAAAAAAAATATGAACCGAAATGAATTATCCTAAAAATTATCCGATGGAATTCATTCATGTATGTTACGAAAATTTTAATTAAATAAAAAGAAATCTTAGAGGGAAACTGGCGGCGCAGCGGTCGGATCGCTGAATATTGGTTTCATGAATTTGTAACATGCATAACAGACGTCCGTCCCTCATGCAGGTAGCCGCAGTATTACCTAAACAAAAAAAAAAATGAATTGCTTATTTAAGAACATCTTAATAAAGAAAGAAAGAAACAGAAACGGGATTAAGAAATTGTGAGGTCTTATTAATGGCTAGACACCCAATAAAATAAAATGAAATCTTTAATTAATCAAAATACGGACATGGGAGTAAATAACAGGAATCTCAGCGATGAGTAAAACGCGTACAAGAACATGTAAAAACAGAAGGCGAAAAATTCTCTTTTGCAGAAGAAAATGTGTGTGTGTGTGGGGGGGGGAAGTAGCCTCACAAAATAAGAGAAGTAAATAAAGATAAGATACGTGGAAGTACAGGAACAGAGGCATAGAAATTAATATTTATTCAGTGCAAAATCTAGTAAATAAATGAACCTAAACTGTTGAGGTCAGTTTTAATCAACAGTTCGTGATCATTCATGGAAAACTTTCTTAAACTGACGTTTGGTCTTCTTCACAGAGTATGGAATGTACAGGGAGGAAATGAAAGAGTGGTAGAATGGAGTGCCCCTCTCTTTTTGAGTTAACTACTTCGATCTACATGTCATGTGGAAGTGAAAAGAAAATCGAATTGTTCACAGAATATCGAATGTACAGGGAGGAAATGAGTTTGACGCGCAGAACTGAACGACAATTCATTCAAAACACACAAGGAAACAAGTACGCAGGGTCGACAGAGGATGAGGAAATCATTAGAATTGACAATGGCATGGAAATGAATTCATAACAGGTTCGAAAAGAGTCAAAAAAAGGGCGTGAATTCGGTACCAAACGCCAGTAACGAAGCGCATTTCAATGCAGCTTTTATGTGCGTCACGCAGAAGTAAAGAATGAACACAGTGTCCCTTATCTGTTCAGGGTTTCTTTCAGATGCAAACAGAGTGGAAAAAGAAGTAAATGAATGCAGTTTCTTTCTGAGAAAAAAGGAATGAAAATAAAGTCTGTTCAAGGAAATAAACTTTTAAATAATTAGTGGAAAATGCTTACACCACCTTTGAAAGTGGAATGAAAAGTTGAAATACTTTATCGGATATTGTTCTAATTCAACGGTGAGAAAGCTATGAGAGTTACATCAAACTGTTAGCAAAGCTGAACTGTTGAAAGGAATTGTTAGAAAAGCAAATTCAACAAATGTAAATAGAGTTGAATAAATGTGAATGTTCTTTCGGAAACCGTAACGGGAGCACTCAGAAGGAGTTGTGCTTGCTATAATTTTTGAAATGGAATCGAAATTTTTATGAGAATAAAGAGTTGTAGAAGCAGTGTATCACAAAACGTTTTAGAATTGCCATAACTTGTTTTTGGAATATAGTGATCGCATCGACCGCAGTGCGGCGAAGCCGCAGTGAGGTGATGGCGATCAGTCGGTTTAGGCAAAGTCCCCGGTTTGTGTGTTTGGCCCCCCTGCTGGTGCGCGCCGAAGGCGTGCACATAGTCTCCCCGCAGGGGCCAAACACGCTAACCGTGTAAAAAATTGCATGCTTTCTTGTTTAACGCGAAACTTTTAAAGTTTTGAGTTCTTGTTTTTATAGTATAAATTTATGCATAATGATTGAACAGACTGGTTGCATGGGGTTTTCGTGGTTTCCCTCATTTGTCACGTAAATACGGACCAGTTTTTTCAAGTCATTTTTGTATTTTATGTGAGAAGACCTCCACGAAGGCATAAAATAAAGTTGAATGTAAATGAACACAAATAAATAAAACTGAAAACAAACATGTTACAGGGAGGGAGACACAAATGCACAAATTCAATAAATATTTAAATAGGAATTTAACTGAATATACACACATCTATATAAACACATGCTACACACATTATAATTTTGAAATTAAAAGAACATAAATAAAGTAGAAATATACATATAAAGAACATGCAAGAGGGAGGGAAACACGTATGTAAAATGTAAGGCTACTTTCACAGCACATACTCGGGATTTCATAGCTGCACTTGCACTCATTCAATAAATATTTAAATAGAAATTAAATTGAATACACACACATCTATATCAACACATTAATTGTTAGAAGGAGTTACATTAATTGTTAGTATTATTGGAGTTAAATTAATTGTTACATTAATTGTTAGTATTATTGGAGTTACATTAATTGTTAGAAGGACATTGTTAGAAGGAGGGAAACGCATATGTGATATGTAAGGCTACTATCACAGATTTTCGGGATTTCACACATGCAATAAATCAATAAATATTTCAATAGAAATTTAATCAAACACAAAAAACACATCTATATACATGCTCTCTCTCTCTCTCTCTCTCTCTCACTCACTCACTCACTCTCTCTCTCTCTATATATCTATCTGTCTATCTATCTATCTATCTATCTAACTCTATCTACCTATCTATCTGTGTCTGTCTATCTATCTATCTATCTATCTATCTGTCTGTCTGTGTGTCTATCAGTCTAACTCTATCTATCTATCTGTCTGACTATCTATCTATCTATCTATCTATTTTTATTCGAACTTGTGAAAACTACTGAATATGCACATGTTGTAATTTTCGCTCTCACAACTTTTCTTATCATAATATATACATATTTGTATGTATATATTACGATCTAGTTGATCAAAAAACTGTAAGGAACATTTGGAGAATCCTATTCTAGAGATTACATGTTATGCAAAGTTCAAACTATGTTAAAACAACAAATTGCACTCGAAAAAAAAAACCCTACATATTACAGAAGGACAACTGCACAGCAAACTCAAAATAGGTAGGCGAAAAATCGTTGGACAGGCCTTGTGAAAACTACAGGTCCATTGAGACTGTAATTGGCTTTCCTAGTATGAAATGTAAGTAAAAGTTTGAAATTAATTATTTTTATTTATTATTAACGATGTCTCAAATGATCTGTCCCTTTTCCCAACATGGCCTGCGCGTCAGAAAACACAGAAGTGAACTTAAAAAGTTAGAAAACAGTATTTTAGATTATAAACAGTATTTTAAGGGACTAGCCCGTAAGCGCAAAAAATAAAAACTTTATTCTATTGAAAAAAAAATGAAGAGAATGAGGGGTCCCGTAAAGACCAAAAAGCTGAGCATTCGTGATGAAAATGAATGAACAAAAGAGCCACATACCTGCGTCCTTTCACGTTTGGTTTCCAAAATTAAATTGAGCGAAAACGTGTTAAAAGGTTGCCAGAAAGTAACGAAGTCGCCTTAGGAGTGCTACCAGATATAAAAAACAGTCACGTGGAAGCGCTATTGAAATGAAAAAGGAATTTGAAATATGTATGTATTTAAAATAAAGTAAGTAAAAGTATACATACATAAAAATATTACTGTAATGAACTGTTAGTTATGAAAAAGAAAATGATACTCAAAAGAAGTGTTAGGTGTTAAACAAAAATTATAGCAAAAAACTGTGATGAAACCTAAACAGGTATGTAACGAAAATTTAAATTAAAAAAAATATGAACCGAAATGAATTATCCTAAAAAATATCCGATGGAATTCATTCATGTATGTTACGAAAATTTTAATTAAATAAAAAGAAATCTTACAGGGAAACTGGCGGCGCAGCGGTCGGATCGCTGAATATTGGTTTCATGAATTTGTAACATGCATAACAGACGTCCGTCCCTCATGCAGGTAGCCGCAGTATTACCTAAACAAAAAAAAATGAATTGCTTATTTAAGAACATCTTAATAAAGAAAGAAAGAAACAGAAACGGGATTAAGAAATTGTGAGGTCTTATTAATGGCTAGACACCCAATAAAATAAAATGAAATCTTTAATTAATCAAAATACGGACATGGGAATAAATAACAGGAATCTCAGCGATGAGTAAAACGCGTACAAGAACATGTAAAACAGAAGGCGAAAAATTCTCTTTTGCAGAAGAAAATGTGTGTGTGTGTGGGGGGGGGGAAGTAGCCTCACAAAATAAGAGAAGTAAATAAAGATAAGATACGTGGAAGTACAGGAACAGAGGCATAGAAATTAATATTTATTCAGTGCAAAATCTAGTAAATAAATGAACCTAAACTGTTGAGGTCAGTTTTAATCAACAGTTCGTGATCATTCATGGAAAACTTTCTTAAACTGACGTTTGGTCTTCTTCACAGAGTATGGAATGTACAGGGAGGAAATGAAAGAGTGGTAGAATGCAGTGTCCCTCTCTTTTTGAGTTAACTACTTCGATCTACATGTCATGTGGAAGTGAAACGAAAATCGAATTGTTCACAGAATATCGAATGTACAGGGAGGAAATGAGTTTGACGCGCAGAACTGAACGACAATTCATTCAAAACGCACAAGGAAACAAGTACGCAGGGTCGACAGAGGATGAGGAAATCATTAGAATTGACAATGGCATGGAAATGAATTCATAACAGGTTCGAAAAGAGTCAAAAAAAGGGCGTGAATTCGGTACCAAACGCCAGTAACGAAGCGCATTTCAATGCAGCTTTTATGTGCGTCACGCAGAAGTAAAGAATGAACACAGTGTCCCTTGTCTGTTCAGGGTTTCTTTCAGATGCAAACAGAGTGGAAAAAGAAGTAAATGAATGCAGTTTCTTTCTGAGAAAAAAGGAATGAAAATAAAGTCTGTTCAAGGAAATAAACTTTTAAATAATTAGTGGAAAATGCTTACACCACCTTTGAAAGTGGACTGAAAAGTTGAAATACTTTATCGGATATTGTTCTAATTCAACGGTGAGAAAGCTATGAGAGTTACATCAAACTGTTAGCAAAGCTAGACTGTTGAAAGGATTTGTTAGAAAAGGAAATTCAACAAATGTAAATAGAGTTGAATAAATGTGAATGTTCTTTCGGAAACTGTAACGGGAGCACTCAGAAAGAGTTGTGCTTGCTAAAATTTTTGAAATGGAATCGAAATTTTTATGAGAATAAAGAGTTGTAGAAGCAGTGTATCACAAAACTTTTTAGAATTGCCATAACTTGTTTTTGGAATATCGTGATCGCATCGACCGCAGTGCGGCGAAGCCGCAGTGAGGTGATGGCGATCAGTCGGTTTAGGCAAAGTCCCCGGTTTGTGTGTTTGGCCCCCCTCCTGGTGCGCAACGAAGGCGCGCACATAGTCTCCCCGCAGGGGCCAAACACGCTAACCGTATAAAAAATTGCATGCTTTCTTGTTTAACGCGAAACTTTTAAAGTTTTGAGTTCTTGTTTTTATAGTATAAATTTATGCATAATGATTGAACAGACTGGTTGCATGGGGTTTTCGTGGTTTCCCTCATGTGTCACGTAAATTCGGACCAGTTTTTTCAAGTCATTTTTGTATTTTATGTGAGAAGACCTCCACGAAGGCATAAAATAAAGTTGAATGTAAATGAACACAAATAAATAAAACTGAAAACAAACATGTTACAGGGAGGGAGACACAAATGCACAAATTCAATAAATATTTAAATAGGAATTTAACTGAATATACACACATCTATATAAACACATGCTACACACATTATAATTTTGAAATTAAAAGAACATAAATAAAGTAGAAATATACATATAAAGAACATGCAACAGGGAGGGAAACACGTATGTAAAATGTAAGGCTACTTTCACAGCACATACTCGGGATTTCATAGCTGCACTTGCACTCATTCAATAAATATTTAAATAGAAATTAAATTGAATACACACACATCTATATGAACACATTAATTGTTAGAAGGAGTTATATTAATTGTTAGTATTATTGGAGTTAAATTAATTGTTACATTAATTGTTAGTATTATTGGAGTTACATTAATTGTTAGAAGGACATTGTTAGAAGGAGGGAAACGCATATGTGATATGTAAGGCTACTATCACAGATTTTCGGGATTTCACACATGCAATAAATCAATAAATATTTCAATAGAAATTTAATCAAACACAAAAAACACATCTATATACATGCTCTCTCTCTCTCACTCACTCAATCACTCACTCACTCTCTCTCTCTCTATATATATATATCTATCTGTCTGTCTATCTATCTATCTATCTAACTCTATCTACCTATCTATCTGTGTCTGTCTATCTATCTATCTATCTATCTGTCTGTCTGTCTGTCTATCAATCTAACTCTATCTATCTATCTGTCTGTCTATCTATCTATCTATCTATCTATCTATCTATTTTTATTCGAACTTGTGAAAACTACTGAATATGCATATGTTGTAATTTTCGCTCTCACAAATTTTCTTATCATAATATATACATATTTGTATGTATATATTATGATCTAGTTGATCAAAAAACTGTAAGGAACATTTGGAGAATCCTATTCTAGAGATTACATGTTATCCAAAGTTCAAACTATGTTAAAACAACAAATTGCACTCGAAAAAAAACCCTACATATTACAGAAGGACAACTGCACAGCAAACTCAAAATAGGTAGGCGAAAAATCGTTGGACAGGCCTTGTGAAAACTACAGGTCCATTGAGACTGTAATTGGCTTTCCTAGTATGAAATGTAAGTAAAAGTTTGAAATTAATTATTTTTATTTATTATTAACGATGTCTCAAATGATGTGTCCCTTTTCCCAACATGGCCTGCGCGTCAGAAAACACAGAAGTGAACTTAAAAAGTTAGAAAACAGTATTTTAGATTATAAACAGTATTATAAGGGACTAGCCCGTAAGCGCAAAAAATAAAAACTTTATTCTATTGAAAAAAAAATGAAGAGAATGAGGGGTCCCGTAAAGACCAAAAAGCTGAGCATTCGTGATGAAAATGAATGAACAAAAGAGCCACATACCTGCGTCCTTTCACGTTTGGTTTCCAAAATTAAATTGAGCGAAAACGTGCTAAAAGGTTGCCAGAAAGTAACGAAGTCGCCTTAGGAGTGCTACCAGAATTAAAAAACAGTCACGTGGAAGCGCCATTGAAATGAAAAAGGAATTTGAAATATGTATGTATTTAAAATAAAGTAAGTAAAAGTATACATACATAAAAATATTACTGTAATGAACTGTTAGTTATGAAAAAGAAAATGATACTCAAAAGAAGTGTTAGGTGTTAAACAAAAATTATAGCAAAAAACTGTGATGAAACCTAAACAGGTATGTAACGAAAATTTAAATTAAAAAAAAATATGAACCGAAATGAATTATCCTAAAAAATATCCGATGGAATTCATTCATGTATGTTACGAAAATTTTAATTAAATAAAAAGAAATCTTACAGGGAAACTGGCGGCGCAGCGGTCGGATCGCTGAATATTGGTTTCATGAATTTGTAACATGCATAACAGACGTCCGTCCCTCATGCAGGTAGCCGCAGTATTACCTAAACAAAAAAAAAAATGAATTGCTTATTTAAGAACATCTTAATAAAGAAAGAAAGAAACAGAAACGGGATTAAGAAATTGTGAGGTCTTATTAATGGCTAGACACCCAATAAAATAAAATGAAATCTTTAATTAATCAAAATACGGACATGGGAATAAATAACAGGAATCTCAGCGATGAGTAAAACGCGTACAAGAACATGTAAAAAAAAAGGCGAAAAATTCTCTTTTGCAGAAGAAAATGTGTGTGTGTGTGGGGGGGGGGAAGTAGCCTCACAAAATAAGAGAAGTAAATAAAGATAAGATACGTGGAAGTACAGGAACAGAGGCATAGAAATTAATACTTATTCAGTGCAAAATCTAGTAAATAAATGAATCTAAACTGTTGAGGTCAGTTTTAATCAACAGTTCGTGATCATTCATGGAAAACTTTCTTAAACTGACGCTTGGTCTTCTTCACAGAGTATGGATGTACAGGGAGGAAATGAAAGAGTGGTAGAATGCAGTGTCCCTCTCTTTTTGAGTTAACTACTTCGATCTACATGTCATGTGGAAGTGAAAAGAAAATCGAATTGTTCACAGAATATCGAATGTACAGGGAGGAAATGAGTTTGACGCGCAGAACTGAACGACAATTCATTCAAAACACACAAGGAAACAAGTACGCAGGGTCGACAGAGGATGAGGAAATCATTAGAATTGACAATGGCATGGAAATGAATTCATAACAGGTTCGAAAAGAGTCAAAAAAAGGGCGTGAATTCGGTACCAAACGCCAGTAACGAAGCGCATTTCAATGCAGCTTTTATGTGCGTCACGCAGAAGTAAAGAATGAACACAGTGTCCCTTATCTGTTCAGGGCTTCTTTCAGATGCAAACAGAGTGGAAAAAGAAGTAAATGAATGCAGTTTCTTTCTGAGAAAAAAGGAATGAAAATAAAGTCTGTTCAAGGAAATAAACTTTTAAATAATTAGTGGAAAATGCTTACACCACCTTTGAAAGTGGAATGAAAAGTTGAAATACTTTATCGGATATTGTTCTAATTCAACGGTGAGAAAGCTATCAGAGTTACATCAAACTGTTAGCAAAGCTGAACTGTTGAAAGGAATTGTTAGAAAAGCAAATTCAACAAATGTAAATAGAGTTGAATAAATGTGAATGTTCTTTCGGAAACTGTAACGGGAGCACTCAGAAAGAGTTGTGCTTGCTAAAATTTTTGAAATGGAATCGAAATTTTTATGAGAATAAAGAGTTGTAGAAGCAGTGTATCACAAAACTTTTTAGAATTGCCATAACTTGTTTTTGGAATATAGTGATCGCATCGACCGCAGTGCGGCGAAGCCGCAGTGAGGTGATGGCGATCAGTCGGTTTAGGCAAAGTCCCCGGTTTGTGTGTTTGGCCCCCCTCCTGGTGCGCGCCGAAGGCGCGCACATAGTCTCCCCGCAGGGGCCAAACACGCTAACCGTGTAAAAAATTGCATGCTTTCTTGTTTAACGCGAAACTTTTAAAGTTTTGAGTTCTTGTTTTTATAGTATAAATTTATGCATAATGATTGAACAGACTGGTTGCATGGGGTTTTCGTGGTTTCCCTCATGTGTCACGTAAATACGGACCAGTTTTTTCAAGTCATTTTTGTATTTTATGTGAGAAGACCTCCACGAAGGCATAAAATAAAGTTGAATGTAAATGAACACAAATAAATAAAACTGAAAACAAACATGTTACAGGGAGGGAGACACAAATGCACAAATTCAATAAATATTTAAATAGGAATTTAACTGAATATACACACATCTATATAAACACATGCTACACACATTATAATTTTGAAATTAAAAGAACATAAATAAAGTAGAAATATACATATAAATAACATGCAACAGGGAGGGAAACACGTATGTAAAATGTAAGGCTACTTTCACAGCACATACTCGGGATTTCATAGCTGCACTTGCACTCATTCAATAAATATTTAAATAGAAATTAAATTGAATACACACACATCTATATGAACACATTAATTGTTAGAAGGCGTTATATTAATTGTTAGTATTATTGGAGTTAAATTAATTGTTACATTAATTGTTAGTATTATTGGAGTTACATTAATTGTTAGAAGGACATTGTTAGAAGGAGGGAAACGCATATGTGATATGTAAGGCTACTATCACAGATTTTCGGGATTTCACACATGCAATAAATCAATAAATATTTCAATAGAAATTTAATCAAACACAAAAAACACATCTATATACATGCTCTCTCTCTCTCTCTCTCTCACTCACTCAATCACTCACTCACTCTCTCTCTCTCTATATATATATATATCTATCTGTCTGTCTATCTATCTATCTATCTAACTCTATCTACCTATCTATCTGTGTCTGTCTATCTATCTATCTATCTATCTATCTGTCTGTCTGTCTATCAATCTAACTCTATCTATCTATCTGTCTGTCTATCTATCTATCTATCTATCTATCTATCTATTTTTATTCGAACTTGTGAAAACTACTGAATATGCATATGTTGTAATTTTCGCTCTCACAAATTTTCTTATCATAATGTATACATATTTGTATGTATATATTATGATCTAGTTGATCAAAAAACTGTAAGGAACATTTGGAGAATCCTATTCTAGAGATTACATGTTATCCAAAGTTCAAACTATGTTAAAACAACAAATTGCACTCGAAAAAAAACCCTACATATTACAGAAGGACAACTGCACAGCAAACTCAAAATAGGTAGGCGAAAAATCGTTGGACAGGCCTTGTGAAAACTACAGGTCCATTGAGACTGTAATTGGCTATCCTAGTATGAAATGTAAGTAAAAGTTTGAAATTAATTATTTTTATTTATTATTAACGATGTCTCAAATGATGTGTCCCTTTTCCCAACATGGCCTGCGCGTCAGAAAACACAGAAGTGAACTTAAAAAGTTAGAAAACAGTATTTTAGATTATAAACAGTATTATAAGGGACTAGCCCGTAAGCGCAAAAAATAAAAACTTTATTCTATTGAAAAAAAAATGAAGAGAATGAGGGGTCCCGTAAAGACCAAAAAGCTGAGCATTCGTTATGAAAATGAATGAACAAAAGAGCCACATACCTGCGTCCTTTCACGTTTGGTTTCCAAAATTAAATTGAGCGAAAACGTGCTAAAAGGTTGCCAGAAAGTAACGAAGTCGCCTTAGGAGTGCTACCAGAATTAAAAAACAGTCACGTGGAAGCGCCATTGAAATGAAAAAGGAATTTGAAATATGTATGTATTTAAAATAAAGTAAGTAAAAGTATACATACATAAAAATATTACTGTAATGAACTGTTAGTTATGAAAAAGAAAATGATACTCAAAAGAAGTGTTAGGTGTTAAACAAAAATTATAGCAAAAAACTGTGATGAAACCTAAACAGGTATGTAACGAAAATTTAAATTAAAAAAAAATATGAACCGTAATGAATTATCCTAAAAAATATCCGATGGAATTCATTCATGTATGTTACGAAAATTTTAATTAAATAAAAAGAAATCTTACAGGGAAACTGGCAGCGCAGCGGTCGGATCGCTGAATATTGGTTTCATGAATTTGTAACATGCATAACAGACGTCCGTCCCTCATGCAGGTAGCCGCAGTATTACCTAAACAAAAAAAAATGAATTGCTTATTTAAGAACATCTTAATAAAGAAAGAAAGAAACAGAAACGGGATTAAGAAATTGTGAGGTCTTATTAATGGCTAGACACCCAATAAAATAAAATGAAATCTTTAATTAATCAAAATACGGACATGGGAATAAATAACAGGAATCTCAGCGATGAGTAAAACGCGTACAAGAACATGTAAAAACAGAAGGCGAAAAATTCTCTTTTGCAGAAGAAAATGTGTGTGTGTGTGTGTGGGGGGGAAGTAGCCTCACAAAATAAGAGAAGTAAATAAAGATAAGATACGTGGAAGTACAGGAACAGAGGCATAGAAATTAATACTTATTCAGTGCAAAATCTAGTAAATAAATGAATCTAAACTGTTGAGGTCAGTTTTAATCAACAGTTCGTGATCATTCATGGAAAACTTTCTTAAACTGACGCTTGGTCTTCTTCACAGAGTATGGATGTACAGGGAGGAAATGAAAGAGTGGTAGAATGCAGTGTCCCTCTCTTTTTGAGTTAACTACTTCGATCTACATGTCATGTGGAAGTGAAAAGAAAATCGAATTGTTCACAGAATATCGAATGTACAGGGAGGAAATGAGTTTGACGCGCAGAACTGAACGACAATTCATTCAAAGCACACAAGGAAACAAGTACGCAGGGTCGACAGAGGATGAGGAAATCATTAGAATTGACAATGGCATGGAAATGAATTCATAACAGGTTCGAAAAGAGTCAAAAAAAGGGCGTGAATTCGGTACCAAATGCCAGTAACGAAGCGCATTTCAATGCAGCTTTTATGTGCGTCACGCAGAAGTAAAGAATGAACACAGTGTCCCTTATCTGTTCAGGGCTTCTTTCAGATGCAAACAGAGTGGAAAAAGAAGTAAATGAATGCAGTTTCTTTCTGAGAAAAAAGGAATGAAAATAAAGTCTGTTCAAGGAAATAAACTTTTAAATAATTAGTGGAAAATGCTTACACCACCTTTGAAAGTGGAATGAAAAGTTGAAATACTTTATCGGATATTGTTCTAATTCAACGGTGAGAAAGCTATGAGAGTTACATCAAACTGTTAGCAAAGCTGAACTGTTGAAAGGAATTGTTAGAAAAGCAAATTCAACAAATGTAAATAGAGTTGAATAAATGTGAATGTTCTTTCGGAAACTGTAACGGGAGCACTCAGAAAGAGTTGTGCTTGCTAAAATTTTTGAAATGGAATCGAAATTTTTATGAGAATAAAGAGTTGTAGAAGCAGTGTATCACAAAACTTTTTAGAATTGCCATAACTTGTTTTTGGAATATAGTGATCGCATCGACCGCAGTGCGGCGAAGCCGCAGTGAGGTGATGGCGATCAGTCGGTTTAGGCAAAGTCCCCGGTTTGTGTGTTTGGCCCCCCTCCTGGTGCGCGCCGAAGGCGCGCACATAGTCTCCCCGCAGGGGCCAAACACGCTAACCGTGTAAAAAATTGCATGCTTTCTTGTTTAACGCGAAACTTTTAAAGTTTTGAGTTCTTGTTTTTATAGTATAAATTTATGCATAATGATTGAACAGACTGGTTGCATGGGGTTTTCGTGGTTTCCCTCATGTGTCACGTAAATACGGACCAGTTTTTTCAAGTCATTTTTGTATTTTATGTGAGAAGACCTCCACGAAGGCATAAAATAAAGTTGAATGTAAATGAACACAAATAAATAAAACTGAAAACAAACATGTTACAGGGAGGGAGACACAAATGCACAAATTCAATAAATATTTAAATAGGAATTTAACTGAATATACACACATCTATATAAACACATGCTACACACATTATAATTTTGAAATTAAAAGAACATAAATAAAGTAGAAATATACATATAAAGAACATGCAACTGGGAGGGAGACACGTATGTAAAATGTAAGGCTACTTTCACAGCACATACTCGGGATTTCATAGCTGCACTTGCACTCATTCAATAAATATTTAAATAGAAATTAAATTGAATACACACACATCTATATGAACACATTAATTGTTAGAAGGCGTTATATTAATTGTTAGTATTATTGGAGTTAAATTAATTGTTACATTAATTGTTAGTATTATTGGAGTTACATTAATTGTTAGAAGGACATTGTTAGAAGGAGGGAAACGCATATGTGATATGTAAGGCTAATATCACAGATTTTCGGGATTTCACACATGCAATAAATCAATAAATATTTCAATAGAAATTTAATCAAACACAAAAAACACATCTATATACATGCTCTCTCTCTCTCTCTCTCTCACTCACTCAATCACTCACTCACTCTCTCTCTCTCTCTATATATATATCTATCTGTCTGTCTATCTATCTATCTATCTAACTCTATCTACCTATCTATCTGTGTCTGTCTATCTATCTATCTATCTATCTATCTGTCTGTCTGTCTCTCTATCAATCTAACTCTATCTATCTATCTGTCTGTCTATCTATCTATCTATCTATCTATCTATCTATTTTTATTCGAACTTGTGAAAACTACTGAATATGCATATGTTGTAATTTTCGCTCTCACAAATTTTCTTATCATAATATATACATATTTGTATGTATATATTATGATCTAGTTGATCAAAAAACTGTAAGGAACATTTGGAGAATCCTATTCTAGAGATTACATGTTATCCAAAGTTCAAACTATGTTAAAACAACAAATTGCACTCGAAAAAAAACCCTACATATTACAGAAGGACAACTGCACAGCAAACTCAAAATAGGTAGGTGAAAAATCGTTGGACAGGCCTTGTGAAAACTACAGGTCCATTGAGACTGTAATTGGCTTTCCTAGTATGAAATGTAAGTAAAAGTTTGAAATTAATTATTTTTATTTATTATTAACGATGTCTCAAATGATCTGTCCCTTTTCCCAACATGGCCTGCGCGTCAGAAAACACAGAAGTGAACTTAAAAAGTTAGAAAACAGTATTTTAGATTATAAACAGTATTTTAAGGGACTAGCCCGTAAGCGCAAAAAATAAAAACTTTATTCTATTGAAAAAAAAATGAAGAGAATGAGGGGTCCCGTAAAGTCCAAAAAGCTGAGCATTCGTGATGAAAATGAATGAACAAAAGAGCCACATACCTGCGTCCTTTCACGTTTGGTTTCCAAAATTAAATTGAGCGAAAACGTGTTAAAAGGTTGCCAGAAAGTAACGAAGTCGCCTTAGGAGTGCTACCAGAATTAAAAAACAGTCACGTGGAAGCGCCATTGAAATGAAGAAGGAATTTGAAATATGTATGTATTTAAAATAAAGTAAGTAAAAGTATACATACATAAAAATATTACTGTAATGAACTGTTAGTTATGAAAAAGAAAATGATACTCAAAAGAAGTGTTAGGTGTTAAACAAAAATTATAGCAAAAAACTGTGATGAAACCTAAACAGGTATGTAACGAAAATTTAAATTAAAAAAAAATATGAACCGAAATGAATTATCCTAAAAAATATCCGATGGAATTCATTCATGTATGTTACGAAAATTTTAATTAAATAAAAAGAAATCTTACAGGGAAACTGGCGGCGCAGCGGTCGGATCGCTGAATATTGGTTTCATGAATTTGTAACATGCATAACAGACGTCCGTCCCTCATGCAGGTAGCCGCAGTATTACCTAAACAAAAAAAAATGAATTGCTTATTTAAGAACATCTTAATAAAGAAAGAAAGAAACAGAAACGGGATTAAGAAATTGTGAGGTCTTATTAATGGCTAGACACCCAATAAAATAAAATGAAATCTTTAATTAATCAAAATACGGACATGGGAATAAATAACAGGAATCTCAGCGATGAGTAAAACGCGTACAAGAACATGTAAAAACAGAAGGCGAAAAATTCTCTTTTGCAGAAGAAAATGTGTGTGTGTGTGGGGGGGGTAGTAGCCTCACAAAATAAGAGAAGTAAATAAAGATAAGATACGTGGAAGTACAGGAACAGAGGCATAGAAATTAATATTTATTCAGTGCAAAATCTAATAAATAAATGAACCTAAACTGTTGAGGTCAGTTTTAATCAACAGTTCGTGATCATTCATGGAAAACTTTCTTAAACTGACGTTTGGTCTTCTTCACAGAGTATGGAATGTACAGGGAGGAAATGAAAGAGTGGTAGAATGCAGTGTCCCTCTCTTTTTGAGTTAACTACTTCGATCTACATGTCATGTGGAAGTGAAAAGAAAATCGAATTGTTCACAGAATATCGAATGTACAGGGAGGAAATGAGTTTGACGCGCAGAACTGAACGACAATTCATTCAAAACACACAAGGAAACAAGTACGCAGGGTCGACAGAGGATGAGGAAATCATTAGAATTGACAATGGCATGGAAATGAATTCATAACAGGTTCGAAAAGAGTCAAAAAAAGGGCGTGAATTCGGTACCAAACGCCAGTAACGAAGCGCATTTCAATGCAGCTTTTATGTGCGTCACGCAGAAGTAAAGAATGAACACAGTGTCCCTTATCTGTTCAGGGTTTCTTTCAGATGCAAACAGAGTGGAAAAAGAAGTAAATGAATGCAGTTTCTTTCTGAGAAAAAAGGAATGAAAATAAAGTCTGTTCAAGGAAATAAACTTTTAAATAATTAGTGGAAAATGCTTACACCACCTTTGAAAGTGGAATGAAAAGTTGAAATACTTTATCGGATATTGTTCTAATTCAACGGTGAGAAAGCTATGAGAGTTACATCAAACTGTTAGCAAAGCTGAACTGTTGAAAGGAATTGTTAGATAAGCAAATTCAACAAATGTAAATAGAGTTGAATAAATGTGAATGTTCTTTCGGAAACTGTAACGGGAGCACTCAGACAGAGTTGTGCTTGCTAAAATTTTTGAAATGGAATCGAAATTTTTATGAGAATAAAGAGTTGTAGAAGCAGTGTATCACAAAACTTTTTAGAATTGCCATAACTTGTTTTTGGAATATAGTGATCGCATCGACCGCAGTGCGGCGAAGCCGCAGTGAGGTGATGGCGATCAGTCGGTTTAGGCAAAGTCCCCGGTTTGTGTGTTTGGCCCCCCTCCTGGTGCGCGCCGAAGGCGCGCACATAGTCTCCCCGCAGGGGCCAAACACGCTAACCGTGTAAAAAATTGCATGCTTTCTTGTTTAACGCGAAACTTTTAAAGTTTTGAGTTCTTGTTTTTATAGTATAAATTTATGCATAATGATTGAACAGACTGGTTGCATGGGGTTTTCGTGGTTTCCCTCATGTGTCACGTAAATACGGACCAGTTTCTTCAAGTCATTTTTGTATTTTATGTGAGAAGACCTCCACGAAGGCATAAAATAAAGTTGAATGTAAATGAACACAAATAAATAAAACTGAAAACAAACATGTTACAGGGAGGGAGACACAAATGCACAAATTCAATAAATATTTAAATAGGAATTTAACTGAATATACACACATCTATATAAACACATGCTACACACATTATAATTTTGAAATTAAAAGAACATAAATAAAGTAGAAATATACATATAAAGAACATGCAACAGGGAGGGAAACACGTATGTAAAATGTAAGGCTACTTTCACAGCACATACTCGGGATTTCATAGCTGCACTTGCACTCATTCAATAAATATTTAAATAGAAATTAAATTGAATACACACACATCTATATGAACACATTAATTGTTAGAAGGCGTTATATTAATTGTTAGTATTATTGGAGTTAAATTAATTGTTACATTAATTGTTAGTATTATTGGAGTTACATTAATTGTTAGAAGGACATTGTTAGAAGGAGGGAAACGCATATGTGATATGTAAGGCTACTATCACAGATTTTCGGGATTTCACACATGCAATAAATCAATAAATATTTCAATAGAAATTTAATCAAACACAAAAAACACATCTATATACATGCTCTCTCTCTCTCTCTCTCTCACTCACTCAATCACTCACTCACTCTCTCTCTCTCTATATATATATATCTATCTGTCTGTCTATCTATCTATCTATCTAACTCTATCTACCTATCTATCTGTGTCTGTCTATCTATCTATCTATCTATCTATCTATCTGTCTGTCTGTCTGTCTGTCTATCAATCTAACTCTATCTATCTATCTGTCTGTCTATCTATCTATCTATCTATCTATCTATCTATTTTTATTCGAACTTGTGAAAACTACTGAATATGCATATGTTGTAATTTTCGCTCTCACAAATTTTCTTATCATAATATATACATATTTGTATGTATATATTATGATCTAGTTGATCAAAAAACTGTAAGGAACATTTGGAGAATCCTATTCTAGAGATTACATGTTATCCAAAGTTCAAACTATGTTAAAACAACAAATTGCACTCGAAAAAAAACCCTACATATTACAGAAGGACAACTGCACAGCAAACTCAAAATAGGTAGGTGAAAAATCGTTGGACAGGCCTTGTGAAAACTACAGGTCCATTGAGACTGTAATTGGCTTTCCTTAGTATGAAATGTAAGTAAAAGTTTGAAATTAATTATTTTTATTTATTATTAACGATGTCTCAAATGATCTGTCCCTTTTCCCAACATGGCCTGCGCGTCAGAAAACACAGAAGTGAACTTAAAAAGTTAGAAAACAGTATTTTAGATTATAAACAGTATTTTAAGGGACTAGCCCGTAAGCGCAAAAAATAAAAACTTTATTCTATTGAAAAAAAAATGAAGAGAATGAGGGGTCCCGTAAAGACCAAAAAGCTGAGCATTCGTGATGAAAATGAATGAACAAAAGAGCCACATACCTGCGTCCTTTCACGTTTGGTTTCCAAAATTAAATTGAGCGAAAACGTGTTAAAAGGTTGCCAGAAAGTAACGAAGTCGCCTTAGGAGTGCTACCAGAATTAAAAAACAGTCACGTGGAAGCGCCATTGAAATGAAGAAGGAATTTGAAATATGTATGTATTTAAAATAAAGTAAGTAAAAGTATACATACATAAAAATATTACTGTAATGAACTGTTAGTTATGAAAAAGAAAATGATACTCAAAAGAAGTGTTAGGTGTTAAACAAAAATTATAGCAAAAAACTGTGATGAAACCTAAACAGGTATGTAACGAAAATTTAAATTAAAAAAAAATATGAACCGAAATGAATTATCCTAAAAAATATCCGATGGAATTCATTCATGTATGTTACGAAAATTTTAATTAAATAAAAAGAAATCTTACAGGGAAACTGGCGGCGCAGCGGTCGGATCGCTGAATATTGGTTTCATGAATTTGTAACATGCATAACAGACGTCCGTCCCTCATGCAGGTAGCCGCAGTATTACCTAAACAAAAAAAAAAAAATGAATTGCTTATTTAAGAACATCTTAATAAAGAAAGAAAGAAACAGAAACGGGATTAAGAAATTGTGAGGTCTTATTAATGGCTAGACACCCAATAAAATAAAATGAAATCTTTAATTAATCAAAATACGGACATGGGAATAAATAACAGGAATCTCAGCGATGAGTAAAACGCGTACAAGAACATGTAAAAACAGAAGGCGAAAAATTCTCTTTTGCAGAAGAAAATGTGTGTGTGTGTGGGGGGGGGTAGTAGCCTCACAAAATAAGAGAAGTAAATAAAGATAAGATACGTGGAAGTACAGGAACTGAGGCATAGAAGTTAATATTTATTCAGTGCAAAATCTAATAAATAAATGAACCTAAACTGTTGAGGTCAGTTTTAATCAACAGTTCGTGATCATTCATGGAAAACTTTCTTAAACTGACGTTTGGTCTTCTTCACAGAGTATGGAATGTACAGGGAGGAAATGAAAGAGTGGTAGAATGCAGTGTCCCTCTCTTTTTGAGTTAACTACTTCGATCTACATGTCATGTGGAAGTGAAAAGAAAATCGAATTGTTCACAGAATATCGAATGTACAGGGAGGAAATGAGTTTGACGCGCAGAACTGAACGACAATTCATTCAAAACACACAAGGAAACAAGTACGCAGGGTCGACAGAGGATGAGGAAATCATTAGAATTGACAATGGCATGGAAATGAATTCATAACAGGTTCGAAAAGAGTCAAAAAAAGGGCGTGAATTCGGTACCAAACGCCAGTAACGAAGCGCATTTCAATGCAGCTTTTATGTGCGTCACGCAGAAGTAAAGAATAAACACAGTGTCCCTTATCTGTTCAGGGTTTCTTTCAGATGCAAACAGAGTGGAAAAAGAAGTAAATGAATGCAGTTTCTTTCTGAGAAAAAAGGAATGAAAATAAAGTCTGTTCAAGGAAATAAACTTTTAAATAATTAGTGGAAAATGCTTACACCACCTTTGAAAGTGGAATGAAAAGTTGAAATACTTTATCGGATATTGTTCTAATTCAACGGTGAGAAAGCTATGAGAGTTACATCAAACTGTTAGCAAAGCTGAACTGTTGAAAGGAATTGTTAGAAAAGCAAATTCAACAAATGTAAATAGAGTTGAATAAATGTGAATGTTCTTTCGGAAACTGTAACGGGAGCACTCAGAAAGAGTTGTGCTTGCTAAAATTTTTGAAATGGAATCGAAATTTTTATGAGAATAAAGAGTTGTAGAAGCAGTGTATCACAAAACGTTTTAGAATTGCCATAACTTGTTTTTGGAATATAGTGATCACATCGACCGCAGTGCGGCGAAGCCGCAGTGAGGTGATGGCGATCAGTCGGTTTAGGCAAAGTCCCCGGTTTGTGTGTTTGGCCCCCCTCCTGGTGCGCGCCGAAGGCGCGCACATAGTCTCCCCGCAGGGGCCAAACACGCTAACCGTGTAAAAAATTGCATGCTTTCTTGTTTAACGCGAAACTTTTAAAGTTTTGAGTTCTTGTTTTTATAGTATAAATTTATGCATAATGATTGAACAGACTGGTTGCATGGGGTTTTCGTGGTTTCCCTCATGTGTCACGTAAATACGGACCAGTTTTTTCAAGTCATTTTTGTATTTTATGTGAGAAGACCTCCACGAAGGCATAAAATAAAGTTGAATGTAAATGAACACAAATAAATAAAACTGAAAACAAACATGTTACAGGGAGGGAGACACAAATGCACAAATTCAATAAATATTTAAATAGGAATTTAACTGAATATACACACATCTATATAAACACATGCTACACACATTATAATTTTGAAATTAAAAGAACATAAATAAAGTAGAAATATACATATAAAGAACATGCAACAGGGAGGGAAACACGTATGTAAAATGTAAGGCTACTTTCACAGCACATACTCGGGATTTCATAGCTGCACTTGCACTCATTCAATAAATATTTAAATAGAAATTAAATTGAATACACACACATCTATATGAACACATTAATTGTTAGAAGGAGTTATATTAATTGTTAGTATTATTGGAGTTAAATTAATTGTTACATTAATTGTTAGTATTATTGGAGTTACATTAATTGTTAGAAGGACATTGTTAGAAGGAGGGAAACGCATATGTGATATGTAAGGCTACTATCACAGATTTTCGGGATTTCACACATGCAATAAATCAATAAATATTTCAATAGAAATTTAATCAAACACAAAAAACACATCTATATACATGCTCTCTCTCTCTCACTCACTCAATCACTCACTCACTCTCTCTCTCTATATATATATATATCTATCTGTCTGTCTATCTATCTATCTATCTAACTCTATCTACCTATCTATCTGTGTCTGTCTATCTATCTATCTATCTATCTATCTATCTGTCTGTCTGTCTGTCTGTCTATCAATCTAACTCTATCTATCTATCTGTCTGTCTATCTATCTATCTATCTATCTATCTATCTATTTTTATTCGAACTTGTGAAAACTACTGAATATGCATATGTTGTAATTTTCGCTCTCACAAATTTTCTTATCATAATATATACATATTTGTATGTATATATTATGATCTAGTTGATCAAAAAACTGTAAGGAACATTTGGAGAATCCTATTCTAGAGATTACATGTTATCCAAAGTTCAAACTATGTTAAAACAACAAATTGCACTCGAAAAAAAACCCTACATATTACAGAAGGACAACTGCACAGCAAACTCAAAATAGGTAGGCGAAAAATCGTTGGACAGGCCTTGTGAAAACTACAGGTCCATTGAGAGTGTAATTGGCTTTCCTAGTATGAAATGTAAGTAAAAGTTTGAAATTAATTATTTTTATTTATTATTAACGATGTCTCAAATGATCTGTCCCTTTTCCCAACATGGCCTGCGCGTCAGAAAACACAGAAGTGAACTTAAAAAGTTAGAAAACAGTATTTTAGATTATAAACAGTATTTTAAGGGACTAGCCCGTAAGCGCAAAAAATAAAAACTTTATTCTATTGAAAAAAAAAATGAAGAGAATGAGGGGTCCCGTAAAGACCAAAAAGCTGAGCATTCGTGATGAAAATGAATGAACAAAAGAGCCACATACCTGCGTCCTTTCACGTTTGGTTTCCAAAATTAAATTGAGCGAAAACGTGTTAAAAGGTTGCCAGAAAGTAACGAAGTCGCCTTAGGAGTGCTACCAGAATTAAAAAACAGTCACGTGGAAGCGCCATTGAAATGAAAAAGGAATTTGAAATATGTATGTATTTAAAATAAAGTAAGTAAAAGTATACATACATAAAAATATTACTGTAATGAACTGTTAGTTATGAAAAAGAAAATGATACTCAAAAGAAGTGTTAGGTGTTAAACAAAAATTATAGCAAAAAACTGTGATGAAACCTAAACAGGTATGTAACGAAAATTTAAATTAAAAAAAAATGTGAACCGAAATGAATTATCCTAAAAAATATCCGATGGAATTCATTCATGTATGTTACGAAAATTTTAATTAAATAAAAAGAAATCTTACAGGGAAACTGGCGGCGCAGCGGTCGGATCGCTGAATATTGGTTTCATGAATTTGTAACATGCATAACAGACGTCCGTCCCTCATGCAGGTAGCCGCAGTATTACCTAAACAAAAAAAAAATGAATTGCTTATTTAAGAACATCTTAATAAAGAAAGAAAGAAACAGAAACGGGATTAAGAAATTGTGAGGTCTTATTAATGGCTAGACACCCAATAAAATAAAATGAAATCTTTAATTAATCAAAATACGGACATGGGAATAAATAACAGGAATCTCAGCGATGAGTAAAACGCGTACAAGAACATGTAAAAACAGAAGGCGAAAAATTCTCTTTTGCAGAAGAAAATGTGTGTGTGTGTGGGGGGGGGGTAGTAGCCTCACAAAATAAGAGAAGTAAATAAAGATAAGATACGTGGAAGTACAGGAACAGAGGCATAGAAATTAATATTTATTCAGTGCAAAATCTAATAAATAAATGAACCTAAACTGTTGAGGTCAGTTTTAATCAACAGTTCGTGATCATTCATGGAAAACTTTCTTAAACTGACGTTCGGTCTTCTTCACAGAGTATGGAATGTACAGGGAGGAAATGAAAGAGTGGTAGAATGCAGTGTCCCTCTCTTTTTGAGTTAACTACTTCGATCTACATGTCATGTGGAAGTGAAAAGAAAATCGAATTGTTCACAGAATATCGAATGTACAGGGAGGAAATGAGTTTGACGCGCAGAACTGAACGACAATTCATTCAAAACACACAAGGAAACAAGTACGCAGGGTCGACAGAGGATGAGGAAATCATTAGAATTGACAATGGCATGGAAATGAATTCATAACAGGTTCGAAAAGAGTCAAAAAAAGGGCGTGAATTCGGTACCAAACGCCAGTAACGAAGCGCATTTCAATGCAGCTTTTATGTGCGTCACGCAGAAGTAAAGAATGAACACAGTGTCCCTTATCTGTTCAGGGTTTCTTTCAGATGCAAACAGAGTGGAAAAAGAAGTAAATGAATGCAGTTTCTTTCTGAGAAAAAAGGAATGAAAATAAAGTCTGTTCAAGGAAATAAACTTTTAAATAATTAGTGGAAAATGCTTACACCACTTTTGAAAGTGGAATGAAAAGTTGAAATACTTTATCGGATATTGTTCTAATTCAACGGTGAGAAAGCTATGAGAGTTACATCAAACTGTTAGCAAAGCTGAACTGTTGAAAGGAATTGTTAGAAAAGCAAATTCAACAAATGTAAATAGAGTTGAATAAATGTGAATGTTCTTTCGGAAACTGTAACGGGAGCACTCAGAAAGAGTTGTGCTTGCTAAAATTTTTGAAATGGAATCGAAATTTTTATGAGAATAAAGAGTTGTAGAAGCAGTGTATCACAAAACTTTTTAGAATTGCCATAACTTGTTTTTGGAATATAGTGATCGCATCGACCGCAGTGCGGCGAAGCCGCAGTGAGGTGATGGCGATCAGTCGGTTTAGGCAAAGTCCCCGGTTTGTGTGTTTGGCCCCCCTCCTGGTGCGCGCCAAAGGCGCGCACATAGTCTCCCCGCAGGGGCCAAACACGCTAACCGTGTAAAAAATTGCATGCTTTCTTGTTTAACGCGAAACTTTTAAAGTTTTGAGTTCTTGTTTTTATAGTATAAATTTATGCATAATGATTGAACAGACTGGTTGCATGGGGTTTTCGTGGTTTCCCTCATGTGTCACGTAAGTACGGACCAGTTTTTTCAAGTCATTTTTGTATTTTATGTGAGAAGACCTCCACGAAGGCATAAAATAAAGTTGAATGTAAATGAACACAAATAAATAAAACTGAAAACAAACATGTTACAGGGAGGGAGACACAAATGCACAAATTCAATAAATATTTAAATAGGAATTTAACTGAATATACACACATCTATATAAACACATGCTACACACATTATAATTTTGAAATTAAAAGAACATAAATAAAGTAGAAATATACATATAAAGAACATGCAACAGGGAGGGAAACACGTATGTAAAATGTAAGGCTACTTTCACAGCACATACTCGGGATTTCATAGCTGCACTTGCACTCATTCAATAAATATTTAAATAGAAATTAAATTGAATACACACACATCTATATGAACACATTAATTGTTAGAAGGAGTTATATTAATTGTTAGTATTATTGGAGTTAAATTAATTGTTACATTAATTGTTAGTATTATTGGATTTACATTAATTGTTAGAAGGACATTGTTAGAAGGAGGGAAACGCATATGTGATATGTAAGGCTACTATCACAGATTTTCGGGATTTCACACATGCAATAAATCAATAAATATTTCAATAGAAATTTAATCAAACACAAAAAACACATCTATATACATGCTCTCTCTCTCTCTCTCTCTCACTCACTCAATCACTCACTCACTCTCTCTCTCTCTATATATATATATCTATCTGTCTGTCTATCTATCTATCTATCTAACTCTATCTACCTATCTATCTGTGTCTGTCTATCTATCTATCTATCTATCTATCTATCTGTCTGTCTGTCTGTCTGTCTATCAATCTAACTCTATCTATCTATCTGTCTGTCTATCTATCTATCTATCTATCTATCTATCTATTTTTATTCGAACTTGTGAAAACTACTGAATATGCATATGTTGTAATTTTCGCTCTCACAAATTTTCTTATCATAATATATACATATTTGTATGTATATATTATGATCTAGTTGATCAAAAAACTGTAAGGAACATTTGGAGAATCCTATTCTAGAGATTACATGTTATCCAAAGTTCAAACTATGTTAAAACAACAAATTGCACTCGAAAAAAAACCCTACATATTACAGAAGGACAACTGCACAGCAAACTCAAAATAGGTAGGCGAAAAATCGTTGGACAGGCCTTGTGAAAACTACAGGTCCATTGAGAGTGTAATTGGCTTTCCTAGTATGAAATGTAAGTAAAAGTTTGAAATTAATTATTTTTATTTATTATTAACGATGTCTCAAATGATCTGTCCCTTTTCCCAACATGGCCTGCGCGTCAGAAAACACAGAAGTGAACTTAAAAAGTTAGAAAACAGTATTTTAGATTATAAACAGTATTTTAAGGGACTAGCCCGTAAGCGCAAAAAATAAAAACTTTATTCTATTGAAAAAAAAAATGAAGAGAATGAGGGGTCCCGTAAAGACCAAAAAGCTGAGCATTCGTGATGAAAATGAATGAACAAAAGAGCCACATACCTGCGTCCTTTCACGTTTGGTTTCCAAAATTAAATTGAGCGAAAACGTGTTAAAAGGTTGCCAGAAAGTAACGAAGTCGCCTTAGGAGTGCTACCAGAATTAAAAAACAGTCACGTGGAAGCGCCATTGAAATGAAAAAGGAATTTGAAATATGTATGTATTTAAAATAAAGTAAGTAAAAGTATACATACATAAAAATATTACTGTAATGAACTGTTAGTTATGAAAAAGAAAATGATACTCAAAAGAAGTGTTAGGTGTTAAACAAAAATTATAGCAAAAAACTGTGATGAAACCTAAACAGGTATGTAACGAAAATTTAAATTAAAAAAAAATGTGAACCGAAATGAATTATCCTAAAAAATATCCGATGGAATTCATTCATGTATGTTACGAAAATTTTAATTAAATAAAAACAAATCTTACAGGGAAACTGGCGGCGCAGCGGTCGGATCGCTGAATATTGGTTTCATGAATTTGTAACATGCATAACAGACGTCCGTCCCTCATGCAGGTAGCCGCAGTATTACCTAAACAAAAAAAAATGAATTGCTTATTTAAGAACATCTTAATAAAGAAAGAAAGAAACAGAAACGGGATTAAGAAATTGTGAGGTCTTATTAATGGCTAGACACCCAATAAAATAAAATGAAATCTTTAATTAATCAAAATACGGACATGGGAATAAATAACAGGAATCTCAGCGATGAGTAAAACGCGTACAAGAACATGTAAAAACAGAAGGCGAAAAATTCTCTTTTGCAGAAGAAAATGTGTGTGTGTGTGTGGGGGGGGGTAGTAGCCTCACAAAATAAGAGAAGTAAATAAAGATAAGATACGTGGAAGTACAGGAACAAAGGCATAGAAATTAATATTTATTCAGTGCAAAATCTAATAAATAAATGAACCTAAACTGTTGAGGTCAGTTTTAATCAACAGTTCGTGATCATTCATGGAAAACTTTCTTAAACTGACGTTTGGTCTTCTTCACAGAGTATGGAATGTACAGGGAGGAAATGAAAGAGTGGTAGAATGCAGTGTCCCTCTCTTTTTGAGTTAACTACTTCGATCTACATGTCATGTGGAAGTGAAAAGAAAATCGAATTGTTCACAGAATATCGAATGTACAGGGAGGAAATGAGTTTGACGCGCAGAACTGAACGACAATTCATTCAAAACACACAAGGAAACAAGTACGCAGGGTCGACAGAGGATGAGGAAATCATTAGAATTGACAATGGCAGGGAAATGAATTCATAACAGGTTCGAAAAGAGTCAAAAAAAGGGCGTGAATTCGGTACCAAACGCCAGTAACGAAGCGCATTTCAATGCAGCTTTTATGTGCGTCACGCAGAAGTAAAGAATGAACACAGTGTCCCTTATCTGTTCAGGGTTTCTTTCAGATGCAAACAGAGTGGAAAAAGAAGTAAATGAATGCAGTTTCTTTCTGAGAAAAAAGGAATGAAAATAAAGTCTGTTCAAGGAAATAAACTTTAAAATAATTAGTGGAAAATGCTTACACCACCTTTGAAAGTGGAATGAAAAGTTGAAATACTTTACCGGATATTGTTCTAATTCAACGGTGAGAAAGCTATGAGAGTTACATCAAACTGTTAGCAAAGCTGAACTGTTGAAAGGAATTGTTAGAAAAGCAAATTCAACAAATGTAAATAGAGTTGAATAAATGTGAATGTTCTTTCGGAAACTGTAACGGGAGCACTCAGAAAGAGTTGTGCTTGCTATAATTTTTGAAATGGAATCGAAATTTTTATGAGAATAAAGAGTTGTAGAAGCAGTGTATCACAAAACTTTTTAGAATTGCCATAACTTGTTTTTGGAATATAGTGATCGCATCGACCGCAGTGCGGCGAAGCCGCAGTGAGGTGATGGCGATCAGTCGGTTTAGGCAAAGTCCCCGGTTTGTGTGTTTGGCCCCCCTCCTGGTGCGCGCCGAAGGCGCGCACATAGTCTCCCCGCAGGGGCCAAACACGCTAACCGTGTAAAAAATTGCATGCTTTCTTGTTTAACGCGAAACTTTTAAAGTTTTGAGTTCTTGTTTTTATAGTATAAATTTATGCATAATGATTGAAGAGACTGGTTGCATGGGGTTTTCGTGGTTTCCCTCATGTGTCACGTAAATACGGACCAGTTTTTTCAAGTCATTTTTGTATTTTATGTGAGAAGACCTCCACGAAGGCATAAAATAAAGTTGAATGTAAATGAACACAAATAAATAAAACTGAAAACAAACATGTTACAGGGAGGGAGACACAAATGCACAAATTCAATAAATATTTAAATAGGAATTTAACTGAATATACACACATCTATATAAACACATGCTACACACATTATAATTTTGAAATTAAAAGAACATAAATAAAGTAGAAATATACATATAAAGAACATGCAACAGGGAGGGAAACACGTATGTAAAATGTAAGGCTACTTTCACAGCACATACTCGGGATTTCATAGCTGCACTTGCACTCATTCAATAAATATTTAAATAGAAATTAAATTGAATACACACACATCTATATGAACACATTAATTGTTAGAAGGAGTTACATTAATTGTTAGTATTATTGGAGTTAAATTAATTGTTACAATTATTGTTAGTATTATTGGAGTTACATTAATTGTTACATTAATTGTTAGTATTATTGGAGTTACATTAATTGTTAGAAGGAGGGAAACGCATATGTGATATGTAAGGCTACTATCACAGATTTTCGGGATTTCACACATGCAATAAATCAATAAATATTTCAATAGAAATTTAATCAAACACAAAAAACACATCTATATACATGCTCTCTCTTTCTCTCTCTCTCTCTCTCTCTCACTCACTCACTCACTCTCTCTCTCTCTCTATATATATCTATCTGTCTATCTATCTATCTATCTATCTAACTCTATCTACCTATCTATCTGTGTCTGTCTATCTGTCTATCTATCCATCTATCTATCTGTCTGTCTGTCTGTCTATCAATCTAACTCTATCTATCTATCTGTCTGTCTATCTATCTATCTATCTATCTATCTATCTATCTATCTATCTATCTATTTTTATTCGAACTTGTGAAAACTACTGAATATGCATATGTTGTAATTTTCGCTCTCACAACTTTTCTTATCATAATATATACATATTTGTATGTATATATTATGATGTAGTTGATCAAAAAACTGTAAGGAACATTTGGAGAATCCTATTCTAGAGATTACATGTTATGCAAAGTTCAAACTATGTTAAAACAACAAATTGCACTCGAAAATAAAACCCTACATATTACAGAAGGACAACTGCACAGCAAACTCAAAATAGGTAGGCGAAAAATCGTTGGACAGGCCTTGTGAAAACTACAGTTCCATTGAGACTGTAATTGGCTTTCCTAGTATGAAATGTAAGTAAAAGTTTGAAATTAATTATTTTTATTTATTATTAACGATGTCTCAAATGATCTGTCCCTTTTCCCAACATGGCCTGCGCGTCAGAAAACACAGAAGTGAACTTAAAAAGTTAGAAAACAGTATTTTAGATTATAAACAGTATTTTAAGGGACTAGCCCGTAAGCGCAAAAAATAAAAACTTTATTCCATTGAAAAAAAAAATGAAGAGAATGAGGGGTTCCGTAAAGACCAAAAAGCTGAGCATTCGTGATGAAAATGAATGAACAAAAGAGCCACATACCTGCGTCCTTTCACGTTTGGTTTCCAAAATTAAATTGAGCGAAAACGTGTTAAAAGGTTGCCAGAAAGTAACGAAGTCGCCTTAGGAGTGCTACCAGAATTAAAAAACAGTCACGTGGAAGCGCCATTGAAATGAAAAATGAATTTGAAATATGTATGTATTTCAAATAAAGTAAGTAAAAGTATACATACATAAAAATATTACTGTAATGAACTGTTAGTTATGAAAAAGAAAATGATACTCAAAAGAAGTGTTAGGTGTTAAACAAAAATTATAGCAAAAAACTGTGATGAAACCTAAACAGGTATGTAACGAAAATTTAAATTAAAAAAAAATATGAACCGAAATGAATTATCCTAAAATATATCCGATGGAATTCATTCATGTATGTTACGAAAATTTTAATTAAATAAAAAGAAATCTTACAGGGAAACTGGCAGCGCAGCTGTCGGATCGCTGAATATTGGTTTCATGAATTTGTAACATGCATAACAGACGTCCGTCGCTCATGCAGGTAGCCGCAGTATTACCTAAACAAAAAAAAATGAATTGCTTATTTAAGAACATCTTAATAAAGAAAGAAAGAAACAGAAACGGGATTAAGAAATTGTGAGGTCTTATTAATGGCTAGACACCCAATAAAATAAAATGAAATCTTTAATTAATCAAAATACGGACATGGGAATAAATAACAGGAATCTCAGCGATGAGTAAAACGCGTACAAGAACATGTAAAAACAGAAGGCGAAAAATTCTCTTTTGCAGAAGAAAATGTGTGTGTGTGTGGGGGGGGGTAGTAGCCTCACAAAATAAGAGAAGTAAATAAAGATAAGATACGTGGAAGTACAGGAACAGAGGCATAGAAATTAATATTTATTCAGTGCAAAATCTAATAAATAAATGAACCTAAACTGTTGAGGTCAGTTTTAATCAACAGTTCGTGATCATTCATGGAAAACTTTCTTAAACTGACGTTTGGTCTTCTTCACAGAGTATGGAATGTACAGGGAGGAAATGAAAGAGTGGTAGAATGCAGTGTCCCTCTCTTTTGAGTTAACTACTTCGATCTACATGTCATGTGGAAGTGAAAAGAAAATCGAATTGTTCACAGAATATCGAATGTACAGGGAGGAAATGAGTTTGACGCGCAGAACTGAACGACAATTCATTCAAAACACACAAGGAAACAAGTACGCAGGGTCGACAGAGGATGAGGAAATCATTAGAATTGACAATGGCAGGGAAATGAATTCATAACAGGTTCGAAAAGAGTCAAAAAAAGGGCGTGAATTCGGTACCAAACGCCAGTAACGAAGCGCATTTCAATGCAGCTTTTATGTGCGTCACGCAGAAGTAAAGAATGAACACAGTGTCCATTATCTGTTCAGGGTTTCTTTCAGATGCAAACAGAGTGGAAAAAGAAGTAAATGAATGCAGTTTCTTTCTGAGAAAAAAGGAATGAAAATAAAGTCTGTTCAAGGAAATAAACTTTTAAATAATTAGTGGAAAATGCTTACACCACCTTTGAAAGTGGAATGAAAAGTTGAAATACTTTATCGGATATTGTTCTAATTCAACGGTGAGAAAGCTATGAGAGTTACATCAAACTGTTAGCAAAGCTGAACTGTTGAAAGGAATTGTTAGAAAAGCAAATTCAACAAATGTAAATAGAGTTGAATAAATGTGAATGTTCTTTCGGAAACTGTAACGGGAGCACTCAGAAAGAGTTGTGCTTGCTATAATTTTTGAAATGGAATCGAAATTTTTATGAGAATAAAGAGTTGTAGAAGCAGTGTATCACAAAACTTTTTAGAATTGCCATAACTTGTTTTTGGAATATAGTGATCGCATCGACCGCAGTGCGGCGAAGCCGCAGTGAGGTGATGGCGATCAGTCGGTTTAGGCAAAGTCCCCGGTTTGTGTGTTTGGCCCCCCTCCTGGTGCGCGCCGAAGGCGCGCACATAGTCTCCCCGCAGGGGCCAAACACGCTAACCGTGTAAAAAATTGCATGCTTTCTTGTTTAACGCGAAACTTTTAAAGTTTTGAGTTCTTGTTTTTATAGTATAAATTTATGCATAATGATTGAAGAGACTGGTTGCATGGGGTTTTCGTGGTTTCCCTCATGTGTCACGTAAATACGGACCAGTTTTTTCAAGTCATTTTTGTATTTTATGTGAGAAGACCTCCACGAAGGCATAAAATAAAGTTGAATGTAAATGAACACAAATAAATAAAACTGAAAACAAACATGTTACAGGGAGGGAGACACAAATGCACAAATTCAATAAATATTTAAATAGGAATTTAACTGAATATACACACATCTATATAAACACATGCTACACACATTATAATTTTGAAATTAAAAGAACATAAATAAAGTAGAAATATACATATAAAGAACATGCAACAGGGAGGGAAACACGTATGTAAAATGTAAGGCTACTTTCACAGCACATACTCGGGATTTCATAGCTGCACTTGCACTCATTCAATAAATATTTAAATAGAAATTAAATTGAATACACACACATCTATATGAACACATTAATTGTTAGAAGGAGTTACATTAATTGTTAGTATTATTGGAGTTAAATTAATTGTTACAATTATTGTTAGTATTATTGGAGTTACATTAATTGTTACATTAATTGTTAGTATTATTGGAGTTACATTAATTGTTAGAAGGAGGGAAACGCATATGTGATATGTAAGGCTACTATCACAGATTTTCGGGATTTCACACATGCAATAAATCAATAAATATTTCAATAGAAATTTAATCAAACACAAGAAACACATCTATATACATGCTCTCTCTTTCTCTCTCTCTCTCTCTCTCACTCACTCACTCACTCACTCACTCTCTCTCTCTCTATATATCTATCTATCTATCTATCTAACTCTATCTACCTATCTATCTGTGTCTGTCTATCTATCTATCTATCCATCTATCTATCTGTCTGTCTGTCTGTCTATCAATCTAACTCTATCTATCTATCTGTCTGTCTATCTATCTATCTATCTATCTATCTATTTTTATTCGAACTTGTGAAAACTACTGAATATGCATATGTTGTAATTTTCGCTCTCACAACTTTTCTTATCATAATATATACATATTTGTATGTATATATTATGATCTAGTTGATCAAAAAACTGTAAGGAACATTTGGAGAATCCTATTCTAGAGATTACATGTTATGCAAAGTTCAAACTATGATAAAACAACAAATTGCACTCGAAAAAAAAACCCTACATATTACAGAAGGACAACTGCACAGCAAACTCAAAATAGGTAGGCGAAAAATCGTTGGACAGGCCTTGTGAAAACTACAGGTCCATTGAGACTGTAATTGGCTTTCCTAGTATGAAATGTAAGTAAAAGTTTGAAATTAATTATTTTTATTTATTATTAACGATGTCTCAAATGATCTGTCCCTTTTCCCAACATGGCCTGCGCGTCAGAAAACACAGAAGTGAACTTAAAAAGTTAGAAAACAGTATTTTAGATTATAAACAGTATTTTAAGGGACTAGCCCGTAAGCGCAAAAAATAAAAACTTTATTCCATTGAAAAAAAAAAATGAAGAGAATGAGGGGTTCCGTAAAGACCAAAATCTGAGCATTCGTGATGAAAATGAATGAACAAAAGAGCCACATACCTGCGTCCTTTCACGTTTGGTTTCCAAAATTAAATTGAGGGAAAACGTGTTAAAAGGTTGCCAGAAAGTAACGAAGTCGCCTTAGGAGTGCTACCAGAATTAAAAAACAGTCACGTGGAAGCGCCATTGAAATGAAAAAGGAATTTGAAATATGTATGTATTTAAAATAAAGTAAGTAAAAGTATACATACATAAAAATATTACTGTAATGAACTGTTAGTTATGAAAAAGAAAATGATACTCAAAAGAAGTGTTAGGTGTTAAACAAAAATGATAGCAAAAAACTGTGATGAAACCTAAACAGGTATGTAACGAAAATTTAAATTAAAAAAAAATATGAACCGAAATGAATTATCCTAAAAAATATCCGATGGAATTCATTCATGTATGTTACGAAAATTTTAATTAAATAAAAAGAAATCTTACAGGGAAACTGGCGGCGCAGCGGTCGGATCGCTGAATATTGGTTTCATGAATTTGTAACATGCATAACAGACGTCCGTCCCTCATGCAGGTAGCCGCAGTATTACCTAAACAAAAAAAAAAATGAATTGCTTATTTAAGAACATCTTAATAAAGAAAGAAAGAAACGGGATTAAGAAATTGTGAGGTCTTATTAATGGCTAGACACCCAATAAAATAAAATGAAATCTTTAATTAATCAAAATACGGACATGGGAATAAATAACAGGAATCTCAGCGATGAGTAAAACGCGTACAAGAACATGTAAAAACAGAAGGCGAAAAATTCTCTTTTGCAGAAGAAAATGTGTGTGTGTGTGGGGGGGGGGAAGTAGCCTCACAAAATAAGAGAAGTAAATAAAGATAAGATACGTGGAAGTACAGGAACAGAGGCATAGAAATTAATATTTATTCAGTGCAAAATCTAGTAAATAAATGAACCTAAACTGTTGAGGTCAGTTTTAATCAACAGTTCGTGATCATTCATGGAAAACTTTCTTAAACTGACGTTTGGTCTTCACAGAGTATGGAATGTACAGGGAGGAAATGAGAGAGTGGTAGAATGCAGTGTCCCTCTCTTTTTGAGTTAACTACTTCGATCTACATGTCATGTGGAAGTGAAAAGAAAATCGAATTGTTCACAGAATATCGAATGTACAGGGAGGAAATGAGTTTGACGCGCAGAACTGAACGACAATTCAGTCAAAACACACAAGGAAACAAGTACGCAGGGTCGACAGAGGATGAGGAAATCATTAGAATTGACAATGGCATGGAAATGAATTCATAACAGGTTCGAAAAGAGTCAAAAAAAGGGCGTGAATTCGGTACCAAACGCCAGTAACGAAGCGCATTTCAATGCAGCTTTTATGTGCGTCACGCAGAAGTAAAGAATGAACACAGTGTCCCTTATCTGTTCAGGGTTTCTTTCAGATGCAAACAGAGTGGAAAAAGAAGTAAATGAATGCAGTTTCTTTCTGAGAAAAAAGGAATGAAAATAAAGTCTGTTCAAGGAAATAAACTTTTAAATAATTAGTGGAAAATGCTTACACCACCTTTGAAAGTGGAATGAAAAGTTGAAATACTTTATCGGATATTGTTCTAATTCAACGGTGAGAAAGCTATGAGAGTTACATCAAACTGTTAGCAAAGCTGAACTGTTGAAAGGAATTGTTAGAAAAGCAAATTCAACAAATGTAAATAGAGTTGAATAAATGTGAATGTTCTTTCGGAAACTGTAACGGGAGCACTCAGAAAGAGTTGTGCTTGCTATAATTTTTGAAATGGAATCGAAATTTTTATGAGAATAAAGAGTTGTAGAAGCAGTGTATCACAAAACTTTTTAGAATTGCCATAACTTGTTTTTGGAATATAGTGATCGCATCGACCGCAGTGCGGCGAAGCCGCAGTGAGGTGATGGCGATCAGTCTGTTTAGGCAAAGTCCCCGGTTTGTGTGTTTGGCCCCCCTCCTGGTGCGCGCCGAAGGCGCGCACATAGTCTCCCCGCAGGTGCCAAACACGCTAACCGTGTAAGAAATTGCATGCTTTCTTGTTTAACGCGAAACTTTTAAAGTTTTGAGTTCTTGTTTTTATAGTATAAATTTATGCATAATGATTGAAGAGACTGGTTGCATGGGGTTTTCGTGGTTTCCCTCATGTGTCACGTAAATACGGACCAGTTTTTTCAAGTCATTTTTGTATTTTATGTGAGAAGACCTCCACGAAGGCATAAAATAAATTTGAATGTAAATGAACACAAATAAATAAAACTGAAAACAAGCATGTTACAGGGGGGGAGACACAAATGCACAAATTCAATAAATATTTAAATAGGAATTTAACTGAATATACACACATCTATATAAACACATGCTATACACATTATAATTTTGAAATTAAAAGAACATAAATAAAGTAGAAATATACATATAAAGAACATGCAACAGGGAGGGAAACACGTATGTAAAATGTAAGGCTACTTTCACAGCACATACTCGGGATTTCATAGCTGCACTTGCACTCATTCAATAAATATTTAAATAGAAATTAAATTGAATACACACACATCTATATGAACACATTAATTGTTAGAAGGAGTTACATTAATTGTTAGTATTATTGGAGTTAAATTAATTGTTACAATTATTGTTAGTATTATTGGAGTTACATTAATTGTTACATTAATTGTTAGTATTATTGGAGTTACATTAATTGTTAGAAGGAGGGAAACGCATATGTGATATGTAAGGCTACTATCACAGATTTTCGGGATTTCACACATGCAATAAATCAATAAATATTTCAATAGAAATTTAATCAAACACAAAAAACACATCTATATACATGCTCTCTCTTTCTCTCTCTCTCTCTCACTCACTCACTCACTCACTCACTCTCTCTCTCTCTATATATATATCTATCTGTCTATCTATCTATCTATCTATCTAACTCTATCTACCTATCTATCTGTGTCTGTCTATCTATCTATCTATCCATCTATCTATCTGTCTGTCTGTCTGTCTATCAATCTAACTCTATCTATCTATCTGTCTGTCTATCTATCTATCTATCTATCTATCTATCTATCTATTTTTATTCGAACTTGTGAAAACTACTGAATATGCATATGTTGTAATTTTCGCTCTCACAACTTTTCTTATCATAATATATACATATTTGTATGTATATATTATGATGTAGTTGATCAAAAAACTGTAAGGAACATTTGGAGAATCCTATTCTAGAGATTACATGTTATGCAAAGTTCAAACTATGTTAAAACAACAAATTGCACTCGAAAATAAAACCCTACATATTACAGAAGGACAACTGCACAGCAAACTCAAAATAGGTAGGCGAAAAATCGTTGGACAGGCCTTGTGAAAACTACAGTTCCATTGAGACTGTAATTGGCTTTCCTAGTATGAAATGTAAGTAAAAGTTTGAAATTAATTATTTTTATTTATTATTAACGATGTCTCAAATGATCTGTCCCTTTTCCCAACATGGCCTGCGCGTCAGAAAACACAGAAGTGAACTTAAAATGTTAGAAAACAGTATTTTAGATTATAAACAGTATTTTAAGGGACTAGCCCGTAAGCGCAAAAAATAAAAACTTTATTCCATTGAAAAAAAAAAATGAAGAGAATGAGGGGTTCCGTAAAGACCAAAAAGCTGAGCATTCGTGATGAAAATGAATGAACAAAAGAGCCACATACCTGCGTCCTTTCACGTTTGGTTTCCAAAATTAAATTGAGCGAAAACGTGTTAAAAGGTTGCCAGAAAGTAACGAAGTCGCCTTAGGAGTGCTACCAGAATTAAAAAACAGTCACGTGGAAGCGCCATTGAAATGAAAAAGGAATTTGAAATATGTATGTATTTAAAATAAAGTAAGTAAAAGTATACATACATAAAAATATTACTGTAATGAACTGTTAGTTATGAAAAAGAAAATGATACTCAAAAGAAGTGTTAGGTGTTAAACAAAAATTATAGCAAAAAACTGTGATGAAACCTAAACAGGTATGTAACGAAAATTTAAATTAAAAAAAAATATGAACCGAAATGAATTATCCTAAAATATATCCGATGGAATTCATTCATGTATGTTACGAAAATTTTAATTAAATAAAAAGAAATCTTACAGGGAAAGTGGCAGCGCAGCTGTCGGATCGCTGAATATTGGTTTCATGAATTTGTAACATGCATAACAGACGTCCGTCGCTCATGCAGGTAGCCGCAGTATTACCTAAACAAAAAAAAAATGAATTGCTTATTTAAGAACATCTTAATAAAGAAAGAAAGAAACAGAAACGGGATTAAGAAATTGTGAGGTCTTATTAATGGCTAGACACCCAATAAAATAAAATGAAATCTTTAATTAATCAAAATACGGACATGGGAATAAATAACAGGAATCTCAGCGATGAGTAAAACGCGTACAAGAACATGTAAAAACAGAAGGCGAAAAATTCTCTTTTGCAGAAGAAAATGTGTGTGTGTGTGGGGGGGGTAGTAGCCTCACAAAATAAGAGAAGTAAATAAAGATAAGATACGTGGAAGTACAGGAACAGAGGCATAGAAATTAATATTTATTCAGTGCAAAATCTAATAAATAAATGAACCTAAACTGTTGAGGTCAGTTTTAATCAACAGTTCGTGATCATTCATGGAAAACTTTCTTAAACTGACGTTTGGTCTTCTTCACAGAGTATGGAATGTACAGGGAGGAAATGAAAGAGTGGTAGAATGCAGTGTCCCTCTCTTTTGAGTTAACTACTTCGATCTACATGTCATGTGGAAGTGAAAAGAAAATCGAATTGTTCACAGAATATCGAATGTACAGGGAGGAAATGAGTTTGACGCGCAGAACTGAACGACAATTCAGTCAAAACACACAAGGAAACAAGTACGCAGGGTCGACAGAGGATGAGGAAATCATTAGAATTGACAATGGCATGGAAATGAATTCATAACAGGTTCGAAAAGAGTCAAAAAAAGGGCGTGAATTCGGTACCAAACGCCAGTAACGAAGCGCATTTCAATGCAGCTTTTATGTGCGTCACGCAGAAGTAAAGAATGAACACAGTGTCCCTTATCTGTTCAGGGTTTCTTTCAGATGCAAACAGAGTGGAAAAAGAAGTAAATGAATGCAGTTTCTTTCTGAGAAAAAAGGAATGAAAATAAAGTCTGTTCAAGGAAATAAACTTTTAAATAATTAGTGGAAAATGCTTACACCACCTTTGAAAGTGGAATGAAAAGTTGAAATACTTTATCGGATATTGTTCTAATTCAACGGTGAGAAAGCTATGAGAGTTACATCAAACTGTTAGCAAAGCTGAACTGTTGAAAGGAATTGTTAGAAAAGCAAATTCAACAAATGTAAATAGAGTTGAATAAATGTGAATGTTCTTTCGGAAACTGTAACGGGAGCACTCAGAAAGAGTTGTGCTTGCTATAATTTTTGAAATGGAATCGAAATTTTTATGAGAATAAAGAGTTGTAGAAGCAGTGTATCACAAAACTTTTTAGAATTGCCATAACTTGTTTTTGGAATATAGTGATCGCATCGACCGCAGTGCGGCGAAGCCGCAGTGAGGTGATGGCGATCAGTCGGTTTAGGCAAAGTCCCCGGTTTGTGTGTTTGGCCCCCCTCCTGGTGCGCGCCGAAGGCGCGCACATAGTCTCCCCGCAGGGGCCAAACACGCTAACCGTGTAAAAAATTGCATGCTTTCTTGTTTAACGCGAAACTTTTAAAGTTTTGAGTTCTTGTTTTTATAGTATAAATTTATGCATAATGATTGAAGAGACTGGTTGCATGGGGTTTTCGTGGTTTCCCTCATGTGTCACGTAAATACGGACCAGTTTTTTCAAGTCATTTTTGTATTTTATGTGAGAAGACCTCCACGAAGGCATAAAATAAAGTTGAATGTAAATGAACACAAATAAATAAAACTGAAAACAAACATGTTACAGGGAGGGAGACACAAATGCACAAATTCAATAAATATTTAAATAGGAATTTAACTGAATATACACACATCTATATAAACACATGCTACACACATTATAATTTTGAAATTAAAAGAACATAAATAAAGTAGAAATATACATATAAAGAACATGCAACAGGGAGGGAAACACGTATGTAAAATGTAAGGCTACTTTCACAGCACATACTCGGGATTTCATAGCTGCACTTGCACTCATTCAATAAATATTTAAATAGAAATTAAATTGAATACACACACATCTATATGAACACATTAATTGTTAGAAGGAGTTACATTAATTGTTAGTATTATTGGAGTTAAATTAATTGTTACAATTATTGTTAGTATTATTGGAGTTACATTAATTGTTACATTAATTGTTAGTATTATTGGAGTTACATTAATTGTTAGAAGGACATTGTTAGAAGGAGGGAAACGCATATGTGATATGTAAGGCTACTATCACAGATTTTCGGGATTTCACACATGCAATAAATCAATAAATATTTCAATAGAAATTTAATCAAACACAAGAAACACATCTATATACATGCTCTCTCTTTCTCTCTCTCTCTCTCTCTCACTCACTCACTCACTCTCTCTCTCTCTATATATATATCTATCTGTCTATCTATCTATCTATCTATCTAACTCTATCTACCTATCTATCTGTGTCTGTCTATCTATCTATCTATCCATCTATCTATCTGTCTGTCTGTCTGTCTATCAATCTAACTCTATCTATCTGTCTATCTATCTATCTATCTATCTATCTATCTATCTATCTATCTATTTTTATTCGAACTTGTGAAAACTACTGAATATGCATATGTTGTAATTTTCGCTCTCACAACTTTTCTTATCATAATATATACATATTTGTATGTATATATTATGATGTAGTTGATCAAAAAACTGTAAGGAACATTTGGAGAATCCTATTCTAGAGATTACATGTTATGCAAAGTTCAAACTATGATAAAACAACAAATTGCACTCGAAAATAAAACCCTACATATTACAGAAGGACAACTGCACAGCAAACTCAAAATAGGTAGGCGAAAAATCGTTGGACAGGCCTTGTGAAAACTACAGTTCCATTGAGACTGTAATTGGCTTTCCTAGTATGAAATGTAAGTGAAAGTTTGAAATTAATTATTTTTATTTATTATTAACGATGTCTCAAATGATCTGTCCCTTTTCCCAACATGGCCTGCGCGTCAGAAAACACAGAAGTGAACTTAAAAAGTTAGAAAACAGTATTTTAGATTATAAACAGTATTTTAAGGGACTAGCCCGTAAGCGCAAAAAATAAAAACTTTATTCCATTGAAAAAAAAAATGAAGAGAATGAGGGGTTCCGTAAAGACCAAAAAGCTGAGCATTCGTGATGAAAATGAATGAACAAAAGAGCCACATACCTGCGTCCTTTCACGTTTGGTTTCCAAAATTAAATTGAGCGAAAACGTGTTAAAAGGTTGCCAGAAAGTAACGAAGTCGCCTTAGGAGTGCTACCAGAATTAAAAAACAGTCACGTGGAAGCGCCATTGAAATGAAAAAGGAATTTGAAATATGTATGTATTTAAAATAAAGTAAGTAAAAGTATACATACATAAAAATATTACTGTAATGAACTGTTAGTTATGAAAAAGAAAATGATACTCAAAAGAAGTGTTAGGTGTTAAACAAAAATTATAGCAAAAAACTGTGATGAAACCTAAACAGGTATGTAACGAAAATTTAAATTAAAAAAAATATGAACCGAAATGAATTATCCTAAAATATATCCGATGGAATTCATTCATGTATGTTACGAAAATTTTAATTAAATAAAAAGAAATCTTACAGGGAAACTGGCAGCGCAGCTGTCGGATCGCTGAATATTGGTTTCATGAATTTGTAACATGCATAACAGACGTCCGTCGCTCATGCAGGTAGCCGCAGTATTACCTAAAAAAAAAAAAATGAATTGCTTATTTAAGAACATCTTAATAAAGAAAGAAAGAAACAGAAACGGGATTAAGAAATTGTGAGGTCTTATTAATGGCTAGACACCCAATAAAATAAAATGAAATCTTTAATTAATCAAAATACGGACATGGGAATAAATAACAGGAATCTCAGCGATGAGTAAAACGCGTACAAGAACATGTAAAAACAGAAGGCGAAAAATTCTCTTTTGCAGAAGAAAATGTGTGTGTGTGTGGGGGGGGGTAGTAGCCTCACAAAATAAGAGAAGTAAATAAAGATAAGATACGTGGAAGTACAGGAACAGAGGCATAGAAATTAATATTTATTCAGTGCAAAATCTAATAAATAAATGAACCTAAACTGTTGAGGTCAGTTTTAATCAACAGTTCGTGATCATTCATGGAAAACTTTCTTAAACTGACGTTTGGTCTTCTTCACAGAGTATGGAATGTACAGGGAGGAAATGAAAGAGTGGTAGAATGCAGTGTCCCTCTCTTTTTGAGTTAACTACTTCGATCTACATGTCATGTGGAAGTGAAAAGAAAATCGAATTGTTCACAGAATATCGAATGTACAGGGAGGAAATGAGTTTGACGCGCAGAACTGAACGACAATTCATTCAAAACACAGAAGGAAACAAGTACGCAGGGTCGACAGAGGATGAGGAAATCATTAGAATTGACAATGGCATGGAAATGAATTCATAACAGGTTCGAAAAGAGTCAAAAAAAGGGCGTGAATTCGGTACCAAACGCCAGTAACGAAGCGCATTTCAATGCAGCTTTTATGTGCGTCACGCAGAAGTAAAGAATGAACACAGTGTCCCTTATCTGTTCAGGGTTTCTTTCAGATGCAAACAGAGTGGAAAAAGAAGTAAATGAATGCAGTTTCTTTCTGAGAAAAAAGGAATGAAAATAAAGTCTGTTCAAGGAAATAAACTTTTAAATAATTAGTGGAAAATGCTTACACCACCTTTGAAAGTGGAATGAAAAGTTGAAATACTTTATCGGATATTGTTCTAATTCAACGGTGAGAAAGCTATGAGAGTTACATATAACTGTTAGCAAAGCTGAACTGTTGAAAGGAATTGTTAGAAAAGCAAATTCAACAAATGTAAATAGAGTTGAATAAATGTGAATGTTCTTTCGGAAACTGTAACGGGAGCACTCAGAAAGAGTTGTGCTTGCTATAATTTTTGAAATGGAATCGAAATTTTTATGAGAATAAAGAGTTGTAGAAGCAGTGTATCACAAAACGTTTTAGAATTGCCATAACTTGTTTTTGGAATATAGTGATCGCATCGACCGCAGTGCGGCGAAGCCGCAGTGAGGTGATGGCGATCAGTCGGTTTAGGCAAAGTCCCCGGTTTGTGTGTTTGGCCCCCCTCCTGGTGCGCGCCGAAGGCACGCACATAGTCTCCCCGCAGGGGCCAAACACGCTAACCGTGTAAAAAATTGCATGCTTTCTTGTTTAACGCGAAACTTTTAAAGTTTTGAGTTCTTGTTTTTATAGTATAAATTTATGCATAATGATTGAAGAGACTGGTTGCATGGGGTTTTCGTGGTTTCCCTCATCTGTCACGTAAATACGGACCAGTTTTTTCAAGTCATTTTTGTATTTTATGTGAGAAGACCTCCACGAAGGCATAAAATAAAGTTGAATGTAAATGAACACAAATAAATAAAACTGAAAACAAACATGTTACAGGGAGGGAGACACAAATGCACAAATTCAATAAATATTTAAATAGGAATTTAACTGAATATACACACATCTATATAAACACATGCTACACACATTATAATTTTGAAATTAAAAGAACATAAATAAAGTAGAAATATACATATAAAGAACATGCAACAGGGAGGGAAACACGTATGTAAAATGTAAGGCTACTTTCACAGCACATACTCGGGATTTCATAGCTGCACTTGCACTCATTCAATAAATATTTAAATAGAAATTAAATTGAATACACACACATCTATATGAACACATTAATTGTTAGAAGGAGTTACATTAATTGTTAGTATTATTGGAGTTAAATTAATTGTTACAATTATTGTTAGTATTATTGGAGTTACATTAATTGTTACATTAATTGTTAGTATTATTGGAGTTACATTAATTGTTAGAAGGAGGGAAACGCATATGTGATATGTAAGGCTACTATCACAGATTTTCGGGATTTCACACATGCAATAAATCAATAAATATTTCAATAGAAATTTAATCAAACACAAAAAACACATCTATATACATGCTCTCTCTTTCTCTCTCTCTCTCTCTCTCACTCACTCACTCACTCACTCACTCTCTCTCTCTCTCTATATATATCTATCTGTCTATCTATCTATCTATCTATCTAACTCTATCTACCTATCTATCTGTGTCTGTCTATCTATCTATCTATCCATCTATCTATCTGTCTGTCTGTCTGTCTATCAATCTAACTCTATCTATCTATCTGTCTGTCTATCTATCTATCTATCTATCTATCTATTTTTATTCGAACTTGTGAAAACTACTGAATATGCATATGTTGTAATTTTCGCTCTCACAACTTTTCTTATCATAATATATACATATTTGTATGTATATATTATGATGTAGTTGATCAAAAAACTGTAAGGAACATTTGGAGAATCCTATTCTAGAGATTACATGTTATGCAAAGTTCAAACTATGATAAAACAACAAATTGCACTCGAAAAAAAAAACCCTACATATTACAGAAGGACAACTGCACAGCAAACTCAAAATAGGTAGGCGAAAAATCGTTGGACAGGCCTTGTGAAAACTACAGGTCCATTGAGACTGTAATTGGCTTTCCTAGTATGAAATGTAAGTAAAAGTTTGAAATTAATTATTTTTATTTATTATTAACGATGTCTCAAATGATCTGTCCCTTTTCCCAACATGGCCTGCGCGTCAGAAAACACAGAAGTGAACTTAAAAAGTTAGAAAACAGTATTTTAGATTATAAACAGTATTTTAAGGGACTAGCCCGTAAGCGCAAAAAATAAAAACTTTATTCCATTGAAAAAAAAAAAATGAAGAGAATGAGGGGTTCCGTAAAGACCAAAATCTGAGCATTCGTGATGAAAATGAATGAACAAAAGAGCCACATACCTGCGTCCTTTCACGTTTGGTTTCCAAAATTAAATTGAGGGAAAACGTGTTAAAAGGTTGCCAGAAAGTAACGAAGTCGCCTTAGGAGTGCTACCAGAATTAAAAAACAGTCACGTGGAAGCGCCATTGAAATGAAAAAGGAATTTGAAATATGTATGTATTTAAAATAAAGTAAGTAAAAGTATACATACATAAAAATATTACTGTAATGAACTGTTAGTTATGAAAAAGAAAATGATACTCAAAAGAAGTGTTAGGTGTTAAACAAAAATAATAGCAAAAAACTGTGATGAAACCTAAACAGGTATGTAACGAAAATTTAAATTAAAAAAAAATATGAACCGAAATGAATTATCCTAAAAAATATCCGATGGAATTCATTCATGTATGTTACGAAAATTTTAATTAAATAAAAAGAAATCTTACAGGGAAACTGGCGGCGCAGCGGTCGGATCGCTGAATATTGGTTTCATGAATTTGTAACATGCATAACAGACGTCCGTCCCTCATGCAGGTAGCCGCAGTATTACCTAAACAAAAAAAAATGAATTGCTTATTTAAGAACATCTTAATAAAGAAAGAAAGAAACGGGATTAAGAAATTGTGAGGTCTTATTAATGGCTAGACACCCAATAAAATAAAATGAAATCTTTAATTAATCAAAATACGGACATGGGAATAAATAACAGGAATCTCAGCGATGAGTAAAACGCGTACAAGAACATGTAAAAACAGAAGGCGAAAAATTCTCTTTTGCAGAAGAAAATGTGTGTGTGTGGGGGGGGGAAGTAGCCTCACAAAATAAGAGAAGTAAATAAAGATAAGATACGTGGAAGTACAGGAACAGAGGCATAGAAATTAATATTTATTCAGTGCAAAATCTAGTAAATAAATGAACCTAAACTGTTGAGGTCAGTTTTAATCAACAGTTCGTGATCATTCATGGAAAACTTTCTTAAACTGACGTTTGGTCTTCACAGAGTATGGAATGTACAGGGAGGAAATGAGAGAGTGGTAGAATGCAGTGTCCCTCTCTTTTTGAGTTAACTACTTCGATCTACATGTCATGTGGAAGTGAAAAGAAAATCGAATTGTTCACAGAATATCGAATGTACAGGGAGGAAATGAGTTTGACGCGCAGAACTGAACGACAATTCAGTCAAAACACACAAGGAAACAAGTACGCAGGGTCGACAGAGAATGAGGAAATCATTAGAATTGACAATGGCATGGAAATGAATTCATAACAGGTTCGAAAAGAGTCAAAAAAAGGGCGTGAATTCGGTACCAAACGCCAGTAACGAAGCGCATTTCAATGCAGCTTTTATGTGCGTCACGCAGAAGTAAAGAATGAACACAGTGTCCCTTATCTGTTCAGGGTTTCTTTCAGATGCAAACAGAGTGGAAAAAGAAGTAAATGAATGCAGTTTCTTTCTGAGAAAAAAGGAATGAAAATAAAGTCTGTTCAAGGAAATAAACTTTTAAATAATTAGTGGAAAATGCTTACACCACCTTTGAAAGTGGAATGAAAAGTTGAAATACTTTATCGGATATTGTTCTAATTCAACGGTGAGAAAGCTATGAGAGTTACATCAAACTGTTAGCAAAGCTGAACTGTTGAAAGGAATTGTTAGAAAAGCAAATTCAACAAATGTAAATAGAGTTGAATAAATGTGAATGTTCTTTCGGAAACTGTAACGGGAGCACTCAGAAAGAGTTGTGCTTGCTATAATTTTTGAAATGGAATCGAAATTTTTATGAGAATAAAGAGTTGTAGAAGCAGTGTATCACAAAACTTTTTAGAATTGCCATAACTTGTTTTTGGAATATAGTGATCGCATCGACCGCAGTGCGGCGAAGCCGCAGTGAGGTGATGGCGATCAGTCGGTTTAGGCAAAGTCCCCGGTTTGTGTGTTTGGCCCCCCTCCTGGTGCGCGCCGAAGGCGCGCACATAGTCTCCCCGCAGGGGCCAAACACGCTAACCGTGTAAAAAATTGCATGCTTTCTTGTTTAACGCGAAACTTTTAAAGTTTTGAGTTCTTGTTTTTATAGTATAAATTTATGCATAATGATTGAAGAGACTGGTTGCATGGGGTTTTCGTGGTTTCCCTCATGTGTCACGTAAATACGGACCAGTTTTTTCAAGTCATTTTTGTATTTTATGTGAGAAGACCTCCACGAAGGCATAAAATAAAGTTGAATGTAAATGAACACAAATAAATAAAACTGAAAACAAGCATGTTACAGGGGGGGGAAACACAAATGCACAAATTCAATAAATATTTAAATAGGAATTTAACTGAATATACACACATCTATATAAACACATGCTATACACATTATAATTTTGAAATTAAAAGAACATAAATAAAGTAGAAATATACATATAAAGAACATGCAACAGGGAGGGAAACACGTATGTAAAATGTAAGGCTACTTTCACAGCACATACTCGGGATTTCATAGCTGCACTTGCACTCATTCAATAAATATTTAAATAGAAATTAAATTGAATACACACACATCTATATGAACACATTAATTGTTAGAAGGAGTTACATTAATTGTTAGTATTATTGGAGTTAAATTAATTGTTACAATTATTGTTAGTATTATTGGAGTTACATTAATTGTTACATTAATTGTTAGTATTATTGGAGTTACATTAATTGTTAGAAGGAGGGAAACGCATATGTGATATGTAAGGCTACTATCACAGATTTTCGGGATTTCACACATGCAATAAATCAATAAATATTTCAATAGAAATTTAATCAAACACAAAAAACACATCTATATACATGCTCTCTCTTTCTCTCTCTCTCTCTCTCTCACTCACTCACTCTCTCTCTCTCTCTATATATATATCTATCTGTCTATCTATCTATCTATCTATCTAACTCTATCTACCTATCTATCTGTGTCTGTCTATCTATCTATCTATCCATCTATCTATCTGTCTGTCTGTCTGTCTATCAATCTAACTCTATCTATCTATCTGTCTGTCTATCTATCTATCTATCTATCTATCTATCTATCTATCTATCTATTTTTATTCGAACTTGTGAAAACTACTGAATATGCATATGTTGTAATTTTCGCTCTCACAACTTTTCTTATCATAATATATACATATTTGTATGTATATATTATGATGTAGTTGATCAAAAAACTGTAAGGAACATTTGGAGAATCCTATTCTAGAGATTACATGTTATGCAAAGTTCAAACTATGTTAAAACAACAAATTGCACTCGAAAATAAAACCCTACATATTACAGAAGGACAACTGCACAGCAAACTCAAAATAGGTAGGCGAAAAATCGTTGGACAGGCCTTGTGAAAACTACAGTTCCATTGAGACTGTAATTGGCTTTCCTAGTATGAAATGTAAGTAAAAGTTTGAAATTAATTATTTTTATTTATTATTAACGATGTCTCAAATGATCTGTCCCTTTTCCCAACATGGCCTGCGCGTCAGAAAACACAGAAGTGAACTTAAAAAGTTAGAAAACAGTATTTTAGATTATAAACAGTATTTTAAGGGACTAGCCCGTAAGCGCCAAAAATAAAAACTTTATTCCATTGAAAAAAAAAAAATGAAGAGAATGAGGGGTTCCGTAAAGACCAAAAAGCTGAGCATTCGTGATGAAAATGAATGAACAAAAGAGCCACATACCTGCGTCCTTTCACGTTTGGTTTCCAAAATTAAATTGAGCGAAAACGTGTTAAAAGGTTGCCAGAAAGTAACGAAGTCGCCTTAGGAGTGCTACCAGAATTAAAAAACAGTCACGTGGAAGCGCCATTGAAATGAAAAAGGAATTTGAAATATGTATGTATTTAAAATAAAGTAAGTAAAAGTATACATACATAAAAATATTACTGTAATGAACTGTTAGTTATGAAAAAGAAAATGATACTCAAAAGAAGTGTTAGGTGTTAAACAAAAATTATAGCAAAAAACTGTGATGAAACCTAAACAGGTATGTAACGAAAATTTAAATTAAAAAAAATATGAACCGAAATGAATTATCCTAAAATATATCCGATGGAATTCATTCATGTATGTTACGAAAATTTTAATTAAATAAAAAGAAATCTTACAGGGAAACTGGCAGCGCAGCTGTCGGATCGCTGAATATTGGTTTCATGAATTTGTAACATGCATAACAGAGGTCCGTCGCTCATGCAGGTAGCCGCAGTATTACCTAAACAAAAAAAAATGAATTGCTTATTTAAGAACATCTTAATAAAGAAAGAAAGAAACGGGATTAAGAAATTGTGAGGTCTTATTAATGGCTAGACACCCAATAAAATAAAATGAAATCTTTAATTAATCAAAATACGGACATGGGAATAAATAACAGGAATCTCAGCGATGAGTAAAACGCGTACAAGAACATGTAAAAACAGAAGGCGAAAAATTCTCTTTTGCAGAAGAAAATGTGTGTGTGTGTGGGGGGGGGGTAGTAGCCTCACAAAATAAGAGAAGTAAATAAAGATAAGATACGTGGAAGTACAGGAACAGAGGCATAGAAATTAATATTTATTCAGTGCAAAATCTAATAAATAAATGAACCTAAACTGTTGAGGTCAGTTTTAATCAACAGTTCGTGATCATTCATGGAAAACTTTCTTAAACTGACGTTTGGTCTTCTTCACAGAGTATGGAATGTACAGGGAGGAAATGAAAGAGTGGTAGAATGCAGTGTCCCTCTCTTTTTGAGTTAACTACTTCGATCTACATGTCATGTGGAAGTGAAAAGAAAATCGAATTGTTCACAGAATATCGAATGTACAGGGAGGAAATGAGTTTGACGCGCAGAACTGAACGACAATTCATTCAAAACACACAAGGAAACAAGTACGCAGGGTCGACAGAGGATGAGGAAATCATTAGAATTGACAATGGCAGGGAAATGAATTCATAACAGGTTCGAAAAGAGTCAAAAAAAGGGCGTGAATTCGGTACCAAACGCCAGTAACGAAGCGCATTTCAATGCAGCTTTTATGTGCGTCACGCAGAAGTAAAGAATGAACACAGTGTCCCTTATCTGTTCAGGGTTTCTTTCAGATGCAAACAGAGTGGAAAAAGAAGTAAATGAATGCAGTTTCTTTCTGAGAAAAAAGGAATGAAAATAAAGTCTGTTCAAGGAAATAAACTTTTAAATAATTAGTGGAAAATGCTTACACCACCTTTGAAAGTGGAATGAAAAGTTGAAATACTTTATCGGATATTGTTCTAATTCAACGGTGAGAAAGCTATGAGAGTTACATCAAACTGTTAGCAAAGCTGAACTGTTGAAAGGAATTGTTAGAAAAGCAAATTCAACAAATGTAAATAGAGTTGAATAAATGTGAATGTTCTTTCGGAAACTGTAACGGGAGCACTCAGAAAGAGTTGTGCTTGCTATAATTTTTGAAATGGAATCGAAATTTTTATGAGAATAAAGAGTTGTAGAAGCAGTGTATCACAAAACTTTTTAGAATTGCCATAACTTGTTTTTGGAATATAGTGATCGCATCGACCGCAGTGCGGCGAAGCCGCAGTGAGGTGATGGCGATCAGTCGGTTTAGGCAAAGTCCCCGGTTTGTGTGTTTGGCCCCCCTCCTGGTGCGCGCCGAAGGCGCGCACATAGTCTCCCCGCAGGGGCCAAACACGCTAACCGTGTAAAAAATTGCATGCTTTCTTGTTTAACGCGAAACTTTTAAAGTTTTGAGTTCTTGTTTTTATAGTATAAATTTATGCATAATGATTGAAGAGACTGGTTGCATGGGGTTTTCGTGGTTTCCCTCATGTGTCACGTAAATACGGACCAGTTTTTTCAAGTCATTTTTGTATTTTATGTGAGAAGACCTCCACGAAGGCATAAAATAAAGTTGAATGTAAATGAACACAAATAAATAAAATTGAAAACAAACATGTTACAGGGAGGGAGACACAAATGCACAAATTCAATAAATATTTAAATAGGAATTTAACTGAATATACACACATCTATATAAACACATGCTACACACATTATAATTTTGAAATTAAAAGAACATAAATAAAGTAGAAATATACATATAAAGAACATGCAACAGGGAGGGAAACACGTATGTAAAATGTAAGGCTACTTTCACAGCACATACTCGGGATTTCATAGCTGCACTTGCACTCATTCAATAAATATTTAAATAGAAATTAAATTGAATACACACACATCTATATGAACACATTAATTGTTAGAAGGAGTTACATTAATTGTTAGTATTATTGGAGTTAAATTAATTGTTACAATTATTGTTAGTATTATTGGAGTTACATTAATTGTTACATTAATTGTTAGTATTATTGGAGTTACATTAATTGTTAGAAGGAGGGAAACGCATATGTGATATGTAAGGCTACTATCACAGATTTTCGGGATTTCACACATGCAATAAATCAATAAATATTTCAATAGAAATTTAATCAAACACAAGAAACACATCTATATACATGCTCTCTCTTTCTCTCTCTCTCACTCACTCACTCACTCACTCACTCTCTCTCTCTATATATATATATCTATCTGTCTATCTATCTATCTATCTATCTGTGTCTGTCTATCTATCTATCTATCCATCTATCTATCTATCTATCCATCTATCTATCTGTCTGTCTGTCTGTCTATCAATCTAACTCTATCTATCTATCTGTCTGTCTATCTATCTATCTATCTATCTATTTATCTATCTATCTATTTTTATTCGAACTTGTGAAAACTACTGAATATGCATATGTTGTAATTTTCGCTCTCACAACTTTTCTTATCATAATATATACATATTTGTATGTATATATTATGATGTAGTTGATCAAAAAACTGTAAGGAACATTTGGAGAATCCTATTCTAGAGATTACATGTTATGCAAAGTTCAAACTATGTTAAAACAACAAATTGCACTCGAAAATAAAACCCTACATATTACAGAAGGACAACTGCACAGCAAACTCAAAATAGGTAGGCGAAAAATCGTTGGACAGGCCTTGTGAAAACTACAGTTCCATTGAGACTGTAATTGGCTTTCCTAGTATGAAATGTAAGTAAAAGTTTGAAATTAATTATTTTTATTTATTATTAACGATGTCTCAAATGATCTGTCCCTTTTCCCAACATGGCCTGCGCGTCAGAAAACACAGAAGTGAACTTAAAAAGTTAGAAAACAGTATTTTAGATTATAAACAGTATTTTAAGGGACTAGCCCGTAAGCGCAAAAAATAAAAACTTTATTCCATTGAAAAAAAAAATGAAGAGAATGAGGGGTTCCGTAAAGACCAAAAAGCTGAGCATTCGTGATGAAAATGAATGAACAAAAGAGCCACATACCTGCGTCCTTTCACGTTTGGTTTCCAAAATTAAATTGAGCGAAAACGTGTTAAAAGGTTGCCAGAAAGTAACGAAGTCGCCTTAGGAGTGCTACCAGAATTAAAAAACAGTCACGTGGAAGCGCCATTGAAATGAAAAAGGAATTTGAAATATGTATGTATTTAAAATAAAGTAAGTAAAAGTATACATACATAAAAATATTACTGTAATGAACTGTTAGTTATGAAAAAGAAAATGATACTCAAAAGAAGTGTTAGGTGTTAAACAAAAATTATAGCAAAAAACTGTGATGAAACCTAAACAGGTATGTAACGAAAATTTAAATTAAAAAAAAATGTGAACCGAAATGAATTATCCTAAAAAATATCCGATGGAATTCATTCATGTATGTTACGAAAATTTTAATTAAATAAAAAGAAATCTTACAGGGAAACTGGCAGCGCAGCTGTCGGATCGCTGAATATTGGTTTCATGAATTTGTAACATGCATAACAGACGTCCGTCGCTCATGCAGGTAGCCGCAGTATTACCTAAACAAAAAAAAAATGAATTGCTTATTTAAGAACATCTTAATAAAGAAAGAAAGAAACAGAAACGGGATTAAGAAATTGTGAGGTCTTATTAATGGCTAGACACCCAATAAAATAAAATGAAATCTTTAATTAATCAAAATACGGACATGGGAATAAATAACAGGAATCTCAGCGATGAGTAAAACGCGTACAAGAACATGTAAAAACAGAAGGCGAAAAATTCTCTTTTGCAGAAGAAAATGTGTGTGTGTGTGTGGGGGGGGGTAGTAGCCTCACAAAATAAGAGAAGTAAATAAAGATAAGATACGTGGAAGTACAGGTACAGAGGCATAGAAATTAATATTTATTCAGTGCAAAATCTAATAAATAAATGAACCTAAACTGTTGAGGTCAGTTTTAATCAACAGTTCGTGATCATTCATGGAAAACTTTCTTAAACTGACGTTTGGTCTTCTTCACAGAGTATGGAATGTACAGGGAGGAAATGAAAGAGTGGTAGAATGCAGTGTCCCTCTCTTTTTGAGTTAACTACTTCGATCTACATGTCATGTGGAAGTGAAAAGAAAATCGAATTGTTCACAGAATATCGAATGTACAGGGAGGAAATGAGTTTGACGCGCAGAACTGAACGACAATTCATTCAAAACACACAAGGAAACAAGTACGCAGGGTCGACAGAGGATGAGGAAATCATTAGAATTGACAATGGCATGGAAATGAATTCATAACAGGTTCGAAAAGAGTCAAAAAAAGGGCGTGAATTCGGTACCAAACGCCAGTAACGAAGCGCATTTCAATGCAGCTTTTATGTGCGTCACGCAGAAGTAAAGAATGAACACAGTGTCCCTTATCTGTTCAGGGTTTCTTTCAGATGCAAACAGAGTGGAAAAAGAAGTAAATGAATGCAGTTTCTTTCTGAGAAAAAAGGAATGAAAATAAAGTCTGTTCAAGGAAATAAACTTTTAAATAATTAGTGGAAAATGCTTACACCACCTTTGAAAGTGGAATGAAAAGTTGAAATACTTTATCGGATATTGTTCTAATTCAACGGTGAGAAAGCTATGAGAGTTACATCAAACTGTTAGCAAAGCTGAACTGTTGAAAGGAATTGTTAGAAAAGCAAATTCAACAAATGTAAATAGAGTTGAATAAATGTGAATGTTCTTTCGGAAACTGTAACGGGAGCACTCAGAAAGAGTTGTGCTTGCTATAATTTTTGAAATGGAATCGAAATTTTTATGAGAATAAAGAGTTGTAGAAGCAGTGTATCACAAAACTTTTTAGAATTGCCATAACTTGTTTTTGGAATATAGTGATCGCATCGACCGCAGTGCGGCGAAGCCGCAGTGAGGTGATGGCGATCAGTCGGTTTAGGCAAAGTCCCCGGTTTGTGTGTTTGGCCCCCCTCCTGGTGCGCGCCGAAGGCACGCACATAGTCTCCCCGCAGGGGCCAAACACGCTAACCGTGTAAAAAATTGCATGCTTTCTTGTTTAACGCGAAACTTTTAAAGTTTTGAGTTCTTGTTTTTATAGTATAAATTTATGCATAATGATTGAAGAGACTGGTTGCATGGGGTTTTCGTGGTTTCCCTCATCTGTCACGTAAATACGGACCAGTTTTTTCAAGTCATTTTTGTATTTTATGTGAGAAGACCTCCACGAAGGCATAAAATAAAGTTGAATGTAAATGAACACAAATAAATAAAACTGAAAACAAACATGTTACAGGGAGGGAGACACAAATGCACAAATTCAATAAATATTTAAATAGGAATTTAACTGAATATACACACATCTATATAAACACATGCTACACACATTATAATTTTGAAATTAAAAGAACATAAATAAAGTAGAAATATACATATAAAGAACATGCAACAGGGAGGGAAACACGTATGTAAAATGTAAGGCTACTTTCACAGCACATACTCGGGATTTCATAGCTGCACTTGCACTCATTCAATAAATATTTAAATAGAAATTAAATTGAATACACACACATCTATATGAACACATTAATTGTTAGAAGGAGTTACATTAATTGTTAGTATTATTGGAGTTAAATTAATTGTTACAATTATTGTTAGTATTATTGGAGTTACATTAATTGTTACATTAATTGTTAGTATTATTGGAGTTACATTAATTGTTAGAAGGAGGGAAACGCATATGTGATATGTAAGGCTACTATCACAGATTTTCGGGATTTCACACATGCAATAAATCAATAAATATTTCAATAGAAATTTAATCAAACACAAAAAACACATCTATATACATGCTCTCTCTTTCTCTCTCTCTCTCTCTCTCTCACTCACTCACTCACTCACTCACTCTCTCTCTATATATATATATATCTATCTGTCTATCTATCTATCTATCTATCTAACTCTATCTACCTATCTATCTGTGTCTGTCTATCTATCTATCTATCCATCTATCTATCTGTCTGTCTGTCTGTCTATCAATCTAACTCTATCTATCTATCTGTCTGTCTATCTATCTATCTATCTATCTATCTATTTTTATTCGAACTTGTGAAAACTACTGAATATGCATATGTTGTAATTTTCGCTCTCACAACTTTTCTTATCATAATATATACATATTTGTATGTATATATTATGATCTAGTTGATCAAAAAACTGTAAGGAACATTTGGAGAATCCTATTCTAGAGATTACATGTTATGCAAAGTTCAAACTATGTTAAAACAACAAATTGCACTCGAAAAAAAAAACCCTACATATTACAGAAGGACAACTGCACAGCAAACTCAAAATAGGTAGGCGAAAAATCGTTGGACAGGCCTTGTGAAAACTACAGGTCCATTGAGACTGTAATTGGCTTTCCTAGTATGAAATGTAAGTAAAAGTTTGAAATTAATTATTTTTATTTATTATTAACGATGTCTCAAATGATCTGTCCCTTTTCCCAACATGGCCTGCGCGTCAGAAAACACAGAAGTGAACTTAAAAAGTTAGAAAACAGTATTTTAGATTATAAACAGTATTTTAAGGGACTAGCCCGTAAGCGCAAAAAATAAAAACTTTATTCTATTGAAAAAAAAAATGAAGAGAATGAGGGGTCCCGTAAAGACCAAAAAGCTGAGCATTCGTGATGAAAATGAATGAACAAAAGAGCCACATACCTGCGTCCTTTCACGTTTGGTTTCCAAAATTAAATTGAGCTAAAACGTGTTAAAAGGTTGCCAGAAAGTAACGAAGTCGCCTTAGGAGTGCTACCAGAATTAAAAAACAGTCACGTGAAAGCGCCATTGAAATGAAAAAGGAATTTGAAATATGTATGTATTTAAAATAAAGTAAGTAAAAGTATACATACATAAAAATATTACTGTAATGAACTGTTAGTTATGAAAAAGAAAATGATACTCAAAAGAAGTGTTAGGTGTTAAACAAAAATTATAGCAAAAAACTGTGATGAAACCTAAACAGGTATGTAACGAAAATTTAAATTAAAAAAAAATATGAACCGAAATGAATTATCCTAAAAAATATCCGATGGAATTCATTCATGTATGTTACGAAAATTTCAATTAAATAAAAAGAAATCTTACAGGGAAACTGGCGGCGCAGCGGTCGGATCGCTGAATATTGGTTTCATTAATTTGTAACATGCATAACAGACGTCCGTCCCTCATGCAGGTAGCCGCAGTATTACCTAAACTAAAAAAAAAAAAATGAATTCTTATTTAAGAACATCTTAATAAAGAAAGAAAGAAACAGAAACGGGATTAAGAAATTGTGAGGCCTTATTAATGGCTAGACACCCAATAAAATAAAATGAAATCTTTAATTAATCAAATTACGGACATGGGAATAAATAACAGGAATCTCAGTGATGAGTAAAACGCGTACAAGAACATGTAAAAACAGAAGGCGAAAAATTCTCTTTTGCAGAAGAAAATGTGTGTGTGTGGGGGGGGGGAAGTAGCCTCAAAAAATAAGAGAAGTAAATAAAGATAAGATACGTGGAAGTACAGGAACAGAGGCATAGAAATTAATATTTATTCAGTGCAAAATCTAGTAAATAAATGAACCTAAACTGTTGAGGTCAGTTTTAATCAACAGTTCGTGATCATTCATGGAAAACTTTCTTAAACTGACGCTTGGTCTTCTTCACAGAGTATGGAATGTACAGGGAGGAAATGAAAGAGTGGTAGAATGCAGTGTCCCTCTCTTTTTGAGTTAACTACTTCGATCTACATGTCATGTGGAAGTGAAAAGAAAATCGAATTGTTCACAGAATATCGAATGTACAGGGAGGAAATGAGTTTGACGCGCAGAACTGAACGACAATTCATTCAAAACACACAAGGAAACAAGTACGCAGGGTCGACAGAGGATGAGGAAATCATTAGAATTGACAATGGCATGGAAATGAATTCATAACAGGTTCGAAAAGAGTCAAAAAAGGGCGTGAATTCGGTACCAAACGCCAGTAACGAAGCGCATTTCAGTGCAGCTTTTATATGCGTCACGCAGAAGTAAAGAATGAACACAGTGTCCCTTATCTGTTCAGGGTTTCTTTCAGATGCAAACAGAGTGGAAAAAGAAGTAAATGAATGCAGTTTCTTTCTGAGAAAAAGGAATGAAAATAAAGTCTGTTCAAGGAAATAAACTTTTAAATAATTAGTGGAAAATGCTTACACCACCTTTGAAAGTGGAATGAAAAGTTGAAATACTTTATCGGATATTGTTCTAATTCAACGGTGAGAAAGCTATGAGAGTTACATCAAACTGTTAGCAAAGCTGAACTGTTGAAAGGAATTGTTAGAAAAGCAAATTCAACAAATGTAAATAGAGTTGAATAAATGTGAATGTTCTTTCGGAAACTGTAACGGGAGCACTCAGAAAGAGTTGTGCTTGCTATAATTTTTGAAATGGAATCGAAATTTTTATGAGAATAAAGAGTTGTAGAAGCAGTGTATCACAAAACCTTTTAGAATTGCCATAACTTGTTTTTGGAATATAGTGATCGCATCGACCGCAGTGCGGGGAAGCCGCAGTGAGGTGATGGCGATCAGTCGGTTTAGGCAAAGTCTCCGGTTTGTGTGTTTGGCCCCCCTCCTGGTGCGCGCCGAAGGCGCGCACATAGTCTCCCCGCAGGGGCCAAACACGCTGACCTTGTAAAAAATTGCATGCTTTCTTGTTTAACGCGAAACTTTTAAAGTTTTGCGTTCTTGTTTTTCTAGTATAAATTTATGCATAATGATTGAACAGACTGGTTGCATGGGGTTTTCGTGGTTTCCCTCATGTGTCACGTAAATACGGACCAGTTTTTTCAAGTCATTTTTGTATTTTATGTGAGAAGATCTCCACGAAGGCATAAAATAAAGTTGAATGTAAATGAACACAAATAAATAAAACTGAAAACAAACATGTTACAGGGAGGGAGACACAAATGCACAAATTCAATAAATATTTAAATAGGAATTTAACTGAATATACACACATCTATATAAACACATGCTACACACATTATAATTTTGAAATTAAAAGAACATAAATAAAGTAGAAATATACATATAAGGAACATGCAACAGGGAGGGAAACACGTATGTAAAATGTAAGGCTACTTTCACAGCACATACTCGGGATTTCATAGCTGCACTTGCACTCATTCAATAAATATTTAAATAGAAATTAAATTGAATACACACACATCTATATGAACACATTAATTGTTAGAAGGAGTTACATTAATTGTTAGTATTATTGGAGTTAAATTAATTGTTACATTAATTGTTAGTATTATTGGAGTTACATTAATTGTTAGTATTATTGGAGTTACATTAATTGTTAGAAGGACATTGTTAGAAGGAGGGAAACGCATATGTGATATGTAAGGCTACTATCACAGATTTTCGGGATTTCACACATGCACTAAATCAATAAATATTTCAATAGAAATTTAATCAAACACAAAAAAAAATATCTATATACATGCTCTCTCTTTCTCTCTCTCACTCACTCACTCACTCACTCACTCTCTCTCTATATCTATCTGTCTATCTATCTATCTATCTATCTAACTCTATCTACCTATCTATCTGTGTCTGTCTATCTATCTATCTATCTATCTATCTGTCTGTCTGTCTGTCTACCAATCTAACTCTATCTATCTATCTGTCTGTCTATCTATCTATCTATCTATCTATCTATTTTTATTCGAACTTGTGAAAACTACTGAATATGCATATGTTGTAATTTTCGCTCTCACAACTTTTCTTTTCATAATATATACATATTTGTATGTATATATTATGATCTAGTTGATCAAAAAACTGTAAGGAACATTTGGAGAATCCTATTCTAGAGATTACATGTTATGCAAAGTTCAAACTATGTTAAAACAACAAATTGCACTCGAAAAAAAAAACCCTACATATTACAGAAGGACAACTGCACAGCAAACTCAAAATAGGTAGGCGAAAAATCGTTGGACAGGCCTTGTGAAAACTACAGGTCCATTGAGACTGTAATTGGCTTTCCTAGTATGAAATGTAAGTAAAAGTTTGAAATTAATTATTTTTATTTATTATTAACGATGTCTCAAATGATCTGTCCCTTTTCCCAACATGGCCTGCGCGTCAGAAAACACAGAAGTGAACTTAAAAAGTTAGAAAACAGTATTTTAGATTATAAACAGTATTTTAAGGGACTAGCCCGTAAGCGCAAAAAATAAAAACTTTATTCTATTGAAAAAAAAAAAAAAAATGAAGAGAATGAGGGGTCCCGTAAAGACCAAAAAGCTGAGCATTCGTGATGAAAATGAATGAACAAAAGAGCCACATACCTGCGTCCTTTCACGTTTGGTTTCCAAAATTAAATTGAGCGAAAACGTGTTAAAAGGTTGCCAGAAAGTAACGAAGTCGCCTTAGGAGTGCTACCAGAATTAAAAAACAGTCACGTGGAAGCGCCATTGAAATGAAAAAGGAATTTTAAAAATGTATGTATTTAAAATAAAGTAAGTAAAAGTATACATACATAAAAATATTACTGTAATGAACTGTTAGTTATGAAAAAGAAAATGATACTCAAAAGAAGTGTTAGGTGTTAAACAAAAATTATAGCAAAAAACTGTGATGAAACCTAAACAGGTATGTAACGAAAATTTAAATTAAAAAAAAATATGAACCGAAATGAATTATCCTAAAAAATATCCGATGGAATTCATTCATGTATGTTACGAAAATTTTAATTAAATAAAAAGAAATCTTACAGGGAAACTGGCGGCGCAGCGGTCGGATCGCTGAATATTGGTTTCATTAATTTGTAACATGCATAACAGACGTCCGTCCCTCATGCAGGTAGACGCAGTATTACCTAAACAAAAAAAAATGAATTCTTATTTAAGAACATCTTAATAAATAAAGAAAGAAACAGAAACGGGATTAAGAAATTGTGAGGCCTTATTAATGGCTAGACACCCAATAAAATAAAATGAAATCTTTAATTAATCAAATTACGGACATGGGAATAAATAACAGGAATCTCAGCGATGAGTAAAACGCGTACAAGAACATGTAAAAACAGAAGGCGAAAAATTCTCTTTTGCAGAAGAAAATGTGTGTGTGTGTGTGTGTGGGGGGAAGTAGCCTCAAAAAATAAGAGAAGTAAATAAAGATAAGATACGTGGAAGTACAGGAACAGAGGCATAGAAATTAATATTTATTCAGTGCAAAATCTAGTAAATAAATGAACCTAAACTGTTGAGGTCAGTTTTAATCAACAGTTCGTGATCATTCATGGAAAACTTTCTTAAACTGACGCTTGGTCTTCTTCACAGAGTATGGAATGTACAGGGAGGAAATGAAAGAGTGGTAGAATGCAGTGTCCCTCTCTTTTTGAGTTAACTACTTCGATCTACATGTCATGTGGAAGTGAAAAGAAAATCGAATTGTTCACAGAATATCGAATGTACAGGGAGGAAATGAGTTTGACGCGCAGAACTGAACGACAATTCATTCAAAACACACAAGGAAACAAGTACGCAGGGTCGACAGAGGATGAGGAAATCATTAGAATTGACAATGGCATGGAAATGAATTCATAACAGGTTCGAAAAGAGTCAAAAAAGGGCGTGAATTCGGTACCAAACGCCAGTAACGAAGCGCATTTCAGTGCAGCTTTTATATGCGTCACGCAGAAGTAAAGAATGAACACAGTGTCCCTTATCTGTTCAGGGTTTCTTTCAGATGCAAACAGAGTGGAAAAAGAAGTAAATGAATGCAGTTTCTTTCTGAGAAAAAGGAATGAAAATAAAGTCTGTTCAAGGAAATAAACTTTTAAATAATTAGTGGAAAATGCTTACACCACCTTTGAAAGTGGAATGAAAAGTTGAAATACTTTATCGGATATTGTTCTAATTCAACGGTGAGAAAGCTATGAGAGTTACATCAAACTGTTAGCAAAGCTGAACTGTTGAAAGGAATTGTTAGAAAAGCAAATTCAACAAATGTAAATAGAGTTGAATAAATGTGAATGTTCTTTCGGAAACTGTAACGGGAGCACTCAGAAAGAGTTGTGCTTGCTATAATTTTTGAAATGGAATCGAAATTTTTATGAGAATAAAGAGTTGTAGAAGCAGTGTATCACAAAACCTTTTAGAATTGCCATAACTTGTTTTTGGAATATAGTGATCGCATCGACCGCAGTGCGGCGAAGCCGCAGTGAGGTGATGGCGATCAGTCGGTTTAGGCAAAGTCTCCGGTTTGTGTGTTTGGCCCCCCTCCTGGTGCGCGCCGAAGGCGCGCACATAGTCTCCCCGCAGGGGCCAAACACGCTAACCGTGTAAAAAATTGCATGCTTTCTTGTTTAACGCGAAACTTTTAAAGTTTTGCGTTCTTGTTTTTATAGTATAAATTTATGCATAATGATTGAACAGACTGGTTGCATGGGGTTTTCGTGGTTTCCCTCATGTGTCACGTAAATACGGACCAGTTTTTTCAAGTCATTTTTGTATTTTATGTGAGAAGACCTCCACGAAGGCATAAAATAAAGTTGAATGTAAATGAACACAAATAAATAAAACTGAAAACAAACATGTTACAGGGAGGGAGACACAAATGCACAAATTCAATAAATATTTAAATAGGAATTTAACTGAATATACACACATCTATATAAACACATGCTACACACATTATAATTTTGAAATTAAAAGAACATAAATAAAGTAGAAATATACATATAAGGAACATGCAACAGGGAGGGAAACACGTATGTAAAATGTAAGGCTACTTTCACAGCACATACTCGGGATTTCATAGCTGCACTTGCACTCATTCAATAAATATTTAAATAGAAATTAAATTGAATACACACACATCTATATGAACACATTAATTGTTAGAAGGAGTTACATTAATTGTTAGTATTATTGGAGTTAAATTAATTGTTACATTAATTGTTAGTATTATTGGAGTTACATTAATTGTTAGAAGGACATTGTTAGAAGGAGGGAAACGCATATGTGATATGTAAGGCTACTATCACAGATTTTCGGGATTTCACACATGCAATAAATCAATAAATATTTCAATAGAAATTTAATCAAACACAAAAAACACATCTATATACATGCTCTCTCTCTCTCTCTCTCTCGCACTCACTCACTCACTCACTCACTCTCTCTCTCTCTCTATCTATCTGTCTATCTATCTATCTATTTATCTAACTCTATCTACCTATCTATTTGTGTCTGTCTAACTATCTATCTATCTATATGTCTGTCTGTCTGTCTATCAATCTATCTCTATCTATCTATCTGTCTGTCTATCTATCTATCTATCTATCTATCTATCTATTTTTATTCGAACTTGTGAAAACTACTGAATATGCATATGTTGTAATTTTCGCTCTCACAACTTTTCTTATCATAATATATACATATTTGTATGTATATATTAAGATCTAGTTGATGAAAAAACTGTAAGGAACATTTGGAGAATCCTATTCTAGAGATTACATGTTATGCAAAGTTCAAACTATGTTAAAACAACAAATTGCACTAGAAAAAAAAAGCCCTACATATTACAGAAGGACAACTGCACAGCAAACTCAAAATAGGTAGGCGAAAAATCGTTGGGCAGGCCTTGTGAAAACTACAGGTCCATTGAGACTGTAATTGGCTTTCCTAGTATGAAATGTAAGTAAAAGTTTGAAATTAATTATTTTTATTTATTATTAACGATGTCTCAAATGATCTGTCCCTTTTCCCAACATGGCCTGCGCGTCAGAAAGCACAGAAGTGAACTTAAAAAGTTAGAAGACAGTATTTTAGATTATAAACAGTATTTTAAGGGACTAGCCCGTAAGCGCAAAAAATAAAAACTTTATTCTATTGAAAAAAAAAATGAAGAGAATGAGGGGTCACGTAAAGACCAAAAAGCTGAGCATTCGTGATGAAAATGAATGAACAAAAGAGCCACATACCTGCGTCCTTTCACGTTTGGTTTCCAAAATTAAATTGAGCGAAAACGTGTTAAAAGGTTGCCAGAAAGTAACGAAGTCGCCTTAGGAGTGCTACCAGAATTAAAAAACAGTCACGTGGAAGCGCCATTGAAATGAAAAAGGAATTTGAAATATGTATGTATTTAAAATAAAGTAAGTAAAAGTATACATACATAAAAATATTACTGTAATGAACTGTTAGTTATGAAAAAGAAAATGATACTCAAAAGAAGTGTTAGGTGTTAAACAAAAATGATAGCAAAAAACTGTGATGAAACCTAAACAGGTATGTAACGAAAATTTAAATTAAAAAAAAAATATGAACCGAAATGAATTATCCTAAAAAATATCCGATGGAATTCATTCATGTATGTTACGAAAATTTTAATTAAATAAAAAGAAATCTTACAGGGAAACTGGCGGTGCAGCGGTCGGATCGCTGAATATTGGTTTCATGAATTTGTAACATGCATAACAGACGTCCGTCCCTCATGCCGGTAGCCGCAGTATTACCTAAACAAAAAAAAAATGAATTGCTTATTTAAGAACATCTTAATAAAGAAAGAAAGAAACAGAAACGGGATTAAGAAATTGTGAGGCCTTATTAATGGCTAGACACCCAATAAAATAAAATGAAATCTTTAATAATTCAAAATACGGACATGGGAATAAATAACAGGAATCTCAGCGATGAGTAAAACGCGTACAAGAACATGTAAAAACAGAAGGCGAAAAATTCTCTTTTGCAGAAGAAAATGTGTGTGTGTGGGGGGGGAAGTAGCCTCACAAAATAAGAGAAGTAAATAAAGATAAGATACGTGGAAGTACAGGAACAGAGGCATAGAAATTAATACTTATTCAGTGCAAAATCTAGTAAATAAATGAACCTAAACTGTGTAGGTCAGTTTTAATCAACAGTTCGTGATCATTCATGGAAAACTTTCTTAAACTGACGCTTGGTCTTCTTCACAGAGTATGGATGTACAGGGAGGAAATGAAAGAGTGGTAGAATGCAGTGTCCCTCTCTTTTTGAGTTAACTACTTCGATCTACATGTCATGTGGAAGTGAAAAGAAAATCGAATTGTTCACAGAATATCGAATGTACAGGGAGGAAATGAGTTTGACGCGCAGAACTGAACGACAATTCATTCAAAACACACAAGGAAACAAGTACGCAGGGTCGACAGAGGATGAGGAAATCATTAGAATTGACAATGGCATGGAAATAATTTCATAACAGGTTCGAAAAAGTCAAAAAAAGGGCGTGAATTCGGTACCAAACGCCAGGAACGAAGCGCATTTCAATGCAGCTTTTATGTGCGTCACGCAGAAGTAAAGAATGAACACAGTGTCCCTTGTCTGTTCAGGGTGTCTTTCAGATGCAAACAGAGTGGAAAAAGAAGTAAATGAATGCAGTTTCTTTCTGAGAAAAAAGGAATGAAAATAAAGTCTGTTCAAGGAAATAAACTTTTAAATAATTAGTGGAAAATGCTTACACCACCTTTGAAAGTGGAATGAAAAGTTGAAATACTTTATCGGATATTGTTCTAATTCAACGGTGAGAAAGCTATGAGAGTTACATCAAAGTGTTAGCAAAGCTGAACTGTTGAAAGGAATTGTTAGAAAAGCAAATTCAACAAATGTAAATAGAGTTGAATAAATGTGAATGTTCTTTCGGAAACTGTAACGGGAGCACTCAGAAAGAGTTGTGCTTGCTATAATTTTTGAAATGGAATCGAAATTTTTATGAGAATAAAGAGTTGTAGAAACAGTGTATCACAAAACTTCTTAGAATTGCCATAACTTATTTTGGAATATAGTGGTCGCATCGACCGCAGTGCGGCGAAGCCGCAGTGAGGTGATGGCGATCAGTCGGTTTAGGCAAAGTCCCCGGTTTGTGTGTTTGGCCCCCCTCCTGGTGGGCGCCGAAGGCGCGCACATAGTCTCCCCGCAGGGTCCAAACACGCTAACCGTGTAAAAAATTGCATGCTTTCTTGTTTAACGCGAAACTTTTAAAGTTTTGAGTTCTTGTTTTTATAGTATAAATTTATGCATAATGATTGAACAGACTGGTTGCATGGGGTTTTCGTGGTTTCCCTCATGTGTCACGTAAATACGGACCAGTTTTTTTAAGTCATTTTTGTATTTTATGTGAGATGACCTCCACGAAGGCATAAAATAAAGTTGAATGTAAATGAACACAAATAAATAAAACTGAAAACAAACATGTTACAGGGAGGGAGACACAAATGCACAAATTCAATAAATATTTAAATAGGAATTTAACTGAATATACACACATCTATATAAACACATGCTACACACATTATAATTTTGAAATTAAAAGAACATAAATAAAGTAGAAATATACATATAAAGAACATGCAACAGGGAGGGAAACACGTATGTAAAATGTAAGGCTACTTTCACAGCACATACTCGGGATTTCATAGCTGCACTTGCACTCATTCAATAAATATTTAAATAGAAATTAAATTGAATACACACACATATATATGAACACATTAATTGTTAGAAGGAGTTACATTAATTGTTAGTATTATTGGAGTTAAATTAATTGTTACATTAATTGTTAGTATTATTGGAGTTACATTAATTGTTACATTAATTGTTAGTATTATTGGAGTTACATTAATTGTTAGAAGGACATTGTTAGAAGGAGGGAAACGCATATGTGATGTGTAAGGCTACTATCACACATTTTCGGGATTTCAATCATGCAATAAATCAATAAATATTTCAATAGAAATTTAATCAAACACAAAAAACACATCTATATACATGCTCTCTCTCTCTCTCTCTCTCACTCACTCACTCACTCTCTCTCTCTATATCTATCTGTCTATCTATCTATCTATCTATCTAACTCTATCTACCTATCTATACCTGCGTCCTTTCACGTTTGGTTTCCAAAATTAAATTGAGCGAAAACGTGTTAAAAGGTTGCCAGAAAGTAACGAAGTCGCCTTAGGAGTGCTACCGGAATTAAAAAACAGTCACGTGGAAGCGCCATTGAAATGAAAAAGGAATTTGAAATATGTATGTATTTAAAATAAAGTAAGTAAAAGTATATATACATAAAAATATTACTGTAATGAACTGTTAGTTATGAAAAAGAAAATGATACTCAAAAGAAGTGTTAGGTGTTAAACAAAAATTATAGCAAAAAACTGTGATGAAACCTAAACAGGTATGTAACGAAAATTTAAATTAAAAAAAAATATGAACCGAAATGAATTATCCTAAAAAATATCCGATGGAATTCATTCATGTATGTTACGAAAATTTTAATTAAATAAAAGAAATCTTACAGGGAAACTGGCGGCGCAGCGGTCGGATCGCTGAATATTGGTTTCATGAATTTGTAACATGCATAACAGACGTCCGTCCCTCATGCAGGTAGCCGCAGTATTACCTAAACAAAAAAAAATGAATTGCTTATTTAAGAACATCTTAATAAAGAAAGAAAGAAACAGAAACGGGATTAAGAAATTGTGAGGTCTTATTAATGGCTAGACACGCAATAAAATAAAATGAAATCTTTAATTAATGAAAATACGGACATGGGAATAAATAACAGGAATCTCAGCGATGAGTAAAACGCGTACAAGAACATGTAAAAACAGAAGGCGAAAAATTCTCTTTTGCAGAAGAAAATGTGTGTGTGTGGGGGGGGGGAAGTAGCCTCACAATATAAGAGATGTAAATAAATATAAGATACGTGGAAGTACAGGAACAGAGGCATAGAAATTAATATTTATTCAGTGCAAAATCTAGTAAATAAATGAACCTAAACTGTTGACGTCAGTTTTAATCAACAGTTCGTGATCATTCATGGAAAACTTTCTTAAACTGACGTTTGGTCTTCTTCACAGAGTATGGAATGTACAGGGAGGAAATGAAAGAGTGGTAGAATGCAGTGTCCCTCTCTTTTTGAGTTAACTACTTCGATCTACATGTCATGTGGAAGTGAAAAGAAAATCGAATTGTTCACAGAATATCGAATGTACAGGGAGGAAATGAGTTTGACGCGCAGAACTGAACGACAATTCATTCAAAACACACAAGGAAACAAGTACGCAGGGTCGACAGAGGATGAGGAAATCATTAGAATTGACAATGGCATGGAAATGAATTCATAACAGGTTCGAAAAGAGTCAAAAAAAGGGCGTGAATTCGGTACCAAACGCCAGTAACGAAGCGCATTTCAATGCAGCTTTTATGTGCGTCACGCACAAGTAAAGAATGAACACAGTGTCCCTTATCTGTTCAGGGTTTCTTTCAGATGCAAACAGAGTGGAAAAAGAAGTAAATGAATGCAGTATCTTTCTGAGAAAAAAGGAATGAAAATAAAGTCTGTTCAAGGAAATAAACTTTTAAATAATTAATGGAAAATGCTTACACCACCTTTGAAAGTGGAATGAAAAGTTGAAATACTTTATCGGATATTGTTCTAATTCAACGGTGAGAAAGCTATGAGAGTTACATCAAACTGTTAGCAAAGCTGAACTGTTGAAAGGAATTGTTAGAAAAGCAAATTCAACAAATGTAAATAGAGTTGAATAAATGTGAATGTTCTTTCGGAAACTGTAACGGGAGCACTCAGAAAGAGTTGTGCTTGCTATAATTTTTGAAATGGAATCGAAATTTTTATGAGAATAAAGAGTTGTAGAAGCAGTGTATCACAAAACTTTTTAGAATTGCCATAACTTGTTTTTGGAATATAGTGATCGCATCGACCGCAGTGCGGCGAAGCCGCAGTGAGGTGATGGCGATCAGTCGGTTTAGGCAAAGTCCCCGGTTTGTGTGTTTGGCCCCCCTCCTGGTGCGCGCCGACGGCGCGCACATAGTCTCCCCGCAGGGGCCAAACACGCTAACCGTGTAAAAAATTGCATGCTTTCTTGTTTAACGCGAAACTTTTAAAGTTTTGAGTTCTTGTTTTTATAGTATAAATTTATGCATAATGATTGAACAGACTGGTTGCATGGGGTTTTCGTGGTTTCCCTCATGTGTCACGTAAATACGGACCAGTTTTTTCAAGTCATTTTTGTATTTTATGTGAGAAGACCTCCACGAAGGCATAAAATAAAGTTGAATGTAAATGAACACAAATAAATAAAACTGAAAACAAACATGTTACAGGGAGGGAGACACAAATGCACAAATTCAATAAATATTTAAATAGGAATTTAACTGAATATACACACATCTATATAAACACATGCTACACACATTATAATTTTGAAATTAAAAGAACACAAATAAAGTAGAAATATACATATAAAGAACATGCAACAGGGAGGGAAACACGTATGTAAAATGTAAGGCTACTTTCACAGCACATACTCGGGATTTCATAGCTGCACTTGCACTCATTCAATAAATATTTAAATAGAAATTAAATTGAATACACACACATCTATATGAACACATTAATTGTTAGAAGGAGTTACATTAATTGTTAGTATTATTGGAGTTAAATTAATTGTTACATTAATTGTTAGTATTATTGGAGTTACATTAATTGTTAGAAGGAGGGAAACGCATATGTGATATGTAAGGCTATCACAGATTTTCGGGATTTCACACATGCACTAAATCAATAAATATTTCAATAGAAATTTAATCAAACACAAAAAAAAAAAATATCTATATACATGCTCTCTCTTTCTCTCTCTCACTCACTCACTCACTCACTCACTCTCTCTCTATATCTATCTGTCTATCTATCTATCTATCTATCTAACTCTATCTACCTATCTATCTGTGTCTGTCTATCTATCTATCTATCTATCTATCTGTCTGTCTGTCTGTCTACCAATCTAACTCTATCTATCTATCTGTCTGTCTATCTATCTATCTATCTATCTATCTATTTTTATTCGAACTTGTGAAAACTACTGAATATGCATATGTTGTAATTTTCGCTCTCACAACTTTTCTTTTCATAATATATACATATTTGTATGTATATATTATGATCTAGTTGATCAAAAAACTGTAAGGAACATTTGGAGAATCCTATTCTAGAGATTACATGTTATGCAAAGTTCAAACTATGTTAAAACAACAAATTGCACTCGAAAAAAAAAACCCTACATATTACAGAAGGACAACTGCACAGCAAACTCAAAATAGGTAGGCGAAAAATCGTTGGACAGGCCTTGTGAAAACTACAGGTCCATTGAGACTGTAATTGGCTTTCCTAGTATGAAATGTAAGTAAAAGTTTGAAATTAATTATTTTTATTTATTATTAACGATGTCTCAAATGATCTGTCCCTTTTCCCAACATGGCCTGCGCGTCAGAAAACACAGAAGTGAACTTAAAAAGTTAGAAAACAGTATTTTAGATTATAAACAGTATTTTAAGGGACTAGCCCGTAAGCGCAAAAAATAAAAACTTTATTCTATTGAAAAAAAAAAAAAAATGAAGAGAATGAGGGGTCCCGTAAAGACCAAAAAGCTGAGCATTCGTGATGAAAATGAATGAACAAAAGAGCCACATACCTGCGTCCTTTCACGTTTGGTTTCCAAAATTAAATTGAGCGAAAACGTGTTAAAAGGTTGCCAGAAAGTAACGAAGTCGCCTTAGGAGTGCTACCAGAATTAAAAAACAGTCACGTGGAAGCGCCATTGAAATGAAAAAGGAATTTTAAAAATGTATGTATTTAAAATAAAGTAAGTAAAAGTATACATACATAAAAATATTACTGTAATGAACTGTTAGTTATGAAAAAGAAAATGATACTCAAAAGAAGTGTTAGGTGTTAAACAAAAATTATAGCAAAAAACTGTGATGAAACCTAAACAGGTATGTAACGAAAATTTAAATTAAAAAAAAATATGAACCGAAATGAATTATCCTAAAAAATATCCGATGGAATTCATTCATGTATGTTACGAAAATTTTAATTAAATAAAAAGAAATCTTACAGGGAAACTGGCGGCGCAGCGGTCGGATCGCTGAATATTGGTTTCATTAATTTGTAACATGCATAACAGACGTCCGTCCCTCATGCAGGTAGACGCAGTATTACCTAAACAAAAAAAAATGAATTCTTATTTAAGAACATCTTAATAAATAAAGAAAGAAACAGAAACGGGATTAAGAAATTGTGAGGCCTTATTAATGGCTAGACACCCAATAAAATAAAATGAAATCTTTAATTAATCAAATTACGGACATGGGAATAAATAACAGGAATCTCAGCGATGAGTAAAACGCGTACAAGAACATGTAAAAACAGAAGGCGAAAAATTCTCTTTTGCAGAAGAAAATGTGTGTGTGTGTGTGTGGGGGGGGAAGTAGCCTCAAAAAATAAGAGAAGTAAATAAAGATAAGATACGTGGAAGTACAGGAACAGAGGCATAGAAATTAATATTTATTCAGTGCAAAATCTAGTAAATAAATGAACCTAAACTGTTGAGGTCAGTTTTAATCAACAGTTCGTGATCATTCATGGAAAACTTTCTTAAACTGACGCTTGGTCTTCTTCACAGAGTATGGAATGTACAGGGAGGAAATGAAAGAGTGGTAGAATGCAGTGTCCCTCTCTTTTTGAGTTAACTACTTCGATCTACATGTCATGTGGAAGTGAAAAGAAAATCGAATTGTTCACAGAATATCGAATGTACAGGGAGGAAATGAGTTTGACGCGCAGAACTGAACGACAATTCATTCAAAACACACAAGGAAACAAGTACGCAGGGTCGACAGAGGATGAGGAAATCATTAGAATTGACAATGGCATGGAAATGAATTCATAACAGGTTCGAAAAGAGTCAAAAAAGGGCGTGAATTCGGTACCAAACGCCAGTAACGAAGCGCATTTCAGTGCAGCTTTTATATGCGTCACGCAGAAGTAAAGAATGAACACAGTGTCCCTTATCTGTTCAGGGTTTCTTTCAGATGCAAACAGAGTGGAAAAAGAAGTAAATGAATGCAGTTTCTTTCTGAGAAAAAGGAATGAAAATAAAGTCTGTTCAAGGAAATAAACTTTTAAATAATTAGTGGAAAATGCTTACACCACCTTTGAAAGTGGAATGAAAAGTTGAAATACTTTATCGGATATTGTTCTAATTCAACGGTGAGAAAGCTATGAGAGTTACATCAAACTGTTAGCAAAGCTGAACTGTTGAAAGGAATTGTTAGAAAAGCAAATTCAACAAATGTAAATAGAGTTGAATAAATGTGAATGTTCTTTCGGAAACTGTAACGGGAGCACTCAGAAAGAGTTGTGCTTGCTATAATTTTTGAAATGGAATCGAAATTTTTATGAGAATAAAGAGTTGTAGAAGCAGTGTATCACAAAACCTTTTAGAATTGCCATAACTTGTTTTTGGAATATAGTGATCGCATCGACCGCAGTGCGGCGAAGCCGCAGTGAGGTGATGGCGATCAGTCGGTTTAGGCAAAGTCTCCGGTTTGTGTGTTTGGCCCCCCTCCTGGTGCGCGCCGAAGGCGCGCACATAGTCTCCCCGCAGGGGCCAAACACGCTAACCGTGTAAAAAATTGCATGCTTTCTTGTTTAACGCGAAACTTTTAAAGTTTTGCGTTCTTGTTTTTATAGTATAAATTTATGCATAATGATTGAACAGACTGGTTGCATGGGGTTTTCGTGGTTTCCCTCATGTGTCACGTAAATACGGACCAGTTTTTTCAAGTCATTTTTGTATTTTATGTGAGAAGACCTCCACGAAGGCATAAAATAAAGTTGAATGTAAATGAACACAAATAAATAAAACTGAAAACAAACATGTTACAGGGAGGGAGACACAAATGCACAAATTCAATAAATATTTAAATAGGAATTTAACTGAATATACACACATCTATATAAACACATGCTACACACATTATAATTTTGAAATTAAAAGAACATAAATAAAGTAGAAATATACATATAAGGAACATGCAACAGGGAGGGAAACACGTATGTAAAATGTAAGGCTACTTTCACAGCACATACTCGGGATTTCATAGCTGCACTTGCACTCATTCAATAAATATTTAAATAGAAATTAAATTGAATACACACACATCTATATGAACACATTAATTGTTAGAAGGAGTTACATTAATTGTTAGTATTATTGGAGTTAAATTAATTGTTACATTAATTGTTAGTATTATTGGAGTTACATTAATTGTTAGAAGGACATTGTTAGAAGGAGGGAAACGCATATGTGATATGTAAGGCTACTATCACAGATTTTCGGGATTTCACACATGCAATAAATCAATAAATATTTCAATAGAAATTTAATCAAACACAAAAAACACATCTATATACATGCTCTCTCTCTCTCTCTCTCTCGCACTCACTCACTCACTCACTCACTCTCTCTCTCTCTCTATCTATCTGTCTATCTATCTATCTATCTATCTAACTCTATCTACCTATCTATTTGTGTCTGTCTAACTATCTATCTATCTATATGTCTGTCTGTCTGTCTATCAATCTATCTCTATCTATCTACCTGTCTGTCTATCTATCTATCTATCTATCTATCTATCTATTTTTATTCGAACTTGTGAAAACTACTGAATATGCATATGTTGTAATTTTCGCTCTCACAACTTTTCTTATCATAATATATACATATTTGTATGTATATATTAAGATCTAGTTGATGAAAAAACTGTAAGGAACATTTGGAGAATCCTATTCTAGAGATTACATGTTATGCAAAGTTCAAACTATGTTAAAACAACAAATTGCACTAGAAAAAAAAAGCCCTACATATTACAGAAGGACAACTGCACAGCAAACTCAAAATAGGTAGGCGAAAAATCGTTGGGCAGGCCTTGTGAAAACTACAGGTCCATTGAGACTGTAATTGGCTTTCCTAGTATGAAATGTAAGTAAAAGTTTGAAATTAATTATTTTTATTTATTATTAACGATGTCTCAAATGATCTGTCCCTTTTCCCAACATGGCCTGCGCGTCAGAAAGCACAGAAGTGAACTTAAAAAGTTAGAAGACAGTATTTTAGATTATAAACAGTATTTTAAGGGACTAGCCCGTAAGCGCAAAAAATAAAAACTTTATTCTATTGAAAAAAAAAATGAAGAGAATGAGGGGTCACGTAAAGACCAAAAAGCTGAGCATTCGTGATGAAAATGAATGAACAAAAGAGCCACATACCTGCGTCCTTTCACGTTTGGTTTCCAAAATTAAATTGAGCGAAAACGTGTTAAAAGGTTGCCAGAAAGTAACGAAGTCGCCTTAGGAGTGCTACCAGAATTAAAAAACAGTCACGTGGAAGCGCCATTGAAATGAAAAAGGAATTTGAAATATGTATGTATTTAAAATAAAGTAAGTAAAAGTATACATACATAAAAATATTACTGTAATGAACTGTTAGTTATGAAAAAGAAAATGATACTCAAAAGAAGTGTTAGGTGTTAAACAAAAATGATAGCAAAAAACTGTGATGAAACCTAAACAGGTATGTAACGAAAATTTAAATTAAAAAAAAAATATGAACCGAAATGAATTATCCTAAAAAATATCCGATGGAATTCATTCATGTATGTTACGAAAATTTTAATTAAATAAAAAGAAATCTTACAGGGAAACTGGCGGTGCAGCGGTCGGATCGCTGAATATTGGTTTCATGAATTTGTAACATGCATAACAGACGTCCGTCCCTCATGCCGGTAGCCGCAGTATTACCTAAACAAAAAAAAATGAATTGCTTATTTAAGAACATCTTAATAAAGAAAGAAAGAAACAGAAACGGGATTAAGAAATTGTGAGGCCTTATTAATGGCTAGACACCCAATAAAATAAAATGAAATCTTTAATAATTCAAAATACGGACATGGGAATAAATAACAGGAATCTCAGCGATGAGTAAAACGCGTACAAGAACATGTAAAAACAGAAGGCGAAAAATTCTCTTTTGCAGAAGAAAATGTGTGTGTGTGTGGGGGGGGAAGTAGCCTCACAATATAAGAGATGTAAATAAATATAAGATACGTGGAAGTACAGGAACAGAGGCATAGAAATTAATATTTATTCAGTGCAAAATCTAGTAAATAAATGAACCTAAACTGTTGACGTCAGTTTTAATCAACAGTTCGTGATCATTCATGGAAAACTTTCTTAAACTGACGTTTGGTCTTCTTCACAGAGTATGGAATGTACAGGGAGGAAATGAAAGAGTGGTAGAATGCAGTGTCCCTCTCTTTTTGAGTTAACTACTTCGATCTACATGTCATGTGGAAGTGAAAAGAAAATCGAATTGTTCACAGAATATCGAATGTACAGGGAGGAAATGAGTTTGACGCGCAGAACTGAACGACAATTCATTCAAAACACACAAGGAAACAAGTACGCAGGGTCGACAGAGGATGAGGAAATCATTAGAATTGACAATGGCATGGAAATGAATTCATAACAGGTTCGAAAAGAGTCAAAAAAAGGGCGTGAATTCGGTACCAAACGCCAGTAACGAAGCGCATTTCAATGCAGCTTTTATGTGCGTCACGCACAAGTAAAGAATGAACACAGTGTCCCTTATCTGTTCAGGGTTTCTTTCAGATGCAAACAGAGTGGAAAAAGAAGTAAATGAATGCAGTATCTTTCTGAGAAAAAAGGAATGAAAATAAAGTCTGTTCAAGGAAATAAACTTTTAAATAATTAATGGAAAATGCTTACACCACCTTTGAAAGTGGAATGAAAAGTTGAAATACTTTATCGGATATTGTTCTAATTCAACGGTGAGAAAGCTATGAGAGTTACATCAAACTGTTAGCAAAGCTGAACTGTTGAAAGGAATTGTTAGAAAAGCAAATTCAACAAATGTAAATAGAGTTGAATAAATGTGAATGTTCTTTCGGAAACTGTAACGGGAGCACTCAGAAAGAGTTGTGCTTGCTATAATTTTTGAAATGGAATCGAAATTTTTATGAGAATAAAGAGTTGTAGAAGCAGTGTATCACAAAACTTTTTAGAATTGCCATAACTTGTTTTTGGAATATAGTGATCGCATCGACCGCAGTGCGGCGAAGCCGCAGTGAGGTGATGGCGATCAGTCGGTTTAGGCAAAGTCCCCGGTTTGTGTGTTTGGCCCCCCTCCTGGTGCGCGCCGACGGCGCGCACATAGTCTCCCCGCAGGGGCCAAACACGCTAACCGTGTAAAAAATTGCATGCTTTCTTGTTTAACGCGAAACTTTTAAAGTTTTGAGTTCTTGTTTTTATAGTATAAATTTATGCATAATGATTGAACAGACTGGTTGCATGGGGTTTTCGTGGTTTCCCTCATGTGTCACGTAAATACGGACCAGTTTTTTCAAGTCATTTTTGTATTTTATGTGAGAAGACCTCCACGAAGGCATAAAATAAAGTTGAATGTAAATGAACACAAATAAATAAAACTGAAAACAAACATGTTACAGGGAGGGAGACACAAATGCACAAATTCAATAAATATTTAAATAGGAATTTAACTGAATATACACACATCTATATAAACACATGCTACACACATTATAATTTTGAAATTAAAAGAACACAAATAAAGTAGAAATATACATATAAAGAACATGCAACAGGGAGGGAAACACGTATGTAAAATGTAAGGCTACTTTCACAGCACATACTCGGGATTTCATAGCTGCACTTGCACTCATTCAATAAATATTTAAATAGAAATTAAATTGAATACACACACATCTATATGAACACATTAATTGTTAGAAGGAGTTACATTAATTGTTAGTATTATTGGAGTTAAATTAATTGTTACATTAATTGTTAGTATTATTGGAGTTACATTAATTGTTAGAAGGAGGGAAACGCATATGTGATATGTAAGGCTATCACAGATTTTCGGGATTTCACACATGCAATAAATCAATAAATATTTCAATAGAAATTTAATCAAACACAAAAAACACATCTATATACATGCTCTCTCTCTCTCTCTCTCTCTCTCACTCACTCACTCACTCTCTCTCTCTATATCTATCTGTCTATCTATCTATCTATCTATCTAACTCTATCTACCTATCTATACCTGCGTCCTTTCACGTTTGGTTTCCAAAATTAAATTGAGCGAAAACGTGTTAAAAGGTTGCCAGAAAGTAATGAAGTCGCCTTAGGAGTGCTACCAGAATTAAAAAACAGTCACGTGGAAGCGCCATTGAAATGAAAAAGGAATTTGAAATATGTATGTATTTAAAATAAAGTAAGTAAAAGTATACATACATAAAAATATTACTGTAATGAACTGTTAGTTATGAAAAAGAAAATGATACTCAAAAGAAGTGTTAGGTGTTAAACAAAAATTATAGCAAAAACTGTGATGAAACCTAAACAGGTATGTAACGAAAATTTAAATTAAAAAAAAATATGAACCGAAATGAATTATCCTAAAAATTATCCGATGGAATTCATTCATGTATGTTACGAAAATTTTAATTAAATAAAAAGAAATCTTACAGGGAAACTGGCGGCGCAGCGGTCGGATCGCTGAATATTGGTTTCATGAATTTGTAACATGCATAACAGACGTCCGTCCCTCATGCAGGTAGCCGCAGTATTACCTAAACAAAAAAAAATGAATTGCTTATTTAAGAATATCTTAATAAAGAAAGAAAGAAACAGAAACGGGATTAAGAAATTGTGAGGTCTTATTAATGGTTAGACACCCAATAAAATAAAATGAAATCTTTAATTAATCAAAATACGGACATGGGAATAAATAACAGGAATCTCAGCGATGAGTAAAACGCGTACAAGAACATGTAAAAACAGAAGGCGAAAAATTCTCTTTTGCAGAAGAAAATGTGTGTGTGTGTGTGGGGGGGAAGTAGCCTCACAAAATAAGAGATGTAAATAAAGATAAGATACGTGGAAGTACAGGAACACAGGCATAGAAATTAATATTTATTCAGTGCAAAATCTAGTAAATAAATGAACCTAAACTGTTGACGTCAGTTTTAATCAACAGTTCGTGATCATTCATGGAAAACTTTCTTAAACTGACGTTTGGTCTTCTTCACAGAGTATGGAATGTACAGGGAGGAAATGAAAGAGTGGTAGAATGCAGTGTCCCTCTCTTTTTGAGTTAACTACTTCGATCTACATGTCATGTGGAAGTGAAACGAAAATCGAATTGTTCACAGAATATCGAATGTACAGGGAGGAAATGAGTTTGACGCGCAGAACTGAACGACAATTCATTCAAAACACACAAGGAAACAAGTACGCAGGGTCGACAGAGGATGAGGAAATCATTAGAATTGACAATGGCATGGAAATGAATTCATAACAGGTTCGAAAAGAGTCAAAAAAAGGGCGTGAATTCGGTACCAAACGCCAGTAACGAAGCGCATTTCAATGCAGCTTTTATGTGCGTCACGCAGAAGCAAAGAATGAACACAGTGTCCCTTATCTGTTCAGGGTTTCTCTCAGATGCAAACAGAGTGGAAAAAGAAGTAAATGAATGCAGTTTCTTTCTGAGAAAAAAGGAATGAAAATAAAGTCTGTTCAAGGAAATAAACTTTTAAATAATTAGTGGAAAATGCTTACACCACCTTTGAAAGTGGAATGAAAAGTTGAAATACTTTATCGGATATTGTTCTAATTCAACGGTGAGAAAGCTATGAGAGTTACATCAAACTGTTAGCAAAGCTGAACTGTTGAAAGGAATTGTTAGAAAAGCAAATTCAACAAATGTAAATAGAGTTGAATAAATGTGAATGTTCTTTCGGAAACTGTAACGGGAGCACTCAGAAAGAGTTGTGCTTGCTATAATTTTTGAAATGGAATCGAAATTTTTATGAGAATAAAGAGTTGTAGAAGCAGTGTATCACAAAACTTTTTAGAATTGCCATAACTTGTTTTTGGAATATAGTGATCGCATCGACCGCAGTGCGGCGAAGCCGCAGTGAGGTGATGGCGATCAGTCGGTTTAGGCAAAGTCCCCGGTTTGTGTGTTTGGCCCCCCTCCTGGTGCGCGCCGACGGCGCGCACATAGTCTCCCCGCAGGGGCCAAACACGCTAACCGTGTAAAAAATTGCATGCTTTCTTGTTTAACGCGAAACTTTTAAAGTTTTGAGTTCTTGTTTTTATAGTATAAATTTATGCATAATGATTGAACAGACTGGTTGCATGGGGTTTTCGTGGTTTCCCTCATGTGTCACGTAAATACGGACCAGTTTTTTCAAGTCATTTTTGTATTTTATGTGAGAAGACCTCCACGAAGGCATAAAATAAAGTTGAATGTAAATGAACACAAATAAATAAAACTGAAAACAAACATGTTACAGGGAGGGAGACACAAATGCACAAATTCAATAAATATTTAAATAGGAATTTAACTGAATATACACACATCTATATAAACACATGCTACACACATTATAATTTTGAAATTAAAAGAACACAAATAAAGTAGAAATATACATATAAAGAACATGCAACAGGGAGGGAAACACGTATGTAAAATGTAAGGCTACTTTCACAGCACATACTCGGGATTTCATAGCTGCACTTGCACTCATTCAATAAATATTTAAATAGAAATTAAATTGAATACACACACATCTATATGAACACATTAATTGTTAGAAGGAGTTACATTAATTGTTAGTATTATTGGAGTTAAATTAATTGTTACATTAATTGTTAGTATTATTGGAGTTACATTAATTGTTAGAAGGAGGGAAACGCATATGTGATATGTAAGGCTATCACAGATTTTCGGGATTTCACACATGCAATAAATCAATAAATATTTCAATAGAAATTTAATCAAACACAAAAAACACATCTATATACATGCTCTCTCTCTCTCTCTCACTCACTCACTCACTCTCTCTCTCTATATCTATCTGTCTATCTATCTATCTATCTATCTAACTCTATCTACCTATCTATACCTGCGTCCTTTCACGTTTGGTTTCCAAAATTAAATTGAGCGAAAACGTGTTAAAAGGTTGCCAGAAAGTAACGAAGTCGCCTTAGGAGTGCTACCAGAATTAAAAAACAGTCACGTGGAAGCGCCATTGAAATGAAAAAGGAATTTGAAATATGTATGTATTTAAAATAAAGTAAGTAAAAGTATACATACATAAAAATATTACTGTAATGAACTGTTAGTTATGAAAAAGAAAATGATACTCAAAAGAAGTGTTAGGTGTTAAACAAAAATTATAGCAAAAACTGTGATGAAACCTAAACAGGTATGTAACGAAAATTTAAATTAAAAAAAAATATGAACCGAAATGAATTATCCTAAAAATTATCCGATGGAATTCATTCATGTATGTTACGAAAATTTTAATTAAATAAAAAGAAATCTTACAGGGAAACTGGCGGCGCAGCGGTCGGATCGCTGAATATTGGTTTCATGAATTTGTAACATGCATAACAGACGTCCGTCCCTCATGCAGGTAGCCGCAGTATTACCTAAACAAAAAAAAATGAATTGCTTATTTAAGAATATCTTAATAAAGAAAGAAAGAAACAGAAACGGGATTAAGAAATTGTGAGGTCTTATTAATGGTTAGACACCCAATAAAATAAAATGAAATCTTTAATTAATCAAAATACGGACATGGGAATAAATAACAGGAATCTCAGCGATGAGTAAAACGCGTACAAGAACATGTAAAAACAGAAGGCGAAAAATTCTCTTTTGCAGAAGAAAATGTGTGTGTGTGTGTGGGGGGGAAGTAGCCTCACAAAATAAGAGATGTAAATAAAGATAAGATACGTGGAAGTACAGGAACACAGGCATAGAAATTAATATTTATTCAGTGCAAAATCTAGTAAATAAATGAACCTAAACTGTTGACGTCAGTTTTAATCAACAGTTCGTGATCATTCATGGAAAACTTTCTTAAACTGACGTTTGGTCTTCTTCACAGAGTATGGAATGTACAGGGAGGAAATGAAAGAGTGGTAGAATGCAGTGTCCCTCTCTTTTTGAGTTAACTACTTCGATCTACATGTCATGTGGAAGTGAAACGAAAATCGAATTGTTCACAGAATATCGAATGTACAGGGAGGAAATGAGTTTGACGCGCAGAACTGAACGACAATTCATTCAAAACACACAAGGAAACAAGTACGCAGGGTCGACAGAGGATGAGGAAATCATTAGAATTGACAATGGCATGGAAATGAATTCATAACAGGTTCGAAAAGAGTCAAAAAAAGGGCGTGAATTCGGTACCAAACGCCAGTAACGAAGCGCATTTCAATGCAGCTTTTATGTGCGTCACGCAGAAGCAAAGAATGAACACAGTGTCCCTTATCTGTTCAGGGTTTCTCTCAGATGCAAACAGAGTGGAAAAAGAAGTAAATGAATGCAGTTTCTTTCTGAGAAAAAAGGAATGAAAATAAAGTCTGTTCAAGGAAATAAACTTTTAAATAATTAGTGGAAAATGCTTACACCACCTTTGAAAGTGGAATGAAAAGTTGAAATACTTTATCGGATATTGTTCTAATTCAACGGTGAGAAAGCTATGAGAGTTACATCAAACTGTTAGCAAAGCTGAACTGTTGAAAGGAATTGTTAGAAAAGCAAATTCAACAAATGTAAATAGAGTTGAATAAATGTGAATGTTCTTTCGGAAACTGTAACGGGAGCACTCAGAAAGAGTTGTGCTTGCTATAATTTTTGAAATGGAATCGAAATTTTTATGAGAATAAAGAGTTGTAGAAGCAGTGTATCACAAAACTTTTTAGAATTGCCATAACTTGTTTTTGGAATATAGTGATCGCATCGACCGCAGTGCGGCGAAGCCGCAGTGAGGTGATGGCGATCAGTCGGTTTAGGCAAAGTCCCCGGTTTGTGTGTTTGGCCCCCCTCCTGGTGCGCGCCGACGGCGCGCACATAGTCTCCCCGCAGGGGCCAAACACGCTAACCGTGTAAAAAATTGCATGCTTTCTTGTTTAACGCGAAACTTTTAAAGTTTTGAGTTCTTGTTTTTATAGTATAAATTTATGCATAATGATTTAACAGACTGGTTGCATGGGGTTTTCGTGGTTTCCCTCATGTGTCACGTAAATACGGACCAGTTTTTTCAAGTCATTTTTGTATTTTATGTGAGAAGACCTCCACGAAGGCATAAAATAAAGTTGAATGTAAATGAACACAAATAAATAAAACTGAAAACAAACATGTTACAGGGAGGGAGACACAAATGCACAAATTCAATAAATATTTAAATAGGAATTTAACTGAATATACACACATCTATATAAACACATGCTACACACATTATAATTTTGAAATTAAAAGAACACAAATAAAGTAGAAATATACATATAAAGAACATGCAACAGGGAGGGAAACACGTATGTAAAATGTAAGGCTACTTTCACAGCACATACTCGGGATTTCATAGCTGCACTTGCACTCATTCAATAAATATTTAAATAGAAATTAAATTGAATACACACACATCTATATGAACACATTAATTGTTAGAAGGAGTTACATTAATTGTTAGTATTATTGGAGTTAAATTAATTGTTACATTAATTGTTAGAAGGATTGAAACGCATATGTGATATGTAAGGCTATCACAGATTTTCGGGATTTCACACATGCAATAAATCAATAAATATTTCAATAGAAATTTAATCAAACACAAAAAACACATCTATATACATGCTCTCTCTCTCTCTCTCTCACTCACTCACTCACTCTCTCTCTCTATATCTATCTGTCTATCTATCTATCTATCTATCTAACTCTATCTACCTATCTATACCTGCGTCCTTTCACGTTTGGTTTCCAAAATTAAATTGAGCGAAAACGTGTTAAAAGGTTGCCAGAAAGTAACGAAGTCGCCTTAGGAGTGCTACCAGAATTAAAAAACAGTCACGTGGAAGCGCCATTGAAATGAAAAAGGAATTTGAAATATGTATGTATTTAAAATAAAGTAAGTAAAAGTATACATACATAAAAATATTACTGTAATGAACTGTTAGTTATGAAAAAGAAAATGATACTCAAAAGAAGTGTTAGGTGTTAAACAAAAATTATAGCAAAAACTGTGATGAAACCTAAACAGGTATGTAACGAAAATTTAAATTAAAAAAAAATATGAACCGAAATGAATTATCCTAAAAATTATCCGATGGAATTCATTCATGTATGTTACGAAAATTTTAATTAAATAAAAAGAAATCTTACAGGGAAACTGGCGGCGCAGCGGTCGGATCGCTGAATATTGGTTTCATGAATTTGTAACATGCATAACAGACGTCCGTCCCTCATGCAGGTAGCCGCAGTATTACCTAAACAAAAAAAAAAATGAATTGCTTATTTAAGAATATCTTAATAAAGAAAGAAAGAAACAGAAACGGGATTAAGAAATTGTGAGGTCTTATTAATGGTTAGACACCCAATAAAATAAAATGAAATCTTTAATTAATCAAAATACGGACATGGGAATAAATAACAGGAATCTCAGCGATGAGTAAAACGCGTACAAGAACATGTAAAAACAGAAGGCGAAAAATTCTCTTTTGCAGAAGAAAATGTGTGTGTGTGTGTGGGGGGGAAGTAGCCTCACAAAATAAGAGATGTAAATAAAGATAAGATACGTGGAAGTACAGGAACACAGGCATAGAAATTAATATTTATTCAGTGCAAAATCTAGTAAATAAATGAACCTAAACTGTTGACGTCAGTTTTAATCAACAGTTCGTGATCATTCATGGAAAACTTTCTTAAACTGACGTTTGGTCTTCTTCACAGAGTATGGAATGTACAGGGAGGAAATGAAAGAGTGGTAGAATGCAGTGTCCCTCTCTTTTTGAGTTAACTACTTCGATCTACATGTCATGTGGAAGTGAAACGAAAATCGAATTGTTCACAGAATATCGAATGTACAGGGAGGAAATGAGTTTGACGCGCAGAACTGAACGACAATTCATTCAAAACACACAAGGAAACAAGTACGCAGGGTCGACAGAGGATGAGGAAATCATTAGAATTGACAATGGCATGGAAATGAATTCATAACAGGTTCGAAAAGAGTCAAAAAAAGGGCGTGAATTCGGTACCAAACGCCAGTAACGAAGCGCATTTCAATGCAGCTTTTATGTGCGTCACGCAGAAGCAAAGAATGAACACAGTGTCCCTTATCTGTTCAGGGTTTCTCTCAGATGCAAACAGAGTGGAAAAAGAAGTAAATGAATGCAGTTTCTTTCTGAGAAAAAAGGAATGAAAATAAAGTCTGTTCAAGGAAATAAACTTTTAAATAATTAGTGGAAAATGCTTACACCACCTTTGAAAGTGGAATGAAAAGTTGAAATACTTTATCGGATATTGTTCTAATTCAACGGTGAGAAAGCTATGAGAGTTACATCAAACTGTTAGCAAAGCTGAACTGTTGAAAGGAATTGTTAGAAAAGCAAATTCAACAAATGTAAATAGAGTTGAATAAATGTGAATGTTCTTTCGGAAACTGTAACGGGAGCACTCAGAAAGAGTTGTGCTTGCTATAATTTTTGAAATGGAATCGAAATTTTTATGAGAATAAAGAGTTGTAGAAGCAGTGTATCACAAAACTTTTTAGAATTGCCATAACTTGTTTTTGGAATATAGTGATCGCATCGACCGCAGTGCGGCGAAGCCGCAGTGAGGTGATGGCGATCAGTCGGTTTAGGCAAAGTCCCCGGTTTGTGTGTTTGGCCCCCCTCCTGGTGCGCGCCGACGGCGCGCACATAGTCTCCCCGCAGGGGCCAAACACGCTAACCGTGTAAAAAATTGCATGCTTTCTTGTTTAACGCGAAACTTTTAAAGTTTTGAGTTCTTGTTTTTATAGTATAAATTTATGCATAATGATTTAACAGACTGGTTGCATGGGGTTTTCGTGGTTTCCCTCATGTGTCACGTAAATACGGACCAGTTTTTTCAAGTCATTTTTGTATTTTATGTGAGAAGACCTCCACGAAGGCATAAAATAAAGTTGAATGTAAATGAACACAAATAAATAAAACTGAAAACAAACATGTTACAGGGAGGGAGACACAAATGCACAAATTCAATAAATATTTAAATAGGAATTTAACTGAATATACACACATCTATATAAACACATGCTACACACATTATAATTTTGAAATTAAAAGAACACAAATAAAGTAGAAATATACATATAAAGAACATGCAACAGGGAGGGAAACACGTATGTAAAATGTAAGGCTACTTTCACAGCACATACTCGGGATTTCATAGCTGCACTTGCACTCATTCAATAAATATTTAAATAGAAATTAAATTGAATACACACACATCTATATGAACACATTAATTGTTAGAAGGAGTTACATTAATTGTTAGTATTATTGGAGTTAAATTAATTGTTACATTAATTGTTAGAAGGATTGAAACGCATATGTGATATGTAAGGCTATCACAGATTTTCGGGATTTCACACATGCAATAAATCAATAAATATTTCAATAGAAATTTAATCAAACACAAAAAACACATCTATATACATGCTCTCTCTCTCTCTCTCTCACTCACTCACTCACTCTCTCTCTCTATATCTATCTGTCTATCTATCTATCTATCTATCTAACTCTATCTACCTATCTATACCTGCGTCCTTTCACGTTTGGTTTCCAAAATTAAATTGAGCGAAAACGTGTTAAAAGGTTGCCAGAAAGTAACGAAGTCGCCTTAGGAGTGCTACCAGAATTAAAAAACAGTCACGTGGAAGCGCCATTGAAATGAAAAAGGAATTTGAAATATGTATGTATTTAAAATAAAGTAAGTAAAAGTATACATACATAAAAATATTACTGTAATGAACTGTTAGTTATGAAAAAGAAAATGATACTCAAAAGAAGTGTTAGGTGTTAAACAAAAATTATAGCAAAAACTGTGATGAAACCTAAACAGGTATGTAACGAAAATTTAAATTAAAAAAAAATATGAACCGAAATGAATTATCCTAAAAATTATCCGATGGAATTCATTCATGTATGTTACGAAAATTTTAATTAAATAAAAAGAAATCTTACAGGGAAACTGGCGGCGCAGCGGTCGGATCGCTGAATATTGGTTTCATGAATTTGTAACATGCATAACAGACGTCCGTCCCTCATGCAGGTAGCCGCAGTATTACCTAAACAAAAAAAAAAATGAATTGCTTATTTAAGAATATCTTAATAAAGAAAGAAAGAAACAGAAACGGGATTAAGAAATTGTGAGGTCTTATTAATGGTTAGACACCCAATAAAATAAAATGAAATCTTTAATTAATCAAAATACGGACATGGGAATAAATAACAGGAATCTCAGCGATGAGTAAAACGCGTACAAGAACATGTAAAAACAGAAGGCGAAAAATTCTCTTTTGCAGAAGAAAATATGTGTGTGTGTGGGGGGGGGAAGTAGCCTCACAAAATAAGAGATGTAAATAAAGATAAGATACGTGGAAGTACAGGAACAGAGGCATAGAAATTAATATTTATTCAGTGCAAAATCTAGTAAATAAATGAACCTAAACTGTTGACGTCAGTTTTAATCAACAGTTCGTGATCATTCATGGAAAACTTTCTTAAACTGACGTTTGGTCTTCTTCACAGAGTATGGAATGTACAGGGAGGAAATGAAAGAGTGGTAGAATGCAGTGTCCCTCTCTTTTTGAGTTAACTACTTCGATCTACATGTCATGTGGAAGTGAAACGAAAATCGAATTGTTCACAGAATATCGAATGTACAGGGAGGAAATGAGTTTGACGCGCAGAACTGAACGACAATTCATTCAAAACACACAAGGAAACAAGTACGCAGGGTCGACAGAGGATGAGGAAATCATTAGAATTGACAATGGCATGGAAATGAATTCATAACAGGTTCGAAAAGAGTCAAAAAAAGGGCGTGAATTCGGTACCAAACGCCAGTAACGAAGCGCATTTCAATGCAGCTTTTATGTGCGTCACGCACAAGTAAAGAATGAACACAGTGTCCCTTATCTGTTCAGGGTTTCTCTCAGATGCAAACAGAGTGGAAAAAGAAGTAAATGAATGCAGTTTCTTTCTGAGAAAAAAGGAATGAAAATAAAGTCTGTTCAAGGAAATAAACTTTTAAATAATTAGTGGAAAATGCTTACACCACCTTTGAAAGTGGAATGAAAAGTTGAAATACTTTATCGGATATTGTTCTAATTCAACGGTGAGAAAGCTATGAGAGTTACATCAAACTGTTAGCAAAGCTGAACTGTTGAAAGGAATTGTTAGAAAAGCAAATTCAACAAATGTAAATAGAGTTGAATAAATGTGAATGTTCTTTCGGAAACTGTAACGGGAGCACTCAGAAAGAGTTGTGCTTGCTATAATTTTTGAAATGGAATCGAAATTTTTATGAGAATAAAGAGTTGTAGAAGCAGTGTATCACAAAACTTTTTAGAATTGCCATAACTTGTTTTTGGAATATAGTGATCGCATCGACCGCAGTGCGGCGAAGCCGCAGTGAGGTGATGGCGATCAGTCGGTTTAGGCAAAGTCCCCGGTTTGTGTGTTTGGCCCCCCTCCTGGTGCGCGCCGACGGCGCGCACATAGTCTCCCCGCAGGGGCCAAACACGCTAACCGTGTAAAAAATTGCATGCTTTCTTGTTTAACGCGAAACTTTTAAAGTTTTGAGTTCTTGTTTTTATAGTATAAATTTATGCATAATGATTGAACAGACTGGTTGCATGGGGTTTTCGTGGTTTCCCTCATGTGTCACGTAAATACGGACCAGTTTTTTCAAGTCATTTTTGTATTTTATGTGAGAAGACCTCCACGAAGGCATAAAATAAAGTTGAATGTAAATGAACACAAATAAATAAAACTGAAAACAAACATGTTACAGGGAGGGAGACACAAATGCACAAATTCAATAAATATTTAAATAGGAATTTAACTGAATATACACACATCTATATAAACACATGCTACACACATTATAATTTTGAAATTAAAAGAACACAAATAAAGTAGAAATATACATATAAAGAACATGCAACAGGGAGGGAAACACGTATGTAAAATGTAAGGCTACTTTCACAGCACATACTCGGGATTTCATAGCTGCACTTGCACTCATTCAATAAATATTTAAATAGAAATTAAATTGAATACACACACATCTATATGAACACATTAATTGTTAGAAGGAGTTACATTAATTGTTAGTATTATTGGAGTTAAATTAATTGTTACATTAATTGTTAGAAGGATTGAAACGCATATGTGATATGTAAGGCTATCACAGATTTTCGGGATTTCACACATGCAATAAATCAATAAATATTTCAATAGAAATTTAATCAAACACAAAAAACACATCTATATACATGCTCTCTCTCTCTCTCTCTCTCTCTCACTCACTCACTCACTCTCTCTCTCTATATCTATCTGTCTATCTATCTATCTATCTATCTAACTCTATCTACCTATCTATACCTGCGTCCTTTCACGTTTGGTTTCCAAAATTAAATTGAGCGAAAACGTGTTAAAAGGTTGCCAGAAAGTAATGAAGTCGCCTTAGGAGTGCTACCAGAATTAAAAAACAGTCACGTGGAAGCGCCATTGAAATGAAAAAGGAATTTGAAATATGTATGTATTTAAAATAAAGTAAGTAAAAGTATACATACATAAAAATATTACTGTAATGAACTGTTAGTTATGAAAAAGAAAATGATACTCAAAAGAAGTGTTAGGTGTTAAACAAAAATTATAGCAAAAACTGTGATGAAACCTAAACAGGTATGTAACGAAAATTTAAATTAAAAAAAAATATGAACCGAAATGAATTATCCTAAAAATTATCCGATGGAATTCATTCATGTATGTTACGAAAATTTTAATTAAATAAAAAGAAATCTTACAGGGAAACTGGCGGCGCAGCGGTCGGATCGCTGAATATTGGTTTCATGAATTTGTAACATGCATAACAGACGTCCGTCCCTCATGCAGGTAGCCGCAGTATTACCTAAACAAAAAAAAATGAATTGCTTATTTAAGAATATCTTAATAAAGAAAGAAAGAAACAGAAACGGGATTAAGAAATTGTGAGGTCTTATTAATGGTTAGACACCCAATAAAATAAAATGAAATCTTTAATTAATCAAAATACGGACATGGGAATAAATAACAGGAATCTCAGCGATGAGTAAAACGCGTACAAGAACATGTAAAAACAGAAGGCGAAAAATTCTCTTTTGCAGAAGAAAATGTGTGTGTGTGTGTGGGGGGGAAGTAGCCTCACAAAATAAGAGATGTAAATAAAGATAAGATACGTGGAAGTACAGGAACACAGGCATAGAAATTAATATTTATTCAGTGCAAAATCTAGTAAATAAATGAACCTAAACTGTTGACGTCAGTTTTAATCAACAGTTCGTGATCATTCATGGAAAACTTTCTTAAACTGACGTTTGGTCTTCTTCACAGAGTATGGAATGTACAGGGAGGAAATGAAAGAGTGGTAGAATGCAGTGTCCCTCTCTTTTTGAGTTAACTACTTCGATCTACATGTCATGTGGAAGTGAAACGAAAATCGAATTGTTCACAGAATATCGAATGTACAGGGAGGAAATGAGTTTGACGCGCAGAACTGAACGACAATTCATTCAAAACACACAAGGAAACAAGTACGCAGGGTCGACAGAGGATGAGGAAATCATTAGAATTGACAATGGCATGGAAATGAATTCATAACAGGTTCGAAAAGAGTCAAAAAAAGGGCGTGAATTCGGTACCAAACGCCAGTAACGAAGCGCATTTCAATGCAGCTTTTATGTGCGTCACGCAGAAGCAAAGAATGAACACAGTGTCCCTTATCTGTTCAGGGTTTCTCTCAGATGCAAACAGAGTGGAAAAAGAAGTAAATGAATGCAGTTTCTTTCTGAGAAAAAAGGAATGAAAATAAAGTCTGTTCAAGGAAATAAACTTTTAAATAATTAGTGGAAAATGCTTACACCACCTTTGAAAGTGGAATGAAAAGTTGAAATACTTTATCGGATATTGTTCTAATTCAACGGTGAGAAAGCTATGAGAGTTACATCAAACTGTTAGCAAAGCTGAACTGTTGAAAGGAATTGTTAGAAAAGCAAATTCAACAAATGTAAATAGAGTTGAATAAATGTGAATGTTCTTTCGGAAACTGTAACGGGAGCACTCAGAAAGAGTTGTGCTTGCTATAATTTTTGAAATGGAATCGAAATTTTTATGAGAATAAAGAGTTGTAGAAGCAGTGTATCACAAAACTTTTTAGAATTGCCATAACTTGTTTTTGGAATATAGTGATCGCATCGACCGCAGTGCGGCGAAGCCGCAGTGAGGTGATGGCGATCAGTCGGTTTAGGCAAAGTCCCCGGTTTGTGTGTTTGGCCCCCCTCCTGGTGCGCGCCGACGGCGCGCACATAGTCTCCCCGCAGGGGCCAAACACGCTAACCGTGTAAAAAATTGCATGCTTTCTTGTTTAACGCGAAACTTTTAAAGTTTTGAGTTCTTGTTTTTATAGTATAAATTTATGCATAATGATTGAACAGACTGGTTGCATGGGGTTTTCGTGGTTTCCCTCATGTGTCACGTAAATACGGACCAGTTTTTTCAAGTCATTTTTGTATTTTATGTGAGAAGACCTCCACGAAGGCATAAAATAAAGTTGAATGTAAATGAACACAAATAAATAAAACTGAAAACAAACATGTTACAGGGAGGGAGACACAAATGCACAAATTCAATAAATATTTAAATAGGAATTTAACTGAATATACACACATCTATATAAACACATGCTACACACATTATAATTTTGAAATTAAAAGAACACAAATAAAGTAGAAATATACATATAAAGAACATGCAACAGGGAGGGAAACACGTATGTAAAATGTAAGGCTACTTTCACAGCACATACTCGGGATTTCATAGCTGCACTTGCACTCATTCAATAAATATTTAAATAGAAATTAAATTGAATACACACACATCTATATGAACACATTAATTGTTAGAAGGAGTTACATTAATTGTTAGTATTATTGGAGTTAAATTAATTGTTACATTAATTGTTAGTATTATTGGAGTTACATTAATTGTTAGAAGGAGGGAAACGCATATGTGATATGTAAGGCTATCACAGATTTTCGGGATTTCACACATGCAATAAATCAATAAATATTTCAATAGAAATTTAATCAAACACAAAAAACACATCTATATACATGCTCTCTCTCTCTCTCTCACTCACTCACTCACTCTCTCTCTCTATATCTATCTGTCTATCTATCTATCTATCTATCTAACTCTATCTACCTATCTATACCTGCGTCCTTTCACGTTTGGTTTCCAAAATTAAATTGAGCGAAAACGTGTTAAAAGGTTGCCAGAAAGTAACGAAGTCGCCTTAGGAGTGCTACCAGAATTAAAAAACAGTCACGTGGAAGCGCCATTGAAATGAAAAAGGAATTTGAAATATGTATGTATTTAAAATAAAGTAAGTAAAAGTATACATACATAAAAATATTACTGTAATGAACTGTTAGTTATGAAAAAGAAAATGATACTCAAAAGAAGTGTTAGGTGTTAAACAAAAATTATAGCAAAAACTGTGATGAAACCTAAACAGGTATGTAACGAAAATTTAAATTAAAAAAAAATATGAACCGAAATGAATTATCCTAAAAATTATCCGATGGAATTCATTCATGTATGTTACGAAAATTTTAATTAAATAAAAAGAAATCTTACAGGGAAACTGGCGGCGCAGCGGTCGGATCGCTGAATATTGGTTTCATGAATTTGTAACATGCATAACAGACGTCCGTCCCTCATGCAGGTAGCCGCAGTATTACCTAAACAAAAAAAAATGAATTGCTTATTTAAGAATATCTTAATAAAGAAAGAAAGAAACAGAAACGGGATTAAGAAATTGTGAGGTCTTATTAATGGTTAGACACCCAATAAAATAAAATGAAATCTTTAATTAATCAAAATACGGACATGGGAATAAATAACAGGAATCTCAGCGATGAGTAAAACGCGTACAAGAACATGTAAAAACAGAAGGCGAAAAATTCTCTTTTGCAGAAGAAAATGTGTGTGTGTGTGTGGGGGGGAAGTAGCCTCACAAAATAAGAGATGTAAATAAAGATAAGATACGTGGAAGTACAGGAACACAGGCATAGAAATTAATATTTATTCAGTGCAAAATCTAGTAAATAAATGAACCTAAACTGTTGACGTCAGTTTTAATCAACAGTTCGTGATCATTCATGGAAAACTTTCTTAAACTGACGTTTGGTCTTCTTCACAGAGTATGGAATGTACAGGGAGGAAATGAAAGAGTGGTAGAATGCAGTGTCCCTCTCTTTTTGAGTTAACTACTTCGATCTACATGTCATGTGGAAGTGAAACGAAAATCGAATTGTTCACAGAATATCGAATGTACAGGGAGGAAATGAGTTTGACGCGCAGAACTGAACGACAATTCATTCAAAACACACAAGGAAACAAGTACGCAGGGTCGACAGAGGATGAGGAAATCATTAGAATTGACAATGGCATGGAAATGAATTCATAACAGGTTCGAAAAGAGTCAAAAAAAGGGCGTGAATTCGGTACCAAACGCCAGTAACGAAGCGCATTTCAATGCAGCTTTTATGTGCGTCACGCAGAAGCAAAGAATGAACACAGTGTCCCTTATCTGTTCAGGGTTTCTCTCAGATGCAAACAGAGTGGAAAAAGAAGTAAATGAATGCAGTTTCTTTCTGAGAAAAAAGGAATGAAAATAAAGTCTGTTCAAGGAAATAAACTTTTAAATAATTAGTGGAAAATGCTTACACCACCTTTGAAAGTGGAATGAAAAGTTGAAATACTTTATCGGATATTGTTCTAATTCAACGGTGAGAAAGCTATGAGAGTTACATCAAACTGTTAGCAAAGCTGAACTGTTGAAAGGAATTGTTAGAAAAGCAAATTCAACAAATGTAAATAGAGTTGAATAAATGTGAATGTTCTTTCGGAAACTGTAACGGGAGCACTCAGAAAGAGTTGTGCTTGCTATAATTTTTGAAATGGAATCGAAATTTTTATGAGAATAAAGAGTTGTAGAAGCAGTGTATCACAAAACTTTTTAGAATTGCCATAACTTGTTTTTGGAATATAGTGATCGCATCGACCGCAGTGCGGCGAAGCCGCAGTGAGGTGATGGCGATCAGTCGGTTTAGGCAAAGTCCCCGGTTTGTGTGTTTGGCCCCCCTCCTGGTGCGCGCCGACGGCGCGCACATAGTCTCCCCGCAGGGGCCAAACACGCTAACCGTGTAAAAAATTGCATGCTTTCTTGTTTAACGCGAAACTTTTAAAGTTTTGAGTTCTTGTTTTTATAGTATAAATTTATGCATAATGATTTAACAGACTGGTTGCATGGGGTTTTCGTGGTTTCCCTCATGTGTCACGTAAATACGGACCAGTTTTTTCAAGTCATTTTTGTATTTTATGTGAGAAGACCTCCACGAAGGCATAAAATAAAGTTGAATGTAAATGAACACAAATAAATAAAACTGAAAACAAACATGTTACAGGGAGGGAGACACAAATGCACAAATTCAATAAATATTTAAATAGGAATTTAACTGAATATACACACATCTATATAAACACATGCTACACACATTATAATTTTGAAATTAAAAGAACACAAATAAAGTAGAAATATACATATAAAGAACATGCAACAGGGAGGGAAACACGTATGTAAAATGTAAGGCTACTTTCACAGCACATACTCGGGATTTCATAGCTGCACTTGCACTCATTCAATAAATATTTAAATAGAAATTAAATTGAATACACACACATCTATATGAACACATTAATTGTTAGAAGGAGTTACATTAATTGTTAGTATTATTGGAGTTAAATTAATTGTTACATTAATTGTTAGAAGGATTGAAACGCATATGTGATATGTAAGGCTATCACAGATTTTCGGGATTTCACACATGCAATAAATCAATAAATATTTCAATAGAAATTTAATCAAACACAAAAAACACATCTATATACATGCTCTCTCTCTCTCTCTCTCACTCACTCACTCACTCTCTCTCTCTATATCTATCTGTCTATCTATCTATCTATCTATCTAACTCTATCTACCTATCTATACCTGCGTCCTTTCACGTTTGGTTTCCAAAATTAAATTGAGCGAAAACGTGTTAAAAGGTTGCCAGAAAGTAACGAAGTCGCCTTAGGAGTGCTACCAGAATTAAAAAACAGTCACGTGGAAGCGCCATTGAAATGAAAAAGGAATTTGAAATATGTATGTATTTAAAATAAAGTAAGTAAAAGTATACATACATAAAAATATTACTGTAATGAACTGTTAGTTATGAAAAAGAAAATGATACTCAAAAGAAGTGTTAGGTGTTAAACAAAAATTATAGCAAAAACTGTGATGAAACCTAAACAGGTATGTAACGAAAATTTAAATTAAAAAAAAATATGAACCGAAATGAATTATCCTAAAAATTATCCGATGGAATTCATTCATGTATGTTACGAAAATTTTAATTAAATAAAAAGAAATCTTACAGGGAAACTGGCGGCGCAGCGGTCGGATCGCTGAATATTGGTTTCATGAATTTGTAACATGCATAACAGACGTCCGTCCCTCATGCAGGTAGCCGCAGTATTACCTAAACAAAAAAAAAAATGAATTGCTTATTTAAGAATATCTTAATAAAGAAAGAAAGAAACAGAAACGGGATTAAGAAATTGTGAGGTCTTATTAATGGTTAGACACCCAATAAAATAAAATGAAATCTTTAATTAATCAAAATACGGACATGGGAATAAATAACAGGAATCTCAGCGATGAGTAAAACGCGTACAAGAACATGTAAAAACAGAAGGCGAAAAATTCTCTTTTGCAGAAGAAAATATGTGTGTGTGTGGGGGGGGGAAGTAGCCTCACAAAATAAGAGATGTAAATAAAGATAAGATACGTGGAAGTACAGGAACAGAGGCATAGAAATTAATATTTATTCAGTGCAAAATCTAGTAAATAAATGAACCTAAACTGTTGACGTCAGTTTTAATCAACAGTTCGTGATCATTCATGGAAAACTTTCTTAAACTGACGTTTGGTCTTCTTCACAGAGTATGGAATGTACAGGGAGGAAATGAAAGAGTGGTAGAATGCAGTGTCCCTCTCTTTTTGAGTTAACTACTTCGATCTACATGTCATGTGGAAGTGAAACGAAAATCGAATTGTTCACAGAATATCGAATGTACAGGGAGGAAATGAGTTTGACGCGCAGAACTGAACGACAATTCATTCAAAACACACAAGGAAACAAGTACGCAGGGTCGACAGAGGATGAGGAAATCATTAGAATTGACAATGGCATGGAAATGAATTCATAACAGGTTCGAAAAGAGTCAAAAAAAGGGCGTGAATTCGGTACCAAACGCCAGTAACGAAGCGCATTTCAATGCAGCTTTTATGTGCGTCACGCACAAGTAAAGAATGAACACAGTGTCCCTTATCTGTTCAGGGTTTCTCTCAGATGCAAACAGAGTGGAAAAAGAAGTAAATGAATGCAGTTTCTTTCTGAGAAAAAAGGAATGAAAATAAAGTCTGTTCAAGGAAATAAACTTTTAAATAATTAGTGGAAAATGCTTACACCACCTTTGAAAGTGGAATGAAAAGTTGAAATACTTTATCGGATATTGTTCTAATTCAACGGTGAGAAAGCTATGAGAGTTACATCAAACTGTTAGCAAAGCTGAACTGTTGAAAGGAATTGTTAGAAAAGCAAATTCAACAAATGTAAATAGAGTTGAATAAATGTGAATGTTCTTTCGGAAACTGTAACGGGAGCACTCAGAAAGAGTTGTGCTTGCTATAATTTTTGAAATGGAATCGAAATTTTTATGAGAATAAAGAGTTGTAGAAGCAGTGTATCACAAAACTTTTTAGAATTGCCATAACTTGTTTTTGGAATATAGTGATCGCATCGACCGCAGTGCGGCGAAGCCGCAGTGAGGTGATGGCGATCAGTCGGTTTAGGCAAAGTCCCCGGTTTGTGTGTTTGGCCCCCCTCCTGGTGCGCGCCGACGGCGCGCACATAGTCTCCCCGCAGGGGCCAAACACGCTAACCGTGTAAAAAATTGCATGCTTTCTTGTTTAACGCGAAACTTTTAAAGTTTTGAGTTCTTGTTTTTATAGTATAAATTTATGCATAATGATTGAACAGACTGGTTGCATGGGGTTTTCGTGGTTTCCCTCATGTGTCACGTAAATACGGACCAGTTTTTTCAAGTCATTTTTGTATTTTATGTGAGAAGACCTCCACGAAGGCATAAAATAAAGTTGAATGTAAATGAACACAAATAAATAAAACTGAAAACAAACATGTTACAGGGAGGGAGACACAAATGCACAAATTCAATAAATATTTAAATAGGAATTTAACTGAATATACACACATCTATATAAACACATGCTACACACATTATAATTTTGAAATTAAAAGAACACAAATAAAGTAGAAATATACATATAAAGAACATGCAACAGGGAGGGAAACACGTATGTAAAATGTAAGGCTACTTTCACAGCACATACTCGGGATTTCATAGCTGCACTTGCACTCATTCAATAAATATTTAAATAGAAATTAAATTGAATACACACACATCTATATGAACACATTAATTGTTAGAAGGAGTTACATTAATTGTTAGTATTATTGGAGTTAAATTAATTGTTACATTAATTGTTAGAAGGATTGAAACGCATATGTGATATGTAAGGCTATCACAGATTTTCGGGATTTCACACATGCAATAAATCAATAAATATTTCAATAGAAATTTAATCAAACACAAAAAACACATCTATATACATGCTCTCTCTCTCTCTCTCTCTCTCTCACTCACTCACTCACTCTCTCTCTCTATATCTATCTGTCTATCTATCTATCTATCTATCTAACTCTATCTACCTATCTATACCTGCGTCCTTTCACGTTTGGTTTCCAAAATTAAATTGAGCGAAAACGTGTTAAAAGGTTGCCAGAAAGTAACGAAGTCGCCTTAGGAGTGCTACCAGAATTAAAAAACAGTCACGTGGAAGCGCCATTGAAATGAAAAAGGAATTTGAAATATGTATGTATTTAAAATAAAGTAAGTAAAAGTATACATACATAAAAATATTACTGTAATGAACTGTTAGTTATGAAAAAGAAAATGATACTCAAAAGAAGTGTTAGGTGTTAAACAAAAATTATAGCAAAAACTGTGATGAAACCTAAACAGGTATGTAACGAAAATTTAAATTAAAAAAAAATATGAACCGAAATGAATTATCCTAAAAATTATCCGATGGAATTCATTCATGTATGTTACGAAAATTTTAATTAAATAAAAAGAAATCTTACAGGGAAACTGGCGGCGCAGCGGTCGGATCGCTGAATATTGGTTTCATGAATTTGTAACATGCATAACAGACGTCCGTCCCTCATGCAGGTAGCCGCAGTATTACCTAAACAAAAAAAAAATGAATTGCTTATTTAAGAATATCTTAATAAAGAAAGAAAGAAACAGAAACGGGATTAAGAAATTGTGAGGTCTTATTAATGGTTAGACACCCAATAAAATAAAATGAAATCTTTAATTAATCAAAATACGGACATGGGAATAAATAACAGGAATCTCAGCGATGAGTAAAACGCGTACAAGAACATGTAAAAACAGAAGGCGAAAAATTCTCTTTTGCAGAAGAAAATATGTGTGTGTGTGTGGGGGGGAAGTAGCCTCACAAAATAAGAGATGTAAATAAAGATAAGATACGTGGAAGTACAGGAACACAGGCATAGAAATTAATATTTATTCAGTGCAAAATCTAGTAAATAAATGAACCTAAACTGTTGACGTCAGTTTTAATCAACAGTTCGTGATCATTCATGGAAAACTTTCTTAAACTGACGTTTGGTCTTCTTCACAGAGTATGGAATGTACAGGGAGGAAATGAAAGAGTGGTAGAATGCAGTGTCCCTCTCTTTTTGAGTTAACTACTTCGATCTACATGTCATGTGGAAGTGAAACGAAAATCGAATTGTTCACAGAATATCGAATGTACAGGGAGGAAATGAGTTTGACGCGCAGAACTGAACGACAATTCATTCAAAACACACAAGGAAACAAGTACGCAGGGTCGACAGAGGATGAGGAAATCATTAGAATTGACAATGGCATGGAAATGAATTCATAACAGGTTCGAAAAGAGTCAAAAAAAGGGCGTGAATTCGGTACCAAACGCCAGTAACGAAGCGCATTTCAATGCAGCTTTTATGTGCGTCACGCACAAGTAAAGAATGAACACAGTGTCCCTTATCTGTTCAGGGTTTCTCTCAGATGCAAACAGAGTGGAAAAAGAAGTAAATGAATGCAGTTTCTTTCTGAGAAAAAAGGAATGAAAATAAAGTCTGTTCAAGGAAATAAACTTTTAAATAATTAGTGGAAAATGCTTACACCACCTTTGAAAGTGGAATGAAAAGTTGAAATACTTTATCGGATATTGTTCTAATTCAACGGTGAGAAAGCTATGAGAGTTACATCAAACTGTTAGCAAAGCTGAACTGTTGAAAGGAATTGTTAGAAAAGCAAATTCAACAAATGTAAATAGAGTTGAATAAATGTGAATGTTCTTTCGGAAACTGTAACGGGAGCACTCAGAAAGAGTTGTGCTTGCTATAATTTTTGAAATGGAATCGAAATTTTTATGAGAATAAAGAGTTGTAGAAGCAGTGTATCACAAAACTTTTTAGAATTGCCATAACTTGTTTTTGGAATATAGTGATCGCATCGACCGCAGTGCGGCGAAGCCGCAGTGAGGTGATGGCGATCAGTCGGTTTAGGCAAAGTCCCCGGTTTGTGTGTTTGGCCCCCCTCCTGGTGCGCGCCGACGGCGCGCACATAGTCTCCCCGCAGGGGCCAAACACGCTAACCGTGTAAAAAATTGCATGCTTTCTTGTTTAACGCGAAACTTTTAAAGTTTTGAGTTCTTGTTTTTATAGTATAAATTTATGCATAATGATTGAACAGACTGGTTGCATGGGGTTTTCGTGGTTTCCCTCATGTGTCACGTAAATACGGACCAGTTTTTTCAAGTCATTTTTGTATTTTATGTGAGAAGACCTCCACGAAGGCATAAAATAAAGTTGAATGTAAATGAACACAAATAAATAAAACTGAAAACAAACATGTTACAGGGAGGGAGACACAAATGCACAAATTCAATAAATATTTAAATAGGAATTTAACTGAATATACACACATCTATATAAACACATGCTACACACATTATAATTTTGAAATTAAAAGAACACAAATAAAGTAGAAATATACATATAAAGAACATGCAACAGGGAGGGAAACACGTATGTAAAATGTAAGGCTACTTTCACAGCACATACTCGGGATTTCATAGCTGCACTTGCACTCATTCAATAAATATTTAAATAGAAATTAAATTGAATACACACACATCTATATGAACACATTAATTGTTAGAAGGAGTTACATTAATTGTTAGTATTATTGGAGTTAAATTAATTGTTACATTAATTGTTAGTATTATTGGAGTTACATTAATTGTTAGAAGGAGGGAAACGCATATGTGATATGTAAGGCTATCACAGATTTTCGGGATTTCACACATGCAATAAATCAATAAATATTTCAATAGAAATTTAATCAAACACAAAAAACACATCTATATACATGCTCTCTCTCTCTCACTCACTCACTCACTCTCTCTCTCTCTCTATATATATCTATCAATCTATCTATCTATCTATCTATCTAACTCTATCTACCTATCTATACCTGCGTCCTTTCACGTTTGGTTTCCAAAATTAAATTGAGCGAAAACGTGTTAAAAGGTTGCCAGAAAGTAACGAAGTCGCCTTAGGAGTGCTACCAGAATTAAAAAACAGTCACGTGGAAGCGCCATTGAAATGAAAAAGGAATTTGAAATATGTATGTATTTAAAATAAAGTAAGTAAAAGTATACATACATAAAAATATTACTGTAATGAACTGTTAGTTATGAAAAAGAAAATGATACTCAAAAGAAGTGTTAGGTGTTAAACAAAAATTATAGCAAAAACTGTGATGAAACCTAAACAGGTATGTAACGAAAATTTAAATTAAAAAAAAATATGAACCGAAATGAATTATCCTAAAAATTATCCGATGGAATTCATTCATGTATGTTACGAAAATTTTAATTAAATAAAAAGAAATCTTACAGGGAAACTGGCGGCGCAGCGGTCGGATCGCTGAATATTGGTTTCATGAATTTGTAACATGCATAACAGACGTCCGTCCCTCATGCAGGTAGCCGCAGTATTACCTAAACAAAAAAAAAATGAATTGCTTATTTAAGAATATCTTAATAAAGAAAGAAAGAAACAGAAACGGGATTAAGAAATTGTGAGGTCTTATTAATGGTTAGACACCCAATAAAATAAAATGAAATCTTTAATTAATCAAAATACGGACATGGGAATAAATAACAGGAATCTCAGCGATGAGTAAAACGCGTACAAGAACATGTAAAAACAGAAGGCGAAAAATTCTCTTTTGCAGAAGAAAATATGTGTGTGTGTGTGGGGGGGAAGTAGCCTCACAAAATAAGAGATGTAAATAAAGATAAGATACGTGGAAGTACAGGAACACAGGCATAGAAATTAATATTTATTCAGTGCAAAATCTAGTAAATAAATGAACCTAAACTGTTGACGTCAGTTTTAATCAACAGTTCGTGATCATTCATGGAAAACTTTCTTAAACTGACGTTTGGTCTTCTTCACAGAGTATGGAATGTACAGGGAGGAAATGAAAGAGTGGTAGAATGCAGTGTCCCTCTCTTTTTGAGTTAACTACTTCGATCTACATGTCATGTGGAAGTGAAACGAAAATCGAATTGTTCACAGAATATCGAATGTACAGGGAGGAAATGAGTTTGACGCGCAGAACTGAACGACAATTCATTCAAAACACACAAGGAAACAAGTACGCAGGGTCGACAGAGGATGAGGAAATCATTAGAATTGACAATGGCATGGAAATGAATTCATAACAGGTTCGAAAAGAGTCAAAAAAAGGGCGTGAATTCGGTACCAAACGCCAGTAACGAAGCGCATTTCAATGCAGCTTTTATGTGCGTCACGCAGAAGTAAAGAATGAACACAGTGTCCCTTATCTGTTCAGGGTTTCTCTCAGATGCAAACAGAGTGGAAAAAGAAGTAAATGAATGCAGTTTCTTTCTGAGAAAAAAGGAATGAAAATAAAGTCTGTTCAAGGAAATAAACTTTTAAATAATTAGTGGAAAATGCTTACACCACCTTTGAAAGTGGAATGAAAAGTTGAAATACTTTATCGGATATTGTTCTAATTCAACGGTGAGAAAGCTATGAGAGTTACATCAAACTGTTAGCAAAGCTGAACTGTTGAAAGGAATTGTTAGAAAAGCAAATTCAACAAATGTAAATAGAGTTGAATAAATGTGAATGTTCTTTCGGAAACTGTAACGGGAGCACTCAGAAAGAGTTGTGCTTGCTATAATTTTTGAAATGGAATCGAAATTTTTATGAGAATAAAGAGTTGTTAAAGCAGTGTATCACAAAACTTTTTAGAATTGCCATAACTTGTTTTTGGAATATAGTGATCGCATCGACCGCAGTGCGGCGAAGCCGCAGTGAGGTGATGGCGATCAGTCTGTTTAGGCAAAGTCCCCGGTTTGTGTGTTTGGCCCCCCTCCTGGTGCGCGCCGACGGCGCGCACATAGTCTCCCCGCAGGGGCCAAACACGCTAACCGTGTAAAAAATTGCATGCTTTCTTGTTTAACGCGAAACTTTTAAAGTTTTGAGTTCTTGTTTTTATAGTATAAATTTATGCATAATGATTGAACAGACTGGTTGCATGGGGTTTTCGTGGTTTCCCTCATGTGTCACGTAAATACGGACCAGTTTTTTCAAGTCATTTTTGTATTTTATGTGAGAAGACCTCCACGAAGGCATAAAATAAAGTTGAATGTAAATGAACACAAATAAATAAAACTGAAAACAAACATGTTACAGGGAGGGAGACACAAATGCACAAATTCAATAAATATTTAAATAGGAATTTAACTGAATATACACACATCTATATAAACACATGCTACACACATTATAATTTTGAAATTAAAAGAACATAAATAAAGTAGAAATATACATATAAAGAACATGCAACAGGGAGGGAAACACGTAGGTAATATGTAAGGCTACTTTCACAGCACATACTCGGGATTTCATAGCTGCACTTGCACTCATTCAATAAATATTTAAATAGAAATTAAATTGAATACACACACATCTATATGAACACATTAATTGTTAGAATGAGTTACATTAATTCTTAGTATTATTGGAGTTAAATTAATTGTTACATTAATTGTTAGTATTATTGGAGTTACATTAATTGTTAGAAGGAGGGAAACGCATATGTGATATGTAAGGCTATCACAGATTTTCGGGATTTCACACATGCAATAAATCAATAAATATTTCAATAGAAATTTAATCAAACACAAAAAACACATCTATATACATGCTCTCTCTCTCTCTCTCACTCACTCACTCACTCTCTCTCTCTATATCTATCTGTCTATCTATCTATCTATCTATCTAACTCTATCTACCTATCTATACCTGCGTCCTTTCACGTTTGGTTTCCAAAATTAAATTGAGCGAAAACGTGTTAAAAGGTTGCCAGAAAGTAACGAAGTCGCCTTAGGAGTGCTACCAGAATTAAAAAACAGTCACGTGGAAGCGCCATTGAAATGAAAAAGGAATTTGAAATATGTATGTATTTAAAATAAAGTAAGTAAAAGTATACATACATAAAAATATTACTGTAATGAACTGTTAGTTATGAAAAAGAAAATGATACTCAAAAGAAGTGTTAGTTGTTAAACAAAAATTATAGCAAAAAACTGTGATGAAACCTAAACAGGTATGTAACGAAAATTTAAATTAAAAAAAATATGAACCGAAATGAATTATCCTAAAAAATATCCGATGGAATTCATTCATGTATGTTACGAAAATTTTAATTAAATAAAAAGAAATCTTACAGGGAAACTGGCGGCGCAGCGGTCGGATCGCTGAATATTGGTTTCATGAATTTGTAACATGCATAACAGACGTCCGTCCCTCATGCAGGTAGCCGCAGTATTACCTAAACAAAAAAAAAATTAATTGCTTATTTAGGAACATCTTAATAAAGAAAGAAAGAAACAGAAACGGGATTAAGAAATTCTGAGGTCTTATTAATGGCTAGACACCCAATAAAATAAAATGAAATCTTTAATTAATCAAAATACGGACATGGGAATAAATAACAGGAATCTCAGCGATGAGTAAAACGCGTACAAGAACATGTAAAAACAGAAGGCGAAAAATTCTCTTTTGCAGAAGAAAATGTGTGTGTGTGTGTGGGGGGGGAAGTAGCCTCACAAAATAAGAGATGTAAATAAAGATAAGATACGTGGAAGTACAGGAACAGAGGCATAGAAATTAATATTTATTCAGTGCAAAATCTAGTAAATAAATGAACCTAAACTGTTGACGTCAGTTTTAATCAACAGTTCGTGATCATTCATGGAAAACTTTCTTAAACTGACGTTTGGTCTTCTTCACAGAGTATGGAATGTACAGGGAGGAAATGAAAGAGTGGTAGAATGCAGTGTCCCTCTCTTTTTGAGTTAACTACTTCGATCTACATGTCATGTGGAAGTGAAAAGAAAATCGAATTGTTCACAGAATATCGAATGTACAGGGAGGAAATGAGTTTGACGCGCAGAACTGAACGACAATTCATTCAAAACACACAAGGAAACAAGTACGCAGGGTCGACAGAGGATGAGGAAATCATTAGAATTGACAATGGCATGGAAATGAATTCATAACAGGTTCGAAAAGAGTCAAAAAAAGGGCATGAATTCGGTACCAAACGCCAGTAACGAAGCGCATTTCAATGCAGCTTTTATGTGCGTCACGCAGAAGTAAAGAATGAACACAGTGTCCCTTATCTGTTCAGGGTTTCTCTCAGATGCAAACAGAGTGGAAAAAGAAGTAAATGAATGCAGTTTCTTTCTGAGAAAAAAGGAATGAAAATAAAGTCTGTTCAAGGAAATAAACTTTTAAATAATTAGTGGAAAATGCTTACACCACCTTTGAAAGTGGAATGAAAAGTTGAAATACTTTATCGGATATTGTTCTAATTCAACGGTGAGAAAGCTATGAGAGTTACATCAAACTGTTAGCAAAGCTGAACTGTTGAAAGGAATTGTTAGAAAAGCAAATTCAACAAATGTAAATAGAGTTGAATAAATGTGAATGTTCTTTCGGAAACTGTAACGGGAGCACTCAGAAAGAGTTGTGCTTGCTATAATTTTTGAAATGGAATCGAAATTTTTATGAGAATAAAGAGTTGTAGAAGCAGTGTATCACAAAACTTTTTAGAATTGCCATAACTTGTTTTTGGAATATAGTGATCGCATCGACCGCAGTGCGGCGAAGCCGCAGTGAGGTGATGGCGATCAGTCGGTTTAGGCAAAGTCCCCGGTTTGTGTGTTTGGTCCCCCTCCTGGTGCGCGCCGACGGCGCGCACATAGTCTCCCCGCAGGGGCCAAACACGCTAACCGTGTAAAAAATTGCATGCTTTCTTGTTTAACGCGAAACTTTTAAAGTTTTGAGTTCTTGTTTTTATAGTATAAATTTATGCATAATGATTGAACAGACTGGTTGCATGGGGTTTTCGTGGTTTCCCTCATGTGTCACGTAAATACGGACCAGTTGTTTCAAGTCATTTTTGTATTTTATGTGAGAAGACCTCCACGAAGGCATAAAATAAAGTTGAATGTAAATGAACACAAATAAATAAAACTGAAAACAAACATGTTACAGGGAGGGAGACACAAATGCACAAATTCAATAAATATTTAAATAGGAATTTAACTGAATATACACACATCTATATAAACACATGCTACACACATTATAATTTTGAAATTAAAAGAACATAAATAAAGTAGAAATATACATATAAAGAACATGCAACAGGGAGGGAAACACGTATGTAAAATGTAAGACTACTTTCACAGCACATACTCGGGATTTCATAGCTGCACTTGCACTCATTCAATAAATATTTAAATAGAAATTAAATTGAATACACACACATCTATATGAACACATTAATTGTTAGAAGGAGTTACATTAATTGTTAGTATTATTGGAGTTAAATTAATTGTTACATTAATTGTTAGTATTATTGGAGTTACATTAATTGTTACATTAATTGTTAGTATTATTGGAGTTACATTAATTGTTACATTAATTGTTAGTATTATTGGAGTTACATTAATTGTTAGTATTATTGGAGTTACATTAATTGTTAGAAGGACATTGTTAGAAGGAGGAAAACGCATATGTGATGTGTAAGGCTACTATCACAGATTTTCGGGATTTCACACATGCAATAAATCAATAAATATTTCAATAGAAATTTAATCAAACACAAAAAACACATCTATATACATGCTCTCTCTCTCTATCTCTCTCACTCACTCACTCACTCTCTCTCTATATATCTATCTGTCTATCTATCTATCTATCTATCTAACTCTATCTACCTATCTATACCTGGGTCCTTTCACGTTTGGTTTCCAAAATTAAATTGAGCGAAAACGTGTTAAAAGGTTGCCAGAAAGTAACGAAGTCGCCTTAGGAGTGCTACCAGAATTAAAAAACAGTCACGTGGAAGCGCCATTGAAATGAAAAAGGAATTTGAAATATGTATATATTTAAAATAAAGTAAGTAAAAGTATACATACATAAAAATATTACTGTAATGAACTGTTAGTTATGAAAAAGAAAATGATACTCAAAAGAAGTGTTAGGTGTTAAACAAAAATTATAGCAAAAAACTGTGATGAAACCTAAACAGGTATGTAACGAAAATTTAAATTAAAAAAAAATATGAACCGAAATGAATTATCCTAAAAAATATCCGATGGAATTCATTCATGTGTGTTACGAAAATTTTAATTAAATAAAAAGAAATCTTACAGGGAAACTGGCGGCGCAGCGGTCGGATCGCTGAATATTGGTTTCATGAATTTGTAACATGCATAACAGACGTCCGTCCCTCATGCAGGTAGCCGCAGTATTACCTAAACAAAAAAAATGAATTGCTTATTTAAGAATATCTTAATAAAGAAAGAAAGAAACAGAAACGGGATTAAGAAATTGTGAGGTCTTATTAATGGCTAGACACCCAATAAAATAAAACGAAATCTTTAATTAATCAAAATACGGACATGGGAATAAATAACAGGAATCTCAGCGATGAGTAAAACGCGTACAAGAACATGTAAAAACAGAAGGCGAAAAATTCTCTTTTGCAGAAGAAAATGTGTGTGTGTGTGGGGGGGGGAAGTAGCCTCACAAAATAAGAGATGTAAATAAAGATAAGATACGTGGAAGTACAGGAACACAGGCATAGAAATTAATATTTATTCAGTGCAAAATCTAGTAAATAAATGAACCTAAACTGTTGACGTCAGTTTTAATCAACAGTTCGTGATCATTCATGGAAAACTTTCTTAAGCTGACGTTTGGTCTTCTTCACAGAGTATGGAATGTACAGGGAGGAAATGAAAGAGTGGTAGAATGCAGTGTCCCTATCTTTTTGAGTTAACTACTTCGATCTACATGTCATGTGGAAGTGAAACGAAAATCGAATTGTTCACAGAATATCGAATGTACAGGGAGGAAATGAGTTTGACGCGCAGAACTGAACGACAATTCATTCAAAACACACAAGGAAACAAGTACGCAGGGTCGACAGAGGATGAGGAAATCATTAGAATTGACAATGGCATGGAAATGAATTCATAACAGGTTCGAAAAGAGTCAAAAAAAGGGCGTGAATTCGGTACCAAACGCCAGTAACGAAGCGCATTTCAATGCAGCTTTTATGTGCGTCACGCAGAAGTAAAGAATGAACACAGTGTCCCTTATCTGTTCAGGGTTTCTCTCAGATGCAAACAGAGTGGAAAAAGAAGTAAATGAATGCAGTTTCTTTCTGAGAAAAAAGGAATGAAAATAAAGTCTGTTCAAGGAAATAAACTTTTAAATAATTAGTGGAAAATGCTTACACCACCTTTGAAAGTGGAATGAAAAGTTGAAATACTTTATCGGATATTGTTCTAATTCAACGGTGAGAAAGCTATGAGAGTTACATCAAACTGTTAGCAAAGCTGAACTGTTGAAAGGAATTGTTAGAAAAGCAAATTCAACAAATGTAAATAGAGTTGAATAAATGTGAATGTTCTTTCGGAAACTGTAACGGGAGCACTCAGAAAGAGTTGTGCTTGCTATAATTTTTGAAATGGAATCGAAATTTTTATGAGAATAAAGAGTTGTTAAAGCAGTGTATCACAAAACTTTTTAGAATTGCCATAACTTGTTTTTGGAATATAGTGATCGCATCGACCGCAGTGCGGCGAAGCCGCAGTGAGGTGATGGCGATCAGTCTGTTTAGGCAAAGTCCCCGGTTTGTGTGTTTGGCCCCCCTCCTGGTGCGCGCCGACGGCGCGCACATAGTCTCCCCGCAGGGGCCAAACACGCTAACCGTGTAAAAAATTGCATGCTTTCTTGTTTAACGCGAAACTTTTAAAGTTTTGAGTTCTTGTTTTTATAGTATAAATTTATGCATAATGATTGAACAGACTGGTTGCATGGGGTTTTCGTGGTTTCCCTCATGTGTCACGTAAATACGGACCAGTTTTTTGAAGTCATTTTTGTATTTTATGTGAGAAGACCTCCACGAAGGCATAAAATAAAGTTGAATGTAAATGAACACAAATAAATAAAACTGAAAACAAACATGTTACAGGGAGGGAGACACAAATGCACAAATTCAATAAATATTTAAATAGGAATTTAACTGAATATACACACATCTATATAAACACATGCTACACACATTATAATTTTGAAATTAAAAGAACATAAATAAAGTAGAAATATACATATAAAGAACATGCAACAGGGAGGGAAACACGTAGGTAAAATGTAAGGCTACTTTCACAGCACATACTCGGGATTTCATAGCTGCACTTGCACTCATTCAATAAATATTTAAATAGAAATTAAATTGAATACACACACATCTATATGAACACATTAATTGTTAGAATGAGTTACATTAATTGTTAGTATTATTGGAGTTAAATTAATTGTTACATTAATTGTTAGTATTATTGGAGTTACATTAATTGTTAGAAGGAGGGAAACGCATATGTGATATGTAAGGCTATCACAGATTTTCGGGATTTCACACATGCAATAAATCAATAAATATTTCAATAGAAATTTAATCAAACACAAAAAACACATCTATATACATGCTCTCTCTCTCTCACTCACTCACTCACTCTCTCTCTCTATATCTATCTGTCTATCTATCTATCTATCTATCTAACTCTATCTACCTATCTATACCTGCGTTCTTTCACGTTTGGTTTCCAAAATTAAATTGAGCGAAAACGTGTTAAAAGGTTGCCAGAAAGTAACGAAGTCGCCTTAGGAGTGCTACCAGAATTAAAAAACAGTCACGTGGAAGCGCCATTGAAATGAAAAAGGAATTTGAAATATGTATGTATTTAAAATAAAGTAAGTAAAAGTATACATACATAAAAATATTACTGTAATGAACTGTTAGTTATGAAAAAGAAAATGATACTCAAAAGAAGTGTTAGTTGTTAAACAAAAATTATAGCAAAAAACTGTGATGAAACCTAAACAGGTATGTAACGAAAATTTAAATTAAAAAAAATATGAACCGAAATGAATTATCCTAAAAAATATCCGATGGAATTCATTCATGTATGTTACGAAAATTTTAATTAAATAAAAAGAAATCTTACAGGGAAACTGGCGGCGCAGCGGTCGGATCGCTGAATATTGGTTTCATGAATTTGTAACATGCATAACAGACGTCCGTCCCTCATGCAGGTAGCCGCAGTATTACCTAAACAAAAAAAAAATTAATTGCTTATTTAGGAACATCTTAATAAAGAAAGAAAGAAACAGAAACGGGATTAAGAAATTCTGAGGTCTTATTAATGGCTAGACACCCAATAAAATAAAATGAAATCTTTAATTAATCAAAATACGGACATGGGAATAAATAACAGGAATCTCAGCGATGAGTAAAACGCGTACAAGAACATGTAAAAACAGAAGGCGAAAAATTCTCTTTTGCAGAAGAAAATGTGTGTGTGTGTGGGGGGGGGAAGTAGCCTCACAAAATAAGAGATGTAAATAAAGATAAGATACGTGGAAGTACAGGAACAGAGGCATAGAAATTAATATTTATTCAGTGCAAAATCTAGTAAATAAATGAACCTAAACTGTTGACGTCAGTTTTAATCAACAGTTCGTGATCATTCATGGAAAACTTTCTTAAACTGACGTTTGGTCTTCTTCACAGAGTATGGAATGTACAGGGAGGAAATGAAAGAGTGGTAGAATGCAGTGTCCCTCTCTTTTTGAGTTAACTACTTCGATCTACATGTCATGTGGAAGTGAAAAGAAAATCGAATTGTTCACAGAATATCGAATGTACAGGGAGGAAATGAGTTTGACGCGCAGAACTGAACGACAATTCATTCAAAACACACAAGGAAACAAGTACGCAGGGTCGACAGAGGATGAGGAAATCATTAGAATTGACAATGGCATGGAAATGAATTCATAACAGGTTCGAAAAGAGTCAAAAAAAGGGCATGAATTCGGTACCAAACGCCAGTAACGAAGCGCATTTCAATGCAGCTTTTATGTGCGTCACGCAGAAGTAAAGAATGAACACAGTGTCCCTTATCTGTTCAGGGTTTCTCTCAGATGCAAACAGAGTGGAAAAAGAAGTAAATGAATGCAGTTTCTTTCTGAGAAAAAAGGAATGAAAATAAAGTCTGTTCAAGGAAATAAACTTTTAAATAATTAGTGGAAAATGCTTACACCACCTTTGAAAGTGGAATGAAAAGTTGAAATACTTTATCGGATATTGTTCTAATTCAACGGTGAGAAAGCTATGAGAGTTACATCAAACTGTTAGCAAAGCTGAACTGTTGAAAGGAATTGTTAGAAAAGCAAATTCAACAAATGTAAATAGAGTTGAATAAATGTGAATGTTCTTTCGGAAACTGTAACGGGAGCACTCAGAAAGAGTTGTGCTTGCTATAATTTTTGAAATGGAATCGAAATTTTTATGAGAATAAAGAGTTGTTAAAGCAGTGTATCACAAAACTTTTTAGAATTGCCATAACTTGTTTTTGGAATATAGTGATCGCATCGACCGCAGTGCGGCGAAGCCGCAGTGAGGTGATGGCGATCAGTCTGTTTAGGCAAAGTCCCCGGTTTGTGTGTTTGGCCCCCCTCCTGGTGCGCGCCGACGGCGCGCACATAGTCTCCCCGCAGGGGCCAAACACGCTAACCGTGTAAAAAATTGCATGCTTTCTTGTTTAACGCGAAACTTTTAAAGTTTTGAGTTCTTGTTTTTATAGTATAAATTTATGCATAATGATTGAACAGACTGGTTGCATGGGGTTTTCGTGGTTTCCCTCATGTGTCACGTAAATACGGACCAGTTTTTTCAAGTCATTTTTGTATTTTATGTGAGAAGACCTCCACGAAGGCATAAAATAAAGTTGAATGTAAATGAACACAAATAAATAAAACTGAAAACAAACATGTTACAGGGAGGGAGACACAAATGCACAAATTCAATAAATATTTAAATAGGAATTTAACTGAATATACACACATCTATATAAACACATGCTAAACACATTATAATTTTGAAATTAAAAGAACATAAATAAAGTAGAAATATACATATAAAGAACATGCAACAGGGAGGGAAACACGTATGTAAAATGTAAGGCTACTTTCACAGCACATACTCGGGATTTCATAGCTGCACTTGCACTCATTCAATAAATATTTAAATAGAAATTAAATTGAATACACACACATCTATATGAACACATTAATTGTTAGAAGGAGTTACATTAATTGTTAGTATTATTGGAGTTAAATTAATTGTTACATTAATTGTTAGTATTATTGGAGTTACATTAATTGTTACATTAATTGTTAGTATTATTGGAGTTACATTAATTGTTACATTAATTGTTAGTATTATTGGAGTTACATTAATTGTTAGTATTATTGGAGTTACATTAATTGTTAGAAGGACATTGTTAGAAGGAGGAAAACGCATATGTGATGTGTAAGGCTACTATCACAGATTTTCGGGATTTCACACATGCAAGAAATCAATAAATATTTCAATAGAAATTTAATCAAACACAAAAAACACATCTATATACATGCTCTCTCTCTCTATCTCTCTCACTCACTCACTCACTCTCTCTCTATATATCTATCTGTCTATCTATCTATCTATCTATCTAACTCTATCTACCTATCTATACCTGGGTCCTTTCACGTTTGGTTTCCAAAATTAAATTGAGCGAAAACGTGTTAAAAGGTTGCCAGAAAGTAACGAAGTCGCCTTAGGAGTGCTACCAGAATTAAAAAACAGTCACGTGGAAGCGCCATTGAAATGAAAAAGGAATTTGAAATATGTATATATTTAAAATAAAGTAAGTAAAAGTATACATACATAAAAATATTACTGTAATGAACTGTTAGTTATGAAAAAGAAAATGATACTCAAAAGAAGTGTTAGGTGTTAAACAAAAATTATAGCAAAAAACTGTGATGAAACCTAAACAGGTATGTAACGAAAATTTAAATTAAAAAAAAATATGAACCGAAATGAATTATCCTAAAAAATATCCGATGGAATTCATTCATGTGTGTTACGAAAATTTTAATTAAATAAAAAGAAATCTTACAGGGAAACTGGCGGCGCAGCGGTCGGATCGCTGAATATTGGTTTCATGAATTTGTAACATGCATAACAGACGTCCGTCCCTCATGCAGGTAGTCGCAGTATTACCTAAACAAAAAAAATGAATTGCTTATTTAAGAATATCTTAATAAAGAAAGAAAGAAACAGAAACGGGATTAAGAAATTGTGAGGTCTTATTAATGGCTAGACACCCAATAAAATAAAACGAAATCTTTAATTAATCAAAATACGGACATGGGAATAAATAACAGGAATCTCAGCGATGAGTAAAACGCGTACAAGAACATGTAAAAACAGAAGGCGAAAAATTCTCTTTTGCAGAAGAAAATGTGTGTGTGTGTGGGAGGGGAAGTAGCCTCACAAAATAAGAGATGTAAATAAAGATAAGATACGTGGAAGTACAGGAACAGAGGCATAGAAATTAATATTTATTCAGTGCAAAATCTAGTAAATAAATGAACCTAAACTGTTGACGTCAGTTTTAATCAACAGTTCGTGATCATTCATGGAAAACTTTCTTAAACTGACGTTTGGTCTTCTTCACAGAGTATGGAATGTACAGGGAGGAAATGAAAGAGTGGTAGAATGCAGTGTCCCTCTCTTTTTGAGTTAACTACTTCGATCTACATGTCATGTGGAAGTGAAACGAAAATCGAATTGTTCACAGAATATCGAATGTACAGGGAGGAAATGAGTTTGACGCGCAGAACTGAACGACAATTCATTCAAAACACACAAGGAAACAAGTACGCAGGGTCGACAGAGGATGAGGAAATCATTAGAATTGACAATGGCATGGAAATGAATTCATAACAGGTTCGAAAAGAGTCAAAAAAAGGGCGTGAATTCGGTACCAAACGCCAGTAACGAAGCGCATTTCAATGCAGCTTTTATGTGCGTCACGCAGAAGTAAAGAATGAACACAGTGTCCCTTATCTGTTCAGGGTTTCTTTCAGATGCAAACAGAGTGGAAAATGAAGTAAATGAATGCAGTTTCTTTCTGAGAAAAAAGGAATGAAAATAAAGTCTGTTCAAGGAAATAAACTTTTAAATAATTAGTGGAAAATGCTTACACCACCTTTGAAAGTGGAATGAAAAGTTGAAATACTTTATCGGATATTGTTCTAATTCAACGGTGAGAAAGCTATGAGAGTTACATCAAACTGTTAGCAAAGCTGAACTGTTGAAAGGAATTGTTAGAAAAGCAAATTCAACAAATGTAAATAGAGTTGAATAAATGTGAATGTTCTTTCGGAAACTGTAACGGGAGCACTCAGAAAGAGTTGTGCTTGCTATAAATTTTGAAATGGAATCGAAATTTTTATGAGAATAAAGAGTTGCAGAAGCAGTGTATCACAAAACTTTTTAGAATTGCCATAACTTGTTTTTGGAATATAGTGATCGCATCGACCGCAGTGCGGCGAAGCCGCAGTGAGGTGATGGCGATCAGACGGTTTAGGCAAAGTCCCCGGTTTGTGTGTTTGGTCCCCCTCCTGGTGCGCGCCGAAGGCGCGCACATAGTCTCCCCGCAGGGGCCAAACACGCTAACCGTGTAAAAAATTGCATGCTTTCTTGTTTAACGCGAAACTTTTAAAGTTTTGAGTTCTTGTTTTTATAGTATAAATTTATGCATAATGATTGAACAGACTGGTTGCATGGGGTTTTCGTGGTTTCCCTCATGTGTCACGTAAATACGGACCAGTTGTTTCAAGTCATTTTTGTATTTTATGTGAGAAGACCTCCACGAAGGCATAAAATAAAGTTGAATGTAAATGAACACAAATAAATAAAACTGAAAACAAACATGTTACAGGGAGGGAGACACAAATGCACAAATTCAATAAATATTTAAATAGGAATTTAACTGAATATACACACATCTATATAAACACATGCTACACACATTATAATTTTGAAATTAAAAGAACATAAATAAAGTAGAAATATACATATAAAGAACATGCAACAGGGAGGGAAACACGTATGTAAAATGTAAGGCTACTTTCACAGCACATACTCGGGATTTCATAGCTGCACTTGCACTCATTCAATAAATATTTAAATAGAAATTAAATTGAATACACACACATCTATATGAACACATTAATTGTTAGAAGGAGTTACATTAATTGTTAGTATTATTGGAGTTAAATTAATTGTTACATTAATTGTTAGTATTATTGGAGTTACATTAATTGTTACATTAATTGTTAGTATTATTGGAGTTACATTAATTGTTACATTAATTGTTAGTATTATTGGAGTTACATTAATTGTTACATTAATTGTTAGTATTATTGGAGTTACATTAATTGTTAGAAGGACATTGTTAGAAGGAGGGAAACGCATATGTGATGTGTAAGGCTACTATCACAGATTTTCGGGATTTCACACATGCAATAAATCAATAAATATTTCAATAGAAATTTAATCAAACACAAAAAACACATCTATATACATGCTCTCTCTCTCTATCTCTCTCACTCACTCACTCACTCTCTCTCTGTATATCTATCTGTCTATCTATCTATCTATCTAACTCTATCTACCTATCTATACCTGCGTCCTTTCACGTTTGGTTTCCAAAATTAAATTGAGCGAAAACGTGTTAAAAGGTTGCCAGAAAGTAACGAAGTTGTCTTAGGAGTGCTACCAGAATTAAAAAACAGTCACGTGGAAGCGCCATTGAAATGAAAAAGGAATTTGAAATATGTATATATTTAAAATAAAGTAAGTAAAAGTATACATACATAAAAATATTACTGTAATCAACTGTTAGTTATGAAAAAGAAAATGATACTCAAAAGAAGTGTTAGGTGTTAAACAAAAATTATAGCAAAAAACTGTGATGAAACCTAAACAGGTATGTAACGAAAATTTAAATTAAAAAAAATATGAACCGAAATGAATTATCCTAAAAAATATCCGATGGAAATCATTCATGTATGTTACGAAAATTTTAATTAAATAAAAAGAAATCTTACAGGGAAACTGGCGGCGCAGCGGTCAGATCGCTGAATATTGGTTTCATGAATTTGTAACATGCATAACAGACGTCCGTCCCTCATGCAGGTAGCCGCAGTATTACCTAAACAAAAAAAAAATGAATTGCTTATTTAAGAACATCTTAATAAAGAAAGAAAGAAACAGAAACGGGTTTAAGAAATTGTGAGGTCTTATTAATGGCTAGACACCCAATAAAATAAAATGAAATCTTTAATTAATCAAAATACGGACATGGGAATAAATAACAGGAATCTCAGCGATGAGTAAAACGCGTACAAGAACATGTAAAAACAGAAGGCGAAAAATTCTCTTTTGCAGAAGAAAATGTGTGTGTGTGGGGGGGGGAAGTAGCCTCACAAAATAAGAGATGTAAATAAAGATAAGATACGTGGAAGTACAGGAACAGAGGCATAGAAATTAATATTTATTCAGTGCAAAATCTAGTAAATAAACGAACCTAAACTGTTGACGTCAGTTTTAATCAACAGTTCGTGATCATTCATGGAAAACTTTCTTAAACTGACGTTTGGTCTTCTTCACAGAGTATGGAATGTACAGGGAATAAATGAAAGAGTGGTAGAATGCAGTGTCCCTCTCTTTTTGAGTTAACTACTTCGATCTACATGTCATGTGGAAGTGAAAAGAAAATCGAATTGTTCACAGAATATCGAATGTACAGGGAGGAAATGAGTTTGACGCGCAGAACTGAACGACAATTCATTCAAAACACACAAGGAAACAAGTACGCAGGGTCGACAGAGGATGAGGAAATCATTAGAATTGAATGGCATGGAAATGAATTCATAACAGGTTCGAAAAGAGTCAAAAAAAGGGCATGAATTCGGTACCAAACGCCAGTAACGAAGCGCATTTCAATGCAGCTTTTATGTGCGTCACGCAGAAGTAAAGAATGAACACAGTGTCCCTTATCTGTTCAGGGTTTCTTTCAGATGCAAACAGAGTGGAAAAAGAAGTAAATGAATGCAGTTTCTTTCTGAGAAAAAAGGAATGAAAATAAAGTCTGTTCAAGGAAATAAACTTTTAAATAATTAGTGGAAAATGCTTACACCACCTTTGACAGTGGAATGAAAAGTTGAAATACTTTATCGGATATTGTTCTAATTCAACGGTGAGAAAGCTATGAGAGTTACATCAAACTGTTAGCAAAGCTGAACTGTTGAAAGGAATTGTTAGAAAAGCAAATTCAACAAATGTAAATAGAGTTGAATAAATGTGAATGTTCTTTCGGAAACTGTAACGGGAGCACTCAGAAAGAGTTGTGCTTGCTATAATTTTTGAAATGGAATCGAAATTTTTATGAGAATAAAGAGTTGTAGAAGCAGTGTATCACAAAACTTTTTAGAATTGCCATAACTTGTTTTTGGAATATAGTGATCGCATCGACCGCAGTGCGGCGAAGCCGCAGTGAGGTGATGGCGATCAGTCGGCTTAGGCAAAGTCCCCGGTTTGTGTGTTTGGCCCCCCTCCTGGTGCGCGCCGAAGGCGCGCACATAGTCTCCCCGCAGGGGCCAAACACGCTAACCGTGTAAAAAATTGCATGCTTTCTTGTTTAACGCGAAACTTTTAAAGTTTTGAGTTCTTGTTTTTATAGTATAAATTTATGCATAATGATTGAACAGACTGGTTGCATGGGGTTTTCGTGGTTTCCCTCATGTGTCACGTAAATACGGACCAGTTGTTTCAAGTCATTTTTGTATTTTATGTGAGAAGACCTCCACGAAGGCATAAAATAAAGTTGAATGTAAATGAACACAAATAAATAAAACTGAAAACAAACATGTTACAGGGAGGGAGACACAAATGCACAAATTCAATAAATATTTAAATAGGAATTTAACTGAATATACACACATCTATATAAACACATGCTACACACATTATAATTTTGAAATTAAAAGAACATAAATAAAGTAGAAATATACATATAAAGAACATGCAACAGGGAGGGAAACACGTATGTAAAATGTAAGGCTACTTTCACAGCACATACTCGGGATTTCATAGCTGCACTTGCACTCATTCAATAAATATTTAAATAGAAATTAAATTGAATACACACACATCTATATGAACACATTAATTGTTAGAAGGAGTTACATTAATTGTTAGTATTATTGGAGTTAAATTAATTGTTACATTAATTGTTAGTATTATTGGAGTTACATTAATTGTTACATTAATTGTTAGTATTATTGGAGTTACATTAATTGTTACATTAATTGTTAGTATTATTGGAGTTACATTAATTGTTACATTAATTGTTAGTATTATTGGAGTTACATTAATTGTTAGAAGGACATTGTTAGAAGGAGGGAAACGCATATGTGATGTGTAAGGCTACTATCACAGATTTTCGGGATTTCTCACATGCAATAAATCAATAAATATTTCAATAGAAATTTAATCAAACACAAAAAACACATCTATATACATGCTCTCTCTCTCTATCTCTCTCACTCACTCACTCACTCTCTCTCTGTATATCTATCTGTCTATCTATCTATCTATCTAACTCTATCTACCTATCTATACCTGCGTCCTTTCACGTTTGGTTTCCAAAATTAAATTGAGCGAAAACGTGTTAAAAGGTTGCCAGAAAGTAACGAAGTTGTCTTAGGAGTGCTACCAGAATTAAAAAACAGTCACGTGGAAGCGCCATTGAAATGAAAAAGGAATTTGAAATATGTATATATTTAAAATAAAGTAAGTAAAAGTATACATACATAAAAATATTACTGTAATGAACTGTTAGTTATGAAAAAGAAAATGATACTCAAAAGAAGTGTTAGGTGTTAAACAAAAATTATAGCAAAAAACTGTGATGAAACCTAAACAGGTATGTAACGAAAATTTAAATTAAAAAAAATATGAACCGAAATGAATTATCCTAAAAAATATCCGATGGAATTCATTCATGTGTGTTACGAAAATTTTAATTAAATAAAAAGAAATCTTACAGGGAAACTGGCGGCGCAGCGGTCAGATCGCTGAATATTGGTTTCATGAATTTGTAACATGCATAACAGACGTCCGTCCCTCATGCAGGTAGCCGCAGTATTACCTAAACAAAAAAAAATGAATTGCTTATTTAAGAACATCTTAATAAAGAAAGAAAGAAACAGAAACGGGTTTAAGAAATTGTGAGGTCTTATTAATGGCTAGACACCCAATAAAATAAAATGAAATCTTTAATTAATCAAAATACGGACATGGGAATAAATAACAGGAATCTCAGCGATGAGTAAAACGCGTACAAGAACATGTAAAAACAGAAGGCGAAAAATTCTCTTTTGCAGAAGAAAATGTGTGTGTGTGTGGGGGGGGAAGTAGCCTCACAAAATAAGAGATGTAAATAAAGATAAGATACGTGGAAGTACAGGAACAGAGGCATAGAAATTAATATTTATTCAGTGCAAAATCTAGTAAATAAACGAACCTAAACTGTTGACGTCAGTTTTAATCAACAGTTCGTGATCATTCATGGAAAACTTTCTTAAACTGACGTTTGGTCTTCTTCACAGAGTATGGAATGTACAGGGAATAAATGAAAGAGTGGTAGAATGCAGTGTCCCTCTCTTTTTGAGTTAACTACTTCGATCTACATGTCATGTGGAAGTGAAAAGAAAATCGAATTGTTCACAGAATATCGAATGTACAGGGAGGAAATGAGTTTGACGCGCAGAACTGAACGACAATTCATTCAAAACACACAAGGAAACAAGTACGCAGGGTCGACAGAGGATGAGGAAATCATTAGAATTGAATGGCATGGAAATGAATTCATAACAGGTTCGAAAAGAGTCAAAAAAAGGGCATGAATTCGGTACCAAACGCCAGTAACGAAGCGCATTTCAATGCAGCTTTTATGTGCGTCACGCAGAAGTAAAGAATGAACACAGTGTCCCTTATCTGTTCAGGGTTTCTTTCAGATGCAAACAGAGTGGAAAAAGAAGTAAATGAATGCAGTTTCTTTCTGAGAAAAAAGGAATGAAAATAAAGTCTGTTCAAGGAAATAAACTTTTAAATAATTAGTGGAAAATGCTTACACCACCTTTGACAGTGGAATGAAAAGTTGAAATACTTTATCGGATATTGTTCTAATTCAACGGTGAGAAAGCTATGAGAGTTACATCAAACTGTTAGCAAAGCTGAACTGTTGAAAGGAATTGTTAGAAAAGCAAATTCAACAAATGTAAATAGAGTTGAATAAATGTGAATGTTCTTTCGGAAACTGTAACGGGAGCACTCAGAAAGAGTTGTGCTTGCTATAATTTTTGAAATGGAATCGAAATTTTTATGAGAATAAAGAGTTGTAGAAGCAGTGTATCACAAAACTTTTTAGAATTGCCATAACTTGTTTTTGGAATATAGTGATCGCATCGACCGCAGTGCGGCGAAGCCGCAGTGAGGTGATGGCGATCAGTCGGCTTAGGCAAAGTCCCCGGTTTGTGTGTTTGGCCCCCCTCCTGGTGCGCGCCGAAGGCGCGCACATAGTCTCCCCGCAGGGGCCAAACACGCTAACCGTGTAAAAAATTGCATGCTTTCTTGTTTAACGCGAAACTTTTAAAGTTTTGAGTTCTTGTTTTTATAGTATAAATTTATGCATAATGATTGAACAGACTGGTTGCATGGGGTTTTCGTGGTTTCCCTCATGTGTCACGTAAATACGGACCAGTTGTTTCAAGTCATTTTTGTATTTTATGTGAGAAGACCTCCACGAAGGCATAAAATAAAGTTGAATGTAAATGAACACAAATAAATAAAACTGAAAACAAACATGTTACAGGGAGGGAGACACAAATGCACAAATTCAATAAATATTTAAATAGGAATTTAACTGAATATACACACATCTATATAAACACATGCTACACACATTATAATTTTGAAATTAAAAGAACATAAATAAAGTAGAAATATACATATAAAGAACATGCAACAGGGAGGGAAACACGTATGTAAAATGTAAGGCTACTTTCACAGCACATACTCGGGATTTCATAGCTGCACTTGCACTCATTCAATAAATATTTAAATAGAAATTAAATTGAATACACACACATCTATATGAACACATTAATTGTTAGAAGGAGTTACATTAATTGTTAGTATTATTGGAGTTAAATTAATTGTTACATTAATTGTTAGTATTATTGGAGTTACATTAATTGTTACATTAATTGTTAGTATTATTGGAGTTACATTAATTGTTACATTAATTGTTAGTATTATTGGAGTTACATTAATTGTTACATTAATTGTTAGTATTATTGGAGTTACATTAATTGTTAGAAGGACATTGTTAGAAGGAGGGAAACGCATATGTGATGTGTAAGGCTACTATCACAGATTTTCGGGATTTCACACATGCAATAAATCAATAAATATTTCAATAGAAATTTAATCAAACACAAAAAACACATCTATATACATGCTCTCTCTCTCTATCTCTCTCACTCACTCACTCACTCTCTCTCTGTATATCTATCTGTCTATCTATCTATCTATCTAACTCTATCTACCTATCTATACCTGCGTCCTTTCACGTTTGGTTTCCAAAATTAAATTGAGCGAAAACGTGTTAAAAGGTTGCCAGAAAGTAACGAAGTTGTCTTAGGAGTGCTACCAGAATTAAAAAACAGTCACGTGGAAGCGCCATTGAAATAAAAAAGGAATTTGAAATATGTATATATTTAAAATAAAGTAAGTAAAAGTATACATACATAAAAATATTACTGTAATGAACTGTTAGTTATGAAAAAGAAAATGATACTCAAAAGAAGTGTTAGGTGTTAAACAAAAATTATAGCAAAAAACTGTGATGAAACCTAAACAGGTATGTAACGAAAATTTAAATTAAAAAAAATATGAACCGAAATGAATTATCCTAAAAAATATCCGATGGAATTCATTCATGTGTGTTACGAAAATTTTAATTAAATAAAAAGAAATCTTACAGGGAAACTGGCGGCGCAGCGGTCGGATCGCTGAATATTGGTTTCATGAATTTGTAACATGCATAACAGACGTCCGTCCCTCATGCAGGTAGCCGCAGTATTACCTAAACAAAAAAAAAATGAATTGCTTATTTAAGAATATCTTAATAAAGAAAGAAAGAAACAGAAACGGGATTAAGAAATTGTGAGGTCTTATTAATGGCTAGACACCCAATAAAATAAAATGAAATCTTTAATTAATCAAAATACGGACATGGGAATAAATAACAGGAATCTCAGCGATGAGTAAAACGCGTACAAGAACATGTAAAAACAGAAGGCGAAAAATTCTCTTTTGCAGAAGAAAATGTGTGTGTGTGTGGGGGGGGGAAGTAGCCTCACAAAATAAGAGATGTAAATAAAGATAAGATACGTGGAAGTACAGGAACAGAGGCATAGAAATTAATATTTATTCAGTGCAAAATCTAGTAAATAAATGAACCTAAACTGTTGACGTCAGTTTTAATCAACAGTTCGTGATCATTTATGGAAAACTTTCTTAAACTGACGTTTGGTCTTCTTCACAGAGTATGGAATGTACAGGGAGGAAATGAAAGAGTGGTAGAATGCAGTGTCCCTCTCTTTTTGAGTTAACTACTTCGATCTACATGTCATGTGGAAGTGAAAAGAAAATCGAATTGTTCACAGAATATCGAATGTACAGGGAGGAAATGAGTTTGACGCGCAGAACTGAACGACAATTCATTCAAAACACACAAGGAAACAAGTACGCAGGGTCGACAGAGGATGAGGAAATCATTAGAATTGACAATGGCATGGAAATGAATTCATAACAGGTTCGAAAAGAGTCAAAAAAAGGGCATGAATTCGGTACCAAACGCCAGTAACGAAGCGCATTTCAATGCAGCTTTTATGTGCGTCACGCAGAAGTAAAGAATGAACACAGTGTCCCTTATCTGTTCAGGGTTTCTTTCAGATGCAAACAGAGTGGAAAAAGAAGTAAATGAATGCAGTTTCTTTCTGAGAAAAAAGGAATGAAAATAAAGTCTGTTCAAGGAAATAAACTTTTAAATAATTAGTGGAAAATGCTTACACCACCTTTGAAAGTGGAATGAAAAGTTGAAATACTTTATCGGATATTGTTCTAATTCAACGGTGAGAAAGCTATGAGAGTTACATCAAACTGTTAGCAAAGCTGAACTGTTGAAAGGAATTGTTAGAAAAGCAAATTCATCAAATGTAAATAGAGTTGAATAAATGTGAATGTTCTTTCGGAAACTGTAACGGGAGCACTCAGAAAGAGTTGTGCTTGCTATAATTTTTGAAATGGAATCGAAATTTTTATGAGAATAAAGAGTTGTAGAAGCAGTGTATCACAAAACTTTTTAGAATTGCCATAACTTGTTTTTGGAATATAGTGATCGCATCGACCGCAGTGCGGCGAAGCCGCAGTGAGGTGATGGCGATCAGTCGGTTTAGGCAAAGTCCCCGGTTTGTGTGTTTGGCCCCCCTCCTGGTGCGCGCCGACGGCGCGCACATAGTCTCCCCGCAGGGGCCAAACACGCTAACCGTGTAAAAAATTGCATGCTTTCTTGTTTAACGCGAAACTTTTAAAGTTTTGAGTTCTTGTTTTTATAGTATAAATTTATGCATAATGATTGAACAGACTGGTTGCATGGGGTTTTCGTGGTTTCCCTCATGTGTCACGTAAACACGGACCAGTTTTTTCAAGTCATTTTTGTATTTTATGTGAGAAGACCTCCACGAAGGCATAAAATAAAGTTGAATGTAAATGAACACAAATAAATAAAACTGAAAACAAACATATTACAGGGAGGGAGACACAAATGCACAAATTCAATAATTATTTAAATAGGAATTTAACTGAATATACACACATCTATATAAACACATGCTACACACATTATAATTTTGAAATTAAAAGAACATAAATAAAGTAGAAATATACATATAAAGAACATGCAACAGGGAGGGAAACACGTATGTAAAATGTAAGGCTACTTTCACAGCACATACTCGGGATTTCATAGCTGCACTTGCACTCATTCAATAAATATTTAAATAGAAATTAAATTGAATACACACACATCTATATGAACACATTAATTGTTAGAAGGAGTTACATTAATTGTTAGTATTATTGGAGTTAAATTAATTGTTACATTAATTGTTAGTATTATTGGAGTTACATTAATTGTTAGAAGGAGGGAAACGCATATGTGATATGTAAGGCTACTATCACAGATTTTCGGGATTTCACACATGCAACAAATCAATAAATATTTCAATAGAAATTTAATCAAACACAAAAAACACATCTATATACATGCTCTCTCTCTCTCTCTCTCTCTCACTCACTCACTCACTCTCTCTCTCTATGTCTATCTGTCTATCTATCTATCTATCTATCTATCTAACTCTATCTACCTATCTATACCTGCGTCCTTTCACGTTTGGTTTCCAAAATTAAATTGAGCGAAAACGTGTTAAAATGTTGCCAGAAAGTAACGAAGTCGCCTTAGGAGTGCTACCAGAATTAAAAAACAGTCACGTGGAAGCGCCATTGAAATGAAAAAGGAATTTGAAATATGTATGTATTTAAAATAAAGTAAGTAAAAGTATACATACATAAGAATATTACTGTAATGAACTGTTAGTTATGAAAAAGAAAATGATACTCAAAAGAAGTGTTCGGTGTTAAACAAAAATTATAGCAAAAAACTGTGATGAAACCTAAACAGGTATGTAACGAAAATTTAAATTAAAAAAAAATATGAACCGAAATGAATTATCCTAAAAAATATCCGATGGAATTCATTCATGTATGTTACGAAAATTTTAATTAAATAAAAAGAAATCTTACAGGGAAACTGGCGGCGCAGCGGTCGGATCGCTGAATATTGGTTTCATGAATTTGTAACATGCATAACAGACGTCCGTCCCTCATGCAGGTAGCCGCAGTATTACCTAAACAAAAAAAATGAATTGCTTATTTAAGAACATCTTAATAAAGAAAGAAAGAAACAGAAACGGGATTAAGAAATTGTGAGGTCTTATTAATGGCTAGACACCCAATAAAATAAAATGAAATCTTCAATTAATCAAAATACGGACATGGGAATAAATAACAGGAATCTCAGCGATGAGTAAAACGCGTACAAGAACATGTAAAAACAGAAGGCGAAAAATTCTCTTTTGCAGAAGAAAATGTGTGTGTGTGTGGGAGGGGAAGTAGCCTCACAAAATAAGAGATGTAAATAAAGATAAGATACGTGGAAGTACAGGAACAGAGGCATAGAAATTAATATTTATTCAGTGCAAAATCTAGTAAATAAATGAACCTAAACTGTTGACGTCAGTTTTAATCAACAGTTCGTGATCATTCATGGAAAACTTTCTTAAACTGACGTTTGGTCTTCTTCACAGAGTATGGAATGTACAGGGAGGAAATGAAAGAGTGGTAGAATGCAGTGTCCCTCTCTTTTTGAGTTAACTACTTCGATCTACATGTCATGTGGAAGTGAAACGAAAATCGAATTGTTCACAGAATATCGAATGTACAGGGAGGAAATGAGTTTGACGCGCAGAACTGAACGACAATTCATTCAAAACACACAAGGAAACAAGTACGCAGGGTCGACAGAGGATGAGGAAATCATTAGAATTGACAATGGCATGGAAATGAATTCATAACAGGTTCGAAAAGAGTCAAAAAAAGGGCGTGAATTCGGTACCAAACGCCAGTAACGAAGCGCATTTCAATGCAGCTTTTATGTGCGTCACGCAGAAGTAAAGAATGAACACAGTGTCCCTTATCTGTTCAGGGTTTCTCTAAGATGCAAACAGAGTGGAAAAAGAAGTAAATGAATGCAGTTTCTTTCTGAGAAAAAAGGAATGAAAATAAAGTCTGTTCAAGGAAATAAACTTTTAAATAATTAGTGGAAAATGCTTACACCACCTTTGAAAGTGGAATGAAAAGTTGAAATACTTTATCGGATATTGCTCTAATTCAACGGTGAGAAAGCTATGAGAGTTACATCAAACTGTTAGCAAAGCTGAACTGTTGAAAGGAATTGTTAGAAAAGCAAATTCAACAAATGTAAATAGAGTTGAATAAATGTGAATGTTCTTTCGGAAACTGTAACGGGAGCACTCAGAAAGAGTTGGGCTTGCTATAATTTTTGAAATGGAATCGAAATTTTTATGAGAATAAAGAGTTGTTAAAGCAGTGTATCACAAAACTTTTTAGAATTGCCATAACTTGTTTTTGGAATATAGTGATCGCATCGACCGCAGTGCGGCGAAGCCGCAGTGAGGTGATGGCGATCAGACGGTTTAGGCAAAGTCCCCGGTTTGTGTGTTTGGCCCCCCTCCTGGTGCGCGCCGAAGGCGCGCACATAGTCTCCCCGCAGGGGCCAAACACGCTAACCGTGTAAAAAATTGCATGCTTTCTTCTTTAACGCGAAACTTTTAAAGTTTTGATTTCTTGTTTTTATAGTATAAATTTATGCATAATGATTGAACAGACTGGTTGCATGGGGTTTTCGTGGTTTCCCTCATGTGTCACGTAAATACGGACCAGTTTTTTCAAGTCATTTTTGTATTTTATGTGAGAAGACCTCCACGAAGGCATAAAATAAAGTTGAATGTAAATGAACACAAATAAATAAAACTGAAAACAAACATGTTACAGGGAGGGAGACACAAATGCACAAATTCAATAAATATTTAAATAGGAATTTAACTGAATATACACACATCTATATAAACACATGCTACACACATTATAATTTTGAAATTAAAAGAACATAAATAAAGTAGAAATATACATATAAAGAACATGCAACAGGGAGGGAAACACGTATGTAAAATGTAAGGCTACTTTCACAGCACATACTCGGGATTTCATAGCTGCACTTGCACTCATTCAATAAATATTTAAATAGAAATTAAATTGAATACACACACATCTATATGAACACATTAATTGTTAGAAGGAGTTACATTAATTTTTAGTATTATTGGAGTTAAATTAATTGTTACATTAATTGTTAGTATTATTGGAGTTACATTAATTGTTACATTAATTGTTAGTATTATTGGAGTTACATTAATTGTTAGAAGGACATTGTTAGAAGGAGGGAAACGCATATGTGATGTGTAAGGCTACTATCACAGATTTTCGGGATTTCACACATGCAATAAATCAATAAATATTTCAATAGAAATTTAATCAAACACAAAAAACACATCTATATACATGCTCTCTCTCTCTATCTCTCTCACTCACTCACTCACTCTCTCTCTATATATCTATCTGTCTATCTATCTATCTATCTATCTAACTCTATCTACCTATCTATACCTGCGTCCTTTCACGTTTGGTTTCCAAAATTAAATTGAGCGAAAACGTGTTAAAAGGTTGCCAGAAAGTAACGAAGTCGCCTTAGGAGTGCTACCAGAATTAAAAAACTGTCACGTGGAAGCGCCATTGAAATGAAAAAGGAATTTGAAATATGTATGTATTTAAAATAAAGTAAGTAAAAGTATACATACATAAAAATATTACTGTAATGAACTGTTAGTTATGAAAAAGAAAATGATACTCAAAAGAAGTGTTAGGTGTTAAACAAAAATTATAGCAAAAAACTGTGATGAAACCTAAACAGGTATGTAACGAAAATTTAAATTAAAAAAAAATATGAACCGAAATGAATTATCCTAAAAAATATCCGATGGAATTCATTCATGTATGTTACGAAAATTTTAATTAAATAAAAAGAAATCTTACAGGGAAACTGGCGGCGCAGCGGTCGGATCGCTGAATATTGGTTTCATGAATTTGTAACATGCATAACAGACGTCCGTCCCTCATGCAGGTAGCCGCAGTATTACCTAAACAAAAAAAAAAAAGAATTGCTTATTTAAGAACATCTTAATAAAGAAAGAAAGAAACAGAAACGGGATTAAGAAATTGTGAGGTCTTATTAATGGCTAGACACCCAATAAAATAAAATGAAATCTTCAATTAATCAAAATACGGACATGGGAATAAATAACAGGAATCTCAGCGATGAGTAAAACGCGTACAAGAACATGTAAAAACAGAAGGCGAAAAATTCTCTTTTGCAGAAGAAAATGTGTGTGTGTGTGGGAGGGGAAGTAGCCTCACAAAATAAGAGATGTAAATAAAGATAAGATACGTGGAAGTACAGGAACAGAGGCATAGAAATTAATATTTATTCAGTGCAAAATCTAGTAAATAAATGAACCTAAACTGTTGACGTCAGTTTTAATCAACAGTTCGTGATCATTCATGGAAAACTTTCTTAAACTGACGTTTGGTCTTCTTCACAGAGTATGGAATGTACAGGGAGGAAATGAAAGAGTGGTAGAATGCAGTGTCCCTCTCTTTTTGAGTTAACTACTTCGATCTACATGTCATGTGGAAGTGAAACGAAAATCGAATTGTTCACAGAATATCGAATGTACAGGGAGGAAATGAGTTTGACGCGCAGAACTGAACGACAATTCATTCAAAACACACAAGGAAACAAGTACGCAGGGTCGACAGAGGATGAGGAAATCATTAGAATTGACAATGGCATGGAAATGAATTCATAACAGGTTCGAAAAGAGTCAAAAAAAGGGCGTGAATTCGGTACCAAACGCCAGTAACGAAGCGCATTTCAATGCAGCTTTTATGTGCGTCACGCAGAAGTAAAGAATGAACACAGTGTCCCTTATCTGTTCAGGGTTTCTCTCAGATGCAAACAGAGTGGAAAAAGAAGTAAATGAATGCAGTTTCTTTCTGAGAAAAAAGGAATGAAAATAAAGTCTGTTCAAGGAAATAAACTTTTAAATAATTAGTGGAAAATTCTTACACCACCTTTGAAAGTGGAATGAAAAGTTGAAATACTTTATCGGATATTGTTCTAATTCAACGGTGAGAAAGCTATGAGAGTTACATCAAACTGTTAGCAAAGCTGAACTGTTGAAAGGAATTGTTAGAAAAGCAAATTCAACAAATGTAAATAGAGTTGAATAAATGTGAATGTTCTTTCGGAAACTGTAACGGGAGCACTCAGAAAGAGTTGTGCTTGCTATAATTTTTGAAATGGAATCGAAATTTTTATGAGAATAAAGAGTTGTTAAAGCAGTGTATCACAAAACTTTTTAGAATTGCCATAACTTGTTTTTGGAATATAGTGATCGCATCGACCACAGTGAGGTGATGGCGATCAGACGGTTTAGGCAAAGTCCCCGGTTTGTGTGTTTGGCCCCCCTCCTGGTGCGCGCCGAAGGCGCGCACATAGTCTCCCCGCAGGGGCCAAACACGCTAACCGTGTAAAAAATTGCATGCTTTCTTGTTTAACGCGAAACTTTTAAAGTTTTGATTTCTTGTTTTTATAGTATAAATTTATGCATAATGATTGAACAGACTGGTTGCATGGGGTTTTCGTGGTTTCCCTCATGTGTCACGTAAATACGGACCAGTTTTTTCAAGTCATTTTTGTATTTTATGTGAGAAGACCTCCACGAAGGCATAAAATAAAGTTGAATGTAAATGAACACAAATAAATAAAACTGAAAACAAACATGTTACAGGGAGGGAGACACAAATGCACAAATTCAATAAATATTTAAATAGGAATTTAACTGAATATACACACATCTATATAAACACATGCTACACACATTATAATTTTGAAATTAAAAGAACATAAATAAAGTAGAAATATACATATAAAGAACATGCAACAGGGAGGGAAACACGTATGTAAAATGTAAGGCTACTTTCACAGCACATACTCGGGATTTCATAGCTGCACTTGCACTCATTCAAAAAATATTTAAATAGAAATTAAATTGAATACACACACATCTATATGAACACATTAATTGTTAGAAGGAGTTACATTAATTTTTAGTATTATTGGAGTAAAATTAATTGTTACATTAATTGTTAGTATTATTGGAGTTACATTAATTGTTACATTAATTGTTAGTATTATTGGAGTTACATTAATTGTTAGAAGGACATTGTTAGAAGGAGGGAAACGCATATGTGATGTGTAAGGCTACTATCACAGATTTTCGGGATTTCACACATGCAATAAATCAATAAATATTTCAATAGAAATTTAATCAAACACAAAAAACACATCTATATACATGCTCTCTCTCTCTATCTCTCTCACTCACTCACTCACTCTCTCTCTATATATCTATCTGTCTATCTATCTATCTATCTATCTAACTCTATCTACCTATCTATACCTGCGTCCTTTCACGTTTGGTTTCCAAAATTAAATTGAGCGAAAACGTGTTAAAAGGTTGCCAGAAAGTAACGAAGTCGCCTTAGGAGTGCTACCAGAATTAAAAAACTGTCACGTGGAAGCGCCATTGAAATGAAAAAGGAATTTGAAATATGTATGTATTTAAAATAAAGTAAGTAAAAGTATACATACATAAAAATATTACTGTAATGAACTGTTAGTTATGAAAAAGAAAATGATACTCAAAAGAAGTGTTAGGTGTTAAACAAAAATTATAGCAAAAAACTGTGATGAAACCTAAACAGGTATGTAACGAAAATTTAAATTAAAAAAAAATATGAACCGAAATGAATTATCCTAAAAAATATCCGATGGAATTCATTCATGTATGTTACGAAAATTTTAATTAAATAAAAAGAAATCTTACAGGGAAACTGGCGGCGCAGCGGTCGGATCGCTGAATATTGGTTTCATGAATTTGTAACATGCATAACAGACGTCCGTCCCTCATGCAGGTAGCCGCAGTATTACCTAAACAAAAAAAAAAAAAAGAATTGCTTATTTAAGAACATCTTAATAAAGAAAGAAAGAAACAGAAACGGGATTAAGAAATTGTGAGGTCTTATTAATGGCTAGACACCCAATAAAATAAAATGAAATCTTCAATTAATCAAAATACGGACATGGGAATAAATAACAGGAATCTCAGCGATGAGTAAAACGCGTACAAGAACATGTAAAAACAGAAGGCGAAAAATTCTCTTTTGCAGAAGAAAATGTGTGTGTGTGTGGGAGGGGAAGTAGCCTCACAAAATAAGAGATGTAAATAAAGATAAGATACGTGGAAGTACAGGAACAGAGGCATAGAAATTAATATTTATTCAGTGCAAAATCTAGTAAATAAATGAACCTAAACTGTTGACGTCAGTTTTAATCAACAGTTCGTGATCATTCATGGAAAACTTTCTTAAACTGACGTTTGGTCTTCTTCACAGAGTATGGAATGTACAGGGAGGAAATGAAAGAGTGGTAGAATGCAGTGTCCCTCTCTTTTTGAGTTAACTACTTCGATCTACATGTCATGTGGAAGTGAAACGAAAATCGAATTGTTCACAGAATATCGAATGTACAGGGAGGAAATGAGTTTGACGCGCAGAACTGAACGACAATTCATTCAAAACACACAAGGAAACAAGTACGCAGGGTCGACAGAGGATGAGGAAATCATTAGAATTGACAATGGCATGGAAATGAATTCATAACAGGTTCGAAAAGAGTCAAAAAAAGGGCGTGAATTCGGTACCAAACGCCAGTAACGAAGCGCATTTCAATGCAGCTTTTATGTGCGTCACGCAGAAGTAAAGAATGAACACAGTGTCCCTTATCTGTTCAGGGTTTCTCTAAGATGCAAACAGAGTGGAAAAAGAAGTAAATGAATGCAGTTTCTTTCTGAGAAAAAAGGAATGAAAATAAAGTCTGTTCAAGGAAATAAACTTTTAAATAATTAGTGGAAAATTCTTACACCACCTTTGAAAGTGGAATGAAAAGTTGAAATACTTTATCGGATATTGTTCTAATTCAACGGTGAGAAAGCTATGAGAGTTACATCAAACTGTTAGCAAAGCTGAACTGTTGAAAGGAATTGTTAGAAAAGCAAATTCAACAAATGTAAATAGAGTTGAATAAATGTGAATGTTCTTTCGGAAACTGTAACGGGAGCACTCAGAAAGAGTTGTGCTTGCTATAATTTTTGAAATGGAATCGAAATTTTTATGAGAATAAAGAGTTGTTAAAGCAGTGTATCACAAAACTTTTTAGAATTGCCATAACTTGTTTTTGGAATATAGTGATCGCATCGACCGCAGTGCGGCGAAGCCGCAGTGAGGTGATGGCGATCAGACGGTTTAGGCAAAGTCCCCGGTTTGTGTGTTTGGCCCCCCTCCTGGTGCGCGCCGAAGGCGCGCACATAGTCTCCCCGCAGGGGCCAAACACGCTAACCGTGTAAAAAATTGCATGCTTTCTTCTTTAACGCGAAACTTTTAAAGTTTTGATTTCTTGTTTTTATAGTATAAATTTATGCATAATGATTGAACAGACTGGTTGCATGGGGTTTTCGTGGTTTCCCTCATGTGTCACGTAAATACGGACCAGTTTTTTCAAGTCATTTTTGTATTTTATGTGAGAAGACCTCCACGAAGGCATAAAATAAAGTTGAATGTAAATGAACACAAATAAATAAAACTGAAAACAAACATGTTACAGGGAGGGAGACACAAATGCACAAATTCAATAAATATTTAAATAGGAATTTAACTGAATATACACACATCTATATAAACACATGCTACACACATTATAATTTTGAAATTAAAAGAACATAAATAAAGTAGAAATATACATATAAAGAACATGCAACAGGGAGGGAAACACGTATGTAAAATGTAAGGCTACTTTCACAGCACATACTCGGGATTTCATAGCTGCACTTGCACTCATTCAAAAAATATTTAAATAGAAATTAAATTGAATACACACACATCTATATGAACACATTAATTGTTAGAAGGAGTTACATTAATTTTTAGTATTATTGGAGTAAAATTAATTGTTACATTAATTGTTAGTATTATTGGAGTTACATTAATTGTTACATTAATTGTTAGTATTATTGGAGTTACATTAATTGTTAGAAGGACATTGTTAGAAGGAGGGAAACGCATATGTGATGTGTAAGGCTACTATCACAGATTTTCGGGATTTCACACATGCAATAAATCAATAAATATTTCAATAGAAATTTAATCAAACACAAAAAACACATCTATATACATGCTCTCTCTCTCTATCTCTCTCACTCACTCACTCACTCTCTCTCTATATATCTATCTGTCTATCTATCTATCTATCTATCTAACTCTATCTACCTATCTATACCTGCGTCCTTTCACGTTTGGTTTCCAAAATTAAATTGAGCGAAAACGTGTTAAAAGGTTGCCAGAAAGTAACGAAGTCGCCTTAGGAGTGCTACCAGAATTAAAAAACTGTCACGTGGAAGCGCCATTGAAATGAAAAAGGAATTTGAAATATGTATGTATTTAAAATAAAGTAAGTAAAAGTATACATACATAAAAATATTACTGTAATGAACTGTTAGTTATGAAAAAGAAAATGATACTCAAAAGAAGTGTTAGGTGTTAAACAAAAATTATAGCAAAAAACTGTGATGAAACCTAAACAGGTATGTAACGAAAATTTAAATTAAAAAAAAATATGAACCGAAATGAATTATCCTAAAAAATATCCGATGGAATTCATTCATGTATGTTACGAAAATTTTAATTAAATAAAAAGAAATCTTACAGGGAAACTGGCGGCGCAGCGGTCGGATCGCTGAATATTGGTTTCATGAATTTGTAACATGCATAACAGACGTCCGTCCCTCATGCAGGTAGCCGCAGTATTACCTAAACAAAAAAAAAAAAAAAGAATTGCTTATTTAAGAACATCTTAAGAAAGAAAGAAAGAAACAGAAACGGGATTAAGAAATTGTGAGGTCTTATTAATGGCTAGACACCCAATAAAATAAAATGAAATCTTCAATTAATCAAAATACGGACATGGGAATAAATAACAGGAATCTCAGCGATGAGTAAAACGCGTACAAGAACATGTAAAAACAGAAGGCGAAAAATTCTCTTTTGCAGAAGAAAATGTGTGTGTGTGTGGGAGGGGAAGTAGCCTCACAAAATAAGAGATGTAAATAAAGATAAGATACGTGGAAGTACAGGAACAGAGGCATAGAAATTAATATTTATTCAGTGCAAAATCTAGTAAATAAATGAACCTAAACTGTTGACGTCAGTTTTAATCAACAGTTCGTGATCATTCATGGAAAACTTTCTTAAACTGACGTTTGGTCTTCTTCACAGAGTATGGAATGTACAGGGAGGAAATGAAAGAGTGGTAGAATGCAGTGTCCCTCTCTTTTTGAGTTAACTACTTCGATCTACATGTCATGTGGAAGTGAAGCGAAAATCGAATTGTTCACAGAATATCGAATGTACAGGGAGGAAATGAGTTTGACGCGCAGAACTGAACGACAATTCATTCAAAACACACAAGGAAACAAGTACGCAGGGTCGACAGAGGATGAGGAAATCATTAGAATTGACAATGGCATGGAAATGAATTCATAACAGGTTCGAAAAGAGTCAAAAAAAGGGCGTGAATTCGGTACCAAACGCCAGTAACGAAGCGCATTTCAATGCAGCTTTTACGTGCGTCACGCAGAAGTAAAGAATGAACACAGTGTCCCTTATCTGTTCAGGGTTTCTTTCAGATGCAAACAGAGTGGAAAAAGAAGTAAATGAATGCAGTTTCTTTCTGAGAAAAAAGGAATGAAAATAAAGTCTGTTCAAGGAAATAAACTTTTAAACAATTAGTGGAAAATGCTTACACCACCTTTGAAAGTGGAATGAAAAGTTGAAATACTTTATCGGATATTGTTCTAATTCAACGGTGAGAAAGCTATGAGAGTTACATCAAACTGTTAGCAAAGCTGAACTGTTGAAAGGAATTGTTAGAAAAGCAAATTCAACAAATGTAAATAGAGTTGAATAAATGTGAATGTTCTTTCGGAAACTGTAACGGGAGCACTCAGAAAGAGTTGTGCTTGCTATAATTTTTGAAATGGAATCGAAATTTTTATGAGAATAAAGAGTTGTAGAAGCAGTGTATCACAAAACTTTTTAGAATTGCCATAACTTGTTTTTGGAATATAGTGATCGCATCGACCGCAGTGCGGCGAAGCCGCAGTGAGGTGATGGCGATCAGTCGGTTTAGGCAAAGTCCCCGGTTTGTGTGTTTGGCCCCCCTCCTGGTGCGCGCCGACGGCGCGCACATAGTCTCCCCGCAGGGTCCAAACACGCTAACCGTGTAAAAAATTGCATGCTTTCTTGTTTAACGCGAAACTTTTAAAGTTTTGAGTTCTTGTTTTTATAGTATAAATTTATGCATAATGATTGAACAGGCTGGTTGCATGGGGTTTTCGTGGTTTCCCTCATGTGTCACGTAAATACGGACCAGTTTTTTCAAGTCATTTTTGTATTTTATGTGAGAAGACCTCCACGAAGGCATAAAATAAAGTTGAATGTAAATGAACACAAATAAATAAAACTGAAAACAAACATGTTACAGGGAGGGAGACACAAATGCACAAATTCAATAAATATTTAAATAGGATTTTAACTGAATATACACACATCTATATAAACACATGCTACACACATTATAATTTTGAAATTAAAAGAACATAAATAAAGTAGAAATATACATATAAAGAACATGCAACAGGGAGGGAAACACGTATGTAAAATGTAAGGCTACTTTCACAGCACATACTCGGGATTTCATAGCTGCACTTGCACTCATTCAATAAATATTTAAATAGAAATTAAATTGAATACACACACATCTATATGAACACATTAATTGTTAGAAGGAGTTACATTAATTTTTAGTATTATTGGAGTTAAATTAATTGTTACATTAATTGTTAGTATTATTGGAGTTACATTAATTGTTACATTAATTGTTAGTATTATTGGAGTTACATTAATTGTTAGAAGGACATTGTTAGAAGGAGGGAAACGCATATGTGATGTGTAAGGCTACTATCACAGATTATCGGGATTTCACACATGCAATAAATCAATAAATATTTCAATAGAAATTTAATCAAACACAAAAAACACATCTATATACATGCTCTCTCTCTCTATCTCTCTCACTCACTCACTCACTCTCTCTCTATATACCTATCTGTCTATCTATCTATCTATCTATCTAACTCTATCTACCTATCTATACCTGCGTCCTTTCACGTTTGGTTTCCAAAATTAAATTGAGCGAAAACGTGTTAAAAGGTTGCCAGAAAGTAACGAAGTCGCCTTAGGAGTGCTACCAGAATTAAAAAACTGTCACGTGGAAGCGCCATTGAAATGAAAAAGGAATTTGAAATATGTATGTATTTAAAATAAAGTAAGTAAAAGTATACATACATAAAAATATTACTGTAATGAACTGTTAGTTATGAAAAAGAAAATGATACTCAAAAGAAGTGTTAGGTGTTAAACAAAAATTATAGCAAAAAACTGTGATGAAACTAAACAGGTATGTAACGAAAATTTAAATTAAAAAAAAATATGAACCGAAATGAATTATCCTAAAAAATATCCGATGGAATTCTGTCATGTATGTTACGAAAATTTTAATTAAATAAAAAGAAATCTTACAGGGAAACTGGCGGCGCAGCGGTCGGATCGCTGAATATTGGTTTCATGAATTTGTAACATGCATAACAGACGTCCGTCCCTCATGCAGGTAGCCGCAGTATTACCTAAACAAAAAAAAAAAAGAATTGCTTATTTAAGAACATCTTAATAAAGAAAGAAAGAAACAGAAACGGGATTAAGAAATTGTGAGGTCTTATTAATGGCTAGACACCCAATAAAATAAAATGAAATCTTCAATTAATCAAAATACGGACATGGGAATAAATAACAGGAATCTCAGCGATGAGTAAAACGCGTACAAGAACATGTAAAAACAGAAGGCGAAAAATTCTCTTTTGCAGAAGAAAATGTGTGTGTGTGTGGGAGGGGAAGTAGCCTCACAAAATAAGAGATGTAAATAAAGATAAGATACGTGGAAGTACAGGAACAGAGGCATAGAAATTAATATTTATTCAGTGCAAAATCTAGTAAATAAATGAACCTAAACTGTTGACGTCAGTTTTAATCAACAGTTCGTGATCATTCATGGAAAACTTTCTTAAACTGACGTTTGGTCTTCTTCACAGAGTATGGAATGTACAGGGAGGAAATGAAAGAGTGGTAGAATGCAGTGTCCCTCTCTTTTTGAGTTAACTACTTCGATCTACATGTCATGTGGAAGTGAAACGAAAATCGAATTGTTCACAGAATATCGAATGTACAGGGAGGAAATGAGTTTGACGCGCAGAACTGAACGACAATTCATTCAAAACACACAAGGAAACAAGTACGCAGGGTCGACAGAGGATGAGGAAATCATTAGAATTGACAATGGCATGGAAATGAATTCATAACAGGTTCGAAAAGAGTCAAAAAAAGGGCGTGAATTCGGTACCAAACGCCAGTAACGAAGCGCATTTCAATGCAGCTTTTATGTGCGTCACGCAGAAGTAAAGAATGAACACAGTGTCCCTTATCTGTTCAGGGTTTCTCTCAGATGCAAACAGAGTGGAAAAAGAAGTAAATGAATGCAGTTTCTTTCTGAGAAAAAAGGAATGAAAATAAAGTCTGTTCAAGGAAATAAACTTTTAAATAATTAGTGGAAAATTCTTACACCACCTTTGAAAGTGGAATGAAAAGTTGAAATACTTTATCGGATATTGTTCTAATTCAACGGTGAGAAAGCTATGAGAGTTACATCAAACTGTTAGCAAAGCTGAACTGTTGAAAGGAATTGTTAGAAAAGCAAATTCAACAAATGTAAATAGAGTTGAATAAATGTGAATGTTCTTTCGGAAACTGTAACGGGAGCACTCAGAAAGAGTTGTGCTTGCTATAATTTTTGAAATGGAATCGAAATTTTTATGAGAATAAAGAGTTGTTAAAGCAGTGTATCACAAAACTTTTTAGAATTGCCATAACTTGTTTTTGGAATATAGTGATCGCATCGACCGCAGTGCGGCGAAGCCGCAGTGAGGTGATGGCGATCAGACGGTTTAGGCAAAGTCCCCGGTTTGTGTGTTTGGCCCCCCTCCTGGTGCGCGCCGACGGCGCGCACATAGTCTCCCCGCAGGGGCCAAACACGCTAACCGTGTAAAAAATTGCATGCTTTCTTGTTTAACGCGAAACTTTTAAAGTTTTGATTTCTTGTTTTTATAGTATAAATTTATGCATAATGATTGAACAGACTGGTTGCATGGGGTTTTCGTGGTTTCCCTCATGTGTCACGTAAATACGGACCAGTTTTTTCAAGTCATTTTTGTATTTTATGTGAGAAGACCTCCACGAAGGCATAAAATAAAGTTGAATGTAAATGAACACAAATAAATAAAACTGAAAACAAACATGTTACAGGGAGGGAGACACAAATGCACAAATTCAATAAATATTTAAATAGGAATTTAACTGAATATACACACATCTATATAAACACATGCTACACACATTATAATTTTGAAATTAAAAGAACATAAATAAAGTAGAAATATACATATAAAGAACATGCAACAGGGAGGGAAACACGTATGTAAAATGTAAGGCTACTTTCACAGCACATACTCGGGATTTCATAGCTGCACTTGCACTCATTCAAAAAATATTTAAATAGAAATTAAATTGAATACACACACATCTATATGAACACATTAATTGTTAGAAGGAGTTACATTAATTTTTAGTATTATTGGAGTTAAATTAATTGTTACATTAATTGTTAGTATTATTGGAGTTACATTAATTGTTACATTAATTGTTAGTATTATTGGAGTTACATTAATTGTTAGAAGGACATTGTTAGAAGGAGGGAAACGCATATGTGATGTGTAAGGCTACTATCACAGATTTTCGGGATTTCACACATGCAATAAATCAATAAATATTTCAATAGAAATTTAATCAAACACAAAAAACACATCTATATATATGCTCTCTCTCTCTATCTCTCTCACTCACTCACTCACTCTCTCTCTCTATATCTATCTGTCTATCTATCTATCTATCTATCTAACTCTATCTACCTATCTATACCTGCGTCCTTTCACGTTTGGTTTCCAAAATTAAATTGAGCGAAAACGTGTTAAAAGGTTGCCAGAAAGTAACGAAGTCGCCTTAGGAGTGCTACCAGAATTAAAAAACTGTCACGTGGAAGCGCCATTGAAATGAAAAAGGAATTTGAAATATGTATGTATTTAAAATAAAATAAGTAAAAGTATACATACATAAAAATATTACTGTAATGAACTGTTAGTTATGAAAAAGAAAATGATACTCAAAAGAAGTGTTAGGTGTTAAACAAAAATTATAGCAAAAAACTGTGATGAAACCTAAACAGGTATGTAACGAAAATTTAAATTAAAAAAAAATATGAACCGAAATGAATTATCCTAAAAAATATCCGATGGAATTCATTCATGTATGTTACGAAAATTTTAATTAAATAAAAGAAATCTTACAGGGAAACTGGCGGCGCAGCGGTCGGATCGCTGAATATTGGTTTCATGAATTTGTAACATGCATAACAGACGTCCGTCCCTCATGCAGGTAGCCGCAGTATTACCTAAACAAAAAAAAATGAATTGCTTATTTAAGAACATCTTAATAAAGAAAGAAAGAAACAGAAACGGGATTAAGAAATTGTGAGGTCTTATTAATGGCTAGACACGCAATAAAATAAAATGAAATCTTTAATTAATGAAAATACGGACATGGGAATAAATAACAGGAATCTCAGCGATGAGTAAAACGCGTACAAGAACATGTAAAAACAGAAGGCGAAAAATTCTCTTTTGCAGAAGAAAATGTGTGTGTGGGGGGGGGGAAGTAGCCTCACAATATAAGAGATGTAAATAAATATAAGATACGTGGAAGTACAGGAACAGAGGCATAGAAATTAATATATATTCAGTGCAAAATCTAGTAAATAAATGAACCTAAACTGTTGACGTCAGTTTTAATCAACAGTTCGTGATCATTCATGGAAAACTTTCTTAAACTGACGTTTGGTCTTCTTCACAGAGTATGGAATGTACAGGGAGGAAATGAAAGAGTGGTAGAATGCAGTGTCCCTCTCTTTTTGAGTTAACTACTTCGATCTACATGTCATGTGGAAGTGAAACGAAAATCGAATTGTTCACAGAATATCGAATGTACAGGGAGGAAATGAGTTTGACGCGCAGAACTGAACGACAATTCATTCAAAACACACAAGGAAACAAGTACGCAGGGTCGACAGAGGATGAGGAAATCATTAGAATTGACAATGGCATGGAAATGAATTCATAACAGGTTCGAAAAGAGTCAAAAAAAGGGCATGAATTCGGTACCAAACGCCAGTAACGAAGCGCATTTCAATGCAGCTTTTATGTGCGTCACGCAGAAGTAAAGAATGAACACAGTGTCCCTTATCTGTTCAGGGTTTCTCTCAGATGCAAACAGAGTGGAAAAAGAAGTAAATGAATGCAGTTTCTTTCTGAGAAAAAAGGAATGAAAATAAAGTCTGTTCAAGGAAATAAACTTTTAAATAATTAGTGGAAAATGCTTACACCACCTTTAAAGTGGAATGAAAAGTTGAAATACTTTATCGGATATTGTTCTAATTCAACGGTGAGAAAGCTATGAGAGTTACATCAAACTGTTAGCAAAGCTGAACTGTTGAAAGGAATTGTTAGAAAAGCAAATTCAACAAATGTAAATAGAGTTGAATAAATGTGAATGTTCTTTCGGAAACTGTAACGGGAGCACTCAGAAAGAGTTGTGCTTGCTATAATTTTTGAAATGGAATCGAAATTTTTATGAGAATAAACAGTTGCAGAAGCAGTGTATCACAAAACGTTTTAGAATTGCCATAACTTGTTTTTGGAATATAGTGATCGCATCGACCGCAGTGAGGTGATGGCGATCAGTCGGTTTAGGCAAAGTCCCCGGTTTGTGTGTTTGGCCCCCCTCCTGGTGAGCGCCGAAGGCGCGCACATAGTCTCCCCGCACGGGCCAAACACGCTAATCGTGTAAAAAATTGCATGCTTTCTTGTTTAACGCGAAACTTTTAAAGTTTTGAGTTCTTGTTTTTATAGTATAAATTTATGCATAATGATTGAACAGACTGGTTGCATGGGGTTTTCGTCGTTTCCCTCATGTGTCACGTAAATACGGACCAGTTTTTTCAAGTCATTTTTGTATTTTATGTGAGAAGACCTCCACGAAGGCATAAAATAAAGTTGAATGTAAATGAACACAAATAAATAAAACTGAAAACAAACATGTTACAGGGAGGGAGACACAAATGCACAAATTCAATAAATATTTAAATAGGAATTTAACTGAATATACACACATCTATATAAACACATGCTACACACATTATAATTTTGAAATTAAAAGAACATAAATAAAGTAGAAATATACATATAAAGAACATGCAACAGGGAGGGAAACACGTATGTAAAATATAAGGCTACTTTCACAGCACATACTCGGGATTTCATAGCTGCACTTGCACTCATTCAATAAATATTTAAATAGAAATTAAATTGAATACACACACATCTATATGAACACATTAATTGTTAGAAGCAGTTACATTAATTGTTAGTATTATTGGAGTTAAATTATATGTTACATTAATTGTTAGTATTATTGGAGTTACATTAATTGTTAGAAGGAGGGAAACGCATATGTGATATGTAAGGCTACTATCACAGATTTTCGGGATTTCACACATGCAATAAATCAATAAATATTTCAATAGAAATTTAATCAAACACAAAAAACACATCTATATACATGCTCCCTCTCTCTCTCTCTGTCACTCACTCACTCACTCTCTCTCTCTATATCTATCTGTCTATCTATCTATCTATCTATCTATCTCTATCTACCTATCTATACCTGCGTCCTTTCACGTTTGGTTTCCAAAATTAAATTGAGCGAAAACGTGTTAAAAGGTTGCCAGAAAGTAACGAAGTCGCCTTAGGAGTGCTACCAGAATTAAAAAACAGTCACGTGGAAGCGCCATTGAAATGAAAAAGGAATTTGAAATATGTATGTATTTAAAATAAAGTAAGTAAAAGTATACATACATAAAAATATTACTGTAATGAACTGTTAGTTATGAAAAAGAAAATGATACTCAAAAGAAGTGTTAGGTGTTAAACAAAAATTATAGCAAAAAACTGTGATGAAACCTAAACAGGTATGTAACGAAAATTTAAATTAAAAAAAATATGAACCGAAATGAATTATCCTAAAAAATATCCGATGGAATTCATTCATGTATGTTACGAAAATTTTAATTAAATAAAAAGAAATCTTACAGGGAAACTGGCGGCGCAGCGGTCGGATCGCTGAATATTGGTTTCATGAATTTGTAACATGCATAACAGACGTCCGTCCCTCATGCAGGTAGCCGCAGTATTACCTAAACAAAAAAAAAATTAATTGCTTATTTAGGAACATCTTAATAAAGAAAGAAAGAAACAGAAACGGGATTAAGAAATTGTGAGGTCTTATTAATGGCTAGACACCCAATAAAATAAAATGAAATCTTTAATTAATCAAAATACGGACATGGGAATAAATAACAGGAATCTCAGCGATGAGTAAAACGCGTACAAGAACATGTAAAAACAGAAGGCGAAAAATTCTCTTTTGCAGAAGAAAATGTGTGTGTGTGTGTGTGGGGGGGGAGTAGCCTCACAAAATAAGAGAAGTAAATAAAGATAAGATACGTGGAAGTACAGGAACAGAGGCATAGAAATTAATATTTATTCAGTGCAAAATCTAGTAAATAAATGAACCTAAACTGTTGAGGTCAGTTTTATTCAACAGTTCGTGATCATTCATGGAAAACTTTCTTAAACTGACGTTTGGTCTTCTTCACAGAGTATGGAATGTACAGGGAGGAAATGAAAGAGTGGTAGAATGCAGTGTCCCTCTCTTTTTGAGTTAACTACTTCGATCTACATGTCATGTGGAAGTGAAAAGAAAATCGAATTGTTCACAGAATATCGAATGTACAGGGAGGAAGTGAGTTTGACGCGCAGAACTGAACGACAATTCATTCAAAACACACAAGGCAACAAGTACGCAGGGTCGACAGAGGATGAGGAAATTATTAGAATTGACAATGGCATGGAAATGAATTCATAACAGGTTCGAGAAGAGTCAAAAAAAGGGCGTGAATTCGGTACCAAACGCCAGTAACGAAGCGCATTTCAATGCAGCTTTTATGTGCGTCACGCAGAAGTAAAGAATGAACACAGTGTCCCTTATCTGTTCAGGGTTTCTTTCAAATGCAAACAGAGTGGAAAAAGAAGTAAATGAATGCAGTTTCTTTCTGAGAAAAAAGGAATGAAAATAAAGTCTGTTCAAGGAAATAAACTTTTAAATAATTAGTGGAAAATGCTTACACCACCTTTAAAGTGGAATGAAAAGTTGAAATACTTTATCGGATATTGTTCTAATTCAACGGTGAGAAAGCTATGAGAGTTACATCAAACTGTTAGCAAAGCTGAACTGTTGAAAGGAATTGTTAGAAAAGCAAATTCAACAAATGTAAATAGAGTTGAATAAATGTGAATGTTCTTTCGGAAACTGTAACGGGAGCACTCAGAAAGAGTTGTGCTTGCTATAATTTTTGAAATGGAATCGAAATTTTTATGAGAATAAAGAGTTGCAGAAGCAGTGTATCACAAAACATTTTAGAATTGCCATAACTTGTTTTTGGAATATAGTGATCGCATTGACCGCAGTGAGGTGATGGCCATCAGTCGGTTTAGGTAAAGTCCCCGGTTTGTGTGTTTGGCCCCTCTCCTGGTGCGCGCCGAAGGCGCGCACATAGTCTCCCCGCAGGGTCCAAACACGCTAACCGTGTAAAAAATTGCATGCTTTCTTGTTTAACGCGAAACTTTTAAAGTTTTGAGTTCTTGTTTTTATGGTATAAATTTATGCATAATGATTGAACAGACTGGTTGCATGGGGTTTTCGTCGTTTCCCTCATGTGTCACGTAAATACGGACCAGTTTTTTCAAGTCATTTTTGTATTTTATGTGAGAAGACCTCCACGAAGGCATAAAATAAAGTTGAATGTAAATGAACACAAATAAATAAAACTGAAAACAAACATGTTACAGGGAGGGAGACACAAATGCACAAATTCAATAAATATTTAAATAGGAATTTAACTGAATATACACACATCTATATAAACACATGCTACACACATTATAATTTTGAAATTAAAAGAACATAAATAAAGTAGAAATATACATATAAAGAACATGCAACAGGGAGGGAAACACGTATGTAAAATATAAGGCTACTTTCACAGCACATACTCGGGATTTCATAGCTGCACTTGCACTCATTCAATAAATATTTAAATAGAAATTAAATTGAATACACACACATCTATATGAACACATTAATTGTTAGAAGCAGTTACATTAATTGTTAGTATTATTGGAGTTAAATTAATTGTTACATTAATTGTTAGTATTATTGGAGTTACATTAATTGTTAGAAGGAGGGAAACGCATATGTGATATGTAAGGCTATCACAGATTTTCGGGATTTCACACATGCAATAAATCAATAAATATTTCAATAGAAATTTAATCAAACACAAAAAACACATCTATATACATGCTCTCTCTCTCTCTCTCTCACTCACTCACTCACTCTCTCTCTCTATATCTATCTGTCTATCTATCTATCTATCTATCTAACTCTATCTACCTATCTATACCTGCGTCCTTTCACGTTTGGTTTCCAAAATTAAATTGAGCGAAAACGTGTTAAAAGGTTGCCAGAAAGTAACGAAGTCGCCTTAGGAGTGCTACCAGAATTAAAAAACAGTCACGTGGAAGCGCCATTGAAATGAAAAAGGAATTTGAAATATGTATGTATTTAAAATAAAGTAAGTAAAAGTATACATACATAAAAATATTACTGTAATGAACTGTTAGTTATGAAAAAGAAAATGATACTCAAAAGAAGTGTTAGGTGTTAAACAAAAATTATAGCAAAAAACTGTGATGAAACCTAATTAGGTATGTAAGGAAAATTTAAATTAAAAAAATATGAACCGAAATGAATTATCGTAAAAAATATCAGATCGAATTCATTCATGTATGTTACGAAAATTTTAATTAAATAAAAAGAAATCTTACAGGGAAACTGGCGGCGCAGCGGTCGGATCGCTGAATATTGGTTTCATGAATTTGTAACATGCATAACAGACGTCCGTCGCTCATGCAGGTAGCCGCAGTATTACCTAAACAAAAAAAAATGAATTGCTTATTTAAGAACATCTTAATAAAGAAAGAAAGAAACAGAAACGGGATTAAGAAATTGTGAGGTCTTATTAATGGCTAGACACCCAATAAAATAAAATGAAATCTTTAATTAATCAAAATACGGACATGGGAATAAATAACAGGAATCTCAGCGATGAGTAAAACGCGTACAAGAACATGTAAAAACAGAAGGCGAAAAATTCTCTTTTGCAGAAGAAAATGTGTGTGTGTGTGTGGGGGGAAGTAGCCTCACAAAATAAGAGAAGTAAATAAAGATAAGATACGTGGAAGTACAGGAACAGAGGCATAGAAATTAATATTTATTCAGTGCAAAATCTAGTAAATAAATGAACCTAAACTGTTGAGGTCAGTTTTAATCAACAGTTCGTGATCATTCATGGAAAACTTTCTTAAACTGACGTTTGGTCTTCTTCACAGAGTATGGAATGTACAGGGAGGAAATGAAAGAGTGGTAGAATGCAGTGTCCCTCTCTTTTTGAGTTAACTACTTCGATCTACATGTCATGTGGAAGTGAAAAGAAAATCGAATTGTTCACAGAATATCGAATGTACAGGGAGGAAATGAGTTTGACGCGCAGAACTGAACGCCAATTCATTCAAAACACACAAGGAAACAAGTACGCAGGGTCGACAGAGGATAAGGAAATCATTAGAATTATCAATGGCATGGAAATGAATTCATAACAGGTTCGAAAAGAGTCAAAAAAAGGGCGTGAATTCGGTACCAAACGCCAGTAACGAAGCGCATTTCAATGCAGCTTTTATGTGCGTCACGCAGAAGTAAAGAATGAACACAGTGTCCCTTATCTGTTCAGGGTTTCTTTCAGATGCAAACAGAGTGGAAAATGAAGTAAATGAATGCAGTTTCTTTCTGAGAAAAAAGGAATGAAAATAAAGTCTGTTCAAGGAAATAAACTTTTAAATAATTAGTGGAAAATGCTTACACCACCTTTGAAAGTGGAATGAAAAGTTGAAATACTTTATCGGATATTGTTCTAATTCAACGGTGAGAAAGCTATGAGAGTTACATCAAACTGTTAGCAAAGCTGAACTGTTGAAAGGAATTGTTAGAAAAGCAAATTCAACAAATGTAAATAGAGTTGAATAAATGTGAATGTTCTTTCGGAAACTGTAACGGGAGCACTCAGAAAGAGTTGTGCTTGCTATAATTTTTGAAATGGAATCGAAATTTTTATGAGAATAAACAGTTGCAGAAGCAGTGTTTCACAAAACGTTTTAGAATTGCCATAACTTGTTTTTGGAATATAGTGATCGCATCGACCGCAGTGAGGTGATGGCGATCAGTCGGTTTAGGCAAAGTCCCCGGTTTGTGTGTTTGGCCCCCCTCCTGGTGAGCGCCGAAGGCGCGCACATAGTCTCCCCGCACGGGCCAAACACGCTAATCGTGTAAAAAATTGCATGCTTTCTTGTTTAACGCGAAACTTTTAAAGTTTTGAGTTCTTGTTTTTATAGTATAAATTTATGCATAATGATTGAACAGACTGGTTGCATGGGGTTTTCGTCGTTTCCCTCATGTGTCACGTAAATACGGACCAGTTTTTTCAAGTCATTTTTGTATTTTATGTGAGAAGACCTCCACGAAGGCATAAAATAAAGTTGAATGTAAATGAACACAAATAAATAAAACTGAAAACAAACATGTTACAGGGAGGGAGACACAAATGCACAAATTCAATAAATATTTAAATAGGAATTTAACTGAATATACACACATCTATATAAACACATGCTACACACATTATAATTTTGAAATTAAAAGAACATAAATAAAGTAGAAATATACATATAAAGAACATGCAACAGGGAGGGAAACACGTATGTAAAATATAAGGCTACTTTCACAGCACATACTCGGGATTTCATAGCTGCACTTGCACTCATTCAATAAATATTTAAATAGAAATTAAATTGAATACACACACATCTATATGAACACATTAATTGTTAGAAGCAGTTACATTAATTGTTAGTATTATTGGAGTTAAATTAATTGTTACATTAATTGTTAGTATTATTGGAGTTACATTAATTGTTAGAAGGAGGGAAACGCATATGTGATATGTAAGGCTATCACAGATTTTCGGGATTTCACACATGCAATAAATCAATAAATATTTCAATAGAAATTTAATCAAACACAAAAAACACATCTATATACATGCTCTCTCTCTCTCTCTCTCACTCACTCACTCACTCTCTCTCTCTATATCTATCTGTCTATCTATCTATCTATCTATCTAACTCTATCTACCTATCTATACCTGCGTCCTTTCACGTTTGGTTTCCAAAATTAAATTGAGCGAAAACGTGTTAAAAGGTTGCCAGAAAGTAACGAAGTCGCCTTAGGAGTGCTACCAGAATTAAAAAACAGTCACGTGGAAGCGCCATTGAAATGAAAAAGGAATTTGAAATATGTATGTATTTAAAATAAAGTAAGTAAAAGTATACATACATAAAAATATTACTGTAATGAACTGTTAGTTATGAAAAAGAAAATGATACTCAAAAGAAGTGTTAGGTGTTAAACAAAAATTATAGCAAAAAACTGTGATGAAACCTAATTAGGTATGTAAGGAAAATTTAAATTAAAAAAAATATGAACCGAAATGAATTATCGTAAAAAATATCAGATCGAATTCATTCATGTATGTTACGAAAATTTTAATTAAATAAAAAGAAATCTTACAGGGAAACTGGCGGCGCAGCGGTCGGATCGCTGAATATTGGTTTCATGAATTTGTAACATGCATAACAGACGTCCGTCGCTCATGCAGGTAGCCGCAGTATTACCTAAACAAAAAAAAATGAATTGCTTATTTAAGAACATCTTAATAAAGAAAGAAAGAAACAGAAACGGGATTAAGAAATTGTGAGGTCTTATTAATGGCTAGACACCCAATAAAATAAAATGAAATCTTTAATTAATCAAAATACGGACATGGGAATAAATAACAGGAATCTCAGCGATGAGTAAAACGCGTACAAGAACATGTAAAAACAGAAGGCGAAAAATTCTCTTTTGCAGAAGAAAATGTGTGTGTGTGTGTGGGGGGGAAGTAGCCTCACAAAATAAGAGAAGTAAATAAAGATAAGATACGTGGAAGTACAGGAACAGAGGCATAGAAATTAATATTTATTCAGTGCAAAATCTAGTAAATAAATGAACCTAAACTGTTGAGGTCAGTTTTAATCAACAGTTGGTGATCATTCATGGAAAACTTTCTTAAACTGACGTTTGGTCTTCTTCACAGAGTATGGAATGTACAGGGAGGAAATGAAAGAGTGGTAGAATGCAGTGTCCCTCTCTTTTTGAGTTAACTACTTCGATCTACATGTCATGTGGAAGTGAAAAGAAAATCGAATTGTTCACAGAATATCGAATGTACAGGGAGGAAATGAGTTTGACGCGCAGAACTGAACGACAATTCATTCAAAACACACAAGGAAACAAGTACGCAGGGTCGACAGAGGATGAGGAAATCATTAGAATTGACAATGACATGGAAATGAATTCATAACAGGTTCGAAAAGAGTCAAAAAAAGGGCGTGAATTCGGTACCAAACGCCAGTAACGAAGCGCATTTCAATGCAGCTTTTATGTGCGTCACGCAGAAGTAAAGAATGAACACAGTGTCCCTTATCTGTTCAGGGTTTCTTTCAGATGCAAACAGAGTGGAAAATGAAGTAAATGAATGCAGTTTCTTTCTGAGAAAAAAGGAATGAAAATAAAGTCTGTTCAAGGAAATAAACTTTTAAATAATTAGTGGAAAATGCTTACACCACCTTTGAAAGTGGAATTAAAAGTTGAAATACTTTATCGGATATTGTTCTAATTCAACGGTGAGAAAGCTATGAGAGTTACATCAAACTGTTAGCAAAGCTGAAGTGTTGAAAGGAATTGTTAGAAAAGCAAATTCAACAAATGTAAATAGAGTTGAATAAATGTGAATGTTCTTTCGGAAACTGTAACGGGAGCACTCAGAAAGAGCTGTGCTTGCTATAATTTTTGAAATGGAATCGAAATTTTTATGAGAATAAACAGTTGCAGAAGCAGTGTATCACAAAACGTTTTAGAATTGCCATAACTTGTTTTTGGAATATAGTGATCGCATCGACCGCAGTGAGGTGATGGCGATCAGTCGGTTTAGGCAAAGTCCCCGGTTTGTGTGTTTGGCCCCCCTCCTGGTGCGCGCCGAAGGCGCGCACATAGTCTCCCCGCAGGGGCCAAACACGCTAACCGTGTAAAAAATTGCATGCTTTCTTGTTTAACGCGAAACTTTTAAAGTTTTGATTTCTTGTTTTTATAGTATAAATTTATGCATAATGATTGAACAGACTGGTTGCATGGGGTTTTCGTCGTTTCCCTCATGTGTCACGTAAATACTGACCAGTTTTTTCAAGTCATTTTTGTATTTTATGTGAGAAGACCTCCACGAAGGCATAAAATAAAGTTGAATGTAAATGAACACAAATAAATAAAACTGAAAACAAACATGTTACAGGGAGGGAGACACAAATGCACAAATTCAATAAATATTTAAATAGGAATTTAACTGAATATACACACATCTATATAAACACATGCTACACACATTATAATTTTGAAATTAAAAGAACATAAATAAAGTAGAAATATACATATAAAGAACATGCAACAGGGAGGGAAACACGTATGTAAAATGTAAGGCTACTTTCACAGCACATACTCGGGATTTCATAGCTGCACTTGCACTCATTCAATAAATATTTAAATAGAAATTAAATTGAATACACACACATCTATATGAACACATTAATTGTTAGAAGGAGTTACATTAATTGTTAGTATTATTGGAGTTAAATTAATTGTTACATTAATTGTTAGTATTATTGGAGTTACATTAATTGTTAGAAGGAGGGAAACGCATATGTGATATGTAAGGCTATCACAGATTTTCGGGATTTCACACATGCAATAAATCAATAAATATTTCAATAGAAATTTAATCAAACACAAAAAACACATCTATATACATGCTCTCTCTCTCTCTCTCTCACTCACTCACTCACTCTCTCTCTCTATATCTATCTGTCTATCTATCTATCTATCTATCTAACTCTATCTACCTATCTATACCTGCGTCCTTTCACGTTTGGTTTCCAAAATTAAATTGAGCGAAAACGTGTTAAAAGGTTGCCAGAAAGTAACGAAGTCGCCTTAGGAGTGCTACCAGAATTAAAAAACAGTCACGTGGAAGCGCCATTGAAATGAAAAAGGAATTTGAAATATGTATGTATTTAAAATAAAGTAAGTAAAAGTATACATACATAAAAATATTACTGTAATGAACTGTTAGTTATGAAAAAGAAAATGATACTCAAAAGAAGTGTTAGGTGTTAAACAAAATTTATAGCAAAAAACTGTGATGAAACCTAAACAGGTATGTAAGGAAAATTTAAATTAAAAAAAATATGAACCGAAATGAATTATCCTAAAAAATATCAGATGGAATTCATTCATGTATGTTACGAAAATTTTAATTAAATAAAAAGAAATCTTACAGGGAAACTGGCGGCGCAGCGGTCGGATCGCTGAATATTGGTTTCATGAATTTGTAACATGCATAACAGACGTCCGTCCCTCATGCAGGTAGCCGCAGTATTACCTAAACAAAAAAAAATGAATTGCTTATTTAAGAACATCTTAATAAAGAAAGAAAGAAACAGAAACGGGATTAAGAAATTGTGAGGTCTTATTAATGGCTAGACACCCAATAAAATAAAATGAAATCTTTAATTAATCAAAATACGGACATGGGAATAAATAACAGGAATCTCAGCGATGAGTAAAACGCGTACAAGAACATGTAAAAACAGAATGCGAAAAATTCTCTTTTGCAGAAGAAAATGTGTGTGTGTGTGTGGGGGGAAGTAGCCTCACAAAATAAGAGAAGTAAATAAAGATAAGATACGTGGAAGTACAGGAACAGAGGCATAGAAATTAATATTTATTCAGTGCAAAATCTAGTAAATAAATGAACCTAAACTGTTGAGGTCAGTTTTAATCAACAGTTCGTGATCATTCATGGAAAACTTTCTTAAACTGACGTTTGGTCTTCTTCACAGAGTATGGAATGTACAGGGAGGAAATGAAAGAGTGGTAGAATGCAGTGTCCCTCTCTTTTTGAGTTAACTACTTCGATCTACATGTCATGTGGAAGTGAAAAGAAAATCGAATTGTTCACAGAATATCGAATGTACAGGGAGGAAATGAGTTTGACGCGCAGAACTGAACGCCAATTCATTCAAAACACACAAGGAAACAAGTACGCAGGGTCGACAGAGGATAAGGAAATCATTAGAATTATCAATGGCATGGAAATGAATTCATAACAGGTTCGAAAAGAGTCAAAAAAAGGGCGTGAATTCGGTACCAAACGCCAGTAACGAAGCGCATTTCAATGCAGCTTTTATGTGCGTCACGCAGAAGTAAAGAATGAACACAGTGTCCCTTATCTGTTCAGGGTTTCTTTCAGATGCAAACAGAGTGGAAAATGAAGTAAATGAATGCAGTTTCTTTCTGAGAAAAAAGGAATGAAAATAAAGTCTGTTCAAGGAAATAAACTTTTAAATAATTAGTGGAAAATGCTTACACCACCTTTGAAAGTGGAATGAAAAGTTGAAATACTTTATCGGATATTGTTCTAATTCAACGGTGAGAAAGCTATGAGAGTTACATCAAACTGTTAGCAAAGCTGAACTGTTGAAAGGAATTGTTAGAAAAGCAAATTCAACAAATGTAAATAGAGTTGAATAAATGTGAATGTTCTTTCGGAAACTGTAACGGGAGCACTCAGAAAGAGTTGTGCTTGCTATAATTTTTGAAATGGAATCGAAATTTTTATGAGAATAAACAGTTGCAGAAGCAGTGTATCACAAAACGTTTTAGAATTGCCATAACTTGTTTTTGGAATATAGTGATCGCATCGACCGCAGTGAGGTGATGGCGATCAGTCGGTTTAGGCAAAGTCCCCGGTTTGTGTGTTTGGCCCCCCTCCTGGTGAGCGCCGAAGGCGCGCACATAGTCTCCCCGCACGGGCCAAACACGCTAATCGTGTAAAAAATTGCATGCTTTCTTGTTTAACGCGAAACTTTTAAAGTTTTGAGTTCTTGTTTTTATAGTATAAATTTATGCATAATGATTGAACAGACTGGTTGCATGGGGTTTTCGTCGTTTCCCTCATGTGTCACGTAAATACGGACCAGTTTTTTCAAGTCATTTTTGTATTTTATGTGAGAAGACCTCCACGAAGGCATAAAATAAAGTTGAATGTAAATGAACACAAATAAATAAAACTGAAAACAAACATGTTACAGGGAGGGAGACACAAATGCACAAATTCAATAAATATTTAAATAGGAATTTAACTGAATATACACACATCTATATAAACACATGCTACACACATTATAATTTTGAAATTAAAAGAACATAAATAAAGTAGAAATATACATATAAAGAACATGCAACAGGGAGGGAAACACGTATGTAAAATATAAGGCTACTTTCACAGCACATACTCGGGATTTCATAGCTGCACTTGCACTCATTCAATAAATATTTAAATAGAAATTAAATTGAATACACACACATCTATATGAACACATTAATTGTTAGAAGCAGTTACATTAATTGTTAGTATTATTGGAGTTAAATTATATGTTACATTAATTGTTAGTATTATTGGAGTTACATTAATTGTTAGAAGGAGGGAAACGCATATGTGATATGTAAGGCTACTATCACAGATTTTCGGGATTTCACACATGCAATAAATCAATAAATATTTCAATAGAAATTTAATCAAACACAAAAAACACATCTATATACATGCTCCCTCTCTCTCTCTCTGTCACTCACTCACTCACTCTCTCTCTCTATATCTATCTGTCTATCTATCTATCTATCTATCTATCTCTATCTACCTATCTATACCTGCGTCCTTTCACGTTTGGTTTCCAAAATTAAATTGAGCGAAAACGTGTTAAAAGGTTGCCAGAAAGTAACGAAGTCGCCTTAGGAGTGCTACCAGAATTAAAAAACAGTCACGTGGAAGCGCCATTGAAATGAAAAAGGAATTTGAAATATGTATGTATTTAAAATAAAGTAAGTAAAAGTATACATACATAAAAATATTACTGTAATGAACTGTTAGTTATGAAAAAGAAAATGATACTCAAAAGAAGTGTTAGGTGTTAAACAAAAATTATAGCAAAAAACTGTGATGAAACCTAAACAGGTATGTAACGAAAATTTAAATTAAAAAAAATATGAACCTAAATGAATTATCCTAAAAAATATCCGATGGAATTCATTCATGTATGTTACGAAAATTTTAATTAAATAAAAAGAAATCTTACAGGGAAACTGGCGGAGCAGCGGTCGGATCGCTGAATATTGGTTTCATGAATTTGTAACATGCATAACAGACGTCCGTCCCTCATGCAGGTAGCCGCAGTATTACCTAAACAAAAAAAAATTAATTGCTTATTTAGGAACATCTTAATAAAGAAAGAAAGAAACAGAAACGGGATTAAGAAATTGTGAGGTCTTATTAATGGCTAGACACCCAATAAAATAAAATGAAATCTTTAATTAATCAAAATACGGACATGGGAATAAATAACAGGAATCTCAGCGATGAGTAAAACGCGTACAAGAACATGTAAAAACAGAAGGCGAAAAATTCTCTTTTGCAGAAGAAAATGTGTGTGTGTGTGGGGGGGGGAGTAGCCTCACAAAATAAGAGAAGTAAATAAAGATAAGATACGTGGAAGTACAGGAACAGAGGCATAGAAATTAATATTTATTCAGTGCAAAATCTAGTAAATAAATGAACCTAAACTGTTGAGGTCAGTTTTATTCAACAGTTCGTGATCATTCATGGAAAACTTTCTTAAACTGACGTTTGGTCTTCTTCACAGAGTATGGAATGTACAGGGAGGAAATGAAAGAGTGGTAGAATGCAGTGTCCCTCTCTTTTTGAGTTAACTACTTCGATCTACATGTCATGTGGAAGTGAAAAGAAAATCGAATTGTTCACAGAATATCGAATGTACAGGGAGGAAGTGAGTTTGACGCGCAGAACTGAACGACAATTCATTCAAAACACACAAGGCAACAAGTACGCAGGGTCCACAGAGGATGAGGAAATTATTAGAATTGACAATGGCATGGAAATGAATTCATAACAGGTTCGAGAAGAGTCAAAAAAAGGGCGTGAATTCGGTACCAAACGCCAGTAACGAAGCGCATTTCAATGCAGCTTTTATGTGCGTCACGCAGAAGTAAAGAATGAACACAGTGTCCCTTATCTGTTCAGGGTTTCTTTCAAATGCAAACAGAGTGGAAAAAGAAGTAAATGAATGCAGTTTCTTTCTGAGAAAAAAGGAATGAAAATAAAGTCTGTTCAAGGAAATAAACTTTTAAATAATTAGTGGAAAATGCTTACACCACCTTTAAAGTGGAATGAAAAGTTGAAATACTTTATCGGATATTGTTCTAATTCAACGGTGAGAAAGCTATGAGAGTTACATCAAACTGTTAGCAAAGCTGAACTGTTGAAAGGAATTGTTAGAAAAGCAAATTCAACAAATGTAAATAGAGTTGAATAAATGTGAATGTTCTTTCGGAAACTGTAACGGGAGCACTCAGAAAGAGTTGTGCTTGCTATAATTTTTGAAATGGAATCGAAATTTTTATGAGAATAAACAGTTGCAGAAGCAGTGTATCACAAAACGTTTTAGAATTGCCATAACTTGTTTTTGGAATATAGTGATCGCATCGACCGCAGTGAGGTGATGGCGATCAGTCGGTTTAGGCAAAGTCCCCGGTTTGTGTGTTTGGCCCCCCTCCTGGTGAGCGCCGAAGGCGCGCACATAGTCTCCCCGCAGGTGCCAAACACGCTAATCGTGTAAAAAATTGCATGCTTTCTTGTTTAACGCGAAACTTTTAAAGTTTTGAGTTCTTGTTTTTATAGTATAAATTTATGCATAATGATTGAACAGACTGGTTGCATGGGGTTTTCGTCGTTTCCCTCATGTGTCACGTAAATACGGACCAGTTTTTTCAAGTCATTTTTGTATTTTATGTGAGAAGACCTCCACGAAGGCATAAAATAAAGTTGAATGTAAATGAACACAAATAAATAAAACTGAAAACAAACATGTTACAGGGAGGGAGACACAAATGCACAAATTCAATAAATATTTAAATAGGAATTTAACTGAATATACACACATCTATATAAACACATGCTACACACATTATAATTTTGAAATTAAAAGAACATAAATAAAGTAGAAATATACATATAAAGAACATGCAACAGGGAGGGAAACACGTATGTAAAATGTAAGGCTACTTTCACAGCACATACTCGGGATTTCATAGCTGCACTTGCACTCATTCAAAAAATATTTAAATAGAAATTAAATTGAATACACACACATCTATATGAACACATTAATTGTTAGAAGGAGTTACATTAATTTTTAGTATTATTGGAGTTAAATTAATTGTTACATTAATTGTTAGTATTATTGGAGTTACATTAATTGTTACATTAATTGTTAGTATTATTGGAGTTACATTAATTGTTAGAAGGACATTGTTAGAAGGAGGGAAACGCATATGTGATGTGTAAGGCTACTATCACAGATTTTCGGGATTTCACACATGCAATAAATCAATAAATATTTCAATAGAAATTTAATCAAACACAAAAAACACATCTATATACATGCTCTCTCTCTCTATCTCTCTCACTCACTCACTCACTCTCTCTCTATATATCTATCTGTCTATCTATCTATCTATCTATCTAACTCTATCTACCTATCTATACCTGCGTCCTTTCACGTTTGGTTTCCAAAATTAAATTGAGCGAAAACGTGTTAAAAGGATGCCAGAAAGTAACGAAGTCGCCTTAGGAGTGCTACCAGAATTAAAAAACTGTCACGTGGAAGCGCCATTGAAATGAAAAAGGAATTTGAAATATGTATGTATTTAAAATAAAGTAAGTAAAAGTATACATACATAAAAATATTACTGTAATGAACTGTTAGTTATGAAAAAGAAAATGATACTCAAAAGAAGTGTTAGGTGTTAAACAAAAATTATAGCAAAAAACTGTGATGAAACCTAAACAGGTATGTAACGAAAATTTAAATTAAAAAAAAATATGAACCGAAATGAATTATCCTAAAAAATATCCGATGGAATTCATTCATGTATGTTACGAAAATTTTAATTAAATAAAAATAAATCTTACAGGGAAACTGGCGGCGCAGCGGTCGGATCGCTGAATATTGGTTTCATGAATTTGTAACATGCATAACAGACGTCCGTCCCTCATGCAGGTAGCCGCAGTATTACCTAAACAAAAAAAAAAAAAAAAAAAAAGAATTGCTTATTTAAGAACATCTTAAGAAAGAAAGAAAGAAACAGAAACGGGATTAAGAAATTGTGAGGTCTTATTAATGGCTAGACACCCAATAAAATAAAATGAAATCTTCAATTAATCAAAATACGGACATGGGAATAAATAACAGGAATCTCAGCGATGAGTAAAACGCGTACAAGAACATGTAAAAACAGAAGGCGAAAAATTCTCTTTTGCAGAAGAAAATGTGTGTGTGTGTGGGAGGGGAAGTAGCCTCACAAAATAAGAGATGTAAATAAAGATAAGATACGTGGAAGTACAGGAACAGAGGCATAGAAATTAATATTTATTCAGTGCAAAATCTAGTAAATAAATGAACCTAAACTTTTGACGTCAGTTTTAATCAACAGTTCGTGATCATTCATGGAAAACTTTCTTAAACTGACGTTTGGTCTTCTTCACAGAGTATGGAATGTACAGGGAGGAAATGAAAGAGTGGTAGAATGCAGTGTCCCTCTCTTTTTGAGTTAACTACTTCGATCTACATGTCATGTGGAAGTGAAACGAAAATCGAATTGTTCACAGAATATCGAATGTACAGGGAGGAAATGAGTTTGACGCGCAGAACTGAACGACAATTCATTCAAAACACACAAGGAAACAAGTACGCAGGGTCGACAGAGGATGAGGAAATCATTAGAATTGACAATGGCATGGAAATGAATTCATAACAGGTTCGAAAAGAGTCAAAAAAGGGGCGTGAATTCGGTACCAAACGCCAGTAACGAAGCGCATTTCAATGCAGCTTTTATGTGCGTCACGCAGAAGTAAAGAATGAACACAGTGTCCCTTATCTGTTCAGGGTTTCTCTCAGATGCAAACAGAGTGGAAAAAGAAGTAAATGAATGCAGTTTCTTTCTGAGAAAAAAGGAATGAAAATAAAGTCTGTTCAAGGAAATAAACTTTTAAATAATTAGTGGAAAATTCTTACACCACCTTTGAAAGTGGAATGAAAAGTTGAAATACTTTATCGGATATTGTTCTAATTCAACGGTGAGAAAGCTATGAGAGTTACATCAAACTGTTAGCAAAGCTGAACTGTTGAAAGGAATTGTTAGAAAAGCAAATTCAACAAATGTAAATAGAGTTGAATAAATGTGAATGTTCTTTCGGAAACTGTAACGGGAGCACTCAGAAAGAGTTGTGCTTGCTATAATTTTTGAAATGGAATCGAAATTTTTATGAGAATAAAGAGTTGTTAAAGCAGTGTATCACAAAACTTTTTAGAATTGCCATAACTTGTTTTTGGAATATAGTGATCGCATCGACCGCAGTGCGGCGAAGCCGCAGTGAGGTGATGGCGATCAGACGGTTTAGGCAAAGTCCCCGGTTTGTGTGTTTGGCCCCCCTCCTGGTGCGCGCTGAAGGCGCGCACATAGTCTCCCCGCAGGGGCCAAACACGCTAACCGTGTAAAAAATTGCATGCTTTCTTGTTTAACGCGAAACTTTTAAAGTTTTGATTTCTTGTTTTTATAGTATAAATTTATGCATAATGATTGAACAGACTGGTTGCATGGGGTTTTCGTCGTTTCCCTCATGTGTCACGTAAATACTGACCAGTTTTTTCAAGTCATTTTTGTATTTTATGTGAGAAGACCTCCACGAAGGCATAAAATAAAGTTGAATGTAAATGAACACAAATAAATAAAACTGAAAACAAACATGTTACAGGGAGGGAGACACAAATGCACAAATTCAATAAATATTTAAATAGGAATTTAACTGAATATACACACATCTATATAAACACATGCTACACACATTATAATTTTGAAATTAAAAGAACATAAATAAAGTAGAAATATACATATAAAGAACATGCAACAGGGAGGGAAACACGTATGTAAAATGTAAGGCTACTTTCACAGCACATACTCGGGATTTCATAGCTGCACTTGCACTCATTCAATAAATATTTAAATAGAAATTAAATTGAATACACACACATCTATATGAACACATTAATTGTTAGAAGGAGTTACATTAATTGTTAGTATTATTGGAGTTAAATTAATTGTTACATTAATTGTTAGTATTATTGGAGTTACATTAATTGTTAGAAGGAGGGAAACGCATATGTGATATGTAAGGCTATCACAGATTTTCGGGATTTCACACATGCAATAAATCAATAAATATTTCAATAGAAATTTAATCAAACACAAAAAACACATCTATATACATGCTCTCTCTCTCTCTCTCTCACTCACTCACTCACTCTCTCTCTCTATATCTATCTGTCTATCTATCTATCTATCTATCTAACTCTATCTACCTATCTATACCTGCGTCCTTTCACGTTTGGTTTCCAAAATTAAATTGAGCGAAAACGTGTTAAAAGGTTGCCAGAAAGTAACGAAGTCGCCTTAGGAGTGCTACCAGAATTAAAAAACAGTCACGTGGAAGCGCCATTGAAATGAAAAAGGAATTTGAAATATGTATGTATTTAAAATAAAGTAAGTAAAAGTATACATACATAAAAATATTACTGTAATGAACTGTTAGTTATGAAAAAGAAAATGATACTCAAAAGAAGTGTTAGGTGTTAAACAAAATTTATAGCAAAAAACTGTGATGAAACCTAAACAGGTATGTAAGGAAAATTTAAATTAAAAAAAATATGAACCGAAATGAATTATCGTAAAAAATATCAGATGGAATTCATTCATGTATGTTACGAAAATTTTAATTAAATATAAAGAAATCTTACAGGGAAACTGGCGGCGCAGCGGTCGGATCGCTGAATATTGGTTTCATGAATTTGTAACATGCATAACAGACGTCCGTCCCTCATGCAGGTAGCCGCAGTATTACCTAAACAAAAAAAAATGAATTGCTTATTTAAGAACATCTTAATAAAGAAAGAAAGAAACAGAAACGGGATTAAGAAATTGTGAGGTCTTATTAATGGCTAGACACCCAATAAAATAAAATGAAATCTTTAATTAATCAAAATACGGACATGGGAATAAATAACAGGAATCTCAGCGATGAGTAAAACGCGTACAAGAACATGTAAAAACAGAATGCGAAAAATTCTCTTTTGCAGAAGAAAATGTGTGTGTGTGTGTGGGGGGAAGTAGCCTCACAAAATAAGAGAAGTAAATAAAGATAAGATACGTGGAAGTACAGGAACAGAGGCATAGAAATTAATATTTATTCAGTGCAAAATCTAGTAAATAAATGAACCTAAACTGTTGAGGTCAGTTTTAATCAACAGTTCGTGATCATTCATGGAAAACTTTCTTAAACTGACGTTTGGTCTTCTTCACAGAGTATGGAATGTACAGGGAGGAAATGAAAGAGTGGTAGAATGCAGTGTCCCTCTCTTTTTGAGTTAACTACTTCGATCTACATGTCATGTGGAAGTGAAAAGAAAATCGAATTGTTCACAGAATATCGAATGTACAGGGAGGAAATGAGTTTGACGCGCAGAACTGAACGCCAATTCATTCAAAACACACAAGGAAACAAGTACGCAGGGTCGACAGAGGATAAGGAAATCATTAGAATTATCAATGGCATGGAAATGAATTCATAACAGGTTCGAAAAGAGTCAAAAAAAGGGCGTGAATTCGGTACCAAACGCCAGTAACGAAGCGCATTTCAATGCAGCTTTTATGTGCGTCACGCAGAAGTAAAGAATGAACACAGTGTCCCTTATCTGTTCAGGGTTTCTTTCAGATGCAAACAGAGTGGAAAATGAAGTAAATGAATGCAGTTTCTTTCTGAGAAAAAAGGAATGAAAATAAAGTCTGTTCAAGGAAATAAACTTTTAAATAATTAGTGGAAAATGCTTACACCACCTTTGAAAGTGGAATGAAAAGTTGAAATACTTTATCGGATATTGTTCTAATTCAACGGTGAGAAAGCTATGAGAGTTACATCAAACTGTTAGCAAAGCTGAACTGTTGAAAGGAATTGTTAGAAAAGCAAATTCAACAAATGTAAATAGAGTTGAATAAATGTGAATGTTCTTTCGGAAACTGTAACGGGAGCACTCAGAAAGAGTTGTGCTTGCTATAATTTTTGAAATGGAATCGAAATTTTTATGAGAATAAACAGTTGCAGAAGCAGTGTATCACAAAACGTTTTAGAATTGCCATAACTTGTTTTTGGAATATAGTGATCGCATCGACCGCAGTGAGGTGATGGCGATCAGTCGGTTTAGGCAAAGTCCCCGGTTTGTGTGTTTGGCCCCCCTCCTGGTGAGCGCCGAAGGCGCGCACATAGTCTCCCCGCACGGGCCAAACACGCTAATCGTGTAAAAAATTGCATGCTTTCTTGTTTAACGCGAAACTTTTAAAGTTTTGAGTTCTTGTTTTTATAGTATAAATTTATGCATAATGATTGAACAGACTGGTTGCATGGGGTTTTCGTCGTTTCCCTCATGTGTCACGTAAATACGGACCAGTTTTTTCAAGTCATTTTTGTATTTTATGTGAGAAGACCTCCACGAAGGCATAAAATAAAGTTGAATGTAAATGAACACAAATAAATAAAACTGAAAACAAACATGTTACAGGGAGGGAGACACAAATGCACAAATTCAATAAATATTTAAATAGGAATTTAACTGAATATACACACATCTATATAAACACATGCTACACACATTATAATTTTGAAATTAAAAGAACATAAATAAAGTAGAAATATACATATAAAGAACATGCAACAGGGAGGGAAACACGTATGTAAAATATAAGGCTACTTTCACAGCACATACTCGGGATTTCATAGCTGCACTTGCACTCATTCAATAAATATTTAAATAGAAATTAAATTGAATACACACACATCTATATGAACACATTAATTGTTAGAAGCAGTTACATTAATTGTTAGTATTATTGGAGTTAAATTATATGTTACATTAATTGTTAGTATTATTGGAGTTACATTAATTGTTAGAAGGAGGGAAACGCATATGTGATATGTAAGGCTACTATCACAGATTTTCGGGATTTCACACATGCAATAAATCAATAAATATTTCAATAGAAATTTAATCAAACACAAAAAACACATCTATATACATGCTCCCTCTCTCTCTCTCTGTCACTCACTCACTCACTCTCTCTCTCTATATCTATCTGTCTATCTATCTATCTATCTATCTATCTCTATCTACCTATCTATACCTGCGTCCTTTCACGTTTGGTTTCCAAAATTAAATTGAGCGAAAACGTGTTAAAAGGTTGCCAGAAAGTAACGAAGTCGCCTTAGGAGTGCTACCAGAATTAAAAAACAGTCACGTGGAAGCGCCATTGAAATGAAAAAGGAATTTGAAATATGTATGTATTTAAAATAAAGTAAGTAAAAGTATACATACATAAAAATATTACTGTAATGAACTGTTAGTTATGAAAAAGAAAATGATACTCAAAAGAAGTGTTAGGTGTTAAACAAAAATTATAGCAAAAAACTGTGATGAAACCTAAACAGGTATGTAACGAAAATTTAAATTAAAAAAAATATGAACCTAAATGAATTATCCTAAAAAATATCCGATGGAATTCATTCATGTATGTTACGAAAATTTTAATTAAATAAAAAGAAATCTTACAGGGAAACTGGCGGAGCAGCGGTCGGATCGCTGAATATTGGTTTCATGAATTTGTAACATGCATAACAGACGTCCGTCCCTCATGCAGGTAGCCGCAGTATTACCTAAACAAAAAAAAATTAATTGCTTATTTAGGAACATCTTAATAAAGAAAGAAAGAAACAGAAACGGGATTAAGAAATTGTGAGGTCTTATTAATGGCTAGACACCCAATAAAATAAAATGAAATCTTTAATTAATCAAAATACGGACATGGGAATAAATAACAGGAATCTCAGCGATGAGTAAAACGCGTACAAGAACATGTAAAAACAGAAGGCGAAAAATTCTCTTTTGCAGAAGAAAATGTGTGTGTGTGTGGGGGGGGGAGTAGCCTCACAAAATAAGAGAAGTAAATAAAGATAAGATACGTGGAAGTACAGGAACAGAGGCATAGAAATTAATATTTATTCAGTGCAAAATCTAGTAAATAAATGAACCTAAACTGTTGAGGTCAGTTTTATTCAACAGTTCGTGATCATTCATGGAAAACTTTCTTAAACTGACGTTTGGTCTTCTTCACAGAGTATGGAATGTACAGGGAGGAAATGAAAGAGTGGTAGAATGCAGTGTCCCTCTCTTTTTGAGTTAACTACTTCGATCTACATGTCATGTGGAAGTGAAAAGAAAATCGAATTGTTCACAGAATATCGAATGTACAGGGAGGAAGTGAGTTTGACGCGCAGAACTGAACGACAATTCATTCAAAACACACAAGGCAACAAGTACGCAGGGTCCACAGAGGATGAGGAAATTATTAGAATTGACAATGGCATGGAAATGAATTCATAACAGGTTCGAGAAGAGTCAAAAAAAGGGCGTGAATTCGGTACCAAACGCCAGTAACGAAGCGCATTTCAATGCAGCTTTTATGTGCGTCACGCAGAAGTAAAGAATGAACACAGTGTCCCTTATCTGTTCAGGGTTTCTTTCAAATGCAAACAGAGTGGAAAAAGAAGTAAATGAATGCAGTTTCTTTCTGAGAAAAAAGGAATGAAAATAAAGTCTGTTCAAGGAAATAAACTTTTAAATAATTAGTGGAAAATGCTTACACCACCTTTAAAGTGGAATGAAAAGTTGAAATACTTTATCGGATATTGTTCTAATTCAACGGTGAGAAAGCTATGAGAGTTACATCAAACTGTTAGCAAAGCTGAACTGTTGAAAGGAATTGTTAGAAAAGCAAATTCAACAAATGTAAATAGAGTTGAATAAATGTGAATGTTCTTTCGGAAACTGTAACGGGAGCACTCAGAAAGAGTTGTGCTTGCTATAATTTTTGAAATGGAATCGAAATTTTTATGAGAATAAACAGTTGCAGAAGCAGTGTATCACAAAACGTTTTAGAATTGCCATAACTTGTTTTTGGAATATAGTGATCGCATCGACCGCAGTGAGGTGATGGCGATCAGTCGGTTTAGGCAAAGTCCCCGGTTTGTGTGTTTGGCCCCCCTCCTGGTGAGCGCCGAAGGCGCGCACATAGTCTCCCCGCAGGGGCCAAACACGCTAATCGTGTAAAAAATTGCATGCTTTCTTGTTTAACGCGAAACTTTTAAAGTTTTGAGTTCTTGTTTTTATAGTATAAATTTATGCATAATGATTGAACAGACTGGTTGCATGGGGTTTTCGTCGTTTCCCTCATGTGTCACGTAAATACGGACCAGTTTTTTCAAGTCATTTTTGTATTTTATGTGAGAAGACCTCCACGAAGGCATAAAATAAAGTTGAATGTAAATGAACACAAATAAATAAAACTGAAAACAAACATGTTACAGGGAGGGAGACACAAATGCACAAATTCAATAAATATTTAAATAGGAATTTAACTGAATATACACACATCTATATAAACACATGCTACACACATTATAATTTTGAAATTAAAAGAACATAAATAAAGTAGAAATATACATATAAAGAACATGCAACAGGGAGGGAAACACGTATGTAAAATATAAGGCTACTTTCACAGCACATACTCGGGATTTCATAGCTGCACTTGCACTCATTCAATAAATATTTAAATAGAAATTAAATTGAATACACACACATCTATATGAACACATTAATTGTTAGAAGCAGTTACATTAATTGTTAGTATTATTGGAGTTAAATTATATGTTACATTAATTGTTAGTATTATTGGAGTTACATTAATTGTTAGAAGGAGGGAAACGCATATGTGATATGTAAGGCTACTATCACAGATTTTCGGGATTTCACACATGCAATAAATCAATAAATATTTCAATAGAAATTTAATCAAACACAAAAAACACATCTATATACATGCTCCCTCTCTCTCTCTCTGTCACTCACTCACTCACTCTCTCTCTCTATATCTATCTGTCTATCTATCTATCTATCTATCTATCTCTATCTACCTATCTATACCTGCGTCCTTTCACGTTTGGTTTCCAAAATTAAATTGAGCGAAAACGTGTTAAAAGGTTGCCAGAAAGTAACGAAGTCGCCTTAGGAGTGCTACCAGAATTAAAAAACAGTCACGTGGAAGCGCCATTGAAATGAAAAAGGAATTTGAAATATGTATGTATTTAAAATAAAGTAAGTAAAAGTATACATACATAAAAATATTACTGTAATGAACTGTTAGTTATGAAAAAGAAAATGATACTCAAAAGAAGTGTTAGGTGTTAAACAAAAATTATAGCAAAAAACTGTGATGAAACCTAAACAGGTATGTAACGAAAATTTAAATTAAAAAAAATATGAACCGAAATGAATTATCCTAAAAAATATCCGATGGAATTCATTCATGTATGTTACGAAAATTTTAATTAAATAAAAAGAAATCTTACAGGGAAACTGGCGGCGCAGCGGTCGGATCGCTGAATATTGGTTTCATGAATTTGTAACATGCATAACAGACGTCCGTCCCTCATGCAGGTAGCCGCAGTATTACCTAAACAAAAAAAAAAATTAATTGCTTATTTAGGAACATCTTAATAAAGAAAGAAAGAAACAGAAACGGGATTAAGAAATTGTGAGGTCTTATTAATGGCTAGACACCCAATAAAATAAAATGAAATCTTTAATTAATCAAAATACGGACATGGGAATAAATAACAGGAATCTCAGCGATGAGTAAAACGCGTACAAGAACATGTAAAAACAGAAGGCGAAAAATTCTCTTTTGCAGAAGAAAATGTGTGTGTGTGTGGGGGGGGGGAGTAGCCTCACAAAATAAGAGAAGTAAATAAAGATAAGATACGTGGAAGTACAGGAACAGAGGCATAGAAATTAATATTTATTCAGTGCAAAATCTAGTAAATAAATGAACCTAAACTGTTGAGGTCAGTTTTATTCAACAGTTCGTGATCATTCATGGAAAACTTTCTTAAACTGACGTTTGGTCTTCTTCACAGAGTATGGAATGTACAGGGAGGAAATGAAAGAGTGGTAGAATGCAGTGTCCCTCTCTTTTTGAGTTAACTACTTCGATCTACATGTCATGTGGAAGTGAAAAGAAAATCGAATTGTTCACAGAATATCGAATGTACAGGGAGGAAGTGAGTTTGACGCGCAGAACTGAACGACAATTCATTCAAAACACACAAGGCAACAAGTACGCAGGGTCGACAGAGGATGAGGAAATTATTAGAATTGACAATGGCATGGAAATGAATTCATAACAGGTTCGAGAAGAGTCAAAAAAAGGGCGTGAATTCGGTACCAAACGCCAGTAACGAAGCGCATTTCAATGCAGCTTTTATGTGCGTCACGCAGAAGTAAAGAATGAACACAGTGTCCCTTATCTGTTCAGGGTTTCTTTCAAATGCAAACAGAGTGGAAAAAGAAGTAAATGAATGCAGTTTCTTTCTGAGAAAAAAGGAATGAAAATAAAGTCTGTTCAAGGAAATAAACTTTTAAATAATTAGTGGAAAATGCTTACACCACCTTTAAAGTGGAATGAAAAGTTGAAATACTTTATCGGATATTGTTCTAATTCAACGGTGAGAAAGCTATGAGAGTTACATCAAACTGTTAGCAAAGCTGAACTGTTGAAAGGAATTGTTAGAAAAGCAAATTCAACAAATGTAAATAGAGTTGAATAAATGTGAATGTTCTTTCGGAAACTGTAACGGGAGCACTCAGAAAGAGTTGTGCTTGCTATAATTTTTGAAATGGAATCGAAATTTTTATGAGAATAAAGAGTTGCAGAAGCAGTGTATCACAAAACTTTTTAGAATTGCCATAACTTGTTTTTGGAATATAGTGATCGCATCGACCGCAGTGAGGTGATGGCCATCAGTCGGTTTAGGTAAAGTCCCCGGTTTGTGTGTTTGGCCCCCCTCCTGGTGCGCGCCGAAGGCGCGCACATAGTCTCCCCGCAGGGTCCAAACACGCTAACCGTGTAAAAAATTGCATGCTTTCTTGTTTAACGCGAAACTTTTAAAGTTTTGAGTTCTTGTTTTTATGGTATAAATTTATGCATAATGATTGAACAGACTGGTTGCATGGGGTTTTCGTCGTTTCCCTCATGTGTCACGTAAATAGGGACCAGTTTTTTCAAGTCATTTTTGTATTTTATGTGAGAAGACCTCCACGAAGGCATAAAATAAAGTTGAATGTAAATGAACACAAATAAATAAAACTGAAAACAAACATGTTACAGGGAGGGAGACACAAATGCACAAATTCAATAAATATTTAAATAGGAATTTAACTGAATATACACACATCTATATAAACACATGCTACACACATTATAATTTTGAAATTAAAAGAACATAAATAAAGTAGAAATATACATATAAAGAACATGCAACAGGGAGGGAAACACGTATGTAAAATATAAGGCTACTTTCACAGCACATACTCGGGATTTCATAGCTGCACTTGCACTCATTCAATAAATATTTAAATAGAAATTAAATTGAATACACACACATCTATATGAACACATTAATTGTTAGAAGCAGTTACATTAATTGTTAGTATTATTGGAGTTAAATTAATTGTTACATTAATTGTTAGTATTATTGGAGTTACATTAATTGTTAGAAGGAGGGAAACGCATATGTGATATGTAAGGCTATCACAGATTTTCGGGATTTCACACATGCAATAAATCAATAAATATTTCAATAGAAATTTAATCAAACACAAAAAACACATCTATATACATGCTCTCTCTCTCTCTCTCTCACTCACTCACTCACTCTCTCTCTCTATATCTATCTGTCTATCTATCTATCTATCTATCTAACTCTATCTACCTATCTATACCTGCGTCCTTTCACGTTTGGTTTCCAAAATTAAATTGAGCGAAAACGTGTTAAAAGGTTGCCAGAAAGTAACGAAGTCGCCTTAGGAGTGCTACCAGAATTAAAAAACAGTCACGTGGAAGCGCCATTGAAATGAAAAAGGAATTTGAAATATGTATGTATTTAAAATAAAGTAAGTAAAAGTATACATACATAAAAATATTACTGTAATGAACTGTTAGTTATGAAAAAGAAAATGATACTCAAAAGAAGTGTTAGGTGTTAAACAAAAATTATAGCAAAAAACTGTGATGAAACCTAATTAGGTATGTAAGGAAAATTTAAATTAAAAAAAATATGAACCGAAATGAATTATCGTAAAAAATATCAGATCGAATTCATTCATGTATGTTACGAAAATTTTAATTAAATAAAAAGAAATCTTACAGGGAAACTGGCGGCGCAGCGGTCGGATCGCTGAATATTGGTTTCATGAATTTGTAACATGCATAACAGACGTCCGTCGCTCATGCAGGTAGCCGCAGTATTACCTAAACAAAAAAAAATGAATTGCTTATTTAAGAACATCTTAATAAAGAAAGAAAGAAACAGAAACGGGATTAAGAAATTGTGAGGTCTTATTAAAGGCTAGACACCCAATAAAATAAAATGAAATCTTTAATTAATCAAAATACGGACATGGGAATAAATAACAGGAATCTCAGCGATGAGTAAAACGCGTACAAGAACATGTAAAAACAGAAGGCGAAAAATTCTCTTTTGCAGAAGAAAATGTGTGTGTGGGGGGGGGGAAGTAGCCTCACAAAATAAGAGAAGTAAATAAAGATAAGATACGTGGAAGTACAGGAACAGAGGCATAGAAATTAATATTTATTCAGTGCAAAATCTAGTAAATAAATGAACCTAAACTGTTGAGGTCAGTTTTAATCAACAGTTCGTGATCATTCATGGAAAACTTTCTTAAACTGACGTTTGGTCTTCTTCACAGAGTATGGAATGTACAGGGAGGAAATGAAAGAGTGGTAGAATGCAGTGTCCCTCTCTTTTTGAGTTAACTACTTCGATCTACATGTCATGTGGAAGTGAAAAGAAAATCGAATTGTTCACAGAATATCGAATGTACAGGGAGGAAATGAGTTTGACGCGCAGAACTGAACGACAATTCATTCAAAACACACAAGGAAACAAGTACGCAGGGTCGACAGAGGATGAGGAAATCATTAGAATTGACAATGACATGGAAATGAATTCATAACAGGTTCGAAAAGAGTCAAAAAAAGGGCGTGAATTCGGTACCAAACGCCAGTAACGAAGCGCATTTCAATGCAGCTTTTATGTGCGTCACGCAGAAGTAAAGAATGAACACAGTGTCCCTTATCTGTTCAGGGTTTCTTTCAGATGCAAACAGAGTGGAAAATGAAGTAAATGAATGCAGTTTCTTTCTGAGAAAAAAGGAATGAAAATAAAGTCTGTTCAAGGAAATAAACTTTTAAATAATTAGTGGAAAATGCTTACACCACCTTTGAAAGTGGAATTAAAAGTTGAAATACTTTATCGGATATTGTTCTAATTCAACGGTGAGAAAGCTATGAGAGTTACATCAAACTGTTAGCAAAGCTGAACTGTTGAAAGGAATTGTTAGAAAAGCAAATTCAACAAATGTAAATAGAGTTGAATAAATGTGAATGTTCTTTCGGAAACTGTAACGGGAGCACTCAGAAAGAGTTGTGCTTGCTATAATTTTTGAAATGGAATCGAAATTTTTATGAGAATAAACAGTTGCAGAAGCAGTGTATCACAAAACGTTTTAGAATTGCCATAACTTGTTTTTGGAATATAGTGATCGCATCGACCGCAGTGAGGTGATGGCGATCAGTCGGTTTAGGCAAAGTCCCCGGTTTGTGTGTTTGGCCACCCTCCTGGTGCGCGCCGAAGGCGCGCACATAGTCTCCCCGCACGGGCCAAACACGCTAACCGTGTAAAAAATTGCATGCTTTCTTGTTTAACGCGAAACTTTTAAAGTTTTGAGTTCTTGTTTTTATAGTATAAATTTATGCATAATGATTGAACAGACTGGTTGCATGGGGTTTTCGTCGTTTCCCTCATGTGTCACGTAAATACGGACCAGTTTTTTCAAGTCATTTTTGTATTTTATGTGAGAAGACCTCCACGAAGGCATAAAATAAAGTTGAATGTAAATGAACACAAATAAATAAAACTGAAAACAAACATGTTACAGGGAGGGAGACACAAATGCACAAATTCAATAAATATTTAAATAGGAATTTAACTGAATATACACACATCTATATAAACACATGCTACACACATTATAATTTTGAAATTAAAAGAACATAAATAAAGTAGAAATATACATATAAAGAACATGCAACAGGGAGGGAAACACGTATGTAAAATATAAGGCTACTTTCACAGCACATACTCGGGATTTCATAGCTGCACTTGCACTCATTCAATAAATATTTAAATAGAAATTAAATTGAATACACACACATCTATATGAACACATTAATTGTTAGAAGCAGTTACATTAATTGTTAGTATTATTGGAGTTAAATTAATTGTTACATTAATTGTTAGTATTATTGGAGTTACATTAATTGTTAGAAGGAGGGAAACGCATATGTGATATGTAAGGCTACTATCACAGATTTTCGGGATTTCACACATGCAATAAATCAATAAATATTTCAATAGAAATTTAATCAAACACAAAAAACACATCTATATACATGCTCCCTCTCTCTCTCTCTGTCACTCACTCACTCACTCTCTCTCTCTATATCTATCTGTCTATCTATCTATCTATCTATCTATCTCTATCTACCTATCTATACCTGCGTCCTTTCACGTTTGGTTTCCAAAATTAAATTGAGCGAAAACGTGTTAAAAGGTTGCCAGAAAGTAACGAAGTCGCCTTAGGAGTGCTACCAGAATTAAAGAACAGTCACGTGGAAGCGCCATTGAAATGAAAAAGGAATTTGAAATATGTATGTATTTAAAATAAAGTAAGTAAAAGTATACATACATAAAAATATTACTGTAATGAACTGTTAGTTATGAAAAAGAAAATGATACTCAAAAGAAGTGTTAGGTGTTAAACAAAAATTATAGCAAAAAACTGTGATGAAACCTAAACAGGTATGTAACGAAAATTTAAATTAAAAAAAATATGAACCGAAATGAATTATCCTAAAAAATATCCGATGGAATTCATTCATGTATGTTACGAAAATTTTAATTAAATAAAAAGAAATCTTACAGGGAAACTGGCGGCGCAGCGGTCGGATCGCTGAATATTGGTTTCATGAATTTGTAACATGCATAACAGACGTCCGTCCCTCATGCAGGTAGCCGCAGTATTACCTAAACAAAAAAAAAAAATTAATTGCTTATTTAGGAACATCTTAATAAAGAAAGAAAGAAACAGAAACGGGATTAAGAAATTCTGAGGTCTTATTAATGGCTAGACACCCAATAAAATAAAATGAAATCTTTAATTAATCAAAATACGGACATGGGAATAAATAACAGGAATTTCAGCGATGAGTAAAACGCGTACAAGAACATGTAAAAACAGAAGGCGAAAAATTCTCTTTTGCAGAAGAAAATGTGTGTGTGTGGGGGGGGGGAGTAGCCTCACAAAATAAGAGAAGTAAATAAAGATAAGATACGTGGAAGTACAGGAACAGAGGCATAGAAATTAATATTTATTCAGTGCAAAATCTAGTAAATAAATGAACCTAAACTGTTGAGGTCAGTTTTAATCAACAGTTCGTGATCATTCATGGAAAACTTTCTTAAACTGACGTTTGGTCTTCTTCACAGAGTATGGAATGTACAGGGAGGAAATGAAAGAGTGGTAGAATGCAGTGTCCCTCTCTTTTTGAGTTAACTACTTCGATCTACATGTCATGTGGAAGTGAAAAGAAAATCGAATTGTTCACAGAATATCGAATGTACAGGGAGGAAGTGAGTTTGACGCGCAGAACTGAACGACAATTCATTCAAAACACACAAGGCAACAAGTACGCAGGGTCGACAGAGGATGAGGAAATTATTAGAATTGACAATGGCATGGAAATGAATTCATAACAGGTTCGAGAAGAGTCAAAAAAAGGGCGTGAATTCGGTACCAAACGCCAGTAACGAAGCGCATTTCAATGCAGCTTTTATGTGCGTCACGCAGAAGTAAAGAATGAACACAGTGTCCCTTATCTGTTCAGGGTTTCTTTCAAATGCATACAGAGTGGAAAAAGAAGTAAATGAATGCAGTTTCTTTCTGAGAAAAAAGGAATGAAAATAAAGTCTGTTCAAGTAAATAAACTTTTAAATAATTAGTGGAAAATGCTTACACCACCTTTAAAGTGGAATGAAAAGTTGAAATACTTTATCGGATATTGTTCTAATTCAACGGTGAGAAAGCTATGAGAGTTACATCAAACTGTTAGCAAAGCTGAACTGTTGAAAGGAATTGTTAGAAAAGCAAATTCAACAAATGTAAATAGAGTTGAATAAATGTGAATGTTCTTTCGGAAACTGTAACGGGAGCACTCAGAAAGAGTTGTGCTTGCTATAATTTTTGAAATGGAATCGAAATTTTTATGAGAATAAAGAGTTGCAGAAGCAGTGTATCACAAAACTTTTTAGAATTGCCATAACTTGTTTTTGGAATATAGTGATCGCATCGACCGCAGTGCGGCGAAGCCGCAGTGAGGTGATGGCGATCAGTCGGTTTAGGCAAAGTCCCCGGTTTGTGTGTTTGGCCCCCCTCCTGGTGCGCGCCGACGGCGCGCACATAGTCTCCCCGCAGGGTCCAAACACGCTAACCGTGTAAAAAATTGCATGCTTTCTTGTTTAACGCGAAACTTTTAAAGTTTTGAGTTCTTGTTTTTATAGTATAAATTTATGCATAATGATTGAACAGACTGGTTGCATGGGGTTTTCGTCGTTTCCCCCATGTGTCACGTAAATACGGACCAGTTTTTTCAAGTCATTTTTGTATTTTATGTGAGAAGACCTCCACGAAGGCATAAAATAAAGTTGAATGTAAATGAACACAAATAAATAAAACTGAAAACAAACATGTTACAGGGAGGGAGACACAAATGCACAAATTCAATAAATATTTAAATAGGAATTTAACTGAATATACACACATCTATATAAACACATGCTACACACATTATAATTTTGAAATTAAAAGAACATAAATAAAGTAGAAATATACATATAAAGAACATGCAACAGGGAGGGAAACACGTATGTAAAATATAAGGCTACTTTCACAGCACATACTCGGGATTTCATAGCTGCACTTGCACTCATTCAATAAATATTTAAATAGAAATTAAATTGAATACACACACATCTATATGAACACATTAATTGTTAGAAGCAGTTACATTAATTGTTAGTATTATTGGAGTTAAATTAATTGTTACATTAATTGTTAGTATTATTGGAGTTACATTAATTGTTAGAAGGAGGGAAACGCATATGTGATATGTAAGGCTACTATCACAGATTTTCGGGATTTCACACATGCAATAAATCAATAAATATTTCAATAGAAATTTAATCAAACACAAAAAACACATCTATATACATGCTCCCTCTCTCTCTCTCTGTCACTCACTCACTCACTCTCTCTCTCTATATCTATCTGTCTATCTATCTATCTATCTATCTATCTCTATCTACCTATCTATACCTGCGTCCTTTCACGTTTGGTTTCCAAAATTAAATTGAGCGAAAACGTGTTAAAAGGTTGCCAGAAAGTAACGAAGTCGCCTTAGGAGTGCTACCAGAATTAAAGAACAGTCACGTGGAAGCGCCATTGAAATGAAAAAGGAATTTGAAATATGTATGTATTTAAAATAAAGTAAGTAAAAGTATACATACATAAAAATATTACTGTAATGAACTGTTAGTTATGAAAAAGAAAATGATACTCAAAAGAAGTGTTAGGTGTTAAACAAAAATTATAGCAAAAAACTGTGATGAAACCTAAACAGGTATGTAACGAAAATTTAAATTAAAAAAAATATGAACCGAAATGAATTATCCTAAAAAATATCCGATGGAATTCATTCATGTATGTTACGAAAATTTTAATTAAATAAAAAGAAATCTTACAGGGAAACTGGCGGCGCAGCGGTCGGATCGCTGAATATTGGTTTCATGAATTTGTAACATGCATAACAGACGTCCGTCCCTCATGCAGGTAGCCGCAGTATTACCTAAACAAAAAAAAAAAAAAAAAGAATTGCTTATTTAAGAACATCTTAAGAAAGAAAGAAAGAAACAGAAACGGGATTAAGAAATTGTGAGGTCTTATTAATGGCTAGACACCCAATAAAATAAAATGAAATCTTCAATTAATCAAAATACGGACATGGGAATAAATAACAGGAATTTCAGCGATGAGTAAAACGCGTACAAGAACATGTAAAAACAGAAGGCGAAAAATTCTCTTTTGCAGAAGAAAATGTGTGTGTGTGTGGGGGGGGGAGTAGCCTCACAAAATAAGAGAAGTAAATAAAGATAAGATACGTGGAAGTACAGGAACAGAGGCATAGAAATTAATATTTATTCAGTGCAAAATCTAGTAAATAAATGAACCTAAACTGTTGAGGTCAGTTTTAATCAACAGTTCGTGATCATTCATGGAAAACTTTCTTAAACTGACGTTTGGTCTTCTTCACAGAGTATGGAATGTACAGGGAGGAAATGAAAGAGTGGTAGAATGCAGTGTCCCTCTCTTTTTGAGTTAACTACTTCGATCTACATGTCATGTGGAAGTGAAAAGAAAATCGAATTGTTCACAGAATATCGAATGTACAGGGAGGAAGTGAGTTTGACGCGCAGAACTGAACGACAATTCATTCAAAACACACAAGGCAACAAGTACGCAGGGTCGACAGAGGATGAGGAAATTATTAGAATTGACAATGGCATGGAAATGAATTCATAACAGGTTCGAGAAGAGTCAAAAAAAGGGCGTGAATTCGGTACCAAACGCCAGTAACGAAGCGCATTTCAATGCAGCTTTTATGTGCGTCACGCAGAAGTAAAGAATGAACACAGTGTCCCTTATCTGTTCAGGGTTTCTTTCAAATGCATACAGAGTGGAAAAAGAAGTAAATGAATGCAGTTTCTTTCTGAGAAAAAAGGAATGAAAATAAAGTCTGTTCAAGTAAATAAACTTTTAAATAATTAGTGGAAAATGCTTACACCACCTTTAAAGTGGAATGAAAAGTTGAAATACTTTATCGGATATTGTTCTAATTCAACGGTGAGAAAGCTATGAGAGTTACATCAAACTGTTAGCAAAGCTGAACTGTTGAAAGGAATTGTTAGAAAAGCAAATTCAACAAATGTAAATAGAGTTGAATAAATGTGAATGTTCTTTCGGAAACTGTAACGGGAGCACTCAGAAAGAGTTGTGCTTGCTATAATTTTTGAAATGGAATCGAAATTTTTATGAGAATAAAGAGTTGTAGAAGCAGTGTATCACAAAACTTTTTAGAATTGCCATAACTTGTTTTTGGAATATAGTGACCGCATCGACCGCAGTGCGGCGAAGCCGCAGTGAGGTGATGGCGATCAGTCGGTTTAGGCAAAGTCCCCGGTTTGTGTGTTTGGCCCCCTCCTGGTGCGCGCCGAAAGCGCGCACATAGTCTTCCCGCATGGGCCAAACACGCTAACCTTGTAAAAATTGCATGCTTTTTTGTTTAACGCGAAACTTTTAAAGTTTTGAGTTCTTGTTTTTATAGTATAAATTTATGCATAATGATTGAACAGACTGGTTGCATGGGGTTTTCGTCGTTTCCCTCATGTGTCACGTAAATACGGACCAGTTTTTTCAAGTCATTTTTGTATTTTATGTGAGAAGACCTCCACGAAGGCATAAAATAAAGTTGAATGTAAATGAACACAAATAAATAAAACTGAAAACAAACATGTTACAGGGAGGGAGACACAAATGCACAAATTCAATAAATATTTAAATAGGAATTTAACTGAATATACACACATCTATATAAACACATGCTACACACATTATAATTTTGAAATTAAAAGAACATAAATAAAGTAGAAATATACATATAAAGAACATGCAACAGGGAGGGAAACACGTATGTAAAATATAAGGCTACTTTCACAGCACATACTCGGGATTTCATAGCTGCACTTGCACTCATTCAATAAATATTTAAATAGAAATTAAATTGAATACACACACATCTATATGAACACATTAATTGTTAGAAGCAGTTACATTAATTGTTAGTATTATTGGAGTTAAATTAATTGTTACATTAATTGTTAGTATTATTGGAGTTACATTAATTGTTAGAAGGAGGGAAACGCATATGTGATATGTAAGGCTATCACAGATTTTCGGGATTTCACACATGCAATAAATCAATAAATATTTCAATAGAAATTTAATCAAACACAAAAAACACATCTATATACATGCTCTCTCTCTCTCTCTCTCACTCACTCACTCACTCTCTCTCTATATATCTATCTGTCTATCTATCTATCTATCTATCTAACTCTATCTACCTATCTATACCTGCGTCCTTTCACGTTTGGTTTCCAAAATTAAATTGAGCGAAAACGTGTTAAAAGGTTGCCAGAAAGTAACGAAGTCGCCTTAGGAGTGCTACCAGAATTAAAAAACAGTCACGTGGAAGCGCCATTGAAATGAAAAAGGAATTTGAAATATGTATGTATTTAAAATAAAGTAAGTAAAAGTATACATACATAAAAATATTACTGTAATGAACTGTTAGTTATGAAAAAGAAAATGATACTCAAAAGAAGTGTTAGGTGTTAAACAAAAATTATAGCAAAAAACTGTGATGAAACCTAATTAGGTATGTAAGGAAAATTTAAATTAAAAAAAATATGAATCGAAATGAATTATCGTAAAAAATATCAGATCGAATTCATTCATGTATGTTACGAAAATTTTAATTAAATAAAAAGAAATCTTACAGGGAAACTGGCGGCGCAGCGGTCGGATCGCTGAATATTGGTTTCATGAATTTGTAACATGCATAACAGACGTCCGTCCCTCATGCAGGTAGCCGCAGTATTACCTAAACAAAAAAAAATGAATTGCTTATTTAAGAACATCTTAATAAAGAAAGAAAGAAACAGAAACGGGATTAAGAAATTGTGAGGTCTTATTAATGGCTAGACACCCAATAAAATAAAATGAAATCTTTAATTAATCAAAATACGGACATGGGAATAAATAACAGGAATCTCAGCGATGAGTAAAACGCGTACAAGAACATGTAAAAACAGAAGGCGAAAAATTCTCTTTTGCAGAAGAAAATGTGTGTGTGTGTGGGGGGGGAAGTAGCCTCACAAAATAAGAGAAGTAAATAAAGATAAGATACGTGGAAGTACAGGAACAGAGGCATAGAAATTAATATTTATTCAGTGCAAAATCTAGTAAATAAATGAACCTAAACTGTTGAGGTCAGTTTTAATCAACAGTTCGTGATCATTCATGGAAAACTTTCTTAAACTGACGTTTGGTCTTCTTCACAGAGTATGGAATGTACAGGGAGGAAATGAAAGGGTGGTAGAATGCAGTGTCCCTCTCTTTTTGAGTTAACTACTTCGATCTACATGTCATGTGGAAGTGAAAAGAAAATCGAATTGTTCACAGAATATCGAATGTACAGGGAGGAAATGAGTTTGACGCGCAGAACTGAACGACAATTCATTCAAAACACACAAGGAAACAAGTACGCAGGGTCGACAGAGGATGAGGAAATCATTAGAATTGACAATGACATGGAAATGAATTCATAACAGGTTCGAAAAGAGTCAAAAAAAGGGCGTGAATTCGGTACCAAACGCCAGTAACGAAGCGCATTTCAATGCAGCTTTTATGTGCGTCACGCAGAAGTAAAGAATGAACACAGTGTCCCTTATCTGTTCAGGGTTTCTTTCAGATGCAAACAGAGTGGAAAATGAAGTAAATGAATGCAGTTTCTTTCTGAGAAAAAAGGAATGAAAATAAAGTCTGTTCAAGGAAATAAACTTTTAAATAATTAGTGGAAAATGCTTACACCACCTTTGAAAGTGGAATTAAAAGTTGAAATACTTTATCGGATATTGTTCTAATTCAACGGTGAGAAAGCTATGAGAGTTACATCAAACTGTTAGCAAAGCTGAACTGTTGAAAGGAATTGTTAGAAAAGCAAATTCAACAAATGTAAATAGAGTTGAATAAATGTGAATGTTCTTTCGGAAACTGTAACGGGAGCACTCAGAAAGAGTTGTGCTTGCTATAATTTTTGAAATGGAATCGAAATTTTTATGAGAATAAACAGTTGCAGAAGCAGTGTATCACAAAACGTTTTAGAATTGCCATAACTTGTTTTTGGAATATAGTGATCGCATCGACCGCAGTGCGGCGAAGCCGCAGTGAGGTGATGGCGATCAGTCGGTTTAGGCAAAGTCCCCGGTTTGTGTGTTTGGCCCCCCTCCTGGTGCGCGCCGACGGCGCGCACATAGTCTCCCCGCAGGGTCCAAACACGCTAACCGTGTAAAAAATTGCATGCTTTCTTGTTTAACGCGAAACTTTTAAAGTTTTGAGTTCTTGTTTTTATAGTATAAATTTATGCATAATGATTGAACAGACTGGTTGCATGGGGTTTTCGTCGTTTCCCCCATGTGTCACGTAAATACGGACCAGTTTTTTCAAGTCATTTTTGTATTTTATGTGAGAAGACCTCCACGAAGGCATAAAATAAAGTTGAATGTAAATGAACACAAATAAATAAAACTGAAAACAAACATGTTACAGGGAGGGAGACAAAAATGCACAAATTCAATAAATATTTAAATAGGAATTTAACTGAATATACACACATCTATATAAACACATGCTACACACATTATAATTTTGAAATTAAAAGAACATAAATAAAGTAGAAATATACATATAAAGAACATGCAACAGGGAGGGAAACACGTATGTAAAATATAAGGCTACTTTCACAGCACATACTCGGGATTTCATAGCTGCACTTGCACTCATTCAATAAATATTTAAATAGAAATTAAATTGAATACACACACATCTATATGAACACATTAATTGTTAGAAGCAGTTACATTAATTGTTAGTATTATTGGATTTAAATTAATTGTTACATTAATTGTTAGTATTATTGGAGTTACATTAGTTGTTACATTAATTGTTAGTATTATTGGAGTTACATTAATTGTTAGAAGGACATTGTTAGAAGGAGGGAAACGCATATGTGATATGTAAGGCTACTATCACAGATTTTCGGGATTTCACACATGCAATAAATCAATAAATATTTCAATAGAAATTTAATCAAACACAAAAAACACATCTATATACATGCTCTCTCTCTCTCTCTCTCACTCACTCACTCACTCTCTCTCTATATATCTATCTGTTTATCTATCTATCTATCTATCTAACTCTATCTACCTATCTATACCTGCGTCCTTTCACGTTTGGTTTCCAAAATTAAATTGAGCGAAAACGTGTTAAAAGGTTACCAGAAAGTAACAAAGTCGCCTTAGGAGTGCTACCAGAATTAAAAAACAGTCACGTGGAAGCGCCATTGAAATGAAAAAGGAATTTGAAATATGTATGTATTTAAAATAAAGTAAGTAAAAGTATACATACATAAAAATGTTACTGTAATGAACTGTTAGTTATGAAAAAGAAAATGATACTCAAAAGAAGTGTTAGGTGTTAAACAAAAATTATAGCAAAAAACTGTGATGAAACCTAAACAGGTATGTAACGAAAATTTAAATTAAAAAAAAATATGAACCGAAATGAATTATCCTAAAAAATATCCGATGGAATTCATTCATGTATGTTACGAAAATTTTAATTAAATAAAAAGAAATCTTACAGGGAAACTGGCGGCGCAGCGGTCGGATCGCTGAATATTGGTTTCATGAATTTGTAACATGCATAACAGACGTCCGTCCCTCATGCAGGTAGCCGCAGTATTACCTAAACAAAAAAAAATGAATTGCTTATTTAAGAACATCTTAATAAAGAAAGAAAGAAACAGAAACGGGATTAAGAAATTGTGAGGTCTTATTAATGGCTAGACACCCAATAAAATAAAATGAAATCTTTAATTAATCAAAATACGGACATGGGAATAAATAACAGGAATCTCAGCGATGAGTAAAACGCGTACAAGAACATGTAAAAACAGAAGGCGAAAAATTCTCTTTTGCAGAAGAAAATGTGTGTGTGTGTGGGGGGGGGGAAGTAGCCTCACAAAATAAGAGAAGTAAATAAAGATAAGGTACGTGGAAGTACAGGAACAGAGGCATAGAAATTAATATTTATTCAGTGCAAAATCTAGTAAATAAATGAACCTAAACTGTTGAGGTCAGTTTTAATCAACAGTTCGTGATCATTCATGGAAAACTTTCTTAAACTGACGTTTGTTCTTCTTTACAGAGTATGGAATGTACAGGGAGGAAATGATAGAGTGGTAGAATGCAGTGTCCCTCTCTTTTTGAGTTAACTACTTCGATCTACATGTCATGTGGAAGTGAAAAGAAAATCGAATTGTTCACAGAATATCGAATGTACAGGTAGGGAATGAGTTTGACGCGCAGAACTGAACGACAATTCATTCAAAACACACAAGGAAACAAGTACGCAGGGTCGACAGAGGATGAGGAAATCATTAGAATTGACAATGGCATGGAAATGAATTCATAACAGGTTCGAAAAGAGTCAAAAAAAGGGCGTGAATTCGGTACCAAACGCCAGTAACGAAGCGCATTTGAATGCAGCTTTTATGTGCGTCACGCAGAAGTAAAGAATGAACACAGTGTCCCTTATTTGTTCAGGGTTTCTTTCAGATGCAAACAGAGTGGAAAATGAAGTAAATGAATGCAGTTTCTTTCTGAGAAAAAAGGAATGAAAATAAAGTTTGTTCAAGGAAATAAACTTTTAAATAATTAGTGGAAAATGCTTACACCACCTTTGAAAGTGGAATGAAAACTTGAAATACTTTATCGGATATTGTTCTAATTCAACGGTGGGAAAGCTATGAGAGTTACATCAAACTGTTAGCAAAGCTGAACTGTTGAAAGGAATTGTTAGAAAAGCAAATTCAACAAATGTAAATAGAGTTGAATAAATGTGAATGTTCTTTCGGAAACTGTAACGGGAGCACTCAGAAAGAGTTGTGCTTGCTATAATTTTTGAAATGGAATCGAAATTTTTATGAGAATAAAGAGTTGTAGAAGCAGTGTATCACAAAACGTTTTAGAATTGCCATAACTTTTTTTTGGAATATAGTGATCGCATCGACCGCAGTGCGGCGAAGCCGCAGTGAGGTGATGGCGATCAGTCGGTTTAGGCAAAGTCCCCGGTTTGTGTGTTTGGCCCCCCTCCTGGTGCGCGCCGAAGGCGCGCACATAGTCTCCCCGCAGCCGCCAAACACGCTAACCGTGTAAAAAATTGCATGCTTTCTTGTTTAACGCGAAACTTTTAAAGTTTTGAGTTCTTGTTTTTATAGTATAAATTTATGCATAATGATTGAACAGACTGGTTGCATGGGGTTTTCGTCGTTTCCCTCATGTGTCACGTAAATACGGACCAGTTTTTTCAAGTCATTTTTGTATTTTATGTAAGAAGACCTCCACGAAGGCATAAAATAAAGTTGAATGTAAATGAACAAAAATAAATAAAACTGAAAACAAACATGTTACAGGGAGGGAGACACAAATGCACAAATTCAATAAATATTTAAATAGGAATTTAACTGAATATACACACATCTATATAAACACATGCTACACACATTATAATTTTGAAATTTAAAGAACATAAATAAAGTAGAAATATACATATAAAGAACATGCAACAGGGAGGGAAACACGTATGTAAAATATAAGGCTACTTTCACAGCACATACTCGGGATTTCATAGCTGCAGTTGCACTCATTCAATAAATATTTAAATAGAAATTAAATTGAATACACACACATCTATATGAACACATTAATTGTTAGAAGGAGTTACATTAATTGTTAGTATTATTGGAGTTAAATTAATTGTTACATTAATTGTTAGTATTATTGGAGTTACATTAATTGTTACATTAATTGTTAGTATTATTGGAGTTACATTAATTGTTAGAAGGACATTGTTAGAAGGAGGGAAACGCATATGTGATATGTAAGGCTACTATCACAGATTTTCGGGATTTCACACATGCAATAAATCAATAAATATTTCAATAGAAATTTAATCAAACACAAAAAACACATCTATATACATGCTCTCTCTCTCTCACTCACTCACTCTCTCTCTCTCTCTCTATCTATCTGTCTATCTATCTATCTATCTATCTAACTCTATCTACCTATCTATACCTGCGTCCTTTCACGTTTGGTTTCCAAAATTAAATTGAGCGAAAACGTGTTAAAAGGTTGCCAGAAAGTAACGAAGTCGCCTTAGGAGTGCTACCAGAATTAAAAAACAGTCACGTGGAAGCGCCATTGAAATGAAAAAGGAATTTGAAATATGTATGTATTTAAAATAAAGTAAGTGAAAGTATACATACATAAAAATGTTACTGTAATGAACTGTTAGTTATGAAAAAGAAAATGATACTCAAAAGAAGTGTTAGGTGTTAAACAAAAATTATAGCAAAAAACTGTGATGAAACCTAAACAGGTATGTAACGAAAATTTAAATTAAAAAAAATATGAACCGAAATGAATTATCCTAAAAAATATCCGATGGAATTCATTCATGTGTGTTACGAAAATTTTAATTAAATAAAAAGAAATCTTACAGGGAAACTGGCGGCGCAGCGGTCGGATCGCTGAATATTGGTTTCATGAATTTGTAACATGCATAACAGACGTCCGTCCCTCATGCAGGTAGCCGCAGTATTACCTAAACAAAAAAAAAATGAATTGCTTATTTAAGAACATCTTAATAAAGAAAGAAAGAAACAGAAACGGGATTAAGAAATTGTGAGGTCTTATTAATGGCTAGACACCCAATAAAATAAAATGAAATCTTTAATTAATCAAAATACGGACATGGGAATAAATAACAGGAATCTCAGCGATGAGTAAAACGCGTACAAGAACATGTAAAAACAGAAGGCGAAAAATTCTCTTTTGCAGAAGAAAATGTGTGTGTGTGTCGGGGGGGGGGAAGTAGCCTCACAAAATAAGAGAAGTAAATAAAGATAAGGTACGTGGAAGTACAGGAACAGAGGCATAGAAATTAATATTTATTCAGTGCAAAATCTAGTAAATAAATGAACCTAAACTGTTGAGGTCAGTTTTAATCAACAGTTCGTGATCATTCATGGAAAACTTTCTTAAACTGACGTTTGTTCTTCTTTACAGAGTATGGAATGTACAGGGAGGAAATGAAAGAGTGGTAGAATGCAGTGTCCCTCTCTTTTTGAGTTAACTACTTCGATCTACATGTCATGTGGAAGTGAAAAGAAAATCGAATTGTTCACAGAATATCGAATGTACAGGGAGAGAATGAGTTTGACGCGCAGAACTGAACGACAATTCATTCAAAACACACAAGGAAACAAGTACGCAGGGTCGACAGAGGATGAAGAAATCATTAGAATTGACAATGGCATGGAAATGAATTCATAACAGGTTCGAAAAGAGTCAAAAAAAGGGCGTGAATTCGGTACCAAACGCCAGTAACGAAGCGCATTTGAATGCAGCTTTTATGTGCGTCACGCAGAAGTAAAGAATGAACACAGTGTCCCTCATTTGTTCAGGGTTTCTTTCAGATGCAAACAGAGTGGAAAATGAAGTAAATGAATGCAGTTTCTTTCTGAGAAAAAAGGAATGAAAATAAAGTTTGTTCAAGGACATAAACTTTAAAATAATTAGTGGAAAATGCTTACACCACCTTTGAAAGTGGAATGAAAAGTTGAAATACTTTATCGGATATTGTTCTAATTCAACGGTGAGAAAGCTATGAGAGTTACATCAAACTGTTAGCAAAGCTGAACTGTTGAAAGGAATTGTTAGAAAAGCAAATTCAACAAATGTAAATAGAGTTGAATAAATGTGAATGTTCTTTCGGAAACTGTAACGGGAGCACTCAGAAAGAGTTGTGCTTGCTATAATTTTTGAAATGGAATCGAAATTTTTATGAGAATAAAGAGTTGTAGAAGCAGTGTATCACAAAACGTTTTAGAATTGCCATAACTTGTTTTTGGAATATAGTGATCGCATCGACCGCAGTGCGGCGAAGCCGCAGTGAGGTGATGGCGATCAGTCGGTTTAGGCAAAGTCCCCGGTTTGTGTGTTTGGCCCCCCTCCTGGTGCGCGCCGAAGGCGCGCACATAGTCTCCCCGCAGCCGCCAAACACGCTAACCGTGTAAAAAATTGCATGCTTTCTTGTTTAACGCGAAACTTTTAAAGTTTTGAGTTCTTGTTTTTATAGTATAAATTTATGCATAATGATTGAACAGACTGGTTGCATGGGGTTTTCGTCGTTTCCCTCATGTGTCACGTAAATACGGACCAGTTTTTTCAAGTCATTTTTGTATTTTATGTGAGAAGACCTCCACGAAGGCATAAAATAAAGTTGAATGTAAATGAACACAAATAAATAAAACTGAAAACAAACATGTTACAGGGAGGGAGACACAAATGCACAAATTCAATAAATATTTAAATAGGAATTTAACTGAATATGCACAAATATACACACATCTATATAAACACATGCTACACACATTATAATTTTGAAATTTAAAGAACATAAATAAAGTAGAAATATACATATAAAGAACATGCAACAGGGAGGGAAACACGTATGTAAAATATAAGGCTACTTTCACAGCACATACTCGGGATTTCATAGCTGCACTTGCACTCATTCAATAAATATTTAAATAGAAATTAAATTGAATACACACACATCTATATGAACACATTAATTGTTAGAAGGAGTTACATTAATTGTTAGTATTATTGGAGTTAAATTAATTGTTACATTAATTGTTAGTATTATTGGAGTTACATTAATTGTTACATTAATTGTTAGCATTATTGGAGTTACATTAATTGTTAGAAGGACATTGTTAGAAGGAGGGAAACGCATATGTGATATGTAAGGCTACTATCACAGATTTTCGGGATTTCACACATGCAATAAATCAATAAATATTTCAATAGAAATTTAATCAAACACAAAAAACACATCTATATACATGCTCTCTCTCTCTCTCTCTCTCACTCACTCACTCTCTCTCTCTCTCTCTATCTATCTGTCTATCTATCTATCTATCTATCTAACTCTATCTACCTATCTATACCTGCGTCCTTTCACGTTTGGTTTCCAAAATTAAATTGAGCGAAAACGTGTTAAAAGGTTGCCAGAAAGTAACGAAGTCGCCTTAGGAGTGCTACCAGAATTAAAAAACAGTCACGTGGAAGCGCCATTGAAATGAAAAAGGAATTTGAAATATGTATGTATTTAAAATAAAGTAAGTGAAAGTATACATACATAAAAATGTTACTGTAATGAACTGTTAGTTATGAAAAAGAAAATGATACTCAAAAGAAGTGTTAGGTGTTAAACAAAAATTATAGCAAAAAACTGTGATGAAACCTAAACAGGTATGTAACGAAAATTTAAATTAAAAAAAATATGAACCGAAATGAATTATCCTAAAAAATATCCGATGGAATTCATTCATGTATGTTACGAAAATTTTAATTAAATAAAAAGAAATCTTACAGGGAAACTGGCGGCGCAGCGGTCGGATCGCTGAATATTGGTTTCATGAATTTGTAACATGCATAACAGACGTCCGTCCCTCATGCAGGTAGCCGCAGTATTACCTAAACAAAAAAAAAAAATGAATTGCTTATTTAAGAACATCTTAATAAAGAAAGAAAGAAACAGAAACGGGATTAAGAAATTGTGAGATCTTATTAATGGCTAGACACCCAATAAAATAAAATGAAATCTTTAATTAATCAAAATACGGACATGGGAATAAATAACAGGAATCTCAGCGATGAGTAAAACGCGTACAAGAACATGTAAAAACAGAAGGCGAAAAATTCTCTTTTGCAGAAGAAAATGTGTGTGTGTGTGTGGGGGGGAAGTAGCCTCACAAAATAAGAGAAGTAAATAAAGATAAGGTACGTGGAAGTACAGGAACAGAGGCATAGAAATTAATATTTATTCAGTGCAAAATCTAGTAAATAAATGAACCTAAACTGTTGAGGTCAGTTTTAATCAACAGTTCGTGATCATTCATGGAAAACTTTCTTAAACTGACGTTTGTTCTTCTTCACAGAGTATGGAATGTACAGGGAGGAAATGAAAGAGTGGTAGAATGCAGTGTCCCTCTCTTTTTGAGTTAACTACTTCGATCTACATGTCATGTGGAAGTGAAAAGAAAATCGAATTGTTCACAGAATATCGAATGTACAGGGAGAGAATGAGTTTGACGCGCAGAACTGAACGACAATTCATTCAAAACACACAAGGAAACAAGTACGCAGGGTCGACAGAGGATGAAGAAATCATTAGAATTGACAATGGCATGGAAATGAATTCATAACAGGTTCGAAAAGAGTCAAAAAAAGGGCGTGAATTCGGTACCAAACGCCAGTAACGAAGCGCATTTGAATGCAGCTTTTATGTGCGTCACGCAGAAGTAAAGAATGAACACAGTGTCCCTCATTTGTTCAGGGTTTCTTTCAGATGCAAACAGAGTGGAAAATGAAGTAAATGAATGCAGTTTCTTTCTGAGAAAAAAGGAATGAAAATAAAGTTTGTTCAAGGACATAAACTTTAAAATAATTAGTGGAAAATGCTTACACCACCTTTGAAAGTGGAATGAAAAGTTGAAATACTTTATCGGATATTGTTCTAATTCAACGGTGAGAAAGCTATGAGAGTTACATCAAACTGTTAGCAAAGCTGAACTGTTGAAAGGAATTGTTAGAAAAGCAAATTCAACAAATGTAAATAGAGTTGAATAAATGTGAATGTTCTTTCGGAAACTGTAACGGGAGCACTCAGAAAGAGTTGTGCTTGCTATAATTTTTGAAATGGAATCGAAATTTTTATGAGAATAAAGAGTTGTAGAAGCAGTGTATCACAAAACGTTTTAGAATTGCCATAACTTGTTTTTGGAATATAGTGATCGCATCGACCGCAGTGCGGCGAAGCCGCAGTGAGGTGATGGCGATCAGTCGGTTTAGGCAAAGTCCCCGGTTTGTGTGTTTGGCCCCCCTCCTGGTGCGCGCCGAAGGCGCGCACATAGTCTCCCCGCAGCCGCCAAACACGCTAACCGTGTAAAAAATTGCATGCTTTCTTGTTTAACGCGAAACTTTTAAAGTTTTGAGTTCTTGTTTTTATAGTATAAATTTATGCATAATGATTGAACAGACTGGTTGCATGGGGTTTTCGTCGTTTCCCTCATGTGTCACGTAAATACGGACCAGTTTTTTCAAGTCATTTTTGTATTTTATGTGAGAAGACCTCCACGAAGGCATAAAATAAAGTTGAATGTAAATGAACACAAATAAATAAAACTGAAAACAAACATGTTACAGGGAGGGAGACACAAATGCACAAATTCAATAAATATTTAAATAGGAATTTAACTGAATATACACAAATATACACACATCTATATAAACACATGCTACACACATTATAATTTTGAAATTTAAAGAACATAAATAAAGTAGAAATATACATATAAAGAACATGCAACAGGGAGGGAAACACGTATGTAAAATATAAGGCTACTTTCACAGCACATACTCGGGATTTCATAGCTGCACTTGCACTCATTCAATAAATATTTAAATAGAAATTAAATTGAATACACACACATCTATATGAACACATTAATTGTTAGAAGGAGTTACATTAATTGTTAGTATTATTGGAGTTAAATTAATTGTTACATTAATTGTTAGTATTATTGGAGTTACATTAATTGTTACATTAATTGTTAGCATTATTGGAGTTACATTAATTGTTAGAAGGACATTGTTAGAAGGAGGGAAACGCATATGTGATATGTAAGGCTACTATCACAGATTTTCGGGATTTCACACATGCAATAAATCAATAAATATTTCAATAGAAATTTAATCAAACACAAAAAACACATCTATATACATGCTCTCTCTCTCTCTCTCTCTCACTCACTCACTCTCTCTCTCTCTCTCTATCTATCTGTCTATCTATCTATCTATCTATCTAACTCTATCTACCTATCTATACCTGCGTCCTTTCACGTTTGGTTTCCAAAATTAAATTGAGCGAAAACGTGTTAAAAGGTTGCCAGAAAGTAACGAAGTCGCCTTAGGAGTGCTACCAGAATTAAAAAACAGTCACGTGGAAGCGCCATTGAAATGAAAAAGGAATTTGAAATATGTATGTATTTAAAATAAAGTAAGTGAAAGTATACATACATAAAAATGTTACTGTAATGAACTGTTAGTTATGAAAAAGAAAATGATACTCAAAAGAAGTGTTAGGTGTTAAACAAAAATTATAGCAAAAAACTGTGATGAAACCTAAACAGGTATGTAACGAAAATTTAAATTAAAAAAAATATGAACCGAAATGAATTATCCTAAAAAATATCCGATGGAATTCATTCATGTATGTTACGAAAATTTTAATTAAATAAAAAGAAATCTTACAGGGAAACTGGCGGCGCAGCGGTCGGATCGCTGAATATTGGTTTCATGAATTTGTAACATGCATAACAGACGTCCGTCCCTCATGCAGGTAGCCGCAGTATTACCTAAACAAAAAAAAAAATGAATTGCTTATTTAAGAACATCTTAATAAAGAAAGAAAGAAACAGAAACGGGATTAAGAAATTGTGAGATCTTATTAATGGCTAGACACCCAATAAAATAAAATGAAATCTTTAATTAATCAAAATACGGACATGGGAATAAATAACAGGAATCTCAGCGATGAGTAAAACGCGTACAAGAACATGTAAAAACAGAAGGCGAAAAATTCTCTTTTGCAGAAGAAAATGTGTGTGTGTGTGGGGGGGGGAAGTAGCCTCACAAAATAAGAGAAGTAAATAAAGATAAGGTACGTGGAAGTACAGGAACAGAGGCATAGAAATTAATATTTATTCAGTGCAAAATCTAGTAAATAAATGAACCTAAACTGTTGAGGTCAGTTTTAATCAACAGTTCGTGATCATTCATGGAAAACTTTCTTAAACTGACGTTTGTTCTTCTTCACAGAGTATGGAATGTACAGGGAGGAAATGAAAGAGTGGTAGAATGCAGTGTCCCTCTCTTTTTGAGTTAACTACTTCGATCTACATGTCATGTGGAAGTGAAAAGAAAATCGAATTGTTCACAGAATATCGAATGTACAGGGAGGAAGTGAGTTTGACGCGCAGAACTGAACGACAATTCATTCAAAACACACAAGGCAACAAGTACGCAGGGTCGACAGAGGATGAGGAAATTATTAGAATTGACAATGGCATGGAAATGAATTCATAACAGGTTCGAGAAGAGTCAAAAAAAGGGCGTGAATTCGGTACCAAACGCCAGTAACGAAGCGCATTTGAATGCAGCTTTTATGTGCGTCACGCAGAAGTAAAGAATGAACACAGTGTCCCTCATTTGTTCAGGGTTTCTTTCAGATGCAAACAGAGTGGAAAATGAAGTAAATGAATGCAGTTTCTTTCTGAGAAAAAAGGAATGAAAATAAAGTTTATTCAAGGACATAAACTTTAAAATAATTAGTGGAAAATGCTTACACCACCTTTGAAAGTGGAATGAAAACTTGAAATACTTTATCGGATATTTTTCTAATTCAACGGTGGGAAAGCTATGAGAGTTACATCAAACTGTTAGCAAAGCTGAACTGTTGAAAGGAATTGTTAGAAAAGCAAATTCAACAAATGTAAATAGAGTTGAATAAATGTGAATGTTCTTTCGGAAACTGTAACGGGAGCACTCAGAAAGAGTTGTGCTTGCTATAATTTTTGAAATGGAATCGAAATTTTTATGAGAATAAAGAGTTGTAGAAGCAGTGTATCACAAAACGTTTTAGAATTGCCATAACTTTTTTTTGGAATATAGTGATCGCATCGACCGCAGTGAGGTGATGGCGATCAGTCGGTTTAGGCAAAGTCCCCGGTTTGTGTGTTTGGCCCCCCTCCTGGTGCGCGCCGAAGGCGCGCACATAGTCTCCCCGCAGCCGCCAAACACGCTAACCGTGTAAACAATTGCATGCTTTCTTGTTTAACGCGAAACTTTTAAAGTTTTGAGTTCTTGTTTTTATAGTATAAATTTATGCATAATGATTGAACAGACTGGTTGCATGGGGTTTTCGTCGTTTCCCTCATGTGTCACGTAAATACGGACCAGTTTTTTCAAGTCATTTTTGTATTTTATGTAAGAAGACCTCCACGAAGGCATAAAATAAAGTTGAATGTAAATGAACAAAAATAAATAAAACTGAAAACAAACATGTTACAGGGAGGGAGACACAAATGCACAAATTCAATAAATATTTAAATAGGAATTTAACTGAATATACACACATCTATATAAACACATGCTACACACATTATAATTTTGAAATTTAAAGAACATAAATAAAGTAGAAATATACATATAAAGAACATGCAACAGGGAGGGAAACACGTATGTAAAATATAAGGCTACTTTCACAGCACATACTCGGGATTTCATAGCTGCAGTTGCACTCATTCAATAAATATTTAAATAGAAATTAAATTGAATACACACACATCTATATGAACACATTAATTGTTAGAAGGAGTTACATTAATTGTTAGTATTATTGGAGTTAAATTAATTGTTACATTAATTGTTAGTATTATTGGAGTTACATTAATTGTTACATTAATTGTTAGCATTATTGGAGTTACATTAATTGTTAGAAGGACATTGTTAGAAGGAGGGAAACGCATATGTGATATGTAAGGCTACTATCACAGATTTTCGGGATTTCACACATGCAATAAATCAATAAATATTTCAATAGAAATTTAATCAAACACAAAAAACACATCTATATACATGCTCTCTCTCTCTCTCTCTCTCACTCACTCACTCACTCTCTCTCTCTCTCTCTATCTATCTGTCTATCTATCTATCTATCTATCTAACTCTATCTACCTATCTATACCTGCGTCCTTTCACGTTTGGTTTCCAAAATTAAATTGAGCGAAAACGTGTTAAAAGGTTGCCAGAAAGTAACGAAGTCGCCTTAGGAGTGCTACCAGAATTAAAAAACAGTCACGTGGAAGCGCCATTGAAATGAAAAAGGAATTTGAAATATGTATGTATTTAAAATAAAGTAAGTGAAAGTATACATACATAAAAATGTTACTGTAATGAACTGTTAGTTATGAAAAAGAAAATGATACTCAAAAGAAGTGTTAGGTGTTAAACAAAAATTATAGCAAAAAACTGTGATGAAACCTAAACAGGTATGTAACGAAAATTTAAATTAAAAAAAATATGAACCGAAATGAATTATCCTAAAAAATATCCGATGGAATTCATTCATGTATGTTACGAAAATTTTAATTAAATAAAAAGAAATCTTACAGGGAAACTGGCGGCGCAGCGGTCGGATCGCTGAATATTGGTTTCATGAATTTGTAACATGCATAACAGACGTCCGTCCCTCATGCAGGTAGCCGCAGTATTACCTAAACAAAAAAAAAATGAATTGCTTATTTAAGAACATCTTAATAAAGAAAGAAAGAAACAGAAACGGGATTAAGAAATTGTGAGATCTTATTAATGGCTAGACACCCAATAAAATAAAATGAAATCTTTAATTAATCAAAATACGGACATGGGAATAAATAACAGGAATCTCAGCGATGAGTAAAACGCGTACAAGAACATGTAAAAACAGAAGGCGAAAAATTCTCTTTTGCAGAAGAAAATGTGTGTGTGTGTGTGGGGGGGGAAGTAGCCTCACAAAATAAGAGAAGTAAATAAAGATAAGGTACGTGGAAGTACAGGAACAGAGGCATAGAAATTAATATTTATTCAGTGCAAAATCTAGTAAATAAATGAACCTAAACTGTTGAGGTCAGTTTTAATCAACAGTTCGTGATCATTCATGGAAAACTTTCTTAAACTGACGTTTGTTCTTCTTCACAGAGTATGGAATGTACAGGGAGGAAATGAAAGAGTGGTAGAATGCAGTGTCCCTCTCTTTTTGAGTTAACTACTTCGATCTACATGTCATGTGGAAGTGAAAAGAAAATCGAATTGTTCACAGAATATCGAATGTACAGGGAGGGAATGAGTTTGACGCGCAGAACTGAAAGACAATTCATTCAAAACACACAAGGAAACAAGTACGCAGGGTCGACAGAGGATGAGGAAATCATTAGAATTGACAATGGCATGGAAATGAATTCATAACAGGTTCGAAAAGAGTCAAAAAAAGGGCGTGAATTCGGTACCAAACGCCAGTAACGAAGCGCATTTGAATGCAGCTTTTATGTGCGTCACGCAGAAGTAAAGAATGAACACAGTGTCCCTCATTTGTTCAGGGTTTCTTTCAGATGCAAACAGAGTGGAAAATGAAGTAAATGAATGCAGTTTCTTTCTGAGAAAAAAGGAATGAAAATAAAGTTTGTTCAAGGACATAAACTTTAAAATAATTAGTGGAAAATGCTTACACCACCTTTGAAAGTGGAATGAAAACTTGAAATACTTTATCGGATATTTTTCTAATTCAACGGTGGGAAAGCTATGAGAGTTACATCAAACTGTTAGCAAAGCTGAACTGTTGAAAGGAATTGTTAGAAAAGCAAATTCAACAAATGTAAATAGAGTTGAATAAATGTGAATGTTCTTTCGGAAACTGTAACGGGAGCACTCAGAAAGAGTTGTGCTTGCTATAATTTTTGAAATGGAATCGAAATTTTTATGAGAATAAAGAGTTGTAGAAGCAGTGTATCACAAAACGTTTTAGAATTGCCATAACTTGTTTTTGGAATATAGTGATCGCATCGACCGCAGTGCGGCGAAGCCGCAGTGAGGTGATGGCGATCAGTCGGTTTAGCCAAAGTCCCCGGTTTGTGTGTTTGGCCCCCCTCCTGGTGCGCGCCGAAGGCGCGCACATAGTCTCCCCGCAGCCGCCAAACACGCTAACCGTGTAAAAAATTGCATGCTTTCTTGTTTAACGCGAAACTTTTAAAGTTTTGAGTTCTTGTTTTTATAGTATAAATTTATGCATAATGATTGAACAGACTGGTTGCATGGGGTTTTCGTCGTTTCCCTCATGTGTCACGTAAATACGGACCAGTTTTTTCAAGTCATTTTTGTATTTTATGTGAGAAGACCTCCACGAAGGCATAAAATAAAGTTGAATGTAAATGAACACAAATAAATAAAACTGAAAACAAACATGTTACAGGGAGGGAGACACAAATGCACAAATTCAATAAATATTTAAATAGGAATTTAACTGAATATACACAAATATACACACATCTATATAAACACATGCTACACACATTATAATTTTGAAATTTAAAGAACATAAATAAAGTAGAAATATACATATAAAGAACATGCAACAGGGAGGGAAACACGTATGTAAAATATAAGGCTACTTTCACAGCACATACTCGGGATTTCATAGCTGCACTTGCACTCATTCAATAAATATTTAAATAGAAATTAAATTGAATACACACACATCTATATGAACACATTAATTGTTAGAAGGAGTTACATTAATTGTTAGTATTATTGGAGTTAAATTAATTGTTACATTAATTGTTAGTATTATTGGAGTTACATTAATTGTTAGTATTATTGGAGTTACATTAATTGTTACATTAATTGTTAGTATTATTGGAGTTACATTAATTGTTAGAAGGACATTGTTAGAAGGAGGGAAACGCATATGTGATATGTAAGGCTACTATCACAGATTTTCGGGATTTCACACATGCAATAAATCAATAAATATTTCAATAGAAATTTAATCAAACACAAAAAACACATCTATATACATGCTCTCTCTCTCTCTCACTCACTCACTCTCTCTCTCTATCTATCTGTCTATCTATCTATCTATCTATCTAACTCTATCTACCTATCTATACCTGCGTCCTTTCACGTTTGGTTTCCAAAATTAAATTGAGCGAAAACGTGTTAAAAGGTTGCCAGAAAGTAACGAAGTCGCCTTAGGAGTGCTACCAGAATTAAAAAACAGTCACGTGGAAGCGCCATTGAAATGAAAAAGGAATTTGAAATATGTATGTATTTAAAATAAAGTAAGTGAAAGTATACATACATAAAAATGTTACTGTAATGAACTGTTAGTTATGAAAAAGAAAATGATACTCAAAAGAAGTGTTAGGTGTTAAACAAAAATTATAGCAAAAAACTGTGATGAAACCTAAACAGGTATGTAACGAAAATTTAAATTAAAAAAAATATGAACCGAAATGAATTATCCTAAAAAATATCCGATGGAATTCATTCATGTATGTTACGAAAATTTTAATTAAATAAAAAGAAATCTTACAGGGAAACTGGCGGCGCAGCGGTCGGATCGCTGAATATTGGTTTCATGAATTTGTAACATGCATAACAGACGTCCGTCCCTCATGCAGGTAGCCGCAGTATTACCTAAACAAAAAAAAATGAATTGCTTATTTAAGAACATCTTAATAAAGAAAGAAAGAAACAGAAACGGGATTAAGAAATTGTGAGATCTTATTAATGGCTAGACACCCAATAAAATAAAATGAAATCTTTAATTAATCAAAATACGGACATGGGAATAAATAACAGGAATCTCAGCGATGAGTAAAACGCGTACAAGAACATGTAAAAACAGAAGGCGAAAAATTCTCTTTTGCAGAAGAAAATGTGTGTGTGTGTGGGGGGGGGAAGTAGCCTCACAAAATAAGAGAAGTAAATAAAGATAAGGTACGTGGAAGTACAGGAACAGAGGCATAGAAATTAATATTTATTCAGTGCAAAATCTAGTAAATAAATGAACCTAAACTGTTGAGGTCAGTTTTAATCAACAGTTCGTGATCATTCATGGAAAACTTTCTTAAACTGACGTTTGTTCTTCTTCACAGAGTATGGAATGTACAAGGAGGAAATGAAAGGGTGGTAGAATGCAGTGTCCCTCTCTTTTTGAGTTAACTACTTCGATCTACATGTCATGTGGAAGTGAAAAGAAAATCGAATTGTTCACAGAATATCGAATGTACAGGGAGGAAGTGAGTTTGACGCGCAGAACTGAACGACAATTCATTCAAAACACACAAGGCAACAAGTACGCAGGGTCGACAGAGGATGAGGAAATTATTAGAATTGACAATGGCATGGAAATGAATTCATAACAGGTTCGAGAAGAGTCAAAAAAAGGGCGTGAATTCGGTACCAAACGCCAGTAACGAAGCGCATTTCAATGCAGCTTTTATGTGCGTCACGCAGAAGTAAAGAATGAACACAGTGTCCCTCATTTGTTCAGGGTTTCTTTCAGATGCAAACAGAGTGGAAAATGAAGTAAATGAATGCAGTTTCTTTCTGAGAAAAAAGGAATGAAAATAAAGTTTGTTCAAGGACATAAACTTTAAAATAATTAGTGGAAAATGCTTACACCACCTTTGAAAGTGGAATGAAAACTTGAAATACTTTATCGGATATTTTTCTAATTCAACGGTGGGAAAGCTATGAGAGTTACATCAAACTGTTAGCAAAGCTGAACTGTTGAAAGGAATTGTTAGAAAAGCAAATTCAACAAATGTAAATAGAGTTGAATAAATGTGAATGTTCTTTCGGAAACTGTAACGGGAGCACTCAGAAAGAGTTGTGCTTGCTATAATTTTTGAAATGGAATCGAAATTTTTATGAGAATAAAGAGTTGTAGAAGCAGTGTATCACAAAACGTTTTAGAATTGCCATAACTTGTTTTTGGAATATAGTGATCGCATCGACCGCAGTGCGGCGAAGCCGCAGTGAGGTGATGGCGATCAGTCGGTTTAGGCAAAGTCCCCGGTTTGTGTGTTTGGCCCCCCTCCTGGTGCGCGCCGAAGGCGCGCACATAGTCTCCCCGCAGCCGCCAAACACGCTAACCGTGTAAAAAATTGCATGCTTTCTTGTTTAACGCGAAACTTTTAAAGTTTTGAGTTCTTGTTTTTATAGTATAAATTTATGCATAATGATTGAACAGACTGGTTGCATGGGGTTTTCGTCGTTTCCCTCATGTGTCACGTAAATACGGACCAGTTTTTTCAAGTCATTTTTGTATTTTATGTGAGAAGACCTCCACGAAGGCATAAAATAAAGTTGAATGTAAATGAACACAAATAAATAAAACTGAAAACAAACATGTTACAGGGAGGGAGACACAAATGCACAAATTCAATAAATATTTAAATAGGAATTTAACTGAATATACACACATCTATATAAACACATGCTACACACATTATAATTTTGAAATTTAAAGAACATAAATAAAGTAGAAATATACATATAAAGAACATGCAACAGGGAGGGAAACACGTATGTAAAATATAAGGCTACTTTCACAGCACATACTCGGGATTTCATAGCTGCAGTTGCACTCATTCAATAAATATTTAAATAGAAATTAAATTGAATACACACACATCTATATGAACACATTAATTGTTAGAAGGAGTTACATTAATTGTTAGTATTATTGGAGTTAAATTAATTGTTACATTAATTGTTAGTATTATTGGAGTTACATTAATTGTTAGTATTATTGGAGTTACATTAATTGTTACATTAATTGTTAGTATTATTGGAGTTACATTAATTGTTAGAAGGACATTGTTAGAAGGAGGGAAACGCACATGTGATATGTAAGGCTACTATCAAAGATTTTCGGGATTTCACACATGCAATAAATCAATAAATATTTCAATAGAAATTTAATCAAACACAAAAAACACATCTATATACATGCTCTCTCTCTCTCTCTCTCACTCACTCACTCTCTCTCTCTCTCTCTATCTATCTGTCTATCTATCTATCTATCTATCTAACTCTATCTACCTATCTATACCTGCGTCCTTTCACGTTTGGTTTCCAAAATTAAATTGAGCGAAAACGTGTTAAAAGGTTGCCAGAAAGTAACGAAGTCGCCTTAGGAGTGCTACCAGAATTAAAAAACAGTCACGTGGAAGCGCCATTGAAATGAAAAAGGAATTTGAAATATGTATGTATTTAAAATAAAGTAAGTGAAAGTATACATACATAAAAATGTTACTGTAATGAACTGTTAGTTATGAAAAAGAAAATGATACTCAAAAGAAGTGTTAGGTGTTAAACAAAAATTATAGCAAAAAACTGTGATGAAACCTAAACAGGTATGTAACGAAAATTTAAATTAAAAAAAATATGAACCGAAATGAATTATCCTAAAAAATATCCGATGGAATTCATTCATGTATGTTACGAAAATTTTAATTAAATAAAAAGAAATCTTACAGGGAAACTGGCGGCGCAGCGGTCGGATCGCTGAATATTCGTTTCATGAATTTGTAACATGCATAACAGACGTCCGTCCCTCATGCAGGTAGCCGCAGTATTACCTAAACAAAAAAAAAATGAATTGCTTATTTAAGAACATCTTAATAAAGAAAGAAAGAAACAGAAACGGGATTAAGAAATTGTGAGGTCTTATTAATGGCTAGACACCCAATAAAATAAAATGAAATCTTTAATTAATCAAAATACGGACATGGGAATAAATAACAGGAATCTCAGCGATGAGTAAAACGCGTTCAAGAACATGTAAAAACAGAAGGCGAAAAATTCTCTTTTGCAGAAGAAAATGTGTGTGTGTGTGGGGGGGAGTAGCCTCACAAAATAAGAGAAGTAAATAAAGATAAGATACGTGGAAGTACAGGAACAGAGGCATAGAAACTAATATTTATTCAGTGCAAAATCTAGTAAATAAATGAATCTAAACTGTTGAGGACAGTTTTAATCAACAGTTCGTGATCATTCATGGAAAACTTTCGTAAACTGACGTTTGGTCTTCTTCACAGAGTATGGAATGTACAGGGAGGAAATGAAAGAGTGGTAGAATGCAGTGTCCCTCTCTTTTTGAGTTAACTACTTCGATCTACATGTCATGTGGAAGTGAAAAGAAAATCGAATTGTTCACAGAATATCGAATGTACAGGGAGGAAATGAGTTTGACGCTCAGAACTGAACGACAATTCATTCAAAACACACAAGGAAACAAGTACGCAGGGTCGACAGAGGATGAGGAAATCATTAGAATTGACAATGGCATGGAAATGAATTCATAACAGGTTCGAAAAGAGTCAAAAAAAGGGCGTGAATTCGGTACCAAACGCCAGTAACGAAGCGCATTTCAATGCAGCTTTTATGTGCGTCACGAAGAAGTAAAGAATGAACACAGTGTCCCTTATCTGTTCAGGGTTTCTTTCAGATGCAAACAGAGTGGAAAATGAAGTAAATGAATGCAGTTTCTTTCTGAGAAAAAAGGAATGAAAATAAAGTCTGTTCAAGGAAATAAACTTTTAAATAATTAGTGGAAAATGCTTACACCACCTTTGAAAGTAGAATGAAAACTTGAAATACTTTATCGGATATTGTTCTAATTCAACGGTGAGAAAGCTATGAGAGTTACATCAAACTGTTAGCAAAGCTGAACTGTTGAAAGGAATTGTTAGAAAAGCAAATTCAACAAATGTAAATAGAGTTGAATAAATGTGAATGTTCTTTCGGAAACTGTAACGGGAGCACTCAGAAAGAGTTGTGCTTGCTATAATTTTTGAAATGGAATCGAAATTTTTATGAGAATAAAGAGTTGCAGAAGCAGTGTATCACAAAACGTTTTAGAATTGCCATAACTTGTTTTTGGAATATAGTGATCCCATCGACCGCAGTGCGGCGAAGCCGCAGTGAGGTGATGGCGATCAGTCGGTTTAGGCAAAGTCCCCGGTTTGTGTGTTTGGCCCCCCTCCTGGTGCGCGCCGAAGGCGCGGACATAGTCTCCCCGCAGGCGCCAAACACGCTAACCGTGTAAAAAATTGCATGCTTTCTTGTTTAACGCGAAACTTTTAAAGTTTTGAGTTCTTGTTTTTATAGTATAAATTTATGCATAATGATTGAACAGACTGGTTGCATGGGGTTTTCGTGGTTTCCCTCATGTGTCACGTAAATACGGACCAGTTTTTTCAAGTCATTTTTGTATTTTATGTAAGAAGACCTCCACGAAGGCATAAAATAAAGTTGAATGTAAATGAACACAAATAAATAAAACTGAAAACAAACATGTTACAGGGAGGGAGACACAAATGCACAAATTCAATAAATACTTAAATAGGAATTTAACTGAATATACACACATCTATATAAACACATGCTACACACATTATAATTTTGAAATTAAAAGAACATAAATAAAGTAGAAATATACATATAAAGAACATGCAACAGGGAGGGAAACACGTATGTAAAATGTAAGGCTACTTTCACAGCACAAACTCGGGATTTCATAGCTGCACTTGCACTCATTCAATAAATATTTAAATAGAAATTAAATTGAATACACACACATCTATATGAACACATTAATTGTTAGAAGGAGTTACATTAATTGTTAGTATTATTGGAGTTAAATTAATTGTTACATTAATTGTTAGTATTATTGGAGTTACATTAATTGTTAAATTAATTGTTAGTATTATTGGAGTTACATTAATTGTTAGAAGGACATTGTTAGAAGGAGGGAAACACATATGTGATATGTAAGGCTACTATCACAGATTTTCGGGATTTCACACATGCAATAAATCAATAAATATTTCAACAGAAATTTAATCAAACACAAAAAATACATCTATATACATGCTCTCTCTCTCTCTCTCTCACTCACTCTCTCTCTCTCTCTATATATATCTATCTATCTATCTATCTATCTAACTCTATCTACCTATCTATACCTGCGTCCTTTCACGTTTGGTTTCCAAAATTAAATTGAGCGAAAACGTGTTAAAAGGTTGCCAGAAAGTAACGAAGTCGCCTTAGGAGTGCTACCAGAATTAAAAAACAGTCACGTGGAAGCGCCATTGAAATGAGAAAGGAATTTGAAATATGTATGTATTTAAAATAAAGTAAGTAAAAGTATACATACATAAAAATATTACTGTAATGAACTGTTAGTTATGAAAAAGAAAATGATACTCAAAAGAAGTGTTAGGTGTTAAACAAAAATTATAGCAAAAAACTGTGATGAAACCTAAACAGGTATGTAATGAAAATTTAAATTAAAAAAAAATATGAACCGAAATGAATTATCCTAAAAAATATCCGATGGAATTCATTCATGTATGTTACGAAAATTTTAATTAAATAAAAAGAAATCTTACAGGGAAACTGGCGGCGCAGCGGTCGGATCGCTAAATATTGGTTTCATGAATTTGTAACATGCATAACAGACGTCCGTCCCTCATGCAGGTAGCCGCAGTATTACCTAAACAAAAAAAAATGAATTGCTTATTTAAGAACATCTTAATAAAGAAAGAAAGAAACAGAAACGGGATTAAGAAATTGTGAGGTCTTATTAATGGCTAGACACCCAATAAAATAAAATGAAATCTTTAATTAATCAAAATACGGACATGGGAATAAATAACAGGAATCTCAGCGATGAGTAAAACGCGTACAAGAACATGTAAAAACAGAAGCGAAAAATTCTCTTTTGCAGAAGAAAATGTGTGTGTGTGTGGGGGGGGGAAGTAGCCTCACAAAATAAGAGAAGTAAATAAAGATAAGATACGTGGAAGTACAGGAACAGAGGCATAGAAATTGATATTTATTCAGTGCAAAATCTAGTAAATAAATGAACCTAAACTGTTGAGGTCAGTTTTAATCAACAGTTCGTGATCATTCATGGAAAACTTTCTTAAACTGACGTTTGGTCTTCTTCACAGAGTATGGAATGTACAGGGAGGAAATGAAAGAGTGGTAGAATGCAGTGTCCCTCTCTTTTTGAGTTAACTACTTCGATCTACATGTCATGTGGAAGTGAAAAGAAAATCGAATTGTTCACAGAATATCGAATGTACAGGGAGGAAATGAGTTTGACGCGCAGAACTGAACGACAATTCATTCAAAACACACAAGGAAACAAGTACGCAGGGTCGACAGAGGATGAGGAAATCATTAGAATTGACAATGGCATGGAAATGAATTCATAACAGGTTCGAAAAGAGTCAAAAAAAGGGCGTGAATTCGGTACCAAACGCCAGTAACGAAGCGCATTTCAATGCAGCTTTTATGTGCGTCACGCAGAAGTAAAGAATGAACACAGTGTCCCTTATCTGTTCAGGGTTTCTTTCAAATGCAAACAGAGTGGAAAAAGAAGTAAATGAATGCAGTTTCTTTCTGAGAAAAAAGGAATGAAAATAAAGTCTGTTCAAGGAAATAAACTTTTAAATAATTAGTGGAAAATGCTTACACCACCTTTAAAGTGGAATGAAAAGTTGAAATACTTTATCGGATATTGTTCTAATTCAACGGTGAGAAAGCTATGAGAGTTACATCAAACTGTTAGCAAAGCTGAACTGTTGAAAGGAATTGTTAGAAAAGCAAATTCAACAAATGTAAATAGAGTTGAATAAATGTGAATGTTCTTTCGGAAACTGTAACGGGAGCACTCAGAAAGAGTTGTGCTTGCTATAATTTTTGAAATGGAATCGAAATTTTTATGAGAATAAAGAGTTGTAGAAGCAGTGTATCACAAAACTTTTTAGAATTGCCATAACTTGTTTTTGGAATATAGTGATCGCATCGACCGCAGTGCGGCAAAGCCGCAGTGAGGTGATGGCGATCAGACGGTTTGGGCAAAGTCCCCGGTTTGTGTGTTTGGCCCCCCTCCTGGTGCGCGCCGAAGGCGCGCACATAGTCTCCCCGCAGGGGCCAAACACGCTAACCGTGTAAAAAATTGCAAGCTTTCTTGTTTAACGCGAAACTTTTAAAGTTCTGAGTTCTTGTTTTTATAGTATAAATTTATGCATAATGATTGAACAGACTGGTTGCATGGGGTTTTCGTGGTTTCCCTCATGTGTCACGTAAATACGGACCAGTTTTTTCAAGTCATTTTTGTATTTCATGTGAGAAGACCTCCACGAAGGCATAAAATAAAGTTGAATGTAAATGAACACAAATAAATAAAACTGAAAACAAACATGTTACAGGGAGGGAGACACAAATGCACAAATTCAATAAATATTTAAATAAGAATTTAACTAAATATACACACATCTATATAAACACATGCTACACACATTATAATTTTGAAATTAAAAGAACATAAATAAAGTAGAAATATACATATAAAGAACATGCAACAGGGAGGGAAACACGTATGTAAAATGTAAGGCTACTTTCACAGCACAAACTCGGGATTTCATAGCTGCACTTGCACTCATTCAATAAATATTTAAATAGAAATTAAATTGAATACACACACATCTATATGAACACATTAATTGTTAGAAGGAGTTACATTAATTGTTAGTATTATTGGAGTTAAATTAATTGTTACATTAATTGTTAGTATTATTGGAGTTACATTAATTGTTAAATTAATTGTTAGTATTATTGGAGTTACATTAATTGTTAGAAGGACATTGTTAGAAGGAGGGAAACACATATGTGATATGTAAGGCTACTATCACAGATTTTCGGGATTTCACACATGCAATAAATCAATAAATATTTCAACAGAAATTTAATCAAACACAAAAAATACATCTATATACATGCTCTCTCTCTCTCTCTCTCACTCACTCTCTCTCTCTCTCTATATATATATCTATCTGTCTATCTATCTATCTATCTATCTAACTCTATCTACCTATCTATACCTGCGTCCTTTCACGTTTGGTTTCCAAAATTAAATTGAGCGAAAACGTGTTAAAAGGTTGCCAGAAAGTAACGAAGTCGCGTTAGGAGTGCTACCAGAATTAAAAGACAGTCACGTGGAAGCGCCATTGAAATGAAAAAGGAATTTGAAATATGTATGTATTTAAAGTAAAGTAAGTAAAAGTATACATACATAAAAATATTACTGTAATGAACTGTTAGTTATGAAAAAGAAAATGATACTCAAAAGATGTGTTAGGTGTTAAACAAAAATTATAGCAAAAAACTGTGATGAAACCTAAACAGGTATGTAACGAAAATTTAAATTAAAAAAAATATGAACCGAAATGAATTATCCTAAAAAATATCCGATGGAATTCATTCATGTATGTTACGAAAATTTTAATTAAATAAAAAGAAATCTTACAGGGAAACTGGCGGCGCAGCGGTCGGATCGCTAAATATTGGTTTCATGAATTTGTAACATGCATAACAGACGTCCGTCCCTCATGCAGGTAGCCGCAGTATTACCTAAACAAAAAAAAATGAATTGCTTATTTAAGAACATCTTAATAAAGAAAGAAAGAAACAGAAACGGGATTAAGAAATTGTGAGGTCTTATTAATGGCTAGACACCCAATAAAATAAAATGAAATCTTTAATTAATCAAAATACGGACATGGGAATAAATAACAGGAATCTCAGCGATGAGTAAAACGCGTTCAAGAACATGTAAAAACAGAAGGCGAAAAATTCTCTTTTGCAGAAGAAAATGTGTGTGTTTGTGGGGGGGAGCCTAACAAAATAAGAGAAGTAAATAAAGATAAGATACGTGGAAGTACAGGAACAGAGGCATAGAAACTAATATTTATTCAGTGCAAAATCTAGTAAATAAATGAATCTAAACTGTTGAGGTCAGTTTTAATCAACAGTTCGTGATCATTCATGGAAAACTTTCGTAAACTGACGTTTGGTCTTCTTCACAGAGTATGGAATGTACAGGGAGGAAATGAAAGAGTGGTAGAATGCAGTGTCCCTCTCTTTTTGAGTTAACTACTTCGATCTACATGTCATGTGGAAGTGAAAAGAAAATCGAATTGTTCACAGAATATCGAATGTACAGGGAGGAAATGAGTTTGACGCGCAGAACTGAACGACAATTCATTCAAAACACACAAGGAAACAAGTACGCAGGGTCGACAGAGGATGAGGAAATCATTAGAATTGACAATGGCATGGAAATGAATTCATAACAGGTTCGAAAAGAGTCAAAAAAAGGGCGTGAATTCGGTACCAAACGCCAGTAACGAAGCGCATTTCAATGCAGCTTTTATGTGCGTCACGAAGAAGTAAAGAATGAACACAGTGTCCCTTATCTGTTCAGGGTTTCTTTCAGATGCAAACAGAGTGGAAAATGAAGTAAATGAATGCAGTTTCTTTCTGAGAAAAAAGGAATGAAAATAAAGTCTGTTCAAGGAAATAAACTTTTAAATATTTAGTGGAAAATGCTTACACCACCTTTGAAAGTGGAATGAAAACTTGAAATACTTTATCGGATATTGTTCTAATTCAACGGTGAGAAAGCTATGAGAGTTACATCAAACTGTTAGCAAAGCTGAACTGTTGAAAGGAATTGTTAGAAAAGCAAATTCAACAAATGTAAATAGAGTTGAATAAATGTGAATGTTCTTTCGGAAACTGTAACGGGAGCACTCAGAAAGAGTTGTGCTTGCTATAATTTTTGAAATGGAATCGAAATTTTTATGAGAATAAAGAGTTGTAGAAGCAGTGTATCACAAAACTTTTTAGAATTGCCATAACTTGTTTTTGGAATATAGTGATCGCATCGACCGCAGTGCGGCGAAGCCGCAGTGAGGTGATGGCGATCAGACGGTTTAGGCAAAGTCCCCGGTTTGTGTGTTTGGCGCCCCTCCTGGTGCGCGCCGAAGGCGCGCACATAGTCTCCCCGCAGGGGCCAAACACGCTAACCGTGTAAAAAATTGCATGCTTTCTTGTTTAACGCGAAACTTTTAAAGTTTTGAGTTCTTGTTTTTATAGTATAAATTTATGCATAATGATTGAACAGACTGGTTGCGTGGGGTTTTCGTGGTTTCCCTCATGTGTCACGTAAATACGGACCAGTTTTTTCAAGTCATTTTTGTATTTCATGTGAGAAGACCTCCACGAAGGCATAAAATAAAGTTGAATGTAAATGAACACAAATAAATAAAACTGAAAACAAACATGTTACAGGGAGGGAGACACAAATGCACAAATTCAATAAATATTTAAATAGGAATTTAACTAAATATACACACATCTATATAAACACATGCTACACACGTTATAATTTTGAAATTAAAAGAACATAAATAAAGTAGAAATATACATATAAAGAACATGCAACAGGGAGGGAAACACGTATGTAAAATGTAAGGCTACTTTCACAGCACATACTCGGGATTTCATAGCTGCACTTGCACTCATTCAATAAATATTTAAATAGAAATTAAATTGAATACACACACATCTATATGAACACATTAATTGTTAGAAGGAGTTATATTAATTGTTAGTATTATTGGAGTTAAATTAATTGTTACATTAATTGTTAGTATTATTGGAGTTACATTAATTGTTACATTAATTGTTAGTATTATTGGAGTTACATTAATTGTTAGAAGGACATTGTTAGAAGGAGGGAAACGCATATGTGATATGTAAGGCTACTATCACAGGTTTTCGGGATTTCACACATGCAATAAATCAATAAATATTTCATTAGAAATTTAATCAAACACAAAAAACACATCTATATACATGCTCTCTCTCTCTCTCTCACTCACTCACTCACTCTCTCTCTCTATATCTATCTGTCTGTCTATCTATCTATCTATCTAACTCTATCTACCTATCTATACCTGCGTCCTTTCACGTTTGGTTTCCAAAATTAAATTGAGCGAAAACGTGTTAAAAGGTTGCCAGAAAGTAACGAAGTCGCCTTAGGAGTGCTACCAGAATTAAAAAACAGTCACGTGGAAGCGCCATTGAAATGAAAAAGGAATTTGAAATATGTATGTATTTAAAATAAAGTAAGTAAAAGTATACATACATAAAAATATTACTGTAATGAACTGTTAGTTATGAAAAAGAAAATGATACTCAAAAGAAGTGTTAGGTGTTAAACAAAAATTATAGCAAAAAACTGTGATGAAACCTAAACAGGTATGTAACGAAAATTTAAGTTAAAAAAAAAATATGAACCGGAATGAATTATCCTAAAAAATATCCGATGGAATTCATTCATGTATGTTACGAAAATTTTAATTAAATAAAAAGAAATCTTACAGGGAAACTGGCGGCGCAGCGGTCGGATCGCTGAATATTGGTTTCATGAATTTGTAACATGCATAACAGACGTCCGTCCCTCATGCAGGTAGCCGCAGTATTACCTAAACAAAAAAAAATGAATTGCTTATTTAAGAACATCTTAATAAAGAAAGAAAGAAACAGAAACGGGATTAAGAAATTGTGAGGTCTTATTAATGGCTAGACACCCAATAAAATAAAATGAAATCTTTAATTAATCAAAATACGGACATGGGAATAAATAACAGGAATCTCAGCGATGAGTAAAACGCGTACAAGAACATGTAAAAACAGAAGGCGAAAAATTCTCTTTTGCAGAAGAAAATGTGTGTGTGTGTGGGGGGGGGGAAGTAGCCTCACAAAATAAGAGAAGTAAATAAAGATAAGGTACGTGGAAGTACAGGAACAGAGGCATAGAAATTAATATTTATTCAGTGCAAAATCTAGTAAATAAATGAACCTAAACTGTTGAGGTCAGTTTTAATCAACAGTTCGTGATCATTCATGGAAAACTTTCTTAAACTGACGTTTGGTCTTTTTCACAGAGTATGGAATGTACAGGGAGGAAATGAAAGAGTGGTAGAATGCAGTGTCCCTCTCTTTTTGAGTTAACTACTTCGATCTACATGTCATGTGGAAGTGAAAAGAAAATCGAATTGTTCACAGAATATCGAATGTACAGGGAGGAAATGAGTTTGACGCGCAGAACTGAACGACAATTCATTCAAAACACACAAGGAAACAAGTACGCAGGGTCGACAGAGGATGAGGAAATCATTAGAATTGACAATGGCATGGAAATGAATTCATAACAGGTTCGAAAAGAGTCAAAAAAAGGGCGTGAATTCGGTACCAAACGCCAGTAACGAAGCGCATTTCAATGCAGCTTTTATGTGCGTCACGCAGAAGTAAAGAATGAACACAGTGTCCCTTATCTGTTCAGGGTTTCTTTCAAATGCAAACAGAGTGGAAAAAGAAGTAAATGAATGCAGTTTCTTTCTGAGAAAAAAGGAATGAAAATAAAGTCTGTTCAAGGAAATAAACTTTTAAATAATTAGTGGAAAATGCTTACACCACCTTTAAAGTGGAATGAAAAGTTGAAATACTTTATCGGATATTGTTCTAATTCAACGGTGAGAAAGCTATGAGAGTTACATCAAACTGTTAGCAAAGCTGAACTGTTGAAAGGAATTGTTAGAAAAGCAAATTCAACAAATGTAAATAGAGTTGAATAAATGTGAATGTTCTTTCGGAAACTGTAACGGGAGCACTCAGAAAGAGTTGTGCTTGCTATAATTTTTGAAATGGAATCGAAATTTTTATGAGAATAAAGAGTTGTAGAAGCAGTGTATCACAAAACTTTTTAGAATTGCCATAACTTGTTTTTGGAATATAGTGATCGCATCGACCGCAGTGCGGCAAAGCCGCAGTGAGGTGATGGCGATCAGACGGTTTAGGCAAAGTCCCCGGTTTGTGTGTTTGGCCCCCCTCCTGGTGCGCGCCGAAGGCGCGCACATAGTCTCCCCGCAGGGGCCAAACACGCTAACCGTGTAAAAAATTGCATGCTTTCTTTTTTAACGCGAAACTTTTAAAGTTCTGAGTTCTTGTTTTTATAGTATAAATTTATGCATAATGATTGAACAGACTGGTTGCATGGGGTTTTCGTGGTTTCCCTCATGTGTCACGTAAATACGGACCAGTTGTTTCAAGTCATTTTTGTATTTCATGTGAGAAGACCTCCACGAAGGCATAAAATAATGTTGAATGTAAATGAACACAAATAAATAAAACTGAAAACAAACATGTTACAGGGAGGGAGACACAAATGCACAAATTCAATAAATATTTAAATAGGAATTTAACTAAATATACACACATCTATATAAACACATGCTACACACGTTATAATTTTGAAATTAAAAGAACATAAATAAAGTAGAAATATACATATAAAGAACATGCAACAGGGAGGGAAACACGTATGTAAAATGTAAGGCTACTTTCACAGCACATACTCGGGATTTCATAGCTGCACTTGCACTCATTCAATAAATATTTAAATAGAAATTAAATTGAATACGCACACATCTATATGAACACATTAATTGTTAGAAGGAGTTACATTAATTGTTAGTATTATTGGAGTTAAATTAATTGTTACATTAATTGTTAGTATTCTTGGAGTTACATTAATTGTTACATTAATTGTTAGTGTTATTGGAGTTACATTAATTGTTAGAAGGACATTGTTAGAAGGAGGGAAACGCATATGTGATATGTAAGGCTACTATCACAGATTTTCGGGATTTCACACATGCAATAAATCAATAAATATTTCAATAAAAATTTAATCAAACACAAAAAACACATCTATATACATGCTCTCTCTCTCTCACTCACTCACTCACTCTCTCTCTCTCTATATATATATCTATCTGTCTATCTATCTTTCTATCTATCTAACTCTATCTACCTATCTATACCTGCGTCCTTTCACGTTTGGTTTCCAAAATTAAATTGAGCGAAAACGTGTTAAAAGGTTGCCAGAAAGTAACGAAGTCGCCTTAGGAGTGCTACCAGAATTAAAAAACAGTCACGTGGAAGCGCCATTGAAATGAAAAAGGAATTTGAAATATGTATGTATTTAAAATAAAGTAAGTAAAAGTATACATACATAAAAATATTACTGTAATGAACTGTTAGTTATGAAAAAGAAAATGATACTCAAAAGAAGTGTTAGGTGTTAAACAAAAATTATAGCAAAAAACTGTGATGAAACCTAAACAGGTATGTAACGAAAATTTAAATTAAAAAAAATATGAACCGAAATGAATTATCCTAAAAAATATCCGATGGAATTCATTCATGTATGTTACGAAAATTTTAATTAAATAAAAAGAAATCTTACAGGGAAACTGGCGGCGCAGCGGTCGGATCGCTGAATATTGGTTTCATGAATTTGTAACATGCATAACAGACGTCTGTCCCTCATGCAGGTAGCCGCAGTATTATCTAAACAAAAAAAAATGATTTGCTTATTTAAGAACATCTTAATAAAGAAAGAAAGAAACAGAAACGGGATTAAGAAATTGTGAGGTCTTATTAATGGCTAGACACCCAATAAAATAAAATGAAATCTTTAATTAATCAAAATACGGACATGGGAATAAATAACAGGAATCTCAGCGATGAGTAAAACGCGTACAAGAACATTTAAAAACAGAAGGCGAAAAATTCTCTTTTGCAGAAGAAAATGTGTGTGTGTGTGGGGGGGGGGAAGGAGCCTCACAAAATAAGAGAAGTAAATAAAGATAAGATACGTGGAAGTACAGGAACAGAGGCATAGAAATTAATATTTATTCAGTGCAAAATCTAGTAAATAAATGAACCTAAACTGTTGAGGTCAGTTTTAATCAACAGTTCGTGATCATTCATGGAAAACTTTCTTAAACTGACGTTTGGTCTTCTTCACAGAGTATGGAATGTACAGGGAGGAAATGAAAGAGTGGTAGAATGCAGTGTCCCTCTCTTTTTGAGTTAACTACTTCGATCTACATGTCATGTGGAAGTGAAAAGAAAATCGAATTGTTCACAGAATATCGAATGTACAATGAGAAAATGAGTTTGACGCGCCGAACTGAACGACAATTCATTTAAAACACACAAGGAAACAAGTACGCAGGGTCGACAGAGGATGAGGAAATCATTAGAATTGACAATGGCATGGAAATGAATTCATAACAGGTTCGAAAAGAGTCAAAAAAAGGGCGTGAATTCGGTACCAAACGCCAGTAACGAAGCGCATTTCAATGCAGCTTTTATGTGCGTCACGCAGAAGTAAAGAATGAACACAGTGTCCCTTATCTGTTCAGGGTTTCTTTCAGATGCAAACAGAGTGGAAAAAGAAGTAAATGAATGCAGTTTCTTTCTGAGAAAAAAGGAATGAAAATAAAGTCTGTTCAAGGAAATAAACTTTTAAATAATTAGTGGAAAATGCTTACACCACCTTTGAAAGTGGAATGAAAAGTTGAAATACTTTATCGGATATTGTTCTAATTCAACGGTGAGAAAGCTATGAGAGTTACATCAAACTGTTAGCAAAGCTGAACTGTTGAAAGGAATTGTTAGAAAAGCAAATTCAACAAATGTAAATAGAGTTGAATAAATGTGAATGTTCTTTCGGAAACTATAACGGGAGCACTCAGAAAGAGTTGTGCTTGCTATAATTTTTGAAATGGAATCGAAATTTTTATGAGAATAAAGAGTTGTAGAAGCAGTGTATCACAAAACGTTTTAGAATTGCCATAACTTGTTTTTGGAATATAGTGATCGCATCGACCGCAGTGAGGTGATGGCGATCAGTCGGTTTAGACAAAGTCCCCGGTTTGTGTGTTTGGCCCCCTCCTGGTGCGCGCCGACGGCGCGCACATAGTCTCCCCGCAGGGGCCAAACACGCTAACCTTGTAAAAAATTGCATGCTTTCTTGTTTAACGCGAAACTTTTAAAGTTTTGAGTTCTTGTTTTTATAGTATAAATTTATGCATAATGATTGAACAGACTGGTTGCATGGGGTTTTCGTGGTTTCCCTCATGTGTCACGTAAATACGGACCAGTTTTTTCAAGTCATTTTTGTATTTTATGTGAGAAGACCTCCACGAAGGCATAAAATAAAGTTGAATGTAAATGAACACAAATAAATAAAACTGAAAACAAACGTGTTACAGGGAGGGAGACACAAATGCACAAATTCAATAAATATTTAAATAGGAATTTAACTGAATATACACACATCTATATAAACACATGCTACACACATTATAATTTTGAAATTAAAAGAACATAAATAAAGTAGAAATATACATATAAAGAACATGCAACAGGGAGGGAAACACGTATGTAAAATGTAAGGCTACTTTCACAGCACATACTCGGGATTTCATAGCTGCACTTGCACTCATTCAATAAATATTTAAATAGAAATTAAATTGAATACACACACATCTATATGAACACATTAATTGTTAGAAGGAGTTACATTAATTGTTAGTATTATTGGAGTTACATTACTTGTTACATTAATTGTTAGTATTATTGGAGTTACATTAATTGTTAGAAGGACATTGTTAGAAGGAAGGAAACGCATATGTGATATGTAAGGCTACTATCACAGATTTTCGGGATTTCACACATGCAATAAATCAATAAATATTTCAATAGAAATTTAATCAAACACAAAAAACTCATCTATATACATGCTCTCTCTCTCTCACTCACTCACTCACTCTCTCTCTCTATATATATATATCTATCAATCTATCTATCTATCTATCTATCTAACTCTATCTACCTATCTATACCTGCGTCCTTTCACGTTTGGTTTCCAAAATTAAATTGAGCGAAAACTTGTTAAAAGGTTGAAAGAAAGTAACGAAGTCGCCTTAGGAGTGCTACCAGAATTAAAAAACAGTCACGTGGAAGCGCCATTGAAATGAAAAAGGAATTTGAAATATGTATGTATTTAAAATAAAGTAAGTAAAAGTATACATACATAAAAATATTACTGTAATGAACTGTTAGTTATGAAAAAGAAAATGATACTCAAAAGAAGTGTTAGGTGTTAAACAAAAATTATAGCAAAAAACTGTGATGAAACCTAAACAGGTATGTAACGAAAATTTAAATTAAAAAAAAATATGAACCGAAATGAATTATCCTAAAATATATCCGATGGAATTCATTCATGTATGTTACGAAAATTTTAATTAAATAAAAAGAAATCTTACAGGGAAACTGGCGGCGCAGCGGTCGGATCGCTGAATATTGGTTTCATGAATTTGTAACATGCATAACAGACTTCTGTCCCTCATGCAGGTAGCCGCAGTATTACCTAAACAAAAAAAAATGATTTGCTTATTTAAGAACATCTTAATAAAGAAAGAAAGAAACAGAAACGGGATTAAGAAATTGTGAGGTCTTATTAATGGCTAGACACCCAATAAAATAAAATGAAATCTTTAATTAATCAAAATACGGACATGGGAATAAATAACAGGAATCTCAGCGATGAGTAAAACGCGTACAAGAACATTTAAAAACAGAAGGCGAAAAATTCTCTTTTGCAGAAGAAAATGTGTGTGTGTGTGTGGGGGGGGGAAGTAGCCTCACAAAATAAGAGAAGTAAATAAAGATAAGATACGTGGAAGTACAGGAACAGAGGCATAGAAATTAATATTTATTCAGTGCAAAATCTAGTAAATAAATGAACCTAAACTGTTGAGGTCAGTTTTAATCAACAGTTCGTGATCATTTATGGACAACTTTCTTAAACTGACGTTTGGTCTTCTTCACAGAGTATGGAATGTACAGGGAGGAAATGAAAGAGTGGTAGAATGCAGTGTCCCTCTCTTTTTGAGTTAACTACTTCGATCTACATGTCATGTGGAAGTGAAAAGAAAATCGAATTGTTCACAGAATATCGAATGTACAGCGAGGAAATGAGTTTGACGCGAAGAACTGAACGACAATTCATTCAAAACACACAAGGAAACAAGTACGCAGGGTCGACAGAGGATGAGGAAATCATTAGAATTGATAATGGCATGGAAATGAATTCATAACAGGTTCGAAAAGAGTCAAAAATAGGGCGTGAATTCGGTACCAAACGCCAGTAACGAAGCGCATTTCAATGCAGCTTTTATGTGCGTCACGCAGAAGTAAAGAATGAACACAGTGTCCCTTATCTGTTCAGGGTTTCTTTCAGATGCAAACAGAGTGGAAAAAGAAGTAAATGAATGCAGTTTCTTTCTGAGAAAAAAGGAATGAAAATAAAGTCTGTTCAAGGAAATAAACTTTTAAATAATTAGTGGAAAATGCTTACACCACCTTTGAAAGTGGAATGAAAAGTTGAAATACTTTATCGGATATTGTTCTAATTCAACGGTGAGAAAGCTATGAGAGTTACATCAAACTGTTAGCAAAGCTGAACTGTTGAAAGGAATTGTTAGAAAAGCAAATTCAACAAATGTAAATAGAGTTGAATAAATGTGAATGTTCTTTCGGAAACTGTAACGGGAGCACTCAGAAAGAGTTGTGCTTGCTATAATTTTTGAAATGGAATCGAAATTTTTATGAGAATAAAGAGTTGTAGAAGCAGTGTATCACAAAACGTTTTAGAATTGCCATAACTTGTTTTTGGAATATAGTGATCGCATCGACCGCAGTGCGGCGAAGCCGCAGTGAGGTGATGGCGATCAGTCGGTTTAGGCAAAGTCCCCGGTTTGTGTGTTTGGCCCCCCTTCTGGTGCGCGCCGAAGGCGCCCACATAGTCTCCCCGCAGGGGCCAAACACGCTAACCGTGTAAAAAATTGCATGCTTTCTTGTTTAACGCGAAACTTTTAAAGTTTTGAGTTCTTGTTTTTATAGTATAAATTTATGCATAAAGATTAAACAGACTGGTTGCATGGGGTTTTCGTGGTTTCCCTCATGTGTCACGTAAATACGGACCAGTTTTTTCAAGTCATTTTTGTATTTTATGTGAGAAGACCTCCACGAAGGCATAAAATAAAGTTGAATGTAAATGAACACAAATAAATAAAACTGAAAACAAACATGTTACAGGGAGGGAGACACAAATGCACAAATTCAATAAATATTTAAATAGGAATTTAACTGAATATACACACATCTATATAAACACATGTTACACACATTATAATTTTGAAATTAAAAGAACATAAATAAAGTAGAAATATACATATAAAGAACATGCAACAGGGAGGGAAACACGTATGTAAAATGTAAGGCTACTTTCACAGCACATACTCGGGATTTCATAGCTGCACTTGCACTCATTCAATAAATATTTAAATAGAAATTAAATTGAATACGCACACATCTATATGAACACATTAATTGTTAGAAGGAGTTACATTAATTGTTAGTATTATTGGAGTTAAATTAATTGTTACATTAATTGTTAGTATTCTTGGAGTTACATTAATTGTTACATTAATTGTTAGTGTTATTGGAGTTAGATTAATTGTTAGAAGGACATTGTTAGAAGGAGGGAAACGCATATGTGATATGTAAGGCTACTATCACAGATTTTCGGGATTTCACACATGCAATAAATCAATAAATATTTCAATAGAAATTTAATCAAACACAAAAAACACATCTATATACATGCTCTCTCTCTCTCACTCACTCACTCACTCTCTCTCTCTATATATATATATCTATCTGTCTATCTATCTATCTATCTATCTAACTCTATCTACCTATCTATACCTGCGTCCTTTCACGTTTGGTTTGCAAAATTAAATTGAGCGAAAACGTGTTAAAAGGTTGCCAGAAAGTAACGAAGTCGCCTTAGGAGTGCTACCAGAATTAAAAAACAGTCACGTGGAAGCGCCATTGAAATGAAAAAGGAATTTGAAATATGTATGTATTTAAAATAAAGTAAGTAAAAGTATACATACATAAAAATATTACTGTAATGAACTGTTAGTTATGAAAAAGAAAATGATACTCAAAAGAAGTGTTAGGTGTTAAACAAAAATTATAGCAAAAAACTGTGATGAAACCTAAACAGGTATGTAACGAAAATTTAAATTAAAAAAAAATATGAACCGAAATGAATTATCCTAAAATATATCCGATGGAATTCATTCATGTATGTTACGAAAATTTTAATTAAATAAAAAGAAATCTTACAGGGAAACTGGCGGCGCAGCGGTCGGATCGCTGAATATTGGTTTCATGAATTTGTAACATGCATAACAGACGTCTGTCCCTCATGCAGGTAGCCGCAGTATTACCTAAACAAAAAAAAAAGATTTGCTTATTTAAGAACATCTTAATAAAGAAAGAAAGAAACAGAAACGGGATTAAGAAATTGTGAGGTCTTATTAATGGCTAGACACCCAATAAAATAAAATGAAATCTTTAATTAATCAAAATACGGACATGGGAATAAATAACAGGAATCTCAGCGATGAGTAAAACGCGTACAAGAACATTTAAAAACAGAAGGCGAAAAATTCTCTTTTGCAGAAGAAAATGTGTGTGTGTGTGGGGGGGGGAAGGAGCCTCACAAAATAAGAGAAGTAAATAAAGATAAGATACGTGGAAGTACAGGAACAGAGGCATAGAAATTAATATTTATTCAGTGCAAAATCTAGTAAATAAATGAACCTAAACTGTTGAGGTCAGTTTTAATCAACAGTTCGTGATCATTTATGGACAACTTTCTTAAACTGACGTTTGGTCTTCTTCACAGAGTATGGAATGTACAGGGAGGAAATGAAAGAGTGGTAGAATGCAGTGTCCCTCTCTTTTTGAGTTAACTACTTCGATCTACATGTCATGTGGAAGTGAAAAGAAAATCGAATTGTTCACAGAATATCGAATGTACAGCGAGGAAATGAGTTTGACGCGAAGAACTGAACGACAATTCATTCAAAACACACAAGGAAACAAGTACGCAGGGTCGACAGAGGATGAGGAAATCATTAGAATTGATAATGGCATGGAAATGAATTCATAACAGGTTCGAAAAGAGTCAAAAATAGGGCGTGAATTCGGTACCAAACGCCAGTAACGAAGCGCATTTCAATGCAGCTTTTATGTGCGTCACGCAGAAGTAAAGAATGAACACAGTGTCCCTTATCTGTTCAGGGTTTCTTTCAGATGCAAACAGAGTGGAAAAAGAAGTAAATGAATGCAGTTTCTTTCTGAGAAAAAAGGAATGAAAATAAAGTCTGTTCAAGGAAATAAACTTTTAAATAATTAGTGGAAAATGCTTACACCACCTTTGAAAGTGGAATGAAAAGTTGAAATACTTTATCGGATATTGTTCTAATTCAACGGTGAGAAAGCTATGAGAGTTACATCAAACTGTTAGCAAAGCTGAACTGTTGAAAGGAATTGTTAGAAAAGCAAATTCAACAAATGTAAATAGAGTTGAATAAATGTGAATGTTCTTTCGGAAACTGTAACGGGAGCACTCAGAAAGAGTTGTGCTTGCTATAATTTTTGAAATGGAATCGAAATTTTTATGAGAATAAAGAGTTGTAGAAGCAGTGTATCACAAAACGTTTTAGAATTGCCATAACTTGTTTTTGGAATATAGTGATCGCATCGACCGCAGTGCGGCGAAGCCGCAGTGAGGTGATGGCGATCAGTCGGTTTAGGCAAAGTCCCCGGTTTGTGTGTTTGGCCCCCCTTCTGGTGCGCGCCGAAGGCGCCCACATAGTCTCCCCGCAGGGGCCAAACACGCTAACCGTGTAAAAAATTGCATGCTTTCTTGTTTAACGCGAAACTTTTAAAGTTTTGAGTTCTTGTTTTTATAGTATAAATTTATGCATAAAGATTAAACAGACTGGTTGCATGGGGTTTTCGTGGTTTCCCTCATGTGTCACGTAAATACGGACCAGTTTTTTCAAGTCATTTTTGTATTTTATGTGAGAAGACCTCCACGAAGGCATAAAATAAAGTTGAATGTAAATGAACACAAATAAATAAAACTGAAAACAAACATGTTACAGGGAGGGAGACACAAATGCACAAATTCAATAAATATTTAAATAGGAATTTAACTGAATATACACACATCTATATAAACACATGCTACACACATTATAATTTTGAAATTAAAAGAACATAAATAAAGTAGAAATATACATATAAAGAACATGCAACAGGGAGGGAAACACGTATGTAAAATGTAAGGCTACTTTCACAGCACATACTCGGGATTTCATAGCTGCACTTGCACTCATTCAATAAATATTTAAATAGAAATTAAATTGAATACGCACACATCTATATGAACACATTAATTGTTAGAAGGAGTTACATTAATTGTTAGTATTATTGGAGTTAAATTAATTGTTACATTAATTGTTAGTATTATTGGAGTTACATTAATTGTTACATTAATTGTTAGTATTATTGGAGTTACATTAATTGTTAGAAGGAGGGAAACGCATATGTGATATGTAAGGCTACTATCACAGATTTTCGGGATTTCAGACATGCAATAAATCAATAAATATTTCAATAGAAATTTAATCAAACACAAAAAACACATCTATATACATGCTCTCTCTCTCTCACTCACTCACTCACTCTCTCTCTATATATATATATATCTATCAGTCTATCTATCTATCTATCTATCTAACTCTATCTACCTATCTATACCTGCGTCCTTTCACGTTTGATTTCCAAAATTAAATTGAGGGAAACGTGTTAAAAGTTTGCCAAAATGTAACGAAGTCGCCTTAGGAGTGCTACCAGAATTAAAAAACAGTCACGTGGAAGCGCCATTGAAATGAAAAAGGAATTTGAAATATGTATGTATTTAAAATAAAGTAAGTAAAAGTATACATACATAAAAATATTACTGTAATGAACTGTTAGTTATGAAAAAGAAAATGATACTCAAAAGAAGTGTTAGGTGTTAAACAAAAATTATAGCAAAAAACTGTGATGAAACCTAAACAGGTATGTAACGAAAATTTAAATTAAAAAAAATATGAACCGAAATGAATTATCCTAAAATATATCCGATGGAATTCATTCATGTATGTTACGAAAATTTTAATTAAATAAAAAGAAATCTTACAGGGAAACTGGCGGCGCAGCGGTCGGATCGCTGAATATTGGTTTCATGAATTTGTAACATGCATAACAGACGTCCGTCCCTCATGCAGGTAGTCGCAGTATTACCTAAACAAAAAAAAAAATGAATTGCTTATTTAAGAACATCTTAATAAAGAGAGAAAGAAACAGAAACGGGATTAAGAAATTGTGAGGTCTTATTAATGGCTAGACACCCAATAAAATAAAATGAAATCTTTAATTAATCAAAATACGGACATGGGAATAAATAACAGGAATCTCAGCGATGAGTAAAACGCGTACAAGAACATTTAAAAACAGAAGGCGAAAAATTCTCTTTTGCAGAAGAAAATGTGTGTGTGTGTGTGGGGGGGGGAAGTAGCCTCAGATAAGATACGTGGAAGTACAGGAACAGAGGCATAGAAATTAATATTTATTCAGTGCAAAATCTAGTAAATAAATGAACCTAAACTGTTGAGGTCAGTTTTAATCAACAGTTCGTGATCATTCATGGAAAACTTTCTTAAACTGACGTTTGGTCTTCTTCACAGAGTATGGAATGTACAGGGAGGAAATGAAAGAGTGGTAGAATGCAGTGTCCCTCTCTTTTTGAGTTAACTACTTCGATCTACATGTCATGTGGAAGTGAAAAGAAAATCGAATTGTTCACAGAATATCGAATGTACAATGAGGAAATGAGTTTGACGCGCCGAACTGAACGACAATTCATTCAAAACACACAAGGAAACAAGTACGCAGGGTCGACAGAGGATGAGGAAATCATTAGAATTGACAATGGCATGGAAATTAATTCATAACAGGTTCGAAAAGAGTCAAAAAAAGGGCGTGAATTCGGTACCAAACGCCAGTAACGAAGCGCATTTCAATGCAGCTTTTATGTGCGTCACGCAGAAGTAAAGAATGAACACAGTGTCCCTTATCTGTTCAGGGTTTCTTTCAGATGCAAACAGAGTGGAAAAAGAAGTAAATGAATGCAGTTTCTTTCTGAGAAAAAAGGAATGAAAATAAAGTCTGTTCAAGGAAATAAACTTTTAAATAATTAGTGGAAAATGCTTACACCACCTTTGAAAGTGGAATGAAAAGTTGAAATACTTTATCGGATATTGTTCTAATTCAACGGTGAGAAAGCTATGAGAGTTACATCAAACTGTTAGCAAAGCTGAACTGTTGAAAGGAATTGTTAGAAAAGCAAATTCAACAAATGTAAATAGAGTTGAATAAATGTGAATGTTCTTTCGGAAACTATAACGGGAGCACTCAGAAAGAGTTGTGCTTGCTATAATTTTTGAAATGGAATCGAAATTTTTATGAGAATAAAGAGTTGTAGAAGCAGTGTATCACAAAACTTTTTAGAATTGCCATAACTTGTTTTTGGAATATAGTGACCGCATCGACCGCAGTGCGGCGAAGCCGCAGTGAGGTGATGGCGATCAGTCGGTTTAGGCAAAGTCCCCGGTTTGTGTGTTTGGCCCCCTCCTGGTGCGCGCCGAAAGCGCGCACATAGTCTTCCCGCATGGGCCAAACACGCTAACCTTGTAAAAATTGCATGCTTTTTTGTTTAACGCGAAACTTTTAAAGTTTTGAGTTCTTGTTTTTATAGTATAAATTTATGCATAATGATTGAACAGACTGGCTGCATGGGGTTTTCGTGGTTTCCCTCATGTGTCACGTAAATACGGACCAGTTTTTTCAAGTCATTTTTGTATTTTATGTGAGAAGACCTCCACGAAGGCATAAAATAAAGTTGAATGTAAATGAACACAAATAAATAAAACTGAAAACAAACGTGTTACAGGGAGGGAGACACAAATGCACAAATTCAATAAATATTTAAATAGGAATTTAACTGAATATACACACATCTATATAAACACATGCTACACACATTATAATTTTGAAATTAAAAGAACATAAATAAAGTAGAAATATACATATAAAGAACATGCAACAGGGAGGGAAACACGTATGTAAAATGTAAGGCTACTTTCACAGCACATACTCGGGATTTCATAGCTGCACTTGCACTCATTCAATAAATATTTAAATAGAAATTAAATTGAATACACACACATCTATATGAACACATTAATTGTTAGAAGGAGTTACATTAATTGTTAGTATTATTGGAGTTAAATTAATTGTTACATTAATTGTTAGTATTATTGGAGTTACATTAATTGTTACATTAATTGTTAGTATTATTGGAGTTACATTAATTGTTAGAAGGACATTGTTAGAAGGAAGGAAACGCATATGTGATATGTAAGGCTACTATCACAGATTTTCGGGATTTCACACATGCAATAAATCAATAAATATTTCAATAGAAATTTAATCAAACACAAAAAACACATCTATATACATGCTCTCTCTCTCTCTCTCACTCACTCACTCTCTCTCTCTATATATATATATCTATCAGTCTATCTATCTATCTATCTATCTAACTCTATCTACCTATCTATACCTGCGTCCTTTCACGTTTGGTTTCCAAAATTAAATTGAGGGAAACGTGTTAAAAGGTTGCCAGAAACTAACGAAGTCGCCTTAGGAGTGCTACCAGAATTAAAAAACAGTCACGTGGAAGCGCCATTGAAATGAAAAAGGAATTTGAAATATGTATGTATTTAAAATAAAGTAAGTAAAAGTATACGTACATAAAAATATTACTCTAATGAACTGTTAGTTTTGAAAAAGAAAATGATACTCAAAAGAAGTGTTAGGTGTTAAACAAAAATTATAGCAAAAAACTGTGATGAAACCTAAACAGGTATGTAACGAAAATTTAAATTAAAAAAAAATATGAACCGAAATGAATTATCCTAAAAAATATCCGACGGAATTCATTCATGTATGTTACGAAAATTTTAATTAAATAAAAAGAAATCTTACAGGGAAACTGGCGGCGCAGCGGTCGGATCGCTGAATATTGGTTTCATGAATTTGTAACATGCATAACAGACGTCCGTCCCTCATGCAGGTAGTCGCAGTATTACCTAAACAAAAAAAAAATGAATTGCTTATTTAAGAACATCTTAATAAAGAGAGAAAGAAACAGAAACGGGATTAAGAAATTGTGAGGTCTTATTAATGGCTAGACACCCAATAAAATAAAATGAAATCTTTAATTAATCAAAATACGGACATGGGAATAAATAACAGGAATCTCAGCGATGAGTAAAACGCGTACAAGAACATGTAAAAACAGAAGGCGAAAAATTCTCTTTTGCAGAAGAAAATATGTGTGTGTGTGGGGGGGGAAGTAGCCTCACAAAATAAGAGAAGTAAATAAAGATAAGATACGTGGAAGTACAGGAACAGAGACACAGAAATTAATATTTATTCAGTGCAAAATCTAGTAAATAAATGAACCTAAACTGTTGAGGTCAGTTTTAATCAACAGTTCGTGATCATTTATGGACAACTTTCTTAAACTGACGTTTGGTCTTCTTCACAGAGTATGGAATGTACAGGGAGGAAATGAAAGAGTGGTAGAATGCAGTGTCCCTCTCTTTTTGAGTTAACTACTTCGATCTACATGTCATGTGGAAGTGAAAAGAAAATCGAATTGTTCACAGAATATCGAATGTACAGCGAGGAAATGAGTTTGACGCGAAGAACTGAACGACAATTCATTCAAAACACACAAGGAAACAAGTACGCAGGGTCGACAGAGGATGAGGAAATCATTAGAATTGATAATGGCATGGAAATGAATTCATAACAGGTTCGAAAAGAGTCAAAAATAGGGCGTGAATTCGGTACCAAACGCCAGTAACGAAGCGCATTTCAATGCAGCTTTTATGTGCGTCACGCAGAAGTAAAGAATGAACACAGTGTCCCTTATCTGTTCAGGGTTTCTTTCAGATGCAAACAGAGTGGAAAAAGAAGTAAATGAATGCAGTTTCTTTCTGAGAAAAAAGGAATGAAAATAAAGTCTGTTCAAGGAAATAAACTTTTAAATAATTAGTGGAAAATGCTTACACCACCTTTGAAAGTGGAATGAAAAGTTGAAATACTTTATCGGATATTGTTCTAATTCAACGGTGAGAAAGCTATGAGAGTTACATCAAACTGTTAGCAAAGCTGAACTGTTGAAAGGAATTGTTAGAAAAGCAAATTCAACAAATGTAAATAGAGTTGAATAAATGTGAATGTTCTTTCGGAAACTGCAACGGGAGCACTCAGAAAGAGTTGTGCTTGCTATAATTTTTGAAATGGAATCGAAATTTTTATGAGAATAAAGAGTTGTAGAAGCAGTGTATCACAAAACTTTTTAGAATTGCCATAACTTGTTTTTGGAATATAGTGATCGCTTCGACCGCAGTGCGGCGAAGCCGCAGTGAGGTGATGGCGATCAGTCGGTTTAGGCAAAGTCCCCGGTTTGTGTGTTTGGCCCCCCTCCTGGTGCGCGCCGTTGGCGCGCACATAGTCTCCCCGCAGGGGCCAAACACGCTAACCGTGTAAAAGATTGCATGCTTTCTTGTTTAACGCGAAACTTTTAAAGTTTTGAGTTCTTGTTTTTATAGTATAAATTTATGCATAATGATTGAACAGACTGGTTGCATGGGGTTTTCGTGGTTTCCCTCATGTGTCACGTAAATACGGCCCAGTTTTTTCAAGTCATTTTTGTATTTTATGTGAGAACACCTCCACGGAGGCATAAAATAAAGTTGAATGTAAATGAACACAAATAAATAAAACTGAAAACAAACATGTCACAGGGAGGGAGACACAAATGCACAAATTCAATAAATATTTAAATAGGAATTTAACTGAATATACACACATCTATATAAACACATGCCACACACATTATAATTTTGAAATTAAAAGAACATAAATAAAGTAGAAATATACATATAAAGAACATGCAACAGGGAGGGAAACACGTATGTAAAATGAAAGCTACTTTCACAGCACATACTCGGGATTTCATAGCTGCACTTGCACTCATTCAATAAATATTTAAATAGAAATTAAATTGAATACACACACATCTATATGAACACATTAATTGTTAGAAGGAGTTACATTAATTGTTAGTATTATTGGAGTTAAATTAATTGTTACATTAATTGTTAGTATTATTGGAGTTACATTAATTGTTACATTAATTGTTAGTATTATTGGAGTTACATTAATTGTTAGAAGGACATTGTTAGAAGGAGGGAAACGCATATGTGATATGTAAGGCTACTATCACAGATTTTCGGGATTTCACACATGCAATAAATCAATAAATATTTCAATAGAAATTTAATCAAACACAAAAAACACATCTATATACATGCTCTCTCTCTCTATCTCTCTCACTCACTCTCTCTCTCTCTATATATATATCTATCAGTCTATCTATCTATCTATCTATCTAACTCTATCTACCTATCTATACCTGCGTCCTTTCACGTTTGGTTTCCAAAATTAAATTGAGCGAAAACGTGTTAAAAGGTTGCCAGAAAGTAACGAAGTCGCCTTAGGAGTGCTACCAGAATTAAAAAACAGTCACGTGGAAGCGCCATTGAAATGAAAAAGGAATTTGAAATATGTATGTATTTAAAATAAAGTAAGTAAAAGTATACATACATAAAAATATTACTGTAATGAACTGTTAGTTATGAAAAAGAAAATGATACTCAAAAGAAGTGTTAGGTGTTAAACAAAAATTATAGCAAAAAACTGTGATGAAACCTAAACAGGTATGTAACGAAAATTTAAATTAAAAAAAAAATATGAACCGAAATGAATTATCCTAAAAAATATCCGATGGAATTCATTCATGTATGTTACGAAAATTTTAATTAAATAAAAAGAAATCTTACAGGGAACCTGGCGGCGCAGCGGTCGGATCGCTGAATATTGGTTTCATGAATTTGTAACATGCATAACAGACGTCCGTCCCTCATGCAGGTAGCCGCAGTATTACCTAAACAAAAAAAAAGAATTGCTTATTTAAGAACATCTTAATAAAGAAAGAAAGAAACAGAAACGGGATTAAGAAATTGTGAGGTCTTATTAATGGCTAGACACCCAATAAAATAAAATGAAATCTTCAATTAATCAAAATACGGACATGGGAATAAATAACAGGAATCTCAGCGATGAGTAAAACGCGTACAAGAACATGTAAAAACAGAAGGCAAAAAATTCTCTTTTGCAGAAGAAAATGTGTGTGTGTGTGTGGGGGGAAGTAGCCTCAGATAAGATACGTGGAAGTACAGGAACAGAGGCATAGAAATTAATATTTATTCAGTGCAAAATCTAGTAAATAAATGAACCTAAACTGTTGAGGTCAGTTTTAATCAACAGTTCGTGATCATTCATGGAAAACTTTCTTAAACTGACGTTTGGTCTTCTTCACAGAGTATGGAATGTACAGGGAGGAAATGAAAGAGTGGTAGAATGCAGTGTCCCTCTCTTTTTGAGTTAACTACTTCGATCTACATGTCATGTGGAAGTGAAAAGAAAATCGAATTGTTCACAGAATATCGAATGTACAGGGAGGAAGTGAGTTTGACGCGCAGAACTGAACGACAATTCATTCAAAACACACAAGGCAACAAGTACGCAGGGTCGACAGAGGATGAGGAAATCATTAGAATTGACAATGGCATGGAAATGAATTCATAACAGGTTCGAGAAGAGTCAAAAAAAGGGCGTGAATTCGGTACCAAACGCCAGTAACGAAGCGCATTTCAATGCAGCTTTTATGTGCGTCACGCAGAAGTAAAGAATGAACACAGTGTCCCTTATCTGTTCAGGGTTTCTTTCAGATGCAAACAGAGTGGAAAAAGAAGTAAATGAATGCAGTTTCTTTCTGAGAAAAAAGGAATGAAAATAAAGTCTGTTCAAGGAAATAAACTTTTAAATAATTAGTGGAAAATGCTTACACCACCTTTGAAAGTGGAATGAAAAGTTGAAATACTTTATCGGATATTGTTCTAATTCAACGGTGAGAAAGCTATGAGAGTTACATCAAACTGTTAGCAAAGCTGAACTGTTGAAAGGAATTGTTAGAAAAGCAAATTCAACAAATGTAAATAGAGTTGAATAAATGTGAATGTTCTTTCGGAAACTGCAACGGGAGCACTCAGAAAGAGTTGTGCTTGCTATAATTTTTGAAATGGAATCGAAATTTTTATGAGAATAAAGAGTTGTAGAAGCAGTGTATCACAAAACTTTTTAGAATTGCCATAACTTGTTTTTGGAATATAGTGATCGCTTCGACCGCAGTGCGGCGAAGCCGCAGTGAGGTGATGGCGATCAGTCGGTTTAGGCAAAGTCCCCGGTTTGTGTGTTTGGCCCCCCTCCTGGTGCGCGCCGTTGGCGCGCACATAGTCTCCCCGCAGGGGCCAAACACGCTAACCGTGTAAAAGATTGCATGCTTTCTTGTTTAACGCGAAACTTTTAAAGTTTTGAGTTCTTGTTTTTATAGTATAAATTTATGCATAATGATTGAACAGACTGGTTGCATGGGGTTTTCGTGGTTTCCCTCATGTGTCACGTAAATACGGCCCAGTTTTTTCAAGTCATTTTTGTATTTTATGTGAGAACACCTCCACGGAGGCATAAAATAAAGTTGAATGTAAATGAACACAAATAAATAAAACTGAAAACAAACATGTCACAGGGAGGGAGACACAAATGCACAAATTCAATAAATATTTAAATAGGAATTTAACTGAATATACACACATCTATATAAACACATGCCACACACATTATAATTTTGAAATTAAAAGAACATAAATAAAGTAGAAATATACATATAAAGAACATGCAACAGGGAGGGAAACACGTATGTAAAATGAAAGCTACTTTCACAGCACATACTCGGGATTTCATAGCTGCACTTGCACTCATTCAATAAATATTTAAATAGAAATTAAATTGAATACACACACATCTATATGAACACATTAATTGTTAGAAGGAGTTACATTAATTGTTAGTATTATTGGAGTTAAATTAATTGTTACATTAATTGTTAGTATTATTGGAGTTACATTAATTGTTACATTAATTGTTAGTATTATTGGAGTTACATTAATTGTTAGAAGGACATTGTTAGAAGGAGGGAAACGCATATGTGATATGTAAGGCTACTATCACAGATTTTCGGGATTTCACACATGCAATAAATCAATAAATATTTCAATAGAAATTTAATCAAACACAAAAAACACATCTATATACATGCTCTCTCTCTCTATCTCTCTCACTCACTCTCTCTCTCTCTATATATATATCTATCAGTCTATCTATCTATCTATCTATCTAACTCTATCTACCTATCTATACCTGCGTCCTTTCACGTTTGGTTTCCAAAATTAAATTGAGCGAAAACGTGTTAAAAGGTTGCCAGAAAGTAACGAAGTCGCCTTAGGAGTGCTACCAGAATTAAAAAACAGTCACGTGGAAGCGCCATTGAAATGAAAAAGGAATTTGAAATATGTATGTATTTAAAATAAAGTAAGTAAAAGTATACATACATAAAAATATTACTGTAATGAACTGTTAGTTATGAAAAAGAAAATGATACTCAAAAGAAGTGTTAGGTGTTAAACAAAAATTATAGCAAAAAACTGTGATGAAACCTAAACAGGTATGTAACGAAAATTTAAATTAAAAAAAAAATATGAACCGAAATGAATTATCCTAAAAAATATCCGATGGAATTCATTCATGTATGTTACGAAAATTTTAATTAAATAAAAAGAAATCTTACAGGGAACCTGGCGGCGCAGCGGTCGGATCGCTGAATATTGGTTTCATGAATTTGTAACATGCATAACAGACGTCCGTCCCTCATGCAGGTAGCCGCAGTATTACCTAAACAAAAAAAAAGAATTGCTTATTTAAGAACATCTTAATAAAGAAAGAAAGAAACAGAAACGGGATTAAGAAATTGTGAGGTCTTATTAATGGCTAGACACCCAATAAAATAAAATGAAATCTTCAATTAATCAAAATACGGACATGGGAATAAATAACAGGAATCTCAGCGATGAGTAAAACGCGTACAAGAACATGTAAAAACAGAAGGCAAAAAATTCTCTTTTGCAGAAGAAAATGTGTGTGTGTGTGGGGGGGGAAGTAGCCTCAGATAAGATACGTGGAAGTACAGGAACAGAGGCATAGAAATTAATATTTATTCAGTGCAAAATCTAGTAAATAAATGAACCTAAACTGTTGAGGTCAGTTTTAATCAACAGTTCGTGATCATTCATGGAAAACTTTCTTAAACTGACGTTTGGTCTTCTTCACAGAGTATGGAATGTACAGGGAGGAAATGAAAGAGTGGTAGAATGCAGTGTCCCTCTCTTTTTGAGTTAACTACTTCGATCTACATGTCATGTGGAAGTGAAAAGAAAATCGAATTGTTCACAGAATATCGAATGTACAGGGAGGAAGTGAGTTTGACGCGCAGAACTGAACGACAATTCATTCAAAACACACAAGGCAACAAGTACGCAGGGTCGACAGAGGATGAGGAAATCATTAGAATTGACAATGGCATGGAAATGAATTCATAACAGGTTCGAGAAGAGTCAAAAAAAGGGCGTGAATTCGGTACCAAACGCCAGTAACGAAGCGCATTTCAATGCAGCTTTTATGTGCGTCACGCAGAAGTAAAGAATGAACACAGTGTCCTTTATCTGTTCAGGGTTTCTTTCAAATGCAGACAGAGTGGAAAAAGAAGTAAATGAATCTAGTTTCTTTCTGAGAAAAAAGGAATGAAAATAAAGTCTGTTCAAGGAAATAAACTTTTAAATAATTAGTGGAAAATGCTTACACCACCTTTGAAAGTGGAATGAAAAGTTGAAATACTTTATCGGATATTGTTCTAATTCAACGGTGAGAAAGCTATGAGAGTTACATCAAACTGTTACCAAAGCTGAACTGTTGAAAGGAATTGTTAGAAAAGCAAATTCAACAAATGTAAATAGAGTTGAATAAATGTGAATGTTCTTTCGGAAACTGTAACGGGAGCACTCAGAAAGAGTTGTGCTTGCTATAATTTTTGAAATGGAATCGAAATTTTTATGAGAATAAAGAGTTGTAGAAGCAGTGTATCACAAAACTTTTTAGAATTGCCATAACTTGTTTTTGGAATATAGTGATCGCTTCGACTGCAGTGCGGCGAAGCCGCAGTGAGGTGATGGCGATCAGTCGGTTTAGGCAAAGTCACCGGTTTGTGTGTTTGGCCCCCCTCCTGGTGCGCGCCGTTGGCGCGCACATAGTCTCCCCGCAGGGGCCAAACACGCTAACCGTGTAAAAGATTGCATGCTTTCTTGTTTAACGCGAAACTTTTAAAGTTTTGAGTTCTTGTTTTTATAGTATAAATTTATGCATAATGATTGAACAGACTGGTTGCATGGGGTTTTCGTGGTTTCCCTCATGTGTCACGTAAATACGGACCAGTTTTTTCAAGTCATTTTTGTATTTTATGTGAGAACACCTCCACGGAGGCATAAAATAAAGTTGAATGTAAATGAACACAAATAAATAAAACTGAAAACAAACATGTTACAGGGAGGGAGACACAAATGCACAAATTCAATAAATATTTAAATAGGAATTTAACTGAATATACACACATCTATATAAACACATGCCACACACATTATAATTTTGAAATTAAAAGAACATAAATAAAGTAGAAATATACATATAAAGAACATGCAACAGGGAGGGAAACACGTATGTAAAATGTAAGGCTACTTTCACAGCACATACTCGGGATTTCATAGCTGCACTTGCACTCATTCAATAAATATTTAAATAGAAATTAAATTGAATACACACACATCTATATGAACACATTAATTGTTAGAAGGAGTTACATTAATTGTTAGTATTATTGGAGTTAAATTAATTGTTACATTAATTGTTAGTATTATTGGAGTTACATTAATTGTTACATTAATTGTTAGTATTATTGGAGTTACATTAATTGTTAGAAGGACATTGTTAGAAGGAGGGAAACGCATATGTGATATGTAAGGCTACTATCACAGATTTTCGGGATTTCACACATGCAATAAATCAATAAATATTTCAATAGAAATTTAATCAAACACAAAAAACACATCTATATACATGCTCTCTCTCTCTATCTCTCTCACTCACTCTCTCTCTCTCTATATATATATCTATCAGTCTATCTATCTATCTATCTATCTAACTCTATCTACCTATCTATACCTGCGTCCTTTCACGTTTGGTTTCCAAAATTAAATTGAGCGAAAACGTGTTAAAAGGTTGCCAGAAAGTAACGAAGTCGCCTTAGGAGTGCTACCAGAATTAAAAAACAGTCACGTGGAAGCGCCATTGAAATGAAAAAGGAATTTGAAATATGTATGTATTTAAAATAAAGTAAGTAAAAGTATACATACATAAAAATATTACTGTAATGAACTGTTAGTTATGAAAAAGAAAATGATACTCAAAAGAAGTGTTAGGTGTTAAACAAAAATTATAGCAAAAAACTGTGATGAAACCTAAACAGGTATGTAACGAAAATTTAAATTAAAAAAAAAATATGAACCGAAATGAATTATCCTAAAAAATATCCGATGGAATTCATTCATGTATGTTACGAAAATTTTAATTAAATAAAAAGAAATCTTACAGGGAACCTGGCGGCGCAGCGGTCGGATCGCTGAATATTGGTTTCATGAATTTGTAACATGCATAACAGACGTCCGTCCCTCATGCAGGTAGCCGCAGTATTACCTAAACAAAAAAAAAGAATTGCTTATTTAAGAACATCTTAATAAAGAAAGAAAGAAACAGAAACGGGATTAAGAAATTGTGAGGTCTTATTAATGGCTAGACACCCAATAAAATAAAATGAAATCTTCAATTAATCAAAATACGGACATGGGAATAAATAACAGGAATCTCAGCGATGAGTAAAACGCGTACAAGAACATGTAAAAACAGAAGGCAAAAAATTCTCTTTTGCAGAAGAAAATGTGTGTGTGTGTGGGGGGGGAAGTAGCCTCAGATAAGATACGTGGAAGTACAGGAACAGAGGCATAGAAATTAATATTTATTCAGTGCAAAATCTAGTAAATAAATGAACCTAAACTGTTGAGGTCAGTTTTAATCAACAGTTCGTGATCATTCATGGAAAACTTTCTTAAACTGACGTTTGGTCTTCTTCACAGAGTATGGAATGTACAGGGAGGAAATGAAAGAGTGGTAGAATGCAGTGTCCCTCTCTTTTTGAGTTAACTACTTCGATCTACATGTCATGTGGAAGTGAAAAGAAAATCGAATTGTTCACAGAATATCGAATGTACAGGGAGGAAGTGAGTTTGACGCGCAGAACTGAACGACAATTCATTCAAAACACACAAGGCAACAAGTACGCAGGGTCGACAGAGGATGAGGAAATCATTAGAATTGACAATGGCATGGAAATGAATTCATAACAGGTTCGAGAAGAGTCAAAAAAAGGGCGTGAATTCGGTACCAAACGCCAGTAACGAAGCGCATTTCAATGCAGCTTTTATGTGCGTCACGCAGAAGTAAAGAATGAACACAGTGTCCTTTATCTGTTCAGGGTTTCTTTCAAATGCAGACAGAGTGGAAAAAGAAGTAAATGAATCTAGTTTCTTTCTGAGAAAAAAGGAATGAAAATAAAGTCTGTTCAAGGAAATAAACTTTTAAATAATTAGTGGAAAATGCTTACACCACCTTTGAAAGTGGAATGAAAAGTTGAAATACTTTATCGGATATTGTTCTAATTCAACGGTGAGAAAGCTATGAGAGTTACATCAAACTGTTACCAAAGCTGAACTGTTGAAAGGAATTGTTAGAAAAGCAAATTCAACAAATGTAAATAGAGTTGAATAAATGTGAATGTTCTTTCGGAAACTGTAACGGGAGCACTCAGAAAGAGTTGTGCTTGCTATAATTTTTGAAATGGAATCGAAATTTTTATGAGAATAAAGAGTTGTAGAAGCAGTGTATCACAAAACTTTTTAGAATTGCCATAACTTGTTTTTGGAATATAGTGATCGCTTCGACTGCAGTGCGGCGAAGCCGCAGTGAGGTGATGGCGATCAGTCGGTTTAGGCAAAGTCACCGGTTTGTGTGTTTGGCCCCCCTCCTGGTGCGCGCCGTTGGCGCGCACATAGTCTCCCCGCAGGGGCCAAACACGCTAACCGTGTAAAAGATTGCATGCTTTCTTGTTTAACGCGAAACTTTTAAAGTTTTGAGTTCTTGTTTTTATAGTATAAATTTATGCATAATGATTGAACAGACTGGTTGCATGGGGTTTTCGTGGTTTCCCTCATGTGTCACGTAAATACGGACCAGTTTTTTCAAGTCATTTTTGTATTTTATGTGAGAACACCTCCACGGAGGCATAAAATAAAGTTGAATGTAAATGAACACAAATAAATAAAACTGAAAACAAACATGTTACAGGGAGGGAGACACAAATGCACAAATTCAATAAATATTTAAATAGGAATTTAACTGAATATACACACATCTATATAAACACATGCCACACACATTATAATTTTGAAATTAAAAGAACATAAATAAAGTAGAAATATACATATAAAGAACATGCAACAGGGAGGGAAACACGTATGTAAAATGTAAGGCTACTTTCACAGCACATACTCGGGATTTCATAGCTGCACTTGCACTCATTCAATAAATATTTAAATAGAAATTAAATTGAATACACACACATCTATATGAACACATTAATTGTTAGAAGGAGTTACATTAATTGTTAGTATTATTGGAGTTAAATTAATTGTTACATTAATTGTTAGTATTATTGGAGTTACATTAATTGTTACATTAATTGTTAGTATTATTGGAGTTACATTAATTGTTAGAAGGACATTGTTAGAAGGAGGGAAACGCATATGTGATATGTAAGGCTACTATCACAGATTTTCGGGATTTCACACATGCAATAAATCAATAAATATTTCAATAGAAATTTAATCAAACACAAAAAACACATCTATATACATGCTCTCTCTCTCTATCTCTCTCACTCACTCTCTCTCTATATATATATATATCTATCAGTCTATCTATCTATCTATCTATCTAACTCTATCTACCTATCTATACCTGCGTCCTTTCACGTTTGGTTTCCAAAATTAAATTGAGCGAAAACGTGTTAAAAGGTTGCCAGAAAGTAACGAAGTCGCCTTAGGAGTGCTACCAGAATTAAAAAACAGTCACGTGGAAGCGCCATTGAAATGAAAAAGGAATTTGAAATATGTATGTATTTAAAATAAAGTAAGTAAAAGTATACATACATAAAAATATTACTGTAATGAACTGTTAGTTATGAAAAAGAAAATGATACTCAAAAGAAGTGTTAGGTGTTAAACAAAAATTATAGCAAAAAACTGTGATGAAACCTAAACAGGTATGTAACGAAAATTTAAATTAAAAAAAAATATGAACCGAAATGAATTATCCTAAAAAATATCCGATGGAATTCATTCATGTATGTTACGAAAATTTTAATTAAATAAAAAGAAATCTTACAGGGAACCTGGCGGCGCAGCGGTCGGATCGCTGAATATTGGTTTCATGAATTTGTAACATGCATAACAGACGTCCGTCCCTCATGCAGGTAGCCGCAGTATTACCTAAACAAAAAAAAAAGAATTGCTTATTTAAGAACATCTTAATAAAGAAAGAAAGAAACAGAAACGGGATTAAGAAATTGTGAGGTCTTATTAATGGCTAGACACCCAATAAAATAAAATGAAATCTTCAATTAATCAAAATACGGACATGGGAATAAATAACAGGAATCTCAGCGATGAGTAAAACGCGTACAAGAACATGTAAAAACAGAAGGCAAAAAATTCTCTTTTGCAGAAGAAAATGTGTGTGTGTGTGGGGGGGGAAGTAGCCTCAGATAAGATACGTGGAAGTACAGGAACAGAGGCATAGAAATTAATATTTATTCAGTGCAAAATCTAGTAAATAAATGAACCTAAACTGTTGAGGTCAGTTTTAATCAACAGTTCGTGATCATTCATGGAAAACTTTCTTAAACTGACGTTTGGTCTTCTTCACAGAGTATGGAATGTACAGGGAGGAAATGAAAGAGTGGTAGAATGCAGTGTACCTCTCTTTTTGAGTTAACTACTTCGATCTACATGTCATGTGGAAGTGAAAAGAAAATCGAATTGTTCACAGAATATCGAATGTACAGGGAGGAAGTGAGTTTGACGCGCAGAACTGAACGACAATTCATTCAAAACACACAAGGCAACAAGTACGCAGGGTCGACAGAGGATGAGGAAATCATTAGAATTGACAATGGCATGGAAATGAATTCATAACAGGTTCGAGAAGAGTCAAAAAAAGGGCGTGAATTCGGTACCAAACGCCAGTAACGAAGCGCATTTCAATGCAGCTTTTATGTGCGTCACGCAGAAGTAAAGAATGAACACAGTGTCCCTTATCTGTTCAGGGTTTCTTTCAAATGCAAACAGAGTGGAAAAAGAAGTAAATGAATGCAGTTTCTTTCTGAGAAAAAAGGAATGAAAATAAAGTCTGTTCAAGGAAATAAACTTTTAAATAATTAGTGGAAAATGCTTACACCACCTTTGAAAGTGGAATGAAAAGTTGAAATACTTTATCGGATATTGTTCTAATTCAACGGTGAGAAAGCTATGAGAGTTACATCAAACTGTTACCAAAGCTGAACTGTTGAAAGGAATTGTTAGAAAAGCAAATTCAACAAATGTAAATAGAGTTGAATAAATGTGAATGTTCTTTCGGAAACTGTAACGGGAGCACTCAGAAAGAGTTGTGCTTGCTATAATTTTTGAAATGGAATCGAAATTTTTATGAGAATAAAGAGTTGTAGAAGCAGTGTATCACAAAACTTTTTAGAATTGCTATAACTTGTTTTTGGAATATAGTGATCGCTTCGACTGCAGTGCGGCGAAGCCGCAGTGAGGTGATGGCGATCAGTCGGTTTAGGCAAAGTCACCGGTTTGTGTGTTTGGCCCCCCTCCTGGTGCGCGCCGTTGGCGCGCACATAGTCTCCCCGCAGGGGCCAAACACGCTAACCGTGTAAAAGATTGCATGCTTTCTTGTTTAACGCGAAACTTTTAAAGTTTTGAGTTCTTGTTTTTATAGTATAAATTTATGCATAATGATTGAACAGACTGGTTGCATGGGGTTTTCGTGGTTTCCCTCATGTGTCACGTAAATACGGACCAGTTTTTTCAAGTCATTTTTGTATTTTATGTGAGAACACCTCCACGGAGGCATAAAATAAAGTTGAATGTAAATGAACACAAATAAATAAAACTGAAAACAAACATGTTACAGGGAGGGAGACACAAATGCACAAATTCAATAAATATTTAAATAGGAATTTAACTGAATATACACACATCTATATAAACACATGCCACACACATTATAATTTTGAAATTAAAAGAACATAAATAAAGTAGAAATATACATATAAAGAACATGCAACAGGGAGGGAAACACGTATGTAAAATGTAAGGCTACTTTCAAAGCACATACTCGGGATTTCATAGCTGCACTTGCACTCATTCAATAAATATTTAAATAGAAATTAAATTGAATACACACACATCTATATGAACACATTAATTGTTAGAAGGAGTTACATTAATTGTTAGTATTATTGGAGTTAAATTAATTGTTACAATAATTGTTAGTATTATTGGAGTTACATTAATTGTTACATTAATTGTTAGTATTATTTGAGTTACATTAATTGTTAGAAGGACATTGTTAGAAGGAGGGAAACGCATATGTGATATGTAAGGCTACTATCACAGATTTTCGGGATTTCACACATGCAATAAATCAATAAATATTTCAATAGAAATTTAATCAAACACAAAAAACACATCTATATACATGCTCTCTCTCTCTATCTCACTCACTCACTCTCTCTATATATATCTATCTGTCTATCTATCTATCTATCTATCTAACTCTATCTACCTATCTATACCTGCGTCCTTTCACGTTTGGTTTCCAAAATTAAATTGAGCGAAAACGTGTTAAAAGGTTGCCAGAAAGTAACGAAGTCGCCTTAGGAGTGCTACCAGAATTAAAAAACAGTCACGTGGAAGCGCCATTGAAATGAAAAAGGAATTTGAAATATGTATGTATTTAAAATAAAGTAAGTAAAAGTATACATACATAAAAATATTACTGTAATGAACTGTTAGTTATGAAAAAGAAAATGATACTCAAAAGAAGTGTTAGGTGTTAAACAAAAATTATAGCAAAAAACTGTGATGAAACCTAAACAGGTATGTAACGAAAATTTAAATTAAAAAAAAATATGAACCGAAATGAATTATCCTAAAAAATATCCGATGGAATTCATTCATGTATGTTACGAAAATTTTAATTAAATAAAAAGAAATCTTACAGGGAAACTGGCGGCGCAGCGGTCGGATCGCTGAATATTGGTTTCATGAATTTGTAACATGCATAACAGACGTCCGTCCCTCATGCAGGTAGCCGCAGTATTACCTAAACAAAAAAAAAAGAATTGCTTATTTAAGAACATCTTAATAAAGAAAGAAAGAAACAGAAACGGGATTAAGAAATTGTGAGGTCTTATTAATGGCTAGACACCCAATAAAATAAAATGAAATCTTCAATTAATCAAAATACGGACATGGGAATAAATAACAGGAATCTCAGCGATGAGTAAAACGCGTACAAGAACATGTAAAAACAGAAGGCAAAAAATTCTCTTTTGCAGAAGAAAATGTGTGTGTGTGGGGGGGGGAAGTAGCCTCAGATAAGATACGTGGAAGTACAGGAACAGAGGCATAGAAATTAATATTTATTCAGTGCAAAATCTAGTAAATAAATGAACCTAAACTGTTGAGGTCAGTTTTAATCAACAGTTCGTGATCATTCATGGAAAACTTTCTTAAACTGACGTTTGGTCTTCTTCACAGAGTATGGAATGTACAGGGAGGAAATGAAAGAGTGGTAGAATGCAGTGTCCCTCTCTTTTTGAGTTAACTACTTCGATCTACATGTCATGTGGAAGTGAAAAGAAAATCGAATTGTTCACAGAATATCGAATGTACAGGGAGGAAGTGAGTTTGACGCGCAGAACTGAACGACAATTCATTCAAAACACACAAGGCAACAAGTACGCAGGGTCGACAGAGGATGAGGAAATCATTAGAATTGACAATGGCATGGAAATGAATTCATAACAGGTTCGAGAAGAGTCAACAAAAGGGCGTGAATTCGGTACCAAACGCCAGTAACGAAGCGCATTTCAATGCAGCTTTTATGTGCGTCACGCAGAAATAAAGAATGAACACAGTGTCCCTTATCTGTTCAGGGTTTCTTTCAAATGCAAACAGAGTGGAAAAAGAAGTAAATGAATGCAGTTTCTTTCTGAGAAAAAAGGAATGAAAATAAAGTCTGTTCAAGGAAATAAACTTTTAAATAATTAGTGGAAAATGCTTACACCACCTTTGAAAGTGGAATGAAAAGTTGAAATACTTTATCGGATATTGTTCTAATTCAACGGTGAGAAAGCTATGAGAGTTACATCAAACTGTTAGCAAAGCTGAACTGTTGAAAGGAATTGTTAGAAAAGCAAATTCAACAAATGTAAATAGAGTTGAATAAATGTGAATGTTCTTTCGGAAACTGTAACGGGAGCACTCAGAAAGAGTTGTGCTTGCTATAATTTTTGAAATGGAATCGAAATTTTTATGAGAATAAAGAGTTGTAGAAGCAGTGTATCACAAAACTTTTTAGAATTGCCATAACTTGTTTTTGGAATATAGTGATCGCTTCGACTGCAGTGCGGCGAAGCCGCAGTGAGGTGATGGCGATCAGTCGGTTTAGGCAAAGTCACCGGTTTGTGTGTTTGGCCCCCCTCCTGGTGCGCGCCGTTGGCGCGCACATAGTCTCCCCGCAGGGGCCAAACACGCTAACCGTGTAAAAGATTGCATGCTTTCTTGTTTAACGCGAAACTTTTAAAGTTTTGAGTTCTTGTTTTTATAGTATAAATTTATGCATAATGATTGAACAGACTGGTTGCATGGGGTTTTCGTGGTTTCTCTCATGTGTCACGTAAATACGGACCAGTTTTTTCAAGTCATTTTTATATTTTATGTGAGAACACCTCCACGGAGGCATAAAATAAAGTTGAATGTAAATGAACACAAATAAATAAAACTGAAAACAAACATGTTACAGGGAGGGAGACACAAATGCACAAATTCAATAAATATTTAAATAGGAATTTAACTGAATATACACACATCTATATAAACACATGCCACACACATTATAATTTTGAAATTAAAAGAACATAAATAAAGTAGAAATATACATATAAAGAACATGCAACAGGGAGGGAAACACGTATGTAAAATGTAAGGCTACTTTCACAGCACATACTCGGGATTTCATAGCTGCACTTGCACTCATTCAATAAATATTTAAATAGAAATTAAATTGAATACACACACATCTATATGAACACATTAATTGTTAGAAAGAGTTACATTAATTGTTAGTATTATTGGAGGTAAATTAATTGTTACATTAATTGTTAGTATTATTGGAGTTACATTAATTGTTAGTATTATTGGAGTTACATTAATTGTTAGAAGGACATTGTTAGAAGGAGGGAAACGCATATGTGATATGTAAGGCTACTATCACAGATTTTCGGGATTTCACACATGCAATAAATCAATAAACATTTCAATAGAAATTTAATCAAACACAAAAAACACATCTATATACATGCTCTCTCTCTCTCTCTCTCTCACTCACTCACTCACTCTCTCTCTCTCTATATATATATATCTATCTGTCTATCTATCTATCTATCTATCTAACTCTATCTACCTATCTATACCTGCGTCCTTTCACGTTTGGTTTCCAAAATTAAATTGAGCGAAAACGTGTTAAAAGGTTGCCAGAAAGTAACGAAGTCGCCTTAGGAGTGCTACCAGAATTAAAAAACAGTCACGTGGAAGCGCCATTGAAATGAAAAAGGAATTTGAAATATGTATGTATTTAAAATAAAGTAAGTAAAAGTATACATACATAAAAATATTACTGTAATGAACTGTTAGTTATGAAAAAGAAAATGATACTCAAAAGAAGTGTTAGGTGTTAAACAAAAATTATAGCAAAAAACTGTGATGAAACCTAAACAGGTATGTAACGAAAATTTAAATTAAAAAAAATATGAACCGAAATGAATTATCCTAAAAAATATCCGATGGAATTCATTCATGTATGTTACGAAAATTTTAATTAAATAAAAAGAAATCTTACAGGGAAACTGGCGGCGCAGCGGTCGGATCGCTGAATATTGGTTTCATGAATTTGTAACATGCATAACAGACGTCCGTCCCTCATGCAGGTAGCCGCAGTATTACCTAAACAAAAAAAAATGAATTGCTTATTTAAGAACATCTTAATAAAGAAAGAAAGAAACAGAAACGGGATTAAGAAATTGTGAGGTCTTATTAATGGCTAGACACCCAATAAAATAAAATGAAATCTTTAATTAATCAAAATACGGACATGGGAATAAATAACAGGAATCTCAGCGATGAGTAAAACGTGTACAAGAACATGTAAAAACAGAAGGCGAAAAATTCTCTTTTGCAGAAGAAAATGTGTGTGTGTGGGGGGGGAAGTAGCCTCACAAAATAAGAGAAGTAAATAAAGATAAGATACGTGGAAGTACAGGAACAGAGGCATAGAAATTAATATTTATTCAGTGCAAAATCTAGTAAATAAATGAACCTAAACTGTTGAGTTGAGTTTTAATCAACAGTTCGTGATCATTCATGGAAAACTTTCTTAAACTGACGTTTGGTCTTCTTCACAGAGTATGGAATGTACAGGGAGGAAATGAAAGAGTGGTAGAATGCAGTGTCCCTCTCTTTTTGAGTTAACTACTTCGATCTACATGTCATGTGGAAGTGAAAAGAAAATCGAATTGTTCACAGAATATCGAATGTACAGGGAGGAAATGAGTTTGACGCGCAGAACTGAACGACAATTCATTCAAAACACACAAGGAAACAAGTACGCAGGGTCGACAGAGGATGAGGAAATCATTAGAATTGACAATGGCATGGAAATGAATTCATAACAGGTTCGAAAAGAGTCAAAAAAAGGGCGTGAATTCGGTACCAAACGCCAGTAACGAAGCGCATTTCAATGCAGCTTTTATGTGCGTCACGCAGAAGTAAAGAATGAACACAGTGTCCCTTATCTGTTCAGGGTTCTTTCAGATGCAAACAGAGTGGAAAAAGAAGTAAATGAATGCAGTTTCTTTCTGAGAAAAAAGGAATGAAAATAAAGTCTGTTCAAGGAAATAAACTTTTAAATAATTAGTGGAAAATGCTTACACCACCTTTGAAAGTGGAATGAAAAGTTGAAATACTTTATCGGATATTGTTCTAATTCAACGGTGAGAAAGCTGTGAGAGTTACATCAAACTGTTAGCAAAGCTGAACTGTTGAAAGGAATTGTTAGAAAAGCAAATTCAACAAATGTAAATAGAGTTGAATAAATGTGAATGTTATTTCGGAAACTGTAACGGGAGCACTCAGAAAGAGTTGTGCTTGCTATAATTTTTGAAATGGAATCGAAATTTTTATGAGAATAAAGAGTTGTAGAAGCAGTGTATCACAAAACTTTTTAGAATTGCCATAACTTGTTTTTGGAATATAGTGATCGCATCGACCGCATGCGGCGAAGCCGCACTGAGGTGATGGCGATCAGTCGGTTTAGGCAAAGTCCCCGGTTTGTGTGTTTGGCCCCCCTCCTGGTGCGCGCCGAAGGCGCGCACATAGTCTCCCCGCAGGGGCCAAACACGCTATCCGTGTAAAAAATTGCATGCTTTCTTGTTTAACGCAAAACTTTTAAAGTTTTGAGTTCTTGTTTTTATAGTATAAATTTATGCTTAATGATTGAACAGACTGGTTGCATGGGGTTTTCGTGGTTTCCCTCATGTGTCACGTAAATACGGACCAGTTTTTTCAAGTCATTTTTGTATTTTATGTGAGAAGACCTCCACGAAGGCATAAAATAAAGTTGAATGTAAATGAACACAAATAATTAAAACTGAAAACAAACATGTTACAGGGAGGGAGACACAAATGCACAAATTCAATAAATATTTAAATAGGAATTTAACTGAATATACACACATCTATATAAACACATGCCACACACATTATAATTTTGAAATTAAAAGAACATAAATAAAGTAGAAATATACATATAAAGAACATGCAACAGGGAGGGAAACACGTATGTAAAATGCAAGGCTACTTTCACAGCACATACTCGGGATTTCATAGCTGCACTTGCACTCATTCAATAAATATTTAAATAGAAATTAAATTGAATACACACACATCTATATGAACACATTAATTGTTAGAAGGAGTTACATTAATTGTTAGTATTATTATAGTTAAATTAATTGTTATAGTAATTGTTAGTATTATTGGAGTTACATTAATTGTTACATTAATTGTTAGTATTATTGGAGTTACATTAATTGTTAGAAGGACATTGTTAGAAGGAGGGAAACGCATATGTGATATGTAAGGCTGTAAGGATCTTAAGTTTTACTAACGTTTATTTTATTTTAAATCTTTACTATCACTTCTTATTTTCTACTTCCGGCCAGAATTATAAGCGTGAAGGAGTTTATGCAAAGTTGTCTGGCGAACGCCAAGTATTTAAGTGTGGCCTTTTTGCCAAGCAGAAGAGAGGAAGCCGTGAGTTCGAAGCAGGCCGCTTACCTTAGAAGTTACGCAGTTGCTACTTTGCCTTCCAGGCCAGAGGTTTTAATCCTCTTGATAAGTTAAACGTATTGTAGTGTTCACAGTCTCTGTGCTACATACGCTTCCTGTTATTATAAGGCCAATCTTATTCTAAAGTTAAATTAGAGTTTAGTTTTATTTTGATATCTTTTAAGTTAGACCCCGAGTGGAGGGTCATTGTATTCCGAAGTACGGAAGTCATTGTATATAAAGAAAAAAATAAAGGGTTTTGTATACCCTTCGTCTGTATCCTGTCTACTTACTACAATTAGTGAACATAGCTTTAGTAAGCTCTCTGTTCTAGTCAGGTCATTGTATGTTTCCGAAGAAGGTAAGAAGAAACATTGAACCTGATAGTGGCGCCCGACGAAGAATAACCATGGCCGAGTTTCAAGAAGAACCTGTGCTGCCTGCAGAAACAGCTCAGAATCCAGAAATGCCAGCTGCCGCCCTGGAAGGATTTGGGTATATTGTCCAGACCATGCGCGCTTCGATGAAACCAGAAGCAACGTTTAATGGACACTCACAGGTAACCAGTTTTTTGGAAAAATTGGATGACCACTTCATGCTCTACCCCGTGCACGAGTTTCAAAAAGTTACCTTAGCTACCAGCGCTTTGAGGGGCCAAGCGCTTAACTGGTTCAAATGTATCGGCAGAAGTCTCTTGGGTCAAGCAGGAAGTCCCACCTATACCTACGAAAATTTCAAGACTGCCCTACTAAAAGCCTTCCCTGTTGTAAGGGATCGTGCGAAATTAGAAACAGAACTTTTCAGTATATATCAACAAAGAATGGAAAACCTCTCCAGGTTTATTTTAAGAAAAATTCACGTTTTCAAGCTCTTGTATGGAAACCGTCCGGATCCTGAAATAATTCAAGTGATTTTGCCGAGGTTACTACCCCAAGTGCAAGACTTTATTGAATTGAGAAATCCGACTACACTGGAAAAATTATTTGAGCTAGCAATCCAGTTTGAAAGTAGAAGAACGGCGGACGTCGAAAGAAGACGCCAATATCAACAGCGAAACCAATTTGGTACGCCAAGACTACAGCAAACTCAAGCACATGGCTACGGAGAAAAAGCGAATCAGTGGGCAAGGAAACCCGAGCATTCAAAAACAGCCGGCGAACGTCGACAGTTCAATAGCAACCCAGGAAAAAAGTCTCAAGGCCAGTGGAGAAAGAAGGAAAGCACCGAAAGAAAAAATAATTTAAACTAAAACGGATTTCTGCTGACGAGAGGGTGCGGAAATCCGAAGGCCACGAAAACCCCTCTTCCTACAAGTTAAATACAGTAATGGTGAAAAATTTAACTCTTCCGAAGATTGAAGTCTTGGTAAATAATATCCCGGCCACCGCACTCCTGGATACCGGCGCGCAGTGTTCCTGTGTGGCAGAAGTCTTTTTTAGAAAGTATTTTCGCAAATACCGCATATATAATGCGGATAATACAACAGTATTAGCGGCGCAAGGAGAACAATGTAAGTGCGTAGGTAAAGTACCTTTGTACATCCGTATCAAGGACGAACAAGTAAAGGTGATGTTTTTTATAGTAAAGAATTTGCAAGCACACTTAATACTAGGAATAGACTTTCTTTCAGACGCACAAGCTACACTGGATTTTAATGAAGCGTCTCTTAAGCTGACGATGAAGCCAGTGCGTGTAGAAAAGGTTGAACCGCCAAGGGTAAATCTCGACCACCTGCCTAATGACGAGCAAGATAGAATCCGACAAGTGGTAAGTGAATTTGCTTCCTTATTTAGTGATATTCCAGGATTTACCCAGGTTACTAACCATAGTATTGACACCGGAGATGCATTGCCGGTTCGTCAAAAACCATACCGGTATGATAAGAATAAGGAAAAAATTATAGAATGGCATATTACCGATATGCTACGTAAAAAGATCGTAACGCCTATCTCAAGTAGTTATGCTAGTCCGGTGGTTTTATGTAAGAAAAATAATGATTATCCTTTGGAGCATCCAAAAAGGTGGAGATTCGCTATTGATTACCGTAAATTAAATTCCATAACGAAATATCCGGTATATCCGTTACCGATTATAGAAGAAATTTTAAGGAACATAAAATCAACCAAATTTATGACAACTTTAGACTTAACGAATGGTTATTTTCAAATAGGGATCAGGCCTGAGGACGTGCCTAAGACTGCTTTTATAACCAAGTCTGGCACTTATGCATTTTTGCGAATGCCGTTTGGCCTTTCAGGCGCCCCAGCAACATTTCAGCGATGCATGGACATTGTGTTAAGACCTGTTCTCGGAAAGTCCACATTTATCTATTTAGACGATATCATTATTACTAGTGATAATCTAGACCAACATGTACAGGATTTAAGACAGGTGTTTTCTTTATTAAATGAGGCCGGTCTAAAAGTTAATGTCGAAAAATGCAAATTTGCAGCCCCTGAATTAAAATATTTAGGTTACAAAATATCGCAAAAAGGGATCGAGACAGATGAATCAAAAATAATCGCGGTACAAAAGTATCCCACTCCAAACACGGCAAAGAAGCTCTCTTCTTTTCTAGGACTTTGTTCATATTATAGGTCCTTTATAAAAGATTTTGCGGCTATCGCTGAGCCATTGTTAAAATTAAAAAGGAAAAAGGCAAGATTCTCGTGGACGGCCGAAGCCAATAGTGCTTTCGAAAAATTAAAACAAGCATTAACGCAAGCCCCTGTGTTGAAATTTCCTGAAAAGGATGAAAATTTAGAAATTTCAGCGGATGCTTCGGATTATGCGGTAGGAGCGGTACTTTCGCAAAATCAGCAGCCAGTAGCATTTTTTAGCCGAACTTTAAATCAAACACAAAGAAACTATTCCGCGACCGAGAGAGAGGCACTTGCAGTTCTGTTAGCAGTGCAAAAGTTCCGAGTCTATTTTGGAAAGGCGCCGATAACAGTATATTCTGATCATGCGGCGGTAACTAGATTGTACTCTGGAAAAAATTTATCCCCAAGGTTAATAAGATGGGCACTCAAGCTGCAAGAATATAATCTGGTAATCAAGCATACCCCCGGAAAGGAAAATATCGTAGCAGATGCCCTGTCACGAATTAAATTAGACGAACAGGGTAATACCGTAAAAGTTGCAATGCTGACAGCGTGTACAATAAATTCCCGAGAAACTGTAATAACCGAACTGGGTAAGGATCCTGAGTTTGGAAGTATTTATGAGTATTTGAAGGATCCTGAAAATTTTAGCCACCAAGATATTGTGGCGATAAGAAATAGGGCGGCCCATTACGAACTAATAGATGGTCTATTATTTTATACAAAAACTACGAATTCCAACAACGAATTTCGACCTGTTATCCCAGCTAGTCTTAGATTAAATATCCTGCAAGAGCTCCATGACAGCCCTTTAGCTTCTCATGCTGGTATTCGAAAAACTACTCAACGCGTACGCGAGGCAGTCTACTTTCCTGAACTGCAAAAGTTAACAAGGGCGTATGTCCAGTCCTGCCCAACATGTCAAGCCGTTAATTATATTAATTTCCGCCCGGCCGGGTTTCTAAATAGTATTAAATCCGAATTTCCAAATGAAATAATCGGTATCGATTTATTGGGCCCTTTCCCAAAAAGTCAGTTAAACAAAAGTCGCTATCTCCTTGTTATAGTTGATCATTTTAGTAAATGGACCGAAATTGTTCCCTTAAAACGAGCCTCCGCGAAATTAGTTACCGATTCTATTTTAAATAAATATATTTTAAAATACGGGGCGCCCCTAAAAGTTATATCGGATAATGGTCCTCAATTTGTAAGTAATATATTTGAAGACATGTGCCAAAAACTGGGCATACGTCATTTAAAAATGGTCCCGTATCGGCCGCAATCAAATATAGCGGAACGGGTCAACAGAAATATAGTGAAAATTATCCGTAGTTATGTTAAAAATTTTCATAAAAGCTGGGATAACTATGTCAATGAATTTGCTTTCGCCCTTAGGACCGCAAAACATGATACAACGGGCAAAACTCCTGCTGAGTTATTTCTAGGCAGAAAGATTATAACACCGTTAGATAAATTATTTTATGTGCAACAAAGAGCCCCAGAATTTAAAATGGGTGATATAGAAAAACTAATTAAGGAAGCAAAGAAGAATACGGAAGTAGCACAAAGAAAACAGAAGCTCTATTATGATTTGAAACGACGGGGAGTAACTTATAAAGTAGGGGATGAAGTACTAAAAATTAAGCATTCACTTTCTTCAGCACCAGAAGATAAAACTGCCAAATTTTTCCCACGCTTTGAAGGACCATATGTTATAGAAAAAATAACTCACGCTGTTGTAGTATTAAAGGCAAGAAATGGCGAAACCTGTTCCGCAAACATTGACCAGATAAAACCATTCTATGACCGTAATAAAATGCAAATCTTTTCAGATCTTTTGCAGGATCCGGTACGGCAGACACCGCAGGTACAAGTTCCAGAGGTGGGAAAACGACAAGTACAAGGGCAAGCCAATGAGAGACAGAAGCAAGTGAAAAGAAAATTGCCCCGCGGAAAAATTGAAGGTACAAAGAAAAAGAAGTCGTTCCACCGTCCAAAAAACAGAGTTCACGAACACCCCCAGAATGAAGAAGGGAGAAGGACGACGTATGTGGAAAAGACCGGGAGAAAGGACGGCAACTATAACCCGGCTGTGAAACGGAAGATTGACTCATCCGACAGAACTCTCCGCAGCAAAAGTCGCCGAACTGCGGAAGGGCCATCAGCGGCGGAGGAAAAAGTACAAGAAAAATTTGAACGGCCAACAACGAGGTCCAAGCAGGATCACGACAGAAGTTTCCCGGTTCCACCAAGACCAGCTGCCTTCAAACGGCCAAGACCACAAGCAGAGGACAGAAGGAAGATGTTCAAGGGTGGCCGTAGTGGTGAAAAACGGAAGCTTCCAGAGGAAAGCACTGAAGGGCGAGCCCGTACAAGAAGGAGGATCAACCAAGCAACGGTCTGCAGCACCTTTAAAGACTGGGCCCAGAAAAGGATGTCTGAATATTACAAAGATAAGTAAAATTTTGTGTTACTTTACAAACTTAAGTTAATCTTTCATTCTTACTGCAAGTGGCAGATTTGAAGAAGTTTTACCTCATGCGAGGTCTACCTTTATCGCCAAAAGGGCGAGAAATGAGTTGTGACCGATTTTCTTATTATGTTTTTCAATTACTCGCGCGTAAAACTAAAGTTGATGTATAATAGCGTTGTATAAAGACTTAAATATTGTAAAAAGTTATTATATAAATTTTATTTAAAACATTCTAACAAGAAAGAAGTTTTAGTCTGAAAGACTTTTTGAAATGTAGTATTATTTCAATGTAGAAAGAATTGACACTTGCTTTGAAAAGAATAGAAGTTAACAATGTACTACTAATGTATGTTTTCAAATGTGTAAAATTAACGGCATCTTGATATGTTCTTGTATACATGTGAACTGTTATTTTGAATGTTTAGAAATAACGTGATATGGTAAAAGTGAAAGTAATGTTAAAAAATTTGTTATTCGTGTGACTGTAAAGATTAAATCATGGTGAATATGTGTTAAAGGTTGAATGATGTAGTTAGGCTCTCTGACGCTACACTTTAGAGTTAGCCACTTTCAGAATAGTACCTCAGGGTCTAGAGTTGAAATTAGGGTGTGTTAAGAGGTCTCGTATGTTGAATTTTAACACGTTAGTGTTTTGATTGTAGGAGGAAGTGTTGAACACATAGACAAAAACACATTCGTGTTTGGTGTTTTTACAACACATGTCAGAGAGCACGGGGAGAGATAATTAAAATAGTCATGAATGAAATAAGAATGTTAAGAAAAGTATATTCTATATGTTATTTGCAATGTCATTCTGTAACATTTCATTAAACTAGTTTTCCTTCCAGATCTCTGGAAGGAACCAGAATTGAATAAAGCTCCTGTTTTGATGCAGTACAGATGAAAAAGAAAAAAGATTGTTGTATATTCCGGGACCTGCTATTGTAACAAATTTCTTTCTTTTAAAATTTTCTAGTTTCTAGCTAAGTTATGTTTGTAAAAGTTTGGCCTCGCGTTAGTTTCTAGAGCTAAAAGTTTTCAACAAGGTCGTTTTAGACCTCAGTTTCAAACTAATTAACTCTGGCGGGAAGTATGTAAGGATCTTAAGTTTTACTAACGTTTATTTTATTTTAAATCTTTACTATCACTTCTTATTTTCTACTTCCGGCCAGAATTATAAGCGTGAAGGAGTTTATGCAAAGTTGTCTGGCGAACGCCAAGTATTTAAGTGTGGCCTTTTTGCCAAGCAGAAGAGAGGAAGCCGTGAGTTCGAAGCAGGCCGCTTACCTTAGAAGTTACGCAGTTGCTACTTTGCCTTCCAGGCCAGAGGTTTTAATCCTCTTGATAAATTAAACGTATTGTAGTGTTCACAGTCTCTGTGCTACATACGCTTCCTGTTATTATAAGGCCAATCTTATTCTAAAGTTAAATTAGAGTTTAGTTTTATTTTGATATCTTTTAAGTTAGACCCCGAGTGGAGGGTCATTGTATTCCGAAGTACGGAAGTCATTGTATATAAAGAAAAAAATAAAGGGTTTTGTATACCCTTCGTCTGTATCCTGTCTACTTACTACAATTAGTGAACATAGCTTTAGTAAGCTCTCTGTTCTAGTCAGGTCATTGTATGTTTCCGAAGAAGGTAAGAAGAAACATTGAACCTGATAAGGCTACTATCACAGATTTTCGGGATTTCACACATGCAATAAATCAATAAATATTTCAATAGAAATTTAATCAAACACAAAAAACACATCTATATACATGCTCTCTCTCTCTCTCTCTCTCACTCACTCACTCACTCTCTCTCTCTCTATATATATATATCTATCTGTCTATCTATCTATCTATCTATCTAACTCTATCTACCTATCTATACCTGCGTCCTTTCACGTTTGGTTTCCAAAATTAAATTGAGCGAAAACGTGTTAAAAGGTTGCCAGAAAGTAACGAAGTCGCCTTAGGAGTGCTACCAGAATTAAAAAACAGTCACGTGGAAGCGCCATTGAAATGAAAAAGGAATTTGAAATATGTATGTATTTAAAATAAAGTAAGTAAAAGTATACATACATAAAAATATTACTGTAATGAACTGTTAGTTTGAAAAAGAAAATGATACTCAAAAGAAGTGTTAGGTGTTAAACAAAAATTATAGCAAAAAACTGTGATGAAACCTAAACAGGTATGTAACGAAAATTTAAATTAAAAAAAATATGAACCGAAATGAATTATCCTAAAAAATATCCGATGGAATTCATTCATGTATGTTACGAAAATTTTAATTAAATAAAAAGAAATCTTACAGGGAAACTGGCGGCGCAGCGGTCGGATCGCTGAATATTGGTTTCATGAATTTGTAACATGCATAACAGACGTCCGTCCCTCATGCAGGTAGCCGCAGTATTACCTAAACAAAAAAAAATGAATTGCTTATTTAAGAACATCTTAATAAAGAAAGAAAGAAACAGAAACGGGATTAAGAAATTGTGAGGTCTTATTAATGGCTAGACACCCAATAAAATAAAATGAAATCTTTAATTAATCAAAATACGGACATGGGAATAAATAACAGGAATCTCAGCGATGAGTAAAACGTGTACAAGAACATGTAAAAACAGAAGGCGAAAAATTCTCTTTTGCAGAAGAAAATGTGTGTGTGTGGGGGGGGAAGTAGCCTCACAAAATAAGAGAAGTAAATAAAGATAAGATACGTGGAAGTACAGGAACAGAGGCATAGAAATTAATATTTATTCAGTGCAAAATCTAGTAAATAAATGAACCTAAACTGTTGAGGTCAGTTTTAATCAACAGTTCGTGATCATTCATGGAAAACTTTCTTAAACTGACGTTTGGTCTTCTTCACAGAGTATGGAATGTACAGGGAGGAAATGAAAGAGTGGTAGAATGCAGTGTCCCTCTCTTTTTGAGTTAACTACTTCGATCTACATGTCATGTGGAAGTGAAAAGAAAATCGAATTGTTCACAGAATATCGAATGTACAGGGAGGAAATGAGTTTGACGCGCAGAACTGAACGACAATTCATTCAAAACACACAAGGAAACAAGTACGCAGGGTCGACAGAGGATGAGGAAATCATTAGAATTGACAATGGCATGGAAATGAATTCATAACAGGTTCGAAAATAGTCAAAAAAAGGGCGTGAATTCGGTACCAAACGCCAGTAACGAAGCGCATTTCAATGCAGCTTTTATGTGCGTCACGCAGAAGTAAAGAATGAACACAGTGTCCCTTATCTGTTCAGGGTTTCTTTCAGATGCAAACAGAGTGGAAAAAGAAGTAAATGAATGCAGTTTCTTTCTGAGAAAAAAGGAATGAAAATAAAGTCTGTTCAAGGAAATAAACTTTTAAATAATTAGTGGAAAATGCTTACACCACCTTTGAAAGTGGAATGATAAGTTGAAATACTTTATCGGATATTGTTCTAATTCAACGGTGAGAAAGCTATGAGAGTTACATCAAACTGTTAGCAAAGCTGAACTGTTGAAAGGAATTGTTAGAAAAGCAAATTCAACAAATGTAAATAGAGTTGAATAAATGTGAATGTTCTTTCGGAAACTGTAACGGGAGCACTCAGAAAGAGTTGTGCTTGCTATAATTTTTGAAATGGAATCGAAATTTTTATGAGAATAAAGAGTTGTAGAAGCAGTGTATCACAAAACTTTTTAGAATTGCCATAACTTGTTTTTGGAATATAGTGATCGCATCGACCGCAGTGCGGCGAAGCCACAGTGAGGTGATGGCGATCAGTCGGTTTAGGCAAAGTCCCCGGTTTGTGTGTTTGCCCCCTCCTGGTGCGCGCCTAAGGCGCGCACATAGTCTCCCCGCAGGGGCCAAACACGCTAACCGTGTAAAAAATTGCATGCTTTCTTGTTTAACGCGAAACTTTTAAAGTTTTGAGTTCTTGTTTTTATAGTAGAAATTTATGCATAATGATTGAACAGACTGGTTGCATGGGGTTTTCGTGGTTTCCCTCATGTGTCACGTAAATACGGACCAGTTTTTTCAAGTCATTTTTGTATTTTATGTGAGAAGACCTCCACGAAGGCATAAAATAAAGTTGAATGTAAATGAACACAAATAAATAAAACTGAAAACAAACATGTTACAGGGAGGGAGACACAAATGCACAAATTCAATAAATATTTAAATAGGAATTTAACTGAATATACGCACATCTATATAAACACATGCTACACACATTATAATTTTGAAATTAAAAGAACATAAATAAAGTAGAAATATACATATAAAGAACATGCAACAGGGAGGGAAACACGTATGTAAAATGTAAGGCTACTTTCACAGCACATACTCGGGATTTCATAGCTGCACTTGCACTCATTCAATAAATATTTAAATAGAAATTAAATTGAATACACACACATCTATATGAACACATTAATTGTTAGAAGGAGTTATATTAATTGTTAGTATTTTTGGAGTTAAATTAATTGTTACATTAATTGTTAGTATTATTGGAGTTACATTAATTGTTACATTAATTGTTAGTATTATTGGAGTTACATTAATTGTTAGAAGGACATTGTTAGAAGGAGGGAAACGCATATGTGATATGTAAGGCTACTATCACAGATTTTCGGGATTTCACACATGCAATAAATCAATAAATATTTCAATAGAAATTTAATCAAACACAAAAAACACATCTATATACATGCTCTCTCTCTCTCACTCACTCACTCACACACTCTCTCTCTCTCTCTATATCTATCTGTCTATCTATCTATCTATCTATCTAACTCTATCTACCTATCTATACCTGCGTCCTTTCACGTTTGGTTTCCAAAATTAAATTGAGCGAAAACGTGTTAAAAGGTTGCCAGAAAGTAACGAAGTCGCCATAGGAGTGCTACCAGAATTAAAAAACAGTCACGTGGAAGCGCCATTGAAATGAAAAAGGAATTTGAAATATGTATGTATTTAAAATAAAGTAAGTAAAAGTATACATACATAAAAATATTACTGTAATGAACTGTTAGTTATTGAAAAGAAAATGATACTCAAAAGAAATGTTAGGTATTAAACAAAAATTATAGCAAAAAACTGTGATGAAACCTAAACAGGTATGTAACGAAAATTTAAATTAAAAAAAAATATGAACCGAAATGAAATATCCTAAAAAATATCCGATGGAATTCATTCATGTATGTTACGAAAATTTTAATTAAATAAAAAGAAATCTTACAGGGAAACTGGCGGCGCAGCGGTCGGATCGCTGAATATTGGTTTCATGAATTTGTAACATGCATAACAGACGTCCGTCCCTCATGCAGGTAGCCGCAGTATTACCTAAACAAAAAAAAAAAAAATGAATTGCTTATTTAAGAACATCTTAATAAAGAAAGAAAGAAACAGAAACGGGATTAAGAAATTGTGAGGTCTTATTAATGGCTAGACACCCAATAAAATAAAATGAAATCTTTAATTAATCAAAATACGGACATGGGAATAAATAACAGGAATCTCAGCGATGAGTAAAACGCGTACAAGAACATGTAAAAACAGAAGGCGAAAAATTCTCTTTTGCAGAAGAAAATGTGTGTGTGTGTGTGGGGGGGAAGTAGCCTCACAAAATAAGAGAAGTAAATAAAGATAAGATACGTGGAAGTACAGGAACAGAGGCATAGAAATTAATATTTATTCAGTGCAAAATCTAGTAAATAAATGAACCTAAACTGTTGAGGTCAGTTTTAATCAACAGTTCGTGAACATTCATGGAAAACTTTCTTAAACTGACGTTTGTTCTTCTTCACAGAGTATGGAATGTACAGGGAGGAAATGAAAGAGTGGTAGAATGCAGTGTCCCTCTCTTTTTGAGTTAACTACTTCGATCTACATGTCATGTGGAAGTGAAAAGAAAATCGAATTGTTCACAGAATATCGAATGTACAGGGAGGAAATGAGTTTGACGCGCAGAACTGAACGACAATTCATACAAAACACACAAGGAAACAAGTACGCAGGGTCGACAGAGGATGAGGAAATCATTAGAATTGACAATGGCATGGAAATGAATTCATAACAGGTTCGAAAAGAGTCAAAAAAGGGCGTGAATTCGGTACCAAACGCCAGTAACGAAGCGCATTTCAATGCAGCTTTTATGTGCGTCGCGCAGAAGTAAAGAATGAACACAGTGTCCCTTATCTGTTCAGGGTTTCTTTCAGATGCAAACAGAGTGGAAAAAGAAGTAAATGAATGCAGTTTCTTTCTGAGAAAAAAGGAATGAAAATAAAGTCTGTTCAAGGAAATAAACTTTTAAATAATTAGTGGAAAATGCTTACACCACCTTTGAAAGTGGAATGAAAAGTTGAAATACTTTATCGGATATTGTTCTAATTCAACGGTGAGAAAGCTATGAGAGTTACATCAAACTGTTAGCAAAGCTGAACTGTTGAAAGGAATTGTTAGAAAAGCAAATTCAACAAATGTAAATAGAGTTGAATAAATGTGAATGTTCTTTCGGAAACTGTAACGGGAGCACTCAGAAAGAGTTGTGCTTGCTATAATTTTTGAAATGGAATCGAAATTTTTATGAGAATAAAGAGTTGTAGAAGCAGTGTATCACAAAACTTTTTAGAATTGCCATAACTTGTTTTTGGAATATAGTGATCGCTTCGACCGCAGTGCGGCGAAGCCGCAGTGAGGTGATGGCGATCAGTCTGTTTAGGCAAAGTCCCCAATTCGTGTGTTTGGCCACACTCCTGGTGCGCGCCGAAGGCGCGCACATAGTCTCCCCGCAGAGGCCAAACACGCTAACCGTGTAAAAGATTGCATGCTTTCTTGTTTAACGCGAAACTTTTAAAGTTTTGAGTTCTTGTTTTTATAGTATAAATTTATGCATAATGATTGAACAGACTGGTTGCATGGGGTTTTCGTGGTTTCCCTCATGTGTCACGTAAATACGGACCAGTTTTTTCAAGTCATTTTTGTATTTTATGTGAGAACACCTCCAAGGAGGCATAAAATAAAGTTGAATGTAAATGAACACAAATAAATAAAACTGAAAACAAACATGTTACAGGGAGGGAGACACAAATGCACAAATTCAATAAATATTTAAATAGGAATTTAACTGAATATACACACATGTATATAAACACATGCCACACACATTATAATTTTGAAATTAAAAGAACATAAATAAAGTAGAAATATACATATAAAGTACATGCAACAGGGAGGGAAACACGTATGTAAAATGTAAGGCTACTTTCACAGCACATACTCGGGATTTCATAGCTGCACTTGCACTCATTCAATAAATATTTAAATAGAAATTAAATTGAATACACACACATCTATATGAACACATTAATTGTTAGAAGGAGTTACATTAATTGTTAGTATTATTGGAGTTAAATTAATTGTTACATTAATTGTTAGTATTATTGGAGTTAAATTAATTGTTACATTAATTGTTAGTATTATTGGAGTTACATTAATTGTTACATTAATTGTTAGTATTATTGGAGTTACATTAATTGTTAGAAGGACATTGTTAGAAGGAGGGAAACGCATATGTGATATGTAAGGCTACTATCACAGATTTTCGGGATTTCACACATGCAATAAATCAATAAATATTTCAATAGAAATTTAATCAAACACAAAAAACACATCTATATACATGCTCTCTCTCTCTCTCTCTCACTCACTCACTCACTCTCTCTATATATATCTATCTGTCTATCTATCTATCTATCTATCTAACTCTATCTACCTATCTATACCTGCGTCATTTCACGTTTGGTTTCCAAAATTAAATTGAGCGAAAACGTGTTAAAAGGTTGCCAGAAAGTAACGAAGTCGCCTTAGGAGTGCTACCAGAATTAAAAAACAGTCACGTGGAAGCGCCATTGAAATGAAAAAGGAATTTGAAATATGTATGTATTTAAAATAAAGTAAGTAAAAGTATACATACATAAAAATATTACTGTAATGAACTGTTAGTTATGAAAAAGAAAATGATACTCAAAAGAAGTGTTAGGTGTTAAACAAAAATTATAGCAAAAAACTGTGATGAAACATAATCAGGTATGTAACGAAAATTTAAATTAAAAAAAAATATGAACCAAAATGAATTATCCTAAGAGATATCCGATGGAATTCATTCATGTATGTTACGAAAATTTTAATTAAATAAAAAGAAATCTTACAGGGAAACTGGCGGCGCAGCGGTCGGATCGCTGAATATTGGTTTCATGAATTTGTAACATGCATAACAGACGTCCGTCCCTCATGCAGGTAGCCGCAGTATTACCTAAACAAAAAAAAATGAATTGCTTATTTAAGAACATCTTAATAAAGAAAGAAAGAAACAGAAACGGGATTAAGAAATTGTGAGGTCTTATTAATGGCTAGACACCCAATAAAATAAAATGAAATCTTTAATTAATCAAAATACGGACATGGGAATAAATAACAGGAATCTCAGCGATGAGTAAAACGCGTACAAGAACATGTAAAAACAGAAGGCGAAAAATTCTCTTTTGCAGAAGAAAATGTGTGTGTGTGTGGGGGGGGGGAAGTAGCCTCACAAAATAAGAGAAGTAAATAAAGATAAGATACGTGGAAGTACAGGAACAGAGGCATAGAAATTAATATTTATTCAGTGCAAAATCTAGTAAATAAATGAACCTAAACTGTTGAGGTCAGTTTTAATCAACAGTTCGTGATCATTCATGGAAAACTTTCTTAAACTGACGTTTGGTCTTCTTCACAGAGTATGGAATGTACAGGGAGGAAATGAAAGAGTGGTAGAATGCAGTGTCCCTCTCTTTTTGAGTTAACTACTTCGATCTACATGTCATGTGGAAGTGAAAAGAAAATCGAATTGTTCACAGAATATCGAATGTACAGGGAGGAAGTGAGTTTGACGCCCAGAACTGAACGACAATTCATTCAAAACACACAAGGCAACAAGTACGCAGGGTCGACAGAGGATGAGGAAATCATTAGAATTGACAATGGCATGGAAATGAATTCATAACAGGTTCGAGAAGAGTCAAAAAAAGGGCGTGAATTCGGTACCAAACGCCAGTAACGAAGCGCATTTCAATGCAGCTTTTATGTGCGTCACGCAGAAGTAAAGCATGAACACAGTGTCCCTTATCTGTTCAGGGTTTCTTTCAAATGCAAACAGAGTGGAAAAAGAAGTAAATGAATGCAGTTTCTTTCTGAGAAAAAAGGAATGAAAATAAAGTCTGTTCAAGGAAATAAACTTTTAAATAATTAGTGGAAAATGCTTACACCACCTTTGAAAGTGGAATGAAAAGTTGAAATACTTTATCGGATATTGTTCTAATTCAACGGTGAGAAAGCTATGAGAGTTACATCAAACTGTTAGCAAAGCTGAACTGTTGAAAGGAATTGTTAGAAAAGCAAATTCAACAAATGTAAATAGAGTTGAATAAATGTGAATGTTCTTTCGGAAACTGTAACGGGAGCACTCAGAAAGAGTTGTGCTTGCTATAATTTTTGAAATGGAATCGAAATTTTTATGAGAATAAAGAGTTGTAGAAGCAGTGTATCACAAAACTTTTTAGAATTGCCATAACTTGTTTTTGGAATATAGTGATCGCTTCGACCGCAGTGAGGTGATGGCGATCAGTCTGTTTAGGCAAAGTCCCCGGTTTGTGTGTTTGGCCCCTCTCCTGGTGCGCGCCGAAGGCGCGCACATAGTCTCCCCGCAGGGGCCAAACACGCTAACCGTGTAAAAAATTGCATGCTTTCTTGTTTAACGCGAAACTTTTAAAGTTTTGAGTTCTTGTTTTTATAGTATAAATTTATGCATAATGATTGAACAGACTGGTTGCATGGGGTTTTCGTGGTTTCCCTCATGTGTCACGTAAATACGGACCAGTTTTTTCAAGTCATTTTTGTATTTTATGTGAGAAGACCTCCACGAAGGCATAAAATAAAGTTGAATGTAAATGAACACAAATAAATAAAACTGAAAACAAACATGTTACAGGGAGGGAGACACAAATGCACAAATTCAATAAATATTTAAATAGGAATTTAACTGAATATACGCACATCTATATAAACACATGCTACACACATTATAATTTTGAAATTAAAAGAACATAAATAAAGTAGAAATATACATATAAAGAACATGCAACAGGGAGGGAAACACGTATGTAAAATGTAAGGCTACTTTCACAGCACATACTCGGGATTTCATAGCTGCACTTGCACTCATTCAATAAATATTTAAATAGAAATTAAATTGAATACACACACATCTATATGAACACATTAATTGTTAGAAGGAGTTACATTAATTGTTAGTATTTTTGGAGTTAAATTAATTGTTACATTAATTGTTAGTATTATTGGAGTTATATTAATTGTTACATTAATTGTTAGTATTATTGGAGTTACATTAATTGTTAGAAGGACATTGTTAGAAGGAGGGAAACGCATATGTGATATGTAAGGCTACTATCACAGATTTTCGGGATTTCACACATGCAATAAATCAATAAATATTTCAATAGAAATTTAATCAAACACAAAAAACACATCTATATACATGCTCTCTCTCTCTCTCTCTCACTCACTCACTCTCTCTCTCTCTATATATATATATATCTATCTGTCTATCTATCTATCTATCTATCTAACTCTATCTACCTATCTATACCTGCGTCCTTTCACGTTTGGTTTCCAAAATTAAATTGAGCGAAAACGTGTTAAAAGGTTGCCAGAAAGTAACGAAGTCGCCTTAGGAGTGCTACCAGAATTAAAAAACAGTCACGTGGAAGCGCCATTGAAATGAAAAAGGAATTTGAAATATGTATGTATTTAAAATAAAGTAAGTGAAAGTATACATACATAAAAATGTTACTGTAATGAACTGTTAGTTATGAAAAAGAAAATGATACTCAAAAGAAGTGTTAGGTGTTAAACAAAAATTATAGCAAAAAACTGTGATGAAACCTAAACAGGTATGTAACGAAAATTTAAATTAAAAAAAATATGAACCGAAATGAATTATCCTAAAAAATATCCGATGGAATTCATTCATGTATGTTACGAAAATTTTAATTAAATAAAAAGAAATCTTACAGGGAAACTGGCGGCGCAGCGGTCGGATCGCTGAATATTGGTTTCATGAATTTGTAACATGCATAACAGACGTCCGTCCCTCATGCAGGTAGCCGCAGTATTACCTAAACAAAAAAAAAATGAATTGCTTATTTAAGAACATCTTAATAAAGAAAGAAAGAAACAGAAACGGGATTAAGAAATTGTGAGGTCTTATTAATGGCTAGACACCCAATAAAATAAAATGAAATCTTTAATTAATCAAAATACGGACATGGGAATAAATAACAGGAATCTCAGCGATGAGTAAAACGCGTACAAGAACATGTAAAAACAGAGGGCGAAAAATTCTCTTTTGCAGAAGAAAATGTGTGTGTGTGTGTGGGGGGGAAGTAGCCTCACAAAATAAGAGAAGTAAATAAAGATAAGATACGTGGAAGTACAGGAACAGAGGCATAGAAATTAATATTTATTCAGTGCAAAATCTAGTAAATAAATGAACCTAAACTGTTGAGGTCAGTTTTAATCAACAGTTCGTGATCATTCATGGAAAACTTTCTTAAACTGACGTTTGGTCTTCTTCACAGAGTATGGAATGTACAGGGAGGAAATGAAAGAGTGGTAGAATGCAGTGTCCCTCTCTTTTTGAGTTAACTACTTCGATCTACATGTCATGTGGAAGTGAAAAGAAAATCGAATTGTTCACAGAATATCGAATGTACAGGGAGGAAGTGAGTTTGACGCGCAGAACTGAACGACAATTCATTCAAAACACACAAGGCAACAAGTACGCAGGGTCGACAGAGGATGAGGAAATCATTAGAATTGACAATGGCATGGAAATGAATTCATAACAGGTTCGAGAAGAGTCAAAAAAAGGGCGTGAATTCGGTACCAAACGCCAGTAACGAAGCGCATTTCAATGCAGCTTTTATGTGCGTCACGCAGAAGTAAAGAATGAACACAGTGTCCCTTATCTGTTCAGGGTTTTTTCAAATGCAAACAGAGTGGAAAAAGAAGTAAATGAATGCAGTTTCTTTCTGAGAAAAAAGGAATGAAAATAAAGTCTGTTCAAGGAAATAAACTTTTAAATAATTAGTGGAAACTGCTTACACCACCTTTGAAAGTGGAATGAAAAGTTGAAATACTTTATCGGATATTGTTCTAATTCAACGGTGAGAAAGCTATGAGATTTACATCAAACTGTTAGCAAAGCTGAACTGTTGAAAGGAATTGTTAGAAAAGCAAATTCAACAAATGTAAATAGAGTTGAATAAATGTGAATGTTCTTTCGGAAACTGTAACGGGAGCACTCAGAAAGAGTTGTGCTTGCTATAATTTTTGAAATAGAATCGAAATTTTTATGAGAATAAAGAGTTGTAGAAGCAGTGTATCACAAAACTTTTTAGAATTGCCATAACTTGTTTTTGGAATATAGTGATCGCTTCGACCGCAGTGCGGCGAAGCCGCAGTGAGGTGATGGCGATCAGTCTGTTTAGGCAAAGTCCCCGGTTTGTGTGTTTGGCCCCCCTCCTGGTGCGCGCCGAAGGCGCGCACATAGTCTCCCCGCAGGGGCCAAACACGCTAACCGTGTAAAAGATTGCATGCTTTCTTGTTTAACGCGAAACTTTTAAAGTTTTGAGTTTTTGTTTTTATAGTATAAATTTATGCATAATTATTGAACAGACTGGTTGCATGGGGTTTTCGTGGTTTCCCTCATGTGTCACGTAAATACGGACCAGTTTTTTGAAGTCATTTTTGTATTTTATGTGAGAACACCTCCACGGAGGCATAAAATAAAGTTGAATGTAAATGAACACAAATAAATAAAACTGAAAACAAACATGTTACAGGGAGGGAGACACAAATGCACAAATTCAATAAATATTTAAATAGGAATTTAACTGAATATACACACATCTATATAAACACATGCCACACACATTATAATTTTGAAATTAAAAGAACATAAATAAAGTAGAAATATACATATAAAGTACATGCAACAGGGAGGGAAACACGTATGTAAAATGTAAGGCTACTTTCACAGCACATACTCGGGATTTCATAGCTGCACTTGCACTCATTCAATAAATATTTAAATAGAAATTAAATTGAATACACACACATCTATATGAACACATTAATTGTTAGAAGGAGTTACATTAATTGTTAGTATTATTGGAGTTAAATTAATTGTTACATTAATTGTTAGTATTATTGGAGTTACATTAATTGTTAAAATAATTGTTAGTATTATTGGAGTTACATTAATTGTTAGAAGGACATTGTTAGAACGAGGGAAACGCATATGTGATATGTAAGGCTACTATCACAGATTTTCGGGATTTCACACATGCAATAAATCAATAAATATTTCAATAGAAATTTAATCAAACACAAAAAACACATCTATATACATGCTCTCTCTCTCTCACTCAGTCACTCACTCTCTCTATATATATCTATCTGTCTATCTATCTATCTATCTATCTAACTCTATCTCCCTATCTATACCTGCGTCCTTTCACGTTTGGTTTCCAAAATTAAATTGAGCGAAAACGTGTTAAAAGGTTGCCAGAAAGTAACGAAGTCGCCTTAGGAGTGCTACCAGAATTAAAAAACAGTCACGTGGAAGCGCCATTGAAATGAAAAAGGAATTTGAAATATGTATGTATTTAAAATAAAGTAAGTAAAAGTATACATACATAAAAATATTACTGTAATGAACTGTTAGTTATGAAAAAGAAAATGATACTCAAAAGAAGTGTTAGGTGTTAAACAAAAATTATAGCAAAAAACTGTGATGAAACCTAAACAGGTATGTAACGAAAATTTAAATTAAAAAAAATATGAACCGAAATGAAATATCCTAAAAAATATCCGATGGAATTCATTCATGTATGTTACGAAAATTTTAATTAAATAAAAAGAAATCTTACAGGGAAACTGGCGGCGCAGCGGTCGGATCGCTGAATATTGGTTTCATGAATTTGTAACATGCATAACAGACGTCCGTCCCTCATGCAGGTAGCCGCAGTATTACCTAAACAAAAACAAAAAGAAAAAAATGAATTGCTTATTTAAGAACATCTTAATAAAGAAAGAAAGAAACAGAAACGGGATTAAGAAATTGTGAGGTCTTATTGATGGCTAGACACCCAATAAAATAAAATGAAATCTTTAATTAATCAAAATACGGACATGGGAATAAATAACAGGAATCTCAGCGATGAGTAAAACGCGTACAAGAACATGTAAAAACAGAAGGCGAAAAATTCTCTTTTGCAGAAGAAAATGTGTGTGTGTGTGGGGGGGGAAGTAGCCTCACAAAATAAGAGAAGTAAATAAAGATAAGATACGTGGAAGTACAGGAACAGAGGCATAGAAATTAATATTTATTCAGTGCAAAATCTAGTAAATAATTGAACCTAAACTGTTGAGGTCAGTTTTAATCAACAGTTCGTGATCATTCATGGAAAACTTTCTTAAACTGACGTTTGGTCTTCTTCACAGAGTATGGAATGTACAGGGAGGAAATGAAAGAATGGTAGAATGCAGTGTCCCTCTCTTTTTGAGTTAACTACTTCGATCTACATGTCATGTGGAAGTGAAAAGAAAATCGAATTGTTCTCAGAATATCGAATGTACAGGGAGGAAATGAGTTTGACGCGCAGAACTGAACGACAATTCATTCAAAACACACAAGGAAACAAGTACGCAGGGTCAACAGAGGATGAGGAAATCTTTAGAATTGACAATGGCATGGAAATGAATTCATAACAGGTTCGAAAAGAGTCAAAAAAGGGCGTGAATTCGGTACCAAACGCCAGTAACGAAGCGCATTTCAATGCAGCTTTTATGTGCGTCTCGCAGAAGTAAAGAATGAACACAGTGTCCCTTATCTGTTCAGGGTTTCTTTCAGATGCAAACAGAGTGGAAAAAGAAGTAAATGAATGCAGTTTCTTTCTGAGAAAAAAGGAATGAAAATAAAGTCTGTTCAAGGAAATAAACTTTTAAATAATTAGTGGAAAATGCTTACACCACCTTTGAAAGTGGAATGAAAAGTTGAAATACTTTATCGGATATTGTTCTAATTAAACGGTGAGAAAGCTATGAGAGTTACATCAAACTGTTAGCAAAGCTGAACTGTTGAAAGGAATTGTTAGAAAAGCAAATTCAACAAATGTAAATAGAGTTGAATAAATGTGAATGTTCTTTCGGAAACTGCAACGGGAGCACTCAGAAAGAGTTGTGCTTGCTATAATTTTTGAAATGGAATCGAAATTTTTATGAGAATAAAGAGTTGTAGAAGCAGTGTATCACAAAACTTTTTAGAATTGCCATAACTTGTTTTTGGAATATAGTGATCGCATCGACCGCAGTGAGGTGATGGCGATCAGTCGGTTTAGGCAAAGTCCCCGGTTTGTGTGTTTGGCCCCCCTCCTGGTGCGCGAATAAGGCGCGCACATAGTCTCCCCGCAGGGGCCAAACACGCTAACCGTGTAAAAAATTGCATGCTTTCTTGTTTAGCGCGAAACTTTTAAAGTTTTGAGTTCTTGTTTTTATAGTATAAATTTATGCATAATGATTGAACAGGCTGGTTGCATGGGGTTTTCGTGGTTTCCCTCATGTGTCACGTAAATACGGACCAGTTTTTTCAAGTCATTTTTGTATTTTATGTGAGAAGACCTCCACGAAGGCATAAAATAAAGTTGAATGTAAATGAACACAAATAAATAAAACTCAAAACAAACATGTTACAGGGAGGGAGACTCAAATGCACAAATTCAATAAATATTTAAATAGGAATTTAACTGAATAAACACACATCTATATAAACACATGCTACACACATTATAATTTTGAAATTAAAAGAACATAAATAAAGTAGAAATATACATATAAAGAACATGCAACAGGGAGGGAAACACGTATGTAAAATGTAAGGCTACTTTCACAACATGCAACAGGGAGGGAAACACGTATGTAAATGTAAGGCTACTACACGTAAGGCTACTTTCACAGCACATACTCGGGATTTCATAGCTGCACTTGCACTCATTCAATAAATATTTAAATAGAAATTAAATTGAATACACACACATCTATATGAACACATTAATTGTTAGAAGGAGTTACATTAATTGTTAGTATTATTGGAGTTAAATTAATTGTTACATTAATTGTTAGTGTTATTGGAGTTACATTAATTGTTACTTTAATTGTTAGTATTATTGGAGTTACATTAATTGTTAGAAGGACATTGTTAGAAGGAGGGAAACGCATATGTGATATGTAAGGGTACTATCACAGATTTTCGGGATTTCACACATGCAATAAATCAATAAATATTTCAATAGAAATTTAATCAAACACAAAAAACACATCTATATACATGCTCTATCTCTCTCTCTCTCACTCACTCACTCACTCTCTCTCTCTATATCTATCTGTCTATCTATCTATCTATCTATCTAACTCTATCTACCTATCTATACCTGCGTCCTTTCACGTTTGGTTTCCAAAATTAAATTGAGCGAAAACGTGTTAAAAGGTTGCCAGAAAGTAACGAAGTCGCCTTAGGAGTGCTACCAGAATTAAAAAACAGTCACGTGGAAGCGCCATTGAAATGAAAAAGGAATTTGAAATATGTATGTATTTAAAATAAAGTAAGTAAAAGTATACATACATAAAAATATTACTGTAATGAACTGTTAGTTATGAAAAAGAAAATGATACTCAAAAGAAGTGTTAGGTGTTAAACAAAAATTATAGCAAAAAACTGTGATGAAACCTAAACAGGTATGTAACGAAAATTTAAATTAAAAAAATATGAACCGAAATGAATTATTCTAAAAAATATCCGATGGAATTCATTCATGTATGTTACGAAAATTTTAATTAAATAAAAAGAAATCTTACAGGGAAACTGGTGGCGCAGCGGTCGGATCGCTGAATATTGGTTTCATGAATTTGTAACATGCATAACAGACGTCCGTCCCTCATGCAGGTAGCCGCAGTATTACCTAAACAAAAAAAAATGAATTGCTTATTTAAGAACATCTTAATAAAGAAAGAAAGAAACAGAAACGGGATTAAGAAATTGTGAGGTTTTATTAATGGCTAGACACCCAATAAAATAAAATGAAATCTTTAATTAATCAAAATACGGACATGGGAATAAATAACAGGAATCTCAGCGATGAGTAAAACGCGTACAAGAACATGTAAAAACAGAAGGCGAAAAATTCTCTTTTGCAGAAGAAAATGTGTTTGTGGGGGAAGGGAAGTAGCCTCACAAAATAAGAGAAGTAAATAAAGATAAGATACGTGGAAGTACAGGAACAGAGGCATAGAAATTTATATTTATTCAGTGCAAAATCTAGTAAATAAATGAACCTAAACTGTTGAGGTCAGTTTTAATCAACAGTTCGTGATCATTCATGGAAAACTTTCTTAAACTGACGTTTGGTCTTCTTCACAGAGTATGGAATGTACAGGGAGGAAATGAAAGAGTGGTAGAATGCAGTGTCCCTCTCTTTTTGAGTTAACTACTTCGATCTACATGTCATGTGGAAGTGAAAAGAAAATCGAATTGTTCACAGAATATCGAATGTACAGGGAGGAAATGAGTTTGACGCGCAGAACTGAACGACAATTCATACAAAACACACAAGGAAACAAGTACGCAGGGTCGACAGAGGATGAGGAAATCATTAGAATTGACAATGGCATGGAAATGAATTCATAACAGGTTCGAAAAGAGTCAAAGAAGGGCGTGAATTCGGTACCAAACGCCAGTAACGAAGCGCATTTCAATGCAGCTTTTATGTGCGTCGCGCAGAAGTAAAGAATGAACACAGTGTCCCTTATCTGTTCAGGGTTTCTTTCAGATGCAAACAGAGTGGAAAAAGAAGTAAATGAATGCAGTTTCTTTCTGAGAAAAAAGGAATGAAAATAAAGTCTGTTCAAGGAAATAAACTTTTAAATAATTAGTGGAAAATGCTTACACCACCTTTGAAAGTGGAATGAAAAGTTGAAATACTTTATCGGATATTGTTCTAATTCAACGGTGAGAAAGCTATGAGAGTTACATCAAACTGTTAGCAAAGCTGAACTGTTGAAAGGAATTGTTAGAAAAGCAAATTCAACAAATGTAAATAGAGTTGAATAAATGAGAATGTTCTTTCGGAAACTGTAACGGGAGCACTCAGAAAGAGTTGTGCTTGCTATAATTTTTGAAATGGAATCGAAATTTTTATGAGAATAAAGAGTTGTAGAAGCAGTGTATCACAAAACTTTTTAGAATTGCCATAACTTGTTTTTGGAATATAGTGATCGCATCGACCGCAGTGCGGCGAAGCCGCAGTGAGGTGATGGCGATCAGTCGGTTTAGGCAAAGTCCCCGGTTTGTGTGTTTGGCCCCCCTCCTGGTGCGCGCCGAAGGCTCGCACATAGTCTCCACGCAGGGGCCAAACACGCTAACCGTGTAAAAAATTGCATGCTTTCTTGTTTAACGCGAAACTTTTAAAGTTTTGAGTTCTTGTTTTTATAGTATAAATTTATGCATAATGATTGAACAGACTGGTTGCATGGGGTTTTCGTGGTTTCCCTCATGTGTCACGTAAATACGGACCAGTTTTTTCAAGTCATTTTTGTATTTTATGTGAGAAGACCTCCACGAAGGCATAAAATAAAGTTGAATGTAAATGAACACAAATAAATAAAACTGAAAACAAACATGTTACAGGGAGGGAGACACAAATGCACAAATTCAATAAATATTTAAATAGGAATTTAACTGAATATACACACATCTATATAAACACATGCTACACACATTATAATTTTGAAATTAAAAGAACATAAATAAAGTAGAAATATACATATAAAGAACATGCAACAGGGAGGGAAACACGTATGTAAAATGTAAGGCTACTTTCACAGCACATACTCGGGATTTCATAGCTGCACTTGCACTCATTCAATAAATATTTAAATAGAAATTAAATTGAATACACACACATCTATATGAACACATTAATTGTTAGAAGGAGTTACATTAATTGTTAGAAGGACGGAAACGCATATGTGATATGTAAGGCTACTATCACAGATTTTCGGGATTTCACACATGCAATAAATCAATAAATATTTCAATAGAAATTTAATCAAACACAAAAAACACATCTATTTACATGCTCTCTCTCTCTCTCACTCACTCACTCACTCTCTCTCTCTATATCTATCTGTCTATCTATCTATCTATCTAACTCTATCTACCTATCTATACCTGCGTCCTTTCACGTTTGGTTTCCAAAATTAAATTGAGCGAAAACGTGTTAAAAGGTTGCCAGAAAGTAACGAAGTCGCCTTAGGAGTGCTACCAGAATTAAAAAACAGTCACGTGGAAGCGCCATTGAAATGAAAAAGGAATTTGAAATATGTATGTATTTAAAATAAAGTAAGTAAAAGTATACATACATAAAAATATTACTGTAATGAACTGTTAGTTATGAAAAAGAAAATGATACTCAAAAGAAGTGTTAGGTGTTAAACAAAAATTATAGCAAAAAACTGTGATGAAACCTAAACAGGTATGTAACGAAAATTTAAGTTAAAAAAAAATATGAACCGGAATGAATTATCCTAAAAAATATCCGATGGAATTCATTCATGTATGTTACGAAAATTTTAATTAAATAAAAAGAAATCTTACAGGGAAACTGGCGGCGCAGCTGTCGGATCGCAGAATATTGGTTTCATGAATTTGTAACATGCATAACAGACGTCCGTCCCTCATGCAGGTAGCCGCAGTATTACCTAAACAAAAAAAAAAATGAATTGCTTATATAAGAACATCTTAATAAAGAAAGAAAGAAACAGAAACGGGATTAAGAAATTGTGAGGTCTTATTAATGGCTAGACACCCAATAAAATAAAATGAAATCTTTAATTAATCAAAATACGGACATGGGAATAAATAACAGGAATCTCAGCGATGAGTAAAACGCGTACAAGAACATGTAAAAACAGAAGGCGAAAAATTCTCTTTTGCAGAAGAAAATGTGTTTGTGGGGGGGGGGAAGTAGCCTCACAAAATAAGAGAAGTAAATAAAGATAAGATACGTGGAAGTACAGGAACAGAGGCATAGAAATTTATATTTATTCAGTGCAAAATCTAGTAAATAAATGAACCTAAACTGTTGAGGTCAGTTTTAATCAACAGTTCGTGATCATTCATGGAAAACTTTCTTAAACTGACGTTTGGTCTTCTTCTCAGAGTATGGAATGTACAGGGAGGAAATGAAAGAGTGGTAGAATGCAGTGTCCCTCTCTTTTTGAGTTAAATACTTCGATCTACATGTCATGTGGAAGTGAAAAGAAAATCGAATTGTTCACAGAATATCGAATGTACAGGGAGGAAATGAGTTTGACGCGCAGAACTGAACGACAATTCATTCAAAACACACAAGGAAACAAGTACGCAGGGTCGACAGAGGATGAGGAAATCATTAGAATTGACAATGGCATGGAAATGAATTCATAGCAGGTTCGAAAAGAGTCAAAAAAAGGGCGTGAATTCGGTACCAAACGCCAGTAACGAAGCGCATTTCAATGCAGCTTTTATGTGCGTCACGCAGAAGTAAAGAATGAACACAGTGTCCCTCATCTGTTCAGGGTTTCTTTCAGATGCAAACAGAGTGGAAAAAGAAGTAAATGAATGCAGTTTCTTTCTGAGAAAAAAGGAATGAAAATAAAGTCTGTTCAAGGAAATAAACTTTTAAATAATTAGTGGAAAATGCTTACACCACCTTTGAAAGTGGAATGAAAAGTTGAAATACTTTATCGGATATTGTTCTAATTAAACGGTGAGAAAGCTATGAGAGTTACATCAAACTGTTAGCAAAGCTGAACTGTTGAAAGGAATTGTTAGAAAAGCAAATTCAACAAATGTAAATAGAGTTGAATAAATGTGAATGTTCTTTCGGAAACTGTAACGGGAGCACTCAGAAAGAGTTGTGCTTGCTATAATTTTTGAAATGGAATCGAAATTTTTATGAGAATAAAGAGTTGTAGAAGCAGTGTATCACAAAACTTTTTAGAATTGCCATAACTTGTTTTTGGAATATAGTGATCGCATCGACCGCAGTGCGGCGAAGCCGCAGTGAGGTGATGGCGATCAGTCGGTTTAGGCAAAGTCCCCGGTTTGTGTGTTTGGCCCCCCTCCTGGTGCGCGCCGAAGGCTCGCACATAGTCTCCCCGCAGGGGCCAAACACGCTAACCGTGTAAAAAATTGCATGCTTTCTTGTTTAACGCGAAACTTTTAAAGTTTTGAGTTCTTGTTTTTATAGTATAAATTTATGCATAATGATTGAACAGACTGGTTGCATGGGGTTTTCGTGGTTTCCCTCATGTGTCACGTAAATACGGACCAGTTTTTTCAAGTCATTTTTGTATTTTATGTGAGAAGACCTCCACGAAGGCATAAAATAAAGTTGAATGTAAATGAACACAAATAAATAAAACTGAAAACAAACATGTTACAGGGAGGGAGACACAAATGCACAAATTCAATAAATATTTAAATAGGAATTTAACTGAATATACACACATCTATATAAACACATGCTACACACATTATAATTTTGAAATTAAAAGAACATAAATAAAGTAGAAATATACATATAAAGAACATGCAACAGGGAGGGAAACACGTATGTAAAATGTAAGGCTACTTTCACAGCACATACTCGGGATTTCATAGCTGCACTTGCACTCATTCAATAAATATTTAAATAGAAATTAAATTGAATACACACATATCTATATAAATACATTAATTGTTAGAAGGAGTTACATTAATTGTTAGTATTATTGGAGTTAAATTAATTGTTACATTAATTGTTAGAATTATTGGAGTTACATTAATTGTTACATTAATTGTTAGTATTATTTGAGTTACATTAATTGTTAGAAGGACATTGTTAGAAGGAGGGAAACGCATATGTGATATGTAAGGCTACTATCACAGATTTTCGGGATTTCACACATGCAATAAATAAATAAATATTTCAATAGAAATTTAATCAAACACAAAAAACACATCTATATACATGCTCTCTCTCTCTCTCTCTCTCTCTCTCACTCACTCACTCACTCACTCTCTCTCTCTATATATATATATCTATCTGTCTATCTATCTATCTATCTATCTAACTCTATCTACCTATCTATACCTGCGTCCTTTCACGTTTGGTTTCCAAAATTAAATTGAGCGAAAACCTGTTAAAAGGTTGCCAGAAAGTAACGAAGTCGCCTTAGGAGTGCTACCAGAATTAAAAAACAGTCACGTGGAAGCGCCATTGAAATGAAAAAGGAATTTGAAATATGTATGTATTTAAAATAAAGTAAGTAAAAGTATACATACATAAAAATATTACTGTAATGAACTGTTAGTTATGAAAATGAAAATGATACTCAAAAGAAGTGTTAGGTGTTAAACAAAAATTATAGCAAAAAACTGTGATGAAACCTAAACAGGTATGTAACGAAAATTTAAATTAAAAAAAAAATATGAACCGAAATGAATTATCCTAAAAAATATCCGATGGAATTCATTCATGTATGTTACGAAAATTTTAATTAAATAAAAAGAAATCTTACAGGGAAACTGGCGGCGCAGCGGTCGGATCGCTGAATATTGGTTTCATGAATTTGTAACATGCATAACAGACGTCCGTCCCTCATGCAGGTAGCCGCAGTATTACCTAAACAAAAAAAAATGAATTGCTTATTTAAGAACATCTTAGTAAAGAAAGAAAGAAACAGAAACGGGATTAAGAAATTGTGAGGTCTTATTAATGGCTAGACACCCAATAAAATAAAATGAAATCGTTAATTAATCAAAATACGGACATGGGAATAAATAACAGGAATCTCAGCGATGAGTAAAACGCGTACAAGAACATGTAAAAACAGAAGGCGAAAAATTCTCTTTTGCAGAAGAAAATGTGTGTGTGTGTGGGGGGGGGAAGTAGCCTCACAAAATAAGAGAAGTAAATAAAGATAAGATACGTGGAAGTACAGGAACAGAGGCATAGAAATTAATATTTATTTAGTGCAAAATCTAGTAAATAAATGAACCTAAACTGTTGAGGTCAGTTTTAATCAACAGTTCGTGATCATTCATGGAAAACTTTCTTAAACTGACGTTTGGTCTTCTTCACAGAGTATGGAATGTACAGGGAGGAAATGAAAGAGTGGTAGAATGCAGTGTCCCTCTCTTTTTGAGTTAACTACTTCGATCTACATGTCATGTGGAAGTGAAAAGAAAATCGAATTGTTCACAGAATATCGAATGTACAGGGAGGAAATGAGTTTGACGCGCAGAACTGAACGACAATTCATTCAAAACACACAAGGAAACAAGTACGCAGGGTCGACAGAGGATGAGGAAATCATTAGAATTGACAATGGCATGGAAATGAATTCATAACAGGTTCGAAAAGAGTCAAAAAAAGGGCGTGAATTCGGTACCAAACGCCAGTAACGAAGCGCATTTCAATGCAGCTTTTATGTGCGTCACGCAGAAGTAAAGAATGAACACAGTGTCCCTTATCTGTTCAGGGTTTCTTTCAGATGCAAACAGAGTGGAAAAAGAAGTAAATGAATGCAGTTTCTTTCTGAGAAAAAAGGAATGAAAATAAAGTCTGTTCAAGGAAATAAACTTTTAAATAATTAGTGGAAAATGCTTACACCACCTTTGAAAGTGGAATGAAAAGTTGAAATACTTTTTCGGATATTGTTCTAATTCAACGGTGAGAAAGCTATGAGAGTTACATCAAACTGTTAGCAAAGCTGAACTGTTGAAAGGAATTGTTAGAAAAGCAAATTCAACAAATGTAAATAGAGTTGAATAAATGAGAATGTTCTTTCGGAAACTGTAACGGGAGCACTCAGAAAGAGTTGTGCTTGCTATAATTTTTGAAATGGAATCGAAATTTTTATGAGAATAAAGAGTTGTAGAAGCAGTGTATCACAAAACTTTTTAGAATTGCCATAACTTGTTTTTGGAATATAGTGATCGCATCGACCGCAGTGCGGCGAAGCCGCAGTGAGGTGATGGCGATCAGTCGGTTTAGGCAAAGTCCCCGGTTTGTGTGTTTGGCCCCCCTCCTGGTGCGCGCCGAAGGCTCGCACATAGTCTCCCCGCAGGGGCCAAACACGCTAACCGTGTAAAAAATTGCATGCTTTCTTGTTTAACGCGAAACTTTTAAAGTTTTGAGTTCTTGTTTTTATAGTATAAATTTATGCATAATGATTGAACAGACTGGTTGCATGGGGTTTTCGTGGTTTCCCTCATGTGTCACGTAAATACGGACCAGTTTTTTCAAGTCATTTTTGTATTTTATGTGAGAAGACCTCCACGAAGGCATAAAATAAAGTTGAATGTAAATGAACACAAATAAATAAAACTGAAAACAAATATGTTACAGGGAGGGAGACACAAATGCACAAATTCAATAAATATTTAAATAGGAATTTAACTCAATATACACACATCTATATAAACACATGCTACACACATTATAATTTTGAAATTAAAAGAACATAAATAAAGTAGAAATATACATATAAAGAACATGCAACAGGGAGGGAAACACGTATGTAAAATGTAAGGCTACTTTCACAGCACATACTCGGGATTTCATAGCTGCACTTGCACTCATTCAATAAATATTTAAATAGAAATTAAATTGAATACACACACATCTATATGAACACATTAATTGTTAGAAGGAGTTACATTAATTGTTAGTATTATTGGAGTTAAATTAATTGTTACATTAATTGTTAGTGTTATTGGAGTTACATTAATTGTTACTTTAATTGTTAGTATTATTGGAGTTACATTAATTGTTAGAAGGACATTGTTAGAAGGAGGGAAACGCATATGTGATATGTAAGGGTACTATCACACATTTTCGGGATTTCACACATGCAATAAATCAATAAATATTTCAATAGAAATTTAATCAAACACAAAAAACACATCTATATACATGCTCTATCTCTCTCTCTCTCACTCACTCACTCACTCTCTCTCTCTATATCTATCTGTCTATCTATCTATCTATCTATCTAACTCTATCTACCTATCTATACCTGCGTCCTTTCACGTTTGGTTTCCAAAATTAAATTGAGCGAAAACGTGTTAAAAGGTTGCCAGAAAGTAACGAAGTCGCCTTAGGAGTGCTACCAGAATTAAAAAACAGTCACGTGGAAGCGCCATTGAAATGAAAAAGGAATTTGAAATATGTATGTATTTAAAATAAAGTAAGTGAAAGTATACATACATAAAAATGTTACTGTAATGAACTGTTAGTTATGAAAAAGAAAATGATACTCAAAAGAAGTGTTAGGTGTTAAACAAAAATTATAGCAAAAAACTGTGATGAAACCTAAACAGGTATGTAACGAAAATTTAAATTAAAAAAAATATGAACCGAAATGAATTATCCTAAAAAATATCCGATGGAATTCATTCATGTATGTTACGAAAATTTTAATTAAATAAAAAGAAATCTTACAGGGAAACTGGCGGCGCAGCGGTCGGATCGCTGAATATTGGTTTCATGAATTTGTAACATGCATAACAGACGTCCGTCCCTCATGCAGGTAGCCGCAGTATTACCTAAACAAAAAAAAAATGAATTGCTTATTTAAGAACATCTTAATAAAGAAAGAAAGAAACAGAAACGGGATTAAGAAATTGTGAGGTCTTATTAATGGCTAGACACCCAATAAAATAAAATGAAATCTTTAATTAATCAAAATACGGACATGGGAATAAATAACAGGAATCTCAGCGATGAGTAAAACGCGTACAAGAACATGTAAAAACAGAGGGCGAAAAATTCTCTTTTGCAGAAGAAAATGTGTGTGTGTGTGTGGGGGGGAAGTAGCCTCACAAAATAAGAGAAGTAAATAAAGATAAGATACGTGGAAGTACAGGAACAGAGGCATAGAAATTAATATTTATTCAGTGCAAAATCTAGTAAATAAATGAACCTAAACTGTTGAGGTCAGTTTTAATCAACAGTTCGTGATCATTCATGGAAAACTTTCTTAAACTGACGTTTGGTCTTCTTCACAGAGTATGGAATGTACAGGGAGGAAATGAAAGAGTGGTAGAATGCAGTGTCCCTCTCTTTTTGAGTTAACTACTTCGATCTACATGTCATGTGGAAGTGAAAAGAAAATCGAATTGTTCACAGAATATCGAATGTACAGGGAGGAAGTGAGTTTGACGCGCAGAACTGAACGACAATTCATTCAAAACACACAAGGCAACAAGTACGCAGGGTCGACAGAGGATGAGGAAATCATTAGAATTGACAATGGCATGGAAATGAATTCATAACAGGTTCGAGAAGAGTCAAAAAAAGGGCGTGAATTCGGTACCAAACGCCAGTAACGAAGCGCATTTCAATGCAGCTTTTATGTGCGTCACGCAGAAGTAAAGAATGAACACAGTGTCCCTTATCTGTTCAGGGTTTTTTCAAATGCAAACAGAGTGGAAAAAGAAGTAAATGAATGCAGTTTCTTTCTGAGAAAAAAGGAATGAAAATAAAGTCTGTTCAAGGAAATAAACTTTTAAATAATTAGTGGAAACTGCTTACACCACCTTTGAAAGTGGAATGAAAAGTTGAAATACTTTATCGGATATTGTTCTAATTCAACGGTGAGAAAGCTATGAGATTTACATCAAACTGTTAGCAAAGCTGAACTGTTGAAAGGAATTGTTAGAAAAGCAAATTCAACAAATGTAAATAGAGTTGAATAAATGTGAATGTTCTTTCGGAAACTGTAACGGGAGCACTCAGAAAGAGTTGTGCTTGCTATAATTTTTGAAATAGAATCGAAATTTTTATGAGAATAAAGAGTTGTAGAAGCAGTGTATCACAAAACTTTTTAGAATTGCCATAACTTGTTTTTGGAATATAGTGATCGCTTCGACCGCAGTGCGGCGAAGCCGCAGTGAGGTGATGGCGATCAGTCTGTTTAGGCAAAGTCCCCGGTTTGTGTGTTTGGCCCCCCTCCTGGTGCGCGCCGAAGGCGCGCACATAGTCTCCCCGCAGGGGCCAAACACGCTAACCGTGTAAAAGATTGCATGCTTTCTTGTTTAACGCGAAACTTTTAAAGTTTTGAGTTTTTGTTTTTATAGTATAAATTTATGCATAATTATTGAACAGACTGGTTGCATGGGGTTTTCGTGGTTTCCCTCATGTGTCACGTAAATACGGACCAGTTTTTTGAAGTCATTTTTGTATTTTATGTGAGAACACCTCCACGGAGGCATAAAATAAAGTTGAATGTAAATGAACACAAATAAATAAAACTGAAAACAAACATGTTACAGGGAGGGAGACACAAATGCACAAATTCAATAAATATTTAAATAGGAATTTAACTGAATATACACACATCTATATAAACACATGCCACACACATTATAATTTTGAAATTAAAAGAACATAAATAAAGTAGAAATATACATATAAAGTACATGCAACAGGGAGGGAAACACGTATGTAAAATGTAAGGCTACTTTCACAGCACATACTCGGGATTTCATAGCTGCACTTGCACTCATTCAATAAATATTTAAATAGAAATTAAATTGAATACACACACATCTATATGAACACATTAATTGTTAGAAGGAGTTACATTAATTGTTAGTATTATTGGAGTTAAATTAATTGTTACATTAATTGTTAGTATTATTGGAGTTACATTAATTGTTAAAATAATTGTTAGTATTATTGGAGTTACATTAATTGTTAGAAGGACATTGTTAGAACGAGGGAAACGCATATGTGATATGTAAGGCTACTATCACAGATTTTCGGGATTTCACACATGCAATAAATCAATAAATATTTCAATAGAAATTTAATCAAACACAAAAAACACATCTATATACATGCTCTCTCTCTCTCACTCAGTCACTCACTCTCTCTATATATATCTATCTGTCTATCTATCTATCTATCTATCTAACTCTATCTCCCTATCTATACCTGCGTCCTTTCACGTTTGGTTTCCAAAATTAAATTGAGCGAAAACGTGTTAAAAGGTTGCCAGAAAGTAACGAAGTCGCCTTAGGAGTGCTACCAGAATTAAAAAACAGTCACGTGGAAGCGCCATTGAAATGAAAAAGGAATTTGAAATATGTATGTATTTAAAATAAAGTAAGTAAAAGTATACATACATAAAAATATTACTGTAATGAACTGTTAGTTATGAAAAAGAAAATGATACTCAAAAGAAGTGTTAGGTGTTAAACAAAAATTATAGCAAAAAACTGTGATGAAACCTAAACAGGTATGTAACGAAAATTTAAATTAAAAAAAATATGAACCGAAATGAAATATCCTAAAAAATATCCGATGGAATTCATTCATGTATGTTACGAAAATTTTAATTAAATAAAAAGAAATCTTACAGGGAAACTGGCGGCGCAGCGGTCGGATCGCTGAATATTGGTTTCATGAATTTGTAACATGCATAACAGACGTCCGTCCCTCATGCAGGTAGCCGCAGTATTACCTAAACAAAAACAAAAAGAAAAAAATGAATTGCTTATTTAAGAACATCTTAATAAAGAAAGAAAGAAACAGAAACGGGATTAAGAAATTGTGAGGTCTTATTGATGGCTAGACACCCAATAAAATAAAATGAAATCTTTAATTAATCAAAATACGGACATGGGAATAAATAACAGGAATCTCAGCGATGAGTAAAACGCGTACAAGAACATGTAAAAACAGAAGGCGAAAAATTCTCTTTTGCAGAAGAAAATGTGTGTGTGTGTGGGGGGGGAAGTAGCCTCACAAAATAAGAGAAGTAAATAAAGATAAGATACGTGGAAGTACAGGAACAGAGGCATAGAAATTAATATTTATTCAGTGCAAAATCTAGTAAATAATTGAACCTAAACTGTTGAGGTCAGTTTTAATCAACAGTTCGTGATCATTCATGGAAAACTTTCTTAAACTGACGTTTGGTCTTCTTCACAGAGTATGGAATGTACAGGGAGGAAATGAAAGAGTGGTAGAATGCAGTGTCCCTCTCTTTTTGAGTTAAATACTTCGATCTACATGTCATGTGGAAGTGAAAAGAAAATCGAATTGTTCACAGAATATCGAATGTACAGGGAGGAAATGAGTTTGACGCGCAGAACTGAACGACAATTCATTCAAAACACACAAGGAAACAAGTACGCAGGGTCGACAGAGGATGAGGAAATCATTAGAATTGACAATGGCATGGAAATGAATTCATAACAGGTTCGAAAAGAGTCAAAAAAAGGGCGTGAATTCGGTACCAAACGCCAGTAACGAAGCGCATTTCAATGCAGCTTTTATGTGCGTCACGCAGAAGTAAAGAATGAACACAGTGTCCCTCATCTGTTCAGGGTTTCTTTCAGATGCAAACAGAGTGGAAAAAGAAGTAAATGAATGCAGTTTCTTTCTGAGAAAAAAGGAATGAAAATAAAGTCTGTTCAAGGAAATAAACTTTTAAATAATTAGTGGAAAATGCTTACACCACCTTTGAAAGTGGAATGAAAAGTTGAAATACTTTATCGGATATTGTTCTAATTAAACGGTGAGAAAGCTATGAGAGTTACATCAAACTGTTAGCAAAGCTGAACTGTTGAAAGGAATTGTTAGAAAAGCAAATTCAACAAATGTAAATAGAGTTGAATAAATGTGAATGTTCTTTCGGAAACTGTAACGGGAGCACTCAGAAAGAGTTGTGCTTGCTATAATTTTTGAAATGGAATCGAAATTTTTATGAGAATAAAGAGTTGTAGAAGCAGTGTATCACAAAACTTTTTAGAATTGCCATAACTTGTTTTTGGAATATAGTGATCGCATCGACCGCAGTGCGGCGAAGCCGCAGTGAGGTGATGGCGATCAGTCGGTTTAGGCAAAGTCCCCGGTTTGTGTGTTTGGCCCCCCTCCTGGTGCGCGCCGAAGGCTCGCACATAGTCTCCCCGCAGGGGCCAAACACGCTAACCGTGTAAAAAATTGCATGCTTTCTTGTTTAACGCGAAACTTTTAAAGTTTTGAGTTCTTGTTTTTATAGTATAAATTTATGCATAATGATTGAACAGACTGGTTGCATGGGGTTTTCGTGGTTTCCCTCATGTGTCACGTAAATACGGACCAGTTTTTTCAAGTCATTTTTGTATTTTATGTGAGAAGACCTCCACGAAGGCATAAAATAAAGTTGAATGTAAATGAACACAAATAAATAAAACTGAAAACAAACATGTTACAGGGAGGGAGACACAAATGCACAAATTCAATAAATATTTAAATAGGAATTTAACTGAATATACACACATCTATATAAACACATGCTACACACATTATAATTTTGAAATTAAAAGAACATAAATAAAGTAGAAATATACATATAAAGAACATGCAACAGGGAGGGAAACACGTATGTAAAATGTAAGGCTACTTTCACAGCACATACTCGGGATTTCATAGCTGCACTTGCACTCATTCAATAAATATTTAAATAGAAATTAAATTGAATACACACATATCTATATAAATACATTAATTGTTAGAAGGAGTTACATTAATTGTTAGTATTATTGGAGTTAAATTAATTGTTACATTAATTGTTAGAATTATTGGAGTTACATTAATTGTTACATTAATTGTTAGTATTATTTGAGTTACATTAATTGTTAGAAGGACATTGTTAGAAGGAGGGAAACGCATATGTGATATGTAAGGCTACTATCACAGATTTTCGGGATTTCACACATGCAATAAATAAATAAATATTTCAATAGAAATTTAATCAAACACAAAAAACACATCTATATACATGCTCTCTCTCTCTCTCTCTCTCTCTCTCACTCACTCACTCACTCACTCTCTCTCTCTATATATATATATCTATCTGTCTATCTATCTATCTATCTATCTAACTCTATCTACCTATCTATACCTGCGTCCTTTCACGTTTGGTTTCCAAAATTAAATTGAGCGAAAACCTGTTAAAAGGTTGCCAGAAAGTAACGAAGTCGCCTTAGGAGTGCTACCAGAATTAAAAAACAGTCACGTGGAAGCGCCATTGAAATGAAAAAGGAATTTGAAATATGTATGTATTTAAAATAAAGTAAGTAAAAGTATACATACATAAAAATATTACTGTAATGAACTGTTAGTTATGAAAATGAAAATGATACTCAAAAGAAGTGTTAGGTGTTAAACAAAAATTATAGCAAAAAACTGTGATGAAACCTAAACAGGTATGTAACGAAAATTTAAATTAAAAAAAAAATATGAACCGAAATGAATTATCCTAAAAAATATCCGATGGAATTCATTCATGTATGTTACGAAAATTTTAATTAAATAAAAAGAAATCTTACAGGGAAACTGGCGGCGCAGCGGTCGGATCGCTGAATATTGGTTTCATGAATTTGTAACATGCATAACAGACGTCCGTCCCTCATGCAGGTAGCCGCAGTATTACCTAAACAAAAAAAAATGAATTGCTTATTTAAGAACATCTTAGTAAAGAAAGAAAGAAACAGAAACGGGATTAAGAAATTGTGAGGTCTTATTAATGGCTAGACACCCAATAAAATAAAATGAAATCGTTAATTAATCAAAATACGGACATGGGAATAAATAACAGGAATCTCAGCGATGAGTAAAACGCGTACAAGAACATGTAAAAACAGAAGGCGAAAAATTCTCTTTTGCAGAAGAAAATGTGTGTGTGTGTGGGGGGGGGAAGTAGCCTCACAAAATAAGAGAAGTAAATAAAGATAAGATACGTGGAAGTACAGGAACAGAGGCATAGAAATTAATATTTATTTAGTGCAAAATCTAGTAAATAAATGAACCTAAACTGTTGAGGTCAGTTTTAATCAACAGTTCGTGATCATTCATGGAAAACTTTCTTAAACTGACGTTTGGTCTTCTTCACAGAGTATGGAATGTACAGGGAGGAAATGAAAGAGTGGTAGAATGCAGTGTCCCTCTCTTTTTGAGTTAACTACTTCGATCTACATGTCATGTGGAAGTGAAAAGAAAATCGAATTGTTCACAGAATATCGAATGTACAGGGAGGAAATGAGTTTGACGCGCAGAACTGAACGACAATTCATACAAAACACACAAGGAAACAAGTACGCAGGGTCGACAGAGGATGAGGAAATCATTAGAATTGACAATGGCATGGAAATGAATTCATAACAGGTTCGAAAAGAGTCAAAGAAGGGCGTGAATTCGGTACCAAACGCCAGTAACGAAGCGCATTTCAATGCAGCTTTTATGTGCGTCGCGCAGAAGTAAAGAATGAACACAGTGTCCCTTATCTGTTCAGGGTTTCTTTCAGATGCAAACAGAGTGGAAAAAGAAGTAAATGAATGCAGTTTCTTTCTGAGAAAAAAGGAATGAAAATAAAGTCTGTTCAAGGAAATAAACTTTTAAATAATTAGTGGAAAATGCTTACACCACCTTTGAAAGTGGAATGAAAAGTTGAAATACTTTATCGGATATTGTTCTAATTCAACGGTGAGAAAGCTATGAGAGTTACATCAAACTGTTAGCAAAGCTGAACTGTTGAAAGGAATTGTTAGAAAAGCAAATTCAACAAATGTAAATAGAGTTGAATAAATGAGAATGTTCTTTCGGAAACTGTAACGGGAGCACTCAGAAAGAGTTGTGCTTGCTATAATTTTTGAAATGGAATCGAAATTTTTATGAGAATAAAGAGTTGTAGAAGCAGTGTATTACAAAACTTTTTAGAATTGCCATAACTTGTTTTTGGAATATAGTGATCGCATCGACCGCAGTGCGGCGAAGCCGCAGTGAGGTGATGGCGATCAGTCGGTTTAGGCAAAGTCCCCGGTTTGTGTGTTTGGCCCCCCTCCTGGTGCGCGCCGAAGGCTCGCACATAGTCTCCACGCAGGGGCCAAACACGCTAACCGTGTAAAAAATTGCATGCTTTCTTGTTTAACGCGAAACTTTTAAAGTTTTGAGTTCTTGTTTTTATAGTATAAATTTATGCATAATGATTGAACAGACTGGTTGCATGGGGTTTTCGTGGTTTCCCTCATGTGTCACGTAAATACGGACCAGTTTTTTCAAGTCATTTTTGTATTTTATGTGAGAAGACCTCCACGAAGGCATAAAATAAAGTTGAATGTAAATGAACACAAATAAATAAAACTGAAAACAAACATGTTACAGGGAGGGAGACACAAATGCACAAATTCAATAAATATTTAAATAGGAATTTAACTGAATATACACACATCTATATAAACACATGCTACACACATTATAATTTTGAAATTAAAAGAACATAAATAAAGTAGAAATATACATATAAAGAACATGCAACAGGGAGGGAAACACGTATGTAAAATGTAAGGCTACTTTCACAGCACATACTCGGGATTTCATAGCTGCACTTGCACTCATTCAATAAATATTTAAATAGAAATTAAATTGAATACACACACATCTATATGAACACATTAATTGTTAGAAGGAGTTACATTAATTGTTAGAAGGACGGAAACGCATATGTGATATGTAAGGCTACTATCACAGATTTTCGGGATTTCACACATGCAATAAATCAATAAATATTTCAATAGAAATTTAATCAAACACAAAAAACACATCTATTTACATGCTCTCTCTCTCTCTCACTCACTCACTCACTCTCTCTCTCTATATCTATCTGTCTATCTATCTATCTATCTAACTCTATCTACCTATCTATACCTGCGTCCTTTCACGTTTGGTTTCCAAAATTAAATTGAGCGAAAACGTGTTAAAAGGTTGCCAGAAAGTAACGAAGTCGCCTTAGGAGTGCTACCAGAATTAAAAAACAGTCACGTGGAAGCGCCATTGAAATGAAAAAGGAATTTGAAATATGTATGTATTTAAAATAAAGTAAGTAAAAGTATACATACATAAAAATATTACTGTAATGAACTGTTAGTTATGAAAATGAAAATGATACTCAAAAGAAGTGTTAGGTGTTAAACAAAAATTATAGCAAAAAACTGTGATGAAACCTAAACAGGTATGTAACGAAAATTTAAATTAAAAAAAAAATATGAACCGAAATGAATTATCCTAAAAAATATCCGATGGAATTCATTCATGTATGTTACGAAAATTTTAATTAAATAAAAAGAAATCTTACAGGGAAACTGGCGGCGCAGCGGTCGGATCGCTGAATATTGGTTTCATGAATTTGTAACATGCATAACAGACGTCCGTCCCTCATGCAGGTAGCCGCAGTATTACCTAAACAAAAAAAAATGAATTGCTTATTTAAGAACATCTTAGTAAAGAAAGAAAGAAACAGAAACGGGATTAAGAAATTGTGAGGTCTTATTAATGGCTAGACACCCAATAAAATAAAATGAAATCGTTAATTAATCAAAATACGGACATGGGAATAAATAACAGGAATCTCAGCGATGAGTAAAACGCGTACAAGAACATGTAAAAACAGAAGGCGAAAAATTCTCTTTTGCAGAAGAAAATGTGTGTGTGTGTGGGGGGGGGAAGTAGCCTCACAAAATAAGAGAAGTAAATAAAGATAAGATACGTGGAAGTACAGGAACAGAGGCATAGAAATTAATATTTATTTAGTGCAAAATCTAGTAAATAAATGAACCTAAACTGTTGAGGTCAGTTTTAATCAACAGTTCGTGATCATTCATGGAAAACTTTCTTAAACTGACGTTTGGTCTTCTTCACAGAGTATGGAATGTACAGGGAGGAAATGAAAGAGTGGTAGAATGCAGTGTCCCTCTCTTTTTGAGTTAACTACTTCGATCTACATGTCATGTGGAAGTGAAAAGAAAATCGAATTGTTCACAGAATATCGAATGTACAGGGAGGAAATGAGTTTGACGCGCAGAACTGAACGACAATTCATTCAAAACACACAAGGAAACAAGTACGCAGGGTCGACAGAGGATGAGGAAATCATTAGAATTGACAATGGCATGGAAATGAATTCATAACAGGTTCGAAAAGAGTCAAAAAAAGGGCGTGAATTCGGTACCAAACGCCAGTAACGAAGCGCATTTCAATGCAGCTTTTATGTGCGTCACGCAGAAGTAAAGAATGAACACAGTGTCCCTTATCTGTTCAGGGTTTCTTTCAGATGCAAACAGAGTGGAAAAAGAAGTAAATGAATGCAGTTTCTTTCTGAGAAAAAAGGAATGAAAATAAAGTCTGTTCAAGGAAATAAACTTTTAAATAATTAGTGGAAAATGCTTACACCACCTTTGAAAGTGGAATGAAAAGTTGAAATACTTTTTCGGATATTGTTCTAATTCAACGGTGAGAAAGCTATGAGAGTTACATCAAACTGTTAGCAAAGCTGAACTGTTGAAAGGAATTGTTAGAAAAGCAAATTCAACAAATGTAAATAGAGTTGAATAAATGAGAATGTTCTTTCGGAAACTGTAACGGGAGCACTCAGAAAGAGTTGTGCTTGCTATAATTTTTGAAATGGAATCGAAATTTTTATGAGAATAAAGAGTTGTAGAAGCAGTGTATCACAAAACTTTTTAGAATTGCCATAACTTGTTTTTGGAATATAGTGATCGCATCGACCGCAGTGCGGCGAAGCCGCAGTGAGGTGATGGCGATCAGTCGGTTTAGGCAAAGTCCCCGGTTTGTGTGTTTGGCCCCCCTCCTGGTGCGCGCCGAAGGCTCGCACATAGTCTCCCCGCAGGGGCCAAACACGCTAACCGTGTAAAAAATTGCATGCTTTCTTGTTTAACGCGAAACTTTTAAAGTTTTGAGTTCTTGTTTTTATAGTATAAATTTATGCATAATGATTGAACAGACTGGTTGCATGGGGTTTTCGTGGTTTCCCTCATGTGTCACGTAAATACGGACCAGTTTTTTCAAGTCATTTTTGTATTTTATGTGAGAAGACCTCCACGAAGGCATAAAATAAAGTTGAATGTAAATGAACACAAATAAATAAAACTGAAAACAAATATGTTACAGGGAGGGAGACACAAATGCACAAATTCAATAAATATTTAAATAGGAATTTAACTCAATATACACACATCTATATAAACACATGCTACACACATTATAATTTTGAAATTAAAAGAACATAAATAAAGTAGAAATATACATATAAAGAACATGCAACAGGGAGGGAAACACGTATGTAAAATGTAAGGCTACTTTCACAGCACATACTCGGGATTTCATAGCTGCACTTGCACTCATTCAATAAATATTTAAATAGAAATTAAATTGAATACACACACATCTATATGAACACATTAATTGTTAGAAGGAGTTACATTAATTGTTAGTATTATTGGAGTTAAATTAATTGTTACATTAATTGTTAGTGTTATTGGAGTTACATTAATTGTTACTTTAATTGTTAGTATTATTGGAGTTACATTAATTGTTAGAAGGACATTGTTAGAAGGAGGGAAACGCATATGTGATATGTAAGGGTACTATCACACATTTTCGGGATTTCACACATGCAATAAATCAATAAATATTTCAATAGAAATTTAATCAAACACAAAAAACACATCTATATACATGCTCTATCTCTCTCTCTCTCACTCACTCACTCACTCTCTCTCTCTATATCTATCTGTCTATCTATCTATCTATCTATCTAACTCTATCTACCTATCTATACCTGCGTCCTTTCACGTTTGGTTTCCAAAATTAAATTGAGCGAAAACGTGTTAAAAGGTTGCCAGAAAGTAACGAAGTCGCCTTAGGAGTGCTACCAGAATTAAAAAACAGTCACGTGGAAGCGCCATTGAAATGAAAAAGGAATTTGAAATATGTATGTATTTAAAATAAAGTAAGTAAAAGTATACATACATAAAAATATTACTGTAATGAACTGTTAGTTATGAAAAAGAAAATGATACTCAAAAGAAGTGTTAGGTGTTAAACAAAAATTATAGCAAAAAACTGTGATGAAACCTAAACAGGTATGTAACGAAAATTTAAATTAAAAAAATATGAACCGAAATGAATTATCCTAAAAAATATCCGATGGAATTCATTCATGTATGTTACGAAAATTTTAATTAAATAAAAAGAAATCTTACAGGGAAACTGGTGGCGCAGCGGTCGGATCGCTGAATATTGGTTTCATGAATTTGTAACATGCATAACAGACGTCCGTCCCTCATGCAGGTAGCCGCAGTATTACCTAAACAAAAAAAAATGAATTGCTTATTTAAGAACATCTTAATAAAGAAAGAAAGAAACAGAAACCGGATTAAGAAATTGTGAGGTTTTATTAATGGCTAGACACCCAATAAAATAAAATGAAATCTTTAATTAATCAAAATACGGACATGGGAATAAATAACAGGAATCTCAGCGATGAGTAAAACGCGTACAAGAACATGTAAAAACAGAAGGCGAAAAATTCTCTTTTGCAGAAGAAAATGTGTTTGTGGGGGAAGGGAAGTAGCCTCACAAAATAAGAGAAGTAAATAAAGATAAGATACGTGGAAGTACAGGAACAGAGGCATAGAAATTTATATTTATTCAGTGCAAAATCTAGTAAATAAATGAACCTAAACTTTTGAGGTCAGTTTTAATCAACAGTTCGTGATCATTCATGGAAAACTTTCTTAAACTGACGTTTGGTCTTCTTCACAGAGTATGGAATGTACAGGGAGGAAATGAAAGAGTGGTAGAATGCAGTGTCCCTCTTTTTTTGAGTTAACTACTTCGATCTACATGTCATGTGGAAGTGAAAAGAAAATCGAATTGTTCACAGAATATCGAATGTACAGGGAGGAAATGAGTTTGACGCGCAGAACTGAACGACAATTCATACAAAACACACAAGGAAACAAGTACGCAGGGTCGACAGAGGATGAGGAAATCATTAGAATTGACAATGGCATGGAAATGAATTCATAACAGGTTCGAAAAGAGTCAAAGAAGGGCGTGAATTCGGTACCAAACGCCAGTAACGAAGCGCATTTCAATGCAGCTTTTATGTGCGTCGCGCAGAAGTAAAGAATGAACACAGTGTCCCTTATCTGTTCAGGGTTTCTTTCAAATGCAAACAGAGTGGAAAAAGAAGTAAATGAATGCAGTTTCTTTCTGAGAAAAAAGGAATGAAAATAAAGTCTGTTCAAGGAAATAAACTTTTAAATAATTAGTGGAAAATGCTTACACCACCTTTGAAAGTGGAATGAAAAGTTGAAATACTTTATCGGATATTGTTCTAATTCAACGGTGAGAAAGCTATGAGAGTTACATCAAACTGTTAGCAAAGCTGAACTGTTGAAAGGAATTGTTAGAAAAGCAAATTCAACAAATGTAAATAGAGTTGAATAAATGAGAATGTTCTTTCGGAAACTGTAACGGGAGCACTCAGAAAGAGTTGTGCTTGCTATAATTTTTGAAATGGAATCGAAATTTTTATGAGAATAAAGAGTTGTAGAAGCAGTGTATCACAAAACTTTTTAGAATTGCCATAACTTGTTTTTGGAATATAGTGATCGCATCGACCGCAGTGCGGCGAAGCCGCAGTGAGGTGATGGCGATCAGTCGGTTTAGGCAAAGTCCCCGGTTTGTGTGTTTGGCCCCCCTCCTGGTGCGCGCCGAAGGCTCGCACATAGTCTCCACGCAGGGGCCAAACACGCTAACCGTGTAAAAAATTGCATGCTTTCTTGTTTAACGCGAAACTTTTAAAGTTTTGAGTTCTTGTTTTTATAGTATAAATTTATGCATAATGATTGAACAGACTGGTTGCATGGGGTTTTCGTGGTTTCCCTCATGTGTCACGTAAATACGGACCAGTTTTTTCAAGTCATTTTTGTATTTTATGTGAGAAGACCTCCACGAAGGCATAAAATAAAGTTGAATGTAAATGAACACAAATAAATAAAACTGAAAACAAACATGTTACAGGGAGGGAGACACAAATGCACAAATTCAATAAATATTTAAATAGGAATTTAACTGAATATACACACATCTATATAAACACATGCTACACACATTATAATTTTGAAATTAAAAGAACATAAATAAAGTAGAAATATACATATAAAGAACATGCAACAGGGAGGGAAACACGTATGTAAAATGTAAGGCTACTTTCACAGCACATACTCGGGATTTCATAGCTGCACTTGCACTCATTCAATAAATATTTAAATAGAAATTAAATTGAATACACACACATCTATATGAACACATTAATTGTTAGAAGGAGTTACATTAATTGTTAGAAGGACGGAAACGCATATGTGATATGTAAGGCTACTATCACAGATTTTCGGGATTTCACACATGCAATAAATCAATAAATATTTCAATAGAAATTTAATCAAACACAAAATACACATCTATATACATGCTCTCTCTCTCTCTCTCTCTCACTCACTCACTCACTCTCTCTCTCTATATGTATCTGTCTATCTATCTATCTATCTAACTCTATCTACCTATCTATACCTGCGTCCTTTCACGTTTGGTTTCCAAAATTAAATTGAGCGAAAACGTGTTAAAAGGTTGCCAGAAAGTAACGAAGTCGCCTTAGGAGTGCTACCAGAATTAAAAAACAGTCACGTGGAAGCGCCATTTAAATGAAAAAGGAATTTGAAATATGTATGTATTTAAAATAAAGTAAGTAAAAGTATACATACATAAAAATATTACTGTAATGAACTGTTAGTTATGAAAAAGAAAATGATACTCAAAAGAAGTGTTAGGTGTTAAACAAAAATTATAGCAAAAAACTGTGATGAAACCTAAACAGGTATGTAACGAAAATTTAAGTTAAAAAAAATATGAACCGGAATGAATTATCCTAAAAAATATCCGATGGAATGCATTCATGTATGTTACGAAAATTTTAATTAAATAAAAAGAAATCTTACAGGGAAACTGGCGGCGCAGCTGTCGGATCGCTGAATATTGGTTTCATGAATTTGTAACATGCATAACAGACGTCCGTCCCTCATGCAGGTAGCCGCAGTATTACCTAAACAAAAAAAAAAAAAGTGAATTGCTTATATAAGAACATCTTAATAAAGAAAGAAAGAAACAGAAACGGGATTAAGAAATTGTGAGGTCTTATTAATGGCTAGACACCCAATAAAATAAAATGAAATCTTTAATTAATCAAAATACGGACATGGGAATAAATAACAGGAATCTCAGCGATGAGTAAAACGCGTACAAGAACATGTAAAAACAGAAGGCGAAAAATTCTCTTTTGCAGAAGAAAATGTGTTTGTGGGGGGGGGGGGAAGTAGCCTCACAAAATAAGAGAAGTAAATAAAGATAAGATACGTGGAAGTACAGGAACAGAGGCATAGAAATTTATATTTATTCAGTGCAAAATCTAGTAAATAAATGAACCTAAACTGTTGAGGTCAGTTTTAATCAACAGTTCGTGATCATTCATGGAAAACTTTCTTAAACTGACGTTTGGTCTTCTTCTCAGAGTATGGAATGTACAGGGAGGAAATGAAAGAGTGGTAGAATGCAGTGTCCCTCTCTTTTTGAGTTAAATACTTCGATCTACATGTCATGTGGAAGTGAAAAGAAAATCGAATTGTTCACAGAATATCGAATGTACAGGGAGGAAATGAGTTTGACGCGCAGAACTGAACGACAATTCATTCAAAACACACAAGGAAACAAGTACGCAGGGTCGACAGAGGATGAGGAAATCATTAGAATTGACAATGGCATGGAAATGAATTCATAACAGGTTCGAAAAGAGTCAAAAAAAGGGCGTGAATTCGGTACCAAACGCCAGTAACGAAGCGCATTTCAATGCAGCTTTTATGTGCGTCACGCAGAAGTAAAGAATGAACACAGTGTCCCTCATCTGTTCAGGGTTTCTTTCAGATGCAAACAGAGTGGAAAAAGAAGTAAATGAATGCAGTTTCTTTCTGAGAAAAAAGGAATGAAAATAAAGTCTGTTCAAGGAAATAAACTTTTAAATAATTAGTGGAAAATGCTTACACCACCTTTGAAAGTGGAATGAAAAGTTGAAATACTTTATCGGATATTGTTCTAATTCAACGGTGAGAAAGCTATGAGAGTTACATCAAACTGTTAGCAAAGCTGAACTGTTGAAAGGAATTGTTAGAAAAGCAAATTCAACAAATGTAAATAGAGTTGAATAAATGAGAATGTTCTTTGGGAAACTGTAACGGGAGCACTCAGAAAGAGTTGTGCTTGCTATAATTTTTGAAATGGAATCGAAATTTTTATGAGAATAAAGAGTTGTAGAAGCAGTGTATCACAAAACTTTTTAGAATTGCCATAACTTGTTTTTGGAATATAGTGATCGCATCGACCGCAGTGCGGCGAAGCCGCAGTGAGGTGATGGCGATCAGTCGGTTTAGGCAAAGTCCCCGGTTTGTGTGTTTGGCCCCCCTCCTGGTGCGCGCCGAAGGCTCGCACATAGTCTCTCCGCAGGGGCCAAACACGCTAACCGTGTAAAAAATTGCATGCTTTCTTGTTTAACGCGAAACTTTTAAAGTTTTGAGTTTTTGTTTTTATAGTATAAATTTATGCATAATGATTGAACAGACTGGTTGCATGGGGTTTTCGTGGTTTCCCTCATGTGTCACGTAAATACGGACCAGTTTTTTCAAGTCATTTTTGTATTTTATGTGAGAAGACCTCCACGAAGGCATAAAATAAAGTTGAATGTAAATGAACACAAATAAATAAAACTGAAAACAAACATGTTACAGGGAGGGAGACACAAATGCACAAATTCAATAAATATTTAAATAGGAATTTAACTGAATATACACACATCTATATAAACACATGCTACACACATTATAATTTTGAAATTAAAAGAACATAAATAAAGTAGAAATATACATATAAAGAACATGCAACAGGGTGGGAAACACGTATGTAAAATGTAAGGCTACTTTCACAGCACATACTCGGGATTTCATAGCTGCACTTGCACTCATTCAATAAATATTTAAATAGAAATTAAATTGAATACACACACATCTATATGAACACATTAATTGTTAGAAGGAGTTACATTAATTGTTAGAAGGACGGAAACGCATATGTGATATGTAAGGCTACTATCACAGATTTTCGGGATTTCACACATGCAATAAATCAATAAATATTTCAATAGAAATTTAATCAAACACAAAAAACACATCTATATACATGCTCTCTCTCTCTCTCTCTCTCACTCACTCACTCACTCTCTCTCTCTATATGTATCTGTCTATCTATCTATCTATCTAACTCTATCTACCTATCTATACCTGCGTCCTTTCACGTTTGGTTTCCAAAATTAAATTGAGCGAAAACGTGTTAAAAGGTTGCCAGAAAGTAACGAAGTCGCCTTAGGAGTGCTACCAGAATTAAAAAACAGTCACGTGGAAGCGCCATTTAAATGAAAAAGGAATTTGAAATATGTATGTATTTAAAATAAAGTAAGTAAAAGTATACATACATAAAAATATTACTGTAATGAACTGTTAGTTATGAAAAAGAAAATGATACTCAAAAGAAGTGTTAGGTGTTAAACAAAAATTATAGCAAAAAACTGTGATGAAACCTAAACAGGTATGTAACGAAAATTTAAGTTAAAAAAAATATGAACCGGAATGAATTATCCTAAAAAATATCCGATGGAATGCATTCATGTATGTTACGAAAATTTTAATTAAATAAAAAGAAATCTTACAGGGAAACTGGCGGCGCAGCTGTCGGATCGCTGAATATTGGTTTCATGAATTTGTAACATGCATAACAGACGTCCGTCCCTCATGCAGGTAGCCGCAGTATTACCTAAACAAAAAAAAAAAAAGTGAATTGCTTATATAAGAACATCTTAATAAAGAAAGAAAGAAACAGAAACGGGATTAAGAAATTGTGAGGTCTTATTAATGGCTAGACACCCAATAAAATAAAATGAAATCTTTAATTAATCAAAATACGGACATGGGAATAAATAACAGGAATCTCAGCGATGAGTAAAACGCGTACAAGAACATGTAAAAACAGAAGGCGAAAAATTCTCTTTTGCAGAAGAAAATGTGTTTGTGGGGGGGGGGAAGTAGCCTCACAAAATAAGAGAAGTAAATAAAGATAAGATACGTGGAAGTACAGGAACAGAGGCATAGAAATTTATATTTATTCAGTGCAAAATCTAGTAAATAAATGAACCTAAACTGTTGAGGTCAGTTTTAATCAACAGTTCGTGATCATTCATGGAAAACTTTCTTAAACTGACGTTTGGTCTTCTTCTCAGAGTATGGAATGTACAGGGAGGAAATGAAAGAGTGGTAGAATGCAGTGTCCCTCTCTTTTTGAGTTAAATACTTCGATCTACATGTCATGTGGAAGTGAAAAGAAAATCGAATTGTTCACAGAATATCGAATGTACAGGGAGGAAATGAGTTTGACGCGCAGAACTGAACGACAATTCATTCAAAACACACAAGGAAACAAGTACGCAGGGTCGACAGAGGATGAGGAAATCATTAGAATTGACAATGGCATGGAAATGAATTCATAACAGGTTCGAAAAGAGTCAAAAAAAGGGCGTGAATTCGGTACCAAACGCCAGTAACGAAGCGCATTTCAATGCAGCTTTTATGTGCGTCACGCAGAAGTAAAGAATGAACACAGTGTCCCTCATCTGTTCAGGGTTTCTTTCAGATGCAAACAGAGTGGAAAAAGAAGTAAATGAATGCAGTTTCTTTCTGAGAAAAAAGGAATGAAAATAAAGTCTGTTCAAGGAAATAAACTTTTAAATAATTAGTGGAAAATGCTTACACCACCTTTGAAAGTGGAATGAAAAGTTGAAATACTTTATCGGATATTGTTCTAATTCAACGGTGAGAAAGCTATGAGAGTTACATCAAACTGTTAGCAAAGCTGAACTGTTGAAAGGAATTGTTAGAAAAGCAAATTCAACAAATGTAAATAGAGTTGAATAAATGAGAATGTTCTTTGGGAAACTGTAACGGGAGCACTCAGAAAGAGTTGTGCTTGCTATAATTTTTGAAATGGAATCGAAATTTTTATGAGAATAAAGAGTTGTAGAAGCAGTGTATCACAAAACTTTTTAGAATTGCCATAACTTGTTTTTGGAATATAGTGATCGCATCGACCGCAGTGCGGCGAAGCCGCAGTGAGGTGATGGCGATCAGTCGGTTTAGGCAAAGTCCCCGGTTTGTGTGTTTGGCCCCCCTCCTGGTGCGCGCCGAAGGCTCGCACATAGTCTCTCCGCAGGGGCCAAACACGCTAACCGTGTAAAAAATTGCATGCTTTCTTGTTTAACGCGAAACTTTTAAAATTTTGAGTTTTTGTTTTTATAGTATAAATTTATGCATAATGATTGAACAGACTGGTTGCATGGGGTTTTCGTGGTTTCCCTCATGTGTCACGTAAATACGGACCAGTTTTTTCAAGTCATTTTTGTATTTTATGTGAGAAGACCTCCACGAAGGCATAAAATAAAGTTGAATGTAAATGAACACAAATAAATAAAACTGAAAACAAACATGTTACCGGGAGGGAGACACAAATGCACAAATTCAATAAATATTTAAATAGGAATTTAACTGAATATACACACATCTATATAAACACATGCTACACACATTATAATTTTGAAATTAAAAGAACATAAATAAAGTAGAAATATACATATAAAGAACATGCAACAGGGTGGGAAACACGTATGTAAAATGTAAGGCTACTTTCACAGCACATACTCGGGATTTCATAGCTGCACTTGCACTCATTCAATAAATATTTAAATAGAAATTAAATTGAATACACACACATCTATATGAACACATTAATTGTTAGAAGGAGTTACATTAATTGTTAGAAGGACGGAAACGCATATGTGATATGTAAGGCTACTATCACAGATTTTCGGGATTTCACACATGCAATAAATCAATAAATATTTCAATAGAAATTTAATCAAACACAAAAAACACATCTATATACATGCTCTCTCTCTCTCTCTCTCTCACTCACTCACTCACTCTCTCTCTCTATATGTATCTGTCTATCTATCTATCTATCTAACTCTATCTACCTATCTATACCTGCGTCCTTTCACGTTTGGTTTCCAAAATTAAATTGAGCGAAAACGTGTTAAAAGGTTGCCAGAAAGTAACGAAGTCGCCTTAGGAGTGCTACCAGAATTAAAAAACAGTCACGTGGAAGCGCCATTTAAATGAAAAAGGAATTTGAAATATGTATGTATTTAAAATAAAGTAAGTAAAAGTATACATACATAAAAATATTACTGTAATGAACTGTTAGTTATGAAAAAGAAAATGATACTCAAAAGAAGTGTTAGGTGTTAAACAAAAATTATAGCAAAAAACTGTGATGAAACCTAAACAGGTATGTAACGAAAATTTAAGTTAAAAAAAAATATGAACCGGAATGAATTATCCTAAAAAATATCCGATGGAATGCATTCATGTATGTTACGAAAATTTTAATTAAATAAAAAGAAATCTTACAGGGAAACTGGCGGCGCAGCTGTCGGATCGCTGAATATTGGTTTCATGAATTTGTAACATGCATAACAGACGTCCGTCCCTCATGCAGGTAGCCGCAGTATTACCTAAACAAAAAAAAAAAATGAATTGCTTATATAAGAACATCTTAATAAAGAAAGAAAGAAACAGAAACGGGATTAAGAAATTGTGAGGTCTTATTAATGGCTAGACACCCAATAAAATAAAATGAAATCTTTAATTAATCAAAATACGGACATGGGAATAAATAACAGGAATCTCAGCGATGAGTAAAACGCGTACAAGAACATGTAAAAACAGAAGGCGAAAAATTCTCTTTTGCAGAAGAAAATGTGTTTGTGGGGGGGGGAAGTAGCCTCACAAAATAAGAGAAGTAAATAAAGATAAGATACGTGGAAGTACAGGAACAGAGGCATAGAAATTTATATTTATTCAGTGCAAAATCTAGTAAATAAATGAACCTAAACTGTTGAGGTCAGTTTTAATCAACAGTTCGTGATCATTCATGGAAAACTTTCTTAAACTGACGTTTGGTCTTCTTCTCAGAGTATGGAATGTACAGGGAGGAAATGAAAGAGTGGTAGAATGCAGTGTCCCTCTCTTTTTGAGTTAAATACTTCGATCTACATGTCATGTGGAAGTGAAAAGAAAATCGAATTGTTCACAGAATATCGAATGTACAGGGAGGAAATGAGTTTGACGCGCAGAACTGAACGACAATTCATTCAAAACACACAAGGAAACAAGTACGCAGGGTCGACAGAGGATGAGGAAATCATTAGAATTGACAATGGCATGGAAATGAATTCATAACAGGTTCGAAAAGAGTCAAAAAAAGGGCGTGAATTCGGTACCAAACGCCAGTAACGAAGCGCATTTCAATGCAGCTTTTATGTGCGTCACGCAGAAGTAAAGAATGAACACAGTGTCCCTCATCTGTTCAGGGTTTCTTTCAGATGCAAACAGAGTGGAAAAAGAAGTAAATGAATGCAGTTTCTTTCTGAGAAAAAAGGAATGAAAATAAAGTCTGTTCAAGGAAATAAACTTTTAAATAATTAGTGGAAAATGCTTACACCACCTTTGAAAGTGGAATGAAAAGTTGAAATACTTTATCGGATATTGTTCTAATTCAACGGTGAGAAAGCTATGAGAGTTACATCAAACTGTTAGCAAAGCTGAACTGTTGAAAGGAATTGTTAGAAAAGCAAATTCAACAAATGTAAATAGAGTTGAATAAATGAGAATGTTCTTTGGGAAACTGTAACGGGAGCACTCAGAAAGAGTTGTGCTTGCTATAATTTTTGAAATGGAATCGAAATTTTTATGAGAATAAAGAGTTGTAGAAGCAGTGTATCACAAAACTTTTTAGAATTGCCATAACTTGTTTTTGGAATATAGTGATCGCATCGACCGCAGTGCGGCGAAGCCGCAGTGAGGTGATGGCGATCAGTCGGTTTAGGCAAAGTCCCCGGTTTGTGTGTTTGGCCCCCCTCCTGGTGCGCGCCGAAGGCTCGCACATAGTCTCTCCGCAGGGGCCAAACACGCTAACCGTGTAAAAAATTGCATGCTTTCTTGTTTAACGCGAAACTTTTAAAGTTTTGAGTTTTTGTTTTTATAGTATAAATTTATGCATAATGATTGAACAGACTGGTTGCATGGGGTTTTCGTGGTTTCCCTCATGTGTCACGTAAATACGGACCAGTTTTTTCAAGTCATTTTTGTATTTTATGTGAGAAGACCTCCACGAAGGCATAAAATAAAGTTGAATGTAAATGAACACAAATAAATAAAACTGAAAACAAACATGTTACCGGGAGGGAGACACAAATGCACAAATTCAATAAATATTTAAATAGGAATTTAACTGAATATACACACATCTATATAAACACATGCTACACACATTATAATTTTGAAATTAAAAGAACATAAATAAAGTAGAAATATACATATAAAGAACATGCAACAGGGTGGGAAACACGTATGTAAAATGTAAGGCTACTTTCACAGCACATACTCGGGATTTCATAGCTGCACTTGCACTCATTCAATAAATATTTAAATAGAAATTAAATTGAATACACACACATCTATATGAACACATTAATTGTTAGAAGGAGTTACATTAATTGTTAGAAGGACGGAAACGCATATGTGATATGTAAGGCTACTATCACAGATTTTCGGGATTTCACACATGCAATAAATCAATAAATATTTCAATAGAAATTTAATCAAACACAAAAAACACATCTATATACATGCTCTCTCTCTCTCTCTCTCTCACTCACTCACTCACTCTCTCTCTCTATATGTATCTGTCTATCTATCTATCTATCTAACTCTATCTACCTATCTATACCTGCGTCCTTTCACGTTTGGTTTCCAAAATTAAATTGAGCGAAAACGTGTTAAAAGGTTGCCAGAAAGTAACGAAGTCGCCTTAGGAGTGCTACCAGAATTAAAAAACAGTCACGTGGAAGCGCCATTTAAATGAAAAAGGAATTTGAAATATGTATGTATTTAAAATAAAGTAAGTAAAAGTATACATACATAAAAATATTACTGTAATGAACTGTTAGTTATGAAAAAGAAAATGATACTCAAAAGAAGTGTTAGGTGTTAAACAAAAATTATAGCAAAAAACTGTGATGAAACCTAAACAGGTATGTAACGAAAATTTAAGTTAAAAAAAAATATGAACCGGAATGAATTATCCTAAAAAATATCCGATGGAATGCATTCATGTATGTTACGAAAATTTTAATTAAATAAAAAGAAATCTTACAGGGAAACTGGCGGCGCAGCTGTCGGATCGCTGAATATTGGTTTCATGAATTTGTAACATGCATAACAGACGTCCGTCCCTCATGCAGGTAGCCGCAGTATTACCTAAACAAAAAAAAAAAAATGAATTGCTTATATAAGAACATCTTAATAAAGAAAGAAAGAAACAGAAACGGGATTAAGAAATTGTGAGGTCTTATTAATGGCTAGACACCCAATAAAATAAAATGAAATCTTTAATTAATCAAAATACGGACATGGGAATAAATAACAGGAATCTCAGCGATGAGTAAAACGCGTACAAGAACATGTAAAAACAGAAGGCGAAAAATTCTCTTTTGCAGAAGAAAATGTGTTTGTGGGGGGGGGGGAAGTAGCCTCACAAAATAAGAGAAGTAAATAAAGATAAGATACGTGGAAGTACAGGAACAGAGGCATAGAAATTTATATTTATTCAGTGCAAAATCTAGTAAATAAATGAACCTAAACTGTTGAGGTCAGTTTTAATCAACAGTTCGTGATCATTCATGGAAAACTTTCTTAAACTGACGTTTGGTCTTCTTCTCAGAGTATGGAATGTACAGGGAGGAAATGAAAGAGTGGTAGAATGCAGTGTCCCTCTCTTTTTGAGTTAAATACTTCGATCTACATGTCATGTGGAAGTGAAAAGAAAATCGAATTGTTCACAGAATATCGAATGTACAGGGAGGAAATGAGTTTGACGCGCAGAACTGAACGACAATTCATTCAAAACACACAAGGAAACAAGTACGCAGGGTCGACAGAGGATGAGGAAATCATTAGAATTGACAATGGCATGGAAATGAATTCATAACAGGTTCGAAAAGAGTCAAAAAAAGGGCGTGAATTCGGTACCAAACGCCAGTAACGAAGCGCATTTCAATGCAGCTTCTATGTGCGTCACGCAGAAGTAAAGAATGAACACAGTGTCCCTTATCTGTTCAGGGTTTCTTTCAGATGCAAACAGAGTGGAAAAGGAAGTAAATGAATGCAGTTTCTTTCTGAGAAAAAAGGAATGAAAATAAAGTCTGTTCAAGGAAATAAACTTTTAAATAATTAGTGGAAAATGCTTACACCACCTTTGAAATTGGAATGAAAAGTTGAAATACTTTTTCGGATATTGTTCTAATTCAACGGTGAGAAAGCTATGAGAGTTACATCAAACTGTTAGCAAAGCTGAACTGTTGAAAGGAATTGTTAGAAAAGCAAATTCAACAAATGTAAATAGAGTTGAATAAATGAGAATGTTCTTTCGGAAACTGTAACGGGAGCACTCAGAAAGAGTTGTGCTTGCTATAATTTTTGAAATGGAATCGAAATTTTTATGAGAATAAAGAGTTGTAGAAGCAGTGTATCACAAAACTTTTTAGAATTGCCATAACTTGTTTTTGGAATATAGTGATCGCATCGACCGCAGTGCGGCGAAGCCGCAGTGAGGTGATGGCGATCAGTCGGTTTAGGCAAAGTCCCCGGTTTGTGTGTTTGGCCCCCCTCCTGGTGCGCGCCGAAGGCTCGCACATAGTCTCCCCGCAGGGGCCAAACACGCTAACCGTGTAAAAAATTGCATGCTTTCTTGTTTAACGCGAAACTTTTAAAGTTTTGAGTTCTTGTTTTTATAGTATAAATTTATGCATAATGATTGAACAGACTGGTTGCATGGGGTTTTCGTGGTTTCCCTCATGTGTCACGTAAATACGGACCAGTTTTTTCAAGTCATTTTTGTATTTTATGTGAGAAGACCTCCACGAAGGCATAAAATAAAGTTGAATGTAAATGAACACAAATAAATAAAACTGAAAACAAACATGTTACCGGGAGGGAGACACAAATGCACAAATTCAATAAATATTTAAATAGGAATTTAACTGAATATACACACATCTATATAAACACATGCTACACACATTATAATTTTGAAATTAAAAGAACATAAATAAAGTAGAAATATACATATAAAGAACATGCAACAGGGTGGGAAACACGTATGTAAAATGTAAGGCTACTTTCACAGCACATACTCGGGATTTCATAGCTGCACTTGCACTCATTCAATAAATATTTAAATAGAAATTAAATTGAATACACACACATCTATATGAACACATTAATTGTTAGAAGGAGTTACATTAATTGTTAGAAGGACGGAAACGCATATGTGATATGTAAGGCTACTATCACAGATTTTCGGGATTTCACACATGCAATAAATCAATAAATATTTCAATAGAAATTTAATCAAACACAAAAAACACATCTATATACATGCTCTCTCTCTCTCTCTCTCTCACTCACTCACTCACTCTCTCTCTCTATATGTATCTGTCTATCTATCTATCTATCTAACTCTATCTACCTATCTATACCTGCGTCCTTTCACGTTTGGTTTCCAAAATTAAATTGAGCGAAAACGTGTTAAAAGGTTGCCAGAAAGTAACGAAGTCGCCTTAGGAGTGCTACCAGAATTAAAAAACAGTCACGTGGAAGCGCCATTTAAATGAAAAAGGAATTTGAAATATGTATGTATTTAAAATAAAGTAAGTAAAAGTATACATACATAAAAATATTACTGTAATGAACTGTTAGTTATGAAAAAGAAAATGATACTCAAAAGAAGTGTTAGGTGTTAAACAAAAATTATAGCAAAAAACTGTGATGAAACCTAAACAGGTATGTAACGAAAATTTAAGTTAAAAAAAAATATGAACCGGAATGAATTATCCTAAAAAATATCCGATGGAATGCATTCATGTATGTTACGAAAATTTTAATTAAATAAAAAGAAATCTTACAGGGAAACTGGCGGCGCAGCTGTCGGATCGCTGAATATTGGTTTCATGAATTTGTAACATGCATAACAGACGTCCGTCCCTCATGCAGGTAGCCGCAGTATTACCTAAACAAAAAAAAAAAAAATGAATTGCTTATATAAGAACATCTTAATAAAGAAAGAAAGAAACAGAAACGGGATTAAGAAATTGTGAGGTCTTATTAATGGCTAGACACCCAATAAAATAAAATGAAATCTTTAATTAATCAAAATACGGACATGGGAATAAATAACAGGAATCTCAGCGATGAGTAAAACGCGTACAAGAACATGTAAAAACAGAAGGCGAAAAATTCTCTTTTGCAGAAGAAAATGTGTTTGTGGGGGGGGGGGAAGTAGCCTCACAAAATAAGAGAAGTAAATAAAGATAAGATACGTGGAAGTACAGGAACAGAGGCATAGAAATTTATATTTATTCAGTGCAAAATCTAGTAAATAAATGAACCTAAACTGTTGAGGTCAGTTTTAATCAACAGTTCGTGATCATTCATGGAAAACTTTCTTAAACTGACGTTTGGTCTTCTTCTCAGAGTATGGAATGTACAGGGAGGAAATGAAAGAGTGGTAGAATGCAGTGTCCCTCTCTTTTTGAGTTAAATACTTCGATCTACATGTCATGTGGAAGTGAAAAGAAAATCGAATTGTTCACAGAATATCGAATGTACAGGGAGGAAATGAGTTTGACGCGCAGAACTGAACGACAATTCATTCAAAACACACAAGGAAACAAGTACGCAGGGTCGACAGAGGATGAGGAAATCATTAGAATTGACAATGGCATGGAAATGAATTCATAACAGGTTCGAAAAGAGTCAAAAAAAGGGCGTGAATTCGGTACCAAACGCCAGTAACGAAGCGCATTTCAATGCAGCTTCTATGTGCGTCACGCAGAAGTAAAGAATGAACACAGTGTCCCTTATCTGTTCAGGGTTTCTTTCAGATGCAAACAGAGTGGAAAAAGAAGTAAATGAATGCAGTTTCTTTCTGAGAAAAAAGGAATGAAAATAAAGTCTGTTCAAGGAAATAAACTTTTAAATAATTAGTGGAAAATGCTTACACCACCTTTGAAATTGGAATGAAAAGTTGAAATACTTTTTCGGATATTGTTCTAATTCAACGGTGAGAAAGCTATGAGAGTTACATCAAACTGTTAGCAAAGCTGAACTGTTGAAAGGAATTGTTAGAAAAGCAAATTCAACAAATGTAAATAGAGTTGAATAAATGAGAATGTTCTTTCGGAAACTGTAACGGGAGCACTCAGAAAGAGTTGTGCTTGCTATAATTTTTGAAATGGAATCGAAATTTTTATGAGAATAAAGAGTTGTAGAAGCAGTGTATCACAAAACTTTTTAGAATTGCCATAACTTGTTTTTGGAATATAGTGATCGCATCGACCGCAGTGCGGCGAAGCCGCAGTGAGGTGATGGCGATCAGTCGGTTTAGGCAAAGTCCCCGGTTTGTGTGTTTGGCCCCCCTCCTGGTGCGCGCCGAAGGCTCGCACATAGTCTCCCCGCAGGGGCCAAACACGCTAACCGTGTAAAAAATTGCATGCTTTCTTGTTTAACGCGAAACTTTTAAAGTTTTGAGTTCTTGTTTTTATAGTATAAATTTATGCATAATGATTGAACAGACTGGTTGCATGGGGTTTTCGTGGTTTCCCTCATGTGTCACGTAAATACGGACCAGTTTTTTCAAGTCATTTTTGTATTTTATGTGAGAAGACCTCCAAGAAGGCATAAAATAAAGTTGAATGTAAATGAACACAAATAAATAAAACTGAAAACAAACATGTTACCGGGAGGGAGACACAAATGCACAAATTCAATAAATATTTAAATAGGAATTTAACTGAATATACACACATCTATATAAACACATGCTACACACATTATAATTTTGAAATTAAAAGAACATAAATAAAGTAGAAATATACATATAAAGAACATGCAACAGGGAGGGAAACACGTATGTAAAATGTAAGGCTACTTTCACAGCACATACTCGGGATTTCATAGCTGCACTTGCACTCATTCAATAAATATTTAAATAGAAATTAAATTGAATACACACATATCTATATAAATACATTAATTGTTAGAAGGAGTTACATTAATTGTTAGTATTATTGGAGTTAAATTAATTGTTACATTAATTGTTAGAATTATTGGAGTTACATTAATTGTTACATTAATTGTTAGTATTATTTGAGTTACATTAATTGTTAGAAGGACATTGTTAGAAGGAGGGAAACGCATATGTGATATGTAAGGCTACTATCACAGATTTTCGGGATTTCACACATGCAATAAATAAATAAATATTTCAATAGAAATTTAATCAAACACAAAAAACACATCTATATACATGCTCTCTCTCTCTCTCTCTCTCTCACTCACTCACTCACTCACTCACTCACTCACTCTCTCTCTCTATATATATATATCTATCTGTCTATCTATCTATCTATCTATCTAACTCTATCTACCTATCTATACCTGCGTCCTTTCACGTTTGGTTTCCAAAATTAAATTGAGCGAAAACCTGTTAAAAGGTTGCCAGAAAGTAACGAAGTCGCCTTAGGAGTGCTACCAGAATTAAAAAACAGTCACGTGGAAGCGCCATTGAAATGAAAAAGGAATTTGAAATATGTATGTATTTAAAATAAAGTAAGTAAAAGTATACATACATAAAAATATTACTGTAATGAACTGTTAGTTATGAAAATGAAAATGATACTCAAAAGAAGTGTTAGGTGTTAAACAAAAATTATAGCAAAAAACTGTGATGAAACCTAAACAGGTATGTAACGAAAATTTAAATTAAAAAAAAAATATGAACCGAAATGAATTATCCTAAAAAATATCCGATGGAATTCATTCATGTATGTTACGAAAATTTTAATTAAATAAAAAGAAATCTTACAGGGAAACTGGCGGCGCAGCGGTCGGATCGCTGAATATTGGTTTCATGAATTTGTAACATGCATAACAGACGTCCGTCCCTCATGCAGGTAGCCGCAGTATTACCTAAACAAAAAAAAATGAATTGCTTATTTAAGAACATCTTAGTAAAGAAAGAAAGAAACAGAAACGGGATTAAGAAATTGTGAGGTCTTATTAATGGCTAGACACCCAATAAAAAAAAATGAAATCGTTAATTAATCAAAATACGGACATGGGAATAAATAACAGGAATCTCAGCGATGAGTAAAACGCGTACAAGAACATGTAAAAACAGAAGGCGAAAAATTCTCTTTTGCAGAAGAAAATGTGTGTGTGTGTGTGGGGGGGAAGTAGCCTCACAAAATAAGAGAAGTAAATAAAGATAAGATACGTGGAAGTACAGGAACAGAGGCATAGAAATTAATATTTATTCAGTGCAAAATCTACTAAATAAATGAACCTAAACTGTTGAGGTCAGTTTTAATCAACAGTTCGTGATCATTCATGGAAAACTTTCTTAAACTGACGTTTGGTCTTCTTCACAGAGTATGGAATGTACAGGGAGGAAATGAAAGAGTGGTAGAATGCAGTGTCCCTCTCTTTTTGAGTTAACTACTTCGATCTACATGTCATGTGGAAGTGAAAAGAAAATCGAATTGTTCACAGAATATCGAATGTACAGGGAGGAAATGAGTTTGACGCGCAGAACTGAACGACAATTCATTCAAAACACACAAGGAAACAAGTACGCAGGGTCGACAGAGGATGAGGAAATCATTAGAATTGACAATGGCATGGAAATGAATTCATAACAGGTTCGAAAAGAGTCAAAAAAAGGGCGTGAATTCGGTACCAAACGCCAGTAACGAAGCGCATTTCAATGCAGCTTCTATGTGCGTCACGCAGAAGTAAAGAATGAACACAGTGTCCCTTATCTGTTCAGGGTTTCTTTCAGATGCAAACAGAGTGGAAAAAGAAGTAAATGAATGCAGTTTCTTTCTGAGAAAAAAGGAATGAAAATAAAGTCTGTTCAAGGAAATAAACTTTTAAATAATTAGTGGAAAATGCTTACACCACCTTTGAAAGTGGAATGAAAAGTTGAAATACTTTTTCGGATATTGTTCTAATTCAACGGTGAGAAAGCTATGAGAGTTACATCAAACTGTTAGCAAAGCTGAACTGTTGAAAGGAATTGTTAGAAAAGCAAATTCAACAAATGTAAATAGAGTTGAATAAATGAGAATGTTCTTTCGGAAACTGTAACGGGAGCACTCAGAAAGAGTTGTGCTTGCTATAATTTTTGAAATGGAATCGAAATTTTTATGAGAATAAAGAGTTGTAGAAGCAGTGTATCACAAAACTTTTTAGAATTGCCATAACTTGTTTTTGGAATATAGTGATCCCATCGACCGCAGTGCGGCGAAGCCGCAGTGAGGTGATGGCGATCAGTCGGTTTAGGCAAAGTCCCCGGTTTGTGTGTTTGGCCCCCCTCCTGGTGCGCGCCGAAGGCTCGCACATAGTCTCCCCGCAGGGGCCAAACACGCTAACCGTGTAAAAAATTGCATGCTTTCTTGTTTAACGCGAAACTTTTAAAGTTTTGAGTTCTTGTTTTTATAGTATAAATTTATGCATAATGATTGAACAGACTGGTTGCATGGGGTTTTCGTGGATTCCCTCATGTGTCACGTAAATACGGACCAGTTTTTTCAAGTCATTTTTGTATTTTATGTGAGAAGACCTCCACGAAGGCATAAAATAAAGTTGAATGTAAATGAACACAAATAAATAAAACTGAAAACAAACATGTTACAGGGAGGGAGACACAAATGCACAAATTCAATAAATATTTAAATAGGAATTTAACTCAATATACACACATCTATATAAACACATGCTACACACATTATAATTTTGAAATTAAAAGAACATAAATAAAGTAGAAATATACATATAAAGAACATGCAACAGGGAGGGAAACACGTATGTAAAATGTAAGGCTACTTTCACAGCACATACTCGGGATTTCATAGCTGCACTTGCACTCATTCAATAAATATTTAAATAGAAATTAAATTGAATACACACACATCTATATAAACACATTAATTGTTAGAAGGAGTTACATTAATTGTTAGTATTATTGGAGTTAAATTAATTGTTACATTAATTGTTAGTATTATTGGAGGTACATTAATTGTTAGTATTATTGGAGTTACATTAATTGTTAAATTAATTGTTAGTATTATTGGAGTTACATTAATTGTTAGAAGGACATTGTTAGAAGGAGGGAAACGCATATGTGATATGTAAGGCTACTATCACAGATTTTCGGGATTTCACACATGCAATAAAGCAATAAATATTTCAATAGAAATTTAATCAAACACAAAAAACACATCTATATACATGCTCTCTCTCTCACTCACTCACTCACTCACTCTCTCTCTCTATATCTATCTGTCTATCTATCTATCTATCTATCTAACTCTATCTACCTATCTATACCTGCGTCCTTTCACGTTTGGTTTCCAAAATTAAATTGAGCGAAAACGTGTTAAAAGGTTGCCAGAAAGTAACGAAGTCGCCTTAGGAGTGCTACCAGAATTAAAAAACAGTCACGTGGAAGCGCCATTGAAATGAAAAAGGAATTTGAAATATGTATGTATTTAAAAAAAAGTAAGTAAAAGTATACATACATAAAAATATTACTGTAATGAACTGTTAGTTATGAAAAAGAAAATGATACTCAAAAGAACCGTTAGGTGTTAAACAAAAATTATAGCAAAAAACTGTGATGAAACCTAAACAGGTATGTAACGAAAATTTAAATTAAAAAAAAATATGAACCGAAATGAATTATCCTAAAATATATCCGATGGAAATCATTCATGTATGTTACGAAAATTTTAATTAAATAAAAAGAAATCTTACAGGGAAACTGGCGGCGCAGCGGTCAGATCGCTGAATATTGGTTTCATGAATTTGTAACATGCATAAAAGACGTCCGTCCCTCATGCAGGTAGCCGCAGTATTACCTAAACAAAAAAAAATGAATTGCTTATTTAAGAACATCTTAATAAAGAAAGAAAGAAACAGAAACGGGATTAAGAATTTGTGAGGTCTTATTAATGGCTAGACACCCAATAAAATAAAATGAAATCTTTAATTAATCAAAATACGGACATGGGAATAAATAACAGGAATCTCAGCGATGAGTAAAACGCGTACAAGAACATGTAAAAACAGAAGGCGAAAAATTATCTTTTGCAGAAGAAAATGTGAGTTGGGGGGGGAAGTAGCCTCACAAAATAAGAGAAGTAAATAAAGATAAGATACGTGGAAGTACAGGAACAGAGGCATAGAAATTAATATTTATTCAGTGCAAAATCTAGTAAATAAATGAACCTAAACTGTTGAGGTCAGTTTTAATCAACAGTTCGTGATCATTCATGGAAAACTTTCTTAAACTGACGTTTGGTCTTCTTCACAGAGTATGGAATGTACAGGGAGGAAATGAAAGAGTGGTAGAATGCAGTGTCCCTCTCTTTTTGAGTTAACTACTTCGATCTACATGTCATGTGGAAGTGAAAAGAAAATCGAATTGTTCACAGAATATCGAATGTACAGGGAGGAAATGAGTTTGACGCGCAGAACTGAACGACAATTCATTCAAAACACACAAGGAAACAAGTACGCAGGGTCGACATAGGATGAGGAAATCATTAGAATTGACAATGGCATGGAAATTAATTCATAACAGGTTCGAAAAGAGTCAAAAAAAGGGCGTGAATTCGGTACCAAACGCCAGTAACGAAGCGCATTTCAATGCAGCTTTTATGTGCGTCACGCAGAAGTAAAGAATGAACACAGTGTCCCTTATCTGTTCAGGGTTTCTTTCAGATGCAAACAGAGTGGAAAAAGAAGTAAATGAATGCAGTTTCTTTCTGAGAAAAAAGGAATGAAAATAAAGTCTGTTCAAGGAAATAAACTTTTAAATAATTAGTGGAAAATGCTTACACCACCTTTGAAAGTGGAATGAAAAGTTGAAATACTTTATCGGATATTGTTCTAATTCAACGGTGAGAAAGCTATGAGAGTTACATCAAACTGTTAGCAAAGCTGAACTGTTGAAAGGAATTGTTAGAAAAGCAAATTCAACAAATGTAAATAGAGTTGAATAAATGTGAATGTTCTTTTGGAAACTGTAACGGGAGCACTAAGAAAGAGTTGTGCTTGCTATAATTTTTGAAATGGAATCGAAATTTTTATGAGAATAAAGAGTTGTAGAAGCAGTGTATCACAAAACGTTTTAGAATTGCCATAACTTGTTTTTGGAATATAGTGATCGCATCGACCGCAGTGCATCGAAGCCGCAGTGAGGTGATGGCGATCAGTCGGTTTAGGCAAAGTCCCCGGTTTGTGTGTTTGGCCCCCCTCGTGGTGCGCGCCGAGGGCGCGCACATAGTCTCCCCGCAGGGGCCAAACACGCTAACCGTGTAAAAAATTGCATGCTTTCTTGTTTAACGCGAAACTTTTAAAGTTTTGAGTTCTTGTTTTTATAGTATAAATTTATGCATAATGATTGAACAGACTGGTTGCATGGGGTTTTCGTGGTTTCCCTCATGTGTCACGTAAATACGGACCAGTTTTTTCAAGTCATTTTTGTATTTTATGTGAGAGGACCTCCACGAAGGCATAAAATAAAGTTGAATGTAAATGAACACAAATAAATAAAACTGAAAACAAACATGTTACAGGGAGGGAGACACAAATGCACAAATTCAATAAATATTTAAATAGGAAATTTAACTGAATATACACACATCTATATAAACACATGCTACACTCATTATAATTTTTAAATTAAAAGAACATAAATAAAGTAGAAATATACATATAAAGAACATGCAACAGTGAGGGAAACACGTATGTAAAATGTAAGGCTACTTTCACAGCACATACTCGGGATTTCATAGCTGCACTTGCACTCATTCAATAATTCTTTAAATAGAAATTAAATTGAATACACACACATCTATATGAACACATTAATTGTTAGAAGGAGTTACATTAATTGTTAGTATTATTGGAGTTAAATTAATTGTTACATTAATTGTTAGTATTATTGGAGTTACATTAATTGTTACATTAATTGTTAGTATTATTGGAGTTACATTAATTGTTAGAAGGACATTGTTAGAAGGAGGGAAACGCATATGTGATATGTAAGGCTACTATCACAGATTTTCGGGATTTCACACATGCAATAAATCAATAAATATTTCAATAGAAATTTAATCAAACACAAAAAACACATCTATATACATGCTCTCTCTCTCTCTCTCTCTCTCACTCACTCACTCACTCACTCTCTCTCTCTCTATATCTATCTATCTAACTCTATCTACCTATCTATACCTGCGTCCTTTCACGTTTGGTTTCCAAAATTAAATTGAGCGAAAACGTGTTAAAAGTTTGCCAGAAAGTAACGAAGTCGCCTTAGGAGTGCTACCAGAATTAAAAAACAGTCACGTGGAAGCGCCATTGAAATGAAAAAGGAATTTGAAATATGTATGTATTTAAAATAAAGTAAGTAAAAGTATACATACATAAAAATATTACTGTAATGAACTGTTAGTTATGAAAAAGAAAATGATACTCAAAAGAAGTGTTAGGTGTTAAACAAAAATTATAGCAAAAAACTGTGATGAAACCTAAACAGGTATGTAACGAAAATTTAAATTAAAAAAAAATATGAACCGAAATGAATTATCCTAAAAAATATCCGATGGAATTCATTCATGTATGTTACGAAAATTTTAATTAAATAAAAAGAAATCTTACAGGGAAACTGGCGGCGCAGCGGTCTGATCGCTGAATATTGGTTTCATGAATTTGTAACATGCATAACAGACGTCCGTCCCTCATGCAGGTAGCCGCAGTATTACCTAAACAAAAAAAAATGAATTGCTTATTTAAGAACATCTTAATAAAGAAAGAAAGAAACAGAAACGGGATTAAGAAATTGTGAGGTCTTATTAATGGCTAGACACCCAATAAAATAAAATGAAATCTTTAATTAATCAAAATACGGACATGGGAATAAATAACAGGAATCTCAGCGATGAGTAAAACGCGTACAAGAACATGTAAAAACAGAAGGCGAAAAATTCTCTTTTGCAGAAGAAAATGTGTGTGTGTGGGGGGGGAAGTAGCCTCACAAAATAAGAGAAGGAAATAAAGATAAGATACGTGGAAGTACAGGAACAGAGGCATAGAAATTAATATTTATTCAGTGCAAAATCTAGTAAATAATTGAACCTAAACTGTTGAGGTCAGTTTTAATCAACAGTTCGTGATCATTCATGGAAAACTTTCTTAAACTGACGTTTGGTCTTCTTCACAGAGTATGGAATGTACAGGGAGGAAATGAAAGAGTGGTAGAATGCAGTGTCCCTCTCTTTTTGAGTTAACTACTTCGATCTACATGTCATGTGGAAGTGAAAAGAAAATCGAATTGTTCACAGAATATCGAATGTAGAGGGAGGAAATGAGTTTGACGCGCAGAACTGAACGACAATTCATTCAAAACACACAAGGAAACAAGTACGCAGGGTCGACAGAGGATGAGGAAATCATTAGAATTGACAATGGCATGGAAATGAATTCATAACAGGTTCGAAAAGAGTCAAAAAAAGGGCGTGAATTCGGTACCAAACGCCAGTAACGAAGCGCATTTCAATGCAGCTTTTATGTGCGTCACGCAGAAGTAAAGAATGAACACAGTGTCCCTTATCTGTTCAGGGTTTCTTTCAGATGCAAACAGAGTGGAAAAAGAAGTAAATGAATGCAGTTTCTTTCTGAGAAAAAAGGAATGAAAATAAAGTCTGTTCAAGGAAATAAACTTTTAAATAATTAGTGGAAAATGCTTACACCACCTTTGAAAGTGGAATGAAAAGTTGAAATACTTTATCGGATATTGTTCTAATTCAACGGTGAGAAAGCTATGAGAGTTACATCAAACTGTTAGCAAAGCTGAACTGTTGAAAGGAATTGTTAGAAAAGCAAATTCAACAAATGTAAATAGAGTTGAATAAATGTGAATGTTCTTTCGGAAACTGTAACGGGAGCACTCAGAAAGAGTTGTGCTTGCTATAATTTTTGAAATGGAATCGAAATTTTTATGAGAATAAAGAGTTGTAGAAGCAGTGTATCACAAAACTTTTTAGAATTGCCATAACTTGTTTTTGGAATATAGTGATCGCATCGACCGCAGTGCGGCGAAGCCGCAGTGAGGTGATGGCGATCAGTCGGTTTAGGCAAAGTCCCCGGTTTGTGTGTTTGGCCCCCCTCCTGGTGCGCGCCGAAGGCGCGCACATAGTCTCCCCGCAGGGGCCAAACACGCTAACCGTGTAAAAAATTGCATGCTTTCTTGTTTAACGCGAAACTTTTAAAGTTTTGAGTTCTTGTTTTTATAGTATAAATTTATGCATAATGATTGAACAGACTGGTTGCATGGGGTTTTCGTAGCTTCCCTCATGTGTCACGTAAATACGGACCAGTTTTTTCAAGTCATTTTTGTATTTTATGTGAGAAGACCTCCACGAAGGCGTAAAATAAAGTTGAATGTAAATGAACACAAATAAATAAAACTGAAAACAAACATGTTACAGGGAGGGAGACACAAATGCACAAATTCAATAAATATTTAAATAGGAATTTAACTGAATATACATACATCTATATAAACACATGCTACACACATTATAATTTTGAAATTAAAAGAACATAAATAAAGTAGAAATATACATATAAAGAACATGCAACAGGGAGGGAAACACGTATGTAAAATGTAAGGCTACTTTCACCGCACATACTCGGGATTTCATAGCTGCACTGGCACTCATTCAATAAATATTTAAATAGAAATTAAATTGAATACACACACATCTATATGAACACATTAATTGTTAGAAGGAGTTACATTAATTGTTAGTATTATTGGAGTTAAATTAATTGTTACATTAATTGTTAGTATTGTTGGAGTTACATTAATTGTTACATTAATTGTTAGTATTATTGGAGTTACATTAATTGTTAGAAGGACATTGTTAGAAGGAGGGAAACGCATATGTGATATGTAAGGCTACTATCACAGATTTTCGGGATTTCACACATGCAATAAATCAATAAATATTTCAATAGAAATTTAATCAAACACAAAAAACACATCTATATACATGCTCTCTCTCTCTCTCTCTCTCTCTCACTCACTCACTCACTCACTCTCTCTCTCTCTATATCTATCTATCTAACTCTATCTACCTATCTATACCTGCGTCCTTTCACGTTTGGTTTCCAAAATTAAATTGAGCGAAAACGTGTTAAAAGTTTGCCAGAAAGTAACGAAGTCGCCTTAGGAGTGCTACCAGAATTAAAAAACAGTCACGTGGAAGCGCCATTGAAATGAAAAAGGAATTTGAAATATGTATGTATTTAAAATAAAGTAAGTAAAAGTATACATACATAAAAATATTACTGTAATGAACTGTTAGTTATGAAAAAGAAAATGATACTCAAAAGAAGTGTTAGGTGTTAAACAAAAATTATAGCAAAAAACTGTGATGAAACCTAAACAGGTATGTAACGAAAATTTAAATTAAAAAAAAATATGAACCGAAATGAATTATCCTAAAAAATATCCGATGGAATTCATTCATGTATGTTACGAAAATTTTAATTAAATAAAAAGAAATCTTACAGGGAAACTGGCGGCGCAGCGGTCTGATCGCTGAATATTGGTTTCATGAATTTGTAACATGCATAACAGACGTCCGTCCCTCATGCAGGTAGCCGCAGTATTACCTAAACAAAAAAAATGAATTGCTTATTTAAGAACATCTTAATAAAGAAAGAAAGAAACAGAAACGGGATTAAGAAATTGTGAGGTCTTATTAATGGCTAGACACCCAATAAAATAAAATGAAATCTTTAATTAATCAAAATACGGACATGGGAATAAATAACAGGAAAATCAGCGATGAGTAAAACGCGTACAAGAACATGTAAAAACAGAAGGCGAAAAATTCTCTTTTGCAGAAGAAAATGTGTGTGTGTGGGGGGGAAGTAGCCTCACAAAATAAGAGAAGGAAATAAAGATAAGATACGTGGAAGTACAGGAACAGAGGCATAGAAATTAATATTTATTCAGTGCAAAATCTAGTAAATAATTGAACCTAAACTGTTGAGGTCAGTTTTAATCAACAGTTCGTGATCATTCATGGAAAACTTTCTTAAACTGACGTTTGTTCTTCTTCACAGAGTATGGAATGTACAGGGAGGAAATGAAAGAGTGGTAGAATGCAGTGTCCCTCTCTTTTTGAGTTAACTACTTCGATCTACATGTCATGTGGAAGTGAAAAGAAAATCGAATTGTTCACAGAATATCGAATGTACAGGGAGGAAATGAGTTTGACGCGCAGAACTGAACGACAATTCATTCAAAACACACAAGGAAACAAGTACGCAGGGTCGACAGAGGATGAGGAAATCATTAGAATTGACAATGGCATGGAAATGAATTCATAACAGGTTCGAAAAGAGTCAAAAAAAGGGCGTGAATTCGGTACCAAACGCCAGTAACGAAGCGCATTTCAATGCAGCTTTTATGTGCGTCACGCAGAAGTAAAGAATGAACACAGTGTCCCTTATCTGTTCAGGGTTTCTTTCAGATGCAAACAGAGTGGAAAAAGAAGCAAATGAATGCAGTTTCTTTCTGAGAAAAAAGGAATGAAAATAAAGTCTGTTCAAGGAAATAAACTTTTAAATAATTAGTGGAAAATGCTTACACCACCTTTGAAAGTGGAATGAAAAGTTGAAATACTTTATCGGATATTGTTCTAATTCAACGGTGAGAAAGCTATGAGAGTTACATCAAACTGTTAGCAAAGCTGAACTGTTGAAAGGAATTGTTAGAAAAGCAAATTCAACAAATGTTAATAGAGTTGAATAAATGTGAATGTTCTTTCGGAAACTGTAACGGGAGCACTCAGAAAGAGTTGTGCTTGCTATAATTTTTGAAATGGAATCGAAATTTTTATGAGAATAAAGAGTTGTAGAAGCAGTGTATCACAAAACTTTTTAGAATTGCCATAACTTGTTTTTGCAATATAGTGATCGCATCGACCGCAGTGCGCAGAAGCCGCAGTGAGGTGATGGCGATCAGTCGGTTTAGGCAAAGTCCCCGGTTTGTGTGTTTGGCCCCCCTCCTGGTGCCCGCCGAAGGCGCGCACATAGTCTCCCCGCAGGGGCCAAACACGCTAACCGTGTAAAAAATTGCATGCTTTCTTGTTTAACGCGAAACTTTTAAAGTTTTGAGTTCTTGTTTTTATAGTATAAATTTATGCATAATGATTGAACAGACTGGTTGCATGGGGTTTTCGTGGTTTCCCTCATGTGTCACGTAAATACGGACCAGTTTTTTCAAGTCATTTTTGTATTTTATGTGAGAAGACCTCCACGAAGGCGTAAAATAAAGTTGAATGTAAATGAACACAAATAAATAAAACTGAAAACAAACATGTTACAGGGAGGGAGACACAAATGCACAAATTCAATAAATATTTAAATAGGAATTTAACTGAATATACATACATCTATATAAACACATGCTACACACATTATAATTTTGAAATTAAAAGAACATAAATAAAGTAGAAATATACATATAAAGAACATGCAACAGGGAGGGAAACACGTATGTAAAATGTAAGGCTACTTTCACAGCACATACTCGGGATTTCATAGCTGCACTGGCACTCATTCAATAAATATTTAAATAGAAATTAAATTGAATACACACACATCTATATGAACACATTAATTGTTAGAAGGAGTTACATTAATTGTTAGTATTATTGGAGTTAAATTAATTGTTACATTAATTGTTAGTATTGTTGGAGTTACATTAATTGTTAGAAGGACATTGTTAGAAGGAGGGAAACGCATATGTGATATGTAAGGCTACTATCACAGATTTTCGGGATTTCACACATGCAATAAATCAATAAATATTTCAATAGAAATTTAATCAAACACAAAAAACACATCTATATACATGCTCTCTCTCTCTCTCTCTCTCTCACTCACTCACTCACTCACTCTCTCTCTCTATATCTATCTGTCTATCTATCTATCTATGTATCTAACTCTATCTACCTATCTATACCTGCGTCCTTTCACGTTTGGTTTCCAAAATTAAATTGAGCGGAAACGTGTTAAAAGTTTGCCAGAAAGTAACGAAGTCGCCTTATGAGTGCTACCAGAATTAAAAAACAGTCACGTGGAAGCGCCATTGAAATGAAAAAGGAATTTGAAATATGTATGTATTTAAAATAAAGTAAGTAAAAGTATACATACATAAAAATATTACTGTAATGAACTGTTAGTTATGAAAAAGAAAATGATACTCAAAAGAAGTGTTAGGTGTTAAACAAAAATTATAGCAAAAAACTGTGATGAAACCTAAACAGGTATGTAACGAAAATTTAAATTAAAAAAAAATATGAACCGAAATGAATTATCCTAAAAAATATCCGATGGAATTCATTCATGTATGTTACGAAAATTTTAATTAAATAAAAAGAAATCTTACAGGGAAACTGGCGGCGCAGCGGTCTGATCGCTGAATATTGGTTTCATGAATTTGTAACATGCATAACAGACGTCCGTCCCTCATGCAGGTAGCCGCAGTATTACCTAAACAAAAAAAATGAATTGCTTATTTAAGAACATCTTAATAAAGAAAGAAAGAAACAGAAACGGGATTAAGAAATTGTGAGGTCTTATTAATGGCTAGACACCCAATAAAATAAAATGAAATCTTTAATTAATCAAAATACGGACATGGGAATAAATAACAGGAATCTCAGCGATGAGTAAAACGCGTACAAGAACATGTAAAAACAGAAGGCGAAAAATTCTCTTTTGCAGAAGAAAATGTGTGTGTGTGTGTGGGGGGGAGTAGCCTCACAAAATAAGAGAAGTAAGTAAAGATAAGATACGTGGAAGTACAGGAACAGAGGCATAGAAATTAATATTTATTCAGTGCAAAATCTAGTAAATAAATGAACCTAAACTGTTGAGGTCAGTTTTAATCAACAGTTCGTGATCATTCATGGAAAACTTTCTTAAACTGACGTTTGGTCTTCTTCACAGAGTATGGAATGTACAGGGAGGAAATGAAAGAGTGGTAGAATGCAGTGTCCCTCTCTTTTTGAGTTAACTACTTCGATCTACATGTCATGTGGAAGTGAAAAGAAAATCGAATTGTTCACAGAATATCGAATGTACAGGGAGGAAATGAGTTTGACGCGCAGAACTGAACGACAATTCATTCAAAACACACAAGGAAACAAGTACGCAGGGTCGACAGAGGATGAGGAAATCATTAGAATTGACAATGGCATGGAAATGAATTCATAACAGGTTCGAAAAGAGTCAAAAAAAGGGCGTGAATTCGGTACCAAACGCCAGCAACGAAGCGTATTTCAATGCAGCTTTTATGTGCGTCACGCAGAAGTAAAGAATGAACAGAGTGTCCCTTATCTGTTCAGGGTTTCTTTCAGATGCAAACAGAGTGGAGAAAGAAGTAAATGAATGCAGTTTCTTTCTGAGAAAAAAGGAATGAAAATAAAGTCTGTTAAAGGAAATAAACTTTTAAATAATTAGTGGAAAATGCTTACACCACCTTTGAAAGTGGAATGAAAAGTTGAAATACTTTATCGGATATTGTTCTAATTCAACGGTGAGAAAGCTATGAGAGTTACATCAAACTGTTAGCAAAGCTGAACTGTTGAAAGGAATTGTTAGAAAAGCAAATTCAACAAATGTAAGTAGAGTTGAATAAATGTGAATGTTCTTTCGGAAACTGTAACGGGAGCACTCAGAAAGAGTTGTGCTTGCTATAATTTTTGAAATGGAATCGAAATTTTTATGAGAATAAAGAGTTGTAGAAGCAGTGTGTCACAAAACGTTTTAGAATTGCCAAAACTTGTTTTTGGAATATAGTGATCGCATCGACCGCAGTGCGGCGAAGCCGCAGTGAGGTGATGGCGATCAGTCGGTTTAGGCAAAGTCCCCGGTTTGTGTGTTTGGCCCCCCTCCTGGTGCGCGCCGAAGGCGCGCACATAGTCTCCCCGCAGGGGCCAAACACGCTAACCGTGTAAAAAATTGCATGCTTTCTTGTTTAACGCGAAACTTTTAAAGTTTTGAGTTCTTGTTTTTATAGTATAAATTTATGCATAATGATTGAACAGACTGGTTGCATGGGGTTTTCGTGGTTTCCCTCATGTGTCACGTAAATACGGACCAGTTGTTTCAAGTCATTTTTGTATTTTATGTGAGAAGACCTCCACGAAGGCATAAAATAAAGTTGAATGTAAATGAACACAAATAAATAAAACTGAAAACAAACATGTTACAGGGAGGGAGACACAAATGCACAAATTCAATAAATATTTAAATAGGAATTTAACTGAATATACACACATCTATATAAACACATGCTACACACATTATAATTTTGAAATTAAAAGAACATAAATAAAGTAGAAATATACATATAAAGAACATGCAACAGGGAGGGAAACACGTATGTAAAATGTAAGGCTACTTTCACAGCACATACTCGGGATTTCATAGCTGCACTTGCACTCATTCAATAAATATTTAAATAGAAATTAAATTGAATACACACACATCTATATGAACACATTAATTGTTAGAAGGAGTTACATTAATTGTTACATTAATTGTTAGTATTATTGGAGTTACATTAATTGTTACATTAATTGTTAGTATTATTGGAGTTACATTAATTGTTAGAAGGACATTGTTAGAAGGAGGGAAACGCATATGTGATATGTAAGGCTACTATCACAGATTTTCGGGATTTCACACATGCAATAAATCAATAAATATTTCAATAGAAATGTAATCAAACACAAAAAACACATGTATATATACATGCTCTCTCTCTCTCTCTCTCTCTCTCTCTCATTCACTCACTCACTCACTCACTCTCTCTCTCTGTATATATATATCTATCTGTCTATCTATCTATCTATCTATCTAACTCTATCTACCTATCTATACCTGCGTCCTTTCACGTTTGGTTTCCAAAATTAAATTGAGCGAAAACGTGTTAAAAGGTTGCCAGAAAGTAACGAAGTCGCCTTAGGAATGCTACCAGAATTAAAAAAATGTCACGTGGAAGCGCCATTGAAATGAAAAAGCAATTTGAAATATGTATGTATTTAAAATAAAGTAAGTAAAGGTATACATACATAAAAATATTACTGTAATGAACTGTTAGTTATGAAAAAGAAAATGATACTCAAAAGAAGTGTTAGGTGTTAAACAAAAATTATAGCAAAAAACTGTGATGAAACCTAAACAGGTATGTAACGAAAATTTAAGTTAAAAAAAATATGAACCGGAATGAATTATCCTAAAAAATATCCGATGGAATTCATTCATGTATGTTACGAAAATTTTAATTAAATAAAAAGAAATCTTACAAGGAAACTGGCGGCGCAGCGGTCGGATCGCTGAATATTCTTTTCATGAATTTGTAACATGCATAACAGACGTCCGTCCCTCATGCAGGTAGCCGCAGTATTACCTAAACAAAAAAAAAATGAACTGCTTATTTAAGAACATCTTAATAAAGAAAGAAAGAAACAGAAACGGGATTAAGAAATTGTGAGGTCTTATTAATGGCTAGACACCCAATAAAATAAAATGAAATCTTTAATTAATCAAAATACGGACATGGGAATAAATAACAGGAATCTCAGCGATGAGTAAAACGCGTACAAGAACATGTAAAAACAGAAGGCGAAAATTTCTCTTTTGCAGAAGAAAATGTGTGTGTGTGGGGGGGGGGGAGTAGCCTCACAAAATAAGAGAAGTAAATAAAGATAAGATACGTGGAAGTACAGGAACAGAGGCATAGAAATTAATATTTATTCAGTGCAAAATCTAGTAAATAAATGAACCTAAACTGTTGAGGTCAGTTTTAATCAACAGTTCGTGATCATTCATGGAAAACTTTCTTAAACTGACGTTTGGTCTTCTTCACAGAGTATGGAATGTACAGGGAGGAAATGAAAGAGTGGTAGAATGCAGTGTCCCTCTCTTTTTGAGTTAACTACTTCGATCTACATGTCATGTGGAAGTGAAAAGAAAATCGAATTGTTCACAGAATATCGAATGTACAGGGAGGAAATGAGTTTGACGCTCAGAACTGAACGACAATTCATTCAAAACACACAAGGAAACAAGTACGCAGGGTCGACAGAGGATGAGGAAATCATTAGAATTGACAATGGCATGGAAATGAATTCATAACAGGTTCGAAAAGAGTCAAAAAAAGGGCGTGAATTCGGTACCAAACGCCAGTAACGAAGCGTATTTCAATGCAGGTTTTATGTGCGTCACGCAGAAGTAAAGAATGAACACAGTGTCCCTTATCTGTTCAGGGTTTCTTTCAGATGCAAACAGAGTGGAGAAAGAAGTAAATGAATGCAGTTTCTTTCTGAGAAAAAAGGAATGAAAATAAAGTCTGTTAAAGGAAATAAACTTTTAAATAATTAGTGGAAAATGCTTACACCACCTTTGAAAGTGGAATGAAAAGTTGAAATAATTTATCGGATATTGTTCTAATTCAACGGTGAGAAAGCTATGAGAGTTACATCAAACTGTTAGCAAAGCTGAACTGTTGAAAGGAATTGTTAGAAAAGCAAATTCAACAAATGTAAGTAGAGTTGAATAAATGTGAATGTTCTTTCGGAAACTGTAACGGGAGCACTCAGAAAGAGTTGTGCTTGCTATAATTTTTGAAATGGAATCGAAATTTTTATGAGAATAAAGAGTTGTAGAAGCAGTGTGTCACAAAACGTTTTAGAATTGCCAAAACTTGTTTTTGGAATATAGTGATCGCATCGACCGCAGTGCGGCGAATCCGCAGTGACGTGATGGCGATCAGTCGGTTTAGGCAAAGTCCCCGGTTTGTGTGTTTGGCCCCACTCCTGGTGCGCGCCGAAGGCGCGCACATAGTCTCCCCGCAGGGGCCAAACACGCTAACCGTGTAAAAAATTGCATGCTTTCTTGTTTAACGCGAAACTTTTAAAGTTTTGAGTTCTTGTTTTTATAGTATAAATTTATGCATAATGATTGAACAGACTGGTTGCATGGGGTTTTCGTGGTTTCCCTCATGTGTCACGTAAATACGGACCAGTTTTTTCAAGTCATTTTTGTATTTTATGTGAGAAGACCTCCACGAAGGCATAAAATAAAGTTGAATGTAAATGAACACAAATAAATAAAACTGAAAACAAACATGTTACAGGGAGGGAGACACAAATGCACAAATTCAATAAATATTTAAATAGGAATTTAACTGAATATACACACATCTATATAAACACATGCTACACACATTATAATTTTGAAATTAAAAGAACATAAATAAAGTAGAAATATACATATAAAGAACATGCAACAGGGAGGGAAACACGTATGTAAAATGTAAGGCTACTTTCACAGCACATACTCGAGATTTCATAGCTGCACTTGCACTCATTCAATAAATATTTAAATAGAAATTAAATTGAATACACACACATCTATATGAACACATTAATTGTTAGAAGGAGTTACATTAATTGTTACATTAATTGTTAGTATTATTGGAGTTACATTAATTGTTACATTAATTGTTAGTATTATTGGAGTTACATTAATTGTTAGAAGGACATTGTTAGAAGGAGGGAAACGCATATGTGATATGTAAGGCTACTATCACAGATTTTCGGGATTTCACACATGCAATAAATCAATAAATATTTCAATAGAAATTTAATCAAACACAAAAAACACATCTATATACATGCTCTCTCTCTCTCTCTCTCTCTCTCTCTCACTCACTCACTCACTCACTCTCTCTCTCTATATCTATCTATCTAACTCTATCTACCTATCTATACCTGCGTACTTTCACGTTTGGTTTCCAAAATTAAATTGAGCGAAAACGTGTTAAAAGTTTGCCAGAAAGTAACGAAGTCGCCTTAGGAGTGCTACCAGAATTAAAAAACAGTCACGTGGAAGCGCCATTGAAATGAAAAAGGAATTTGAAATATGTATGTATTTAAAATAAAGTAAGTAAAAGTATACATACATAAAAATATTACTGTAATGAACTGTTAGTTATGAAAAAGAAAATGATACTCAAAAGAAGTGTTAGGTGTTAAACAAAAATTATAGCAAAAAACTGTGATGAAACCTAAACAGGTATGTAACGAAAATTTAAATTAAAAAAAAATATGAACCGAAATGAATTATCCTAAAAAATATCCGATGGAATTCATTCATGTATGTTACGAAAATTTTAATTAAATAAAAAGAAATCTTACAGGGAAACTGGCGGCGCAGCGGTCTGATCGCTGAATATTGGTTTCATGAATTTGTAACATGCATAACAGACGTCCGTCCCTCATGCAGGTAGCCGCAGTATTACCTAAACAAAAAAAATGAATTGCTTATTTAAGAACATCTTAATAAAGAAAGAAAGAAACAGAAACGGGATTAAGAAATTGTGAGGTCTTATTAATGGCTAGACACCCAATAAAATAAAATGAAATCTTTAATTAATCAAAATACGGACATGGGAATAAATAACAGGAATCTCAGCGATGAGTAAAACGCGTACAAGAACATGTAAAAACAGAAGGCGAAAAATTCTCTTTTGGAGAAGAAAATGTGTGTGTGTGGGGGGGAAGTATCCTCACAAAATAAGAGAAGGAAATAAAGATAAGATACGTGGAAGTACAGGAACAGAGGCATAGAAATTAATATTTATTCAGTGCAGAATCTAGTAAATAATTGAACCTAAACTGTTGAGGTCAGTTTTAATCAACAGTTCGTGATCATTCATGAAAAACTTTCTTAAACTGACGTTTGGTCTTCTTCACAGAGTATGGAATGTACAGGGAGGAAATGAAAGAGTGGTAGAATGCAGTGTCCCTCTCTTTTTGAGTTAACTACTTCGATCTACATGTCATGTGGAAGTGAAAAGAAAATCGAATTGTTCACAGAATATCGAATGTACAGGGAGGAAATGAGTTTGACGCGCAGAACTGAACGACAATTCATTCAAAACACACAAGGAAACAAGTACGCAGGGTCGACAGAGGATGAGGAAATCATCAGAATTGACAATGGCATGGAAATGAATTCATAACAGGTTCGAAAAGAGTCAAAAAAAAGGGCGTGAATTCCGTACCAAACGCCAGTAACGAAGCGCATTTCAATGCAGCTTTTATGTGCGTCACGCATAAGTAAAGAATGAACGCAGTGTCCCTTATCTGTTCAGGGTTTCTTTCAGATGCAAACAGAGTGGAAAAAGAAGTAAATGAATGCAGTTTCTTTCTGAGAAAAAAGGAATGAAAATAAAGTCTGTTCAAGGAAATAAACTTTTAAATAATTAGTGGAAAATGCTTACACCACCTTTGAAAGTGGAATGAAAAGTTGAAATACTTTATCGGATATTGTTCTAATTCAACGGTGAGAAAGCTATGAGAGTTACATCAAACTGTTAGCAAACCTGAACTGTTGAAAGGAATTGTTAGAAAAGCAAATTCAACAAATGTAAATAGAGTTGAATAAATGTGAATGTTCTTTCGGAAACTGTAACGGGAGCACTCAGAAAGAGTTGTGCTTGCTATAATTTTTGAAATGGAATCGAAATTTTTATGAGAATAAAGAGTTGTAGAAGCAGTGTATCACAAAACTTTTTAGAATTGCCATAACTTGTTTTTGCAATATAGTGATCGCATCGACCGCAGTGCGGAGAAGCCGCAGTGAGGTGATGGCGATCAGTCGGTTTAGGCAAAGTCCCCGGTTTGTGTGTTTGGCCCCCCTCCTGGTGCCCGCCGAAGGCGCGCACATAGTCTCCCCGCAGGGGCCAAACACGCTAACCGTGTAAAAAATTGCATGCTTTCTTGTTTAACGCGAAACTTTTAAAGTTTTGAGTTCTTGTTTTTATAGTATAAATTTATGCATAATGATTGAACAGACTGGTTGCATGGGGTTTTCGTGGTTTCCCTCATGTGTCACGTAAATACGCACCAGTTTTTTCAAGTCATTTTTGTATTTTATGTGAGAAGACCTCCACGAAGGCATAAAATAAAGTTGAATGTAAATGAACACAAATAAAAAAAACTGAAAACAAACATGTTACAGGGAGGGAGACACAAATGCACAAATTCAATAAATATTTAAATAGGAATTTAACTGAATATACACACATCTATATAAACACATGCTACACACATTATATATTTGAAATTAAAAGAACATAAATAAAGTAGAAATATACATATAAAGAACATGCAACAGGGAGGGAAACACGTATGTAAAATGTAAGGCTACTTTCACAGCACATACTCGGGATTTCATAGCTGCACTTGCACTCATTCAATAAATATTTAAATAGAAATTAAATTGAATACACACACATCTATATGAACACATTAATTGTTAGAAGGAGTTACATTAATTGTTAGTATTATTGGAGTTAATTTAATTGTTACATTAATTGTTAGTATTATTGGAGTTACATTAATTGTTACATTAATTGTTAGTATTATTGGAGTTACATTAATTGTTAGAAGGACATTGTTAGAAGGAGGGAAACGCATAAATGATATGTAAGGCTACTATCACAGATTTTCGGGATTTCACACATGCAATAAATCAATAAATATTTCAATAGAAATTTAATCAAACACAAAAAACACATCTATATACATGCTCTCTCTCTCTCTCTCTCTCTCACTCACTCACTCACTCTCTCTCTATATCTATCTGTCTATCTATCTATCTATCTATCTAACTCTATCTACCTATCTATACCTGCGTCCTTTCACGTTTGGTTTCCAAAATTAAATTGAGCGAAAACGTGTTAAAAGTTTGCCAGAAAGTAACGAAGTCGCCTTAGGAGTGCTACCAGAATTAAAAAACAGTCACGTGGAAGCGCCATTGAAATGAAAAAGGAATTTGAAATATGTATGTATTTAAAATAAAGTAAGTAAAAGTATACATACATAAAAATATTACTGTAATGAACTGTTAGTTATGAAAAAGAAAATGATACTCAAAAGAAGTGTTAGGTGTTAAACAAAAATTATAGCAAAAAACTGTGATGAAACCTAAACAGGTATGTAACGAAAATTTAAATTAAAAAAAAATATGAACCGAAATGAATTATCCTAAAAAATATCCGATGGAATTCATTCATGTATGTTACGAAAATTTTAATTAAATAAAAAAAAATCTTACAGGGAAACTGGCGGCGCAGCGGTCGGATCGCTGAATATTGGTTTCATGAATTTGTAACATGCATAACAGACGTCCGTCCCTCATGCAGGTAGCCGCAGTATTACCTAAACAAAAAAAATGAATTGCTTATTTAAGAACATCTTAATAAAGAAAGAAAGAAACAGAAACGGGATTAAGAAATTGTGAGGTCTTATTAATGGCTAGACACCCAATAAAATAAAATGAAATCTTTAATTAATCAAAATACGGACATGGGAATAAATAACAGGAATCTCAGCGATGAGTAAAACGCGTACAAGAACATGTAAAAACAGAAGGCGAGAAATTCTCTTTTGCAGAAGAAAATGTGCGTGTGTGGGGGGGGGGGAAGTAGCCTCACAAAATAAGAGAAGTAAATAAAGATAAGATACGTGGAAGTACAGGAATAGAGGCATAGAAATTAATATTTATTCAGTGCAAAATCTAGTAAATAAATAAACCTAAACTGTTGAGGTCATTTTAATCAGCAGTTCGTGATCATTCATGGAAAACTTTCTTAAACTGACGTTTGGTCTTCTTCTTAGAGTATGGAATGTACAGGGAGGAAATGAAAGAGTGGTAGAATGCAGTGTCCCTCTCTTTTTGAGTTAACTACTTCGATCTACATGTCATGTGGAAGTGAAAAGAAAATCGAATTGTTCACAGAATATCGAATGTACAGGGAGGAAATGAGTTTGACGCGCAGAACTGAACGACAATTCATTCAAAACACACAAGGAAACAAGTACGCAGGGTCGACAGAGGATGAGGAAATCCTTAGAATTGACAATGGCATGGAAATGAATTCATAACAGGTTCGAAAAGAGTCAAAAAAAGGGCGTGAATTCGGTACCAAACGCCAGTAACGAAGCGCATTTCAATGCAGCTTTTATGTGCGTCACGCAGAAGTAAAGAATGAACACAATGTCCCTTATCTGTTCAGGGTTTCTTTCAGATGCAAACAGAGTGGAGAAAGAAGTAAACGAATGCAGTTTCTTTCTGAGAAAAAAGGAATGAAAATAAAGTCTGTTCAAGGAAATAAACTTTTAAATAATTAGTGGAAAATGCTTACACCACCTTTGAAAGTGGAATGAAAAGTTGAAATACTTTATCGGATATTGTTCTAATTCAACGGTGAGAAAGCTATGAGAGTTACATCAAACTGTTAGCAAAGCTGAACTGTTGAAAGGAATTGTTAGAAAAGCAAATTCAACAAATGTAAGTAGAGTTGAATAAATGTGAATGTTCTTTCGGAAACTGTAACGGGAGCACTCAGAAAGAGTTGTGCTTGCTATAATTTTTGAAATGGAATCGAAATTTTTATGAGAATAAAGAGTTGTAGAAGCAGTGTGTCACAAAACGTTTTAGAATTGCCATAAATTGGTTTTTGGAATATAGTGATCGCATCGACCGCAGTGCGGCGAAGCCGCAGTGAGGTGATGGCGATCAGTCGGTTTAGGCAAAGTCCCCGGTTTGTGTGTTTGGCCCCCCTCCTGGTGCGCGCCGAAGTCGCGCACATAGTCTCCCCGCAGGGGCCAAACACGCTAACCGTGTAAAAAATTGCATGCTTTCTTGTTTAACGCGAAACTTTTAAAGTTTTGAGTTCTTGTTTTTATAGTATAAATTTATGCATAATGATTGAACGGACTGGTTGCATGGGGTTTTCGTGGTTTCCCTCATGTGTCACGTAAATACGGACCAGTTTTTTCAAGTCATTTTTGTATTTTATGTGAGAAGACCTCCACGAAGGCATAAAATAAAGTTGAATGTAAATGAACACAAATAAATAAAACTGAAAACAAACATGTTACAGGGAGGGAGACACAAATGCACAAATTCAATAAATATTTAAATAGGAATTTAACTGAATATACACACATCTATATAAACACATGCTACACACATTATAATTTTGAAATTAAAAGAACATAAATAAAGTAGAAATATACATATAAAGAACATGCAACAGGGAGGGAAACACGTATGTAAAATGTAAGGCTACTTTCACAGCACATACTCGGGATTTCATAGCTGCACTTGCACTCATTCAATAAATATTTAAATAGAAATTAATTTGAATACACACACATCTATATGAACACATTAATTGTTAGAAGGAGTTACATTAATTGTTAGTATTATTGGAGTTAAATTAATTGTTACATTAATTGTTAGTATTATTGGAGTTACATTAATTGTTAGTATTATTGGACTTACATTAATTGTTAGTATTATTGGAGTTACATTAATTGTTAGTATTATTGGAGTTACATTAATTGTTAGAAGGACATTGTTAGAAGGAGGGAAACGCATATGTGATATGTAAGGCTACTATCACAGATTTTCGGGATTTCACACATGCAATAATTCAATAAATATTTCAATAGAAATTTAATCAAACACAAAAAACACATCTATATACATGCTCTCTCTCTCTCTCTCTCTCTCACTCACTCACTCACTCTCTCTATCTATATCTATCTGTCTATCTATCTATCTATCTATCTAACTCTATCTACCTATCTATACCTGCGTCCTTTCACGTTTGGTTTCCAAAATTAAATTGAGCGAAAACGTGTTAAAAGGTTGCCAGAAAGTAACGAAGTCGCCTTAGGAGTGCTACCAGAATTAAAAAACAGTCACGTGGAAGCGCCATTGAAATGAAAGAGGAATTTGAAATATGTATGTATTTAAAATAAAGTAAGTAAAAGTATACATACATAAAAATATTACTGTAATGAACTGTTAGTAATGAAAAAGAAAATGATACTCAAAAGAAGTGTTAGGTGTTAAACAAAAATTATAGCAAAAAACTGTGATGAAACCTAAACAGGTATGTAACGAAAATTTAAATTAAAAAAAATATGAACCGAAATGAATTATCCTAAAAAATATCCGATGGAATTCATTCATGTAGGTTACGAAAATTTTAATTAAATAAAAAGAAATCTTACAGGGAAACTGGCGGCGCAGCGGTCGGATCGCTGAATATTGGTTTCATGAATTTGTAACATGCATAACAGACGTCCGTCCCTCATGCAGGTAGCCGCAGTATTACCTAAACAAAAAAAAAAAAAATGAATTGCTTGTTTAAGAACATCTTAATAAAGAAAGAAAGAAACAGAAACGGGATTAAAAAATTGTGAGGTCTTATTAATGGCTAGACACCCAATAAAATAAAATGAAATCTTTAATTAATCAAAATACGGACATGGGAATAAATAACAGGAATCTCAGCGATGAGTAAAACGCGTACAAGAACATGTAAAAACAGAAGGCGAAAAATTCTCTTTTGCAGAAGAAAATGTGTGTGTGTGTGGGGGGGAAGTAGCCTCACAAAATAAGAGAAGTAAATAAAGATAAGATACGTGGAAGTACAGGAACAGAGGCATAGAAATTAATATTTATTCAGTGCAAAATCTAGTAAATAAATGAACCTAAACTGTTGAGGTCAGTTTTATTCAACAGTTCGTGATCATTCATGGAAAACTTTCTTAAACTGACGTTTGGTCTTCTTCACAGAGTATGGAATGTACAGGGAGGAAATGAAAGAGTGGTAGAATGCAGTGTCCCTCTCTTTTTGAGTTAACTACTTCGATCTACATGTCATGTGGAAGTAAAAAGAAAATCGAATTGTTCACAGAATATCGAATGTACAGGGAGGAAATGAGTTTGACGCGCAGAACTGAACGACAATTCATTCAAAACACACAAGGAAACAAGTACGCAGGGTCGACAGAGGATGAGGAAATCATTAGAATTGACAATGGCATGGAAATGAATTCATAACAGGTTCGAAAAGAGTCAAAAAAAGGGCGTGAATTCGGTACCAAACGCCAGTAACGAAGCGCATTTCAATGCAGCTTTTATGTGCGTCACGCAGAAGTAAAGAATGAACACAGTGTCTCTTATCTGTTCAGGGTTTCTTTCAGATGCAAACAGAGTGGAAAAAGAAGTAAATGAATGCAGTTACTTTCTGAGAAAAAAGGAATGAAAATAAAGTCTGTTCAAGGAAATAAACGTTTAAATAATTAGTGGAAAATGCTTACACCACCTTTGAAAGTGGAATGAAAAGTTGAAATACTTTATCGGATATTGTTCGAATTCAACGGTGAGAAAGCTATGAGAGTTACATCAAACTGTTAGCAAAGCTGAACTGTTGAAAGGAATTGTTAGAAAAGCAAATTCAACAAATGTAAATAGAGTTGAATAAATGTGAATGTTCTTTCGGAAACTGTAACGGGAGCACTCAGAAAGAGTTGTGCTTGCTATAATTTTTGAAATGGAATCGAAATTTTTATGAGAATAAAGAGTTGTAGAAGCAGTGTATCACAAAACGTTTTAGAATTGCCATAACTTGTTTTTGGAATATAGTGATCGCATCGACCGCAGTGCGGCGAAGCCGCAGTGAGGTGATGGCGATCAGTCGGTTTAGGCAAAGTCCCCGGTTTGTGTGTTTGGCCCCCCTCCTGGTGCGCGCCGAAGTCGCGCACATAGTCTCCCCGCAGGGGCCAAACACGCTAACCGTGTAAAAAATTGCATGCTTTCTTGTTTAACGCGAAACTTTTAAAGTTTTGAGTTCTTGTTTTTATAGTATAAATTTATGCATAATGATTGAACAGACTGGTTGCATGGGGTTTTCGTAGTTTCCCTCATGTGTCACGTAAATACGGACCAGTTTTTTCAAGTCATTTTTGTATTTTATGTGAGAAGACCTCCACGAAGGCATAAAATAAAGTTGAATGTAAATGAACACAAATAAATAAAACTGAAAACAAACATGTTACAGGGAGGGAGACACAAATGCACAAATTCAATAAATATTTAAATAGGAATTTAACTGAATATACAATCATCTATATAAACACATGCTACACACATTATAATTTTGAAATTAAAAGAACATAAATAAAGTAGAAATATACATATAAAGAACATGCAACAGGGACGGAAACACGTATGTAAAATGTAAGGCTACTTTCACAGCACATACTCGGGATTTCATAGCTGCACTTGCACTCATTCAATAAATATTTAAATAGAAATTAAATTGAATACACACACATCTATATGAACACATTAATTGTTAGAAGGAGTTACATTAATTGTTAGTATTATTGGAGTTAAATTAATTGTTACATTAATTGTTAGTATTATTGGAATTACATTAATTGTTAAAATAATTGTTAGTATTATTGGAGTTACATTAATTGTTAGAAGGACATGGTGAGAAGGAGGGAAACGCATATGTGATATGTAAGGCTACTATCACAGATTTTCGGGATTTCACACATGCAATAAATCAATAAATATTTCAATAGAAATTTAATCAAACACAAAAAACACATCTATATACATGCTCTCTCTCTCTCACTCACTCACTCACTCTCTCTATCTATATCTATCTGTCTACGTATCTATCTATCTATCTGTCTACCTATCTATCTATCTATCTATCTAACTCTATCTACCTATCTATACCTGCGTCCTTTCACGTTTGGTTTCCAAAATTAAATTGAGCGAAAACGTGTTAAAATGTTGCCAGAAAGTAACGAAGTCGCCTTAGGAGTGCTACCAGAATTAAAAAACAGTCACGTGGAAGCGCCATTGAAATGAAAGAGGAATTTGAAATATGTATGTATTTAAAATAAAGTAAGTAAAAGTATACATACATAAAAATATTACTGTAATGAACTGTTAGTAATGAAAAAGAAAATGATACTCAAAAGAAGTGTTAGGTGTTAAACAAAAATTATAGCAAAAAACTGTGATGAAACCTAAACAGGTATGTAACGAAAATTTAAATTAAAAAAAAATATGAACCGAAATGAATTATCCTAAAAAATATCCGATGGAATTCATTCATGTAGGTTACGAAAATTTTAATTAAATAAAAAGAAATCTTACAGGGAAACTGGCGGCGCAGCGGTCGGATCGCTGAATATTGGTTTCATGAATTTGTAACATGCATAACAGACGTCCGTCCCTCATGCAGGTAGCCGCAGTATTACCTAAACAAAAAAAAAAAAAAATGAATTGCTTGTTTAAGAACATCTTAATAAAGAAAGAAAGAAACAGAAACGGGATTAAAAAATTGTGAGGTCTTATTAATGGCTAGACACCCAATAAAATAAAATGAAATCTTTAATTAATCAAAATACGGACATGGGAATAAATAACAGGAATCTCAGCGATGAGTAAAACGCGTACAAGAACATGTAAAAACAGAAGGCGAAAAATTCTCTTTTGCAGAAGAAAATGTGTGTGGGGGGGGGAAGTAGCCTCACAAAATAAGAGAAGTAAATAAAGATAAGATACGTGGAAGTACAGGAACAGAGGCATAGAAATTAATATTTATTCAGTGCAAAATCTAGTAAATAAATGAACCTAAACTGTTGAGGTCAGTTTTATTCAACAGTTCGTGATCATTCATGGAAAACTTTCTTAAACTGACGTTTGGTCTTCTTCACAGAGTATGGAATGTACAGGGAGGAAATGAAAGAGTGGTAGAATGCAGTGTCCCTCTCTTTTTGAGTTAACTACTTCGATCTACATGTCATGTGGAAGTAAAAAGAAAATCGAATTGTTCACAGAATATCGAATGTACAGGGAGGAAATGAGTTTGACGCGCAGAACTGAACGACAATTCATTCAAAACACACAAGGAAACAAGTACGCAGGGTCGACAGAGGATGAGGAAATCATTAGAATTGACAATGGCATGGAAATGAATTCATAACAGGTTCGAAAAGAGTCAAAAAAAGGGCGTGAATTCGGTACCAAACGCCAGTAACGAAGCGCATTTCAATGCAGCTTTTATGTGCGTCACGCAGAAGTAAAGAATGAACACAGTGTCCCTTATCTGTTCAGGGTTTCTTTCAGATGCAAACAGAGTGGAAAAAGAAGTAAATGAATGCAGTTACTTTCTGAGAAAAAAGGAATGAAAATAAAGTCTGTTCAAGGAAATAAACGTTTAAATAATTAGTGGAAAATGCTTACACCACCTTTGAAAGTGGAATGAAAAGTTGAAATACTTTATCGGATATTGTTCGAATTCAACGGTGAGAAAGCTATGAGAGTTACATCAAACTGTTAGCAAAGCTGAACTGTTGAAAGGAATTGTTAGAAAAGCAAATTCAACAAATGTAAATAGAGTTGAATAAATGTGAATGTTCTTTCGGAAACTGTAACGGGAGCACTCAGAAAGAGTTGTGCTTGCTATAATTTTTGAAATGGAATCGAAATTTTTATGAGAATAAAGAGTTGTAGAAGCAGTGTATCACAAAACGTTTTAGAATTGCCATAACTTGTTTTTGGAATATAGTGATCGCATCGACCGCAGTGCGGCGAAGCCGCAGTGAGGTGATGGCGATCAGTCGGTTTAGGCAAAGTCCCCGGTTCGTGTGTTTGGCCCCCCTCCTGGTGCGCGCCGAAGTCGCGCACATAGTCTCCCCGCAGGGGCCAAACACGCTAACCGTGTAAAAAATTGCATGCTTTCTTGTTTAACGCGAAACTTTTAAAGTTTTGAGTTCTTGTTTTTATAGTATAAATTTATGCATAATGATTGAACGGACTGTTTGCATGGGGTTTTCGTGGTTTCCCTCATGTGTCACGTAAATACGGACCAGTTTTTTCAAGTCATTTTTGTATTTTATGTGAGAAGACCTCCACGAAGGCATAAAATAAAGTTGAATGTAAATGAACACAAATAAATAAAACTGAAAACAAACATGTTACAGGGAGGGAGACACAAATGCACAAATTCAATAAATATTTAAATAGGAATTTAACTGAATATACACACATCTATATAAACACATGCTACACACATTATAATTTTGAAATTAAAAGAACATAAATAAAGTAGAAATATACATATAAAGAACATGCAACAGGGAGGGAAACACGTATGTAAAATGTAAGGCTACTTTCACAGCACATACTCGGGATTTCATAGCTGCACTTGCACTCATTCAATAAATATTTAAATAGAAATTAATTTGAATACACACACATCTATATGAACACATTAATTGTTAGAAGGAGTTACATTAATTGTTAGTATTATTGGAGTTAAATTAATTGTTACATTAATTGTTAGTATTATTGGAGTTACATTAATTGTTAGTATTATTGGAGTTACATTAATTGTTAGTATTATTGGAGTTACATTAATTGTTACATTAATTGTTAGTATTATTGGAGTTACATTAATTGTTAGAAGGACATTGTTAGAAGGAGGGAAACGCATATGTGATATGTAAGGCTACTATCACAGATTTTCGGGATTTCACACATGCAATAAATCAATAAATATTTCACTAGAAATTTAATCAAACACAAAAAACACATCTATATACATGCTCTCTCTCTCTCTCACTCACTCACTCACTCTCTCTATCTATATCTATCTGTCTATCTATCTATCTATCTATCTAACTCTATCTACCTATCTATACCTGCGTCCTTTCACGTTTGGTTTCCAAAATTAAATTGAGCGAAAACGTGTTAAAAGGTTGCCAGAAAGTAACGAAGTCGCCTTAGGAGTGCTACCAGAATTAAAAAAACAGTCACGTGGAAGCGCCATTGAAATGAAAAAGGAATTTGAAATATGTATGTATTTAAAAAAAAGTAAGTAAAAGTATACATACATAAAAATATTACTGTAATGAACTGTTAGTTATGAAAAAGAAAATGATACTCAAAAGAAGTGTTAGGTGTTAAACAAAAATTATAGCAAAAAACTGTGATGAAACCTAAACAGGTATGTAACGAAAATTTCAATTAAAAAAAAAAAAGAACCGAAATGAATTATCGTAAAAAATATCCGATGGAATTCATTCATGTATGTTACGAAAATTTTAATTAAATAAAAAGAAATCTTACAGGGAAACTGGCGGCGCAGCGGTCGGATCGCTGAATATTGGTTTCATGAATTTGTAACATGCATAACAGACGTCCGTCCCTCATGCAGGTAGCCGCAGTATTACCTAAACAAAAAAAAAATGAATTGCTTATTTAAGAACATCTTAATAAAGAAAGAAAGAAACAGAAACGGGATTAAGAAATTGTGAGGTCTTATTAATGGCTAGACACCCAATAAAATAAAATGAAATCTTTAATTAATCAAAATACGGACATGGGAATAAATAACAGGAATCTCAGCGATGAGTAAAACGCGTACAAGAACATGTAAAAACAGAAGGCGAAAAATTCTCTTTTGCAGAAGAAAATGTGCGTGTGTGTGGGGGGGAAGTAGCCTCACAAAATAAGAGAAGTAAATAAAGATAAGATACGTGGAAGTACAGGAACAGAGGCATAGAAATTAATATTTATTCAGTGCAAAATCTAGTAAATAAATGAACCTAAACTGTTGAGGTCAGTTTTAATCAACAGTTCGTGATCATTCATGGAAAACTTTCTTAAACTGACGTTTGGTCTTCTTCACAGAGTATGGAATGTACAGGGAGGAAATGAAAGAGTGGTAGAATGCAGTGTCCCTCTCTTTTTGAGTTAACTACTTCGATCTACATGTCATGTGGAAGTGAAAAGAAAATCGAATTGTTCACAGAATATCGAATGTACAGGGAGGAAATGAGTTTGACGCGCAGAACTGAACGACAATTCATTCAAAACACACAAGGAAACAAGTACGCAGGGTCGACAGAGGATGAGGAAATCATTAGAATTGACAATGGCATGGAAATGAATTCATAACAGGTTCGAAAAGAGTCAAAAAAAGGGCGTGAATTCGGTACCAAACGCCAGTAACGAAGCGCATTTCAATGCAGCTTTTATGTGCGTCACGCAGAAGTAAAGAATGAACACAGTGTCCCTTATCTGTTCAGGGTTTCTTTCAGATGCAAACAGAGTGGAAAAAGAAGTAAATGAATGCAGTTACTTTCTGAGAAAAAAGGAATGAAAATAAAGTCTGTTCAAGGAAATAAACGTTTAAATAATTAGTGGAAAATGCTTACACCACCTTTGAAAGTGGAATGAAAAGTTGAAATACTTTATCGGATATTGTTCGAATTCAACGGTGAGAAAGCTATGAGAGTTACATCAAACTGTTAGCAAAGCTGAACTGTTGAAAGGAATTGTTAGAAAAGCAAATTCAACAAATGTAAATAGAGTTGAATAAATGTGAATGTTCTTTCGGAAACTGTAACGGGAGCACTCAGAAAGAGTTGTGCTTGCTATAATTTTTGAAATGGAATCGAAATTTTTATGAGAATAAAGAGTTGTAGAAGCAGTGTATCAGAAAACGTTTTAGAATTGCCATAACTTGTTTTTGGAATATAGTGATCGCATCGACCGCAGTGCGGCGAAGCCGCAGTGAGGTGATGGCGATCAGTCGGTTTAGGCAAAGTCCCCGGTTTGTGTGTTTGGCCCCCCTCCTGGTGCGCGCCGAAGTCGCGCACATAGTATCCCCGCAGGGGCCAAACACGCTAACCGTGTAAAAAATTGCATGCTTTCTTGTTTAACGCGAAACTTTTAAAGTTTTGAGTTCTTGTTTTTATAGTATAAATTTATGCATAATGATTGAACAGACTGGTTGCATGGGGTTTTCGTAGTTTCCCTCATGTGTCACGTAAATACGGACCAGTTTTTTCAAGTCATTTTTGTATTTTATGTGAGAAGACCTCCACGAAGGCATAAAATAAAGTTGAATGTAAATGAACACAAATAAATAAAACTGAAAACAAACATGTTACAGGGAGGGAGACACAAATGCACAAATTCAATAAATATTTAAATAGGAATTTAACTGAATATACACACATCTATATAAACACATGCTACACACATTATAATTTTGAAATTAAAAGAACATAAATAAAGTAGAAATATACATATAAAGAACATGCAACAGGGACGGAAACACGTATGTAAAATGTAAGGCTACTTTCACAGCACATACTCGGGATTTCATAGCTGCACTTGCACTCATTCAATAAATATTTAAATAGAAATTAAATTGAATACACACACATCTATATGAACACATTAATTGTTAGAAGGAGTTACATTAATTGTTAGTATTATTGGAGTTAAATTAATTGTTACATTAATTGTTAGTATTATTGGAGTTACATTAATTGTTAGTATTATTGGAGTTACATTAATTGTTACATTAATTGTTAGTATTATTGGAGTTACATTAATTGTTAGTATTATTGGAGTTACATTAATTGTTACATTAATTGTTAGTATTATTGGACTTACATTAATTGTTAGAAGGACATTGTTAGAAGGAGGGAAACGCATATGTGATATGTAAGGCTACTATCACAGATTTTCGGGATTTCACACATGCAATAAATCAATAAATATTTCAATAGAAATTTAATCAAACACAAAAAACACATCTATATACATGCTCTCTCTCTCTCTCTCACTCACTCACTCACTCTCTCTATCTATATCTATCTGTCTATCTATCTATCTATCTATCTAACTCTATCTACCTATCTATACCTGCGTCCTTTCACGTTTGGTTTCCAAAATTAAATTGAGCGAAAACGTGTTAAAAGGTTGCCAGAAAGTAACGAAGTCGCCTTAGGAGTGCTACCAGAATTAAAAAACAGTCACGTGGAAGCGCCATTGAAATGAAAAAGGAATTTGAAATATGTATATATTTAAAAAAAAGTAAGTAAAAGTATACATACATAAAAATGTTACTGTAATGAACTGTTAGTTATGAAAAAGAAAATGATACTCAAAAGAAGTGTTAGGTGTTAAACAAAAATTATAGCAAAAAACTGTGATGAAACCTAAACAGGTATGTAACGAAAATTTAAATTAAAAAAAATATGAACCGAAATGAATTATCCTAAAAAATATCCGATGGAATTCATTCATGTATGTTACGAAAATTTTAATTAAATAAAAAGAAATCTTACAGGGAAACTGGCGGCGCAGCGGTCGGATCGCTGAATATTGGTTTCATGAATTTGTAACATGCATAACAGACGTCCGTCCCTCATGCAGGTAGCCGCAGTATTACCTAAACAAAAAAAAATGAATTGCTTATTTAAGAACATCTTAATAAAGAAAGAAAGAAACAGAAACGGGATTAAGAAATTGTGAGGTCTTATTAATGGCTAGACACCCAATAAAATAAAATGAAATCTTTAATTAATCAAAATACGGACATGGGAATAAATAACAGGAATCTCAGCGATGAGTAAAACGCGTACAAGAACATGTAAAAACAGAAGGCGAAAAATTCTCTTTTGCAGAAGAAAATGTGCGTGTGTGGGGGGGGGGAAGTAGCCTCACAAAATAAGAGAAGTAAATAAAGATAAGATACGTGGAAGTACAGGAACAGAGGCATAGAAATTAATATTTATTCAGTGCAAAATCTAGTAAATAAATGAACCTAAACTGTTGAGGTCAGTTTTATTCAACAGTTCGTGATCATTCATGGAAAACTTTCTTAAACTGACGTTTGGTCTTCTTCACAGAGTATGGAATGTACAGGGAGGAAATGAAAGAGTGGTAGAATGCAGTGTCCCTCTCTTTTTGAGTTAACTACTTCGATCTACATGTCATGTGGAAGTGAAAAGAAAATCGAATTGTTCACAGAATATCGAATGTACAGGGAGGAAATGAGTTTGACGCGCAGAACTGAACGACAATTCATTCAAAACACACAAGGAAACAAGTACGCAGGGTCGACAGAGGATGAGGAAATCATTAGAATTGACAATGGCATGGAAATGAATTCATAACAGGTTCGAAAAGAGTCAAAAAAAGGGCGTGAATTCGGTACCAAACGCCAGTAACGAAGCGCATTTCAATGCAGCTTTTATGTGCGTCACGCAGAAGTAAAGAATGAACACAGTGTCCCTTATCTGTTCAGGGTTTCTTTCAGATGCAAACAGAGTGGAAAAAGAAGTAAATGAATGCAGTTACTTTCTGAGAAAAAAGGAATGAAAATAAAGTCTGTTCAAGGAAATAAACGTTTAAATAATTAGTGGAAAATGCTTACACCACCTTTGAAAGTGGAATGAAAAGTTGAAATACTTTATCGGATATTGTTCGAATTCAACGGTGAGAAAGCTATGAGAGTTACATCAAACTGTTAGCAAAGCTGAACTGTTGAAAGGAATTGTTAGAAAAGCAAATTCAACAAATGTAAATAGAGTTGAATAAATGTGAATGTTCTTTCGGAAACTGTAACGGGAGCACTCAGAAAGAGTTGTGCTTGCTATAATTTTTGAAATGGAATCGAAATTTTTATGAGAATAAAGAGTTGTAGAAGCAGTGTATCAGAAAACGTTTTAGAATTGCCATAACTTGTTTTTGGAATATAGTGATCGCATCGACCGCAGTGCGGCGAAGCCGCAGTGAGGTGATGGAGATCAGTCGGTTTAGGCAAAGTCCCCGGTTTGTGTGTTTGGCCCCCCTCCTTGTGCGCGCCGAAGGCGCGCACATAGTCTCCCCGCAGGGGCCAAACACGCTAACCGTGTAAAAAATTGCATGCTTTCTTGTTTAACGCGAAACTTTTAAAGTTTTGAGTTCTTGTTTTTATAGTATAAATTTATGCATAATGATTGAACGGACTGGTTGCATGGGGTTTTCGTGGTTTCCCTCATGTGTCACGTAAATACGGACCAGTTTTTTCAAGTCATTTTTGTATTTTAAGTGAGAAGACCTCCACGAAGGCATAAAATAAAGTTGAATGTAAATGAACACAAATAAATAAAACTGAAAACAAACATGTTACAGGGAGGGAGACACAAATGCACAAATTCAATAAATATTTAAATAGGAATTTAACTGAATATACACACATCTATATAAACACATGCTACACACATTATAATTTTGAAATTAAAAGAACATAAATAAAGTAGAAATATACATATAAAGAACATGCAACAGGGAGGGAAACACGTATGTAAAATGTAAGGCTACTTTCACAGCACATACTCGGGATTTCATAGCTGCACTTGCACTCATTCAATAAATATTTAAATAGAAATTAATTTGAATACACACACATCTATATGAACACATTAATTGTAAGAAGGAGTTACATTAATTGTTAGTATTATTGGAGTTAAATTAAATGTTACATTAATTGTTAGTATTATTGGAGTTACATTAATTGTTAGTATTATTGGAGTTACATTAATTGTTAGTATTATTGGAGTTACATTAATTGTTACATTAATTGTTAGTATTATTGGAGTTACATTAATTGTTAGAAGGACATTGTTAGAAGGAGGGAAACGCATATGTGATATGTAAGGCTACTATCACAGATTTTCGGGATTTCACACATGCAATAAATCAATAAATATTTCAATAGAAATTTAATCAAACACAAAAAACACATCTATATACATGCTCTCTCTCTCTCACTCACTCACTCACTCTCTCTATCTATATCTATCTGTCTATCTATCTATCTATCTATCTAACTCTATCTACCTATCTATACCTGCGTCCTTTCACGTTTGGTTTCCAAAATTAAATTGAGCGAAAACGTGTTAAAAGGTTGCCAGAAAGTAACGAAGTCGCCTTAGGAGTGCTACCAGAATTAAAAAAACAGTCACGTGGAAGCGCCATTGAAATGAAAAAGGAATTTGAAATATGTATGTATTTAAAAAAAAGTAAGTAAAAGTATACATACATAAAAATATTACTGTAATGAACTGTTAGTTATGAAAAAGAAAATGATACTCAAAAGAAGTGTTAGGTGTTAAACAAAAATTATAGCAAAAAACTGTGATGAAACCTAAACAGGTATGTAACGAAAATTTAAATTAAAAAAAAATATGAACCGAAATGAATTATCCTAAAAAATATCCGATGGAATTCATTCATGTATGTTACGAAAATTTTAATTAAATAAAAAGAAATCTTACAGGGAAACTGGCGGCGCAGCGGTCGGATCGCTGAATATTGGTTTCATGAATTTGTAACATGCATAACAGACGTCCGTCCCTCATGCAGGTAGCCGCAGTATTACCTAAACAAAAAAAAAAAATGAATTGCTTATTTAAGAACATCTTAATAAAGAAAGAAAGAAACAGAAACGGGATTAAGAAATTGTGAGGTCTTATTAATGGCTAGACACCCAATAAAATAAAATGAAATCTTTAATTAATCAAAATACGGACATGGGAATAAATAACAGGAATCTCAGCGATGAGTAAAACGCGTACAAGAACATGTAAAAACAGAAGGCGAAAAATTCTCTTTTGCAGAAGAAAATGTGTGTGTGTGTATGTGTGGGGGGGAAGTAGCCTCACAAAATAAGAGAAGTAAATAAAGATAAGATACGTGGAAGTACAGGAACAGAGGCATAGAAATTAATATTTATTCAGTGCAAAATCTAGTAAATAAATGAACCTAAACTGTTGAGGTCAGTTTTAATCAACAGTTCGTGATCATTCATGGAAAACTTTCTTAAACTGACGTTTGGTCTTCTTCACAGAGTATGGAATGTACAGGGAGGAAATGAAAGAGTGGTAGAATGCAGTGTCCCTCTCTTTTTGAGTTAACTACTTCGATCTACATGTCATGTGGAAGTGAAAAGAAAATCGAATTGTTCACAGAATATCGAATGTACAGGGAGGAAATGAGTTTGACGCGCAGAACTGAACGACAATTCATTCAAAACACACAAGGAAACAAGTACGCAGGGTCGACAGAGGATGAGGAAATCATTAGAATTGACAATGGCATGGAAATGAATTCATAACAGGTTCGAAAAGAGTCAAAAAAAGGGCGTGAATTCGGTACCAAACGCCAGTAACGAAGCGCATTTCAATGCAGCTTTTATGTGCGTCACGCAGAAGTAAAGAATGAACACAGTGTCCCTTATCTGTTCAGGGTTTCTTTCAGATGCAAACAGAGTGGAAAAAGAAGTAAATGAATGCAGTTACTTTCTGAGAAAAAAGGAATGAAAATAAAGTCTGTTCAAGGAAATAAACGTTTAAATAATTAGTGGAAAATGCTTACACCACCTTTGAAAGTGGAATGAAAAGTTGAAATACTTTATCGGATATTGTTCGAATTCAACGGTGAGAAAGCTATGAGAGTTACATCAAACTGTTAGCAAAGCTGAACTGTTGAAAGGAATTGTTAGAAAAGCAAATTCAACAAATGTAAATAGAGTTGAATAAATGTGAATGTTCTTTCGGAAACTGTAACGGGAGCACTCAGAAAGAGTTGTGCTTGCTATAATTTTTGAAATGGAATCGAAATTTTTATGAGAATAAAGAGTTGTAGAAGCAGTGTATCAGAAAACGTTTTAGAATTGCCATAACTTGTTTTTGGAATATAGTGATCGCATCGACCGCAGTGCGGCGAAGCCGCAGTGAGGTGATGGAGATCAGTCGGTTTAGGCAAAGTCCCCGGTTTGTGTGTTTGGCCCCCCTCCTGGTGCGCGCCGAAGGCGCGCACATAGTCTCCCCGCAGGGGCCAAACACGCTAACCGTGTAAAAAATTGCATGCTTTCTTGTTTAACGCGAAACTTTTAAAGTTTTGAGTTCTTGTTTTTATAGTATAAATTTATGCATAATGATTGAACGGACTGGTTGCATGGGGTTTTCGTGGTTTCCCTCATGTGTCACGTAAATACGGACCAGTTTTTTCAAGTCATTTTTGTATTTTAAGTGAGAAGACCTCCACGAAGGCATAAAATAAAGTTGAATGTAAATGAACACAAATAAATAAAACTGAAAACAAACATGTTACAGGGAGGGAGACACAAATGCACAAATTCAATAAATATTTAAATAGGAATTTAACTGAATATACACACATCTATATAAACACATGCTACACACATTATAATTTTGAAATTAAAAGAACATAAATAAAGTAGAAATATACATATAAAGAACATGCAACAGGGAGGGAAACACGTATGTAAAATGTAAGGCTACTTTCACAGCACATACTCGGGATTTCATAGCTGCACTTGCACTCATTCAATAAATATTTAAATAGAAATTAATTTGAATACACACACATCTATATGAACACATTAATTGTAAGAAGGAGTTACATTAATTGTTAGTATTATTGGAGTTAAATTAAATGTTACATTAATTGTTAGTATTATTGGAGTTACATTAATTGTTAGTATTATTGGAGTTACATTAATTGTTAGTATTATTGGAGTTACATTAATTGTTACATTAATTGTTAGTATTATTGGAGTTACATTAATTGTTAGAAGGACATTGTTAGAAGGAGGGAAACGCATATGTGATATGTAAGGCTACTATCACAGATTTTCGGGATTTCACACATGCAATAAATCAATAAATATTTCAATAGAAATTTAATCAAACACAAAAAACACATCTATATACATGCTCTCTCTCTCTCACTCACTCACTCACTCTCTCTATCTATATCTATCTGTCTATCTATCTATCTATCTATCTAACTCTATCTACCTATCTATACCTGCGTCCTTTCACGTTTGGTTTCCAAAATTAAATTGAGCGAAAACGTGTTAAAAGGTTGCCAGAAAGTAACGAAGTCGCCTTAGGAGTGCTACCAGAATTAAAAAAACAGTCACGTGGAAGCGCCATTGAAATGAAAAAGGAATTTGAAATATGTATGTATTTAAAAAAAAGTAAGTAAAAGTATACATACATAAAAATATTACTGTAATGAACTGTTAGTTATGAAAAAGAAAATGATACTCAAAAGAAGTGTTAGGTGTTAAACAAAAATTATAGCAAAAAACTGTGATGAAACCTAAACAGGTATGTAACGAAAATTTAAATTAAAAAAAAATATGAACCGAAATGAATTATCCTAAAAAATATCCGATGGAATTCATTCATGTATGTTACGAAAATTTTAATTAAATAAAAAGAAATCTTACAGGGAAACTGGCGGCGCAGCGGTCGGATCGCTGAATATTGGTTTCATGAATTTGTAACATGCATAACAGACGTCCGTCCCTCATGCAGGTAGCCGCAGTATTACCTAAACAAAAAAAAAAAAAAATGAATTGCTTATTTAAGAACATCTTAATAAAGAAAGAAAGAAACAGAAACGGGATTAAGAAATTGTGAGGTCTTATTAATGGCTAGACACCCAATAAAATAAAATGAAATCTTTAATTAATCAAAATACGGACATGGGAATAAATAACAGGAATCTCAGCGATGAGTAAAACGCGTACAAGAACATGTAAAAACAGAAGGCGAAAAATTCTCTTTTGCAGAAGAAAATGTGTGTGTGTGTATGTGTGGGGGGGAAGTAGCCTCACAAAATAAGAGAAGTAAATAAAGATAAGATACGTGGAAGTACAGGAACAGAGGCATAGAAATTAATATTTATTCAGTGCAAAATCTAGTAAATAAATGAACCTAAACTGTTGAGGTCAGTTTTAATCAACAGTTCGTGATCATTCATGGAAAACTTTCTTAAACTGACGTTTGGTCTTCTTCACAGAGTATGGAATGTACAGGGAGGAAATGAAAGAGTGGTAGAATGCAGTGTCCCTCTCTTTTTGAGTTAACTACTTCGATCTACATGTCATGTGGAAGTGAAAAGAAAATCGAATTGTTCACAGAATATCGAATGTACAGGGAGGAAATGAGTTTGACGCGCAGAACTGAACGACAATTCATTCAAAACACACAAGGAAACAAGTACGCAGGGTCGACAGAGGATGAGGAAATCATTAGAATTGACAATGGCATGGAAATGAATTCATAACAGGTTCGAAAAGAGTCAAAAAAAGGGCGTGAATTCGGTACCAAACGCCAGTAACGAAGCGCATTTCAATGCAGCTTTTATGTGCGTCACGCAGAAGTAAAGAATGAACACAGTGTCCCTTATCTGTTCAGGGTTTCTTTCAGATGCAAACAGAGTGGAAAAAGAAGTAAATGAATGCAGTTTCTTTCTGAGAAAAAAGGAATGAAAATAAAGTCTGTTCAAGGAAATAAACTTTTAAATAATTAGTGGAAAATGCTTACACCACCTTTGAAAGTGGAATGAAAAGTTGAAATACTTTATCGGATATTGTTCTAATTCAACGGTGAGAAAGCTATGAGAGTTACATCAAACTGTTAGCAAACCTGAACTGTTGAAAGGAATTGTTAGAAAAGCAAATTCAACAAATGTAAATAGAGTTGAATAAATGTGAATGTTCTTTCGGAAACTGTAACGGGAGCACTCAGAAAGAGTTGTGCTTGCTATAATTTTTGAAATGGAATCGAAATTTTTATGAGAATAAAGAGTTGTAGAAGCAGTGTATCACAAAACTTTTTAGAATTGCCATAACTTGTTTTTGGAATATAGTGATCGCATCGACCGCAGTGCGGCGAAGCCGCAGTGAGGTGATGGCGATCAGTCGGTTTAGGCAAAGTCCCCGGTTTGTGTGTTTGGCCCCCCTCCTGGTGCGCGCCGAAGTCGCGCACATAGTATCCCCGCAGGGGCCAAACACGCTAACCGTGTAAAAAATTGCATGCTTTCTTGTTTAACGCGAAACTTTTAAAGTTTTGAGTTCTTGTTTTTATAGTATAAATTTATGCATAATGATTGAACAGACTGGTTGCATGGGGTTTTCGTAGTTTCCCTCATGGGTCACGTAAATACGGACCAGTTTTTTCAAGTCATTCTTGTATTTTAAGTGAGAAGACCTCCACGAAGGCATAAAATAATGTTGAATGTAAATGAACACAAATAAATAAAACTGAAAACAAACATGTTACAGGGAGGGAGACACAAATGCACAAATTCAATAAATATTTAAATAGGAATTTAACTGAATATACAATCATCTATATAAACACATGCTACACACATTATAATTTTGAAATTAAAAGAACATAAATAAAGTAGAAATATACATATAAAGAACATGCAACAGGGAGGGAAACACGTATGTAAAATGTAAGGCTACTTTCACAGCACATACTCGGGATTTCATAGCTGCACTTGCACTCATTCAATAAATATTTAAATAGAAATTAAATTGAATACACACACATCTATATGAACACATTAATTGTTAGAAGGAGTTACATTAATTGTTAGTATTATTGGAGTTAAATTAATTGTTACATTAATTGTTAGTATTATTGGAATTACATTAATTGTTAAAATAATTGTTAGTATTATTGGAGTTACATTAATTGTTAGAAGGACATTGTTAGAAGGAGGGAAACGCATATGTGATATGTAAGGCTACTATCACAGATTTTCGGGATTTCACACATGCAATAAATCAATAAATATTTCAATAGAAATTTAATCAAACACAAAAAACACATCTATATACATGCTCTCTCTCTCTCACTCACTCACTCACTCTCTCTATCTATATCTATCTGTCTACCTATCTATCTATCTATCTGTCTACCTATCTATCTATCTATCTATCTAACTCTATCTACCTATCTATACCTGCGTCCTTTCACGTTTGGTTTCCAAAATTAAATTGAGCGAAAACGTGTTAAAAGGTTGCCAGAAAGTAACGAAGTCGCCTTAGGAGTGCTACCAGAATTAAAAAAACAGTCACGTGGAAGCGCCATTGAAATGAAAAAGGAATTTGAAATATGTATGTATTTAAAAAAAAGTAAGTAAAAGTATACATACATAAAAATATTACTGTAATGAACTGTTAGTTATGAAAAAGAAAATGATACTCAAAAGAAGTGTTAGGTGTTAAACAAAAATTATAGCAAAAAACTGTGATGAAACCTAAACAGGTATGTAACGAAAATTTAAATTAAAAAAAATATGAACCGAAATGAATTGTCCTAAAAAATATCCGATGGAATTCATTCATGTATGTTACGAAAATTTTAATTAAATAAAAAGAAATCTTACAGGGAAACTGGTGGCGCAGCGGTCGGATCGCTGAATATTGGTTTCATGAATTTGTAACATGCATAACAGACGTCCGTACCTCATGCAGGTAGCCGCAGTATTACCTAAACAAAAAAAAATGAATTGCTTATTTAAGAACATCTTAATAAAGAAAGAAAGAAACAGAAACGGGATTAAGAAATTGTGAGGTCTTATTAATGGCTAGACACCCAATAAAATAAAATGAAATCTTTAATTAATCAAAATACGGACATGGGAATAAATAACAGGAATCTCAGCGATGAGTAAAACGCGTACAAGAACATGTAAAAACAGAAGGCGAAAAATTCTCTTTTGCAGAAGAAAATGTGCGTGTGTGGGGGGGGGGAAGTAGCCTCACAAAATAAGAGAAGTAAATAAAGATAAGATACGTGGAAGTACAGGAACAGAGGCATAGAAATTAATATTTATTCAGTGCAAAATCTAGTAAATAAATGAACCTAAACTGTTGAGGTCAGTTTTATTCAACAGTTCGTGATCATTCATGGAAAACTTTCTTAAACTGACGTTTGGTCTTCTTCACAGAGTATGGAATGTACAGGGAGGAAATGAAAGAGTGGTAGAATGCAGTGTCCCTCTCTTTTTGAGTTAACTACTTCGATCTACATGTCATGTGGAAGTGAAAAGAAAATCGAATTGTTCACAGAATATCGAATGTACAGGGAGGAAATGAGTTTGACGCGCAGAACTGAACGACAATTCATTCAAAACACACAAGGAAACAAGTACGCAGGGTCGACAGAGGATGAGGAAATCATTAGAATTGACAATGGCATGGAAATGAATTCATAACAGGTTCGAAAAGAGTCAAAAAAAGGGCGTGAATTCGGTACCAAACGCCAGTAACGAAGCGCATTTCAATGCAGCTTTTATGTGCGTCACGCAGAAGTAAAGAATGAACACAGTGTCCCTTATCTGTTCAGGGTTTCTTTCAGATGCAAACAGAGTGGAAAAAGAAGTAAATGAATGCAGTTACTTTCTGAGAAAAAAGGAATGAAAATAAAGTCTGTTCAAGGAAATAAACGTTTAAATAATTAGTGGAAAATGCTTACACCACCTTTGAAAGTGGAATGAAAAGTTGAAATACTTTATCGGATATTGTTCGAATTCAACGGTGAGAAAGCTATGAGAGTTACATCAAACTGTTAGCAAAGCTGAACTGTTGAAAGGAATTGTTAGAAAAGCAAATTCAACAAATGTAAATAGAGTTGAATAAATGTGAATGTTCTTTCGGAAACTGTAACGGGAGCACTCAGAAAGAGTTGTGCTTGCTATAATTTTTGAAATGGAATCGAAATTTTTATGAGAATAAAGAGTTGTAGAAGCAGTGTATCAGAAAACGTTTTAGAATTGCCATAACTTGTTTTTGGAATATAGTGATCGCATCGACCGCAGTGCGGCGAAGCCGCAGTGAGGTGATGGCGATCAGTCGGTTTAGGCAAAGTCCCCGGTTTGTGTGTTTGGCCCCCCTCCTGGTGCGCGCCGAAGGCGCGCACATAGTCTCCCCGCAGGGGCCAAACACGCTAACCGTGTAAAAAATTGCATGTTTCTTGTTTAACGCGAAACTTTTAAAGTTTTGAGTTCTTGTTTTTATAGTATAAATTTATGCATAATGATTGAACGGACTGGTTGCATGGGGTTTTCGTGGTTTCCCTCATGTGTCACGTAAATACGGACCAGTTTTTTCAAGTCATTTTTGTATTTTAAGTGAGAAGACCTCCACGAAGGCATAAAATAAAGTTGAATGTAAATGAACACAAATAAATAAAACTGAAAACAAACATGTTACAGGGAGGGAGACACAAATGCACAAATTCAATAAATATTTAAATAGGAATTTAACTGAATATACACACATCTATATAAACACATGCTACACACATTATAATTTTGAAATTAAAAGAACATAAATAAAGTAGAAATATACATATAAAGAACATGCAACAGGGAGGGAAACACGTATGTAAAATGTAAGGCTACTTTCACAGCACATACTCGGGATTTCATAGCTGCACTTGCACTCATTCAATAAATATTTAAATAGAAATTAAATTGAATACACACACATCTATATGAACACATTAATTGTTAGAAGGAGTTACATTAATTGTTAGTATTATTGGAGTTAAATTAATTGTTACATTAATTGTTAGTATTATTGGAATTACATTAATTGTTAAAATAATTGTTAGTATTATTGGAGTTACATTAATTGTTAGAAGGACATTGTTAGAAGGAGGGAAACGCATATGTGATATGTAAGGCTACTATCACAGATTTTCGGGATTTCACACATGCAATAAATCAATAAATATTTCAATAGAAATTTAATCAAACACAAAAAACACATCTATATACATGCTCTCTCTCTCTCACTCACTCACTCACTCTCTCTATCTATATCTATCTGTCTACCTATCTATCTATCTATCTGTCTACCTATCTATCTATCTATCTATCTAACTCTATCTACCTATCTATACCTGCGTCCTTTCACGTTTGGTTTCCAAAATTAAATTGAGCGAAAACGTGTTAAAAGGTTGCCAGAAAGTAACGAAGTCGCCTTAGGAGTGCTACCAGAATTAAAAAAACAGTCACGTGGAAGCGCCATTGAAATGAAAAAGGAATTTGAAATATGTATGTATTTAAAAAAAAGTAAGTAAAAGTATACATACATAAAAATATTACTGTAATGAACTGTTAGTTATGAAAAAGAAAATGATACTCAAAAGAAGTGTTAGGTGTTAAACAAAAATTATAGCAAAAAACTGTGATGAAACCTAAACAGGTATGTAACGAAAATTTAAATTAAAAAAAATATGAACCGAAATGAATTGTCCTAAAAAATATCCGATGGAATTCATTCATGTATGTTACGAAAATTTTAATTAAATAAAAAGAAATCTTACAGGGAAACTGGTGGCGCAGCGGTCGGATCGCTGAATATTGGTTTCATGAATTTGTAACATGCATAACAGACGTCCGTCCCTCATGCAGGTAGCTGCAGTATTACCTAAACAAAAAAAAAATGAATTGCTTATTTAAGAACATCTTAATAAAGAAAGAAAGAAACAGAAACGGGATTAAGAAATTGTGAGGTCTTATTAATGGCTAGACACCCAATAAAATAAAATGAAATCTTTAATTAATCAAAATACGGACATGGGAATAAATAACAGGAATCTCAGCGATGAGTAAAACGCGTACAAGAACATGTAAAAACAGAAGGCGAAAAATTCTCTTTTGCAGAAGAAAATGTGTGTGTGTGTATGTGTGGGGGGGGAAGTAGCCTCACAAAATAAGAGAAGTAAATAAAGATAAGATACGTGGAAGTACAGGAACAGAGGCATAGAAATTAATATTTATTCAGTGCAAAATCTAGTAAATAAATGAACCTAAACTGTTGAGGTCAGTTTTAATCAACAGTTCGTGATCATTCATGGAAAACTTTCTTAAACTGACGTTTGGTCTTCTTCACAGAGTATGGAATGTACAGGGAGGAAATGAAAGAGTGGTAGAATGCAGTGTCCCTCTCTTTTTGAGTTAACTACTTCGATCTACATGTCATGTGGAAGTGAAAAGAAAATCGAATTGTTCACAGAATATCGAATGTACAGGGAGGAAATGAGTTTGACGCGCAGAACTGAACGACAATTCATTCAAAACACACAAGGAAACAAGTACGCAGGGTCGACAGAGGATGAGGAAATCATTAGAATTGACAATGGCATGGAAATGAATTCATAACAGGTTCGAAAAGAGTCAAAAAAAGGGCGTGAATTCGGTACCAAACGCCAGTAACGAAGCGCATTTCAATGCAGCTTTTATGTGCGTCACGCAGAAGTAAAGAATGAACACAGTGTCCCTTATCTGTTCAGGGTTTCTTTCAGATGCAAACAGAGTGGAAAAAGAAGTAAATGAATGCAGTTTCTTTCTGAGAAAAAAGGAATGAAAATAAAGTCTGTTCAAGGAAATAAACTTTTAAATAATTAGTGGAAAATGCTTACACCACCTTTGAAAGTGGAATGAAAAGTTGAAATACTTTATCGGATATTGTTCTAATTCAACGGTGAGAAAGCTATGAGAGTTACATCAAACTGTTAGCAAACCTGAACTGTTGAAAGGAATTGTTAGAAAAGCAAATTCAACAAATGTAAATAGAGTTGAATAAATGTGAATGTTCTTTCGGAAACTGTAACGGGAGCACTCAGAAAGAGTTGTGCTTGCTATAATTTTTGAAATGGAATCGAAATTTTTATGAGAATAAAGAGTTGTAGAAGAAGTGTATCACAAAACTTTTTAGAATTGCCATAACTTGTTTTTGGAATATAGTGATCGCATCGACCGCAGTGCGGCGAAGCCGCAGTGAGGTGATGGCGATCAGTCGGTTTAGGCAAAGGCCCCGGTTTGTGTGTTTGGCCCCCCTCCTGGTGCGCGCCGAAGTCGCGCACATAGTATCCCCGCAGGGGCCAAACACGCTAACCGTGTAAAAAATTGCATGCTTTCTTGTTTAACGCGAAACTTTTAAAGTTTTGAGTTCTTGTTTTTATAGTATAAATTTATGCATAATGATTGAAAAGACTGGTTGCATGGGGTTTTCGTAGTTTCCCTCATGTGTCACGTAAATACGGACCAGTTTTTTCAAGTCATTTTTGTATTTTATGTGAGAAGACCTCCACGAAGGCATAAAATAAAGTTGAATGTAAATGAACACAAATAAATAAAACTGAAAACAAACATGTTACAGGGAGGGAGACACAAATGCACAAATTCAATAAATATTTAAATAGGAATTTAACTGAATATACAATCATCTATATAAACACATGCTACACACATTATAATTTTGAAATTAAAAGAACATAAATAAAGTAGAAATATACATATAAAGAACATGCAACAGGGAGGGAAACACGTATGTAAAATGTAAGGCTACTTTCACAGCACATACTCGGGATTTCATAGCTGCACTTGCACTCATTCAATAAATATTTAAATAGAAATTAAATTGAATACACACACATCTATATGAACACATTAATTGTTAGAAGGAGTTACATTAATTGTTAGTATTATTGGAGTTAAATTAATTGTTACATTAATTGTTAGTATTATTGGAATTACATTAATTGTTAAAATAATTGTTAGTATTATTGGAGTTACATTAATTGTTAGAAGGACATTGTTAGAAGGAGGGAAACGCATATGTGATATGTAAGGCTACTATCACAGATTTTCGGGATTTCACACATGCAATAAATCAATAAATATTTCAATAGAAATTTAATCAAACACAAAAAACACATCTATATACATGCTCTCTCTCTCTCACTCACTCACTCACTCTCTCTATCTATATCTATCTGTCTACCTATCTATCTATCTATCTGTCTACCTATCTATCTATCTATCTATCTAACTCTATCTACCTATCTATACCTGCGTCCTTTCACGTTTGGTTTCCAAAATTAAATTGAGCGAAAACGTGTTAAAAGGTTGCCAGAAAGTAACGAAGTCGCCTTAGGAGTGCTACCAGAATTAAAAAACAGTCACGTGGAAGCGCCATTGAAATGAAAGAGGAATTTGAAATATGTATGTATTTAAAATAAAGTAAGTAAAAGTATACATACATAAAAATATTACTGTAATGAACTGTTAGTAATGAAAAAGAAAATGATACTCAAAAGAAGTGTTAGGTGTTAAACAAAAATTATAGCAAAAAACTGTGATGAAACCTAAACAGGTATGTAACGAAAATTTAAATTAAAAAAAAATATGAACCGAAATGAATTATCCTAAAAAATATCCGATGGAATTCATTCATGTAGGTTACGAAAATTTTAATTAAATAAAAAGAAATCTTACAGGGAAACTGGCGGCGCAGCGGTCGGATCGCTGAATATTGGTTTCATGAATTTGTAACATGCATAACAGACGTCCGTCCCTCATGCAGGTAGCCGCAGTATTACCTAAACAAAAAAAAAAATGAATTGCTTATTTAAGAACATCTTAATAAAGAAAGAAAGAAACAGAAACGGGATTAAGAAATTGTGAGGTCTTATTAATGGCTAGACACCCAATAAAATAAAATGAAATCTTTAATTAATCAAAATACGGACATGGGAATAAATAACAGGAATCTCAGCGATGAGTAAAACGCGTACAAGAACATGTAAAAACAGAAGGCGAAAAATTCTCTTTTGCAGAAGAAAATGTGTGTGTGTGTATGTGTGGGGGGGAAGTAGCCTCACAAAATAAGAGAAGTAAATAAAGATAAGATACGTGGAAGTACAGGAACAGAGGCATAGAAATTAATATTTATTCAGTGCAAAATCTAGTAAATAAATGAACCTAAACTGTTGAGGTCAGTTTTAATCAACAGTTCGTGATCATTCATGGAAAACTTTCTTAAACTGACGTTTGGTCTTCTTCACAGAGTATGGAATGTACAGGGAGGAAATGAAAGAGTGGTAGAATGCAGTGTCCCTCTCTTTTTGAGTTAACTACTTCGATCTACATGTCATGTGGAAGTGAAAAGAAAATCGAATTGTTCACAGAATATCGAATGTACAGGGAGGAAATGAGTTTGACGCGCAGAACTGAACGACAATTCATTCAAAACACACAAGGAAACAAGTACGCAGGGTCGACAGAGGATGAGGAAATCATTAGAATTGACAATGGCATGGAAATGAATTCATAACAGGTTCGAAAAGAGTCAAAAAAAGGGCGTGAATTCGGTACCAAACGCCAGTAACGAAGCGCATTTCAATGCAGCTTTTATGTGCGTCACGCAGAAGTAAAGAATGAACACAGTGTCCCTTATCTGTTCAGGGTTTCTTTCAGATGCAAACAGAGTGGAAAAAGAAGTAAATGAATGCAGTTTCTTTCTGAGAAAAAAGGAATGAAAATAAAGTCTGTTCAAGGAAATAAACTTTTAAATAATTAGTGGAAAATGCTTACACCACCTTTGAAAGTGGAATGAAAAGTTGAAATACTTTATCGGATATTGTTCTAATTCAACGGTGAGAAAGCTATGAGAGTTACATCAAACTGTTAGCAAACCTGAACTGTTGAAAGGAATTGTTAGAAAAGCAAATTCAACAAATGTAAATAGAGTTGAATAAATGTGAATGTTCTTTCGGAAACTGTAACGGGAGCACTCAGAAAGAGTTGTGCTTGCTATAATTTTTGAAATGGAATCGAAATTTTTATGAGAATAAAGAGTTGTAGAAGCAGTGTATCACAAAACTTTTTAGAATTGCCATAACTTGTTTTTGGAATATAGTGATCGCATCGACCGCAGTGCGGCGAAGCCGCAGTGAGGTGATGGCGATCAGTCGGTTTAGGCAAAGTCCCCGGTTTGTGTGTTTGGCCCCCCTCCTGGTGCGCGCCGAAGTCGCGCACATAGTATCCCCGCAGGGGCCAAACACGCTAACCGTGTAAAAAATTGCATGCTTTCTTGTTTAACGCGAAACTTTTAAAGTTTTGAGTTCTTGTTTTTATAGTATAAATTTATGCATAATGATTGAACAGACTGGTTGCATGGGGTTTTCGTAGTTTCCCTCATGTGTCACGTAAATACGGACCAGTTTTTTCAAGTCATTTTTGTATTTTAAGTGAGAAGACCTCCACGAAGGCATAAAATAAAGTTGAATGTAAATGAACACAAATAAATAAAACTGAAAACAAACATGTTACAGGGAGGGAGACACAAATGCACAAATTCAATAAATATTTAAATAGGAATTTAACTGAATATACAATCATCTATATAAACACATGCTACACACATTATAATTTTGAAATTAAAAGAACATAAATAAAGTAGAAATATACATATAAAGAACATGCAACAGGGAGGGAAACACGTATGTAAAATGTAAGGCTACTTTCACAGCACATACTCGGGATTTCATAGCTGCACTTGCACTCATTCAATAAATATTTAAATAGAAATTAAATTGAATACACACACATCTATATGAACACATTAATTGTTAGAAGGAGTTACATTAATTGTTAGTATTATTGGAGTTAAATTAATTGTTACATTAATTGTTAGTATTATTGGAATTACATTAATTGTTAAAATAATTGTTAGTATTATTGGAGTTACATTAATTGTTAGAAGGACATTGTTAGAAGGAGGGAAACGCATATGTGATATGTAAGGCTACTATCACAGATTTTCGGGATTTCACACATGCAATAAATCAATAAATATTTCAATAGAAATTTAATCAAACACAAAAAATACATCTATATACATGCTCTCTCTCACTCACTCACTCACTCACTCTCTCTATCTATATCTATCTGTCTACCTATCTATCTATCTATCTGTCTACCTATCTATCTATCTATCTATCTAACTCTATCTACCTATCTATACCTGCGTCCTTTCACGTTTGGTTTCCAAAATTAAATTGAGCGAAAACGTGTTAAAAGGTTGCCAGAAAGTAACGAAGTCGCCTTAGGAGTGCTACCAGAATTAAAAAAACAGTCACGTGGAAGCGCCATTGAAATGAAAAAGGAATTTGAAATATGTATGTATTTAAAAAAAAGTAAGTAAAAGTATACATACATAAAAATATTACTGTAATGAACTGTTAGTTATGAAAAAGAAAATGATACTCAAAAGAAGTGTTAGGTGTTAAACAAAAATTATAGCAAAAAACTGTGATGAAACCTAAACAGGTATGTAACGAAAATTTAAATTAAAAAAAAATATGAACCGAAATGAATTATCCTAAAAAATATCCGATGGAATTCATTCATGTATGTTACGAAAATTTTAATTAAATAAAAAGAAATCTTACAGGGAAACTGGCGGCGCAGCGGTCGGATCGCTGAATATTGGTTTCATGAATTTGTAACATGCATAACAGACGTCCGTCCCTCATGCAGGTAGCCGCAGTATTACCTAAACAAAAAAAAATGAATTGCTTATTTAAGAACATCTTAATAAAGAAAGAAAGAAAGAGAAACGGGATTAAGAAATTGTGAGGTCTTATTAATGGCTAGACACCCAATAAAATAAAATGAAATCTTTAATTAATCAAAATACGGACATGGGAATAAATAACAGGAATCTCAGCGATGAGTAAAACGCGTACAAGAACATGTAAAAACAGAAGGCGAAAAATTCTCTTTTGCAGAAGAAAATGTGTGTGTGTGTGGGGGGGAAGTAGCCTCACAAAATAAGAGAAGTAAATAAAGATAAGATACGTGGAAGTACAGGAACAGAGGCATAGAAATTAATATTTATTCAGTGCAAAATCTAGTAAATAAATGAACCTAAACTGTTGAGGTCAGTTTTATTCAACAGTTCGTGATCATTCATGGAAAACTTTCTTAAACTGACGTTTGGTCTTCACAGAGTATGGAATGTACAGGGAGGAAATGAAAGAGTGGTAGAATGCAGTGTCCCTCTCTTTTTGAGTTAACTACTTCGATCTACATGTCATGTGGAAGTAAAAAGAAAATCGAATTGTTCACAGAATATCGAATGTACAGGGAGGAAATGAGTTTGACGCGCAGAACTGAACGACAATTCATTCAAAACACACAAGGAAACAAGTACGCAGGGTCGACAGAGGATGAGGAAATCATTAGAATTGACAATGGCATGGAAATGAATTCATAACAGGTTCGAAAAGAGTCAAAAAAAGGACGTGAATTCGGTACCAAACGCCAGTAACGAAGCGCATTTCAATGCAGCTTTTATGTGCGTCACGCAGAAGTAAAGAATGAACACAGTGTCCCTTATCTGTTCAGGGTTTCTTTCAGATGCAAACAGAGTGGAAAAAGAAGTAAATGAATGCAGTTTCTTTCTGAGAAAAAAGGAATGAAAATAAAGTCTGTTCAAGGAAATAAACTTTTAAATAATTAGTGGAAAATGCTTACACCACCTTTGAAAGTGGAATGAAAAGTTGAAATACTTTATCGGATATTGTTCTAATTCAACGGTGAGAAAGCTATGAGAGTTACATCAAACTGTTAGCAAAGCTGAACTGTTGAAAGGAATTGTTAGAAAAGCAAATTCAACAAATGTAAATAGAGTTGAATAAATGTGAATGTTCTTTCGGAAACTGTAACGGGAGCACTCAGAAAGAGTTGTGCTTGCTATAATTTTTGAAATGGAATCGAAATTTTTATGAGAATAAAGAGTTGTAGAAGCAGTGTATCACAAAACTTTTTAGAATTGCCATAACTTGTTTTTGGAATATAGTGATCGCATCGACCGCAGTGCGGCGAAGCCGCAGTGAGGTGATGGCGATCAGTCGGTTTAGGCAAAGTCCCCGGTTTGTGTGTTTGGCCCCCCTCCTGGTGCGCGCCGAAGGCGCGCACATAGTCTCCCCGCAGGGGCCAAACACGCTAACCGTGTAAAAAATTGCATGATTTCTTGTTTAACGCGAAACTTTTAAAGTTTTGAGTTCTTGTTTTTATAGTATAAATTTATGCATAATGATTGAACAGACTGGTTGCATGGGGTTTTCGTGGTTTCCCTCATGTGTCACGTAAATACGGACCAGTTTTTCAAGTCATTTTTGTATTTTATGTGAGAAGACCTCCACGAAGGCATAAAATAAAGTTGAATGTAAATGAACACAAATAAATAAAACTGAAAACAAACATCTTACAGGGAGGGAGATACAAATGCACAAATTCAATAAATATTTAAATAGGAATTTAACTGAATATACACACATCTATATAAACACATGCTATACACATTATAATTTTGAAATTAAAAGAACATAAATAAAGTAGAAATATACATATAAAGAACATGCAACAGGGAGGGAAACACGTATGTAAAATGTAAGGCTACTTTCACAGCACATACTCGGGATTTCATAGCTGCACTTGCACTCATTCAATAAATATTTAAATAGAAATTAAATTGAATACACACATATCTATATGAACACATTAATTGTTAGAAGGAGTTACATTAATTGTTAGTATTATTGGAGTTAAATTAATTGTTACATTAATTGTTAGTATTATTGGAGTTACATTAATTGTTACATTAATTGTTAGTATTATTGGAGTTAAATTAATTGTTACATTAATTGTTAGTATTATTGGAGTTACATTAATTGTTACATTAATTGTTAGAAGGACATTGTTAGAAGGAGGGAAACGCATATGTGATATGTAAGGCTACTATCACAGATTTTCGGGATTTCACACATACAATAAATCAATAAATATTTTAATAGAAATTTAATCAAACACAAAAAACACATCTATATACATGCTCTCTCTCTCTCTCTCACTCACACACTCACTCTCTCTCTCTCTCTCACTCACACACTCACTCTCTCTCTCTCTATATCTATCTGTCTATCTATCTATCTATCTATCTATCTAACTCTATCTACCTATCTATACCTGCGTCCTTTCACGTTTGGTTTCCAAAATTAAATTGAGCGAAAACGTGTTAAAAGGTTGCCAGAAAGTAACGAAGTCGCCTTAGGAGTGCTACCAGAATTAAAAAACAGTCACGTGGAAGCGCCATTGAAATGAAAAAGGAATTTGCAATATGTATGTATTTAAAATAAAGTAAGTAAAAGTATACATACATAAAAATATTACTGTAATGAACTGTTAGTTATGAAAAAGAAAATGATACTCAAAAGAAGTGTTAGGTGTTAAACAAAAATTATAGCAAAAAACTGTGATGAAACCTAAACAGGTATGTAACGAAAATTTAAATTAAAAAAAAAATATGAACCGAAATGAATTATCCTAAAAAATATCCGATGGAATTCATTCATGTATGTTACGAAAATTTTAATTAAATAAAAAGAAATCTTACAGGGAAACTGGCGGCGCAGCGGTCGGATCGCTGAATATTGGTTTCATGAATTTGTAACATGCATAACAGACGTCCGTCCCTCATGCAGGTAGCCGCAGTATTAGCTAAACAACAAAAAAAAAAGAATTGCTTATTTAAGAACATCTTAATAAAGAAAGAAAGAAACAGAAACGGGATTAAGAAATTGTGAGGTCTTATTAATGGCTAGACACCCAATAAAATAAAATGAAATCTTTAATTAATCAAAATACGGACATGGGAATAAATAACAGGAATCTCAGCGATGAGTAAAACGCGTACAAGAACATGTAAAAACAGAAGGCGAAAAATTCTCTTTTGCAGAAGAAAATGTGTGTGTGTGTGGGGGGGAAGTAGCCTCACAAAATAAGAGAAGTAAATAAAGATAAGATACGTGGAAGTACAGGAACAGAGGCATAGAAATTAATATTTATTCAGTGCAAAATCTAGTAAATAAATGAACCTAAACTGTTGAGGTCAGTTTTAATCAACAGTTCGTGATCATTCATGGAAAACTTTCTTAAACTGACGTTTGGTCTTCTTCACAGAGTATGGAATGTACAGGAAGGAAATGAAAGAGTGGTAGAATGCAGTGTCCCTCTCTTTTTGAGTTAACTACTTCGATCTACATGTCATGTGGAAGTGAAAAGAAAATCGAATTGTTCACAGAATATCGAATGTACAGGGAGGAAATAAGTTTGACGCGCAGAACTGAACGACAATTCATTCAAAACACACAAGGAAACAAGTACGCAGGGTCGACAGAGGATGAGGAAATCATTAGAATTGACAATGGCATGGAAATGAATTCATAACAGGTTCGAAAAGAGTCAAAAAAAGGGCGTGAATTCGGTACCAAACGCCAGTAACGAAGCGCATTTCAATGCAGCTTTTATGTGCGTCACGCAGAAGTAAAGAATGAACACAGTGTCCCTTATCTGTTCAGGGTTTCTTTCAGATGCAAACAGAGTGGAAAAAGAAGTAAATGAATGCAGTTTCTTTCTGAGAAAAAAGGAATGAAAATAAAGTCTGTTCAAGGAAATAAACTTTTAAATAATTAGTGGAAAATGCTTACACCACCTTTGAAAGTGGAATGAAAAGTTGAAATACTTTATCGGATATTGTCCTAATTCAACGGTGAGAAAGCTATGAGAGTTACATCAAACTGTTAGCAAAGCTGAACTGTTGAAAGGAATTGTTAGAAAAGCAAATTCAACAAATGTAAATAGATTTGAATAAATGTGAATGTTCTTTCGGAAACTGTAACGGGAGCACTCAGAAAGAGTTGTGCTTGCTATAATTTTTGAAATGGAATCGAAATTTTTATGAGAATAAAGAGTTGTAGAAGCAGTGTATCACAAAACCTTTTAGAATTGCCATAACTTGTTTTTGGAATATAGTGATCGCATCGACCGCAGTGCGGCGAAGCCGCAGTGAGGTGATGGCGATCAGTCGGTTTAGGCAAAGTCCCCGGTTTGTGTGTTTGGCCCCCCTCCTGGTGCGCGCCGAAGGCGCGCACATAGTCTCCCCGCAGGGGCCAAACACGCTAACCGTGTAAAAAATTGCATGCTTTCTTGTTTAACGCGAAACTTTTAAAGTTTTGAGTTCTTGTTTTTATAGTATAAATTTATGCATAATGATTGAACAGACTGGTTGCATGGGGTTTTCGTGGTTTCCCTCATGTGTCACGTAAATACGGACCAGTTTTTCAAGTCATTTTTGTATTTTATGTGAGAAGACCTCCACGAAGGCATAAAATAAAGTTGAATGTAAATGAACACAAATAAATAAAACTGAAAACAATCATGTTACAGGGAGGGAGACACAAATGCACAAATTCAATAAATATTTAAATAGGAATTTAACTGAATATACATACATCTAAATAAACACATGCTACACACATTATAATTTTGAAATTAAAAGAACATAAATAAAGTAGAAATATACATATAAAGAACATGCAACAGGGAGGGAAACACGTATGTAAAATGTAAGGCTATTTTCACAGCACATACTCGGGATTTCATAGCTGCACTTGCACTCATTCAATAAATATTTAAATAGAAATTAAATTGAATACACACACATCTATATGAACACATTAATTGTTAGAAGGAGTTACATTAATTGTTAGTATTATTGGAGTTAAATTAATTGTTACATTAATTGTTAGTATTATTGGAGTTAAATTAATTGTTACATTAATTGTTAGTATTATTGGAGTTACATTAATTGTTACATTAATTGTTAGTATTATTGGAGTTACATTAATTGTTACATTAATTGTTAGTATTATTGGAGTTACATTAATTGTTTGAAGGACATTGTTAGAAGGAGGGAAACGCATATGTGATATGTAAGGCTACTATCACAGATTTTCGGGATTTCACACATACAATAAATCAATAAATATTTTAATAGAAATTTAATCAAACACAAAAAACACATCTATATACATGCTCTCTCTCTCTCTCACTCACTCACTCACTCTCTCTCTCTATATCTATCTGTCTATCTATCTATCTATCTATCTAACTCTATCTACCTATCTATACCTGCGTCCTTTCACGTTTGGTTTCCAAAATTAAATTGAGCGAAAACGTGTTAAAAGGTTGCCAGAAAGTAACGAAGTCGCCTTAGGAGTGCTACCAGAATTAAAAAACAGTCACGTGGAAGCGCCATTGAAATGAAAAAGGAATTTGAAATATGTATGTATTTAAAATAAAGTAAGTAAAAGTATACATACATAAAAATATTACTGTAATGAACTGTTAGTAAAGAAAAAGAAAATGATACTCAAAAGAAGTGTTAGGTGTTAAACAAAAATTATAGCAAAAAACTGTGATGAAACCTAAACAGGTATGTAACGAAAATTTCAATTAAAAAAAAATATGAACCGAAATGAATTATCCTAAAAAATATCCGATGGAATTCATTCATGTACGTTACGAAAATTTTAATTAAATAAAAAGAAATCTTACAGGGAAACTGGCGGCGCAGCGGTCGAATCGCTCAATATTGGTTTCATGAATTTGTAACATGCATAACAGACGTCCGTCCCTCATGCAGGTAGCCGCAGTATTACCTAAACAAAAAAAAATGAATTGCTTATTTAAGAACATCTTAATAAAGAAAGAAAGAAACAGAAACGGGATTAAGAAATTGTGAGGTCTTATTAATGGCTAGACACCCAATAAAATAAAATGAAATCTTTAATTAATCAAAATACGGACATGGGAATAAATAACAGGAATCTCAGCGATGAGTAAAACGCGTACAAGAACATGTAAAAACAGAAGGCGAAAAATTCTCTTTTGCAGAAGAAAATGTGTGTGTGTTTGGGGGGGGGAAGTAGCCTCACATAATAAGAGAAGTAAATAAAGATAAGATACGTGAAAGTACAGGAACAGAGGCATAGAAATTAATATTTATTCAGTGCAAAATCTAGTAAATAAATGAACCTAAACTGTTGAGGTCAGTTTTAATCAACAGTTCGTGATCATTCATGGAAAACTTTCTTAAACTGACGTTTGGTCTTCTTCACAGAGTATGGAATGTACAGGGAGGAAATGAAAGAGTGGTAGAATGCAGTGTCCCTCTCTTTTTGAGTTAACGACTTCGATCTACATGTCATGTGGAAGTGAAAAGAAAATCGAATTGTTCACAGAATATCGAATGTACAGGGAGGAAATGAGTTTGACGCGCAGAACTGAACGACAATTCATTCAAAACACACAAGGAAACAAGTACGCAGGGTCGACAGAGGATGAGGAAATCATTAGAATTGACAATGGCATGGAAATGAATTCATAACAGGTTCGAAAAGAGTCAAAAAAAGGGCGTGAATTCGGTACCAAACGCCAGTAACGAAGCGCATTTCAATGCAGCTTTTATGTGCGTCACGCAGAAGTAAAGAATGAACACAGTGTCCCTTATCTGTTCAGGGTTTCTTTCAGATGCAAACAGAGTGGAAAAAGAAGTAAATGAATGCAGTTTCTTTCTGAGAAAAAAGGAATGAAAATAAAGTCTGTTCAAGGAAATAAACTTTTAAATAATTAGTGGAAAATGCTTACACCACCTTTGAAAGTGGAATGAAAAGTTGAAATACTTTATCGGATATTGTTCTAATTCAACGGTGAGAAAGCTATGAGAGTTACATCAAACTGTTAGCAAAGCTGAACTGTTGAAAGGAATTGTTAGAAAAGAAAATTCAACAAATGTAAATAGATTTGAATAAATGTGAATGTTCTTTCGGAAACTGTAACGGGAGCACTCAGAAAGAGTTGTGCTTGCTATAATTTTTGAAATGGAATCGAAATTTTTATGAGAATAAAGAGTTGTAGAAGCAGTGTATCACAAAACTTTTTAGAATTGCCATAACTTGTTTTTGGAATATAGTGATCGCATCGACCGCAGTGCGGCGAAGCCGCAGTGAGGTGATGGCGATCAGTCGGTTTAGGCAAAGTCCCCGGTTTGTGTGTTTGGCCCCCCTCCTGGTGCGCGCCGAAGGCGCGCACATAGTCTCCCCGCAGTGGCCAAACACGCTAACCGTGTAAAAAATTGCATGCTTTCTTGTTTAACGCGAAACTTTTAAAGTTTTGAGTTCTTGTTTTTATAGTATAAATTTATGCATAATGATTGAACAGACTGGTTGCATGGGGTTTTCGTGGTTTCCCTCATGTGTCACGTAAATACGGACCAGTTTTTCAAGTCATTTTTGTATTTTATGTGAGAAGACCTCCACGAAGGCATAAAATAAAGTTGAATGTAAATGAACACAAATAAATAAAACTGAAAACAATCATGTTACAGGGAGGGAGACACAAATGCACAAATTCAATAAATATTTAAATAGGAATTTAACTGAATATACATACATCTATATAAACACATGCTACACACATTATAATTTTGAAATAAAAAGAACATAAATAAAGTAGAAATATACATATAAAGAACATGCAACAGGGAGGGAAACACGTATGTAAAATGTAAGGCTATTTTCACAGCACATACTCGGGATTTCATAGCTGCACTTGCACTCATTCAATAAATATTTAAATAGAAATTAAATTGAATACACACACATCTATATGAACACATTAATTGTTAGAAGGAGTTACATTAATTGTTAGTATTATTGGAGTTAAATTAATTGTTACATTAATTGTTAGTATTATTGGAGTTAAATTAATTGTTACATTAATTGTTAGTATTATTGGAGTTACATTAATTGTTACATTAATTGTTAGTATTATTGGAGTTACATTAATTGTTACATTAATTGTTAGTATTATTGGAGTTACATTAATTGTTTGAAGGACATTGTTAGAAGGAGGGAAACGCATATGTGATATGTAAGGCTACTATCACAGATTTTCGGGATTTCACACATACAATAAATCAATAAATATTTTAATAGAAATTTAATCAAACACAAAAAACACATCTATATACATGCTCTCTCTCTCTCTCACTCACTCATTCTCTCTCTCTCTCTATATCTATCTGTCTATCTATCTATCTATCTATCTATCTAACTCTATCTACCTATCTATACCTGCGTCCTTTCACGTTTGGTTTCCAAAATTAAATTGAGCGAAAACGTGTTAAAAGGTTGCCAGAAAGTAACGAAGTCGCCTTAGGAGTGCTACCAGAATTAAAAAACAGTCACGTGGGAGCGCCATTGAAATGAAAAAGGAATTTGAAACATGTATGTATTTAAAATAAAGTAAGTAAAAGTATACATACATAAAAATATTACTGTAATGAACTGTTAGTTATGAAAAAGAAAATGATACTCAAAAGAAGTGTTAGGTGTTAAACAAAAATTATAGCAAAAAACTGTGATGAAACCTAAACAGGTATGTAACGAAAATTTAAATTAAAAAAAAAATATGATTCGAAATGAATTATCCTAAAAAATATCCGATGGAATTCATTCATGTATGTTACGAAAATTTTAATTAAATAAAAAGAAATTTTACAGGGAAACTGGCGGCGCAGCGGTCGGATCGCTGAATATTGGTTTCATGAATTTGTAACATGCATAACAGACGTCCGTCCCTCATGCAGGTAGCCGCAGTATTACCTAAACAAAAAAAAATGAATTGCTTATTTAAGAACATCTTAATAAAGAAAGAAAGAAACAGAAACGGGATTAAGAAATTGTGAGGTCTTATTAATGGCTAGACACCTAATAAAATAAAATGAAATCTTTAATTAATCAAAATACGGACATGGGAATAAATAACAGGAATCTCAGCGATGAGTAAAACGCGTACAAGAACATGTAAAAACAGAAGGCGAAAAATTCTCTTTTGCAGAAGAAAATGTGTGTGTGTGTGTGGGGGGGAAGTAGCCTCACAAAATAAGAGAAGTAAATAAAGATAAGATACGTGGAAGTACAGGAACAGAGGCATAGAAATTAATATTTATTCAGTGCAAAATCTAGTAAATAAATGAACCTAAACTGTTGAGGTCAGTTTTAATCAACAGTTCGTGATCATTCATGGAAAAATTTCTTAAACTGACGTTTGGTCTTCTTCACAGAGTATGGAATGTACAGGGAGGAAATGAAAGAGTGGTAGAATGCAGTGTCCCTCTCTTTTTGAGTTAACTACTTCGATCTACATGTCATGTGGAAGTGAAAAGAAAATCGAATTGTTCACAGAATATCGAATGTACAGGGAGGAAATGAGTTTGACGCGCAGAACTGAACGACAATTCATTCAAAACACACAAAGAAACAAGTACGCAGGGTCGACAGAGGATGAGGAAACCATTAGAATTGACAATGGCATGGAAATGAATTCATAACAGGTTCGAAAAGAGTCAAAAAAAGGCCGTGAATTCGGTACCAAACGCCAGTAACGAAGCGCATTTCAATGCAGCTTTTATGTGCGTCACGCAGAAGTAAAGAATGAACACAGTGTCCCTTATCTGTTCAGGGTTTCTTTCAGATGCAAACAGAGTGGAAAAAGAAGTAAATGAATGCAGTATCTTTCTGAGAAAAAAGGAATGAAAATAAAGTCTGTTCAAGGAAATAAACTTTTAAATAATTAGTGGAAAATGCTTACACCACCTTTGAAAGTGGAATGAAAAGTTGAAATACTTTATCGGATATTGTTCTAATTCAACGGTGAGAAAGCTATGAGAGTTACATCAAACTGTTAGCAAACCTGAACTGTTGAAAGGAATTGTTAGAAAAGCAAATTCAACAAATGTAAATAGAGTTGAATAAATGTGAATGTTCTTTCGGAAACTGTAACGGGAGCACTCAGAAAGAGTTGTGCTTGCTATAATTTTTGAAATGGAATCGAAATTTTTATGAGAATAAAGAGTTGTAGAAGCAGTGTATCACAAAACCTTTTAGAATTGCCATAACTTGTTTTTGGAATATAGTGATCGCATCGACCGCAGTGCGGCGAAGCCGCAGTGAGGTGATGGCGATCAGTCGGTTTAGGCAAAGTCCCCGGTTTGTGTGTTTGGCCCCCCTCCTGGTGCGCGCCGAAGGCGCGCACATAGTCTCCCCGCAGGGGCCAAACACGCTAACCGTGTAAAAAATTGCATGCTTTCTTGTTTAACGCGAAACTTTTAAAGTTTTGAGTTCTTGTTTTTATAGTATAAATTTATGCATAATGATTGAACAGACTGGTTGCATGGGGTTTTCGTGGTTTCCCTCATGTGTCACGTAAATACGGACCAGTTTTTTCAAGTCATTTTTGTATTTTATGTGAGAAGACCTCCACGAAGGCATAAAATAAAGTTGAATGTAAATGAACACAAATAAATAAAACTGAAAACAAACATGTTACAGGGAGGGAGACACAAATGCACAAATTCAATAAATATTTAAATAGTAATTTAACTGAATATACACACATCTATATAAACACATGCTACACACATTATAATTTTGGAATTAAAAGAACATAAATAAAGTAGAAATATACATATAAAGAACATGAAACAGGGAGGGAAACACGTATGTAAAATGTAAGGCTACTTTCACAGCACATACTCGGGATTTCATAGCTGCACTTGCACTCATTCAATAAATATTTAAATAGAAATTAAATTGAATACACACACATCTATATGAACACATTAATTGTTAGAAGGAGTTACATTAATTGTTAGTATTATTGGAGTTAAATTAATTGTTACATTAATTGTTAGTATTATTGGAGTTACATTAATTGTTACATTAATTGTTAGTATTATTGGAGTTACATTAATTGTTAGAAGGACATTGTTAGAAGGAGGGAAACGCATATGTGATATGTAAGGCTACTATCACAGATTTTCGGGATTTCACACATGCAATAAATCAATAAATATTTCAATAGAAATTTAATCAAACACAAAAAACACATCTATATACATGCTCTCTCTCTCTCTCTCTCTCTCTCACTCACTCACTCACTCTCTCTCTCTCTCTCTATCTATCTATCTATCTATCTATCTATCTATCTAACTCTATCTACCTATCTATACCTGCGTCCTTTCACGTTTGGTTTCCAAAATTAAATTGAGCGAAAACGTGTTAAAAGGTTGCCAGAAAGTAACGAAGTCGCCTTAGGAGTGCTACCAGAATTAAAAAACAGTCACGTGGAAGCGCCATTGAAATGAAAAAGGAATTTGAAATATGTATGTATTTAAAATAAAGTAAGTAAAAGTATACATACATAAAAATATTACTGTAATGAACTGTTAGATATGAAAAAGAAAATGATACTCAAAAGAAATGTTAGGTGTTAAACAAAAATTATAGCAAAAAACTGTGATGAAACCTAAACAGGCATGTAACGAAAATTTAAATTAAAAAAAAAATATGAACCGAAATGAATTATCCTAAAAAATATCCGATGGAATTCGTTCATGTATGTTACGAAAATTTTAATTAAATAAAAAGAAATCTTACAGGGAAACTGGCGGCGCAGCGGTCGGATCGCGGAATATTGGTTTCATGAATTTGTAACATGCATAACAGACGTCCGTCCCTCATGCAGGTAGCCGCAGTATTACCTAAACAAAAAAAAATGAATTGCTTATTTAAGAACATCTTAATAAAGAAAGAAAGAAACAGAAACGGGATTAAGAAATTGTGAGGTCTTATTAATGGCTAGACACCCAATAAAATAAAATGAAATCTTTAATTAATCAAAATACGGACATGGGAATAAATAACAGGAATCTCAGCGATGAGTAAAACGCGTACAAGAACATGTAAAAACAGAAGGCGAAAAATTCTCTTTTGCAGAAGAAACTGTGTGTGTGTGTGAGGGGGGGGGGAAGTAGCCTGACAAAATAAGAGAAGTAAATAAAGATAAGAAACGTGGAAGTACAGGAACAGAGGCATAGAAATTAATATTTATTCAGTGCAAAATCTAGTAAATAAATGAACCTAAACTGTTGAGGTCAGTTTTAATCAACAGCTCGTGATCATTCATGGAAAACTTTCTTAAACTGACGTTTGGTCTTCTTCACAGAGTATGGAATGTACAGGGAGGAAATGAAAGAGTGGTAGAATGCAGTGGCCCTCTCTTTTTGAGTTAACTACTTCGATCTACATGTCATGTGGAAGTGAAAAGAAAATCGAATTGTTCACAGAATATCGAATGTACAGGGAGGAAATGAGTTTGACGCGCAGAACTGAACGACAATTCATTCAAAACACACAAAGAAACAAGTACGCAGGGTCGACAGAGGATGAGGAAACCATTAGAATTGACAATGGCATGGAAATGAATTCATAACAGGTTCGAAAAGAGTCAAAAAAAGGCCGTGAATTCGGTACCAAACGCCAGTAACGAAGCGCATTTCAATGCAGATTTTATGTGCGTCACGCAGAAGTAAAGAATGAACACAGTGTCCCTTATCTGTTCAGGGTTTCTTTCAGATGCAAACAGAGTGGAAAAAGAAGTAAATGAATGCAGTATCTTTCTGAGAAAAAAGGAATGAAAATAAAGTCTGTTCAAGGAAATAAACTTTTAAATAATTAGTGGAAAATGCTTACACCACCTTTGAAAGTGGAATGAAAAGTTGAAATACTTTATCGGATATTGTTCTAATTCAACGGTGAGAAAGCTATGAGAGTTACATCAAACTGTTAGCAAACCTGAACTGTTGAAAGGAATTGTTAGAAAAGCAAATTCAACAAATGTAAATAGAGTTGAATAAATGTGAATGTTCTTTCGGAAACTGTAACGGGAGCACTCAGAAAGAGTTGTGCTTGCTATAATTTTTGAAATGGAATCGAAATTTTTATGAGAATAAAGAGTTGTAGAAGCAGTGTATCACAAAACCGTTTAGAATTGCCATAACTTGTTTTTGGAATATAGTGATCGCATCGACCGCAGTGAGGTGATGGCCATCAGTCGGTTTAGGTAAAGTCCCCGGTTTGTGTGTTTGGCCCCCCTCCTGGTGCGCGCCGAAGGCGCGCACATAGTCTCCCCGCAGGGTCCAAACACGCTAACCGTGTAAAAAATTGCATGCATTCTTGTTTAACGCGAAACTTTTAAAGTTTTGAGTTCTTGTTTTTATAGTATAAATTTATGCATAATGATTGAACAGACTGGTTGCATGGGGTTTTCGTCGTTTCCCTCATGTGTCACGTAAATACGGACCAGTTTTTTCAAGTCATTTTTGTATTTTATGTGAGAAGACCTCCACGAAGGCATAAAATAAAGTTGAATGTAAATGAACACAAATAAATAAAACTGAAAACAAACATGTTACAGGGAGGGAGACACAAATGCACAAATTCAATAAATATTTAAATAGGAATTTAACTGAATATACACACATCTATATAAACACATGCTACACACATTATAATTTTGAAATTAAAAGAACATAAATAAAGTAGAAATATACATATAAAGAACATGCAACAGGGAGGGAAACACGTATGTAAAATATAAGGCTACTTTCACAGCACATACTCGGGATTTCATAGCTGCACTTACACTCATTCAATAAATATTTAAATAGAAATTAAATTGAATACACACACATCTATATGAACACATTAATTGTTAGAAGCAGTTACATTAATTGTTAGTATTATTGGAGTTAAATTAATTGTTACATTAATTGTTAGTATTATTGGAGTTACATTAATTGTTAGAAGGAGGGAAACGCATATGTGATATGTAAGGCTACTATCACAGATTTTCGGGATTTCACACATGCAATAAATCAATAAATATTTCAATAGAAATTTAATCAAACACAAAAAACACATCTATATACATGCTCTCTCTCTCTCTCTCTCACTCACTCACTCACTCTCTCTCTCTATATCTATCTGTCTATCTATCTATCTATCTATCTAACTCTATCTACCTATCTATACCTGCGTCCTTTCACGTTTGGTTTCCAAAATTAAATTGAGCGAAAACGTGTTAAAAGGTTGCCAGAAAGTAACGAAGTCGCCTTAGGAGTGCTACCAGAATTAAAAAACAGTCACGTGGAAGCGCCATTGAAATGAAAAAGGACTTTGAAATATGTATGTATTTAAAATAAAGTAAGTAAAAGTATACATACATAAAAATATTACTGTAATGAACTGTTAGTTATGAAAAAGAAAATGATACTCAAAAGAAGTGTTAGGTGTTAAACAAAAATTATAGCAAAAAACTGTGATGAAACCTAAACAGGTATGTAACGAAAATTTAAATTAAAAAAAAATATGAACCGAAATGAATTATCCTAAAAAATATCCGATGGAATTCATTCATGTATGTTACGAAAATTTTAATTAAATAAAAAGAAATCTTACAGGGAAACTGGCGGCGCAGCGGTCGGATCGCTGAATATTGGTTTCATGAATTTGTAACATGCATAACAGACGTCCGTCCCTCATGCAGGTAGCCGCAGTATTACCTAAACAAAAAAAAATGAATTGCTTATTTAAGAACATCTTAATAAAGAAAGAAAGAAACAGAAACGGGATTAAGAAATTGTGAGGTCTTATTAATGGCTAGACACCCAATAAAATAAAATGAAATCTTTAATTAATCAAAATACGGACATGGGAATAAGTAACAGGAATCTCAGCGATGAGTAAAACGCGTACAAGAACATGTAAAAACAGAAGGCGAAAAATTCTCTTTTGCAGAAGAAACTGTGTGTGTGTGTGGGGGGGGGAAGTAGCCTCACAAAATAAGAGAAGTAAATAAAGATAAGATAAGTGGAAGTACAGGAACAGAGGCATAGAAATTAATATTTATTCAGTGCAAAATCTAGTAAATAAATGAACCTAAACTGTTGAGGTCAGTTTTAATCAACAGTTCGTGATCATTCACGGAAAAATTTCTTAAACTGACGTTTGGTCTTCTTCACAGAGTATGGAATGTACAGGGAGGAAATGAAAGAGTGGTAGAATGCAGTGTTCCTCTCTTTTTGAGTTAACTACTTCGATCTACATGTCATGTGGAAGTGAAAAGAAAATCGAATTGTTCACAGAATATCGAATGTACAGGGAGGAAATGAGTTTGACGCGCAGAACTGAACGACAATTCATTCAAAACACACAAAGAAACAAGTACGCAGGGTCGACAGAGGATGAGGAAACCATTAGAATTGACAATGGCATGGAAATGAATTCATAACAGGTTCGAAAAGAGTCAAAAAAAGGCCGTGAATTCGGTACCAAACGCCAGTAACGAAGCGCATTTCAATGCAGCTTTTATGTGCGTCACGCAGAAGTAAAGAATGAACACAGTGTCCCTTATCTGTTCAGGGTTTCTTTCAGATGCAAACAGAGTGGAAAAAGAAGTAAATGAATGCAGTTTCTTTCTGAGAAAAAAGGAATGAAAATAAAGTCTGTTCAAGGAAATAAACTTTTAAATAATTAGTGGAAAATGCTTACACCACCTTTAAAGTGGAATGAAAAGTTGAAATACTTTATCGGATATTGTTCTAATTCAACGGTGAGAAAGCTATGAGAGTTACATCAAACTGTTAGCAAAGCTGAACTGTTGAAAGGAATTGTTAGAAAAGCAAATTCAACAAATGTAAATAGAGTTGAATAAATGTGAATGTTCTTTCGGAAACTGTAACGGGAGCACTCAGAAAGAGTTGTGCTTGCTATAATTTTTGAAATGGAATCGAAATTTTTATGAGAATAAAGAGTTGCAGAAGCAGTGTATCACAAAACTTTTTAGAATTGTCATAACTTGTTTTTGGAATATAGTGATCGCATCGACCGCAGTGAGGTGATGGCGATCAGTCGGTTTAGGTAAAGTCCCCGGTTTGTGTGTTTGGCCCCCCCCCTGGTGCGCGCCGAAGGCGCGCACATAGTCTCCCCGCAGGGTCCAAACACGCTAACCGTGTAAAAAATTGCATGCTTTCTTGTTTAACGCGAAACTTTTAAAGTTTTGAGTTCTTGTTTTTATAGTATAAATTTATGCATAATGATTGAACAGACTGGTTGCATGGGGTTTTCGTGGTTTCCCTCATGTGTCACGTAAATACGGACCAGTTTTTTCAAGTCATTTTTGTATTTTATGTGAGAAGACCTCCACGAAGGCATAAAATAAAGTTGAATGTAAATGAACACAAATAAATAAAACTGAAAACAAACATGTTACAGGGAGGGAGACACAAATGCACAAATTCAATAAATATTTAAATAGGAATTTAACTGAATATACACACATCTATATAAACACATGCTACACACATTATAATTTTGAAATTAAAAGAACATGAATAAAGTAGAAATATACATATAAAGAACATGCAACAGGGAGGGAAACACGTATGTAAAATATAAGGCTACTTTCACAGCACATACTCGGGATTTCATAGCTGCACTTGCACTCATTCAATAAATATTTAAATAGAAATTAAATTGAATACACACACATCTATATGAACACATTAATTGTTAGAAGCAGTTACATTAATTGTTAGTATTATTGGAGTTAAATTAATTGTTACATTAATTGTTAGTATTATTGGAGTTACATTAATTGTTAGAAGGAGGGAAACGCATATGTGATATGTAAGGCTACTATCACAGATTTTCGGGATTTCACACATGCAATAAATCAATAAATATTTCAATAGAAATTTAATCAAACACAAAAAACACATCTATATACATGCTCCCTCTCTCTCTCTCTGTCACTCACTCACTCACTCTCTCTCTCTATATCTATCTGTCTATCTATCTATCTATCTATCTATCTCTATCTACCTATCTATACCTGCGTCCTTTCACGTTTGGTTTCCAAAATTAAATTGAGCGAAAACGTGTTAAAAGGTTGCCAGAAAGTAACGAAGTCGCCTTAGGAGTGCTACCAGAATTAAAGAACAGTCACGTGGAAGCGCCATTGAAATGAAAAAGGAATTTGAAATATGTATGTATTTAAAATAAAGTAAGTAAAAGTATACATACATAAAAATATTACTGTAATGAACTGTTAGTTATGAAAAAGAAAATGATACTCAAAAGAAGTGTTAGGTGTTAAACAAAAATTATAGCAAAAAACTGTGATGAAACCTAAACAGGTATGTAACGAAAATTTAAATTAAAAAAAAATATGAACCGAAATGAATTATCCTAAAAAATATCCGATGGAATTCATTCATGTATGTTACGAAAATTTTAATTAAATAAAAAGAAATCTTACAGGGAAACTGGCGGCGCAGCGGTCGGATCGCTGAATATTGGTTTCATGAATTTGTAACATGCATAACAGACGTCCGTCCCTCATGCAGGTAGCCGCAGTATTACCTAAACAAAAAAAAATTAATTGCTTATTTAGGAACATCTTAATAAAGAAAGAAAGAAACAGAAACGGGATTAAGAAATTCTGAGGTCTTATTAATGGCTAGACACCCAATAAAATAAAATGAAATCTTTAATTAATCAAAATACGGACATGGGAATAAATAACAGGAATCTCAGCCATGAGTAAAACGCGTACAAGAACATGTAAAAACAGAAGGCGAAAAATTCTCTTTTGCAGAAGAAAATGTGTGTGTGTGTGGGGGGGGAGTAGCCTCACAAAATAAGAGAAGTAAATAAAGATAAGATACGTGGAAGTACAGGAACAGATGCATAGAAATTAATATTTATTCAGTGCAAAATCTAGTAAATAAATGAACCTAAACTGTTGAGGTCAGTTTTAATCAACAGTTCGTGATCATTCATGGAAAACTTTCTTAAACTGACGTTTGGTCTTCTTCACAGAGTATGGAATGTACAGGGAGGAAATGAAAGAGTGGTAGAATGCAGTGTCCCTCTCTTTTTGAGTTAACTACTTCGATCTACATGTCATGTGGAAGTGAAAAGAAAATCGAATTGTTCACAGAATATCGAATGTACAGGGAGGAAGTGAGTTTGACGCGCAGAACTGAACGACAATTCATTCAAAACACACAAGGCAACAAGTACGCAGGGTCGACAGAGGATGAGGAAATTATTAGAATTGACAATGGCATGGAAATGAATTCATAACAGGTTCGAGAAGAGTCAAAAAAAGGGCGTGAATTCGGTACCAAACGCCAGTAACGAAGCGCATTTCAATGCAGCTTTTATGTGCGTCACGCAGAAGTAAAGAATGAACACAGTGTCCCTTATCTGTTCAGGGTTTCTTTCAAATGCATACAGAGTGGAAAAAGAAGTAAATGAATGCAGTTTCTTTCTGAGAAAAAAGGAATGAAAATAAAGTCTGTTCAAGTAAATAAACTTTTAAATAATTAGTGGAAAATGCTTACACCACCTTTAAAGTGGAATGAAAAGTTGAAATACTTTATCGGATATTGTTCTAATTCAACGGTGAGAAAGCTATGAGAGTTACATCAAACTGTTAGCAAAGCTGAACTGTTGAAAGGAATTGTTAGAAAAGCAAATTCAACAAATGTAAATAGAGTTGAATAAATGTGAATGTTCTTTCGGAAACTGTAACGGGAGCACTCAGAAAGAGTTGTGCTTGCTATAATTTTTGAAATGGAATCGAAATTTTTATGAGAATAAAGAGTTGCAGAAGCAGTGTATCACAAAACTTTTTAGAATTGCCATAACTTGTTTTTGGAATATAGTGATCGCATCGACCGCAGTGAGGTGATGGCGATCAGTCGGTTTAGGTAAAGTCCCCGGTTTGTGTGTTTGGCCCCCCTCCTGGTGCGCGCCGAAGGCGCGCACATAGTCTCCCCGCAGGGTCCAAACACGCTAACCGAGTAAAAAATTGCATGCTTTCTTGTTTAACGCGAAACTTTTAAAGTTTTGAGTTCTTGTTTTTATAGTATAAATTTATGCATAATGATTGAACAGACTGGTTGCATGGGGTTTTCGTCGTTTCCCTCATGTGTCACGTAAATACGGACCAGTTTTTTCAAGTCATTTTTGTATTTTATGTGAGAAGACCTCCACGAAGGCATAAAATAAAGTTGAATGTAAATGAACACAAATAAATAAAACTGAAAACAAACATGTTACAGGGAGGGAGACACAAATGCACAAATTCAATAAATATTTAAATAGGAATTTAACTGAATATACACACATCTATATAAACACATGCTACACACATTATAATTTTGAAATTAAAAGAACGTAAATAAAGTAGAAATATACATATAAAGAACATGCAACAGGGAGGGAAACACGTATGTAAAATATAAGGCTACTTTCACAGCACATACTCGGGATTTCATAGCTGCACTTGCACTCATTCAATAAATATTTAAATAGAAATTAAATTGAATACACACACATCTATATGAACACATTAATTGTTAGAAGCAGTTACATTAATTGTTAGTATTATTGGAGTTAAATTAATTGTTACATTAATTGTTAGTATTATTGGAGTTACATTAATTGTTAGAAGGAGGGAAACGCATATGTGATATGTAAGGCTACTATCACAGATTTTCGGGATTTCACACATGCAATAAATCAATAAATATTTCAATAGAAATTTAATCAAACACAAAAAACACATCTATATACATGCTCCCTCTCTCTCTCTCTCTCTCTCACTCACTCACTCTCTCTCTATATATCTATCTGTCTATCTATCTATCTATCTATCTATCTCTATCTACCTATCTATACCTGCGTCCTTTCACGTTTGGTTTCCAAAATTAAATTGAGCGAAAACGTGTTAAAAGGTTGCCAGAAAGTAACGAAGTCGCCTTAGGAGTGCTACCAGAATTAAAAAACAGTCACGTGGAAGCGCCATTGAAATGAAAAAGGAATTTGAAATATGTATGTATTTAAAATAAAGTAAGTAAAAGTATACATACATAAAAATATTACTGTAATGAACTGTTAGTTATGAAAAAGAAAATGATACTCAAAAGAAGTGTTAGGTGTTAAACAAAAATTATAGCAAAAAACTGTGATGAAACCTAAACAGGTATGTAACGAAAATTTAAATTAAAAAAAAATATGAACCGAAATGAATTATCCTAAAAAATATCCGATGGAATTCATTCATGTATGTTACGAAAATTTTAATTAAATAAAAAGAAATCTTACAGGGAAACTGGCGGCGCAGCGGTCGGATCGCTGAATATTGGTTTCATGAATTTGTAACATGCATAACAGACGTCCGTCCCTCATGCAGGTAGCCGCAGTATACCTAAACAAAAAAAAAAAAAAAAACGAATTGCTTATTTAAGAACATCTTAATAAAGAAAGAAAGAAACAGAAACGGGATTAAGAAATTGTGAGGTCTTATTAATGGCTAGACACCCAATAAAATAAAATGAAATCTTTAATTAATCAAAATACGGACATGGGAATAAATAACAGGAATCTCAGGGATGAGTAAAACGCGTACAAGAACATGTAAATACAGAAGGCGAAAAATTCTCTTTTGCAGAAGAAAATGTGTGTGTGTGTGTGGGGGGGAAGTAGCCTCACAAAATAAGAGAAGTAAATAAAGATAAGATACGTGGAAGTACAGGAACAGAGGCATAGAAATTAATATTTATTCAGTGCAAAATCTAGTAAATAAATGAACCGAAACTTTTGAGGTCAGTTTTAATCAACAGTTCGTGATCATTCATGGAAAACTTTCTTAAACTGACGTTTGGTCTTCTTCACAGAGTATGGAATGTACAGGGAGGAAATGAAAGAGTGGTAGAATGCAGTGTCCCTCTCTTTTTGAGTTAACTACTTCGATCTACATGTCATGTGGAAATGAAAAGAAAATCGAATTGTTCACAGAATATAGAATGTACAGGGAGGAAATGAGTTTGACGCGCAGAACTGAACGACAGTTCATTCAAAACACACAAGGAAACAAGTACGCAGGGTCGACAGAGGATGAGGAAATCATTAGAATTGACAATGGCATGGAAATGAATTCATAACAGGTTCGAAAAGAGTCAAAAAAAGGGCGTGAATTCGGTACCAAACGCCAGTAACGAAGCGGATTTCAATGCAGCTTTTATGTGCGTCACGCAGAAGTAAAGAATGAACACAGTGTCCCTTATCTGTTCAGGGTTTCTTTCAGATGCAAACAGAGTGGAAAAAGAAGTAAATGAATGCAGTTTCTTTCTGAGAAAAAAGGAATGAAAATAAAGTCTGTTCAAGGAAATAAACTTTTAAATAATTAGTGGAAAATGCTTACACCACCTTTGAAAGTGGAATGAAAAGTTGAAATACTTTATCGGATATTGTTCTAATTCAACGGTGAGAAAGCTATGAGAGTTACATCAAACTGTTAGCAAAGCTGAACTGTTGAAAGGAATTGTTAGAAAAGCAAATTCAACAAATGTAAATAGAGTTGAATAAATGTGAATGTTCTTTCGGACACTGTAACGTGAGCACTCAGAAAGAGTTCTGCTTGCTATAATTTTTGAAATCAAATCGAAATTTTTATGAGAATAAAGAGTTGTAGAAGCAGTGTATCACAAAACTTTTTAGAATTGCCATAACTTGTTTTTAGAATATAGTGATCGCATCGACCGTAGTGCGGCGAAGCCGCAGTGAGGTGATGGCGATCAGTCGGTTTAGGCAAAGTCCCCGGTTTGTGTGTTTGGCCCCCCTCCTGGTGCGCGCCGAAGGCGCGCACATAGTCTCCCCGCAGGGGCCAAACACGCTAACCGTGTAAAAAATTGCATGCTTTCTTGTTTAACGCGAAACTTTTAAAGTTTTGAGTTCTTGTTTTTATAGTATAAATTTATGCATAATGATTGAACAGACTGGTTGCATGGGGTTTTCGTGGTTTCCCTCATGTGTCACGTAAATACGGACCATTTTTTTCAAGTAATTTTTGTATTTTATGTGAGAAGACCTCCACGAAGGCATAAAAGAAAGTTGAATGTAAATGAACACAAATAAATAAAACTGAAAACAAACATGTTACAGGGAGGGAGACACAAATGCACAAATTCAATAAATATTTAAATAGGATTTTAACTGAATATACACACATCTATATAAACACATGCTACACACATTATAATTTTGAAATTAAAAGAACATAAATAAAGTAGAAATATACATATAAAGAACATGCAACAGGGAGGGAAACACGTATGTATAATGTAAGGCTACTTTCACAGCACATACTCGGGATTTCATAGCTGCACTTGCACTCATTCAATAAATATTTAAATAGAAATTAAATTGAATACACACACATCTATATGAACACATTAATTGTTAGAAGGAGTTACATTAATTGTTAGTATTATTGGATTTAAATTAATTGTTACATTAATTGTTAGTATTATTGGAGTTACATTAGTTGTTACATTAATTGTTAGTATTATTGGAGTTACATTAATTGTTAGAAGGACATTGTTAGAAGGAGGGAAACGCATATGTGATATGTAAGGCTACTATCACAGATTTTCGGGATTTCACACATGCAATAAATCAATAAATATTTCAATAGAAATTTAATCAAACACAAAAAACACATCTATATACATGCTCTCTCTCTCTCTCTCACTCACTCACTCACTCTCTCTCTATATATCTATCTGTTTATCTATCTATCTATCTATCTAACTCTATCTACCTATCTATACCTGCGTCCTTTCACGTTTGGTTTCCAAAATTAAATTGAGCGAAAACGTGTTAAAAGGTTGCCAGAAAGTAACAAAGTCGCCTTAGGAGTGCTACCAGAATTAAAAAACAGTCACGTGGAAGCGCCATTGAAATGAAAAAGGAATTTGAAATATGTATGTATTTAAAATAAAGTAAGTAAAAGTATACATACATAAAAATGTTACTGTAATGAACTGTTAGTTATGAAAAAGAAAATGATACTCAAAAGAAGTGTTAGGTGTTAAACAAAAATTATAGCAAAAAACTGTGATGAAACCTAAACAGGTATGTAACGAAAATTTAAATTAAAAAAAAATATGAACCGAAATGAATTATCCTAAAAAATATCCGATGGAATTCATTCATGTATGTTACGAAAATTTTAATTAAATAAAAAGAAATCTTACAGGGAAACTGGCGGCGCAGCGGTCGGATCGCTGAATATTGGTTTCATGAATTTGTAACATGCATAACAGACGTCCGTCCCTCATGCAGGTAGCCGCAGTATTACCTAAACAAAAAAAATGAATTGCTTATTTAAGAACATCTTAATAAAGAAAGAAAGAAACAGAAACGGGATTAAGAAATTGTGAGGTCTTATTAATGGCTAGACACCCAATAAAATAAAATGAAATCTTTAATTAATCAAAATACGGATATGGGAATAAATAACAGGAATCTCAGGGATGAGTAAAACGCGTACAAGAACATGTAAATACAGAAGGCGAAAAATTCTCTTTTGCAGAAGAAAATGTGTGTGTGTGTGTGGGGGGGGAAGTAGCCTCACAAAATAAGAGAAGTAAATAAAGATAAGATACGTGGAAGTACAGGAACAGAGGCATAGAAATTAATATTTATTCAGTGCAAAATCTAGTAAATAAATGAACCTAAACTTTTGAGGTCAGTTTTAATCAACAGTTCGTGATCATTCATGGAAAACTTTCTTAAACTGACGTTTGGTCTTCTTCACAGAGTATGGAATGTACAGGGAGGAAATGAAAGAGTGGTAGAATGCAGTGTCCCTCTCTTTTTGAGTTAACTACTTCGATCTACATGTCATGTGGAAATGAAAAGAAAATCGAATTGTTCACAGAATATAGAATGTACAGGGAGGAAATGAGTTTGACGCGCAGAACTGAACGACAGTTCATTCAAAACACACAAGGAAACAAGTACGCAGGGTCGACAGAGGATGAGGAAATCATTAGAATTGACAATGGCATGGAAATGAATTCATAACAGGTTCGAAAAGAGTCAAAAAAAGGGCGTGAATTCGGTACCAAACGCCAGTAACGAAGCGGATTTCAATGCAGCTTTTATGTGCGTCACGCAGAAGTAAAGAATGAACACAGTGTCCCTTATCTGTTCAGGGTTTCTTTCAGATGCAAACAGAGTGGAAAAAGAAGTAAATGAATGCAGTTTCTTTCTGAGAAAAAAGGAATGAAAATAAAGTTTGTTCAAGGAAATAAACTTTTAAATAATTAGTGGAAAATGCTTACACCACCTTTGAAAGTGGAATGAAAAGTTGAAATACTTTATCGGATATTGTTCTAATTCAACGGTGAGAAAGCTATGAGAGTTACATCAAACTGTTAGCAAAGCTGAACTGTTGAAAGGAATTGTTAGAAAAGCAAATTCAACAAATGTAAATAGAGTTGAATAAATGTGAATGTTCTTTCGGACACTGTAACGTGAGCACTCAGAAAGAGTTCTGCTTGCTATAATTTTTGAAATCAAATCGAAATTTTTATGAGAATAAAGAGTTGTAGAAGCAGTGTATCACAAAACTTTTTAGAATTGCCATAACTTGTTTTTAGAATATAGTGATCGCATCGACCGTAGTGCGGCGAAGCCGCAGTGAGGTGATGGCGATCAGTCGGTTTAGGCAAAGTCCCCGGTTTGTGTGTTTGGCCCCCCTCCTGGTGCGCGCCGAAGGCGCGCACATAGTCTCCCCGCAGGGGCCAAACACGCTAACCGTGTAAAAAATTGCATGCTTTCTTGTTTAACGCGAAACTTTTAAAGTTTTGAGTTCTTGTTTTTATAGTATAAATTTATGCATAATGATTGAACAGACTGGTTGCATGGGGTTTTCGTGGTTTCCCTCATGTGTCACGTAAATACGGACCATTTTTTTCAAGTAATTTTTGTATTTTATGTGAGAAGACCTCCACGAAGGCATAAAAGAAAGTTGAATGTAAATGAACACAAATAAATAAAACTGAAAACAAACATGTTACAGGGAGGGAGACACAAATGCACAAATTCAATAAATATTTAAATAGGATTTTAACTGAATATACACACATCTATATAAACACATGCTACACACATTATAATTTTGAAATTAAAAGAACATAAATAAAGTAGAAATATACATATAAAGAACATGCAACAGGGAGGGAAACACGTATGTATAATGTAAGGCTACTTTCACAGCACATACTCGGGATTTCATAGCTGCACTTGCACTCATTCAATAAATATTTAAATAGAAATTAAATTGAATACACACACATCTATATGAACACATTAATTGTTAGAAGGAGTTACATTAATTGTTAGTATTATTGGATTTAAATTAATTGTTACATTAATTGTTAGTATTATTGGAGTTACATTAGTTGTTACATTAATTGTTAGTATTATTGGAGTTACATTAATTGTTAGAAGGACATTGTTAGAAGGAGGGAAACGCATATGTGATATGTAAGGCTACTATCACAGATTTTCGGGATTTCACACATGCAATAAATCAATAAATATTTCAATAGAAATTTAATCAAACACAAAAAACACATCTATATACATGCTCTCTCTCTCTCTCTCTCACTCACTCACTCACTCTCTCTCTATATATCTATCTGTTTATCTATCTATCTATCTATCTAACTCTATCTACCTATCTATACCTGCGTCCTTTCACGTTTGGTTTCCAAAATTAAATTGAGCGAAAACGTGTTAAAAGGTTGCCAGAAAGTAACAAAGTCGCCTTAGGAGTGCTACCAGAATTAAAAAAACAGTCACGTGGAAGCGCCATTGAAATGAAAAAGGAATTTGAAATATGTATGTATTTAAAATAAAGTAAGTAAAAGTATACATACATAAAAATGTTACTGTAATGAACTGTTAGTTATGAAAAAGAAAATGATACTCAAAAGAAGTGTTAGGTGTTAAACAAAAATTATAGCAAAAAACTGTGATGAAACCTAAACAGGTATGTAACGAAAATTTAAATTAAAAAAAAATATGAACCGAAATGAATTATCCTAAAAAATATCCGATGGAATTCATTCATGTATGTTACGAAAATTTTAATTAAATAAAAAGAAATCTTACAGGGAAACTGGCGGCGCAGCGGTCGGATCGCTGAATATTGGTTTCATGAATTTGTAACATGCATAACAGACGTCCGTCCCTCATGCAGGTAGCCGCAGTATTACCTAAACAAAAAAAATGAATTGCTTATTTAAGAACATCTTAATAAAGAAAGAAAGAAACAGAAACGGGATTAAGAAATTGTGAGGTCTTTTTAATGGCTAGACACCCAATAAAATAAAATGAAATCTTTAATTAATCAAAATACGGACATGGGAATAAATAACAGGAATCTCAGCGATGAGTAAAACGCGTACAAGAACATGTAAAAACAGAAGGTGAAAAATTCTCTTTTGCAGAAGAAAATGTGTGTGTGTGTGGGGGGGGGGGAAGTAGCCTCACAAAATAAGAGAAGTAAATAAAGATAAGGTACGTGGAAGTACAGGAACAGAGGCATAGAAATTAATATTTATTCAGTGCAAAATCTAGTAAATAAATGAACCTAAACTGTTGAGGTCAGTTTTAATCAACAGTTCGTGATCATTCATGGAAAACTTTCTTAAACTGACGTTTGTTCTTCTTTACAGAGTATGGAATGTACAGGGAGGAAATGAAAGAGTGGTAGAATGCAGTGTCCCTCTCTTTTTGAGTTAACTACTTCGATCTACATGTCATGTGGAAGTGAAAAGAAAATCGAATTGTTCACAGAATATCGAATGTACAGGGAGGGAATGAGTTTGACGCGCAGAACTGAACGACAATTCATTCAAAACACACAAGGAAACAAGTACGCAGGGTCGACAGAGGATGAGGAAATCATTAGAATTGACAATGGCATGGAAATGAATTCATAACAGGTTCGAAAAGAGTCAAAAAAAGGGCGTGAATTCGGTACCAAACGCCAGTAACGAAGCGCATTTGAATGCAGCTTTTATGTGCGTCACGCAGAAGTAAAGAATGAACACAGTGTCCCTTATTTGTTCAGGGTTTCTTTCAGATGCAAACAGAGTGGAAAATGAAGTAAATGAATGCAGTTTCTTTCTGAGAAAAAAGGAATGAAAATAAAGTTTGTTCAAGGAAATAAACTTTTAAATAATTAGTGGAAAATGCTTACACCACCTTTGAAAGTGGAATGAAAACTTGAAATACTTTATCGGATATTGTTCTAATTCAACGGTGGGAAAGCTATGAGAGTTACATCAAACTGTTAGCAAAGCTGAACTGTTGAAAGGAATTGTTAGAAAAGCAAATTCAACAATTGTAAATAGAGTTGAATAAATGTGAATGTTCTTTCGGAAACTGTAACGGGAGCACTCAGAAAGAGTTGTGCTTGCTATAATTTTTGAAATGGAATCGAAATTTTTATGAGAATAAAGAGTTGTAGAAGCAGTGTATCACAAAACGTTTTAGAATTGCCATAACTTGTTTTTGGAATATAGTGATCGCATCGACCGCAGTGCGGCGAAGCCGCAGTGAGGTGATGGCGATCAGTCGGTTTAGGCAAAGTCCCCGGTTTGTGTGTTTGGCCCCCCTCCTGGTGCGCGCCGAAGGCGCGCACATAGTCTCCCCGCAGCCGCCAAACACGCTAACCGTGTAAAAAATTGCATGCTTTCTTGTTTAACGCGAAACTTTTAAAGTTTTGAGTTCTTGTTTTTATAGTATAAATTTATGCATAATGATTGAACAGACTGGTTGCATGGGGTTTTCGTCGTTTCCCTCATGTGTCACGTAAATACGGACCAGTTTTTTCAAGTCATTTTTGTATTTTATGTGAGAAGACCTCCACGAAGGCATAAAATAAAGTTGAATGTAAATGAACACAAATAAATAAAACTGAAAACAAACATGTTACAGGGAGGGAGACACAAATGCACAAATTCAATAAATATTTAAATAGGAATTTAACTGAATATACACACATCTATATAAACACATGCTACACACATTATAATTTTGAAATTTAAAGAACATAAATAAAGTAGAAATATACATATAAAGAACATGCAACAGGGAGGGAAACACGTATGTAAAATATAAGGCTACTTTCACAGCACATACTCGGGATTTCATAGCTGCACTTGCACTCATTCAATAAATATTTAAATAGAAATTAAATTGAATACACACACATCTATATGAACACATTAATTGTTAGAAGCAGTTACATTAATTGTTAGTATTATTGGAGTTAAATTAATTGTTACATTAATTGTTAGTATTATTGGAGTTACATTAATTGTTAGAAGGAGGGAAACGCATATGTGATATGTAAGGCTACTATCACAGATTTTCGGGATTTCACACATGCAATAAATCAATAAATATTTCAATAGAAATTTAATCAAACACAAAAAACACATCTATATACATGCTCCCTCTCTCTCTCTCTGTCACTCACTCACTCACTCTCTCTCTCTATATCTATCTGTCTATCTATCTATCTATCTATCTATCTCTATCTACCTATCTATACCTGCGTCCTTTCACGTTTGGTTTCCAAAATTAAATTGAGCGAAAACGTGTTAAAAGGTTGCCAGAAAGTAACGAAGTCGCCTTAGGAGTGCTACCAGAATTAAAGAACAGTCACGTGGAAGCGCCATTGAAATGAAAAAGGAATTTGAAATATGTATGTATTTAAAATAAAGTAAGTAAAAGTATACATACATAAAAATATTACTGTAATGAACTGTTAGTTATGAAAAAGAAAATGATACTCAAAAGAAGTGTTAGGTGTTAAACAAAAATTATAGCAAAAAACTGTGATGAAACCTAAACAGGTATGTAACGAAAATTTAAATTAAAAAAAAATATGAACCGAAATGAATTATCCTAAAAAATATCCGATGGAATTCATTCATGTATGTTACGAAAATTTTAATTAAATAAAAAGAAATCTTACAGGGAAACTGGCGGCGCAGCGGTCGGATCGCTGAATATTGGTTTCATGAATTTGTAACATGCATAACAGACGTCCGTCCCTCATGCAGGTAGCCGCAGTATTACCTAAACAAAAAAAATGAATTGCTTATTTAAGAACATCTTAATAAAGAAAGAAAGAAACAGAAACGTGATTAAGAAATTGTGAGGTCTTTTTAATGGCTAGACACCCAATAAAATAAAATGAAATCTTTAATTAATCAAAATACGGACATGGGAATAAATAACAGGAATCTCAGCGATGAGTAAAACGCGTACAAGAACATGTAAAAACAGAAGGTGAAAAATTCTCTTTTGCAGAAGAAAATGTGTGTGTGTGTGGGGGGGGGGAAGTAGCCTCACAAAATAAGAGAAGTAAATAAAGATAAGGTACGTGGAAGTACAGGAACAGAGGCATAGAAATTAATATTTATTCAGTGCAAAATCTAGTAAATAAATGAACCTAAACTGTTGAGGTCAGTTTTAATCAACAGTTCGTGATCATTCATGGAAAACTTTCTTAAACTGACGTTTGTTCTTCTTTACAGAGTATGGAATGTACAAGGAGGAAATGAAAGAGTGGTAGAATGCAGTGTCCCTCTCTTTTTGAGTTAACTACTTCGATCTACATGTCATGTGGAAGTGAAAAGAAAATCGAATTGTTCACAGAATATCGAATGTACAGGGAGGGAATGAGTTTGACGCGCAGAACTGAACGACAATTCATTCAAAACACACAAGGAAACAAGTACGCAGGGTCGACAGAGGATGAGGAAATCATTAGAATTGACAATGGCATGGAAATGAATTCATAACAGGTTCGAAAAGAGTCAAAAAAAGGGCGTGAATTCGGTACCAAACGCCAGTAACGAAGCGCATTTGAATGCAGCTTTTATGTGCGTCACGCAGAAGTAAAGAATGAACACAGTGTCCCTTATTTGTTCAGGGTTTCTTTCAGATGCAAACAGAGTGGAAAATGAAGTAAATGAATGCAGTTTCTTTCTGAGAAAAAAGGAATGAAAATAAAGTTTGTTCAAGGAAATAAACTTTTAAATAATTAGTGGAAAATGCTTACACCACCTTTGAAAGTGGAATGAAAACTTGAAATACTTTATCGGATATTGTTCTAATTCAACGGTGGGAAAGCTATGAGAGTTACATCAAACTGTTAGCAAAGCTGAACTGTTGAAAGGAATTGTTAGAAAAGCAAATTCAACAATTGTAAATAGAGTTGAATAAATGTGAATGTTCTTTCGGAAACTGTAACGGGAGCACTCAGAAAGAGTTGTGCTTGCTATAATTTTTGAAATGGAATCGAAATTTTTATGAGAATAAAGAGTTGTAGAAGCAGTGTATCACAAAACGTTTTAGAATTGCCATAACTTGTTTTTGGAATATAGTGATCGCATCGACCGCAGTGCGGCGAAGCCGCAGTGAGGTGATGGCGATCAGTCGGTTTAGGCAAAGTCCCCGGTTTGTGTGTTTGGCCCCCCTCCTGGTGCGCGCCGAAGGCGCGCACATAGTCTCCCCGCAGCCGCCAAACACGCTAACCGTGTAAAAAATTGCATGCTTTCTTGTTTAACGCGAAACTTTTAAAGTTTTGAGTTCTTGTTTTTATAGTATAAATTTATGCATAATGATTGAACAGACTGGTTGCATGGGGTTTTCGTCGTTTCCCTCATGTGTCACGTAAATACGGACCAGTTTTTTCAAGTCATTTTTGTATTTTATGTGAGAAGACCTCCACGAAGGCATAAAATAAAGTTGAATGTAAATGAACACAAATAAATAAAACTGAAAACAAACATGTTACAGGGAGGGAGACACAAATGCACAAATTCAATAAATATTTAAATAGGAATTTAACTGAATATACACACATCTATATAAACACATGCTACACACATTATAATTTTGAAATTTAAAGAACATAAATAAAGTAGAAATATACATATAAAGAACATGCAACAGGGAGGGAAACACGTATGTAAAATATAAGGCTACTTTCACAGCACATACTCGGGATTTCATAGCTGCACTTGCACTCATTCAATAAATATTTAAATAGAAATTAAATTGAATACACACACATCTATATGAACACATTAATTGTTAGAAGCAGTTACATTAATTGTTAGTATTATTGGAGTTAAATTAATTGTTACATTAATTGTTAGTATTATTGGAGTTACATTAATTGTTAGAAGGAGGGAAACGCATATGTGATATGTAAGGCTACTATCACAGATTTTCGGGATTTCACACATGCAATAAATCAATAAATATTTCAATAGAAATTTAATCAAACACAAAAAACACATCTATATACATGCTCCCTCTCTCTCTCTCTGTCACTCACTCACTCACTCTCTCTCTATATATCTATCTGTCTATCTATCTATCTATCTATCTATCTCTATCTACCTATCTATACCTGCGTCCTTTCACGTTTGGTTTCCAAAATTAAATTGAGCGAAAACGTGTTAAAAGGTTGCCAGAAAGTAACGAAGTCGCCTTAGGAGTGCTACCAGAATTAAAGAACAGTCACGTGGAAGCGCCATTGAAATGAAAAAGGAATTTGAAATATGTATGTATTTAAAATAAAGTAAGTAAAAGTATACATACATAAAAATATTACTGTAATGAACTGTTAGTTATGAAAAAGAAAATGATACTCAAAAGAAGTGTTAGGTGTTAAACAAAAATTATAGCAAAAAACTGTGATGAAACCTAAACAGGTATGTAACGAAAATTTAAATTAAAAAAAAATATGAACCGAAATGAATTATCCTAAAAAATATCCGATGGAATTCATTCATGTATGTTACGAAAATTTTAATTAAATAAAAAGAAATCTTACAGGGAAACTGGCGGCGCAGCGGTCGGATCGCTGAATATTGGTTTCATGAATTTGTAACATGCATAACAGACGTCCGTCCCTCATGCAGGTAGCCGCAGTATTACCTAAACAAAAAAAAAAATTAATTGCTTATTTAGGAACATCTTAATAAAGAAAGAAAGAAACAGAAACGGGATTAAGAAATTGTGAGGTCTTTTTAATGGCTAGACACCCAATAAAATAAAATGAAATCTTTAATTAATCAAAATACGGACATGGGAATAAATAACAGGAATCTCAGCGATGAGTAAAACGCGTACAAGAACATGTAAAAACAGAAGGTGAAAAATTCTCTTTTGCAGAAGAAAATGTGTGTGTGTGTGTGGGGGGGGAAGTAGCCTCACAAAATAAGAGAAGTAAATAAAGATAAGGTACGTGGAAGTACAGGAACAGAGGCATAGAAATTAATATTTATTCAGTGCAAAATCTAGTAAATAAATGAACCTAAACTGTTGAGGTCAGTTTTAATCAACAGTTCGTGATCATTCATGGAAAACTTTCTTAAACTGACGTTTGTTCTTCTTTACAGAGTATGGAATGTACAAGGAGGAAATGAAAGAGTGGTAGAATGCAGTGTCCCTCTCTTTTTGAGTTAACTACTTCGATCTACATGTCATGTGGAAGTGAAAAGAAAATCGAATTGTTCACAGAATATCGAATGTACAGGGAGGGAATGAGTTTGACGCGCAGAACTGAACGACAATTCATTCAAAACACACAAGGAAACAAGTACGCAGGGTCGACAGAGGATGAGGAAATCATTAGAATTGACAATGGCATGGAAATGAATTCATAACAGGTTCGAAAAGAGTCAAAAAAAGGGCGTGAATTCGGTACCAAACGCCAGTAACGAAGCGCATTTGAATGCAGCTTTTATGTGCGTCACGCAGAAGTAAAGAATGAACACAGTGTCCCTTATTTGTTCAGGGTTTCTTTCAGATGCAAACAGAGTGGAAAATGAAGTAAATGAATGCAGTTTCTTTCTGAGAAAAAAGGAATGAAAATAAAGTTTGTTCAAGGAAATAAACTTTTAAATAATTAGTGGAAAATGCTTACACCACCTTTGAAAGTGGAATGAAAACTTGAAATACTTTATCGGATATTGTTCTAATTCAACGGTGGGAAAGCTATGAGAGTTACATCAAACTGTTAGCAAAGCTGAACTGTTGAAAGGAATTGTTAGAAAAGCAAATTCAACAAATGTAAATAGAGTTGAATAAATGTGAATGTTCTTTCGGAAACTGTAACGGGAGCACTCAGAAAGAGTTGTGCTTGCTATAATTTTTGAAATGGAATCGAAATTTTTATGAGAATAAAGAGTTGTAGAAGCAGTGTATCACAAAACGTTTTAGAATTGCCATAACTTGTTTTTGGAATATAGTGATCGCATCGACCGCAGTGCGGCGAAGCCGCAGTGAGGTGATGGCGATCAGTCGGTTTAGGCAAAGTCCCCGGTTTGTGTGTTTGGCCCCCCTCCTGGTGCGCGCCGAAGGCGCGCACATAGTCTCCCCGCAGCCGCCAAACACGCTAACCGTGTAAAAAATTGCATGCTTTCTTGTTTAACGCGAAACTTTTAAAGTTTTGAGTTCTTGTTTTTATAGTATAAATTTATGCATAATGATTGAACAGACTGGTTGCATGGGGTTTTCGTCGTTTCCCTCATGTGTCACGTAAATACGGACCAGTTTTTTCAAGTCATTTTTGTATTTTATGTGAGAAGACCTCCACGAAGGCATAAAATAAAGTTGAATGTAAATGAACACAAATAAATAAAACTGAAAACAAACATGTTACAGGGAGGGAGACACAAATGCACAAATTCAATAAATATTTAAATAGGAATTTAACTGAATATACACACATCTATATAAACACATGCTACACACATTATAATTTTGAAATTTAAAGAACATAAATAAAGTAGAAATATACATATAAAGAACATGCAACAGGGAGGGAAACACGTATGTAAAATATAAGGCTACTTTCACAGCACATACTCGGGATTTCATAGCTGCACTTGCACTCATTCAATAAATATTTAAATAGAAATTAAATTGAATACACACACATCTATATGAACACATTAATTGTTAGAAGCAGTTACATTAATTGTTAGTATTATTGGAGTTAAATTAATTGTTACATTAATTGTTAGTATTATTGGAGTTACATTAATTGTTAGAAGGAGGGAAACGCATATGTGATATGTAAGGCTACTATCACAGATTTTCGGGATTTCACACATGCAATAAATCAATAAATATTTCAATAGAAATTTAATCAAACACAAAAAACACATCTATATACATGCTCCCTCTCTCTCTCTCTCTCTCTCTCACTCACTCACTCACTCTCTCTCTCTATATCTATCTGTCTATCTATCTATCTATCTATCTATCTCTATCTACCTATCTATACCTGCGTCCTTTCACGTTTGGTTTCCAAAATTAAATTGAGCGAAAACGTGTTAAAAGGTTGCCAGAAAGTAACGAAGTCGCCTTAGGAGTGCTACCAGAATTAAAAAACAGTCACGTGGAAGCGCCATTGAAATGAAAAAGGAATTTGAAATATGTATGTATTTAAAATAAAGTAAGTAAAAGTATACATACATAAAAATATTACTGTAATGAACTGTTAGTTATGAAAAAGAAAATGATACTCAAAAGAAGTGTTAGGTGTTAAACAAAAATTATAGCAAAAAACTGTGATGAAACCTAAACAGGTATGTAACGAAAATTTAAATTAAAAAAAAAATATGAACCGAAATGAATTATCCTAAAAAATATCCGATGGAATTCATTCATGTATGTTACGAAAATTTTAATTAAATAAAAAGAAATCTTACAGGGAAACTGGCGGCGCAGCGGTCGGATCGCTGAATATTGATTTCATGAATTTGTAACATGCATAACAGACGTCCGTCCCTCATGCAGGTAGCCGCAGTATTACCTAAACAAAAAAAAAATGAATTGCTTATTTAAGAACATCTTAATAAAGAAAGAAAGAAACAGAAACGGGATTAAGAAATTGTGAGGTCTTATTAATGGCTAGACACCCAATAAAATAAAATGAAATCTTTAATTAATCAAAATACGGACATGGGAATAAATAACAGGAATCTCAGGGATGAGTAAAACGCGTACAAGAACATGTAAATACAGAAGGCGAAAAATTCTCTTTTGCAGAAGAAAATGTGTGTGTGTGTGTGGGGGGGGGGAAGTAGCCTCACAAAATAAGAGAAGTAAATAAAGATAAGATACGTGGAAGTACAGGAACAGAGGCATAGAAATTAATATTTATTCAGTGCAAAATCTAGTAAATAAATGAACCTAAACTTTTGAGGTCAGTTTTAATCAACAGTTCGTGATCATTCATGGAAAACTTTCTTAAACTGACGTTTGGTCTTCTTCACAGAGTATGGAATGTACAGGGAGGAAATGAAAGAGTGGTAGAATGCAGTGTCCCTCTCTTTTTGACTTAACTACTTCGATCTACATGTCATGTGGAAATGAAAAGAAAATCGAATTGTTCACAGAATATAGAATGTACAGGGAGGAAATGAGTTTGACGCGCAGAACTGAACGACAGTTCATTCAAAACACACAAGGAAACAAGTACGCAGGGTCGACAGAGGATGAGGAAATCATTAGAATTGACAATGGCATGGAAATGAATTCATAACAGGTTCGAAAAGAGTCAAAAAAAGGGCGTGAATTCGGTACCAAACGCCAGTAACGAAGCGGATTTCAATGCAGCTTTTATGTGCGTCACGCAGAAGTAAAGAATGAACACAGTGTCCCTTATCTGTTCAGGGTTTCTTTCAGATGCAAACAGAGTGGAAAAAGAAGTAAATGAATGCAGTTTCTTTCTGAGAAAAAAGGAATGAAAATAAAGTCTGTTCAAGGAAATAAACTTTTAAATAATTAGTGGAAAATGCTTACACCACCTTTGAAAGTGGAATGAAAAGTTGAAATACTTTATCGGATATTGTTCTAATTCAACGGTGAGAAAGCTATGAGAGTTACATCAAACTGTTAGCAAAGCTGAACTGTTGAAAGGAATTGTTAGAAAAGCAAATTCAACAAATGTAAATAGAGTTGAATAAATGTGAATGTTCTTTCGGACACTGTAACGTGAGCACTCAGAAAGAGTTCTGCTTGCTATAATTTTTGAAATCAAATCGAAATTTTTATGAGAATAAAGAGTTGTAGAAGCAGTGTATCACAAAACTTTTTAGAATTGCCATAACTTGTTTTTAGAATATAGTGATCGCATCGACCGTAGTGCGGCGAAGCCGCAGTGAGGTGATGGCGATCAGACGGTTTAGGCAAAGTCCCCGGTTTGTGTGTTTGGCCCCCCTCCTGGTGCGCGCCGAAGGCGCGCACATAGTCTCCCCGCAGGGGCCAAACACGCTAACCTTGTAAAAAATTGCATGCTTTCTTGTTTAACGCGAAACTTTTAAAGTTTTGAGTTCTTGTTTTTATAGTATAAATTTATGCATAATGATTGAACAGACTGGTTGCATGGGGTTTTCGTCGTTTCCCTCATGTGTCACGTAAATACGGACCAGTTTTTTCAAGTCATTTTTGTATTTTATGTGAGAAGACCTCCACGAAGGCATAAAATAAAGTTGAATGTAAATGAACACAAATAAATAAAACTGAAAACAAACATGTTACAGGGAGGGAGACACAAATGCACAAATTCAATAAATATTTAAATAGGAATTTAACTGAATATACACACATCTATATAAACACATGCTACACACATTATAATTTTGAAATTAAAAGAACGTAAATAAAGTAGAAATATACATATAAAGAACATGCAACAGGGAGGGAAACACGTATGTAAAATATAAGGCTACTTTCACAGCACATACTCGGGATTTCATAGCTGCACTTGCACTCATTCAATAAATATTTAAATAGAAATTAAATTGAATACACACACATCTATATGAACACATTAATTGTTAGAAGCAGTTACATTAATTGTTAGTATTATTGGAGTTAAATTAATTGTTACATTAATTGTTAGTATTATTGGAGTTACATTAATTGTTAGAAGGAGGGAAACGCATATGTGATATGTAAGGCTACTATCACAGATTTTCGGGATTTCACACATGCAATAAATAAATAAATATTTCAATAGAAATTTAATCAAACACAAAAAACACATCTATATACATGCTCTCTCTCTCTCTCTCTCACTCACTCACTCACTCTCTCTCTCTGTCTCTATATCTATCTGTCTATCTATCTATCTATCTATCTATCTAACTCTATCTACCTATCTATACCTGCGTCCTTTCACGTTTGGTTTCCAAAATTAAATTGAGCGAAAACGTGTTAAAAGGTTGCCAGAAAGTAACGAAGTCGCCTTAGGAGTGCTACCAGAATTAAAAAACAGTCACGTGGAAGCGCCATTGAAATGAAAAAGGAATTTGAAATATGTATGTATTTAAAATAAAGTAAGTAAAAGTATACATACATAAAAATATTACTGTAATGAACTGTTAGTTATGAAAAAGAAAATGATACTCAAAAGAAGTGTTAGGTGTTAAACAAAAATTATAGCAAAAAACTGTGATGAAACCTAAACAGGTATGTAACGAAAATTTAAATTAAAAAAAAATATGAACCGAAATGAATTATCCTAAAAAATATCCGATGGAATTCATTCATGTATGTTACGAAAATTTTAATTAAATAAAAAGAAATCTTACAGGGAAACTGGCGGCGCAGCGGTCGGATCGCTGAATATTGGTTTCATGAATTTGTAACATGCATAACAGACGTCCGTCCCTCATGCAGGTAGCCGCAGTATTACCTAAACAAAAAAAAAAATGAATTGCTTATTTAAGAACATCTTAATAAAGAAAGAAAGAAACAGAAACGGGATTAAGAAATTGTGAGGTCTTATTAATGGCTAGACACCCAATAAAATAAAATGAAATCTTTAATTAATCAAAATACGGACATGGGAATAAATAACAGGAATCTCAGGGATGAGTAAAACGCGTACAAGAACATGTAAATACAGAAGGCGAAAAATTCTCTTTTGCAGAAAAAAATGTGTGTGTGTGTGGGGGGGGGGGGAAGTAGCCTCACAAAATAAGAGAAGTAAATAAAGATAAGATACGTGGAAGTACAGGAACAGAGGCATAGAAATTAATATTTATTCAGTGCAAAATCTAGTAAATAAATGAACCTAAACTTTTGAGGTCAGTTTTAATCAACAGTTCGTGATCATTCATGGAAAACTTTCTTAAACTGACGTTTGGTCTTCTTCACAGAGTATGGAATGTACAGGGAGGAAATGAAAGAGTGGTAGAATGCAGTGTCCCTCTCTTTTTGAGTTAACTACTTCGATCTACATGTCATGTGGAAGTGAAAAGAAAATCGAATTGTTCACAGAATATCGAATGTACAGGGAGGAAGTGAGTTTGACGCGCAGAACTGAACGACAATTCATTCAAAACACACAAGGCAACAAGTACGCAGGGTCGACAGAGGATGAGGAAATTATTAGAATTGACAATGGCATGGAAATGAATTCATAACAGGTTCGAGAAGAGTCAAAAAAAGGGCGTGAATTCGGTACCAAACGCCAGTAACGAAGCGCATTTCAATGCAGCTTTTATGTGCGTCACGCAGAAGTAAAGAATGAACACAGTGTCCCTTATCTGTTCAGGGTTTCTTTCATATGCATACAGAGTGGAAAAAGAAGTAAATGAATGCAGTTTCTTTCTGAGAAAAAAGGAATGAAAATAAAGTCTGTTCAAGTAAATAAACTTTTAAATAATTAGTGGAAAATGCTTACACCACCTTTAAAGTGGAATGAAAAGTTGAAATACTTTATCGGATATTGTTCTAATTCAACGGTGAGAAAGCTATGAGAGTTACATCAAACTGTTAGCAAAGCTGAACTGTTGAAAGGAATTGTTAGAAAAGCAAATTCAACAAATGTAAATAGAGTTGAATAAATGTGAATGTTCTTTCGGAAACTGTAACGGGAGCACTCAGAAAGAGTTGTGCTTGCTATAATTTTTGAAATTGAATCGAAATTTTTATGAGAATAAAGAGTTGCAGAAGCAGTGTATCACAAAACATTTTAGAATTGCCATAACTTGTTTTTGGAATATAGTGATCGCATCGACCGCAGTGAGGTGATGGCGATCAGTCGGTTTAGGTAAAGTCCCCGGTTTGTGTGTTTGGCCCCCCTCCTGGTGCGCGCCGAAGGCGCGCACATAGTCTCCCCGCAGGGTCCAAACACGCTAACCGTGTAAAAAATTGCATGCTTTCTTGTTTAACGCGAAACTTTTAAAGTTTTGAGTTCTTGTTTTTATAGTATAAATTTATGCATAATGATTGAACAGACTGGTTGCATGGGGTTTTCGTCGTTTCCCTCATGTGTCACGTAAATACGGACCAGTTTTTTCAAGTCATTTTTGTATTTTATGTGAGAAGACCTCCACGAAGGCATAAAATAAAGTTGAATGTAAATGAACACAAATAAATAAAACTGAAAACAAACATGTTACAGGGAGGGAGACACAAATGCACAAATTCAATAAATATTTAAATAGGAATTTAACTGAATATACACACATCTATATAAACACATGCTACACACATTATAATTTTGAAATTAAAAGAACGTAAATAAAGTAGAAATATACATATAAAGAACATGCAACAGGGAGGGAAACACGTATGTAAAATATAAGGCTACTTTCACAGCACATACTCGGGATTTCATAGCTGCACTTGCACTCATTCAATAAATATTTAAATAGAAATTAAATTGAATACACACACATCTATATGAACACATTAATTGTTAGAAGCAGTTACATTAATTGTTAGTATTATTGGAGTTAAATTAATTGTTACATTAATTGTTAGTATTATTGGAGTTACATTAATTGTTAGAAGGAGGGAAACGCATATGTGATATGTAAGGCTACTATCACAGATTTTCGGGATTTCACACATGCAATAAATCAATAAATATTTCAATAGAAATTTAATCAAACACAAAAAACACATCTATATACATGCTCCCTCTCTCTCTCTCTCTCACTCACTCACTCACTCTCTCTCTCTATATCTATCTGTCTATCTATCTATCTATCTATCTATCTATCTCTATCTACCTATCTATACCTGCGTCCTTTCACGTTTGGTTTCCAAAATTAAATTGAGCGAAAACGTGTTAAAAGGTTGCCAGAAAGTAACGAAGTCGCCTTAGGAGTGCTACCAGAATTAAAAAACAGTCACGTGGAAGCGCCATTGAAATGAAAAAGGAATTTGAAATATGTATGTATTTAAAATAAAGTAAGTAAAAGTATACATACATAAAAATATTACTGTAATGAACTGTTAGTTATGAAAAAGAAAATGATACTCAAAAGAAGTGTTAGGTGTTAAACAAAAATTATAGCAAAAAACTGTGATGAAACCTAAACAGGTATGTAACGAAAATTTAAATTAAAAAAAAATATGAACCGAAATGAATTATCCTAAAAAATATCCGATGGAATTCATTCATGTATGTTACGAAAATTTTAATTAAATAAAAAGAAATCTTACAGGGAAACTGGCGGCGCAGCGGTCGGATCGCTGAATATTGGTTTCATGAATTTGTAACATGCATAACAGACGTCCGTCCCTCATGCAGGTAGCCGCAGTATTACCTAAACAAAAAAAAAATGAATTGCTTATTTAAGAACATCTTAATAAAGAAAGAAAGAAACAGAAACGGGATTAAGAAATTGTGAGGTCTTATTAATGGCTAGACACCCAATAAAATAAAATGAAATCTTTAATTAATCAAAATACGGACATGGGAATAAATAACAGGAATCTCAGGGATGAGTAAAACGCGTACAAGAACATGTAAATACAGAAGGCGAAAAATTCTCTTTTGCAGAAGAAAATGTGTGTGTGTGTGTGGGGGGGGGGAAGTAGCCTCACAAAATAAGAGAAGTAAATAAAGATAAGATACGTGGAAGTACAGGAACAGAGGCATAGAAATTAATATTTATTCAGTGCAAAATCTAGTAAATAAATGAACCTAAACTTTTGAGGTCAGTTTTAATCAACAGTTCGTGATCATTCATGGAAAACTTTCTTAAACTGACGTTTGGTCTTCTTCACAGAGTATGGAATGTACAGGGAGGAAATGAAAGAGTGGTAGAATGCAGTGTCCCTCTCTTTTTGACTTAACTACTTCGATCTACATGTCATGTGGAAATGAAAAGAAAATCGAATTGTTCACAGAATATAGAATGTACAGGGAGGAAATGAGTTTGACGCGCAGAACTGAACGACAGTTCATTCAAAACACACAAGGAAACAAGTACGCAGGGTCGACAGAGGATGAGGAAATCATTAGAATTGACAATGGCATGGAAATGAATTCATAACAGGTTCGAAAAGAGTCAAAAAAAGGGCGTGAATTCGGTACCAAACGCCAGTAACGAAGCGCATTTGAATGCAGCTTTTATGTGCGTCACGCAGAAGTAAAGAATGAACACAGTGTCCCTTATTTGTTCAGGGTTTCTTTCAGATGCAAACAGAGTGGAAAATGAAGTAAATGAATGCAGTTTCTTTCTGAGAAAAAAGGAATGAAAATAAAGCTTGTTCAAGGAAATAAACTTTTAAATAATTAGTGGAAAATGCTTACACCACCTTTGAAAGTGGAATGAAAACTTGAAATACTTTATCGGATATTGTTCTAATTCAACGGTGGGAAAGCTATGAGAGTTACATCAAACTGTTAGCAAAGCTGAACTGTTGAAAGGAATTGTTAGAAAAGCAAATTCAACAAATGTAAATAGAGTTGAATAAATGTGAATGTTCTTTCGGAAACTGTAACGGGAGCACTCAGAAAGAGTTGTGCTTGCTATAATTTTTGAAATGGAATCGAAATTTTTATGAGAATAAAGAGTTGTAGAAGCAGTGTATCACAAAACGTTTTAGAATTGCCATAACTTGTTTTTGGAATATAGTGATCGCATCGACCGCAGTGCGGCGAAGCCGCAGTGAGGTGATGGCGATCAGTCGGTTTAGGCAAAGTCCCCGGTTTGTGTGTTTGGCCCCCCTCCTGGTGCGCGCCGAAGGCGCGCACATAGTCTCCCCGCAGCCGCCAAACACGCTAACCGTGTAAAAAATTGCATGCTTTCTTGTTTAACGCGAAACTTTTAAAGTTTTGAGTTCTTGTTTTTATAGTATAAATTTATGCATAATGATTGAACAGACTGGTTGCATGGGGTTTTCGTGGTTTCCCTCATGTGTCACGTAAATACGGACCAGTTTTTTCAAGTCATTTTTGTATTTTATGTAAGAAGACCTCCACGAAGGCATAAAATAAAGTTGAATGTAAATGAACACAAATAAATAAAACTGAAAACAAACATGTTACAGGGAGGGAGACACAAATGCACAAATTCAATAAATATTTAAACAGGAATTTAACTGAATATACACACATCTATATAAACACATGCTACACACATTATAATTTTGAAATTAAAAGAACATAAATAAAGTAGAAATATACATATAAAGAACATGCAACAGGGAGGGAAACACGTATGTAAAATGTAAGGCTACTTTCACAGCACATACTCGGGATTTCATAGCTGCACTTGCACTCATTCAATAAATATTTAAATAGAAATTAAATTGAATACACACACATCTATATGAACACATTTATTGTTAGAAGGAGTTACATTAATTGTTAGTATTATTGGAGTTAAATTAATTGTTACATTAATTGTTAGTATTATTGGAGTTACATTAATTGTTACATTAATTGTTAGTATTATTGGAGTTACATTAATTGTTAGAAGGACATTGTTAGAAGGAGGGAAACACATATGTGATATGTAAGGCTACTATCACAGATTTTCGGGATTTCACACATGCAATAAATCAATAAATATTTCAACAGAAATTTAATCAAACACAAAAAATACATCTATATACATGTTCTCTCTCTCTCTCTCTCACTCACTCTCTCTCTCTCTCTATATATATATCTATCTGTCTATCTATCTATCTATCTATCTAACTCTATCTACCTATCTATACCTGCGTCCTTTCACGTTTGGTTTCCAAAATTAAATTGAGCGAAAACGTGTTAAAAGGTTGCCAGAAAGTAACGAAGTCGCCTTAGGAGTGCTACCAGAATTAAAAAACAGTCACGTGGAAGCGCCATTGAAATGAAAAAGGAATTTGAAATATGTATGTATTTAAAATAAAGTAAGTGAAAGTATACATACATAAAAATGTTACTGTAATGAACTGTTAGTTATGAAAAAGAAAATGATACTCAAAAGAAGTGTTAGGTGTTAAACAAAAATTATAGCAAAAAACTGTGATGAAACCTAAACAGGTATGTAACGAAAATTTAAATTAAAAAAAATATGAACCGAAATGAATTGTCCTAAAAAATATCCGATGGAATTCATTCATGTATGTTACGAAAATTTTAATTAAATAAAAAGAAATCTTACAGGGAAACTGGCGGCGCAGCGGTCGGATCGCTGAATATTCGTTTCATGAATTTGTAACATGCATAACAGACGTCCGTCCCTCATGCAGGTAGCCGCAGTATTACCTAAACAAAAAAAAATGAATTGCTTATTTAAGAACATCTTAATAAAGAAAGAAAGAAACAGAAACGGGATTAAGAAATTGTGAGACCTTATTAATGGCTAGACACCCAATAAAATAAAATGAAATCTTTAATTAATCAAAATACGGACATGGGAATAAATAACAGGAATCTCAGCGATGAGTAAAACGCGTACAAGAACATGTAAAAACAGAAGGCGAAAAATTCTCTTTTGCGGAAGAAAATGTGTGTGTGTGTGGGAGGGGAGTAGCCTCACAAAATAAGAGAAGTAAATAAAGATAAGATACGTGGAAGTACAGGAACAGAGGCATAGAAACTAATATTTATTCAGTGCAAAATCTAGTAAATAAATGAATCTAAACTGTTGAGGACAGTTTTAATCAACAGTTCGTGATCATTCATGGAAAACTTTCGTAAACTGACGTTTGGTCTTCTTCACAGAGTATGGAATGTACAGGGAGGAAATGAAAGAGTGGTAGAATGCAGTGTCCCTCTCTTTTTGAGTTAACTACTTCGATCTACATGTCATGTGGAAGTGAAAAGAAAATCGAATTGTTCACAGAATATCGAATGTACAGGGAGGAAATGAGTTTGACGCGCAGAACTGAACGACAATTCATTCAAAACACACAAGGAAACAAGTACGCAGGGTCGACAGAGGATGAGGAAATCATTAGAATTGACAATGGCATGGAAATGAATTCATAACAGGTTCGAAAAGAGTCAAAAAAAGGGCGTGAATTCGGTACCAAACGCCAGTAACGAAGCGCATTTCAATGCAGCTTTTATGTGCGTCACGAAGAAGTAAAGAATGAACACAGTGTCCCTTATCTGTTCAGGGTTTCTTTCAAATGCAAACAGAGTGGAAAAAGAAGTAAATGAATGCAGTTTCTTTCTGAGAAAAAAGGAATGAAAATAAAGTCTGTTCAAGGAAATAAACTTTTAAATAATTAGTGGAAAATGCTTACACCACCTTTAAAGTGGAATGAAAAGTTGAAATACTTTATCGGATATTGTTCTAATTCAACGGTGAGAAAGCTATGAGAGTTACATCAAACTGTTAGCAAAGCTGAACTGTTGAAAGGAATTGTTAGAAAAGCAAATTCAACAAATGTAAATAGAGTTGAATAAATGTGAATGTTCTTTCGGAAACTGTAACGGGAGCACTCAGAAAGAGTTGTGCTTGCTATAATTTTTGAAATGGAATCGAAATTTTTATGAGAATAAAGAGTTGTAGAAGCAGTGTATCACAAAACTTTTTAGAATTGCCATAACTTGTTTTTGGAATATAGTGATCGCATCGACCGCAGTGCGGCAAAGCCGCAGTGAGGTGATGGCGATCAGACGGTTTGGGCAAAGTCCCCGGTTTGTGTGTTTGGCCCCCCTCCTGGTGCGCGCCGAAGGCGCGCACATAGTCTCCTCGCAGGGGCCAAACACGCTAACCGTGTAAAAAATTGCATGCTTTCTTGTTTAACGCGAAACTTTTAAAGTTCTGAGTTCTTGTTTTTATAGTATAAATTTATGCATAATGATTGAACAGACTGGTTGCATGGGGTTTTCGTGGTTTCCCTCATGTGTCACGTAAATACGGACCAGTTTTTTCAAGTCATTTTTGTATTTCATGTGAGAAGACCTCCACGAAGGCATAAAATAAAGTTGAATGTAAATGAACACAAATAAATAAAACTGAAAACAAACATGTTACAGGGAGGGAGACACAAATGCACAAATTCAATAAATATTTAAATAAGAATTTAACTAAATATACACACATCTATATAAACACATGCTACACACATTATAATTTTGAAATTAAAAGAACATAAATAAAGTAGAAATATACATATAAAGAACATGCAACAGGGAGGGAAACACGTATGTAAAATGTAAGGCTACTTTCACAGCACATACTCGGGATTTCATAGCTGCACTTGCACTCATTCAATAAATATTTAAATAGAAATTAAATTGAATACACACACATCTATATGAACACATTAATTGTTAGAAGGAGTTACATTAATTGTTAGTATTATTGGAGTTAAATTAATTGTTACATTAATTGTTAGTATTATTGGAGTTACATTAATTGTTACATTAATTGTTAGTATTATTGGAGTTACATTAATTGTTAGAAGGACATTGTTAGAAGGAGGGAAACACATATGTGATATGTAAGGCTACTATCACAGATTTTCGGGATTTCACACATGCAATAAATCAATAAATATTTCAACAGAAATTTAATCAAACACAAAAATACATCTATATACATGCTCTCTCTCTCTCTCTCTCACTCACTCTCTCTCTCTCTATATATATATATCTATCTGTCTATCTATCTATCTATCTATCTATCTAACTCTATCTACCTATCTATACCTGCGTCCTTTCACGTTTGGTTTCCAAAATTAAATTGAGCGAAAACGTGTTAAAAGGTTGCCAGAAAGTAACGAAGTCGCGTTAGGAGTGCTACCAGAATTAAAAGACAGTCACGTGGAAGCGCCATTGAAATGAAAAAGGAATTTGAAATATGTATGTATTTAAAGTAAAGTAAGTAAAAGTATACATACATAAAAATATTACTGTAATGAACTGTTAGTTATGAAAACGAAAATGATACTCAAAAGATGTGTTAGGTGTTAAACAAAAATTATAGCAAAAAACTGTGATGAAACCTAAACAGGTATGTAACGAAAATTTAAATTAAAAAAAATATGAACCGAAATGAATTATCCTAAAAAATATCCGATGGAATTCATTCATGTATGTTACGAAAATTTTAATTAAATAAAAAGAAATCTTACAGGGAAACTGGCGGCGCAGCTGTCGGATCGCTAAATATTGGTTTCATGAATTTGTAACATGCATAACAGACGTCCGTCCCTCATGCAGGTAGCCGCAGTATTACCTAAACAAAAAAAAATGAATTGCTTATTTAAGAACATCTTAATAAAGAAAGAAAGAAACAGAAACGGGATTAAGAAATTGTGAGGTCTTATTAATGGCTAGACACCCAATAAAATAAAATGAAATCTTTAATTAATCAAAATACGGACATGGGAATAAATAACAGGAATCTCAGCGATGAGTAAAACGCGTTCAAGAACATGTAAAAACAGAAGGCGAAAAATTCTCTTTTGCAGAAGAAAATGTGTGTGTGTGTGGGGGGGGGGGCTAACAAAATAAGAGAAGTAAATAAAGATAAGATACGTGGAAGTACAGGAACAGAGGCATAGAAACTAATATTTATTCAGTGCAAAATCTAGTAAATAAATGAATCTAAACTGTTGAGGTCAGTTTTAATCAACAGTTCGTGATCATTCATGGAAAACTTTCGTAAACTGACGTTTGGTCTTCTTCACAGAGTATGGAATGTACAGGGAGGAAATGAAAGAGTGGTAGAATGCAGTGTCCCTCTCTTTTTGAGTTAACTACTTCGATCTACATGTCATGTGGAAGTGAAAAGAAAATCGAATTGTTCACAGAATATCGAATGTACAGGGAGGAAATGAGTTTGACGCGCAGAACACAACGACAATTCATTCAAAACACACAAGGAAACAAGTACGCAGGGTCGACAGAGGATGAGGAAATCATTAGAATTGACAATGGCATGGAAATGAATTCATAACAGGTTCGAAAAGAGTCAAAAAAAGGGCGTGAATTCGGTACCAAACGCCAGTAACGAAGCGCATTTCAATGCAGCTTTTATGTGCGTCACGCAGAAGTAAAGAATGAACACAGTGTCCCTTATCTGTTCAGGGTTTCTTTCAGATGCAAAGAGAGTGGAAAAAGAAGTAAATGAATGCAGTTTCTTTCTGAGAAAAAGGGAATGAAAATAAAGTCTGTTCAAGGAAATAAACTTTTAAATAATTAGTGGAAAATGCTTACACCACCTTTGAAAGTGGAATGAAAAGTTGAAATACTTTATCGGATATTGTTCTTATTCAACGGTGAGAAAGCTATGAGAGTTACATCAAACTGTTAGCAAAGCTGAACTGTTGAAAGGAATTGTTAGAAAAGCAAATTCAACAAATGTAAATAGAGTTGAATAAATGTGAATGTTCTTTCGGAAACTGTAACGGGAGCACTCAGAAAGAGTTGTGCTTGCTATAAATTTTGAAATGGAATCGAAATTTTTATGAGAATAAAGAGTTGTAGAAGCAGTGTATCACAAAACTTTTTAGAATTGCCATAACTTGTTTTTGGAATATAGTGATCGCATCGACCGCAGTGCGGCGAAGCCGCAGTGAGGTGATGGCGATCAGACGGTTTAGGCAAAGTCCCCGGTTTCTGTGTTTGGTCCCCCTCCTGGTGCGCGCCGAAGGCGCGCACATAGTCTCCCCGCAGGGGCCAAACACGCTAACCGTGTAAAAAACTGCATGCTTTCTTGTTTAACGCGAAACTTTTAAAGTTTTGAGTTCTTGTTTTTATAGTATAAATTTATGCATAATGATTGAACAGACTGGTTGCATGGGATTTTCGTGGTTTCCCTCATGTGTCACGTAAATACGGACCAGTTTTTTCAAGTCATTTTTCTATTTCATGTGAGAAGACCTCCACGAAGGCATAAAATAAAGTTGAATGTAAATGAACACAAATAAATAAAACTGAAAACAAACATGTTACAGGGAGGGAGACACAAATGCACAAATTCAATAAATATTTAAATAGGAATTTAACTAAATATACACACATCTATATAAACACATGCTACACACGTTATAATTTTGAAATTAAAAGAACATAAATAAAGTAGAAATATACATATAAAGAACATGCAACAGGGAGGGAAACACGTATGTAAAATGTAAGGCTACTTTCACAGCACATACTCGGGATTTCATAGCTGCACTTGCACTCATTCAATAAATATTTAAATAGAAATTAAATTGAATACACACACATCTATATGAACACATTAATTGTTAGAAGGAGTTACATTAATTGTTAGTATTATTGGAGTTAAATTAATTGTTACATTAATTGTTAGTATTATTGGAGTTACATTAATTGTTAGAAGGACATTGTTAGAAGGAGGGAAACGCATATGTGATATGTAAGGCTACCATCACAGATTTTCGGGATTTCACACATGCAACAAATCAATAAATATTTCAATAGAAATTTAATCAAACACAAAAAACACATCTATATACATGCTCTCTCTCTCTCTCTCTCTCACTCACTCACTCTCTCTCTATATATATATCTATCTGTCTATCTATCTATCTATCTATCTAACTCTATCTACCTATCTATACCTGCATCCTTTCACGTTTGGTTTCCAAAATTAAATTGAGCGAAAACGTGTTAAAAGGTTGCCAGAAAGTAACGAAGTCGCCTTATGAGTGCTACCAGAATTAAAAAACAGTCACGTGGAAGCGCCATTGAAATGAAAAAGGAATTTGAAATATGTATGTATTTAAAATAAAGTAAGTAAAAGTATACATACATAAAAATATTACTGTAATGAACTGTTAGTTATGAAAAAGAAAATGATACTCAAAAGAAGTGTTAGGTGTTAAACAAAAATTATAGCAAAAAACTGTGATGAAACCTAAACAGGTATGTAATGAAAATTTAAATTAAAAAAAAATATGAACCGAAATGAATTATCCTAAAAAATATCCGATGGAATTCATTCATGTATGTTACGAAAATTTTAATTAAATAAAAAGAAATCTTACAGGGAAACTGGCGGCGCAGCGGTCGGATCGCTAAATATTGGTTTCATGAATTTGTAACATGCATAACAGACGTCCGTCCCTCATGCAGGTAGCCGCAGTATTACCTAAACAAAAAAAAAATGAATTGCTTATTTAAGAACATCTTAATAAAGAAAGAAAGAAACAGAAACGGGATTAAGAAATTGTGAGGTTTTATTAATGGCTAGACACCCAATAAAATAAAATGAAATCTTTAATTAATCAAAATACGGACATGGGAATAAATAACAGGAATCTCAGCGATGAGTAAAACGCGTACAAGAACATGTAAAAACAGAAGGCGAAAAATTCTCTTTTGCAGAAGAAAATGTGTTTGTGGGGGAAGGGAAGTAGCCTCACAAAATAAGAGAAGTAAATAAAGATAAGATACGTGGAAGTACAGGAACAGAGGCATAGAAATTGATATTTATTCATTGCAAAATCTAGTAAATAAATGAACCTAAACTGTTGAGGTCAGTTTTAATCAACAGTTCGTGATCATTCATGGAAAACTTTCTTAAACTGACGTTTGGTCTTCTTCACAGAGTATGGAATGTACAGGGAGGAAATGAAAGAGTGGTAGAATGCAGTGTCCCTCTCTTTTTGAGTTAACTACTTCGATCTACATGTCATGTGGAAGTGAAAAGAAAATCGAATTGTTCACAGAATATCGAATGTACAGGGAGGAAATGAGTTTGACGCGCAGAACTGAACGACAATTCATTCAAAACACACAAGGAAACAAGTACGCAGGGTCGACAGGGGATGAGGAAATCATTAGAATTGACAATGGCATGGAAATGAATTCATAACAGGTTCGAAAAGAGTCAAAAAAAGGGCGTGAATTCGGTACCAAACGCCAGTAACGAAGCGCATTTCAATGCAGCTTTTATGTGCGTCACGCAGAAGTAAAGAATGAACACAGTGTCCCTTATCTGTTCAGGGTTTCTTTCAAATGCAAACAGAGTGGAAAAAGAAGTAAATGAATGCAGTTTCTTTCTGAGAAAAAAGGAATGAAAATAAAGTCTGTTCAAGGAAATAAACTTTTAAATAATTAGTGGAAAATGCTTACACCACCTTTAAAGTGGAATGAAAAGTTGAAATACTTTATCGGATATTGTTCTAATTCAACGGTGAGAAAGCTATGAGAGTTACATCAAACTGTTAGCAAAGCTGAACTGTTGAAAGGAATTGTTAGAAAAGCAAATTCAACAAATGTAAATAGAGTTGAATAAATGTGAATGTTCTTTCGGAAACTGTAACGGGAGCACTCAGAAAGAGTTGTGCTTGCTATAATTTTTTAAATGGAATCGAAATTTTTATGAGAATAAAGAGTTGTAGAAGCAGTGTATCACAAAACTTTTTAGAATTGCCATAACTTGTTTTTGGAATATAGTGATCGCATCGACCGCAGTGCGGCAAAGCCGCAGTGAGGTGATGGCGATCAGACGGTTTGGGCAAAGTCCCCGGTTTGTGTGTTTGGCCCCCCTCCTGGTGCGCGCCGAAGGCGCGCACATAGTCTCCCCGCAGGGGCCAAACACGCTAACCGTGTAAAAAATTGCATGCTTTCTTGTTTAACGCGAAACTTTTAAAGTTCTGAGTTCTTGTTTTTATAGTATAAATTTATGCATAATGATTGAACAGACTGGTTGCATGGGGTTTTCGTGGTTTCCCTCATGTGTCACGTAAATACGGACCAGTTTTTTCAAGTCATTTTTGTATTTCATGTGAGAAGACCTCCACGAAGGCATAAAATAAAGTTGAATGTAAATGAACACAAATAAATAAAACTGAAAACAAACATGTTACAGGGAGGGAGACACAAATGCACAAATTCAATAAATATTTAAATAAGAATTTAACTAAATATACACACATCTATATAAACACATGCTACACACATTATAATTTTGAAATTAAAAGAACATAAATAAAGTAGAAATATACATATAAAGAACATGCAACAGGGAGGGAAACACGTATGTAAAATGTAAGGCTACTTTCACAGCACATACTCGGGATTTCATAGCTGCACTTGCACTCATTCAATAAATATTTAAATAGAAATTAAATTGAATACACACACATCTATATGAACACATTAATTGTTAGAAGGAGTTACATTAATTGTTAGTATTATTGGAGTTAAATTAATTGTTACATTAATTGTTAGTATTATTGGAGTTACATTAATTGTTACATTAATTGTTAGTATTATTGGAGTTACATTAATTGTTAGAAGGACATTGTTAGAAGGAGGGAAACACATATGTGATATGTAAGGCTACTATCACAGATTTTCGGGATTTCACACATGCAATAAATCAATAAATATTTCAACAGAAATTTAATCAAACACAAAAATACATCTATATACATGCTCTCTCTCTCTCTCTCTCACTCACTCTCTCTCTCTCTATATATATATCTATCTGTCTATCTATCTATCTATCTATCTATCTAACTCTATCTACCTATCTATACCTGCGTCCTTTCACGTTTGGTTTCCAAAATTAAATTGAGCGAAAACGTGTTAAAAGGTTGCCAGAAAGTAACGAAGTCGCGTTAGGAGTGCTACCAGAATTAAAAGACAGTCACGTGGAAGCGCCATTGAAATGAAAAAGGAATTTGAAATATGTATGTATTTAAAGTAAAGTAAGTAAAAGTATACATACATAAAAATATTACTGTAATGAACTGTTAGTTATGAAAACGAAAATGATACTCAAAAGATGTGTTAGGTGTTAAACAAAAATTATAGCAAAAAACTGTGATGAAACCTAAACAGGTATGTAACGAAAATTTAAATTAAAAAAAATATGAACCGAAATGAATTATCCTAAAAAATATCCGATGGAATTCATTCATGTATGTTACGAAAATTTTAATTAAATAAAAAGAAATCTTACAGGGAAACTGGCGGCGCAGCTGTCGGATCGCTAAATATTGGTTTCATGAATTTGTAACATGCATAACAGACGTCCGTCCCTCATGCAGGTAGCCGCAGTATTACCTAAACAAAAAAAAATGAATTGCTTATTTAAGAACATCTTAATAAAGAAAGAAAGAAACAGAAACGGGATTAAGAAATTGTGAGGTCTTATTAATGGCTAGACACCCAATAAAATAAAATGAAATCTTTAATTAATCAAAATACGGACATGGGAATAAATAACAGGAATCTCAGCGATGAGTAAAACGCGTTCAAGAACATGTAAAAACAGAAGGCGAAAAATTCTCTTTTGCAGAAGAAAATGTGTGTGTGTGGGGGGGGGGGCTAACAAAATAAGAGAAGTAAATAAAGATAAGATACGTGGAAGTACAGGAACAGAGGCATAGAAACTAATATTTATTCAGTGCAAAATCTAGTAAATAAATGAACCTAAACTGTTGAGGTCAGTTTTAATCAACAGTTCGTGATCATTCATGGAAAACTTTCTTAAACTGACGTTTGGTCTTCTTCACAGAGTGTGGAATGTACAGGGAGGAAATGAAAGAGTGGTAGAATGCAGTGTCCCTCTCTTTTTGAGTTAACTACTTCGATCTACATGTCATGTGGAAGTGAAACGAAAATCGAATTGTTCACAGAATATCGAATGTACAGGGAGGAATTGAGTTTGACGCGCAGAACTGAACGACAATTCATTCAAAACACACAAGGAAACAAGTACGCAGGGTCGACAGAGGATGAGGAAATCATTAGAATTGACAATGGCATGGAAATGAATTCATAACAGGTTCGAAAAGAGTCAAAAAAAGGGCGTGAATTCGGTACCAAACGCCAGTAACGAAGCGCATTTCAATGCAGCTTTTATGTGCGTCACGAAGAAGTAAAGAATGAACACAGTGTCCCTTATCTGTTCAGGGTTTCTTTCAGATGCAAAGAGAGTGGAAAAAGAAGTAAATGAATGCAGTTTCTTTCTGAGAAAAAGGGAATGAAAATAAAGTCTGTTCAAGGAAATAAACTTTTAAATAATTAGTGGAAAATGCTTACACCACCTTTGAAAGTGGAATGAAAAGTTGAAATACTTTATCGGATATTGTTCTAATTCAACGGTGAGAAAGCTATGAGAGTTACATCAAACTGTTAGCAAAGCTGAACTGTTGAAAGGAATTGTTAGAAAAGCAAATTCAACAAATGTAAATAGAGTTGAATAAATGTGAATGTTCTTTCGGAAACTGTAACGGGAGCACTCAGAAAGAGTTGTGCTTGCTATAAATTTTGAAATGGAATCGAAATTTTTATGAGAATAAAGAGTTGTAGAAGCAGTGTATCACAAAACTTTTTAGAATTGCCATAACTTGTTTTTGGAATATAGTGATCGCATCGACCGCAGTGCGGCGAAGCCGCAGTGAGGTGATGGCGATCAGACGGTTTAGGCAAAGTCCCCGGTTTGTGTGTTTGGTCCCCCTCCTGGTGCGCGCCGAAGGCGCGCACATAGTCTCCCCGCAGGGGCCAAACACGCTAACCGTGTAAAAAACTGCATGCTTTCTTGTTTAACGCGAAACTTTTAAAGTTTTGAGTTCTTGTTTTTATAGTATAAATTTATGCATAATGATTGAACAGACTGGTTGCATGGGATTTTCGTGGTTTCCCTCATGTGTCACGTAAATACGGACCAGTTTTTTCAAGTCATTTTTCTATTTCATGTGAGAAGACCTCCACGAAGGCATAAAATAAAGTTGAATGTAAATGAACACAAATAAATAAAACTGAAAACAAACATGTTACAGGGAGGGAGACACAAATGCACAAATTCAATAAATATTTAAATAGGAATTTAACTAAATATACACACATCTATATAAACACATGCTACACACGTTATAATTTTGAAATTAAAAGAACATAAATAAAGTAGAAATATACATATAAAGAACATGCAACAGGGAGGGAAACACGTATGTAAAATGTAAGGCTACTTTCACAGCACATACTCGGGATTTCATAGCTGCACTTGCACTCATTCAATAAATATTTAAATAGAAATTAAATTGAATACACACACATCTATATGAACACATTAATTGTTAGAAGGAGTTACATTAATTGTTAGTATTATTGGAGTTAAATTAATTGTTACATTAATTGTTAGTATTATTGGAGTTACATTAATTGTTAGAAGGACATTGTTAGAAGGAGGGAAACGCATATGTGATATGTAAGGCTACCATCACAGATTTTCGGGATTTCACACATGCAACAAATCAATAAATATTTCAATAGAAATTTAATCAAACACAAAAAACACATCTATATACATGCTCTCTCTCTCTCTCTCTCTCGCACTCACTCACTCTCTCTCTATATATATATCTATCTGTCTATCTATCTATCTATCTATCTAACTCTATCTACCTATCTATACCTGCATCCTTTCACGTTTGGTTTCCAAAATTAAATTGAGCGAAAACGTGTTAAAAGGTTGCCAGAAAGTAACGAAGTCGCCTTAGGAGTGCTACCAGAATTAAAAAACAGTCACGTGGAAGCGCCATTGAAATGAAAAAGGAATTTGAAATATGTATGTATTTAAAATAAAGTAAGTGAAAGTATACATACATAAAAATATTACTGTAATGAACTGTTAGTTATGAAAAAGAAAATGATACTCAAAAGAAGTGTTAGGTGTTAAACAAAAATTATAGCAAAAAACTGTGATGAAACCTAAACAGGTATGTAACGAAAATTTAAATTAAAAAAAATATGAACCGAAATGAATTATCCTAAAAAATATCCGATGGAATTCATTCATGTATGTTACGAAAATTTTAATTAAATAAAAAGAAATCTTACAGGGAAACTGGCGGCGCAGCGGTCGGATCGCTGAATATTGGTTTCATGAATTTGTAACATGCATAACAGACGTCCGTCCCTCATGCAGGTAGCCGCAGTATTACCTAAACAAAAAAAAATGAATTGCTTATTTAAGAACATCTTAATAAAGAAAGAAAGAAACAGAAACGGGATTAAGAAATTGTGAGCTCTTATTAATGGCTAGACTCCCAATAAAATAAAATGAAATCTTTAATTAATCAAAATACGGACATGGGAATAAATAACAGGAATCTCAGCGATGAGTAAAACGCGTACAAGAACATGTAAAAACAGAAGGCGAAAAATTCTCTTTTGCAGAAGAAAATGTGTGTGTGTGGGGGGGGGGGGGAAGTAGCCTCACAAAATAAGAGAAGTAAATAAAGATAAGATACGTGGAAGTACAGGAACAGAGGCATAGAAATTAATATTTATTCAGTGCAAAATCTAGTAAATAAATGAACCTAAACTGTTGAGGTCAGTTTTAATCAACAGTTCGTGATCATTCATGGAAAACTTTTATAAACTGACGTTTGGTCTTCTTCACAGAGTATGGAATGTACAGGGAGGAAATGAAAGAGTGGTAGAATGCAGTGTCCCTCTCTTTTTGAGTTAACTACTTCGATCTACATGTCATGTGGAAGTGAAAAGAAAATCGAATTGTTCACAGAATATCGAATGTACAGGGAGGAAATGAGTTTGACGCGCAGAACACAACGACAATTCATTCAAAACACACAAGGAAACAAGTACGCAGGGTCGACAGAGGATGAGGAAATCATTAGAATTGACAATGGCATGGAAATGAATTCATAACAGGTTCGAAAAGAGTCAAAAAAAGGGCGTGAATTCGGTACCAAACGCCAGTAACGAAGCGCATTTCAATGCAGCTTTTATGTGCGTCACGAAGAAGTAAAGAATGAACACAGTGTCCCTTATCTGTTCAGGGTTTCTTTCAGATGCAAAGAGAGTGGAAAAAGAAGTAAATGAATGCAGTTTCTTTCTGAGAAAAAGGGAATGAAAATAAAGTCTGTTCAAGGAAATAAACTTTTAAATAATTAGTGGAAAATGCTTACACCACCTTTGAAAGTGGAATGAAAAGTTGAAATACTTTATCGGATATTGTTCTAATTCAACGGTGAGAAAGCTATGAGAGTTACATCAAACTGTTAGCAAAGCTGAACTGTTGAAAGGAATTGTTAGAAAAGCAAATTCAACAAATGTAAATAGAGTTGAATAAATGTGAATGTTCTTTCGGAAACTGTAACGGGAGCACTCAGAAAGAGTTGTGCTTGCTATAAATTTTGAAATGGAATCGAAATTTTTATGAGAATAAAGAGTTGTAGAAGCAGTGTATCACAAAACTTTTTAGAATTGCCATAACTTGTTTTTGGAATATAGTGATCGCATCGACCGCAGTGCGGCGAAGCCGCACTGAGGTGATGACGATCAGACGGTTTTTGCAAAGTCCCCGGTTTGTGTGTTTGGTCCCCCTCCTGGTGCGCGCCGAAGGCGCGCACATAGTCTCCCCGCAGGGGCCAAACACGCTAACCGTGTAAAAAACTGCATGCTTTCTTGTTTAACGCGAAACTTTTAAAGTTTTGAGTTCTTGTTTTTATAGTATAAATTTATGCATAATGATTGAACAGACTGGTTGCATGGGATTTTCGTGGTTTCCCTCATGTGTCACGTAAATACGGACCAGTTTTTTCAAGTCATTTTTCTATTTCATGTGAGAAGACCTCCACGAAGGCATAAAATAAAGTTGAATGTAAATGAACACAAATAAATAAAACTGAAAACAAACATGTTACAGGGAGGGAGACACAAATGCACAAATTCAATAAATATTTAAATAGGAATTTAACTAAATATACACACATCTATATAAACACATGCTACACACGTTATAATTTTGAAATTAAAAGAACATAAATAAAGTAGAAATATACATATAAAGAACATGCAACAGGGAGGGAAAGACGTATGTAAAATGTAAGGCTACTTTCACAGCACATACTCGGGATTTCATAGCTGCACTTGCACTCATTCAATAAATATTTAAATAGAAATTAAATTGAATACACACACATCTATATGAACACATTAATTGTTAGAAGGAGTTACATTAATTGTTAGTATTATTGGAGTTACATTAATTGTTACATTAATTGTTAGTATTATTGGAGTTACATTAATTGTTAGAAGGACATTGTTAGAAGGAAGGAAACGCATATGTGATATGTAAGGCTACTATCACAGATTTTCGGGATTTCACACATGCAATAAATCAATAAATATTTCAATAGAAATTTAATCAAACACAAAAAACACATCTATATACATGCTCTCTCTCTCTCACTCACTCACTCACTCTCTCTCTCTCTATATATATATCTATCAGTCTATCTATCTATCTATCTATCTAACTCTATCTACCTATCTATACCTGCGTCCTTTCACGTTTGGTTTCCAAAATTAAATTGAGCGAAAACTTGTTAAAAGGTTGCCAGAAAGTAACGAAGTCGCCTTAGGAGTGCTACCAGAATTAAAAAACAGTCACGTGGAAGCGCCATTGAAATGAAAAAGGAATTTGAAATATGTATGTATTTAAAATAAAGTAAGTAAAAGTATACATACATAAAAATATTACTCTAATGAACTGTTAGTTATGAAAAAGAAAATGATACTCAAAAGAAGTGTTAGGTGTTAAACAAAAATTATAGCAAAAAACTGTGATGAAACCTAAACAGGTATGTAACGAAAATTTAAATTAAAAAAAAATATGAACCGAAATGAATTATCCTAAAAAATATCCGACGGAATTCATTCATGTATGTTACGAAAATTTTAATTAAATAAAAAGAAATCTTACAGGGAAACTGGCGGCGCAGCGGTCGGATCGCTGAATATTGGTTTCATGAATTTGTAACATGCATAACAGACGTCCGTCCCTCATGCAGGTAGCCGCAGTATTACCTAAACAAAAAAAAAATGAATTGCTTATTTAAGAACATCTTAATAAAGAAAGAAAGATACAGAAACGGGATTAAGAAATTGTGAGGTCTTATTAATGGCTAGACACCCAATAAAATAAAATGAAATCTTTAATTAATCAAAATACGGACATGGGAATAAATAACAGGAATCTCAGCGATGAGTAAAACGCGTACAAGAACATTTAAAAACAGAAGGCGAAAAATTCTCTTTTGCAGAAGAAAATGTGTGTGTGTGTGGGGGGGGGAAGGAGCCTCACAAAATAAGAGAAGTAAATAAAGATAAGATACGTGGAAGTACAGGAACAGAGGCATAGAAATTAATATTTATTCAGTGCAAAATCTAGTAAATAAATGAACCTAAACTGTTGAGGTCAGTTTTAATCAACAGTTCGTGATCATTCATGGAAAACTTTCTTAAACTGACGTTTGGTCTTCTTCACAGAGTATGGAATGTACAGGGAGGAAATGAAAGAGTGGTAGAATGCAGTGTCCCTCTCTTTTTGAGTTAACTACTTCGATCTACATGTCATGTGGAAGTGAAAAGAAAATCGAATTGTTCACAGAATATCGAATGTACAATGAGGAAATGAGTTTGACGCGCCGAACTGAACGACAATTCATTCAAAACACACAAGGAAACAAGTACGCAGGGTCGACAGAGGATGAGGAAATCATTAGAATTGACAATGGCATGGAAATGAATTCATAACAGGTTCGAAAAGAGTCAAAAAAAGGGCGTGAATTCGGTACCAAACGCCAGTAACGAAGCGCATTTCAATGCAGCTTTTATGTGCGTCACGCAGAAGTAAAGAATGAACACAGTGTCCCTTATCTGTTCAGGGTTTCTTTCAGATGCAAACAGAGTGGAAAAAGAAGTAAATGAATGCAGTTTCTTTCTGAGAAAAAAGGAATGAAAATAAAGTCTGTTCAAGAAATAAACTTTTAAATAATTAGTGGAAAATGCTTACACCACCTTTGAAAGTGGAATGAAAAGTTGAAATACTTTATCGGATATTGTTCTAATTCAACGGTGAGAAAGCTATGAGAGTTACATCAAACTGTTAGCAAAGCTGAACTGTTGAAAGGAATTGTTAGAAAAGCAAATTCAACAAATGTAAATAGAGTTGAATAAATGTGAATGTTCTTTCGGAAACTATAACGGGAGCACTCAGAAAGAGTTGTGCTTGCTATAATTTTTGAAATGGAATCGAAATTTTTATGAGAATAAAGAGTTGTAGAAGCAGTGTATCACAAAACTTTTTAGAATTGCCATAACTTGTTTTTGGAATATAGTGACCGCATCGACCGCAGTGCGGCGAAGCCGCAGTGAGGTGATGGCGATCAGTCGGTTTAGGCAAAGTCCCCGGTTTGTGTGTTTGGCCCCCTCCTGGTGCGCGCCGAAAGCGCGCACATAGTCTCCCCGCAGGGGCCAAACACGCTAACCTTGTAAAAAATTGCATGCTTTCTTGTTTAACGCGAAACTTTTAAAGTTTTGAGTTCTTGTTTTTATAGTATAAATTTATGCAGAATGATTGAACAGACTGGTTGCATGGGGTTTTCGTGGTTTCCCTCATGTGTCACGTAAATACGGACCAGTTTTTTCAAGTCATTTTTGTATTTTATGTGAGAAGACCTCCACGAAGGCATAAAATAAAGTTGAATGTAAATGAACACAAATAAATAAAACTGAAAACAAACGTGTTACAGGGAGGGAGACACAAATGCACAAATTCAATAAATATTTAAATAGGAATTTAACTGAATATACACACATCTATATAAACACAAGCTACACACATTATAATTTTGAAATTAAAAGAACATAAATAAAGTAGAAATATACATATAAAGAACATGCAACAGGGAGGGAAACACGTATGTAAAATGTAAGGCTACTTTCACAGCACATACTCGGGATTTCATAGCTGCACTTGCACTCATTCAATAAATATTTAAATAGAAATTAAATTGAATACACACACATCTATATGAACACATTAATTGTTAGAAGGAGTTACATTAATTGTTAGTATTATTGGAGTTAAATTAATTGTTACATTAATTGTTAGTATTATTGGAGTTACATTAATTGTTACATTAATTGTTAGTATTATTGGAGTTACATTAATTGTTAGAAGGACATTGTTAGAAGGAAGGAAACGCATATGTGATATGTAAGGCTACTATCACAGATTTTCGGGATTTCACACATGCAATAAATCAATAAATATTTCAATAGAAATTTAATCAAACACAAAAAACACATCTATATACATGCTCTCTCTCTCTCACTCACTCACTCACTCTCTCTCTCTATATATATATATCTATCAGTCTATCTATCTATCTATCTATCTCACTCTATCTACCTATCTATACCTGCGTCCTTTCACGTTTGGTTTCCAAAATTAAATTGAGCGAAAACTTGTTAAAAGGTTGCCAGAAAGTAACGAAGTCGCCTTAGGAGTGCTACCAGAATTAAAAAACAGTCACGTGGAAGGGCCATTGAAATGAAAAAGGAATTTGAAATATGTATGTATTTAAAATAAAGTAAGTGAAAGTATACATACATAAAAATATTACTCTAATGAACTGTTAGTTTTGAAAAAGAAAATGATACTCAAAAGAAGTGTTTAGTGTTATACAAAAATTATAGCAAAAAACTGTGATGAAACCTAAACAGGTATGTAACGAAAATTTAAATTAAAAAAAAATATGAACCGAAATGAATTATCCTAAAAAATATCCGACGGAATTCATTCATGTTTGTTACGAAAATTTTAATTAAATAAAAAGAAATCTTACAGGGAAACTGGCGGCGCAGCGGTCGGATCGCTGAATATTGGTTTCATGAATTTGTAACATGCATAACAGACGTCCGTCCCTCATGCAGGTAGCCGCAGTATTACCTAAACAAAAAAAAAATGAATTGCTTATTTAAGAACATCTTAATAAAGAGAGAAAGAAACAGAAACGGGATTAAGAAATTGTCAGGTCTTATTAATGGCTAGACACCCATTAAAATAAAATGAAATCTTTAATTAATCAAAATACGGACATGGGAATAAATAACAGGAATCTCAGCGATGAGTAAAACGCGTACAAGAACATGTAAAAACAGAAGGCGAAAAATTCTCTTTTGCAGAAGAAAATATGTGTGTGTGGGGGGGGGGAAGTAGCCTCACAAAATAAGAGAAGTAAATAAAGATAAGATACGTGGAAGTACAGGAACAGAGACACAGAAATTAATATTTATTCAGTGCAAAATCTAGTAAATAAATGAACCTAAACTGTTGAGGTCAGTTTTAATCAACAGTTCGTGATCATTTATGAACAACTTTCTTAAACTGACTTTTGGTCTTCTTCACAGAGTATGGAATGTACAGGGAGGAAATGAAAGAGTGGTAGAATGCAGTGTCCCTCTCTTTTTGAGTTGACTACTTCGATCTACATGTCATGTGGAAGTGAAAAGAAAATCGAATTGTTCACAGATTATCGAATGTACCGGGAGGAAATGAGTTTGACGCGCAGAACTGAACGACAATTCATTCAAAACACACAAGGAAACAAGTACGCACGGTCGACAGGGGATGAGGAAATCATTAGAATTGACAATGGCATGGAAATGAATTCATAACAGGTTCGAAAAGAGTTAAAAAAAGGGCGTGAATTCGGTACCAAACGCCAGTAACGAAGCGCATTTCAATGCAGCTTTTATGTGCGTCACGCAGAAGTAAAGAATGAACACAGTGTCCCTTATCTGTTCAGGGTTTCTTTCAGATGCAAACAGAGTGGAAAAAGAAGTAAATGAATGCAGTTTCTTTCTGAGAAAAAAGGAATGAAAATAAAGTCTGTTCAAGGAAATAAACTTTTAAATAATTAGTGGAAAATGCTTACACCACCTTTGAAAGTGGAATGAAAAGTTGAAATACTTTATCGGATATTGTTCTAATTCAACGGTGAGAAAGCTATGAGAGTTACATCAAACTGTTAGCAAACCTGAACTGTTGAAAGGAATTGTTAGAAAAGCAAATTCAACAAATGTAAATAGAGTTGAATAAATGTGAATGTTCTTTCGGAAACTGTAACGGGAGCACTCAGAAAGAGTTGTGCTTGCTATAATTTTTGAAATGGAATCGAAATTTTTATGAGAATAAAGAGTTGTAGAAGCAGTGTATCACAAAACTTTTTAGAATTGCCATAACTTGTTTTTGGAATATAGTGATCGCATCGACCGCAGTGCGACGAAGCCGCAGTGAGGTGATGGCGATCAGTCGGTTTAGGCAAAGTCCCCGGTTTGTGTGTTTGGCCCCCCTCCTCGTGCGCGCCGAAGGCGCGCACATAGTCTCCCCGCAGGGGCCAAACACGCTAACCGTGTAAAAAATTGCATGCTTTCTTGTTTAACGCGAAACCTTTAAAGTTTTGAGTTCTTGTTTTTATAGTATAAATTTATGCATAATGATTGAACAGACTGGTTGCATGGGGTTTTCGTGGTTTCCCTCATGTGTCACGTAAATACGGACCAGTTTTTTCAAGTCATTTTTGTATTTTATGTGAGAAGACCTCCACGAAGGCATAAAATAAAGTTGAATGTAAATGAACACAAATAAATAAAACTGAAAACAAACATGTTACAGGGAGGGAGACACAAATGCACAAATTCAATAAATATTTAAATAGGAATTTAACTGAATATACACACATCTATATAAACACATGCTACACACATTATAATTTTGAAATTAAAAGAACATAAATAAAGTAGAAATATACATATAAAGGACATGCAACAGGGAGGGAAACACGTATGTAAAATGTAAGGCTACTTTCACAGCACATACTCGGGATTTCATAGCTGCACTTGCACTCATTCAATAAATATTTAAATAGAAATTAAATTGAATACACACACATCTATATGAACACATTAATTGTTAGAAGGAGTTACATTAATTGTTAGTATTATTGGAGTTAAATTAATTGTTACATTAATTGTTAATATTATTGGAGTTACATTAATTGTTACATTAATTGTTAGTATTATTGGAGTTACATTAATTGTTAGAAGGACATTGTTAGAAGGAGGGAAACGCATATGTGATATGTAAGGCTACTATCACAGATTTTCGGGATTTCACACATGCAATAAATCAATAAATATTTCAATAGAAATTTAATCAAACACAAAAAACACATCTATATACATGCTCTCTCTCTCTCTCTCTCACTCACTCACTCACTCTCTCTCTCTGTCTCTATATCTATCTGTCTATCTATCTATCTATCTATCTATCTAACTCTATCTACCTATCTATACCTGCGTCCTTTCACGTTTGGTTTCCAAAATTAAATTGAGCGAAAACGTGTTAAAAGGTTGCCAGAAAATAACGAAGTCGCCTTAGGAGTGCTACCAGAATTAAAAAACAGTCACGTGGAAGCGCCATTGAAATGAAAAAGGAATTTGAAATATGTATGTATTTAAAATAAAGTAAGTAAAAGTATACATACATAAAAATATTACTGTAATGAACTGTTAGTTATGAAAAAGAAAATGATACTCAAAAGAAGTGTTAGGTGTTAAACAAAAATTATAGCAAAAAACTGTGATGAAACCTAAACAGGTATGTAACGAAAATTTAAATTAAAAAAAAATATGAACCGAAATGAATTATCCTAAAAAATATCCGATGGAATTCATTCATGTATGTTACGAAAATTTTAATTAAATAAAAAGAAATCTTACAGGGAAACTGGCGGCGCAGCGGTCGGATCGCTGAATATTGGTTTCATGAATTTGTAACATGCATAACAGACGTCCGTCCCTCATGCAGGTAGCCGCAGTATTACCTAAACAAAAAAAAATGAATTGCTTATTTAAGAACATCTTAATAAAGAAAGAAAGAAACAGAAACGGGATTAAGAAATTGTGAGGTCTTATTAATGGCTAGACACCCAATAAAATAAAATGAAATCTTTAATTAATCAAAATACGGACATGGGAATAAATAACAGGAATCTCAGCGATGAGTAAAACGCGTACAAGAACATGTAAAAACAGAAGGCGAAAAATTCTCTTTTGCAGAAGAAAATGTGTGTGTGCGGGGGGGGGGAAGTAGCCTCACAAAATAAGAGAAGTAAATAAAGATAAGATACGTGGAAGTACAGGAACAGAGGCATAGAAATTAATATTTATTCAGTGCGAAATCTAGTAAATAAATGAACCTAAACTGTTGAGGTCAGTTTTAATCAACAGTTCGTGATCATTCATGGAAAACTTTCTTAAACTGACGTTTGGTCTTCTTCACAGAGTATGGAATGTACAGGGAGGAAATGAAAGAGGGGTAGAATGCAGTGTCCCTCTCTTTTTGAGTTAACTACTTCGATCTACATGTCATGTGGAAGTGAAAAGAAAATCGAATTGTTCACAGAATATCGAATGTACAGGGAGGAAATGAGTTTGACGCGCAGAACTGAACGACAATTCATTCAAAACACACAAGGAAACAAGTACGCAGGTCGACAGAGGATGAGGAAATCATTAGAATTGACAATGGCATGGAAATGAATTCATAACAGGTTCGAAAAGAGTCAAAAAAAGGGCGTGAATTCGGTACCAAACGCCAGTAACGAAGCGCATTTCAATGCAGCTTTTATGTGCATCACGCAGAAGTAAAGAATGAACACAGTGTCCCTTATCTGTTCAGGGTTTCTTTCAGATGCAAAGAGAGTGGAAAAAGAAGTAAATGAATGCAGTTTCTTTCTGAGAAAAAAGGAATGAAAATAAAGTCTGTTCAAGGAAATAAACTTTTAAATAATTAGTGGAAAATGCTTACACCACCTTTGAAAGTGGAATGAAAAGTTGAAATACTTTATCGGATATTGTTCTAATTCAACGGTGAGAAAGCTATGAGAGTTACATCAAACTGTTAGCAAAGCTGAACTGTTGAAAGGAATTGTTAGAAAAGCAAATTCAACAAATGTAAATAGAGTTGAATAAATGTGAATGTTCTTTCGAAAACTGTAACGGGAGCACTCAGAAAGAGTTGTGCTTGCTATAATTTTTGAAATGGAATCGAAATTTTTATGAGAATAAAGAGTTGTAGAAGCAGTGTATCACAAAACTTTTTAGAATTGCCATAACTTGTTTTTGGAATATAGTGATCGCATCGACCGCAGTGCGGCGAAGCCGCAGTGAGGTGATGGCGATCAGTCGGTTTAGGCAAAGTCCCCGGTTTGTGTGTTTGGCCCCCCTCCTGGTGCGCGCCGAAGGCGCGCACATAGTCTCCCCGCAGGGGCCAAACACGCTAACCGTGTAAAAAATTGCATGCTTTCTTGTTTAACGCGAAACTTTTAAAGTTTTGAGTTCTTGTTTTAATAGTATAAATTTATGCATAATGATTGAACAGACTGGTTGCATGGGGTTTTCGTGGTTTCCCTCATGTGTCACGTAAATACGGACCAGTTTTTTCAAGTCATTTTTGTATTTTATGTGAGAAGACCTCCACGAAGGCATAAAATAAAGTTGAATGTAAATGAACACAAATAAATAAAACTGAAAACAAACATGTTACAGGGAGGGAGACACAAATGTACAAATTCAATAAATATTTAAATAGGAATTTAACTGAATATACACACATCTATATAAACACATGCTACACACATTATAATTTTGAAATTAAAAGAACATAAATAAAGTAGAAATATACATATAAAGAACATGCAACAGGGAGGGAAACACGTATGTAAAATGTAAGGCTACTTTCACAGCACATACACGGTAATTCATAGCTGCACTTGCACTCATTCAATAAATATTTAAATAGAAATTAAATTGAATACACACACATCTATATGAACACATTAATTGTTAGAAGGAGTTACATTAATTGTTAGTATTATTGGAGTTAAATTAATTGTTACATTAATTGTTAGTATTATTGGAGTTACATTAATTGTTACATTAATTGTTAGTATTATTGGAGTTAAATTAATTGTTACATTAATTGTTAGTATTATTGGAGTTACATTAATTGTTACATTAATTGTTAGTATTATTGGAGTTACATTAATTGTTAGAAGGACATTGATAGAAATAGGGAAACGCCTATGTGATATGTAAGGCTACTACCACAGATTTTCGGGATTTCACACATGCAATAAATCAATAAATATTTCAATAGAAATTTAATTAAACGCAAAAAACACATCTATATACATGCTCTCTCTCTCTCTCTCACTCACTCACTCACTCTCTCTCTCTATATCTATCTGTCTATCTATCTATCTATCTATCTAACTCTATCTACCTATCTGTACCTGCGTCCTTTCACGTTTGGTTTCCAAAATTAAATTGAGCGAAAACGTGTTAAAAGATTGCCAGAAAGTAACGAAGTCGCCTTAGGAGTGCTACCAGAATTAAAAAACAGTCACGTGGAAGCGCCATTGAAATGAAAAAGGAATTTGAAATATGTATGTATTTAAAATAAAGTAAGTAAAAGTATACATACATAAAAATATTACTGTAATGAACTGTTAGTTATGAAAAAGAAAATGATACTCAAAAGAAGTGTTAGGTGTTAAACAAAAATTATAGCAAAAAACTGTGATGAAACCTAAACAGGTACGTAAGGAAAATTTAAATTAAAAAAAAATATGAACCGAAATGAATTATCCTAAAAAATATCCGATGGAATTCATTCATGTATGTTACGAAAATTTTAATTAAATAAAAAGAAATCTTACAGGGAAACTGGCGGCGCAGCGGTCGGATCGCTGAATATTGGTTTCATGAATTTGTAACATGCATAACAGACGTCCGTCCCTCATGTAGGTAGCCGCAGTATTACCTAAACAAAAAAAAAAAAATGAATTGCTTATTTAAGAAAATCTTAATAAAGAAAGAAAGAAACAGAAACGGGATTAAGAAATTGTGAGGTCTTATTAATGGCTAGACACCCAATAAAATAAAATGAAATCTTTAATTAATCAAGATGCGGACATGGGAATAAGTAACAGGAATCTCAGCGATGAGTAAAACGCGTACAAGAACATGTAAAAACAGAAGGCGAAAAATTCTCCTTTGCAGAAGAAAATGTGTGTGGGGGGGGAAGTAGCCTCACAAAATAAGAGAAGTAAATAAAGATAAGATACTTGGAAGTACAGGAACAGAGGCATAGAAATTAATATTTATTCAGTGCAAAATCTAGTAAATAAATGAACCTAAACTGTTGAGGTCAGTTTTAATCAACAGTTCGTGATCATTCATGGAAAACTTTCTTAAACTGACGTTTGGTCTTCTTCACAGAGTATGGAATGTACAGGGAGGAAATGAAAGAGTGGTAGAATGCAGTGTCCCTCTCTTCTTGAGTTAACTACTTCGATCTACATGTCATGTGGAAGTGAAAAGAAAATCGAATTGTTCACAGAATATCGAATGTACAGGGAGGAAATGAGTTTGACGCGCAGAACTGAACGACAATTCATTCAAAACACACAAGGAAACAAGTACGCAGGGTCGACAGAGGATGAGGAAATCATTAGAATTGACAATGGCATGGAAATGAATACATAACAGGTTCGAAAAGAGTCAAAAAAAGGGCGTGAATTCGGTACCAAACGCCAGTAACGAAGGGCATTTCAATGCAGCTTTTATGTGCGTCACGCAGAAGTAAAGAATGAACACAGTGTCCCTTATCTGTTCAGGGTTTCTTTCAGATGCAAACAGAGTGGAAAAAGAAGTAAATGAATGCAGTTTCTTTCTGAGAAAAAAGGAATGAAAATAAAGTCTGTTCAAGGAAATAAACTTTTAAATAATTAGTGGAAAATGCTTACACCACCTTTGAAAGTGGAATGAAAAGTTGAAATACTTTATCGGATATTGTTCTAATTCAACGGTGAGAAAGCTATGAGAGTTACATCAAACTGTTAGCAAAGCTGAACTGTTGAAAGGAATTGTTAGAAAAGCAAATTCAACAAATGTAAATAGAGTCTAATAAATGTGAATGTTCTTTCGGAAACTGTAACGGGAGCACTCAGAAAGAGTTGTGCTTGCTATAATTTTTGAAATGGAATCGAAATTTTTATGAGAATAAAGAGTTGTAGAAGCAGTGTATCACAAAACTTTTTAGAATTGCCATAACTTGTTTTTGGAATATAGTGATCGCATCGACCTCAGTGAGGTGATGGCGATCAGTCGGTTTAGGCAAAGTCCCCGGTTTGTGTGTTTGGCCCCCCTCCTGGTGCGCGCCGAAGGCGCGCACATAGTCTCCCCTCAGGGGCCAAACACGCTAACCGTGTAAAAAATTGCATGCTTTCTTGTTTAACGCGAAACTTTTAAAGTTTTGAGTTCTTGTTTTTATAGTATAAATTTATGCATAATGATTGAACAGACTGGTTGCATGGGGTTTTCGTGGTTTCCCTCATGTGTCACGTAAATACGGACAGTTTTTTCAAGTCATTTTTGTATTTTATGTGAGAAGACCTCCACGAAGGCATAAAATAAAGTTGAATGTAAATGAACACAAATAAATAAAACTGAAAACAAACATGTTACAGGGAGGGAGACACAAATGCACAAATTGAATAAATATTTAAATAGGAATTTAACTGAATATACACACATCTATATAAACACATGCTACACACATTATAATTTTGAAATTAAAAGAACATAAATAAAGTAGAAATATACATATAAAGAACATGCAAGAGGGAGGGAAACACGTATGTAAAATGTAAGGCTACTTTCACAGCACATACTCGGGATTTCATAGCTGCACTTGCACTCATTCAATAAATATTTAAATAGAAATTAAATTGAATACACACACATCTATATGAACACCTTAATTGTTAGAAGGAGTTACATTAATTGTTAGTATTATTGGAGTTAAATTAATTGTTACATTAATTGTTAGTATTATTGGAGTTACATTAATTGTTACATTAATTGTTAGTATTATTGGAGTTACATTAATTGTTAGAAGGACATTGTTAGAAGGAGGGAAACGCATATGTGATATGTAAGGCTACTATCACAGATTTTCGGGATTTCACACATGCAATAAATCAATAAATATTTCAATAGAAATTTAATCAAACACAAAAAACACATCTATATACATGCTCTCTCTCTCTCTCTCACTCACTCACTCACTCTCTCTCTCTATATCTATCTGTCTATCTATCTATCTATCTATCTAACTCTATCTACCTATCTATACCTGCGTCCTTTCACGTTTGGTTTCCAAAATTAAATTGAGCGAAAACGTGTTAAAAGGTTGCCAGAAAGTAACGAAGTCGCCTTAGGAGTGCTACCAGAATTAAAAAACAGTCACGTGGAAGCGCCATTGAAATGAAAAAGGAATTTGAAATATATATGTATTTAAAATAAAGTAAGTAAAAGTATACATACATAAAAATATTACTGTAATGAACTGTTAGTTATGAAAAAGAAAATGATACTCAAAAGAAGTGTTAGGTGTTAAACAAAAATTATAGCAAAAAACTGTGATGAAACCTAAACAGGTATGTAACGAAAATTTAAATTAAAAAAAAATATGAACCGAAATGAATTATCCTAAAAAATATCCGATGGAATTCATTCATGTATGTTACGAAAATTTTAATTAAATAAAAAGAAATCTTACAGGGAAACTGGCGGCGCAGCGGTCGGATCGCTGAATATTGGTTTCATGAATTTGTAACATGCATAACAGACGTCCGTCCCTCATGTAGGTAGCCGCAGTATTACCTAAACAAAAAAAAAATGAATTGCTTATTTAAGAAAATCTTAATAAAGAAAGAAAGAAACAGAAACGGGATTAAGAAATTGTGAGGTCTTATTAATGGCTAGACACCCAATAAAATAAAATGAAATCTTTAATTAATCAAGATGCGGACATGGGAATAAGTAACAGGAATCTCAGCGATGAGTAAAACGCGTACAAGAACATGTAAAAACAGAAGGCGAAAAATTCTCCTTTGCAGAAGAAAATGTGTGTGGGGGGGGAAGTAGCCTCACAAAATAAGAGAAGTAAATAAAGATAAGATACTTGGAAGTACAGGAAAAGAGGCATAGAAATTAATATTTATTCAGTGCAAAATCTAGTAAATAAATGAACCTAAACTGTTGAGGTCAGTTTTAATCAACAGTTCGTGATCATTCATGGAAAACTTTCTTAAACTGACGTTTGGTCTTCTTCACAGAGTATGGAATGTACAGGGAGGAAATGAAAGAGTGGTAGAATGCAGTGTCCCTCTCTTCTTGAGTTAACTACTTCGATCTACATGTCATGTGGAAGTGAAAAGAAAATCGAATTGTTCACAGAATATCGAATGTACAGGGAGGAAATGAGTTTGACGCGCAGAACTGAACGACAATTCATTCAAAACACACAAGGAAACAAGTACGCAGGGTCGACAGAGGATGAGGAAATCATTAGAATTGACAATGGCATGGAAATGAATACATAACAGGTTCGAAAAGAGTCAAAAAAAGGGCGTGAATTCGGTACCAAACGCCAGTAACGAAGGGCATTTCTATGCAGCTTTTATGTGCGTCACGCAGAAGTAAAGAATGAACACAGTGTCCCTTATCTGTTCAGGGTTTCTTTCAGATGCAAACAGAGTGGAAAAAGAAGTAAATGAATGCAGTTTCTTTCTGAGAAAAAAGGAATGAAAATAAAGTCTGTTCAAGGAAATAAACTTTTAAATAATTAGTGGAAAATGCTTACACCACCTTTGAAAGTGGAATGAAAAGTTGAAATACTTTATCGGATATTGTTCTAATTCAACGGTGAGAAAGCTATGAGAGTTACATCAAACTGTTAGCAAAGCTGAACTGTTGAAAGGAATTGTTAGAAAAGCAAATTCAACAAATGTAAATAGAGTTGAATAAATGTGAATGTTCTTTCGAAAACTGTAACGGGAGCACTCAGAAAGAGTTGTGCTTGCTATAATTTTTGAAATGGAATCGAAATTTTTATGAGAATAAAGAGTTGTAGAAGCAGTGTATCACAAAACTTTTTAGAATTGCCATAACTTGTTTTTGGAATATAGTGATCGCATCGACCGCAGTGCGGCGAAGCCGCAGTGAGGTGATGGCGATCAGTCGGTTTAGGCAAAGTCCCCGGTTTGTGTGTTTGGCCCCCCTCCTGGTGCGCGCCGAAGGCGCGCACATAGTCTCCCCGCAGGGGCCAAACACGCTAACCGTGTAAAAAATTGCATGCTTTCTTGTTTAACGCGAAACTTTTAAAGTTTTGAGTTCTTGTTTTAATAGTATAAATTTATGCATAATGATTGAACAGACTGGTTGCATGGGGTTTTCGTGGTTTCCCTCATGTGTCACGTAAATACGGACCAGTATTTTCAAGTCATTTTTGTATTTTATGTGAGAAGACCTCCACGAAGGCATAAAATAAAGTTGAATGTAAATGAACACAAATAAATAAAACTGAAAACAAACATGTTACAGGGAGGGAGACACAAATGTACAAATTCAATAAATATTTAAATAGGAATTTAACTGAATATACACACATCTATATAAACACATGCTACACACATTATAATTTTGAAATTAAAAGAACATAAATAAAGTAGAAATATACATATAAAGAACATGCAACAGGGAGGGAAACACGTATGTAAAATGTAAGGCTACTTTCACAGCACATACACGGTAATTCATAGCTGCACTTGCACTCATTCAATAAATATTTAAATAGAAATTAAATTGAATACACACACATCTATATGAACACATTAATTGTTAGAAGGAGTTACATTAATTGTTAGTATTATTGGAGTTAAATTAATTGTTACATTAATTGTTAGTATTATTGGAGTTACATTAATTGTTACATTAATTGTTAGTATTATTGGAGTTAAATTAATTGTTACATTAATTGTTAGTATTATTGGAGTTACATTAATTGTTACATTAATTGTTAGTATTATTGGAGTTACATTAATTGTTAGAAGGACATTGATAGAAATAGGGAAACGCCTATGTGATATGTAAGGCTACTACCACAGATTTTCGGGATTTCACACATGCAATAAATCAATAAATATTTCAATAGAAATTTAATTAAACGCAAAAAACACATCTATATACATGCTCTCTCTCTCTCTCTCACTCACTCACTCACTCTCTCTCTCTATATCTATCTGTCTATCTATCTATCTATCTATCTAACTCTATCTACCTATCTGTACCTGCGTCCTTTCACGTTTGGTTTCCAAAATTAAATTGAGCGAAAACGTGTTAAAAGATTGCCAGAAAGTAACGAAGTCGCCTTAGGAGTGCTACCAGAATTAAAAAACAGTCACGTGGAAGCGCCATTGAAATGAAAAAGGAATTTGAAATATGTATGTATTTAAAATAAAGTAAGTAAAAGTATACATACATAAAAATATTACTGTAATGAACTGTTAGTTATGAAAAAGAAAATGATACTCAAAAGAAGTGTTAGGTGTTAAACAAAAATTATAGCAAAAAACTGTGATGAAACCTAAACAGGTACGTAAGGAAAATTTAAATTAAAAAAAAATATGAACCGAAATGAATTATCCTAAAAAATATCCGATGGAATTCATTCATGTATGTTACGAAAATTTTAATTAAATAAAAAGAAATCTTACAGGGAAACTGGCGGCGCAGCGGTCGGATCGCTGAATATTGGTTTCATGAATTTGTAACATGCATAACAGACGTCCGTCCCTCATGTAGGTAGCCGCAGTATTACCTAAACAAAAAAAAAAAATGAATTGCTTATTTAAGAAAATCTTAATAAAGAAAGAAAGAAACAGAAACGGGATTAAGAAATTGTGAGGTCTTATTAATGGCTAGACACCCAATAAAATAAAATGAAATCTTTAATTAATCAAGATGCGGACATGGGAATAAGTAACAGGAATCTCAGCGATGAGTAAAACGCGTACAAGAACATGTAAAAACAGAAGGCGAAAAATTCTCCTTTGCAGAAGAAAATGTGTGTGGGGGGGGAAGTAGCCTCACAAAATAAGAGAAGTAAATAAAGATAAGATACTTGGAAGTACAGGAACAGAGGCATAGAAATTAATATTTATTCAGTGCAAAATCTAGTAAATAAATGAACCTAAACTGTTGAGGTCAGTTTTAATCAACAGTTCGTGATCATTCATGGAAAACTTTCTTAAACTGACGTTTGGTCTTCTTCACAGAGTATGGAATGTACAGGGAGGAAATGAAAGAGTGGTAGAATGCAGTGTCCCTCTCTTCTTGAGTTAACTACTTCGATCTACATGTCATGTGGAAGTGAAAAGAAAATCGAATTGTTCACAGAATATCGAATGTACAGGGAGGAAATGAGTTTGACGCGCAGAACTGAACGACAATTCATTCAAAACACACAAGGAAACAAGTACGCAGGGTCGACAGAGGATGAGGAAATCATTAGAATTGACAATGGCATGGAAATGAATACATAACAGGTTCGAAAAGAGTCAAAAAAAGGGCGTGAATTCGGTACCAAACGCCAGTAACGAAGGGCATTTCAATGCAGCTTTTATGTGCGTCACGCAGAAGTAAAGAATGAACACAGTGTCCCTTATCTGTTCAGGGTTTCTTTCAGATGCAAACAGAGTGGAAAAAGAAGTAAATGAATGCAGTTTCTTTCTGAGAAAAAAGGAATGAAAATAAAGTCTGTTCAAGGAAATAAACTTTTAAATAATTAGTGGAAAATGCTTACACCACCTTTGAAAGTGGAATGAAAAGTTGAAATACTTTATCGGATATTGTTCTAATTCAACGGTGAGAAAGCTATGAGAGTTACATCAAACTGTTAGCAAAGCTGAACTGTTGAAAGGAATTGTTAGAAAAGCAAATTCAACAAATGTAAATAGAGTCTAATAAATGTGAATGTTCTTTCGGAAACTGTAACGGGAGCACTCAGAAAGAGTTGTGCTTGCTATAATTTTTGAAATGGAATCGAAATTTTTATGAGAATAAAGAGTTGTAGAAGCAGTGTATCACAAAACTTTTTAGAATTGCCATAACTTGTTTTTGGAATATAGTGATCGCATCGACCTCAGTGAGGTGATGGCGATCAGTCGGTTTAGGCAAAGTCCCCGGTTTGTGTGTTTGGCCCCCCTCCTGGTGCGCGCCGAAGGCGCGCACATAGTCTCCCCTCAGGGGCCAAACACGCTAACCGTGTAAAAAATTGCATGCTTTCTTGTTTAACGCGAAACTTTTAAAGTTTTGAGTTCTTGTTTTTATAGTATAAATTTATGCATAATGATTGAACAGACTGGTTGCATGGGGTTTTCGTGGTTTCCCTCATGTGTCACGTAAATACGGACAGTTTTTTCAAGTCATTTTTGTATTTTATGTGAGAAGACCTCCACGAAGGCATAAAATAAAGTTGAATGTAAATGAACACAAATAAATAAAACTGAAAACAAACATGTTACAGGGAGGGAGACACAAATGCACAAATTGAATAAATATTTAAATAGGAATTTAACTGAATATACACACATCTATATAAACACATGCTACACACATTATAATTTTGAAATTAAAAGAACATAAATAAAGTAGAAATATACATATAAAGAACATGCAAGAGGGAGGGAAACACGTATGTAAAATGTAAGGCTACTTTCACAGCACATACTCGGGATTTCATAGCTGCACTTGCACTCATTCAATAAATATTTAAATAGAAATTAAATTGAATACACACACATCTATATGAACACCTTAATTGTTAGAAGGAGTTACATTAATTGTTAGTATTATTGGAGTTAAATTAATTGTTACATTAATTGTTAGTATTATTGGAGTTACATTAATTGTTACATTAATTGTTAGTATTATTGGAGTTACATTAATTGTTAGAAGGACATTGTTAGAAGGAGGGAAACGCATATGTGATATGTAAGGCTACTATCACAGATTTTCGGGATTTCACACATGCAATAAATCAATAAATATTTCAATAGAAATTTAATCAAACACAAAAAACACATCTATATACATGCTCTCTCTCTCTCTCTCACTCACTCACTCACTCTCTCTCTCTATATCTATCTGTCTATCTATCTATCTATCTATCTAACTCTATCTACCTATCTATACCTGCGTCCTTTCACGTTTGGTTTCCAAAATTAAATTGAGCGAAAACGTGTTAAAAGGTTGCCAGAAAGTAACGAAGTCGCCTTAGGAGTGCTACCAGAATTAAAAAACAGTCACGTGGAAGCGCCATTGAAATGAAAAAGGAATTTGAAATATATATGTATTTAAAATAAAGTAAGTAAAAGTATACATACATAAAAATATTACTGTAATGAACTGTTAGTTATGAAAAAGAAAATGATACTCAAAAGAAGTGTTAGGTGTTAAACAAAAATTATAGCAAAAAACTGTGATGAAACCTAAACAGGTATGTAACGAAAATTTAAATTAAAAAAAAAATATGAACCGAAATGAATTATCCTAAAAAATATCCGATGGAATTCATTCATGTATGTTACGAAAATTTTAATTAAATAAAAAGAAATCTTACAGGGAAACTGGCGGCGCAGCGGTCGGATCGCTGAATATTGGTTTCATGAATTTGTAACATGCATAACAGACGTCCGTCCCTCATGTAGGTAGCCGCAGTATTACCTAAACAAAAAAAAAAATGAATTGCTTATTTAAGAAAATCTTAATAAAGAAAGAAAGAAACAGAAACGGGATTAAGAAATTGTGAGGTCTTATTAATGGCTAGACACCCAATAAAATAAAATGAAATCTTTAATTAATCAAGATGCGGACATGGGAATAAGTAACAGGAATCTCAGCGATGAGTAAAACGCGTACAAGAACATGTAAAAACAGAAGGCGAAAAATTCTCCTTTGCAGAAGAAAATGTGTGTGGGGGGGGAAGTAGCCTCACAAAATAAGAGAAGTAAATAAAGATAAGATACTTGGAAGTACAGGAAAAGAGGCATAGAAATTAATATTTATTCAGTGCAAAATCTAGTAAATAAATGAACCTAAACTGTTGAGGTCAGTTTTAATCAACAGTTCGTGATCATTCATGGAAAACTTTCTTAAACTGACGTTTGGTCTTCTTCACAGAGTATGGAATGTACAGGGAGGAAATGAAAGAGTGGTAGAATGCAGTGTCCCTCTCTTCTTGAGTTAACTACTTCGATCTACATGTCATGTGGAAGTGAAAAGAAAATCGAATTGTTCACAGAATATCGAATGTACAGGGAGGAAATGAGTTTGACGCGCAGAACTGAACGACAATTCATTCAAAACACACAAGGAAACAAGTACGCAGGGTCGACAGAGGATGAGGAAATCATTAGAATTGACAATGGCATGGAAATGAATACATAACAGGTTCGAAAAGAGTCAAAAAAAGGGCGTGAATTCGGTACCAAACGCCAGTAACGAAGGGCATTTCTATGCAGCTTTTATGTGCGTCACGCAGAAGTAAAGAATGAACACAGTGTCCCTTATCTGTTCAGGGTTTCTTTCAGATGCAAACAGAGTGGAAAAAGAAGTAAATGAATGCAGTTTCTTTCTGAGAAAAAAGGAATGAAAATAAAGTCTGTTCAAGGAAATAAACTTTTAAATAATTAGTGGAAAATGCTTACACCACCTTTGAAAGTGGAATGAAAAGTTGAAATACTTTATCGGATATTGTTCTAATTCAACGGTGAGAAAGCTATGAGAGTTACATCAAACTGTTAGCAAAGCTGAACTGTTGAAAGGAATTGTTAGAAAAGCAAATTCAACAAATGTAAATAGAGTTGAATAAATGTGAATGTTCTTTCGGAAACTGTAACGGGAGCACTCAGAAAGAGTTGTGCTTGCTATAATTTTTGAAATGGAATCGAAATTTTTATGAGAATAAAGAGTTGTAGAAGCAGTGTATCACAAAACTTTTTAGAATTGCCATAACTTGTTTTTGGAATATAGTGATCGCATCGACCGCAGTGCGGCGAAGCCGCAGTGAGGTGATGGCGATCAGTCGGTTTAGGCAAAGTCCCCGGTTTGTGTGTTTGGCCCCCCTCCTGGTGCGCGCCGAAGGCGCGCACATAGTCTCCCCGCAGGGGCCAAACACGCTAACCGTGTAAAAAATTGCATGCTTTCTTGTTTAACGCGAAACCTTTAAAGTTTTGAGTTCTTGTTTTTATAGTATAAATTTATGCATAATGATTGAACAGACTGGTTGCATGGGGTTTTCGTGGTTTCCCTCATGTGTCACGTAAATACGGACCAGTTTTTTCAAGTCATTTTTGTATTTTATGTGAGAAGACCTCCACGAAGGCATAAAATAAAGTTGAATGTAAATGAACACAAATAAATAAAACTGAAAACAAACATGTTACAGGGAGGGAGACACAAATGCACAAATTCAATAAATATTTAAATAGGAATTTAACTGAATATACACACATCTATATAAACACATGCTACACACATTATAATTTTGAAATTAAAAGAACATAAATAAAGTAGAAATATACATATAAAGGACATGCAACAGGGAGGGAAACACGTATGTAAAATGTAAGGCTACTTTCACAGCACATACTCGGGATTTCATAGCTGCACTTGCACTCATTCAATAAATATTTAAATAGAAATTAAATTGAATACACACACATCTATATGAACACATTAATTGTTAGAAGGAGTTACATTAATTGTTAGTATTATTGGAGTTAAATTAATTGTTACATTAATTGTTAATATTATTGGAGTTACATTAATTGTTACATTAATTGTTAGTATTATTGGAGTTACATTAATTGTTAGAAGGACATTGTTAGAAGGAGGGAAACGCATATGTGAAATGTAAGGCTACTATCACAGATTTTCGGGATTTCACACATGCAATAAATCAATAAATATTTCAATAGAAATTTAATCAAACACAAAAAACACATCTATATACATGCTCTCTCTCTCTCTCACTCACTCACTCACTCTCTCTCTCTATATCTATCTGTCTATCTATCTATCTATCTATCTAACTCTATCTATCTATCTATACCTGCGTCCTTTCACGTTTGGTTTCCAAAATTAAATTGAGCGAAAACGTGTTAAAAGGTTGCCAGAAAGTAACGAAGTCGCCTTAGGAGTGCTACCAGAATTAAAAAACAGTCACGTGGAAGCGCCATTGAAATGAAAAAGGAATTTGAAATATGTATCTATTTAAAATAAAGTAAGTAAAAGTATACATACATAAAAATATTACTGTAATGAACTATTAGTTATGAAAAAGAAAATGATACTCAAAAGAAGTGTTAGGTGTTAAACAAAAATTATAGCAAAAAACTGTGATGAAACCTAAACAGGTATGTAACGAAAATTTAAATTAAAAAAAAATATGAACCGAAATGAATTATCCTAAAAAATATCCGATGGAATTCATTCATGTATGTTACGAAAATTTTAATTAAATAAAAAGAAATCTTACAGGGAAACTGGCGGCGCAGCGGTCGGATCGCTGAATATTGGTTTCATGAATTTGTAACATGCATAACAGACGTCCGTCCCTCATGCAGGTAGCCGCAGTATTACCTAAACAAAAAAAAAAAAATGAATTGCTTATTTAAGAACATCTTAATAAAGAAAGAAAGAAACAGAAACGGGATTAAGAAATTGTGACGTCTTATTAATGGCTAGACACCCAATAAAATAAAATGAAATCTTTAATTAATCAAAATACGGGCATGGGAATAAATAACAGGAATCTCAGCGATGAGTAAAACGCGTACAAGAACATGTAAAAACAGAAGGCGAAAAATTCTCTTTTGCAGAAGAAAATGTGTGTGTGTGTGGGGGGGGGGAAGTAGCCTCACAAAATAAGAGAAGTAAATAAAGATAAGATACGTGGAAGTACAGGAACAGAGGCATAGAAATTAATATTTATTCAGTGCGAAATCTAGTAAATAAATGAACCTAAACTGTTGAGGTCAGTTTTAATCAACAGTTCGTGATCATTCATGGAAAACTTTCTTAAACTGACGTTTGGTCTTCTTCACAGAGTATGGAATGTACAGGGAGGAAATGAAAGAGGGGTAGAATGCAGTGTCCCTCTCTTCTTGAGTTAACTACTTCGATCTACATGTCATGTGGAAGTGAAAAGAAAATCGAATTGTTCACAGAATATCGAATGTACAGGGAGGAAATGAGTTTGACGCGCAGAACTGAACGACAATTCATTCAAAACACACAAGGCAACAAGTACGCAGGGTCGACAGGGGATGAGGAAATCATTAGAATTGACAATGGCATGGAAATGAATTCATAACAGGTTCGAAAAGAGTCAAAAAAAGGGCGTGAATTCGGTACCAAACGCCAGTAACGAAGCGCATTTCTATGCAGCTTTTATGTGCGTCACGCAGAAGTAAAGAATGAACACAGTGTCCCTTATCTGTTCAGGGTTTCTTTCAGATGCAAACAGAGTGGAAAAAGAAGTAAATGAATGCAGTTTCTTTCTGAGAAAAAAGGAATGAAAATAAAGTCTGTTCAAGGAAATAAACTTTTAAATAATTAGTGGAAAATGCTTACACCACCTTTGAAAGTGGAATGAAAAGTTGAAATACTTTATCGGATATTGTTCTAATTCAACGGTGAGAAAGCTATGAGAGTTACATCAAACTGTTAGCAAAGCTGAACTGTTGAAAGGAATTGTTAGAAAAGCAAATTCAACAAATGTAAATAGAGTTGAATAAATGTGAATGTTCTTTCGGAAACTGTAACGGGAGCACTCAGAAAGAGTTGTGCTTGCTATAATTTTTGAAATGGAATCGAAATTTTTATGAGAATAAAGAGTTGTAGAAGCAGTGTATCACAAAACTTTTTAGAATTGCCATAACTTGTTTTTGGAATATAGTGATCGCATCGACCGCAGTGCGGCGAAGCCGCAGTGAGGTGATGGCGATCAGTCGGTTTAGGCAAAGTCCCCGGTTTGTGTGTTTGGCCCCCCTCCTGGTGCGCGCCGAAGGCGCGCACATAGTCTCCCCGCAGGGGCCAAACACGCTAACCGTGTAAAAAATTGCATGCTTTCTTGTTTAACGCGAAACCTTTAAAGTTTTGAGTTCTTGATTTTATAGTATAAATTTATGCATAATGATTGAACAGACTGGTTGCATGGGGTTTTCGTGGTTTCCCTCATGTGTCACGAAAATACGGACCAGTTTTTTCAAGTCATTTTTGTATTTTATGTGAGAAGACCTCCACGAAGGCATAAAATAAAGTTGAATGTAAATGAACACAAATAAATAAAACTGAAAACAAACATGTTACAGGGAGGGAGACACAAATGCACAAATTCAATAAATATTTAAATAGGAATTTAACTGAATATACACACATCTATATAAGCACATGCTACACACATTATAATTTTGAAATTAAAAGAACATAAATAAAGTAGAAATATACATATAAAGGACATGCAACAGGGAGGGAAACACGTATGTAAAATGTAAGGCTACTTTCACAGCACATACTCGGGATTTCATAGCTGCACTTGCACTCATTCAATAAATATTTAAATAGAAATTAAATTGAATACACACACATCTATATGAACACATTAATTGTTAGAAGGAGTTACATTAATTGTTAGTATTATTGGAGTTAAATTAATTGTTACATTAATTGTTAATATTATTGGAGTTACATTAATTGTTACATTAATTGTTAGTATTATTGGAGTTACATTAATTGTTAGAAGGACATTGTTAGAAGGAGGGAAACGCATATGTGATATGTAAGGCTACTATCACAGATTTTCGGGATTTCACACATGCAATAAATAAATAAATATTTCAATAGAAATTTAATCAAACACAAAAAACACATCTATATACATGCTCTCTCTCTCTCTCTCTCACTCACTCACTCACTCTCTCTCTCTGTCTCTATATCTATCTGTCTATCTATCTATCTATCTATCTATCTAACTCTATCTACCTATCTATACCTACGTCCTTTCACGTTTGGTTTCCAAAATTAAATTGAGCGAAAACGTGTTAAAAGGTTGCCAGAAAGTAACGAAGTCGCCTTAGGAGTGCTACCAGAATTAAAAAACAGTCACGTGGAAGCGCCATTGAAATGAAAAAGGAATTTGAAATATGTATGTATTTAAAATAAAGTAAGTAAAAGTATACATACATAAAAATATTACTGTAATGAACTGTTAGTTATGAAAAAGAAAATGATACTCAAAAGAAGTGTTAGGTGTTAAACAAAAATTATAGCAAAAAACTGTGATGAAACCTAAACAGGTATGTAACGAAAATTTAAATTAAAAAAAAATATGAACCGAAATGAATTATCCTAAAAAATATCCGATGGAATTCATTCATGTATGTTACGAAAATTTTAATTAAATAAAAAGAAATCTTACAGGGAAACTGGCGGCGCAGCGGTCGGATCGCTGAATATTGGTTTCATGAATTTGTAACATGCATAACAGACGTCCGTCCCTCATGCAGGTAGCCGCAGTATTACCTAAACAAAAAAAAATGAATTGCTTATTTAAGAACATCTTAATAAATAAAGAAAGAAACAGAAACGGGATTAAGAAATTGTGAGGTCTTATTAATGGCTAGACACCCAATAAAATAAAATGAAATCTTTAATTAATCAAAATACGGACATGGGAATAAATAACAGGAATCTCAGCGATGAGTAAAACGCGTACAAGAACATGTAAAAACAGAAGGCGAAAAATTCTCTTTTGCAGAAGAAAATGTGTGTGTGTGGGGGGGGGAAGTAGCCTCACAAAATAAGAGAAGTAAATAAAGATAAGATACGTGGAAGTACAGGAACAGAGGCATAGAAATTAATATTTATTCAGTGCGAAATCTAGTAAATAAATGAACCTAAACTGTTGAGGTCAGTTTTAATCAACAGTTCGTGATCATTCATGGAAAACTTTCTTAAACTGACGTTTGGTCTTCTTCACAGAGTATGGAATGTACAGGGAGGAAATGAAAGAGTGGTAGAATGCAGTGTCCCTCTCTTTTTGAGTTAACTACTTCGATCTACATGTCATGTGGAAGTGAAAAGAAAATCGAATTGTTCACAGAATATCGAATGTACAGGGAGGAAGTGAGTTTGACGCGCAGAACTGAACGACAATTCATTCAAAACACACAAGGCAACAAGTACGCAGGGTCGACAGGGGATGAGGAAATCATTAGAATTGACAATGGCATGGAAATGAATTCATAACAGGTTCGAAAAGAGTCAAAAAAAGGGCGTGAATTCGGTACCAAACGCCAGTAACGAAGCGCATTTCTATGCAGCTTTTATGTGCGTCACGCAGAAGTAAAGAATGAACACAGTGTCCCTTATCTGTTCAGGGTTTCTTTCAGATGCAAACAGAGTGGAAAAAGAAGTAAATGAATGCAGTTTCTTTCTGAGAAAAAAGGAATGAAAATAAAGTCTGTTCAAGGAAATAAACTTTTAAATAATTAGTGGAAAATGCTTACACCACCTTTGAAAGTGGAATGAAAAGTTGAAATACTTTATCGGATATTGTTCTAATTCAACGGTGAGAAAGCTATGAGAGTTACATCAAACTGTTAGCAAAGCTGAACTGTTGAAAGGAATTGTTAGAAAAGCAAATTCAACAAATGTAAATAGAGTTGAATAAATGTGAATGTTCTTTCGGAAACTGTAACGGGAGCACTCAGAAAGAGTTGTGCTTGCTATAATTTTTGAAATGGAATCGAAATTTTTATGAGAATAAAGAGTTGTAGAAGCAGTGTATCACAAAACTTTTTAGAATTGCCATAACTTGTTTTTGGAATATAGTGATCGCATCGACCGCAGTGCGGCGAAGCCGCAGTGAGGTGATGGCGATCAGTCGGTTTAGGCAAAGTCCCCGGTTTGTGTGTTTGGCCAACCTCCTGGTGCGCGCCGAAGGCGCGCACAAAGTCTCCCCGCAGGGGCCAAACACGCTAACCGTGTAAAAAATTGCATGCTTTCTTGTTTAACGCGAAACCTTTAAAGTTTTGAGTTCTTGTTTTTATAGTATAAATTTATGCATAATGATTGAACAGACTGGTTGCATGGGGTTTTCGTGGTTTCCCTCATGTGTCACGTAAATACGGACCAGTTTTTTCAAGTCATTTTTGTATTTTATGTGAGAAGACCTCCACGAAGGCATAAAAAAAAGTTGAATGTAAATGAACACAAATAAATAAAACTGAAAACAAACATGTTACAGGGAGGGAGACACAAATGCACAAATTCAATAAATATTTAAATAGGAATTTAACTGAATATACACACATCTATATAAACACATGCTACACACATTATAATTTTGAAATTAAAAGAACATAAATAAAGTAGAAATATACATATAAAGGACATGCAACAGGGAGGGAAACACGTATGTAAAATGTAAGGCTACTTTCACAGCACATACTCGGGATTTCATAGCTGCACTTGCACTCATTCAATAAATATTTAAATAGAAATTAAATTGAATATACACACATCTATATGAACACATTAATTGTTAGAAGGAGTTACATTAATTGTTAGTATTATTGGAGTTAAATTAATTGTTACATTAATTGTTAATATTATTGGAGTTACATTAATTGTTACATTAATTGTTAGTATTATTGGAGTTACATTAATTGTTAGAAGGACATTGTTAGAAGGAGGGAAACGCATATGTGATATGTAAGGCTACTATCACAGATTTTCGGGATTTCACACATGCAATAAATCAATAAATATTTCAATAGAAATTTAATCAAACACAAAAAACACATCTATATACATGCTCTCTCTCTCTCTCACTCACTCACTCACTCTCTCTCTCTATATCTATCTGTCTATCTATCTATCTATCTATCTAACTCTATCTATCTATCTATACCTGCGTCCTTTCACGTTTGGTTTCCAAAATTAAATTGAGCGAAAACGTGTTAAAAGGTTGCCAGAAAGTAACGAAGTCGCCTTAGGAGTGCTACCAGAATTAAAAAACAGTCACGTGGAAGCGCCATTGAAATGAAAAAGGAATTTGAAATATGTATCTATTTAAAATAAAGTAAGTAAAAGTATACATACATAAAAATATTACTGTAATGAACTATTAGTTATGAAAAAGAAAATGATACTCAAAAGAAGTGTTAGGTGTTAAACAAAAATTATAGCAAAAAACTGTGATGAAACCTAAACAGGTATGTAACGAAAATTTAAATTAAAAAAAAATATGAACCGAAATGAATTATCCTAAAAAATATCCGATGGAATTCATTCATGTATGTTACGAAAATTTTAATTAAATAAAAAGAAATCTTACAGGGAAACTGGCGGCGCAGCGGTCGGATCGCTGAATATTGGTTTCATGAATTTGTAACATGCATAACAGACGTCCGTCCCTCATGCAGGTAGCCGCAGTATTACCTAAACAACAAAAAAAATGAATTGCTTATTTAAGAACATCTTAATAAAGAAAGAAAGAAACAGAAACGGGATTAAGAAATTGTGACGTCTTATTAATGGCTAGACACCCAATAAAATAAAATGAAATCTTTAATTAATCAAAATACGGGCATGGGAATAAATAACAGGAATCTCAGCGATGAGTAAAACGCGTACAAGAACATGTAAAAACAGAAGGCGAAAAATTCTCTTTTGCAGAAGAAAATGTGTGTGTGTGTGGGGGGGGAAGTAGCCTCACAAAATAAGAGAAGTAAATAAAGATAAGATACGTGGAAGTACAGGAACAGAGGCATAGAAATTAATATTTATTCAGTGCGAAATCTAGTAAATAAATGAACCTAAACTGTTGAGGTCAGTTTTAATCAACAGTTCGTGATCATTCATGGAAAACTTTCTTAAACTGACGTTTGGTCTTCTTCACAGAGTATGGAATGTACAGGGAGGAAATGAAAGAGGGGTAGAATGCAGTGTCCCTCTCTTTTTGAGTTAACTACTTCGATCTACATGTCATGTGGAAGTGAAAAGAAAATCGAATTGTTCACAGAATATCGAATGTACAGGGAGGAAATGAGTTTGACGCGCAGAACTGAACGACAATTCATTCAAAACACACAAGGAAACAAGTACGCAGGTCGACAGAGGATGAGGAAATCATTAGAATTGACAATGGCATGGAAATGAATTCATAACAGGTTCGAAAAGAGTCAAAAAAGGGCGTGAATTCGGTACCAAACGCCAGTAACGAAGCGCATTTCAATGCAGCTTTTATGTGCGTCACGCAGAAGTAAAGAATGAACACAGTGTCCCTTATCTGTTCAGGGTTTCTTTCAGATGCAAACAGAGTGGAAAAAGAAGTAAATGAATGCAGTTTCTTTCTGAGAAAAAAGGAATGAAAATAAAGTCTGTTCAAGGAAATAAACTTTTAAATAATTAGTGGAAAATGCTTACACCACCTTTGAAAGTGGAATGAAAAGTTGAAATACTTTATCGGATATTGTTCTAATTCAACGGTGAGAAAGCTATGAGAGTTACATCAAACTGTTAGCAAAGCTGAACTGTTGAAAGGAATTGTTAGAAAAGCAAATTCAACAAATGTAAATAGAGTTGAATAAATGTGAATATTCTTTCGGAAACTGTAACGGGAGCACTCAGAAAGAGTTGTGCTTGCTATAATTTTTGAAATGGAATCGAAATTTTTATGAGAATAAAGAGTTGTAGAAGCAGTGTATCACAAAACTTTTTAGAATTGCCATAACTTGTTTTTGGAATATAGTGATCGCATCGACCGCAGTGCGGCGAAGCCGCAGTGAGGTGATGGCGATCAGTCGGTTTAGGCAAAGTCCCCGGTTTGTGTGTTTGGCCCCCCTCCTGGTGCGCGCCGAAGGCGCGCACATAGTCTCCCCGCAGGGGCCAAACACGCTAACCGTGTAAAAAATTGCATGCTTTCTTGTTTAACGCGAAACTTTTAAAGTTTTGAGTTCTTGTTTTTATAGTATAAATTTATGCATAATGATTGAACAGACTGGTTGCATGGGGTTTTCGTGGTTTCCCTCATGTGTCACGTAAATACGGACCAGTTTTTTCAAGTCATTTTTGTATTTTATGTGAGAAGACCTCCACGAAGGCATAAAATAAAGTTGAATGTAAATGAACACAAATAAATAAAACTGAAAACAAACATGTTACAGGGAGGGAGACACAAATGCATAAATTCAATAAATATTTAAATAGGAATTTAACTGAATATACACACATCTATATAAACACATGCTACACACATTATAATTTTGAAATTAAAAGAACATAAATAAAGTAGAAATATACATATAAAGAACATGCAACAGGGAGGGAAACACGTATGTAAAATGTAAGGCTACTTTCACAGCACATACACGGGATTTCATAGCTGCACTTGCACTCATTCAATAAATATTTAAATAGAAATTAAATTGAATACACACACATCTATATGAACACATTAATTGTTAGAAGGAGTTACATTAATTGTTAGTATTATTGGAGTTAAATTAATTGTTACATTAATTGTTAGTATTATTGGAGTTACATTAATTTTTACATTAATTGTTAGTATTATTTGAGTTACATTAATTGTTACATTAATTGTTAGTATTATTGGAGTTACATTAATTGTTACATTAATTGTTAGTATTATTGGAGTTACATTAATTGTTAGAAGGACATTGTTAGAAATAGGGAAACGCATATGTGATATGTAAGGCTACTATCACAGATTTTCGGGATTTCACACATGCAATAAATCAATAAATATTTCAATAGAAATTTAATCAAACACAAAAAACACATCCATATACATGCTCTCTCTCTCTCTCTCTCACTCACTCACTCACTCTCTCTATATATATCTATCTGTCTATCTATCTATCTATCTATCTAACTCTATCTACCTATCTATACCTGCGTCCTTTCACGTTTGGTTTCCAAAATTAAATTGAGCGAAAACGTGTTAAAAGGTTGCCAGAAAGTAACGAAGTCGCCTTAGGAGTGCTACCAGAATTAAAAAACAGTCACGTGGAAGCGCCATTGAAATGAAATAGGACTTTGAAATATGTATGTATTTAAAATAAAGTAAGTAAAAGTATACATACATAAAAATATTACTGTAATGAACTATTAGTTATGAAAAAGAAAATGATACTCAAAAGAAGTGTTAGGTGTTAAACAAAAATTATAGCAAAAAACTGTGATGAAACCTAAACAGGTATCTAACGAAAATTTAAATTAAAAAAAAATATGAACCGAAATGAATTATCCTAAAAAATATCCGATGGAATTCATTCATGTATGTTACGAAAATTTTAATTAAATAAAAAGAAATCTTACAGGGAAACTGGCGGCGCAGCGGTCGGATCGCTGAATATTGGTTTCATGAATTTGTAACATGCATAACAGACGTCCGTCCCTCATGCAGGTAGCCGCAGTATTACCTAAACAAAAAAAAATGAATTGCTTATTTAAGAACATCTTAATAAAGAAAGAAAGAAACAGAAACGGGATTAAGAAATTGTGACGTCTTATTAATGGCTAGACACCCAATAAAATAAAATGAAATCTTTAATTAATCAAAATACGGGCATGGGAATAAATAACAGGAATCTCAGCGATGAGTAAAACGCGTACAAGAACATGTAAAAACAGAAGGCGAAAAATTCTCTTTTGCAGAAGAAAATGTGTGTGTGTGTGGGGGGGGAAGTAGCCTCACAAAATAAGAGAAGTAAATAAAGATAAGATACGTGGAAGTACAGGAACAGAGGCATAGAAATTAATATTTATTCAGTGCGAAATCTAGTAAATAAATGAACCTAAACTGTTGAGGTCAGTTTTAATCAACAGTTCGTGATCATTCATGGAAAACTTTCTTAAACTGACGTTTGGTCTTCTTCACAGAGTATGGAATGTACAGGGAGGAAATGAAAGAGGGGTAGAATGCAGTGTCCCTCTCTTTTTGAGTTAACTACTTCGATCTACATGTCATGTGGAAGTGAAAAGAAAATCGAATTGTTCACAGAATATCGAATGTACAGGGAGGAAATGAGTTTGACGCGCAGAACTGAACGACAATTCATTCAAAACACACAAGGAAACAAGTACGCAGGTCGACAGAGGATGAGGAAATCATTAGAATTGACAATGGCATGGAAATGAATTCATAACAGGTTCGAAAAGAGTCAAAAAAGGGCGTGAATTCGGTACCAAACGCCAGTAACGAAGCGCATTTCAATGCAGCTTTTATGTGCGTCACGCAGAAGTAAAGAATGAACACAGTGTCCCTTATCTGTTCAGGGTTTCTTTCAGATGCAAACAGAGTGGAAAAAGAAGTAAATGAATGCAGTTTCTTTCTGAGAAAAAAGGAATGAAAATAAAGTCTGTTCAAGGAAATAAACTTTTAAATAATTAGTGGAAAATGCTTACACCACCTTTGAAAGTGGAATGAAAAGTTGAAATACTTTATCGGATATTGTTCTAATTCAACGGTGAGAAAGCTATGAGAGTTACATCAAACTGTTAGCAAAGCTGAACTGTTGAAAGGAATTGTTAGAAAAGCAAATTCAACAAATGTAAATAGAGTTGAATAAATGTGAATATTCTTTCGGAAACTGTAACGGGAGCACTCAGAAAGAGTTGTGCTTGCTATAATTTTTGAAATGGAATCGAAATTTTTATGAGAATAAAGAGTTGTAGAAGCAGTGTATCACAAAACTTTTTAGAATTGCCATAACTTGTTTTTGGAATATAGTGATCGCATCGACCGCAGTGCGGCGAAGCCGCAGTGAGGTGATGGCGATCAGTCGGTTTAGGCAAAGTCCCCGGTTTGTGTGTTTGGCCCCCCTCCTGGTGCGCGCCGAAGGCGCGCACATAGTCTCCCCGCAGGGGCCAAACACGCTAACCGTGTAAAAAATTGCATGCTTTCTTGTTTAACGCGAAACTTTTAAAGTTTTGAGTTCTTGTTTTTATAGTATAAATTTATGCATAATGATTGAACAGACTGGTTGCATGGGGTTTTCGTGGTTTCCCTCATGTGTCACGTAAATACGGACCAGTTTTTTCAAGTCATTTTTGTATTTTATGTGAGAAGACCTCCACGAAGGCATAAAATAAAGTTGAATGTAAATGAACACAAATAAATAAAACTGAAAACAAACATGTTACAGGGAGGGAGACACAAATGCATAAATTCAATAAATATTTAAATAGGAATTTAACTGAATATACACACATCTATATAAACACATGCTACACACATTATAATTTTGAAATTAAAAGAACATAAATAAAGTAGAAATATACATATAAAGAACATGCAACAGGGAGGGAAACACGTATGTAAAATGTAAGGCTACTTTCACAGCACATACACGGGATTTCATAGCTGCACTTGCACTCATTCAATAAATATTTAAATAGAAATTAAATTGAATACACACACATCTATATGAACACATTAATTGTTAGAAGGAGTTACATTAATTGTTAGTATTATTGGAGTTAAATTAATTGTTACATTAATTGTTAGTATTATTGGAGTTACATTAATTTTTACATTAATTGTTAGTATTATTTGAGTTACATTAATTGTTACATTAATTGTTAGTATTATTGGAGTTACATTAATTGTTACATTAATTGTTAGTATTATTGGAGTTACATTAATTGTTAGAAGGACATTGTTAGAAATAGGGAAACGCATATGTGATATGTAAGGCTACTATCACAGATTTTCGGGATTTCACACATGCAATAAATCAATAAATATTTCAATAGAAATTTAATCAAACACAAAAAACACATCTATATACATGCTCTCTCTCTCTCTCACTCACTCACTCACTCTCTCTCTCTATATCTATCTGTCTATCTATCTATCTATCTATCTAACTCTATCTATCTATCTATACCTGCGTCCTTTCACGTTTGGTTTCCAAAATTAAATTGAGCGAAAACGTGTTAAAAGGTTGCCAGAAAGTAACGAAGTCGCCTTAGGAGTGCTACCAGAATTAAAAAACAGTCACGTGGAAGCGCCATTGAAATGAAAAAGGAATTTGAAATATGTATCTATTTAAAATAAAGTAAGTAAAAGTATACATACATAAAAATATTACTGTAATGAACTATTAGTTATGAAAAAGAAAATGATACTCAAAAGAAGTGTTAGGTGTTAAACAAAAATTATAGCAAAAAACTGTGATGAAACCTAAACAGGTATGTAACGAAAATTTAAATTAAAAAAAAATATGAACCGAAATGAATTATCCTAAAAAATATCCGATGGAATTCATTCATGTATGTTACGAAAATTTTAATTAAATAAAAAGAAATCTTACAGGGAAACTGGCGGCGCAGCGGTCGGATCGCTGAATATTGGTTTCATGAATTTGTAACATGCATAACAGACGTCCGTCCCTCATGCAGGTAGCCGCAGTATTACCTAAACAACAAAAAAAATGAATTGCTTATTTAAGAACATCTTAATAAAGAAAGAAAGAAACAGAAACGGGATTAAGAAATTGTGACGTCTTATTAATGGCTAGACACCCAATAAAATAAAATGAAATCTTTAATTAATCAAAATACGGGCATGGGAATAAATAACAGGAATCTCAGCGATGAGTAAAACGCGTACAAGAACATGTAAAAACAGAAGGCGAAAAATTCTCTTTTGCAGAAGAAAATGTGTGTGTGTGTGGGGGGGGAAGTAGCCTCACAAAATAAGAGAAGTAAATAAAGATAAGATACGTGGAAGTACAGGAACAGAGGCATAGAAATTAATATTTATTCAGTGCGAAATCTAGTAAATAAATGAACCTAAACTGTTGAGGTCAGTTTTAATCAACAGTTCGTGATCATTCATGGAAAACTTTCTTAAACTGACGTTTGGTCTTCTTCACAGAGTATGGAATGTACAGGGAGGAAATGAAAGAGGGGTAGAATGCAGTGTCCCTCTCTTTTTGAGTTAACTACTTCGATCTACATGTCATGTGGAAGTGAAAAGAAAATCGAATTGTTCACAGAATATCGAATGTACAGGGAGGAAATGAGTTTGACGCGCAGAACTGAACGACAATTCATTCAAAACACACAAGGAAACAAGTACGCAGGTCGACAGAGGATGAGGAAATCATTAGAATTGACAATGGCATGGAAATGAATTCATAACAGGTTCGAAAAGAGTCAAAAAAGGGCGTGAATTCGGTACCAAACGCCAGTAACGAAGCGCATTTCAATGCAGCTTTTATGTGCGTCACGCAGAAGTAAAGAATGAACACAGTGTCCCTTATCTGTTCAGGGTTTCTTTCAGATGCAAACAGAGTGGAAAAAGAAGTAAATGAATGCAGTTTCTTTCTGAGAAAAAAGGAATGAAAATAAAGTCTGTTCAAGGAAATAAACTTTTAAATAATTAGTGGAAAATGCTTACACCACCTTTGAAAGTGGAATGAAAAGTTGAAATACTTTATCGGATATTGTTCTAATTCAACGGTGAGAAAGCTATGAGAGTTACATCAAACTGTTAGCAAAGCTGAACTGTTGAAAGGAATTGTTAGAAAAGCAAATTCAACAAATGTAAATAGAGTTGAATAAATGTGAATATTCTTTCGGAAACTGTAACGGGAGCACTCAGAAAGAGTTGTGCTTGCTATAATTTTTGAAATGGAATCGAAATTTTTATGAGAATAAAGAGTTGTAGAAGCAGTGTATCACAAAACTTTTTAGAATTGCCATAACTTGTTTTTGGAATATAGTGATCGCATCGACCGCAGTGCGGCGAAGCCGCAGTGAGGTGATGGCGATCAGTCGGTTTAGGCAAAGTCCCCGGTTTGTGTGTTTGGCCCCCCTCCTGGTGCGCGCCGAAGGCGCGCACATAGTCTCCCCGCAGGGGCCAAACACGCTAACCGTGTAAAAAATTGCATGCTTTCTTGTTTAACGCGAAACTTTTAAAGTTTTGAGTTCTTGTTTTTATAGTATAAATTTATGCATAATGATTGAACAGACTGGTTGCATGGGGTTTTCGTGGTTTCCCTCATGTGTCACGTAAATACGGACCAGTTTTTTCAAGTCATTTTTGTATTTTATGTGAGAAGACCTCCACGAAGGCATAAAATAAAGTTGAATGTAAATGAACACAAATAAATAAAACTGAAAACAAACATGTTACAGGGAGGGAGACACAAATGCATAAATTCAATAAATATTTAAATAGGAATTTAACTGAATATACACACATCTATATAAACACATGCTACACACATTATAATTTTGAAATTAAAAGAACATAAATAAAGTAGAAATATACATATAAAGAACATGCAACAGGGAGGGAAACACGTATGTAAAATGTAAGGCTACTTTCACAGCACATACACGGGATTTCATAGCTGCACTTGCACTCATTCAATAAATATTTAAATAGAAATTAAATTGAATACACACACATCTATATGAACACATTAATTGTTAGAAGGAGTTACATTAATTGTTAGTATTATTGGAGTTAAATTAATTGTTACATTAATTGTTAGTATTATTGGAGTTACATTAATTTTTACATTAATTGTTAGTATTATTTGAGTTACATTAATTGTTACATTAATTGTTAGTATTATTGGAGTTACATTAATTGTTACATTAATTGTTAGTATTATTGGAGTTACATTAATTGTTAGAAGGACATTGTTAGAAATAGGGAAACGCATATGTGATATGTAAGGCTACTATCACAGATTTTCGGGATTTCACACATGCAATAAATCAATAAATATTTCAATAGAAATTTAATCAAACACAAAAAACACATCCATATACATGCTCTCTCTCTCTCTCTCTCACTCACTCACTCACTCTCTCTATATATATCTATCTGTCTATCTATCTATCTATCTATCTAACTCTATCTACCTATCTATACCTGCGTCCTTTCACGTTTGGTTTCCAAAATTAAATTGAGCGAAAACGTGTTAAAAGGTTGCCAGAAAGTAACGAAGTCGCCTTAGGAGTGCTACCAGAATTAAAAAACAGTCACGTGGAAGCGCCATTGAAATGAAATAGGACTTTGAAATATGTATGTATTTAAAATAAAGTAAGTAAAAGTATACATACATAAAAATATTACTGTAATGAACTATTAGTTATGAAAAAGAAAATGATACTCAAAAGAAGTGTTAGGTGTTAAACAAAAATTATAGCAAAAAACTGTGATGAAACCTAAACAGGTATCTAACGAAAATTTAAATTAAAAAAAAATATGAACCGAAATGAATTATCCTAAAAAATATCCGATGGAATTCATTCATGTATGTTACGAAAATTTTAATTAAATAAAAAGAAATCTTACAGGGAAACTGGCGGCGCAGCGGTCGGATCGCTGAATATTGGTTTCATGAATTTGTAACATGCATAACAGACGTCCGTCCCTCATGCAGGTAGCCGCAGTATTACCTAAACAAAAAAAAATGAATTGCTTATTTAAGAACATCTTAATAAAGAAAGAAAGAAACAGAAACGGGATTAAGAAATTGTGACGTCTTATTAATGGCTAGACACCCAATAAAATAAAATGAAATCTTTAATTAATCAAAATACGGGCATGGGAATAAATAACAGGAATCTCAGCGATGAGTAAAACGCGTACAAGAACATGTAAAAACAGAAGGCGAAAAATTCTCTTTTGCAGAAGAAAATGTGTGTGTGTGTGGGGGGGGAAGTAGCCTCACAAAATAAGAGAAGTAAATAAAGATAAGATACGTGGAAGTACAGGAACAGAGGCATAGAAATTAATATTTATTCAGTGCGAAATCTAGTAAATAAATGAACCTAAACTGTTGAGGTCAGTTTTAATCAACAGTTCGTGATCATTCATGGAAAACTTTCTTAAACTGACGTTTGGTCTTCTTCACAGAGTATGGAATGTACAGGGAGGAAATGAAAGAGGGGTAGAATGCAGTGTCCCTCTCTTTTTGAGTTAACTACTTCGATCTACATGTCATGTGGAAGTGAAAAGAAAATCGAATTGTTCACAGAATATCGAATGTACAGGGAGGAAATGAGTTTGACGCGCAGAACTGAACGACAATTCATTCAAAACACACAAGGAAACAAGTACGCAGGTCGACAGAGGATGAGGAAATCATTAGAATTGACAATGGCATGGAAATGAATTCATAACAGGTTCGAAAAGAGTCAAAAAAGGGCGTGAATTCGGTACCAAACGCCAGTAACGAAGCGCATTTCAATGCAGCTTTTATGTGCGTCACGCAGAAGTAAAGAATGAACACAGTGTCCCTTATCTGTTCAGGGTTTCTTTCAGATGCAAACAGAGTGGAAAAAGAAGTAAATGAATGCAGTTTCTTTCTGAGAAAAAAGGAATGAAAATAAAGTCTGTTCAAGGAAATAAACTTTTAAATAATTAGTGGAAAATGCTTACACCACCTTTGAAAGTGGAATGAAAAGTTGAAATACTTTATCGGATATTGTTCTAATTCAACGGTGAGAAAGCTATGAGAGTTACATCAAACTGTTAGCAAAGCTGAACTGTTGAAAGGAATTGTTAGAAAAGCAAATTCAACAAATGTAAATAGAGTTGAATAAATGTGAATATTCTTTCGGAAACTGTAACGGGAGCACTCAGAAAGAGTTGTGCTTGCTATAATTTTTGAAATGGAATCGAAATTTTTATGAGAATAAAGAGTTGTAGAAGCAGTGTATCACAAAACTTTTTAGAATTGCCATAACTTGTTTTTGGAATATAGTGATCGCATCGACCGCAGTGCGGCGAAGCCGCAGTGAGGTGATGGCGATCAGTCGGTTTAGGCAAAGTCCCCGGTTTGTGTGTTTGGCCCCCCTCCTGGTGCGCGCCGAAGGCGCGCACATAGTCTCCCCGCAGGGGCCAAACACGCTAACCGTGTAAAAAATTGCATGCTTTCTTGTTTAACGCGAAACTTTTAAAGTTTTGAGTTCTTGTTTTTATAGTATAAATTTATGCATAATGATTGAACAGACTGGTTGCATGGGGTTTTCGTGGTTTCCCTCATGTGTCACGTAAATACGGACCAGTTTTTTCAAGTCATTTTTGTATTTTATGTGAGAAGACCTCCACGAAGGCATAAAATAAAGTTGAATGTAAATGAACACAAATAAATAAAACTGAAAACAAACATGTTACAGGGAGGGAGACACAAATGCATAAATTCAATAAATATTTAAATAGGAATTTAACTGAATATACACACATCTATATAAACACATGCTACACACATTATAATTTTGAAATTAAAAGAACATAAATAAAGTAGAAATATACATATAAAGAACATGCAACAGGGAGGGAAACACGTATGTAAAATGTAAGGCTACTTTCACAGCACATACACGGGATTTCATAGCTGCACTTGCACTCATTCAATAAATATTTAAATAGAAATTAAATTGAATACACACACATCTATATGAACACATTAATTGTTAGAAGGAGTTACATTAATTGTTAGTATTATTGGAGTTAAATTAATTGTTACATTAATTGTTAGTATTATTGGAGTTACATTAATTTTTACATTAATTGTTAGTATTATTTGAGTTACATTAATTGTTACATTAATTGTTAGTATTATTGGAGTTACATTAATTGTTACATTAATTGTTAGTATTATTGGAGTTACATTAATTGTTAGAAGGACATTGTTAGAAATAGGGAAACGCATATGTGATATGTAAGGCTACTATCACAGATTTTCGGGATTTCACACATGCAATAAATCAATAAATATTTCAATAGAAATTTAATCAAACACAAAAAACACATCTATATACATGCTCTCTCTCTCTCTCACTCACTCACTCACTCTCTCTCTCTATATCTATCTGTCTATCTATCTATCTATCTATCTAACTCTATCTATCTATCTATACCTGCGTCCTTTCACGTTTGGTTTCCAAAATTAAATTGAGCGAAAACGTGTTAAAAGGTTGCCAGAAAGTAACGAAGTCGCCTTAGGAGTGCTACCAGAATTAAAAAACAGTCACGTGGAAGCGCCATTGAAATGAAAAAGGAATTTGAAATATGTATCTATTTAAAATAAAGTAAGTAAAAGTATACATACATAAAAATATTACTGTAATGAACTATTAGTTATGAAAAAGAAAATGATACTCAAAAGAAGTGTTAGGTGTTAAACAAAAATTATAGCAAAAAACTGTGATGAAACCTAAACAGGTATGTAACGAAAATTTAAATTAAAAAAAAATATGAACCGAAATGAATTATCCTAAAAAATATCCGATGGAATTCATTCATGTATGTTACGAAAATTTTAATTAAATAAAAAGAAATCTTACAGGGAAACTGGCGGCGCAGCGGTCGGATCGCTGAATATTGGTTTCATGAATTTGTAACATGCATAACAGACGTCCGTCCCTCATGCAGGTAGCCGCAGTATTACCTAAACAAAAAAAAAATGAATTGCTTATTTAAGAACATCTTAATAAAGAAAGAAAGAAACAGAAACGGGATTAAGAAATTGTGACGTCTTATTAATGGCTAGACACCCAATAAAATAAAATGAAATCTTTAATTAATCAAAATACGGGCATGGGAATAAATAACAGGAATCTCAGCGATGAGTAAAACGCGTACAAGAACATGTAAAAACAGAAGGCGAAAAATTCTCTTTTGCAGAAGAAAATGTGTGTGTGTGTGGGGGGGGAAGTAGCCTCACAAAATAAGAGAAGTAAATAAAGATAAGATACGTGGAAGTACAGGAACAGAGGCATAGAAATTAATATTTATTCAGTGCGAAATCTAGTAAATAAATGAACCTAAACTGTTGAGGTCAGTTTTAATCAACAGTTCGTGATCATTCATGGAAAACTTTCTTAAACTGACGTTTGGTCTTCTTCACAGAGTATGGAATGTACAGGGAGGAAATGAAAGAGGGGTAGAATGCAGTGTCCCTCTCTTTTTGAGTTAACTACTTCGATCTACATGTCATGTGGAAGTGAAAAGAAAATCGAATTGTTCACAGAATATCGAATGTACAGGGAGGAAATGAGTTTGACGCGCAGAACTGAACGACAATTCATTCAAAACACACAAGGAAACAAGTACGCAGGTCGACAGAGGATGAGGAAATCATTAGAATTGACAATGGCATGGAAATGAATTCATAACAGGTTCGAAAAGAGTCAAAAAAGGGCGTGAATTCGGTACCAAACGCCAGTAACGAAGCGCATTTCAATGCAGCTTTTATGTGCGTCACGCAGAAGTAAAGAATGAACACAGTGTCCCTTATCTGTTCAGGGTTTCTTTCAGATGCAAACAGAGTGGAAAAAGAAGTAAATGAATGCAGTTTCTTTCTGAGAAAAAAGGAATGAAAATAAAGTCTGTTCAAGGAAATAAACTTTTAAATAATTAGTGGAAAATGCTTACACCACCTTTGAAAGTGGAATGAAAAGTTGAAATACTTTATCGGATATTGTTCTAATTCAACGGTGAGAAAGCTATGAGAGTTACATCAAACTGTTAGCAAAGCTGAACTGTTGAAAGGAATTGTTAGAAAAGCAAATTCAACAAATGTAAATAGAGTTGAATAAATGTGAATATTCTTTCGGAAACTGTAACGGGAGCACTCAGAAAGAGTTGTGCTTGCTATAATTTTTGAAATGGAATCGAAATTTTTATGAGAATAAAGAGTTGTAGAAGCAGTGTATCACAAAACTTTTTAGAATTGCCATAACTTGTTTTTGGAATATAGTGATCGCATCGACCGCAGTGCGGCGAAGCCGCAGTGAGGTGATGGCGATCAGTCGGTTTAGGCAAAGTCCCCGGTTTGTGTGTTTGGCCCCCCTCCTGGTGCGCGCCGAAGGCGCGCACATAGTCTCCCCGCAGGGGCCAAACACGCTAACCGTGTAAAAAATTGCATGCTTTCTTGTTTAACGCGAAACTTTTAAAGTTTTGAGTTCTTGTTTTTATAGTATAAATTTATGCATAATGATTGAACAGACTGGTTGCATGGGGTTTTCGTGGTTTCCCTCATGTGTCACGTAAATACGGACCAGTTTTTTCAAGTCATTTTTGTATTTTATGTGAGAAGACCTCCACGAAGGCATAAAATAAAGTTGAATGTAAATGAACACAAATAAATAAAACTGAAAACAAACATGTTACAGGGAGGGAGACACAAATGCATAAATTCAATAAATATTTAAATAGGAATTTAACTGAATATACACACATCTATATAAACACATGCTACACACATTATAATTTTGAAATTAAAAGAACATAAATAAAGTAGAAATATACATATAAAGAACATGCAACAGGGAGGGAAACACGTATGTAAAATGTAAGGCTACTTTCACAGCACATACACGGGATTTCATAGCTGCACTTGCACTCATTCAATAAATATTTAAATAGAAATTAAATTGAATACACACACATCTATATGAACACATTAATTGTTAGAAGGAGTTACATTAATTGTTAGTATTATTGGAGTTAAATTAATTGTTACATTAATTGTTAGTATTATTGGAGTTACATTAATTTTTACATTAATTGTTAGTATTATTTGAGTTACATTAATTGTTACATTAATTGTTAGTATTATTGGAGTTACATTAATTGTTACATTAATTGTTAGTATTATTGGAGTTACATTAATTGTTAGAAGGACATTGTTAGAAATAGGGAAACGCATATGTGATATGTAAGGCTACTATCACAGATTTTCGGGATTTCACACATGCAATAAATCAATAAATATTTCAATAGAAATTTAATCAAACACAAAAAACACATCCATATACATGCTCTCTCTCTCTCTCTCTCACTCACTCACTCACTCTCTCTCTATATATCTATCTGTCTATCTATCTATCTATCTATCTAACTCTATCTACCTATCTATACCTGCGTCCTTTCACGTTTGGTTTCCAAAATTAAATTGAGCGAAAACGTGTTAAAAGGTTGCCAGAAAGTAACGAAGTCGCCTTAGGAGTGCTACCAGAATTAAAAAACAGTCACGTGGAAGCGCCATTGAAATGAAAAAGGAATTTGAAATATGTATGTATTTAAAATAAAGTAAGTAAAAGTATACATACATAAAAATATTACTGTAATGAACTGTTAGTTATGAAAAAGAAAATGATACTCAAAAGAAGTGTTAGGTGTTAAACAAAAATTATAGCAAAAAACTGTGATGAAACCTAAACAGGTATGTAACGAAAATTTAAATTAAAAAAAAAATATGAACCGAAATGAATTATCCTAAAAAATATCCGATGGAATTCATTCATGTATGTTACGAAAATTTTAATTAAATAAAAAGAAATCTTACAGGGAAACTGGCGGCGCAGCGGTCGGATCGCTGAATATTGGTTTCATGAATTTGTAACATGCATAACAGACGTCCGTCCCTCATGCAGGTAGCCGCAGTATTACCTAAACAAAAAAAATGAATTGCTTATTTAAGAACATCTTAATAAAGAAAGAAAGAAACAGAAACGGGACTAAGAAATTGTGAGGTCTTATTAATGGCTAGACACCCAATAAAATAAAATGAAATCTTTAATTAATCAAAATACGGACATGGGAATAAATAACAGGAATCTCAGCGATGAGTAAAACGCGTACAAGAACATGTAAAAACAGAAGGCGAAAAATTCTCTTTTGCAGAAGAAAATGTGTGTGTGTGGGGGGGGGAAGTAGCCTCACAAAATAAGAGAAGTAAATAAAGATAAGATACGTGGAAGTACAGGAACAGAGGCATAGAAATTAATATTTATTCAGTGCAAAATCTAGTAAATAAATGAACCTAAACTGTTGAGGTCAGTTTTAATCAACAGTTCGTGATCATTCATGGAAAACTTTCTTAAACTGACGTTTGGTCTTCTTCACAGAGTATGGAATGTACAGGGAGGAAATGAAAGAGTGGTAGAATGCAGTGTCCCTCTCTTTTTGAGTTAACTACTTCGATCTACATGTCATGTGGAAGTGAAAAGAAAATCGAATTGTTCACAGAATATCGAATGTACAGGGAGGAAATGAGTTTGACGCGCAGAACTGAACGACAATTCATTCAAAACACACAAGGAAACAAGTACGCAGGGTCGACAGAGGATGAGGAAATCATTAGAATTCACAATGGCATGGAAATGAATTCATAACAGGTTCGAAAAGAGTCAAAAAAAGGGCGTGAATTCGGTACCAAACGCCAGTAACGAAGCGCATTTCAATGCAGCTTTTATGTGCGTCACGCAGAAGTAAAGAATGAACACAGTGTCCCTTATCTGTTCAGGGTTTCTTTCAGATGCAAACAGAGTGGAAAAAGAAGTAAATGAATGCAGTTTCTTTCTGAGAAAAAAGGAATGAAAATAAAGTCTGTTCAAAGAAATAAACTTTTAAATAATTAGTGGAAAATGCTTACACCACCTTTGAAAGTGGAATGAAAAGTTGAAATACTTTATCGGATATTGTTCTAATTCAACGGTGAGAAAGCTATGAGAGTTACATTAAACTGTTAGCAAAGCTGAACTGTTGAAAGGAATTGTTAGAAAAGCAAATTCAACAAATGTAAATAGAGTTGAATAAATGTGAATGTTCTTTCGGAAACTGTAACGGGAGCACTCAGAAAGAGTTGTGCTTGCTATAATTTTTGAAATGGAATCGATATTTTTATGAGAATAAAGAGTTGTAGAAGCAGTGTATCACAAAACGTTTTAGAATTGCCATAACTTGTTTTTGGAATATAGTGATCGCATCGACCGCAGTGCGGCGAAGCCGCAGTGAGGTGATGGCGATCAGTCGGTTTAGGCAAAGTCCCCGGTTTGTGTTTTTGGCCCCCCTCCTGGTGCGCGCCGAAGGGGCGCACATAGTCTCCCCGCAGGGGCCAAACACGCTAACCGTGTAAAAAATTGCATGCTTTCTTGTTTAACGCGAAACGTTTAAAGTTTTGAGTTCTTGTTTTTATAGTATAAATTTATGCATAATGATTGAACAGACTGGTTGCATGGGGTTTTCGTGGTTTCCCTCATGTGTCACGTAAATACGGACCAGTTTTTTCAAGTCATTTTTGTATTTTATGTGAGAAGACCTCCACGAAGGCATAAAATAAAGTTGAATGTAAATGAACACAAATAAATAAAACTGAAAACAAACATGTTACAGGGAGGGAGACACAAATGCAAAAATTCAATAAATATTTAAATAGGAATTTAACTGAATACACACACATCTATATAAACACATGCTACACACATTATAATTTTGAAATTAAAAGAACATAAATAAAGTAGAAATATACATATAAAGAACATGCAACAGGGAGGGAAACACGTATGTAAAATGTAAGGCTACTTTCACAGCACATACTCGGGATTTCATAGCTGCACTTGCACTCATTCAATAAATATTTAAATAGAAATTAAATTGAATACACACACATCTATATGAACACATTAATTGTTAGAAGGAGTTACATTAATTGTTAGTATTATTGGAGTTAAATTAATTGTTACATTAATTGTTAGTATTATTGGAGTTACATTAATTGTTACATTAATTGTTAGTATTATTGGAGTTACATTAATTGTTAGAAGGACATCGTTAGAAGGAGGGAAACGCATATGTGATATGTAAGGCTACTATCACAGATTTTCGGGATTTCACACATGCAATAAATCAATAAATATTTCAATAGAAATTTAATCAAACACAAAAAACACATCTATATACATGCTCTCTCTCTCTCTCTCACTCACTCTCTCTCTCTATATCTATCTGTCTATCTATCTATCTATCTATCTAACTCTATCTACCTATCTATACCTGCGTCCTTTCACGTTTGGTTTCCAAAATTAAATTGAGCGAAAACGTGTTAAAAGGTTGCCAGAAAGTAACGAAGTCGCCTTAGGAGTGCTACCAGAATTAAAAAACAGTCACGTGGAAGCGCCATTGAAATGAAAAAGGAATTTGAAATATGTATGTATTTAAAATAAAGTAAGTAAAAGTATACATACATAAAAATATTACTGTAATGAACTGTTAGTTATGAAAAAGAAAATGATACTCAAAAGAAGTGTTAGGTATTAAACAAAAATTATAGCAAAAAACTGTGATGAAACCTAAACAGGTATGTAACGAAAATTTAAATTAAAAAAAAATATGAACCGAAATGAATTATCCTAAAAAATATCCGATGGAATTCATCCATGTATGTTACGAAAATTTTAATTAAATAAAAAGAAATCTTACAGGCAAACTGGCGGCGCAGCGGTCGGATCACTGAATATTGGTTTCATGAATTTGTAACATGCATAACAGACGTCCGTCCCTCATGCAGGTAGCCGCAGTATTACCTAAACAAAAAAAAATGAATTGCTTATTTAAGAACATCTTAATAAAGAAAGAAAGAAACAGAAACGGGATTAAGAAATTGTGAGGTCTTATTAATGGCTAGACACCCAATAAAATAAAATGAAATCTTTAATTAATCAAAATACGGACATGGGAATAAATAACAGGAATCTCAGCGATGAGTAAAACGCGTACAAGAACATGTAAAAACAGAAGGCGAAAAATTCTCTTTTGCAGAAGAAAATGTGTGTGTGTGTGGGGGGGGAGTAGCCTCACAAAATAAGAGAAGTAAATAAAGATAAGATACGTGGAAGTACAGGAACAGAGGCATAGAAATTAATATTTATTCAGTGCAAAATCTAGTAAATAAATGAACCTAAACTGTTGAGGTCAGTTTTAATCAACAGTTCGTGATCATTCATGGAAAACTTTCTTAAACTGACGTTTGGTCTTCTTCACAGAGTATGGAATGTACAGGGAGGAAATGAAAGAGTGGTAGAATGCAGTGTCCCTCTCTTTTTGAGTTAACTACTTCGATCTACATGTCATGTGGAAGTGAAAAGAAAATCGAATTGTTCACAGAATATCGAATGTACAGAGAGGAAATGAGTTTGACGCGCAGAACTGAACGACAATTCATTCAAAACACACAAGGAAACAAGTACGCAGGGTCGACAGAGGATGAGGAAATCATTAGAATTGACAATGGCATGGAAATGAATTCATAACAGTTTCGAAAAGAGTCAAAAAAACGGGCGTGAATTCGGTACCAAACGCCAGTAACGAAGCGCATTTCAATGCAGCTTTTATGTGCGTCACGCAGAAGTAAAGAATGAACACAGTGTCCCTTATCTGTTCAGGGTTTCTTTCAGATGCAAACAGAGTGGAAAAAGAAGTAAATGAATGCAGTTTCTTTCTGAGAAAAAAGGAATGAAACTAAAGTCTGTTCAAGGAAATAAACTTTTAAATAATTAGTGGAAAATGCTTACACCACCTTTGAAAGTGGAATGAAAAGTTGAAATACTTTATCGGATATTGTTCTAATTCAACGGTGAGAAAGCTATGAGAGTTACATCAAACTGTTAGCAAAGTTGAACTGTTGAAAGGAATTGTTAGAAAAGCAAATTCAACAAATGTAAATAGAGTTGAATAAATGTGAATGTTCTTTCGGAAACTGTAACGGGAGCACTCAGAAAGAGTTGTGCTTGCTGTAATTTTTGAAATGGAATCGAAATTCTTATGAGAATAAAGAGTTGTAGAAGCAGTGTATCACAAAACTTTTTAGAATTGCCATAACTTGTTTTTGGAATATAGTGATCGCATCGACCGCAGTGCGGCGAAGCCGCAGTGAGGTGATGGCAATCAGTCGGTTTAGGCAAAGTCCCCGGTTTGTGTGTTTGGCCCCACTCCTGGTGCGCGCCGAAGGCACGCACATAGTCTCCCCGCAGGTGCCAAACACGCTAACCGTGTAAAAAATTGCATGCTTTCTTGTTTAACACTAGACTTTTAAAGTTTTGAGTTCTTGTTTTTATAGTATAAATTTATGCATAATGATTGAACAGACTGGTTGCATGGGGTTTTCGTGGTTTCCCTCATGAGTCACGTAAATACGGACCAGTTTTTTCAAGTCATTTTTGTATTTTATGTGAGAAGACCTCCACGAAGGCATAAAATAAGGTTGAATGTAAATTAACACAAATAAATAAAACTGAAAACAAACATGTTACAGGGAGGGAGACACAAATGCACAAATTCAATAAATATTTGAATAGGAATTTAACTGAATATACACACATCTATATAAACACATGCTACACACATTATAATTTTGAAATTAAAAGAACATAAATAAAGTAGAAATATACATATAAAGAACATGCAACAGGGAGGGAAACACGTATGTAAAATGTAAGGCTACTTTCACAGCACATACTCGGGATTTCATAGCTGCACTTGCACTCATTCAATAAATATTTAAATAGAAATTAAATTGAATACACACACATCTATATGAACACATTAATTGTTAGAAGGAGTTACATTAATTGTTAGTATTATTGGAGTTAAATTAATTGTTACATTAGTTGTTAGTATTATTGGAGTTACATTAATTGTTACATTAATTGTTAGTATTATTGGAGTTACATTAATTGTTAGAAGGACATTGTTAGAAGGAGGGAAACGCATATGTGATATGTAAGGCTACTATCACAGATTTTCGGGATTTCACACATGCAATAAATCAATAAATATTTCAATAGAAATTTAATCAAACACAAAAAACACATCTATATATATGCTCTCTCTCTCTCTCTCACTCACTCACTCACTCTCTCTCTATATATCTATCTGTCTATCTATCTATCTATCTATCTAACTCTATCTACCTATCTATACCTGCGTCCTTTCACGTTTGGTTTCCAAAATTAAATTGAGCGAAAACGTGTTAAAAGGTTGCCAGAAAGTAACGAAGTCGCCTTAGGAGTGCTACCAGAATTAAAAAACAGTCACGTGGAAGCGCCATTGAAATGAAATAGGACTTTGAAATATGTATGTATTTAAAATAAAGTAAGTAAAAGTATACATACATAAAAATATTACTGTAATGAACTGTTAGTTATGAAAAAGAAAATGATACTGAAAAGAAGTGTTAGGTGTTAAACAAAAATTATAGCAAAAAACTGTGATGAAACCTAAACAGGTATGTAACGAAAATTTAAATTAAAAAAATATATGAACCGAAATGAATTATCCTAAAAAATATCCGATGGAATTCATTCATGTATGTTACGAAAATTTTAATTAAATAAAAAGAAATCTTACAGGGAAACTGGCGGCGCAGCGGTCGGATCGCTGAATATTGGTTTCATGAATTTGTAACATGCATAACAGACGTCCGTCCCTCATGCAGGTAGCCGCAGTATTATCTAAACAAAAAAAAAAAAAAATGAATTGCTTATTTAAGAACATCTTAATAAAAAAAGAAAGAAACAGAAACGGGATTAAGAAATTGTGAGGTCTTATTAATGGCTAGACACCCAATAAAATAAAATGAAATCTTTAATTAATCAAAATACGGACATGGGAATAAATAACAGGAATCTCAGCGATGAGTAAAACGCGTACAAGAACATGTAAAAACAGAAGGCGAAAAATTCTCTTTTGCAGAAGAAAATGTGTGTGTCTGGGGGGGGGGAAGTAGCCTCACAAAATAAGAGAAGTAAATAAAGATAAGATACGTGGAAGTACAGGAACAGAGGCATAGAAATTAATATTTATTCAGTGCAAAATCTAGTAAATAAATGGAACTAAGCTGTTGAGGTCAGTTTTAATCAACAGTTCGTGATCATTCATGGAAAACTTTCTTAAACTGACGTTTGGTCTTCTTCACAGAGTATGGAATGTACAGGGAGGAAATGAAAGAGTGGTAGAATGCAGTGTCCCTCTCTTTTTGAGTTAACTACTTCGATCTACATGTCATGTGGAAGTGAAAAGAAAATCGAATTGTTCACAGAATATCGAATGTACAGGGAGGAAATGAGTTTGACGCGCAGAACTGAACGACAATTCATTCAAAACACACAAGGAAACAAGTACGCAGGGTCGACAGAGGATGAGGAAATCATTAGAATTGACAATGGCATGGAAATGAATTCATAACTGGTTCGAAAAGAGTCAAAAAAAGGGCGTGAGTTCGGTACCAAACGCCAGTAACGAAGCGCATTTCAATGCAGCTTTTATGTGCGTCACGCAGAAGTAAAGAATGAACACAGTGTCCCTTATCTGTTCAGGGTTTCTTTCAGATGCAAACAGAGTGGAAAAAGAAGTAAATGAATGCAGTTTCTTTCTGAGAAAAAAGGAATGAAAATAAAGTCTGTTCAAGGAAAAAAACTTTTAAATAATTAGTGGAAAATGCTTACACCACCTTTGAAAGTGGAATGAAAAGTTGAAATACTTTATCGGATATTGTTCTAATTCAACGGTGACAAAGCTATGAGAGTTACATCAAACTGTTAGCAAAGCTGAACTGTTGAAAGGAATTGTTAGAAAAGCAAATTCAACAAATGTAAATAGAGTTGAATAAATGTGAATGTTCTTTCGGAAACTGTAACGGGAGCACTCAGAAAGAGTTGTGCTTGCTATAATTTTTGAAATGGAATCGATATTTTTATGAGAATAAAGAGTTGTAGAAGCAGTGTATCACAAAACATTTTAGAATTGCCATAACTTCTTTTTGGAATATAGTGATCGCATCGACCGCAGTGCGGCGAAGCCGCAGTGAGGTGATGGCGATCAGTCGGTTTAGGCAAAGTCCCCGGTTTGTGTTTTTGGCCCCCCTCCTGGTGCGCGCCGAAGGCGCGCACATAGTCTCCCCGCAGGGGCCAAACACGCTAACCGTGTAAAAAATTGCATGCTTTCTTGTTTAACGCGAAACGTTTAAAGTTTTGAGTTCTTGTTTTTATAGTATAAATTTATGCATAATGATTGAACAGACTGGTTGCATGGGGTTTTCGTGGTTTCCCTCATGTGTCACGTAAATACGGACCAGTTTTTTCAAGTCATTTTTGTATTTTATGTGAGAAGACCTCCACGAAGGCATAAAATAAAGTTGAATGTAAATGAACACAAATAAATAAAACTGAAAACAAACATGTTACAGGGAGGGAGACACAAATGCAAAAATTCAATAAATATTTAAATAGGAATTTAACTGAATACACACACATCTATATAAACACATGCTACACACATTATAATTTTGAAATTAAAAGAACATAAATAAAGTAGAAATATACATATAAAGAACATGCAACAGGGAGGGAAACACGTATGTAAAATGTAAGGCTACTTTCACAGCACATACTCGGGATTTCATAGCTGCACTTGCACTCATTCAATAAATATTTAAATAGAAATTAAATTGAATACACACACATCTATATGAACACATTAATTGTTAGAAGGAGTTACATTAATTGTTAGTATTATTGGAGTTAAATTAATTGTTACATTAATTGTTAGTATTATTGGAGTTACATTAATTGTTACATTAATTGTTAGTATTATTGGAGTTACATTAATTGTTAGAAGGACATTGTTAGAAGGAGGGAAACGCATATGTGATATGTAAGGCTACTATCACAGATTTTCGGGATTTCACACATGCAATAAATCAATAAATATTTCAATGGAAATTTAATCAAACACAAAAAACACATCTATATACATGCTCTCTCTCTCTCTCTCACTCACTCTCTCTCTATATATCTATCTGTCTATCTATCTATCTATCTATCTAACTCTATCTACCTATCTATACCTGCGTCCTTTCACGTTTGGTTTCCAAAATTAAATTGAGCGAAAACGTGTTAAAAGGTTGCCAGAAAGTAACGAAGTCGCCTTAGGAGTGCTACCAGAATTAAAAAACAGTCACGTGGAAGCGCCATTGAAATGAAAAAGGAATTTGAAATATGTATGTATTTAAAATAAAGTAAGTAAAAGTATACATACATAAAAATATTACTGTAATGAACTGTTAGTTATGAAAAAGAAAATGATACTCAAAAGAAGTGTTAGGTGTTAAACAAAAATTATAGCAAAAAACTGTGATGAAACCTAAACAGGTATGTAACGAAAATTTAAATTAAAAAAAAATATGAACCGAAATGAATTATCCTAAAAAATATCCGATGGAATTCATCCATGTATGTTACGAAAATTTTAATTAAATAAAAAGAAATCTTACAGGCAAACTGGCGGCGCAGCGGTCGGATCACTGAATATTGGTTTCATGAATTTGTAACATGCATAACAGACGTCCGTCCCTCATGCAGGTAGCCGCAGTATTACCTAAACAAAAAAAAAATGAATTGCTTATTTAAGAACATCTTAATAAAGAAAGAAAGAAACAGAAACGGGATTAAGAAATTGTGAGGTCTTATTAATGGCTAGACACCCAATAAAATAAAATGAAATCTTTAATTAATCAAAATACGGACATGGGAATAAATAACAGGAATCTCAGCGATGAGTAAAACGCGTACAAGAACATGTAAAAACAGAAGGCGAAAAATTCTCTTTTGCAGAAGAAAATGTGTGTGTGTGGGGGGGGGGAGTAGCCTCACAAAATAAGAGAAGTAAATAAAGATAAGATACGTGGAAGTACAGGAACAGAGGCATAGAAATTAATATTTATTCAGTGCAAAATCTAGTAAATAAATGAACCTAAACTGTTGAGGTCAGTTTTAATCAACAGTTCGTGATCATTCATGGAAAACTTTCTTAAACTGACGTTTGGTCTTCTTCACAGAGTATGGAATGTACAGGGAGGAAATGAAAGAGTGGTAGAATGCAGTGTCCCTCTCTTTTTGAGTTAACTACTTCGATCTACATGTCATGTGGAAGTTAAAAGAAAATCGAATTGTTCACAGAATATCGAATGTACAGAGAGGAAATGAGTTTGACGCGCAGAACTGAACGACAATTCATTCAAAACACACAAGGAAACAAGTACGCAGGGTCGATAGAGGATGAGGAAATCATTAGAATTGACAATGGCATGGAAATGAATTCATAACAGTTTCGAAAAGAGTCAAAAAAACGGGCGTGAATTCGGTACCAAACGCCAGTAACGAAGCGCATTTCAATGCAGCTTTTATGTGCGTCACGCAGAAGTAAAGAATGAACACAGTGTCCCTTATCTGTTCAGGGTTTCTTTCAGATGCAAACAGAGTGGAAAAAGAAGTAAATGAATGCAGTTTCTTTCTGAGAAAAAAGGAATGAAACTAAAGTCTGTTCAAGGAAATAAACTTTTAAATAATTAGTGGAAAATGCTTACACCACCTTTGAAAGTGGAATGAAAAGTTGAAATACTTTATCGGATATTGTTCTAATTCAACGGTGAGAAAGCTATGAGAGTTACATCAAACTGTTAGCAAAGTTGAACTGTTGAAAGGAATTGTTAGAAAAGCAAATTCAACAAATGTAAATAGAGTTGAATAAATGTGAATGTTCTTTCGGAAACTGTAACGGGAGCACTCAGAAAGAGTTGTGCTTGCTGTAATTTTTGAAATGGAATCGAAATTTTTATGAGAATAAAGAGTTGTAGAAGCAGTGTATCACAAAACTTTTTAGAATTGCCATAACTTGTTTTTGGAATATAGTGATCGCATCGACCGCAGTGCGGCGAAGCCGCAGTGAGGTGATGGCGATCAGTCGGTTTAGGCAAAGTCCCCGGTTTGTGTGTTTGGCCCCCCTCCTGGTGCGCGCCGAAGGCGCGCACATAGTCTCCCCGCAGGGGCCAAACACGCTAACCGTGTAAAAAATTGCATGCTTTCTTGTTTAACGCGAAACTTAAAGTTTTGAGTTCTTCTTTTTATAGTATAAATTTATGCATAATGATTGAACAGACTGGTTGCATGGGGTTTTCGTGGTTTCCCTCATGTGTCACGTAAATACGGTCCAGTTTTTTCAAGTCATTTTTGTATTTTATGTGAGAAGACCTCCACGAAGGCATAAAATAAAGTAGAATGTAAATGAACACAAATAAATAAAACTGAAAACAAACATGTTACAGGGAGGGAGACACAAATGCACAAATTCAATAAATATTTAAATAGGTATTTAACTGAATATAGACACATCTATATAAACACATGCTACACACATTATAATTTTGAAATTAAAAGAACATAAATAAAGTAGAAATATACATATAAAGAACATGCAACAGGGAGGGAAACACGTATGTAAAATGTAAGGCTACTTTCACAGCACATAATCGGGATTTCATAGCTGCACTTGCACTCATTCAATAAATATTTAAATAGAAATTAAATTGAATACACACACATCTATATGAACACATTAATTTTTAGAAGGAGTTACATTAATTGTTAGTATTATCGGAGTTAAATTAATTGTTACATTAATTGTTAGTATTATTGGAGTTACATTAATTGTTACATTAATTGTTAGTATTATTGGAGTTACATTAATTGTTAGAAGGACATTGTTAGAAGGAGGGAAACGCATATGTGCTATGTAAGGCTACTATCAGAGATTTTCGGGATTTCACACATGCAATAAATCAATAAATATTTCAATAGAAATTTAATCAAACACAAAAAACACATCTATATACATGCTCTCTCTCTCTCTCACTCACTCACTCACTCTCTCTCTCTATATCTATCTGTCTATCTATCTATCTATCTATCTATCTAACTCTATCTACCTATCTATACCTGCGTCCTTTCACGTTTGGTTTCCAAAATTAAATTGAGCGAAAACGTGTTAAAAGGTTGCCAGAAAGTAACGAAGTCGCCTTAGGAGTGCTACCAGAATTAAAAAACAGTCACGTGGAAGCGCCATTGAAATGAAAAAGGAATTTGAAATATGTATGTATTTAAATTAAAGTAAGTAAAAGTATACATACATAAAAATATTACTGTAATGAACTGTTAGTTATGAAATAGAAAATGATACTCAAAAGAAGTGTTAGGTGTTAAACAAAAATTATAGCAAAAAACTGTGATGAAACCTAAACAGGTATGTAACGAAAATTTCAATTAAAAAAAATATGAACCGAAATGAAATATCCTAAAAAATATCCGATGGAATTCATTCATGTATGTTACGAAAATTTTAATTAAATAAAAAGAAATCTTACAGGGAAACTGGCGGCGCAGCGGTCGGATCGCTGAATATTGGTTTCATGAATTTGTAACATGCATAACAGACGTCCGTCCCTCATGCAGGTAGCCGCAGTATTATCTAAACAAAAAAAAATGAATTGCTTATTTAAGAACATCTTAATAAAAAAAGAAAGAAACAGAAACGGGATTAAGAAATTGTGAGGTCTTATTAATGGCTAGACACCCAATAAAATAAAATGAAATCTTTAATTAATCAAAATACGGACATGGGAATAAATAACAGGAATCTCAGCGATGAGTAAAACGCATACAAGAACATGTAAAAACAGAAGGCGAAAAATTCTCTTTTGCAGAAGAAAATGTGTGTGTGGGGGGGGGTGAAGTAGCCTCACAAAATAACAGAAGTAAATAAAGATAAGATACGTGGAAGTACAGGAACAGAGGCATAGAAATTAATATTTATTCAGTGCAAAATCTAGTAAATAAATGAACCTAAACTGTTGAGGTCAGTTTTAATCAACAGTTCGTGATCATTCATGGAAAACTTTCTTAAACTGACGTTTGGTCTTCTTCACAGAGTATGGAATGTACAGGGAGGAAATGAAAGAGTGGTAGAATGCAGTGTCCCTCTCTTTTTGAGTTAACTACTTCGATCTACATGTCATGTGGAAGTGAAAAGAAAATCGAATTGTTCACAGAATATCGAATGTACAGGGAGGAAATGAGTTTGACGCGCAGAACTGAACGACAATTCATTCAAAACACACAAGGAAACAAGTACGCAGGGTCGACAGAGGATGAGGAAATCATTAGAATTGACAATGGCATGGAAATGAATTCATAACAGGTTCGAAAAGAGTCAAAAAAAAGGCGTGAATTCGGTACCAAACGCCAGTAACGAAGTGCATTTCAATGCAGCTTTTATGTGCGTCACGCAGAAGTAAAGAATGAACACAGTGTCCCTTATCTGTTCAGGGTTTCTTTCAGATGCAAACAGAGTGGAAAAAGAAGTAAATGAATGCAGTTTCTTTCTGAGAAAAAAGGAATGAAAATAAAGTCTGTTCAAGGAAATAAACTTTTAAATAATTAGTGGAAAATGCTTACACCACCTTTGAAAGTGGAATGAAAAGTTGAAATACTTTATCGGATATTGTTCTAATTCAACGGTGAGAAAGCTATGAGAGTTACATCAAACTGTTAGCAAAGCTGAACTGTTGAAAGGAATTGTTAGAAAAGCAAATTCAACAAATGTAAATAGAGTTGAATAAATGTGAATGTTCTTTCGGAAACTGTAACGGGAGCACTCAGAAAGAATTGTGCTTGCTATAATTTTTGAAATGGAATCGAAATTTTTATGAGAATAAAGAGTTGTAGAAGCAGTGTATCACAAAACTTTTTAGAATTGCCATAACTTGTTTTTGGAATACAGTGATCGCATCGACCGCAGTGCGGCGAAGCCGCAGTGAGGTGATGTCGATCAGTCGGTTTAGGCAAAGTCCCCGGTTTGTGTGTTTGGACCCCCTCCTGGTGCGCGCCGAAGGCGCGCACATAGTCTCCCCGCAGGGGCCAAACACGCTAACCGTGTAAAAAATTGCATGCTTTCTTGTTTAACGCGAAACTTTTAAAGTTTTGAGTTCTTGTTTTTATAGTATAAATTTATGCATAATGATTGAACAGACTGGTTGCATGGGGTTTTCGTGGTTTCCCTCATGTGTCACGTAAATACGGACCAGTTTTTTCAAGTCATTTTGTATTTTATGTGAGAAGACCTCCACGAAGGCATAAAATAAAGTTGAATGTAAATGAACACAAATAAATAAAACTGAAAACAAACATGTTACAGGGAGGGAGACACAAATGCACAAATTCAATAAATATTTAAATAGGAATTTAACTGAATATACACACATCTATATAAACACATGCTACACACATTATAATTTTGAAATTAAAAGAACATAAATAAAGTAGAAATATACATATAAAGAACATGCAACAAGGAGGGTAACACGTATGTAAAATGTAAGGCTACTTTCACAGCACATACTCGGGATTTCATAGCTGCACTTGCACTCATTCAATAAATATTTAAATAGAAATTAAATTGAATACACACACATCTATATGAACACATTAATTGTTAGAAGGAGTTACATTAATTGTTAGTATTATTGGAGTTAAATTAATTGTTACATTAATTGTTAGTATTATTGGAGTTACATTAATTGTTAGAAGGACATTGTTAGAAGGAGGGAAACGCATATGTGATATGTAAGGCTACTATCACAGATTTTTGGAATTTCACACATGCAATAAATCAATAAATATTTCAATAGAAATTTAATCAAACACAAAAAACACATCTATATACATGCACTCTCTCTCTCACACTCACTCACTCACTCTCTCTCTATATATCTATCTGTCTATCTATCTATCTATCTATCTAACTCTATCTACCTATCTATACCTGCGTCCTTTCACGTTTGGTTTCCAAAATTAAATTGAGCGAAAACGTGTTAAAAG